>NC_090447.1:1137564627-1138814627 GCF_031143425.1 Pleurodeles waltl
GTGCACGCGTGTAATGGTGTCCCCGCACTCACAAAGTCCGGGGAATTGGCCCTGAACAATGTGGGGGCACCTTGGCTAGTGCCAGGGTGCCCACACACTAAGTAACTTAGCACCCAACCTTTACCAGGTAAAGGTTAGACATATAGGTGACTTATACGTTACTTAAGTGCAGTGTAAAATGGCTGTGAAATAACGTGGACGTTATTTCACTCAGGCTGCAGTGGCAGGCCTGTGTAAGAATTGTCAGAGCTCCCTATGGGTGGCAAAAGAAATGCTGCAGCCCATAGGGATCTCCTGGAACCCCAATACCCTGGGTACCTCAGTACCATACACTAGGGAATTATAAGGGTGTTCCAGTATGCCAATGTAAATTGGTTAAATTGGTCACTAGCCTGTTAGTGACAATTTGGAAAGAAATGAGAGAGCATAACCACTGAGGTTCTGATTAGCAGAGCCTCAGTGAGACAGTTAGTCATAACACAGGTAACACATACAGGGCACACTTATGAGCACTGGGGCCCTGGCTGGCAGGGTCCCAGTGACACATACAACTAAAACAATATATATACAGGGAAATATGGGGGTAACATGCCAGGCAAGATGGTACTTTCCTACACTGTCATGCTGTCATGCACATAGATGTTGTCCAACATTTACAACAATCATGAAGAAGGAGATGTCATTGGATGGCAGTCAAGTTTCCTTACCTAGTTATATGCACCCAACACTCTTATCTAGGACCTTAGAAACCTCACACAACACACCACAACACAATGTGACTGAACTTAACATATAGTGCTGGCCACCTGCACAATGGACATCCCATCGATGCCACTCAGACTGAAAAAACAGGTACACATTGGGCCTGATTCACAAAGTTAAGCTTAGTCTAAAAGTCTAAGTTTAGACCAAAAGGCTAAGTTTAGACCTAAAGTCTGACTTTACTCACAGTAAAGCTAGAATTTTTGTCTAAGTTTAGACTTTTGGTGTAAACTTAGACCAAAAGTCTAAAGTAAGACTAAAAGTCTAATTTTACTATGACTAAAGTTAGACTTTACGTCTAAACTTAGACTTTTGGTCCAAACATAGACCAAGTCTAACTTTACTATGATTAAAGTTAGACTGTACCTCTAAACTTAGACTTTTGGTCTAAACGTAGATTTTTGGTCTCAGTTTACCTTTACCTGAATCCGTCCAAGAAGTCTTACTGGCACACAGGGGCACATTGTACCCTGCGAGGAGGGAAAGGATGGTGTCAAATAGATTCAACTGTGTCTATGAGAATCTTACCTGCTCCTCTGGTAAACCATAGAGGTGTCCATACAGGGTAGGACCTCATCCACAAGCCTCTCCAGCTCCTCTGAAGACAAGGCAGGGGCCCTGTCACCTGCTGGATGTGGCATGATTACTCCCAGAGGTGGCACACATCAGCGCTGGTAGTGGAGGTGCTGCTGGCAGCAGTGTCAGGAGTCAAGTGAGTGCATGTGCCCAACATGGCGGTCACATCTTCCACATACGTGGACATCACTGCGGGCGGACACAGCCATTAAACTGCCACCACCACAGGCAACAACATTAGCCTACGGCTGTGTCTGCCGCGGTTGGAACCACCTACTGCCCTGACAACTTCCCCCGGTGGTCGCAGGCGGTTCCGGATGTCCAGTAGAGTAGGTCAGACATCTGCCATTTTGGTGGCCTGAAATACTGTTTTTGGCTTTGTAAACTGTGTCACACCTACAGAATATGTTCCGTGGCATTGCAAACATCCTTATTCTGTCTAATTATGTAGGTCCTTCTACACAACCACAAGTGAAGTGTGTTGCAGGCCATGATGGAGTTTGATGGCGGTGCACAGTCCACCACCACCGACGGTCATTTTGGCAGACGGAATACACAGTCACATTTCGAAGGCCAATTGTGTAGCACAACTTTGAGTTTTCCTCAAATCTATGTTGTGGACACGTGTTGGCAACCATGGGAGTCACATGTGACCCTAGTGTGATTGCCAGCTGTGATGTTTACCGTGTACGGGGTGTCATGTCTATCTAGTAAGAAATGCTTTGTCACATGATATAATTGGCATGCATAATGTATTTTGCTGTGGACATACTGACTAATGTTACAAATCATGTCTTGTCACACACAGGTACCCTGGGAGAGGGAGGGTGCGACAACCTCCTGTCTACCGTCCGCTGCCAGACCTTCCGACCATGGAGCAACAGCATATAATTATGTTGTACGGCCTGGATAGGCAAACAATAGTGGACTTATGCAGTTAGTTGGAGCCAGAACTGATGCCAGCTATTAATTATCCAGCCTGCATACCACCCATTGTACAAGTCATGTCAGTGTTGCTATTCCTGGAAACAGGGTCCTTCCATCATACAGTGGTCCTATCTGTGGTATGTCCCAACCTATGTTCAGTCTGGTGTTAAGGGATTTCCTCTCAGCAATGATAAAACACATTGAGAGCTATATCAGGTTCCCACAACGTGACAATTTAGCCAATGTGAAGACTGACTTTTATGGTTTTGGACACCTCCCACATGTGGTGTGGGCCATTTAAGGCACACATGTTGGCTTGGTGCCACTGCAGGCCAGTGAACAAGTCTACTGCATCAGAAAGAACAATGTGGAAGTTGTCTGGCAGATCTCTACAACTCACATGTCTGTGACAGTTACCCAGGATCAGCCCAGGGTTCCTTCTTAATGTAGAACAGCACCATACTCCAGCTAATGTCACAACTGCATCCAGAGAGGACCTGGCTGGTTGTTAAGTCACGTCTGTCCTGATTGTGTGTGTGCAATGTCAGGTGCTACATTCATGAAGTGAGTGACTCACTGTTGCACTTATGTCACATTCCTTAACAGGAGACTCTGCACATCCAAACAGTCCTTGGTTGTTGACACCAGAGAGGAATCCAATTATGCCAGGGGAAGACCACTTCACTTAGGCCCATGGACGAGACGGCAGATAGTGGAGTGGGCTTTGGCCTCCTGAAGGCCAGATTCCACTGCCTGGACCGGACTGGTGGAGCCCTCCTCTAGTCACCTGGGAACGTGTGTCAGATCACTGTGGCACGCTGTATGCTCCCATACATCCCAGAGGAGAGGGAGCCTTCAATGCGACCGGGTGTGACTCCTGAAATGCCAAGTGAGGATGACAGTGGTGAAGAGTAACGAGCTGACCTGAGGGAAGATCTCATCATCAGCTACTTTTCATTAGTGTAAGTATGTCATGTGATGTAATGACTGTGACTGCACAATGAACTGTAGTTGTGAGAAAGTGTAAAGTTGAGCGTTTTGGAAACAACTAGGGAGCTGATAATCTGCAATGTTCAGCCAAAGGCTGCTTGATGAGATAGCTGTTGACACATCCCCACCTTGATGACGTTGCTTTGTTTGTGTTAGTTTCCTTGCAATGTACTTCGTTTTTCAGTTTCTTGCTTGTGACTTGTGCCATAGGTATGGTTTCAAGCCTACACTCCTTGTTTTGTTCTTTCTGCAGGTACCTTCACCCTAACATCTTCATGTGGGCATTTCAGAGTTGTGACTTTGGCAGGTATCTGATGTGGTTCTGACATACAAAGTGGACATGGATTGTTCCACGGAATGTAGGTCACCGAGTTCGGATGTATGAGACCTGTAACAAGACAGTTTGCACAGTGTTTGGATGGAGGTACAGAAGTGGCCATCGCACTTGTTTAGTGTGTTGTGGTGGGCCTGATGCATCATATGTGTCATCATGTGCTTATAAAATATGCAGTCCTAGCTTCTTTTGACCAAGTCATTTACCTTCACATTGGCTAACCACTCTTTTGTATGACCTGTATATAGCTGTAGGTGGGTTTCATCATTGCAGGCCACATTGCCTGTGCCACAACACTGCCATATGTTTATGTAATAACACCAGAGGCATGGTAACTTGATCATGATGGCCCTGTAATCAGGGACTGTTGAACTGCCATCTGTCTTTATCTTGGATTTTGTGATGCTAGATTACTTTTGTGTGGTATGTGATAAGGTTCAAGCTGCTGACATCAATCACTTTATTGTTTGCCTATTCTACAGGACAGTTTCTAGCAAATCCCTTCATTCCGTGGACTGGGGGTTTGTACCTGTAAATATGTTCATTTACTCAGTATGAGTCACTCATTCTTGATTTCCAGTAGTCCAGACATATTGACAGCCTATGTGCTGAACACTGTAATAAAATATTTGGTTTGACCAGACACTTGTACTAATGCGTTTGTGTATAATGGTTGGAATCCTGAGCTGGACACTGTGTACATGTAACATATCCCTGTTTGCATAAGTAGCTTGTTCCTTCACTGTATGGTTCACATGGTCTTACATCTCTAGATAGCTAAATTTAAGACAGCAGACAAATAGTTTGTGATGGGTGAATTTATTACAATGCTAATACAGAAAATACATTTTGGACAGAAATAAACAAAATAGTAAAGTGAGGGGGTCAGTCATGGTGAATGAAATCATTGGAGTAAATGCCACACCATTGGTAGTCCAAAGTCCAAAGTACTCTTCCCACTGGAACTGGTAGGTGGTTCAGGATCAGTCCAAAGAGTGAATATGTGCCCTTGCCATAGGGTGCCCTTTCCAGCTTGTTCCTGGACCCTTCGTTGTTAGAAGTGTTGCGCTTCAACTCAGGATATAGGACTGGGGGGTGGGGTCACAAGATGGTAGACACTGTGCAGGTTGGGGGGCAAATGGTTGCCTGTGATGTTGAGGCAACCGGGCTGGGAGGTGAATTTGTGGGCACAGTGAGACTCACTGTTGCCACCTGAACACATTGGCCAGATGGACCAAAACCGTCCTCCACGTCCATACCTCCAGGAGTGTCTTCTTCACTGAGGGCTTCATCCTGGGGGTAGTGGCAGTCTGTTCTGTGGCCTCTGTGTGCCCAGTGGCAGCTCCACTTGTTGTAAAATGAAAAATTCCACTGGTTGTATTGTGACATCTACCTAACACGGTTTAGAGTTACAGTAAGCAGAGACCTTGTACAAAGTTAAGTTGCAGTTAATCCTATTGTGCCAAGTAACTATGATATTGAGTGTATTCACATGACATGTGTGAAGCTTGCCAATTCACTTTGACTAAAGCAGCTGCTAAAATGTGCAGATCATTTGCACTTTGGAGGATAGCCTGAAAATTACATCTTGCCACCAGTGCAGGCAAAACAGTGGCTAGGAAAGATATGGCTGTGCCCATTTTGAGGTCTAGTTGAATGTGATGCAGGCAAACCCAGGACTTTGTTGTGCGTGTGACTTGGGTCATCATGTGTACAGTGCAGTGTGAATGGGTCCACTGTCAATACCAATCTGTTTGATGATCAAATCAACATTATTTGAGAATGACATATTCTCAACATATTCTGCAAGTGGTTGTAAAACAGACTGGCAGCCAGCCGCAATGGGTCTTCCTGGTGGTTTCTTTGTGTCTTTGTGGATTTTGGGTGAAACATAAAAGGCTGGTATGGCAAAATCATCCTTATTAAGGTAGTCATATTGCATTTGCTTAACCACACACCAAGCAGACCCTTATTGGAACTTCACGAATTTCACTTCTGAAGGATGGTGTAGGGTCTTTCTTTAATTTGCTGTAATGTGAAGGATTAGGTAGTTGTCTTAAAACTTCCTGTTCATAATCGTTTCTGTCTTGAATAATGATGCTTCCTCCTTTATCAGCAGGTTTGATAACTATATTTTTATTGCTGACTAGGGAAGATAAAGCTTAATTTTGAACTCTAGTAAAGTTGGACTGCACATATTTATGTTCCTTGAATACTCTCTCTACCTCAAACAGAGCAGAGGCACATCACAAGCATGTGATACTTTCTGGACTCACATGTGGATTTTTAGTAAACCAAATTTAAGTCTCAAGGTCCTAAAAAATTTATATAACTCTATTTGAGTAAAAAATGGGTCATTCCTATGAGTTAACACAAAGGATAGACCAGTACTCATAACTTCAATTTCTTTAGAACTTAACTCGTGTGAGGAAAGGTTGAAGATCGGTACCTCCTCCAAACCAGGATTATGTGTCATATTGTCTACCACTCGTAATGTCTGAACCCTAGGGTGTATTGGTTTCTGAACCACCCTGCCTGAAGTTCCTTACCCTTCCACGTGCTGGTCTCTGGCCCCTTTCTAAAAAAGTTTGTCTAGAGGTGGAGGGTTCAGTATTGCAACTTGTATTAGGGAGGCCTGCAGTAGAAACAGTTTTCACTGTCAGAATCACTCGTAGTATCTGAGAAAGTGACAATATGTTTCCGAGTATCACCAGTATTTACTGTACATATTGGTAAAAATCTTTGTTCAGATATGGATATGTGTGCTCCTTACTATATCGTCTTTTTGTAACTTATCTGTCTTCTTCAGGATATTAGTTATTGGTTATAGTTTGATCCTCCAAGAACTTCTTTTCTAGCTCTGTAATCTCTTTTTTAATCTTTTCAATATGTTTTAGAGCTGTTTCTATGCTGAGGACCATCCAACTTCTTGAGCATTTTTTTTAAACGAAACTGAACCCAATTTTAAATTCCTCATCATTCACAAAAATAATCGGAATATTCTGTACTTGTCACCCCACTGGGATAATATTTGCATTTAAACAATCTGTTAAAAACTTGGCGTGTAGCTCAGTCTTTACCAATTTCTTATGCAATTTTTCTAGTTGGGCCAAAGTGGAATCCTGTTGTGATGTAAAAAGGATGCCTTCTGTAGTCCTAGAAGAGACGGGCCGCTTGCTGTTCTAGCAATGTAATCATCAGTGTAAGGTAATGTTTCTTGCTCAGACATTTATCCAGTTATCAATTCTCAAGGTGCACTTAACAAAGATGTTTACACAAATTAAACATAGATATCAAAAATTAACTAAATTAAGGGTTCACCTGCATTGATCATAGTTCTCGAAAGACTAATACAGTCACTTAATGATAAAGGGGCCCTCGCAGAGATACCTCTGCTCTTGTAAAAGAACACACTTAGGGGCAACCCAGTATTCCACTAGGAAGTGAGTACAGACAATCTCTCACTTAAAAATGCTCCTAGAGGAATTATTTAGATATAGTATGCGTACATATGTTCCATTCTTCAATTAATGAATAAGACAACTCCGTACTGTTAAAATCCAATATATTACTCAATAGTATTCAGGAAGTTCAAAAAACTATACAATAATTCCAGCGAATGTCCATTTCATGAACAATAACACTGTATATAACCCCTCTAGATCATAAGATTGAATCACAACTGCAGATCCAGAAAGGGGTCATAACCCTCCTCATGACACAGTTCTGCACAATAACTGCCTGGTTTTCAGTCCCAGTTCAAGCAATATCATTGACTTTCAGTTCAGCTTGTCAAATAAGAAGGTAATGTCGACATTTCGGCCTGTAGTGGCAGTCAGAGGTCCATCAGACCATCATCAGGACTCAGTGTTGTTAAATAATACCTACATGTCAGAAAAATTAATTAAAAAACAGTATGTGCAATCTATTAAATCACACCACATGCTGGCCTTCCCGGTGAGTTTAAATATCTAAATAATTCCTCTAGGAGCATTTTTAAGTGAAACTTTCTAAAAGTGGCATTTTCATAATTGTGACTTAAAATACAGCTTTACCAGTTTTGAATTACAGTTCCTTAGATACCAAACTTTATATTTCCACCTGTTCCCAAACAAAAGTTATCACTTATTAAATGTAATAAGGCAACCCAATACTATCCTATGGGAGCAGTGGGCTTCACACTAGTGAATTTGTGAGCTGTTCACTACCAGGGTATGTAAAACTTAGAAGTATATGTCCAACTTTTGAAATACAATGCACCCTGTTCTATGGGCTGTTTAGGGCCTATCTTAGGCGTGACATATATATTAAAAAAGGGGGTTTATTTTGCCAGGTCGCATTGGCAGTTTGAAACTGCACACAGGCTAAGATGGCAAGCCTGAGACACGTTTTACAAGGCTACTTAAGTGGGTGGCACAATAAGTGCTGCATAACCAATAATAGCATTTCATTTACAGACCCTGGGTACATGTTGAACCACTTTATTAGGAAAGTATACGTAAATTAATTGTGCCAATTGGATGTAAGACAATTTTACCATGCTTTGAGGAATGGATGTAAGCATTTTAACACTAGTTAGAAGTGGTTAAGTGCACAGAGTCCTAATTCCAACAAAAACAAAATGCAGAAGACAGGAGGGTTGAGGGCAAAAAGCTTGGGAGTGACCCTGCGTATAGGGCCAAGTCCAACAATAGCAATCTATGTTCCTGTCTGAGACAGCAGGTGCTTTAGATTGCAAACACAATGTTAGATTTACTTTAAAAAATATGTGGATGCAGTCCTGCCAAGTACTACGCATCAGTAGTCAGACTAATGCATTTCAGTGCTGGTGGCCACATCACCAAACTAAAATGCATTAGTCACGCATTATGGCACTAGCGAGGCTGCCTAACAAAAGAAGCCAGCACACTTTAAATTGGCTTCTTGGCAGTGACTAAACTGCTGCTACAGCCAGCCCAGAGCAAGTGAATTGTCTCACTGACACTGTGAGCTGGGCAAGGAAGGGTCGTGAGCACTCTGCGGTTATGTTTTTTTACAGTAAAAGATAAAAGGCTGGGCTTCAACTTCTGATCAAGCCTGGCCTGTCTCAGTCTCTCTGAGCAGACCAAATGGTTCTAAATTCATAAATAACTTCAGCCATCCAGGTCAGGAGGATGGCACTTTATCCCCACGTGGGTAGATCCAGAGACACATTGCTTTCTGTTGTTTAGAAGTAAGGCAGACAGTCACTACCAAGCGTACAGCAGATATTGGCCCAGAGTGGAGGTGGCAGGTTTGCTTTTTTTCTGTGCAGTGCTCTTTGCTTTACAAGAGGTCCTTCTGGCAGGATGCTGTTTTCCCTAGCTTGAGTGAGTACTGCCTCAAGTCCTGTCCTGCAGGTCCCTTCAGCAGCTCACCAGACATAAATTCAGCTGCCCAGGCTGGATGAATTTGTTGACATGAATGACAACCAGTGAAGTTAGTCAACAGTTTGTAGGCATATTGTGTTCCTTCCCAGTGGTCGAAAAAAACACGCTAATAAATGTGGCGACCAGCCACCCTCTGCCCTGTCAAGGGATCTGAGGCTGTGAGACAGAGAGAGCAGAGCCTGCCTTCCAGTAAGACAACACCACCAACAGCTAACAGCCAGGCTGTGGTGGCCTTACAGTGGAAAAGCCTTGTGATAAGGAGGTGCCGCAGGACCAGAAATGAAGTGCCAGAACAGACTTCTTCCCTGGTAAGCGCTATGCTCAGTCTGACTGCTATCAGCACAGTATGGTGCACGAGAGTCTGAAGCACAGCAAGTGGCTAACGGAGTAGAAACCTACAGAGGCAAATGCTTTGAAAGGGAGAACATGAGTGCTTGAGACACACCTAATACCACCCCTCCTTCCACAGACATAGAATAAGTCAATTCACAGTCCAATAATTTCAGAATTTGAACTTTTTCAATTCTAATCATTAACAAAATCATTGTTGTTTCTCATTGACCGGTTTCTTCCAATAAGTATTGATGACATATGGTTTCTTTTAAGCCTATGTTCATTGCTGTGTGATATGTCTTGATACAGTCACTGAAAACTCACAGAGAGACCGTCATTGCTTTAATTTACCATGCAGAGGGACTCAGTCCGCGCTCGTGAGATTGGGCATGTTCCTGCGTTCATGAGTGACTTGTTCGCACTTGCTGCCTTCGCTCAGCTGCTTGTGTCTAAAAGATAAGAATAATATGCAAAGGTTAAACAGCAGTGTGTAGAGCTATTTGCAACCCTGCAAGAGAGATAACACTATATGAACACTGTACCATGCATGTATAGGCGGGCAGTGTCCAATCAATCAATCAATCACTGCATTTGTAAAGCGCGCTCCATACCCGCGAGGGTCTCAAGGCGATGGGGAGGGGGGGTGCTACTGGTCGAAGAGCCAGGTCTTGAGGAGTCTTCTGAAGGCCAGCAGGTCCTGGGTCTGTCGTAGGATGGTGGGGAGAGTGTTCCAGGTCTTGGCGGCGCTGGTAGGAGAAGGATCTGCCACCGGCGGTGGTTTTTCGGATGCGGGGGACTGTGGCGAGGGTGAGGTTGGCTGAGTGGAGGCTTCGGGTGGGGGTGTGGAAGCTGAGTCGGTTGTTGAGGTAGGTGGGTCCGGTGTTGTGCAGTGCTTTGTGTGCGTGGATCAGGAGCTTGAAGGTGATCCTTTTGTTGACGGGGAGCCAGTGCAGGCCTCTCAGGTGGAGTGTGATGTGGCTGCGGCGGGGGACGTCGAGGATGAGTCAGGCCGAGGCGTTCTGGATGCGTTGGAGTCGTCTCAGGAGCTTGTTTGGAATTCCTGAGTAGAGGGCGTTCCCGTAGTCGAGTCTGTTGGTGATGAGGGCCTGGGTAACGGTTTTTCTCGTGTCGAGGGGGATCCATTTGAAGATCCTGTGGAGCATACAGAGGGTTTTGAAGCAGGACGCGGAGACGGCGTTGACTTGCCTGGTCATGGAGAGAGTGGAGTCGAGGATGACCCCCAGGTTGCGTGCGTGGTCCGTGGGTTCCGGGGCTGTGCCTAGTGACGTGGGCCACCAAGAGTCGTCCCAGGCTGATGGGGTGGGTCCGAGAATGAGGACCTCCGTCTTGTCTGAGTTCAGCTTCAGTCTGCTGTCCTTCATCCAGTAGGCTACGGCCTTCATTCCTCGGTGGAGGTTAGCTTTGGCGGTGTGGGGATCTTCGGTGAGGGATATGATCAGCTGGGTGTCGTCGGCGTAGGAGATGATGTTGAGGTTGTGTTGTCGTGCGACATGGGCGAGGGGGGCCATGTAGATATTGAACAGTGTCGGGCTGAGGGAGGATCACTGTGGGACGCCGCAGATGATCTCGGTGGTTTTGGAGCGGAAGGGTGGGAGGCGGACGCTCGGGGTTCTGCCGGAGAGGAAGGACGTGGTCCAGGCCAGGGCCTTCTCTTGGATACCGGCGTCATGGAGGTGTGCTGATAGGGTGCGGTGGCAGACCGAGTCAAAGGCTGCTGATAGGTCCAGGAGGATGAGGGCGGCTGTTTCTCCTTTGTCCATCAGGGTCCGGATGTCGTCAGTGGCGGCGATGAGGGCGGTCTCGGTGCTGTGGTTACTGCGAAAACCGGATTGGGAAGGGTCCAGGATGTTGTTGACTTCGAGGTAGCGGGTCAGCTGTTTGTTGACAATCTTCTCAGTCACTTTTGCCGGGGAAGGGAGCAGGGAGATGGGCCGGACGTTCTTGAGGTCCTTGGGGTCCGCCTTGGGCTTCTTCAGAAGGGCGTTGATCTCGGTGTGCTTCCAGCTTTCTGGGAAGGTTGCTGTCTCGAAGGAACAGTTGATTGTTTTCCGGAGGTGGGGCGCGATGGCTGCACTGGCTTTGTTGAAGACGTGGTGAGGGCAGGGGTCCGATGGGGATCCGCAGTGGATGGAGTTCATGGTTTTGATGGTGTCCACTGCAAGACTTGTCTGAGGAAATGACCTTTACTATTTTACACAATGCTTTCAGAAAAGTGAAACGTCACCAAATGGCTCAAATGTTCATGCTCAAATCTCTCCTTTCGCTTCAGAGTAGGAAAGAATAGTTTAAACCAATAAAACCAGTCCCCAATTTACCAACCTCATTTTACAGACATAGAGTTAAAACCTCCACCGGTGGAGGATTCCGATCATAAAAAAACCTTTGTGTCTCACTCAAAAGCAGAATCAGACTGTCGAGGACTAAGGTAAAGCTGGGTCGGGGGAGGATAAAAGCACACAAATAAATTAAGCATGTCGTAATGTGTGAATCAGTTCTATCGCACTGTAGTTGTGTTTATATAGCAATCGGATGAGGCGCCTTTACGCTTTGGTAGCTGGGTTGCATTCATGACTTAGATTGTGCTTGACTGGAAAGGTGAGACTTTGCAGGTGATCTATATGAAAAGTGTTTCAGAGTGTGATGACCAGAGATGTTATATGTGGCTATGCCTGGGCCAGTGGTGGAGCAAAAAAGATGAAGAGTCTGCATACTTTAGTAGAAATGGATTAAGCATTTTGTCAAAATCTGCACTTTTTTAAGTTTGCCTGCTGAGTGAAATTGGCGAACTATAGTTAAAGGGTGGATTGCGTGCCTAGTGCTTTACAAATAAATATAAAGGTAGAGGCACTCACTATTTGGAGAAATTGTTTGCTCCTGCTAGGCACCAGTACTATCTCAGTAAATGTATTGCAGCGGTGCTGACTAGTGAAGATACTCTTCGTTTCAAATTAAAAAAGGACAGGTACTCAGTTCTGGAAAGTACCTGCACATTTATAGCCCGAACACACAGTGCTGTACATTTGTGTTCAAGCTGCCCATCCGTCAGCCGTCGAGAGGCGCAGACTACAACACAGATGCTGATTCCCTACCATCATCCCGTCCAAACCATCCTAACACAAGAGCTCCTCTTTGATTGATAAAAAGCATGCCAGTCAGTTTGCTGTGCATTCATAATTATAATATTCCATAATTTTTAACCAATAAGAATATGGTTGTGTGTCAAGCACCTCCTGTTCCCTGTTTGTCTCCCATGCACAAACTGCTTCTGATTCGTGTCCTGATAATCGCACATCATTGATGCCACCCACAGTTCGTAGGGTTTTCTTATCTATAGGAGGCACATTTGCCTCACAATATGCTTCCGTGTACTGTGAATTGAATAATAAAACAGCCCTGCCGTAGAGCTAAGATTAAAATAAGTTGTTGTGTCTGGTTGGAAGGTTGTGGGAATGTAAGCGTGGGCTAGAAGGGAAATGTTTTGGTGTTCTGTGCAGGATCGGTCTGGCCTAACGAGCAATCAGGTTGTGTTTAATGGGCTGCTCTGACTGGTCAGCATGTGGGCAGTTATTTTGTCTGTTTGTAGGCCTGTTTTATGATCTGCTGGGCCAGTGTTTACAGATGATTTCCCTGATATCAAAACAAACATTCCACCAACCACCCAGATATTCCTGTTTCACAGGACTCCTACTCGCGCACATCCCATGCATACACAGTACCAGATCAGGTTTTCTTACATCGCTTCTAAAATGTGGAATCGCCTCCCACTCCATATCAGAGCCTTCTCTGCAAGAAGATGAAGACCTGGCTTTTCAATTAACCAACCTGCCATAGGCAGGCCTAGCCGCACACATCTGCTCAGCACCAGCGCTTTACAAATACAATAACAGTAACTGGGTCAACTTTTCTTTTGGTGCCCGGGCCTATTTTGTACCAGTCTGGCCATGAGCATGTGTGATTGACAGAAGCTGTCCTTATGGTGTCATTGTAAACATGTAGCTAAGCTAACTTGTTGCATGTGATCTTGCCTAACATTCCTCTGTAAGATTTGGTTCCTTCCGTTTATTGGATGAATGTTGTAAGGAAATACCTCTTTTGTCTGGTCACCCCCAATGTTTTTGGACTAATGTTGCTCTTTTTTTCCATTCTGAAAGTGCATGCTAACCAAACCTCAGTGCCTGTGCCCTCATCCAAAACTGTATGTTTTATTGGCTTCTACCCAATTGGCGTAAGCTAATATATGGTGCACAGGTGCTCAGGGCCTGTAAATTAGAGATTTACCCCAGGGACTGCAGCACTGATTGTACCACTCTGGGTGTCACAAGAGTAAAACATGGCTCCTAGACTGAACGGGCAGTTTTAAACTGCTAACTTGACTTTGCCATTTAAAGTCATGAAAAAGCCAAGTCTCCTCTTTTTAAAATACTTACGTCACCCAGAAGGTAGGCCTAGCGAGCCATAAGGCATGGTGCTGTATAGTCTAAATGTGAAATGGTGTGTTTACTTTGGAAAAGGCTAGTAATCCCAATGACAAGTGCAGAGTGGCAGGCTGCCACAGCAGTCCTGCTAACCTCTGACTGAGACTACTAAAGTTGATACTGAAAGGTGTCAAGCGACTCATTGCATTAAGCTGGACTTGATGTCCAAGTCGAAATTAATGTAACTTGTTGCAGTGTGACACTTTTATCATGTTGCCACTTTGTTCCCTAAATTATCTTTGCCTGTCAAAGCAGCACACAGGGTATATCTTTGAGACAGCCTTCCCACAAGGTAGCCACATGTCTGGTGTGGGCTAGGAAGCATTCAACGCCAAGAGACGTGTTCTGGTGTGTTGGAAATGGGCAGAATGGTTCATCCTGTGATAGCCAGATGACACAATTTGCAGGAAGTGGTCCTCAGGAGGGAGGGAACCTAAAAGCCCATTGGCTACTGTCTGTGGCCACCCTGAGGGCATTTTCTGGGAATAAAAAAGGCACCCCTGGCTTTCAGAACACAGATCACAAAAGGCTAGAGAAAAAGGAAAGAAGAAGGATTACCCTGCTGCACCAAGAACTCAACAATGGGAGGCTGCGTCAGCATGGGCTGCGCCTGCTGAACCTGGTGGCCAGCAAAGGAAAAGGGATTGTGCTGTCTGTGTCCAACTAGTGGAGAAGTCATTCCTGGAGCAAAGCTGAAAGTAGAGATTCCAAGATCAGTTGGCTGACCTCCTGTTCGCAGCACAGGGCCACAACAGCTGAAGAAGGCTGCTGGGGCAAACTGGTAGCCCAAATCCTCAAAACACTGCCTCTCGTGACCGTGCAGCACCAGAGACCAGGACCCAACACTCTGAGTTGCCCCATCTGCTAATCCCATGGGAGTCATCGAAGTGTACTTGTTCATCCAGAAGGCAAGTTATCATCTAAGCAAGGACTTGACTGTGACCGTGAAACCAGGCAACTGGCAGCCTAGTTGAAACTAGACTTCTACCAGGACCAAGACAACTTTGAGGAATGTTGACTCTCTGGCCAGGACCACCTCACCAAGTTCATGGACCAAGAAACAGTCATAGGAAGATCCCCGTTGACTGCATTGCATCCACAGCATCCTAGAGCATCTTCAGCATCCTGTATCCCTTGTATCAGGACCACTCCCATAGAAACCTATTGTAAAGGGATAAAAGTGCCTGGAACTTCCTGAAGACTGCTTCTTCCTCCAAGGTAACTGTTTCTGTGGACCTTGCTGGTCTCCCTGATTGACTCCATGCTGGATGTAGTCACCTAAAGTAACTTAAAGTAACCACATTGATCCTTACCCATGTTTTTAATGAAGTTTCCAAGTTTCAAATCAGTTGAATTTGTCAATGCTTGTTTGTGGTTAAGTGAAACAGTGTTTATTTACTACACCTTGTAATTGCTATTTCTCTGGGACTTCTTTCTAGGGGATCATTTTCATTGTGATGTCTAAAAATATCAAATACAGTCTATTTTTATAAATTGGTATGAATTTTCTTGAGTGTCTCGATTTCTTCTTCAATTGTTTTGGTGCTGTTTAAATGCTTTATACTTGTTCCTTGTGTAGGCCTTGCTCCTCTATACCACAAATACCTAGGGTTGAACTAGAGGATTTAGCAAATGAAGCCTTCTGGTCATAAAGGGGTTTGTAAGTGTTACACGGTGAGGTCACACAATCACACCATATAATACACCTCGTTTCCTCACAAATGTCATGATAAGTCCTGTGCCATATCTTCCTTGTGATGGTGAGTGGTTCTTTCTTTTGGAGAGTGCCACTATTTTTGGTGTAAGTAAATTCCTAAAATGTGTGTCACTGTCTGCACCGCACACATCTTCCGCAAGTAGGTTTAGGTAAAGTGTCATACTATGTTTCCATGTTACGCTATTCTTTATTTGTGCACTTTCTGCACCAGTTACCAGGAGTGATTAGAGCATAAGCTTGGCATGTGATGATCTGAATACCCTGGAAGTTATTATGGTGTTTGGGTACCTCATTTGCGTTACCTGCCCCCAAACTCTTCACCTAGAAAATCCTCTGCGGTATTATATGGACATTTATTGTGCTGTTTATTTAATTAGCTGTATAGTTTTGTAAAATGTGAACCAGGTGCCATAGGCATCAGAACACTGAAAAGCAGAGGTTCAGTATAAATATGGATTTTACACACACCAGTGCATCAATTTACAAAGTGCCATAGTGGACAAGATTACATCGTAAATTGCCAAAGATTTAGCATCCAGAGCACAAAACATCCATACTACTGGAATTCCAATCACAGGCCAAGTACAATTAGAATAATACCAAAAGTTCGTTTTAATTGCCAGACATGGTTAGAGGTTTGAGGCAAACATTTTTAGGTTTTTGCACCTGATTGTATTGGCATTTTCAGCACATACACAGTACAAAATTGGCTATAAATCATTAAGTAAGACACTATAATGTCCCATGTAAGCTTCAGTCTTGTGTTCACTGGTTTGGTGCCATATTACACTATGTGAATAATTTTTTTTATAAAAGGGTGAAAAATAAACAACTAATGCAACAAAGAACGCCCCACCCTTCAAAACCCAATGCTTGGTCTTAGGTCACCTATCTCAACATCATCTGATATGTACACAGGTCTGTGAATCTAGCAGCTTTGGAAATAACTCTGTCAGGGAAGGTGATCACAAATAGCACAGGAAGGTGACCATGTCTTCTCATGCCCTAGGCATTCACAGCAGAAGCAGTCTCTGAGCCCTCCGCGCCTGGATTCAATTCTTCTTCTACAGTGTCCCAGGCCTTAGCCACTTCGTTGAGCACCATCCTCTCTTGGCATCTCGGACTAAAGCAGCCCCTTCTTAAGCAGCCCATTTTTTCAGCTTGCCCGTTCACCTGGAAGCCAGCGGACCTCACGCACTTTTCCAATTTAGCATGATCTGTCCTTTCGCTAAAATCTGCACCAAATTGCTAAACCACGTGGTGACTTTGTGTTTAGTCGGCTGTGGAAACATACCCATGAGACCAACTGTGGGCTCTCTCGTCAGAACGCACTCTGTAACCACTGCGATCAGGGTCAACACCTCTGCCCAAAACCCCGTCACTATCGGCAACTCCACAGCATAAGATACATGTCAGTGTCAGCCAGGAAAAATCTGTTGATCCCTGCAGGTGTAAGGTAGGCCATATGAAGATAATAAAAGTTAATTAACTTTAAACAGGCATTGCGAGAGACTAGGGGTATCTCGGCCTGCACCTTAGCCCAGTCTGCATCCGTAATAGGAGTGATGTTGTCAGCCACCCAGGTGTCTCTGAGAGCAGCAACCCTGTAGTGATGGCAGCTTCTCCTGCCCCCGCCACCATCATCACCGCAGAAATGCTGATGCAGTGCCATTGAAGAGGAAATGACCTACAGGCAGATCATATGTCGCCTGCAAGTCCTCAAAGGGTCACAAGCTGTAGATTCATAAAGATCCCCAATTGTTAGCAGCCCCAAAGCCACCCATTCCCCCAAACGTTGAGTCCCCTCTATAGGCAAGAAGCATGTCAGCCAGCAAAGGGGTATCACTGGGGTACAGGGAACCACCACTCTTGTCTGCTGTAGGAATCACAACTAGCAGTGTTTGGCCACCGGTTGCAACGTGTACTGCTTCACTTGGGCTTTTTTTGGCTCCATCAGGAGCTGTTTCACCCAGGTCATTGTTGGCACTCCCTCCTTCCCCCCCACAAACATCTGCTCTGTAACACAGTGTCTACCCACCTGGCCACCCACTGCAGCTGGGCTGCCAGGTAGTATGCCTCAGAGTCATGGGCAGCCAATCCCTCATCCCAAGTCGAACACATAGTTTCACCACGGTGACCGGGATGGAGTCCCAGATGAGATCCACTAGTAAGGACTGCATCTCACTGAACATGGAGCAGGAGATTGCTACCAGAAGCGTAGCAAAATAATATAGGAGTCAGGGCAATGCGATCATCTTGATGATTGTTACACACCTTGCGACTGACATCACAAGCATTTTCCAAAAGCGGTTTGATCCCTGTAGCACTGGCCGGGCTCCTCAGAGGTTACCATCCAGCAACTGAGCCTCAGTTCAAGAGAGCTGCACCCCCAGATATTGGAAGGTGGCAGCCTCACCTGTAATCCCATAACCAGGGTGGAGGGCGGCCGAGGTCTCCCGCAGGGAGTACAGACTGGTTTTACCACAGTACACTCTCAGGCCTGATAGAGCACCACATTCCTCCAGAAGTCCAGTCACTCCATAATCTTTCAGGAAGAACAGCATATCATCTGCATATAATGCAATGTGGTGCACAAGCCCCTGATGCAAAATACCACAATAACATACCCCTGTTTGTTCCCTGCATGCCAGTGGTTCCAACACCAGGGCAAACAACAGTGGGGACAAGGGACAACCCTAGTGCGTACCCTGCTCCACCTCATTGGCGTCCGAGATCATTCTGCTCATACGAACCCTCTCAGTGGGGGCCACATATAGTAAGCGCTCCCATGCCAGGAACCCACCCCCATGGCCCAGCAGTCTCAGCACTGCATATAGGTAGTCCCAGCCCTGACTGTCATACACCTTCTCAATATCTATGGTCAGGACCGCCGCCCTTTCATCAAGCTCTGCTGCGGTGAGTAGCAGTGTCACCACCCATCTGATATTGAACGCTGTACACCTCACGAGAATGAATCCCATCTGGTCACTGTGGACGAGTCCCAGCATGTGGGGTAGAAGCCCCATCACCAGCCACTGGACAGTACTTTGTAATCAGCATTAAGCATGGATAGGGGCCTCTATGATGCCCTATCCTGCGCCATGTGTCCCTTTTTAAGAGTGGGGGCAATCAGGACTTCCCTGGTTGTGGAGGGCAACACTCGGGCATCCCACACCAACTTATGCACCTTGGCCTGGCCAAGGGGACAGTTGAGTAATGTAAGCAGCATAAAACATGACCAGTAAACCATCTGAGCCTGGAGCTTTCCCCTGTGCCATAGCCCGAACTGCAGCAGCAACACAGTCAGCCGATATACAGCACACAGCCCTTCCACAACCACCGGCTCAAAGACCAGCAATAGCAGCAAGTGCAGGAATAAGTGCATAGCAGAAGGTCCTGGTTGAGGGTGGACCACATATAGCCCCGTGCAGTACTCACAGAAGAGGTTGTATATGTGGAGAGGGTCATAAAATTGGGCACTCCCACACCTGTGGCCTCCGCAATTGGAAAGCCGCACCTAGTGGGATTTGCTAGCCATGCAAACAGTGCGCCTAATTTCTCACCCTCCGAGTGTGCTCTAGTCATGTCATGTCTAGTCACAGCATCGCAGCCATTCTACCATGGCAACCTTTTTTAGCAGTAGTGAACCCTGTACTGATAGGTTGATATGGTGGCACTGTTCTAGCGCAAGCAGTCATCCCTCCTGCATTTTCACCTCCTTACACAATGTTCTGCGCATCCTTCCTGTCCAAGCAATTTAACATTATTGCACAAGAAACTTAAAAGCCTCCTATTCTGTCAATGTTGATTCTGTGGAACCCCCATTAGCCCCAAAGAAGCTCCTAACGTCCTTCCCCAGGCTCTCTCAGAACGAACACCTGGTCTTCTAGATTCTCACACCGAAGGCATCAGTTGGGTATGTGAGTGCACGCCTGAACCCAGGCCAGTATGACCATGAGCAGGCTATGATCGGATATTGTACGGTCAAGTACTCTGAATGATGCACTTGGGTACGAACCCCCTGGAAAGAAAAGAAAAGTAACCAATCACACAAGTAGATAGTGCACGGGTGAGTAGAAAGAGTAGTTTCTTTCTACAGGGTTGTCAAACACAAGGTGTCAACCAATCCTCATCTCTGCTTTCCATCCACTCCTTTTTTTTGCAGTCCATACAACCTGGCAGTCTCGCAAAGGCTGATGGGGCATGTCCAAGATGGCGTCTGTTACACAGTTAAAGTCCCACCCAATCAAGATGTGGCCAGTTAGGTATGGGGCCAGAACCTTCAACAACTTATCCAAGCATTTCAACTGTTCAGTGTTGGGGGCATAGACATTATCAGCACCATTCTGAGAAGACATCATTATCGGCGTCACTATCAGTGGTACACATAGGTATTGTCATCATTTCCCTTTCTCACCTATGTGTAACAGGAACCTCATGCACACTTGTTAGGGATTGTTTATGCGATTGCTGACACAAGTCTGCCACATTATCAGTTGTTTAGGTACATATCTGCATCACGGATCCTACATGATCTGTATAAGTACACCTCACACAGACAGGTCATTAGAGGGGTTCCTTCCAGATGCCATCTACGCTACACATCACCATGCTGCTGAAGTCAGCCTTTGTGTCACCACGGAGTCTGACCTAGAGACCTCATTCCAAGGTAACAAGGGTTAGACATGGTATTGGCAGATTAGGTGTATCACACTTAGCTCTCGGTAGGGTAGAGATTAGGCTTTCTTGATTAGGAATTTAATATCTTATGTTTATTGTAAGATGGTGGGGTTTTTTATATTCACAATTCTTACAATTCTGCTCTTATTACTGTTCATTGCCCTAATCATTGCAGCATATGTATTTTATCGTAGATTGCTGTCTTTTCAATAAATTTATTAAAAACTCTCCTGCATCTCCTTCATTGCCTTTGTGCGTATGAGACTTATTGCTAACAAAAGAAAAGGGTAACTTCCATTCCACCACAACTTACTGAGAGGTCTCATCTAAAGTCCATGCGTAAGGCTGCTAGAAATCACCTTTATCGTCTGAGTATTGGTGAAGTACTGCTTGTTAGCCGGGAGGGTTGGGCCGGCAGTTGCGTCTTATTGTAAGAGTGACTCAGTCGTCTACAAACAGACGTACTGTCACCCCTAAACCATCAGTCTCACCTTAGAGCGAGGGTCCATCTAGCACATGGTGCCAACAACAATGGCGTTTTGGCACTAATTTACAAATTTCCTGAATATCTCTCTCACACACACAGCATGTACCCTAAGTACCATTATAAAGCGTTGTCCGTGGTCTTAGGGGTAATCCTTCTCAGCTGAATAGGGAGTACCTAATTAGGCTCTAGGTTGTTCAAGCTTGAATCCTTGAAAGGATTTTTCCCCATTTGGTGTTCCTTCTCCGTGCCCATTATTTAGCATTGCTAATGCTATAAACATTCCAGAAAATGTCAGATATGCATTAACACAACATCTAGCAACCCATGGCTTAACAGATGAGGGCGGGGATGTCACATTTATAGTGGAAGCTCACAAGGCTTACCAAACAGAAATATTCTATTCCTTGTCACTTTTCCTGAAGAAGACAATACAACACATATATTTCACACATATCAAATAGCGAACGTACCGCAATGATACTAGGCTTACCGATATTTAGAGATACAGCTTTTTTTATCAAGAACATCAAAACTGGTTCAGCGGTACCCTACCACATGTAATACAACCCATAGGATTAGGTCCCCTAAGTAATGACGGACCAACTTGGCCCATGTTTGCCACATATAAACTACATCCTGGCATTCAGGCAATGCAAATAGCTGATGTACAGATGATTGGTACAATTCGCTATGTGGTCCTTGGATTCTGCCCCGGGATTGGCTGCACCAGCTGGTCACCAATTAGCTGTTAATGGGATTAACCCCCAAACAGTACATTCTATCATGGGCAAGGCACCCACGGAAAGTGAGAAGATTCCATTCTGGATAGCACAAAAAACTAACCAGCTGGAAGCAGTGTTTCCCCATATGGGACCCCAAAGATAAACATAGAATTCTCACAATGTGCCTGCCATTTGGAATGGTTCCTTCAGTGAACGACTACTCCACATAGGGTACAGTCTTTGCTTCAATTTACACTACCATGCATGGTACCCCAACACTTGCGAACTTACCGGAAGTGTTAAAACAAATTCAAAATGAGCACAGGGCTGCTCCAGCCCTAGGTTTGTGGATGAAACTGATGCAGAACTTCGACACAGTCTCCTCAATACTCAGTAACATTAAAAGGGAAGCGGTAGCTTTGGTTATACACCAGTGACTTCGGGAGATTCCACATTTGGAACAGGAGAGTCAACTACGGAAAAATATTTTTGAGCCCTATACTAGTATAAGACGTGATAGTTTTGGGGTCCTAAAGATGGTACTAAACAAGCACAAGAGGGTTCTAAAAAAGGTTGGGATAAACAAAAATAAAATAAAGGCAGAAGAAGTCAAAGAGCAGACTCTCTGCATCCGGAGAGCTCTGAAAGGAGATCTATCTCAGAATTAGAGATACTTTAAAGGCTCCTGACAGATATACTGATAAACTTCCCTCCCGTTCCTTTCAGGACACGCTGGATAGACAGAGTGAAAGAGTGGACCAGTCAGAGCAATGCACTGACTATGTGAAACAGAAGAAAGACTCACAGCATTCCTCAGACAAGAAAGAGGACAAATCCCCACAACAAAAGACACAATTAAAAAAAAAGACGATGACAGCGATTTGAATAAAACATGCCAGCAAACCTAAGACCATTGCTGAGGAACAAGATGTGGGCAGTGACCCTGCTGGACAGCATTGCAGTAGTCACAATATGTCACCAAAGTCTGAAAGATTATCTGGATGTGATAGCAACTAACAAGTTTTTTGTAATCGAGACTGCGGATGGGTGCGTCCTCCCACCCGACAGTGTTTATGATTTTAAATATCAAAACTGAGGGAGACGTAGAGTGCACTATTAGTGTAATCTCTAGGAGAACTTAATTGTGATATCCTGTTGGCAGAAAAAGACTGACCACCCGAGTACGTCCGCAAACTCCCACATGAGAAGATGTAATTTTGCCTTCTTTCTCAGATCTTGTTCTGGATGCAGTAAACAAGCCTATGCTGTTAACTGGGCTATGGTGCAGGCACCCACACTGTATCGCAACCACGTAGGGTGGGATAAGGATTCCCCCTTCCATGTAATACCTATAAGGTCTACACCTCAGCCTCAGCCCCAATATCCTGTTAAACATGAGGCTTAAGTTCCAATGAGAGAAATCCTTACTCATCTGGAGTACTAGGGAGTAATAGAGCCCTATGTCCCTGCAATGAATAACCCGTTATTCCCAGTTGCAAAACCAGACCATTCATATAGAAGAGTCTTAGATTACAGACATTTAAACAACTACACATGCACATATGCGATATAAAATGCACACAGCACCGCACTAATTAACGACATAGTGCATAAAAAATACAAAGCAACCTTGGATGTTCCAACATTTTTTTCTGCCAAAACGTAGTGCCTGAAAGTCAGGACCTCAGTACATTCTCATTTGGCTCACAAAAATGCTTTTGTCATTTGCCCCATGGCTAGGTTGTCCTCTGCCCGTGTATCATCAATATTGCATGATATTGCCCTATGTGGATGACATCTATCTCACAGATGACGACGCCAACATTCATCTTGCCAGGGTCGATCGGATCATGTTAGGATTTGCCGCCTTAGGCTACAAATTCAATTTTGAGAAAACAAAACTAACCTTTCTCAATGTATTGTTCCTGGGGTACGAGTTATCAGATGAAGGCAAGAGCCTGGCCCCACACTTTTTAGAAAAATGCGCTCATTTTCAACCACCAAATACCATCAAGAAACTGCAGTCATTACTTGGTTTCTTTAACTTTCGCAGAATTTACATTCCAGATTATGCACAATGCATAAAACAACTCTATGATTTAATCCGCCCAGAGTTCTCAAGCAAACACTGGTCAGTTGAACACACACACACATCCTTAGAGGATTGCAGCAAGTAATAAAGATATGAATTTTGCAAGAATTAACTTAAAAATACAGTTTCTTGAAGTCAATAGCTCCGTCTGGGGCTATCACAGCGTCGTGAACAATAAATCTAACAGTTCAGGCCAGCCTGTGGCGTCACGGGCAAGCTGTGGTGTTGGGAGGACCCGCAAACAGTACCTTGGAAATGTAGGGCATTGTGATTCGCACAATGAGATCCGGAATGCGGCGTCGCTGGCATAAGCAGGTATTGGTGGGTGTCAGTTCCTGAGATCGATGCAGAGGTCAGCGGGTCTTTGAAGTCACATGCATTGCAGATCGAACTCCAGGCTGATGAAGTCAGGAGCGCTGGCAGTGATGGCGTTCGGGGTGCAGTGGAAAGCGGGATGATGCAACATGCGGTGCCCACAGGTCACAGTGCAGGCAGCAGCTCGGTGACGGCATCCTGGCGTTGGCGAGCCCAGGGCTGTGGGGTGAAGTGGGACAGTGCTACGTGCAGAGTCTTCAGGTCATGGTGCAGGCAGCAGGAACATTGTTACTGAAGCGTTGTCGTCGGTAGGCCGAAGGCGGCAGTACAACACAGGGTGGGCTCTGTGCATTGCCCACAAGTCACGGTGCAGACAGAGGTGTCTGTTAAGGACCGGGGCTGTGGTGCCACACGAGTGGTGTCCTCAGGCCACGATGCAGGGTGTGGCATCGGTGTCAGTATAGAGCAGCGCTGTCGGGGATACCAAGGCTGGGGTGTGAGCAAGGCGATGCAGAGTGTGGGACCCACAAGGCATGGTGCAAGCAGCAGCGCAGTGATGGGTTCAGGTGGCGGTGATGGTGAGACTAGGGTTGCAGTGTGAAGCAGGGCACGGCTCAGTGTGGCAGCATCAGGTCACGGTGCAGGCATCGTTTATGGCGTTGTGAGGGTTTCTCTTCTGTTGCAGCACAAAACACAGAGTTCCCATTGAGGTAGGCGGATGAACCTGAAATCTTTGATATCCCTGAGACTTCCAACCGGAGGCAAGCTCTACTTCAAGCCCTTGGAGAAACTTCACAAGCAGGATACACAGCAAAGTCCAGTCTTTGCCGTCTTTAAGGGAGAAGCAGCAACTTCAGGCCAACCCAGCAAAGCACACACAGCAAAGGGGGAGTACTCTTCCTACAGCTCTTCACCTCTTCTCCCTGGCAGAGGTTCCTCTTGATACAGAAGTGTTCTAAAAGTCTGGTGTTTGGGTCCACTACTTATACTTATTTCTGCCTTTGAAGTAGGCAAACTTCAAAGGAAAGGTCTCTGTTGTTCACAAGATCCTGCCTTGCCCAGGCCTGCCCTCAGACACACTCCAGGGGGTCGGAGACTGCACTGTGTGAGGACAGGCACAGCCTTTTCAGGTGCAGGTGTCAGCTCCTCCATCCCCACTCTAGCCCAGGAGACTCACCAGGATATTCAGGACACACCTCAGCTCCCTTTGTGCCACTGTCTGGAGGGAATTCACAAACAGCCCAACTGTCAGTCTGACCCAGACGTGGATTCCACAGGCAGGCAGAGGCACAGAATGGTTAAGCAGGAAAGTGCCCAATTTCTAAAAGTGGCATTTTCAAACAGACAATCTAAAAACCAACTCTACCAAAAGATGTATTTTTAAATTGTGAGTTCAGAGACTCCAAACTCCAGATCTCCATCTGCTCCCAATGGGAAACTGCACTTAAAAGATATTTAAAGGCAGTCCCCATGTTAATCTATGGGAAAGGTAGGCCTTGCAATAGTGAAAACCGAACTTGGCAGTATTTCATTATCAGGACATGTAAAACACACCAGTACATGTCCTACCTTTTAAACACACTCCCCCCTGCCCATGGGGTTACCTAGGGCCTACCTTAGGGGCGAGATGTAGCAAAAGGGAAGGTTTGGACCTGGCGAGTGGGTGCACTTGCCAGGTCGAATTGGCAGTTAAAACCTGCACACACAGACACTTCAGTGGCGGGTCTGAGACATCTTTACAAGGATATTCATGTGGGTGGCACAATCAGTGCTGCAGGCCCATTAGTAGCATTTGATTTACAGGCCCTGGGCACCCATAGTGCACTTTGCTAGGGACTTACTAGCTAATCAAATATGCCAATCATGGATAAGCCAATCACCAATACGATTTACACAATGAGCACTTGCACCTTAGCACTGATCAGCAGTGGTAAAGTATGCAGAGACAATAAACAAAACAGAGCCCAACATACCATAAAAACAGGAGGTCAGAAGGCAAAAAGACAGGGGAAATATGCCAAAAGATGCCAGGTCTAACTAACTCCATATCATCCAGAGAGTAATTCCGTTGTGGAGAGGAGGAATCGTGACCTAAAGCAGTCCTTAACAGCAAGAGCATTAGGTTCAGGCTGCAGTTGGCTTCATCACCTATATGGGTCCAGAGAGCACTGAATAATCTGCCAAGATGGTCCTTGTGGGGTTGCACTCCTTATGAGGTCCTTTTTGGGATACCTATGTATGTTCCTGATCTGGATGGCCCGACTATGGTGGTGGCAGACACACCATTTGACATAAATGAACGCCTCACTGTCTTACAGGAACTTCAACAATTTTGTGATGACAATTCATCTGTCAGTGCCGCCACCTTAGGAATAAGGGATCTACCAACAACATCTACAAGCTGGATTCCTAAAGTCGGAGATCTGGTTTGTGAGAAGATTGTTGTGAAGAAGGAATTTGGCCCATCCTACAGAGCACCGGTTCCAGTCCTGGGAATTCAAGGCACCAGAACTGTCATTCTACCATTGCTGCCGGTTTCCAAAGGGAACAGATTTGTCTCCATAGACAACATCAAATTGCACCATGTGGCCTATCTGGCACAGTAGACCCCGATGTCCCCTGGGTAGTTCCTGATCCCCTCTCACTAGCCAATAGGATATCTTCAAAGAAGAAACAACAAAGCCTCTGAATATACCAGAATGGACAACAATGCTACAAACGCCTCCTTGAGCATGGGGAGGGTAGAGAATGAGCTTCTGCTAATTCCTGTTACCACTTCACTGACAAGAACTGTCCAAGATGTAGCTGTTTTTACTCCAATACAACAAAACTGACCACATCATCCTCTATGAACCTCCATGTGAAATGGATCCATCAACCAGCTCAGCACCGGCTCCTATGTTTGCAAACACTGCTTCTAGTTACTTCATTGATCAAGATGCCTTTTCTTCAACTTCATCTACATCTTCAACTGAAACTGTTTCAAAGACACGCAAGCTGGATATCTGGCCTAAAAATAATGTTTGGTCTATCAATGGCATTATCTGTGGATACTTCTGACATTGCTTGCCTCTCTGTTATGGATTGGTTTTGTGACTGTTTTCTTTCTCCTGATAAATGGTCAGTATCTTCCTGAACGCTCTTCTGTCGTGCCAGTGGATGAAGTCCCAACACCATATTTCTCCTTGGATAAGGTCCGAAGAGACTTGTCCCTTGTGAACATTTCAGCAGTACCAAATCTAGATGTCCTTGTTTGGGATAAAGTTTCTTTTGATGTATATGGGCCTACTGAGATTATTCAAATTCCTTATGTGTTCAAAATTTCAATGACTGATGTAATTCCACCTGGTATTGTTTCTGATGACTAGGATGTTAAAACAGTTGATTCTAGGCTGTCTGTACTGCAGGATTACACTGTAAAGTGAAGACATGAATATGAACACAGCAAATTATCGAGAAATGTTCTGTTATCCCCATTGGAGACATTACTTTCTACACCGACCAAATAGATATAGAGCAGTATTTAACTACACACAATGGGAACACTGTTCAAATCCACCTAAGGGGAGCCCCAAAACATATGTAGACACATTTGCATATTTTTCTGGCCATGACACTACAAATGCAGAGTCATAATATTTCAAATACCACCTTCTAAAATGCAGAACATTTTGCTAACCAACATCAAATGAATGTATTCAGATTCATTTGTTTCCCAGCTTGCTGTTGAAGGTTATGAATACTGAAAGAGCAATACTGATGTGTAAGTGTATGGGGAACACAAGATTGACAAATTCAGAGTAGGGAAGCTCTGTTATCCAAAGTCCTTATGTATTCAAAATTTCAATGAGTAATGTAGTTACACCTGGTGTTGTTTCTGATGACTGGGATGTTAAAACAGTTGATTCTATGCTGTCTGAACTGCAGGATTGCACTGTATTTGAAAGTGAAGTTGTGGATATGAACACAGTGAATTATAGGGAAATGTTCTGTTATCATCATTGGGGACATTACTTTCTGTATCAAGCAACTAGACATAGAGCAGTATTTAGTCACACACAATGGGAACATTGCTCAACTCCACCTGTGAGGAGCCTGAAAACATATGTATATAAATTCACATATTTCTCTGGGCATGACACTACAAATGCACTGTCATATTATTTTAAATTACCACCTTCTAAAATGCAGAAAATGTGGCTAACCAACACCAAATTAATCTATTCAGATTCCTTTGTTTCCCAGCTTGCTATTGAAGGTTAGGAATACTGGAAGAACACTATTTATGAGAAAAGTGTATGGGGAACACAAGTTTGGCAAATTCAGGGTAGGGAGACTTTGTTTAGAACATGCCCTATTCCTGTACAAATTACATTTTTAAATAATACAGTTCAACAAACATCCTGCATAGGGTTAGCAAAAATAATAGAAATGAATACACCCAGTATCCCCACACCAACAAAATTCACCAATTGGCAAAAATATTTAAGTGTCACTGAAGAAGTACTGAATGCTTGGGTCCAGTATGGTACCTTTAATTTCACACTTTCAAGTCCCAGTGGGTAGTTATCATGGCCTTTGGACACAAATGGGTGTAAGGCACGTTTTGGTAATTCCTCAGGGGGTTTCAAGATTAGCCGGCCAGACCCTTGCTATGTCTTGGGTCAACTCTCTGGTATAGTTACTACATGCAGTGTGGGGAAACTGTGCCAACAATGGTTATGCACTAACACCTTAGCAGCAGTTAAAGAACATCTAAGGGGAGCATTATGACCCCGGAGGTGAGTGGAAATGTGGCGGTAGTACTGCCAACAAGCTGGTGCTACATACTGCCACATTATGAGAATGGCAGGTTGGCTGCAGCCAACCCGCCACTTCTCCACTCATACCGCCATGGCGGTATCAGCCGACGGGCTGGAGATGTCAATCTCCAGCCTGGCAGCTGGCACAGTACCTTCGGCGGCATTATGAGCCTGTCTACTACCATGGTTTTCGTGGCATTACAACGTCATGAAAACCATGGCGGTAGGCCCTACCAGTGACAGGGAATTCCTTCCTTGTCACAGGTAGGTGTCTCCCCCACCCCGGAAGTCACACCTGACACCCCCTACTCTCTCCATCCAAACCCCCACCCTCCGATAATCACACACATACCTCCACCCCCTCCGATCATCACACACACACCCTGCCCCCTCGTTCATCACACACACCCTCCATACACGCACACACCCACAGACATGCACCACGCAATCACTCACACTGGCATACACGCATTCATACACGCATACTTCCAGACATACCAGCACACATTCTTACAATCATACTGACATGCAGACACGCACTCTCATACGCATTCACTCACACGAATACACCCACGCAAACACTCACACATTCATGTACACAACCAGGCACACACACAACACCCCCACCCTCCTCCCCTGTCAGATGCCTGACTTACCTTTGTCAAGGAGGTCTTCCAGCAGGAAACAGGAAGGGGTGCTGCTACTGACATCAGCGCCCACCAGCAGAACACCGCCAGGCCGTATCACAGGTCATGATATGGCTGGCAGCGTTCAACTGGCGTGGCGGTGCTGGTGGTAGCAGCGCCAGATTGCCACCGTCCGCCAGCATGATCACTGCATGATTTCCGCCCTTCTTGTGGCGGAAGTCTGGCAGTGATCATAATATGGCGGACGGATGGTAGCTGCAGTGATGATATTTTGGAGGCCATCACGTGGTGGTAAGCGGTTTTTAACACCAATGTCAAAATGAGGGCCTTAACAATATTTTGTCATCTGCAATTTATATAATTCAGAATGACATGTCACTTTTACAACATGGGCAAAGTCAGCTGCGTTCCATCATGAAGTTGGGTTGGACATTGCAGATTCTGAAAAATGGCTGTGTTCTTTGGAAATACATCAACAGTAGTGAATTGTTTGCTGCATTTAAGTTGTTCAGGGAGCAACAGATAATGGCTAAAAAGGAAGCAAGTTACAACATGCTTAACATTGAAAAGTTAGAAAAGCTGCCTTGCACTGTAGCAGAGACACCATCAACAGTATGGTTAGTATGTGGGGTTATAAATCTGCCAATTTCCACCTTTCGTTTCACAAAATGTTTGAATCATTTTGCTGTAGGCAGATACAAGCAGCTAGGAGACAGCTATATTAAGGAAGAGTGGGAGATGTCTTTCAAGTTCTAATGTATGAACGGCGAAACAGAGGTCTTTCTGAGTGGAAGCGAATGTGAGACTACTGTTAGTCATTCAATGATTTGCAAACAGGCGTCCCTTCACGGCTTTTGCAATATGGAGGTCACAAACTTGGTATGCTCTCTGAAGGGCACTCCCATCCCTTTGATTTGTCTAGCATTTCATATACTTCTGAATGGAAGTTTTGTGGTTCTGATCGATCAGAGTTGCTGTGGAATGACACCAGATATTGCCTACCCAAATTCAGTTTCTCAAATTGTAACTTTTTGTGGGCATGTTTTATTCCCCCCCACACCAGAGATACGAGTAGCAGAAACGTGGCCTCACTTTGACACAACTAATGTAAATTTTGACAAGCTGAGCAGACTAAAGGCGCTACTGTTCCAAAAACAAGTGGCCTTGACATCGACCAAGGAGATGTACACACTCCAGATAGCGAGGTCATCAGCTGAGATATAATCCAATTAAATACCAACTTCCCAGAGCAATTTGAAGAGCTGGTCTGCAGAATACTCAACGCTTCGAGCACTGCAGGGATTGTACACTTTTTTAAGGCTGTTGGGTCTGGATTTGTTTCCGCCTTCCAGACCACTTTCGGAGTCATTCTTTCAACTATCCATTCACTCTTTTTGAGTGTGCTTGGCAGATTTCCTATAACTTTGGGGCTGATTGACAGAATACTGCTACTGCTATTCCTGATACGCAGTGGTTGTGCTTTCTCATTTAAGTGGAGCTATGGAGCTACTGCCAGCCTAGCTTATCGCATGATGCACTACTTTGGTGCTCCATTGCTGGAGGAACTGGAGAATGATTGGTCATTGTCATTTCGACCAGTCCTGTGGTGCATGCAACATGTCTTTCATTGCACCTGGTCCCTCTTCGAGTGTACAGTGTTGGTGTGTCTTGCAGTACAGCCAGTAACTCTTGTGGACAAGGAACTGTTAATGTTCCCGTGAGGGTTCCTTCACGGTTGTGCTCCATGAGACTGAAGATGATTTGCAAGACCACCAGTGGGCCACCCCTTGTGAACTGGCTCCAATGACATCTGGCACTATGGAGGTGCGACCTACGCGGCTCACTTCTGCTCAGTGGATCTTTCTGCCAATCCTGTGATCGATTTGACATCTGCCGATGTGGAGTCATTCCTGAATGCACTCCCATTTGATGACTTTGGAGACGTTCTTCAAGACCATAGCTTTGGTTGAAAAATATGACCATTGGCTTTTTTCAAAATATAACATGCAACATCAAATTGCCTTTAAAATTTGGCCCGTATTTGACTTGCCTTGCTTGCCATGGTTGACATGATATCTCTTTTGTATGATTTTAGCTCAGATTTTAACTAGATTTTAGGTTTTTAGTTCAGAGTATAATAGACTTGGACTCATGCACCCTCGATAGTGAGTTAGCATCCTTGTTTCTGCAATGAGGGTGTGATCAATACATTTTAGTTTCCCATTGGGAAGTTAGCTTAGCCTTTGGCTTGCAGGCCTGTTGCCCAGTCACCTGGTGACCTTTTATCCACTTAGTAAGCTCTGTTTTATTTCATTTATTTTATTATTTATTTCAACTTGCTGCCATTGCTTACCTTTTATAGGAAATGTTTTGATTTCCATTATCAGTGCCATTCTGAAAAGGCGTCATTATCAGCATCACTATCAGTGATACGCGTAGTTATTGTCCTTATGTCCCTTTTTAACTTATGTGTGACAGGAACAACATGCTCACTTTTTAGGAATTGTTTATGCAATTGCCGACACAAGTCTGCCACATTATCAGTTGTTTAGGTACATACCTGCGTCAGGGATCCTACATGATGAGTATAAATACACTTCACACGGACAATGTCATTAGAGGGGTTCCTTCCAGATGCCATCTACACTGCATGTCACCTTGCTGCAGTAGTCAGCCTTTGTGTCACCACGGAGTCTGACCTAAAGACCTCATTCCAAGGTAACAAGGGTTGGGGGGGCACTCCTCGTGGACATGGTACTGGCAGATTAGGTTTATCACACCTAGCTTGCTTTAGGGTAGAGATTAGGCTTTCTTGGTTAGGAATTTCATACCTCCTGTTTATTGTAAGATGGTTAGGTTTTTATATTCACAACTCTCATCTTCAGAGTTATGCTTTTATTAATGTTCATTATACTAATAATTGCAGCACATGTATTTTATTGCAGATTGCAGTCGTTTCAATTAATTTATTGAAAACTCTCCTATATCTCCTTTATTGCCTTTGTGTGTATGAGACTTATTGCTAACGAGAGAAAAGGATAACTTTCATTCCACCACGACTTCCCTGAAAGGTCTCATGTACAGTCCATGCATAGGGTTGCCAGAAATCACCTTTATGGTCTGTGTTTTGGTGAAGTACTGCTTGTGAACCGGGCAGGTTGGGCTCACAGGTGTGACTAGTTGTAGGAGTGGCTCAATCACCTACAAACAGAAGTGCTGTCACCCCTGTACCAGTAGTCTCGCCTAGGAGCGAGAGTCCAACTATGAAAGCCCCTCTTTGCCCTCCAGGAACCCCACAAGGCATATGTTGTTACAACGTGCACGTCCTAAAGAGTCCCCCACTCTCTGTGTTCCAAGGTATGAATACATTTTAGCTCATCAGCCATTTGTGCAGTGAAGCCTCCACACCTCTGGGAAAATATCCGTTACCGCATGCTTTCTGTTTGTCAGGTCGTCAAACAGTTTGCGATGATCATCCATAACAGTGGCCAAATCTACCACCACGGTGTCCAGTTTGTGTTCCAGGGCCTCCCTTGAGTTGTTTACTGCCAAAATGGAGTCCAGGGTAGTGAATGATTCTGACCCTGTGTCAGCCAACCCAGACCCTGCAGCAGCAGGGCAAGGGAGACTCTGTGAAGGCCAGCCATCCCCTTCATCCCTCCTTCACCTTAGGCGTACGTCCCATATTCTCTGTGCCTTCAGGACCATGGAATTTGGAATGAGGCACTTCCCTGCAGAGCAATGGCCAGTTAAATATTGGGCCCTCCATTGGTGGGGGGGGACCCCACAGAAGTCCTCCTGCCCACAGTTGGCCTGGGTAGCAATATCCTCAGGGTTCTAGGTTGGGAGGAGCCCAACTGTATGTTCCCTTTGCTTTGCGCCTGGAGTGATGTAGGAGGGTGGCTGGCCACAATTCCCTCACAGTTCAAGGGCAAGAAGGTTGTGCACCAGATGCCCCCAGAAGCGTCATTTCAGCTAGCCCCCACAGGGCAGGGCTGGCATGCCATGGCTCCAGCTGAGTCCCGGGTGCAAGGGGGGATGGGGAAAAAGAAAGGGCAGGGGACAGGCTGTCTACTAAGCCTAGTTTACAGCAATGTCTCAGGTGGGCCCCAACAGTGCCCTCCGATCAACGCCACATCCCAGAATGGTCCCTCAGTCTTCAGGATGAACTAGAATTCCCAGTAGCGCTGGAGCTCACTGATGGTCTGATGTAGGACCCCACCTGAAGCAATCAGCACCCCTGGGGTGCCGCCGCAGGTCCCTGGGCTTACAGCCCGGCATGGGGTCCCAAATAAAGGTCTGCCAAGCTCCAAGGGAGGCTCACTCACCAGATCTGCCATGGGAGCAGAGCTGCAGTGGGCCATCTCCACCCGACAGCCCTATCCTCTCTTTCTCAGCTCTCCATACAGGCCGTCACCCCGCAGCTACTCTGGCCAACAGCTGTAATTTCTGCACCGGCCATCAGCCCCCATTGGAGGTATCCGGTCAGCAAGGCACTAGCAGGTTGTCAGGGGTTGTGGGCTGTTCCTCGCCACAGTGCCGCCTCTCCTTTAGCCCCCGTTAGGGGTGTCTCCTCTATGAGTAGGTCTTCAGGCCACTTTGGTCTAAGCCACCATCCTGGCAGGCCACATGGCCACCAATTCAACCACTGTCAGCAAAGCTGCTGCAATCTCTCTTCTGGGCCACCTCGGGTGCATCTGATGTCAGGGCACTATCACGGGGTACCCCAATTCATCAGAGGGGCCCCCTCATGCAGGATGTCACTCAGATCGAGCAAGGAGGCAGTGCAGCCTGGAGAGGACTCTAATGGCGTGTCTCACTCCATCAGCTCCCAAGCCATGGCCCCTCCAAACATTTCTAGGTTAAGCCACATTATAAGACAAAGACTGAAATTTGAAGAAGGGAAGAAAGAATAACAACATTAAATGTGAAACTTTGGAACAAATAAAACAGCTTGAAGGGACCAGTTAACATGGCTTGAAAAAATAGAAATAGAACATTCCTGAGTGAACTGGTTGAGAGTCTAGAGTCTAACTTAGTTACGTCCATATGCTTCCCGGGAACATGCATGAAGTACATGTGACATCAGCTTTGTTTAATTGTGTGGGACACATAGAGCTGTACCGCCACCTCTGGGTCCCAACAATAGTTTTTCAATAAACATAATGAGTACATACGGACAGCACCTTCTTTATACTGCCCGTTTTTTCTGGTTCAACTACGGCCATAAAGCCACCAGACTAAGGGAAAACACTTTTTTCATCTCCTTTTCATTATCTAGTTAATTGTATTATCAGATCCTCCATTTACGTGACTTGTCATAACACACCTTATGAGACTATCTCATCCTGTGAATTAGCATTCTTGTTTTTTTCATTTCCTTATGCAGCTTGCTACCTAATACCTGGTTCTCTTAGACAACACGATAACCACTTGGGATGACTGGCAACGTATGTCAGAACTACACCACCCCTCTTAATACTGTGAACATTTTTTTCACCCCCCATTTTTTCGTTTGTACTTGCATGGCACCACACAAAACACCTTTATTTCTCTAGTTTTTTAAATAACCTGACTCAGCACCCTTGTCAAGATGGCTTCACATTAATACTCATACTTGATGCTATAGCTATTAAGTCTGAAGACCATTATGGCGAAATATATTGACATCAAGTATGTTGTTACTCGTCTTCTTAACATATCTTCATTTTTTACATCTCCAGGCTTACCATGGCTATTCTGAATAACTCACACCGTTTTCAACCACTTTAACATCGTTGTCTCGACAATACGGATGTCATTGGCCCCAGATGGCTCAGAAAATCACTCTACTTTCGAACTGCTCATACACATACTGTCTCACCTTACTAGACTTCAACTTTATTTTCTTTAACGACCTTTTTCCCAATAGGTATGTTTCCATTGCGCTTTTCCTCATTACTCCTCACCCAAGTTTTTTCTTTAACTCTCACTAATGGTGGTTAGTGGCACAACATCTCTATATTTCTTTTTTCATCTTTACACACAACTTGTTAGACTTTTCTCAACTCCTACCTCTTGTTCGAATAGGTGCACTTCTTATAACAAATCCTAATATGCACGGTTCATTCACTATGTGACACAGCCAATTTTCATGTATGGCAGTCTTAAGTACTGGCTTCGATTTCTTTGCTATTTTTCACCTCTATCATTTCTTCTATCATCCCTGTACATTAACAGACATGTATCTCTCATTCTATGCTTCTTCGTTGTTTCATTTGACTTGCAGCCTTGATAAAGTCAATGTGACGAAACACGTGTCAGCTGTAGCTGTGGATGAAACTCTTTTTGGGCAAGAATAAATTCTATCTTCACTAACTACGTGATTTCGGACTTTCATTTATTTTCCACTTGGATCTACTTCATTGGACTACTTTTTTGGTGTGCCTTGTTTTACACCATTAATTAACACAGCTGTACAGTTCTGCTTTTTCCAGGCACAACTTGGAAAATCATTCATACTCTGTTAAAAGGTTTGTGGCCCTTCCCATCATTCTTTACAGTGATTAAAGTTTGAAGGAAACAGTAGGGAAAGATTACTTTTTGCAAAAAACAACTACAATACAATAATATAGAATGTCTTTGAATGCTATTTTTTACTTATTTTTGTGATTTTATATAGCGCCGACATGGCACAGGGGCATCTGAGCCCTTTACAAGAGTACCTTTACCAACATAAAAATGCCCATCCCAACAGGTCTCTCTACTTCTTTCTCCCTCCAACCATGCTAGCTCAGGACCACAACTATAACCAAAATCTCAGATTGGACAGTATACCACCTAAGCTACCAGTTTACTGAAAACCATAAACAGTGTGCCTGTCTTTCACACTTCATCATCCACCACACTGCTAAGTGCTGTGTCCCACGACACAATAACCGCACTTTGGTGGTCATTAGGCACGACATGGAAACACTTCTCACATTGAAGCATAACTAAGACAACATCTTCCGCCCACACAGCCAACACAGTGTTGCATGTTACCCAGGTAGGCAATCGCTTCAGTAGGTAGTAGGGGCTATATAAATGCCGCAGTACAGAAATCATTGCAATAATATATTTGAGATACAGTACAGGAAATGAGGAAAATAGACATTCCAGAGTATGCGAAAGATCATAGATTTCACCTGTTAGTTCTTTGTTTCGTGAAAAATTGTGTAGGCACAGGGGTATGTATGTTTAGTGGCTGGGGCAGGCTGCCGTTTCCTGATGCCAGACGGAGAGGGTGCGGGTGGGCGTCAGGTCATGGGCCACCTGGTCCCGCTCCTTGGCTCAGACAGCACAGTATGTGTCTGAGGCGGCCTCTATTCCTGGCCGCTCTGGCAGCAGATGGGCCGCAGCTCAATGTGCGAGGGCGGGTTATTTCCGGAGCAGAGGGGAAAACCGGGCAAGCGGAGACAAGCAGCAGAGAGGTCATGTGGGCGATAAGGTAACCCTGCCCTGGACGGGCCTGGGAAGGAGGGGTGAATGTGCATGTGGGGGCGCTTACATCTGGCACAACGGACACATTTTTAGCATATCACAAACAGCCCTCACGCACACACACCAAGCGACATTTAACACATCACATGATTAATCCAGCACATCACACGGTGCACGCACGCACGAAATACGACATACACAATTAGCAGACAAGAGTATATCCACACTCGAGTATACAGCGATTTAGGCCATCGCGCAAAGAAGAGCAGAACAAGACCAGACGGTAGTACAATGGTGCAAGCGCAATAACATAACAGAGTTAACAACGTAAGCAAAACCGCACAAATCACGCCTTTAAAGCACTACACATAGGAGAGCAGCATATTAGAATCAGCATTCCACACTTCCATTATATCACTCACAAGACCGCAGCCACGAACGAACAATGCAATCGTTTTGCAGATAGGCAACAAGTACACAGTCATGAACAACGAATATACTAATCTAACGCTTCAAGCACACATAAGCACACATACAGGAAGACATAATAAGTACATCGACACACACAAAACAGCATTCCCACGAACCCATAAGATATACACATCTAGCACGGCAAACACAAAACTCTCATTTAGCACAGCATAGACAATAAAACATATAGAAGAACATACAGTTCCCGCATCTAAGACATTGTGCGCTCGCACACACAGACAAATACACAATACATTCGCACACCTACACTCAAACATACACTTATAGGTACAAATACGTACACACAAACAAATGTGGGGCACATACTGGCGCGCATACGCAGATAAAGGCACGGAGACAGATACGTATACAAACGCACTCCAAACATAGGGAGAAATGCATAAATGCACAAACATAGACACACAAGCACACACGCATATCTCGAAGGTGCAATGAAAAAGCTAAGGTTTAAGATACTGTCTTCAGGATGTGGCATTGGCAGTAAGATTTTTTTTTTTTTTTTAAACCGTTGCATTTATTCTTTAAATTGTTTACGTTGTATGTATTCATTAGTGTATCATCGGCGATTGATATTATGATATTTTTATTCTGGGTGGAAATGGCAACGTTTATTAGACACAGTCACCACCAAACCGAAAAGGTCTGGCCTTGGAAAGCTAATGTGATCGTTATTTTTTCAATTACAAACAAATACCACAAAAAGAAAAAAAAAACATATATACTTTCAATAAAGTGTTGACATTCAAATGTAATAATTGCATATCATTTTAATAGTATAGTACAGGTGCCTCCTCATAAGCAGGTGTACTTAGAACAGGTGTAGAAATCTTTTTCAGTTCAAATGCACATTCCAGTACACAAAAATATTATTCTTATTGGCACAAAAAGTTACTATTGGGTTTGAATTACTCAGTTGTGAAGACATAGCTTAAAAACACAAAGATGGCAAAAAAAAAAGGGGAACAATCGAAAGAAAGGGCACATTTGTCTCAACATTTTGCCTGCACTGATCTGGCACTGAAGTGCACTTCTATATAAGTGGATGTCCTCAGGTGAAATGTGTCACTTACAGTGCAAGAGAGCTAATGGCTAAAGTGGTTTGACCTATTACCGATGCGGCATGCTGTATCAGGGGAATGCAAAATGTAAATGACCGCTGATCAGACCACGAAGTCACTGAAAAACTCCATTGAGTTCCGCTAGCAAGCGGAGTTTCTTGCCACGCCCGTTTGCAAGACGTTTAACGTCACTGGCAATGCGAAGTAGATCCTCGTGTTGGAATTCTCGACGAATGGCACCACGTGGTTCGCATGGGCGTAGCCATCTTGTTTTTTGCTTATTATGATGCTGGGGTCTAGTCTTATATCCCTCAATATCTGTCCCATCCCACACTTTTAAAAGCTGTATTCCCCTAGTTTCTGTTCACTATATTACCTTTTCTCTTTGTGTATTTATGTTTTAACTTTTTTCCTATTTGTTTGTGTTTTTTTGTGACATTATTTTGTAATTTTTATGCTTTACTTTCTTTTTTTCTTTCCTTCTTTCTTATCTCTTCCCCCGAAGTCCCCAGCGACATTGGCAAAGCAAGGGAGCAGCAGCGCCAGGCCCCCAACCACCACCTTGCGGGAAGCGACGATGTGAAGAGGTGCAGCCCTGCCCTATTTTTTCCAAGGTGGAGGTGGCTGCCTTGGTGTTTTATGTGCAGCACCACCTCCCCTCCACCTTGGCAGCAGGCCCGTGTCTGGGTACGGCCTCCAGCAGTGCCTGCAATGCTGGGAGAGGGTACGCTGGGCTGTGCGCGGCAGCTCTGGGGTCCAGCGCACTCAGCAACAGCTAACGCACTGGTGGGCCAATATCCTGGACCATGAAACAGACCTGCTTGACCTGCTAGGCGTAGAGGTTGCAGGGCTCAGTGAGTAATAATTCATTATTACTTGTGTTCTATGCTAATAGTTTCTTCCCAAATAGCAAGCATGCTGCTCACAGGAAGGTAAGTTAACTTTAGGTTACAAATATAATATTATGTGACTGTCATCTAGACAGATACTCAGTGCTACCTAATTGTACTTGTTTTCGGTGCTTACTTTGGCTGATTAAGAAGTAACACAGAGACTCCTCTTGTGCCCTCTCTAAGATACTCATAGTTAATATTAGTATTAGCGAGTTGGCATATTCTCTCACTTCTCTGTCCCTTTATTTTTTGTAGCTTGTAAAGTGCCTACTGGCAAGCAATTTCCCAGTGATGTGTAGTAGTTTTACATGCATGCATCCAATCTATGTATTGAGAGACTGAGAATGAGATGAGAACTATAGAAATCATACATTGCAATTTATTAGTAATTCTAAAATGCAGTTTAGGAAATTTGGAATAGGGTTAGGAAATTTGTACTAGGATGGTCCATGATACTAGTATTATTATTATAATACAGGCGCTCTGAGCCCCTAATGTAGAAATGTTACTGCATTTGCATTTTCCTTTAAAAAAAATAGTATTCTTGGAGATATTATTTATTAACAGTACCACTAATCTTATCTAAAAAAAATTCTTACATCATCCAGCACCGAGGGGCAGGAAGAGGGTTTGTGAGGCGGGTGAGGAGGTGAAGGTGGCCCCTCCACAAGTGCCAGGGCAGATGGCTTTTCTTATACGTGCATTGTCCTATTTAGTTATTTTCTATATTTCAAGTTTCTTTTCTTCAAACTGTCTGACTGTAATAGTCTGTTTTTGGCTTCCTTTCTTCTGCTTTGTGAGTGAGCTTTTCCTCTCCCCTTATATATCTTATCTTGTGGAGTGGGTGTAAGGCTCATAGAACCAATGTACTGAAGACTGCATGCCCACGTAAGGTATTCTATGCATGTTTCATGAGAAGGCTTTCTTTTTCTTTCTCCAGCTCAATGATAAAAAAAGGGAAAAAAGGTGTTTTTGAATATTGTCATGTAACTGTTTGTACCCTCCAATGTTGTGTATGTATTATTAGTATGCTAGAAGTTGATGACCGTGCACCATGGTTGGAAGTATGAGGAGAATGGCCCCATTGCATTAGCCAACCAAGATCATATGTCCTTCATTGACCAATTCTTATTTTTCGTGAAAAACTCAGATTCATCAGTAGCTAGTTTTGCCCCTCCATTGACAAAAGTTTTTCTTTTTACTTGACTACCTGACTTTTAAACAATTACCAACCAACAAAATACCCACCTGATATTTTGATAGAAGAGATGATGGTAACCAAAGTATAGTCATGTGTTGAGGTTGTATTTTACTATTAAAAAAAACAATGGGGGGGTGTATCTGGCATCTAAATTGTGTAATGTTTTTTTCTAGCCGCACCAACCACCAGTGCCAGGGCCAGCAGCGCCATCGCAGAGGCGGCTGCAGGAGTAGATGAGGGGGGAGTCTCGGCAGCCGCAGTGGCAGGCGGTGGTAAGTCCTATTGCTTGCCTATTGGCAATTAGTAATATAGTAACTACAATAGTGTACTAGTGTTGTTGACTCACTCGTCAACACCCTGCTTTAGCAGATGCAGAGGGCGTTAAATATTAATGACCTCTTCTATCTGCAACTCAGCAGACTAAGGTTCATAAAATGAGCTTGAACTATGATGTGTTTAGGGAAATTGAAAGAAAGATTGAAGGAGAAAGGATGGGTGAAATATAATATGAGTGAAAGGCTGTGTGGATGAAAGGGTGCATAATAATGATATAGGTGGCTGATGAGGATGATAGGATGCATGGGTGGATGAAGGATAGATGAAAGGGCATAGGGGTGAAAGGATGCCTGCCCAGGTGGATGAAAGGGTATGGGTGAAAGGATTCCATGCCTGGAAGGGTGAACAGATTCCTCAGGTGGGTTGGATCTCTTGGATGGGTAAATGCGTGAAAGGATGTATGGGTGGGTATTAGGTAAATGGATGTTGGTGATAGGTTAGGTGAGGGCCATGTTTGAAATTTAGATGTTTTTAAATGGCAAAAGACTGGATGAGAGAATGTAAAGTTTAAATAGTGTGTATTAACGCCAAGGGTGAAGAATAAGAGTAGTAGAACAAATATGTAATGTTGAATAGATAAAAGCTTGAAATGAAGAAACAAGGGAGCTCTTCTGGATAGGGGTGTTCTTCTCACCTACTTGCTTGGAATGGTTTTTATCAAAGGTTTGATTCAAAGGATTGGATGGTATTTCAGAATATTCCCTTGACTCACAGTATTTTTAAAGCAAGGCAGGTAAAATGTATCCCAGTATCCAGTGACTGTAGTGTGGTTAGTTTTACGTATCCTTTGCGCATTAGCTTCAGGCATTAGGCCTTTGTGCACTTTGCCCTGGATGTATTTTATTCATTTGCTTGCAGCTTAGAGCCTCTGTGCACTTTGCTCTAAATGCTTTTTTATTAGGCTTCGTACTATTATTTTTCAAATAGCCAGTTCTACGGTCTTGTTTTTTATTCATATCACACTGTTTAGCCTACTTCAGCACTGGAGTTCTCCATAACACATTCCTGTTCACTCTGTGCTTCAGTCAAGGATACAGTCTGGTACAATGCCGATAGACGTGGTAGGAGTTTTGTCTTTGGCATTTCTGCGTAGGGTCATTTTGTGATCACGCTGACATGTTAGTTATAAAGTCACTTCCATGTCCCAATACACGCAAGAGGGAGATTCCGACCAGGGAACCACAACTAGACGCTGACTGCCTTGTTGCAGATGCTGAACCAAGATCACAGGCCTTTGCTCAGATATGAGGGCTGATGTCTCCCCAGGGATCAGAAAGGCAAGTTAGAAGCTTAACATGCTGTGCTCGAAATAGACCAAGCAGAGGGAGAGTAGAAACTATTAGACACCATGATAGCTTTGTTCTTATGTTTTACTCTCCTGGTGACTATTTCAATCCTACTGTGTTGTATGGTTCTGGTTATTGCGGCTCACGCCTTATTATCTAAAATACAGTAGTTTTATTAAAACATTATATAAAACTTATACTGCCTTTGTCATTTGTATATGAGATCATACTGTAAATGAGAGACTTGGTTTGGATCTGAGTGACCACGACTTCCCTGAGAAGTTCCAAAGATGTCATGCGCTCGGCTGCCCAATCGTCTCTTCCCCTTGGGAGAAATGAGGCACTGCTAGTTAGCTGGAGCAAAAACCGGATTTAGGGTGACAGAGTTCCTTACATGTGGGTCCGACTCAGTCCCCCACACCGTGATTGATCCTGCTGCCTAGAAATCCAGTAGTCTCATTTAGGATAATGAGAGCCCACGCAACATGACCATAACCTCCCTCCATCGCTATGGCCTTTCACCAGTGCCATCCATGATCACCTAACAGCTGCATTGTTCAATTTGGCAGAATTGGCACTGCAATTTTGGCTTTGTAATATGTGTCTGTCTGCTTAAGTTAATGTGTCAAACATTTTTCAATGCATGGTAATGCAAAAACAAGGTGTGTTTCCCTTCTCCACCAGTGCCCACTGGGCCACTCGCTTACTGGTTCTTCACTCCTTCAATCTTTCTTAAGTTCTACTCCATCCTTCCAAATAATTTCAAAAATATAATCTTTGCTTGTCCCACATTTTTCTTGCCAAATGATATTAGTATAATTCATTAAGGCTTCCATAATGGATTTACTGCTGTTTAAATCTTTCCCTTTCAACATTTGCCAACCACAGTGAGTCACACTACTAGCCAAACCTTAGGCACATGATGACGATGAGGGATTGATTGATCAGTAAAGTGTGTACCCTACCTATCCATCCTAATCCCCTCTACCTTACCCTTCAGTTGAGTAAGTTAAGAAGATTCCTTTCCTTATTGCAAAGCAAAGTATTTTTTGGAAAACCGTAGTTATTACAAAGTGTGGTGGAGGAGGGTCATGAGTGCAGTGAGTAAAGTGGTACTAAGTAAGTGCCTTTATTTTCCTGAATGGGATAGTCTGTGACAAATGCGCTGAATAAAATCTCTATATATATCCCATTCCCTAATCCTTTCTCTTTAATGCAGTGCATCGCTTTTCCCACTGCCTACTTATGGCAGACAGGATGCCTGCATGATTGATTTTATTATACTACGTGACGTGTTTCATTCTTAGTATTCATCGGCCTTGTAGTCCGGGTACAATTGAAAGGTATTTTCTTAAGAGAAGAACAGGGCCATTGGAATAAGATAATTTTCTAGTACAGTTGTCTCAGCTGCAGACAGTAACGAGTATGACTAGGGCGCCAGCTGAGCTAGCAATGTCACCATTAATTTTAGCACAAAAGGAGAGAGAAGTCATCTCCCCGCACGCCCTTGCCTCGCTGGACTACATCCTCCTCGGTGACCTCAACTTCCACCTGGAACAGAAAAACGACCCCAACACCACCGCCCTGCTCGCCAACCTCGCCAACCTCGGTCTCAAGCAACTGGTGAACACCCCCACCCACATCGCCGGACACACGCTTGACCCCATCTTCTCCGCCAGCAACCACGTATCCTTCAGCCACTCCTCCGTAATACACTGGACCAACCACAGATGTGTCCAATTCACCTTCCGACGCGAGACTCGCCACCTCCGCACACAATCCATCCCATGCCGACATTGGAACAAAATCCCCGCGGAACAGCTTCTCTCCACTCTCAGCGACAACCAACCCACCTTCTCCACCGACCCCAACGACGCAGCTCTCAGCCTCACGCATTGGATCACCAACTGCGCAGACAACCTCGCTCCCCTCAGACGCCTCCCAAGACATACCAACACCAAAAAACCTCTCTGGTTCACAGACACCCTCAATGAATCTAAAAAAACCTGCCGCACCCTCGAGAAAGCCTGGCGCAAGGACCACACCGCAGATAACATGTCTGCCCTCAAGAACGCTACCCGCGAACACCACCAACTGATCCGCGCCACCAAAAGAAATTCCTTCACAGACAGACTGGACAAGAACACTCACAACAGCAAAGAACTCTTCAACATTGTCAAAGAGCTCTCCAACCCTAACGCCAACGCCATCACGCCCTCACAAGACCTCTGCAACTCCCTCGCCACCTTCTTCCATTGTAAGATCACCGACCTACACGACAGCTTCGGACACCAGACCCAGCCAACCACCACAAAACCTACAACCCCAGCCATCACCCTCAACACCTGGACTCACATCAACACGGAAGAAACCAAAGCCACCATGAACTCCATCCACTCCGGTGCCCCCTCGGACCCCTGCCCACACTTCATCTTCAACAAAGCTGACGACATCATCGCCCCGCATCTCCAGACCATCATCAACAGCTCGTTTGCTTCTGCCACCTTCCCCGAGAGCTGGAAACACGCAGAAGTCAACGCCCTACTGAAGAAACCTACGGCGGACCCCAGCGACCTGAAGAACGTCCGCCCCATCTCGCTCCTCCCCTTCCCTGCCAAAGTCATAGAGAAGACCGTCAACAAGCAACTTACCAACTTCCTTGAAGACAACAACCTACTCGACCCCTCTCTGTCCGGATTCCGAGCCAATCACAGCACAGAAACCGCCCTCATCTCAGTCACAGACGACATCAGAACTCTGATGGACAACGGAGAAACAGTCGCCCTCATCCTTCTCGACCTCTCGGCTGCCTTCGACACCGTCTGCCACGAACCCTAATATCCCGCCTCCGCTCCACCGGTATCCAAGGACAGGCCCTGGACTGGATCACCTCTTTCCTCTCCAACCGCTCCCAAAGGGTCTACCTCCCACCGTTCCGCTCAGACCCCACCGAGATCATCTGCGGCGTCCCACAAGGCTCCTCGCTCAGCCCGACTCTCTTCAATGTCTACATGAGCCCCCTCGCCGACATCGTACGCAAACACAACATCAACATCACCTCCTACGCCGACGACACTCAGCTGATACTTTCCCTCTCCAAGGACCCCACTAGCGAGAAGACCAACCTGCAAGATGGAATGAAAGACATCGCAGAATGGATGAAACTCAGCCATCTGAAACTGAACTCAGACAAAACGGAAGTCCTCATCCTCGGAAGCACCCCGTCTGCCTGGGACAACTCCTGGTGGCCCACGGCCCTTGGCACCACACCAACCCCCTCAGACCACGCACGCAACCTCGGATTCATCCTGGACCCACTTCTCACCATGACCAAACAAGTCAACGCCGTATCATCCTCCTGCTTCCTCACCCTCCGCATGCTCTGAAAGATCTTCCATTGGATCCCCGCCGACACCAGAAAGACCGTGCCCCACGCCCTCGTCACGAGCCGCCTGGACTACGGCAACACCCTATACGCAGGAACCACCGCTAAACTCCTGAAACGTCTGCAGCGAATTCAAAACGCCTCCGCCCGCCTCGTCCTCTACATACCCCGCAACAGCCACATCTCCGCCCACCTGAGACACCTGCACTGGCTTCCCGTCAACAAAAGGATCACCTTCCGACTCCTCACCCACTCACTCAAATCCCTCCACAACAAGGGACCCGAATACCTCAACCGTCACCTCAGTTTCTACACACCCACCCGTCAACTTCACTCCGCCAACCTCGCTCTCGCCGCCGTCCCTCGCATCCGCCGCACCACAGCAGGTGGGAAATCCTTCTCCTACCTGGCGGCCAAGACATGGAATTCCCTCCCCACCAACCTCAGGACCACCCAGGACCACCTCACATTCCGGAGGCAACTCAAGACCTGGCTCATCGAGCAGCAGCAACCCCATCCCCCTAGCGCCTTGAGACCCTCACGGGTGAGTAGCGCACTTTATAAATGTTTATGATTATGATTACTCCATAGTTCATAATCGCTGTGATTCTAATCACCTTGAAACTGAATTGCGTGAGGTGACCAGCAGATGACCTGCTACTGTGCCACTACACTAAATGATTTTAAACAAGTGTTTTGCTCAGAGAATTGTTTACAATTTTTCTTTTTTCTTTCTTGATATAGCTATTCCTGCTGGACAGGCAGGGCGGCAGGAAATAGCAGCCCGCTATGGCGGCAGAAGCTGGGGGCCATACAGGCCAGGTATCAGCGTCTGGTGGTCCACGAGAAGGAGTAGACAGCAGTCACTGCCAATACTCAGTGCCCGAGCCAGCCCCCAGCACCTCCAGCCCAACAAAATCAGTGCCGCAGTTCCAGGGCAGTTGCCTGCCACCATACCATTGCTGCTGTCCCCCCCTTGGACACCGTTTTCTAATGTTCTCCTTCGAAGGCTGGCTCTAATAGAAGCCAGGCATGGATGCATGGAGGGGCTCTTCAAAATAATCCTGTTCTGCCTTCAGTGCCCTGTTCTGCCTCTTTTTTAACCTTTTATTTTGGTGGGTGCACTTGTTGTGGGTGGAGAGGGTGGGAATAAGTGGGCTTGGGACTTTTCATCTTGGTGGTGCGTTATATGGACAATTGGACAGGTTTTTTTGGGACACTAGTTGGGGAAAGGGACATTATTTTGGAGATAGGGTTGAGCCAGTTGTGGGTGTAAGGGGTGGGTATTTATTCTTTTTGTTATGGACGGGGGAAAATAAATATTTATTTACAGTTGTTTATGCCTAAATTCTTTTTTGAGGAGTTTTACTCTGCACTGCTGCCTTTACCCTGCGTGTGTTTCAAATCTGCTGATAGTGTATTCCTTATAGCGTAGCATGTTTTAAAATCTGCTGATAATGTATAACAATTATTTATGCGGTTAGGCACCCTTTTCTTAATAATCTTCTAAGCTATGCAATGCAGTCTGCAGAATTTGACCCATAGGAGTGGGACAGAGAAATTTGCCATTGCCAATTATATTGCCTAAACATAAAGTACAACAGTGCTCCATAATTCTCTTACCTGAATAGATGAAGCGAGCGCTGCATGGATTCTCAAGGTACCATGGTAGTTTAGTAGTAGCATGCTAGCCACTAACAGTGAAGGCATCGGAAGAGAGGTCCCACTCTACCTAGGTGAACTCAAGGAATGGAAGGAATAGAAAAAAGTAATATGTATGGCCCAGGTAACTTTGCATTTCATCAGCCCCAGTGAGTCCCAAGTTGTTATATATCTAAAAATGTTCGGTCACCTACGTTTGCAAAATAGTACATACAATTGATGTTGGGGTGAAGCTACCACACACAGTTCTAAAAAAAGGTTATTAAAAGAAAAATGATATTAGTCTGTATTGCCAAATTGGGTGGTGTGGGAAAGTACCATCTTGCCTGGCATGTTACCCCCATTTTTCACTGTATATATGTTGTTTTAGTTGTATGTGTCACTGGGACCCTGGTAACCCAGGGCCCCAGTGCTCATAAGTGTGCCTGAATGTGTTACCTGTGTAGTGACTAACTGTCTCACTGAGGCTCTGCTAATCAGAACCTCAGTGGTTATGCTCTCTCATTTCTTTCCAAATTGTCACTAACAGGCTAGTGACCATTTTTACCAATTTACATTGGCTTACTGGAACACCCTTATAATTCCCTAGTATATGGTACTGAGGTACCCAGGGTATTGGGGTTCCAGGAGATCCCTATGGGCTGCAGCATTTCTTTTGCCACCCATAGGGAGCTCTGACAATTCTTACACAGGCCTGCCACTGCAGCCTGAGTGAAATAACGTCCACGTTATTTCACAGCCATTTTACACTGCACTTAAGTAACTTATAAGTCACCTATATGTCTAACCTTTACCTGGTAAAGGTTAGGTGCAAAGTTACTTAGTTTGAGGGCACCCTGGCACTAGCCAAGGTGCCCCCACATTGTTCAGAGCCAATTCCCTGAACTTTGTGAGTGCGGGGACACCATTACACGCGTGCACTACATATAGGTCACTACATATATGTAGCTACACAATGGTAACTCCGAATATGGCCATGTAACATGTCTATGATCATGGAATTGCCCCCTCTATGCCATCCTGGCATTGTTGCCACAATTCGATGATCCCAGTGGTCTGTAGCACAGACCCTGGTACTGCCAAACTGCCCTTCCTGGTGTTTCACTGCAGCTGCTGCTGCTGCCAACCCCTCAGACAGGCATCTGCCCTCCTGGGGTCCAGCCAGGCCTGGCCCAGGATGGCAGAACAAAGAACTTCCTCTGAGAGAGGGTGTGACACCCTCTCCCTTTGGAAAATGGTGTGAAGGCAGGGGAGGAGTAGCCTCCCCCAGCCTCTGGAAATGCTTTGTTGGGCACAGATGTGCCCAATTCTGCATAAGCCAGTCTACACCGGTTCAGGGTACCCCTTAGCCCTGCTCTGGCGCGAAACTGGACAAAGGAAAGGGGAGTGACCACTCCCCTGACATGCACCTCCCCTGGGAGGTGTCCAGAGCTCCTCCAGTGTGCTCCAGACCTCTGCCATCTTGGAAACAGAGGTGCTGCTGGCACACTGGACTGCTCTGAGTGGCCAGTGCCACCAGGTGACGTCAGAGACTCCTTCTGATAGGCTCCTTCAGGTGTTAGTAGCCTATCCTCTCTCCTAGGTAGCCAAACCCTCTTTTCTGGCCATTTAGGGTCTCTGTCTCTGGGGAAACTTTAGATAACGAATGCAAGAGCTCATCCGAGTTCCTCTGCATCTCTCTCTTCACCTTCTGCCAAGGAATCGACTGCTGACCGCGCTGGAAGCCTGCAAACCTGCAACATAGTAGCAAAGACGACTACTGCAACTCTGTAACGCTGATCCTGCCGCCTTCTCGACTGTTTTCCTGCTTGTGCATGCTGTGGGGGTAGTCTGCCTCCTCTCTGCACCAGAAGCTCCGAAGAAATCTCCCGTGGGTCGACGGAATCTTCCCCCTGCAACCGCAGGCACCAAAAAGCTGCATTACCGGTCCCTTGGGTCTCCTCTCAGCACGACGAGCGAGGTCCCTCGAATCCAGCGACTCTGTCCAAGTGACCCCCACAGTCCAGTGACTCTTCAGTCCAAGTTTGGTGGAGGTAAGTCCTTGCCTCACCTCGCTGGGCTGCATTGCTGGGAACCGCGACTTTTGCAGCTACTCTGGCCCCTGTGCACTTCCGGTGGAAATCCTTTGTGCACAGCCAAGCCTGGGTCCACGGCACTCTAACCTGCATTGCACGACTTTCTAAGTTGGTCTCCGGCGACGTGGGACTCCTTTGTGCGACTTCGGGTGAGCACTGTTTCACACATCCTCGTAGTGCCTGTTTCTGGCACTTCTCCGGGTGCTACCTGCTGCTGAGAGGGTTCCTTGTCTTGCTCGGCGTCCCCTCTCTCTCCTGGTCCAATTTGCGACCTCCTGGTCCCTCCAGGGCCACAGCAGCGTCCAAAAACGCTAACCGCATGATTTGCAGCTAGCAAGGCTTGTTGGCGTTCTTTCGGCGGGAAAACACTTTTGCACGACTCTCCACGGCGAGAGGGATCCGTCCACCAAAGGGGAAGTCTCTAGCCCTTTTCGTTCCTGCAGAAACCTCAGCTTCTTCTGTCCAGTAGAAGCTTCTTTGCACCCGCAGCTGGCATTTCCTGGGCATATGCCCATCTCCGACTTGCTTGTGACTTTTGGACTTGGTCCCCTTGTTCCACAGGTACCCTAGATTGGAAATCCACAGTTGTTGCATTGTTGGTTTGTGTCTTTCCTGCATTATTCCTCTAACACGACTTCTTTGTCCTTAGGGGAACTTTAATGCACTTTGCACTCACTTTTCAGGGTCTTGGGGAGGGTTATTTTTCTAACTCTCACTATTTTCTAATAGTCCCAGCGACCCTCTACAAGGTCACATAGGTTTGGGGTCCATTCGTGGTTCGCATTCCACTTTTGGAGTATATGGTTTGTGTTGCCCCTATCCCTATGTTTCCCCATTGCATCCTATTGTAACTATACATTGTTTGCACTGTTTTCTAAGACTATACTGCATATTTTTGCTATTGTGTATATATATCTTGTGTATATTTCCTATCCTCTCACTGAGGGTACACTCTGAGATACTTTGGCATATTGTTATAAAAATAAAGTACCTTTATTTTTAGTATAACTGTGTATTGTGTTTTCTTATGATATTGTGCATATGACACTAAGGGCCTCATTATGACCCTGGCGGGCGGCGGAGGCCGCCCGCCAGGATCCCGCCCTCCAAATTACCGCGCCGCGGTCAAAAGACCGCGGCGGGTATTACGAGTTTTCCCCTGGGCTGGCGGGCGGTTCCAGTTAAACCGCCCGCCAGCCCAGGGGAAAACGACCTTCCCACGAGGATGCCGGCTCGTAATCGAGCCGGCGGAGTGGGAAGGTGCGACGGGTGCTACTGCACCCGTCGCGTATTTCACTGTCTGCAAGGCAGACAGTGAAATACATTTTGGGGCCCTCTTACGGGGGCCCCTGCCGTGCCCATGCCATTGGCATGGGCACGGCAGGGGCCCCCAGGGGCCCCGCGACCCCCCCTACCGCCATCCTGTTCATGGCGGCTTTCCCGCCATGAACTGGATGGCGGTAGGGGGGGTCAGAATCCTCATGGCTGCGGAGCGCGCTCCGCAGCCATGGAGGATTCCAATGAGCAGCGGAAAGTCAGCGGGAGACCGCTGACTTTCCGCTTCTGACCGCGGCTGAACCGCCGCGGTCAGAATGCTCATTGGAGCACCGCCAGCCTGTCGGCGGTGCTCCCGTGGTCGGTGGCCCTGGCGGCCACCGGCCGCCAGGGTCAGAATGACCCTCTAAGTGGTACTGTAGTGGCTTCACACGTCTCCTAGTTCAGCCTAAGCTGCTCTGCTAAGCTACCATTATCTATCAGCCTAAGCTGCTAGACACCCTATACACTAATAAGGGATAACTGGGCCTGGTGCAAGATACAAGTACCCCTTGGTACTCACTACAAGCCAGTCCAGCCTCCTACATTGGTTGTGCAGCGGTGGGATAAGTGCTTTGAGACTACTTACCACTCTTGTCATTGTACTTTTCATAAGAGAAAAATATACAAAACAAGGTCAGTGTATATACACATAGCCAAAAAGTTTTGCATTTCCTCTTTTCACTCTTTTCTAAGTGCTGAAAAGTACTTCTAAACTTTCAAAAAGTTCTTAAAAGTTTAAAAAGTTTTTTCTGTCTTTCTAAAAAGTTCTGAAAACTTTTTTCTCTTTTTCTATCACTTTAACTCTCTCTAAAAATGTCTGGCACAGGCCAAAATGTTGATCTGTCCAAAATTGCATATGACCACCTTAGCTGGAAATGAGCAAGGAGTCTCTGTGTAGAGAGAGGTTTGAGTGTAGGGAAGAATCCTTCTTTGGAATTATTGCTTAACATGCTTAGAGAACAAGATAAGGCCATAGGGGCCACATCTGTTGAAAAAGTAGCAAATGGTTCCCAATCTGATCCAGGGACTCCCCCAGGAAAAGATTCAGGAAAGAAACTTCCTAGCCTGCCCATTACTAGACAGTCTAGCATAGTTGGTAATGATGGAGAGCCTCACCATAGAAATAGTGTTGTCTCACATCATAGCAAAAGCATTTATTCTCACCATACTGGTAGTGATGTTTCTGTTAGCCAAGCTGTTAGGGTGGCTTCTGTAAGGGACAGGTCTCCTTCTGTTCATTCTTCTGTGTCTAAGAATGTCCCTCCCACCAACCCTGATGACAGAATGTTAGAGAGGGAACTCAATAAGTTGAGAGTGGAACAAACCAGACTGAAGCTTAAAAAGCAACAGCTGGATTTGGATAGACAGTCTTTTGAACTAGAGAAAGAAAGACAGAAGTTGGGTTTAGATACCCATGGTGGCAGCAGCAGTATTCCCCATAGTCATCCTGCAAAAGAGCATGATTCCAGGAATCTGCATAAGATAGTTCCCCCTTATAAGGAGGGGGATGACATTAACAAGTGGTTTGCTGCACTTGAGAGGGCCTGTGTTGTACAGGATGTCCCTCAAAGGCAGTGGGCTGCTATCCTATGGCTATCATTTAGTAGAAAAGGTAGGGATAGGCTCCTTACTGTGAAAGAAAATGATGCTAATAATTTCCAAGTTCTTAAGAATGCACTCCTGGATGGTTATGGCTTAACCACTGAACAGTACAGGATAAAGTTCAGAGAGACCAAGAAGGAGTCTTCACAAGACTGGGTTGATTTCATTGACCATTCAGTGAAGGCCTTGGAGGGGTGGTTACATGGCAGTAAAGTTACTGATTATGACAGCCTGTATAACTTGATCCTGAGAGAGCATATTCTTAATAATTGTGTGTCTGATTTGTTGCACCAGTACTTGGTGGACTCTGATCTGACCTCTCCCCAAGAATTGGGAAAGAAGGCAGACAAATGGGTCAGAACAAGGGTGAACAGAAAAGTTCATACAGGGGGTGACAAAGATGGCAACAAAAAGAAGGATGGTAAGTCTTCTGACAAGGGTGGGGACAAATCTAAAAATGAGTCTTCATCAGGCCCACAAAAACACTCTGGTGGGGGTGGTGGGCCCAAATCCTCTTTTAATCAGAACAAGGAAAAGAAACCATGGTGCTATTTATGTAAAATAAAAGGCCATTGGACAACAGATCCCAGTTGTCCAAAGAAAAGCACCAATGCTCCTACCACTACAACCCCTACTGCTACCCCTAGTGTCCCTACTAATAGCAGTGGTGGGGGAGCAAACCTACTAATAGCCAATCCAAGGGAGTAGCTGGGCTCACTATTGGTAACTTAGTTGGGGTTGGCCTTGTTAGGGAGGCCACAGAGGCTGTTAGTCTCTGAGGGGGCTATTGATTTAGCCACCTTAGTTGCTTGTCCCCTTAATATGGATAAGTACAAGCAGCTACCCCTAATAAATGGTGTTGAGGTTCAGGCCTACAGGGACACTGGTGCCAGTGTGACTATGGTCATAGAGAAACTGGTCCACCCTGAACAACACCGACTTGGTCACCAGTACCAAGTAACCGATGCTCACAACAACACACTTAGCCACCCCATGGCTGTTGTTAATCTCAACTGGGGGGGGGTTACTGGTCCAAAGAAAGTTGTGGTAGCTTCAGATTTACCTGTAGACTGTCTATTAGGGAATGATTTGGAGACATCAGCTTGGTCAGATGTGGAGTTGGAGGCCCATGCAGCAATGCTGGGCATCCCAGGGCATATTTTTGCTTTGACAAGGGCTCAGGCCAAAAAGCAAAAAGGACAGGGAAGCTTGGATCCTGGAACAATGGACCAAGGGGCATATTTATACTCCGTTTGCGCCGAATTAGCGTCGTTTTTTTCGACGCAAATTCTGCGCAAAACTAACGCCATATTTATACTTTGGCGTTAGACGCGTCTAGCGCCAAAGTATGAGGAAAGAGCGTAATTTTTTTGCGTGAACGCCTTCCTTGCGTTAATGAGATGCAAGGTAGGCGTTCCCGTCCAAAAAAATGACTGCGACACAAATGCGTCGTATTTATACTCCCGGGCAAAAATCACGCCCGGGAGTAGGCGGGGCAAAAAACCCCGCATTTGCGCCTCTTTTTAACGCCTGGGTCGGGGCAGGCGTTAAGGGACCTGTGGGCTCATAATGAGCCCACAGCTGCCCTCCCATGCCCCCAGGGACCCCCCCTGCCACCCTTGCCCACCCCAGTAGGACACCCAAGGATGGAGGGACCCATCCCAGGGACATTCAGGTAAGTTCAGGTAAGTATACATTTTTATTTTTTTTATATTTTTTTTGGCATAGGGGGGCCTGATTTGTGCCCCCCTACATGCCTCAATGCCCAATGACCATGCCCAGGGGACATAAGTCCCCTGGGCATGGCCATTGGGCAAGGGGGCATGACTCCTGTCTTTACTAAGACAGGAGTCATGTAAATGGCGTCTGGGCGTCGTTAAAAATGGCGCAAATCGGGTGGAGGCGATTTTTTAGCGTCAACCTGACTTGCACCATTTTTAAGACGCCCTAACGCCATTTTCCCCAACGCCGGCGCTGCCTGGTGTACGTGGTTTTTTTCCACGCACACCAGGCAGCGCCGGTCTGCTAGCGCCGGCTAACGCCATTCAATAAATACGGCGCCCGCATGGCGCTTCAGAATGGCGTTAGCCGGCGCTAAACTTTTTGACGCTAAACTGCGTTAGCGCAGTTTAGCGTCAAAAAGTATAAATACGGGCCCAAGTGCTCCCTAAAGCTAGGGCTAGTAGAAGCAAACCACTTCCTACTATCCCTCCCTCTACAGTGGATTCAACTTCTGAGGAAGAAGAATTCCCTCCCTGTGCAGAACCTACACCAGAGGAGCTGGAAGCAGACACTGCTGAGCTTTTGGGTGAAGGGGGGCCTGCCAGAGAGGAGCTGAGTGTGGCACAGCAAACCTGTCCCACATTAGAGGGTCTCAGACAGCAAGCTGTCAAACAGGCTAATGGGGATGTCAGTGACTCTCACAGAGTTTACTGGGAGGACAACCTCTTGTACACTGAGCATAGGGATCCTAAACCTGGAGCTGCCAGGAGATTAGTGATTCCTCAAGAGTACAGAAAGTTCCTCCTAACACTGGCACATGACATTCCCTTAGCTGGGCATCTAGGACAAATGAAAACTTGGGACAGGCTTGTTCCCCTGTTTCATTGGCCTAGAATGTCTGAGGACACAAAGGAATTTTGTAAGTCCTGTGAAACCTGTCAAGCCAGTGGCAAGACAGGTGGTACCCCAAAGGCACCCCTTATCCCACTGCCTGTGGTTGGGGTTCCCTTTGAAAGGGTAGGGGTTGACATAGTTGGCCCCCTTGACCCTCCTACTGCTTCAGGCAATAGGTTTATCTTGGTGGTAGTGGACCATGCCACAAGATATCCTGAAGCAATTCCTTTAAGGACCACTACAGCACCTGCAGTGGCAAAGGCCCTCCTGGGAATATTTTCTAGGGTGGGCTTCCCAAAGGAAGTGGTATCAGACAGGGGAAGCAATTTCATGTCTGCATACTTAAAGGCCATGTGGAAGGAGTGTGGTGGAACGTACAAGTTCACAACACCCTATCATCCACAAACAAATGGACTGGTGGAGAGATTTAATAAAACTCTCAAAGGCATGATTATGGGTCTCCCTGAAAAACTCCGCAGGAGATGGGATATCCTTCTACCATGCCTCCTTTTTGCCTACAGGGAGGTACCCCAGAAAGGAGTGGGCTTCAGCCCCTTTGAACTTCTTTTTGGACACCCTGTTAGGGGTCCACTCACACTTGTAAAGGAGGGTTGGGAACAACCTTTAAAAGCTCCTAAGCAGGATATTGTGGATTATGTACTTGGCCTCAGATCAAGGATGGCTGAGTACATGAAAAAGGCCAGCAAAAACCTTCAGGCCAGCCAAGAGCTCCAGAAGCAATGGCATGATCAGAAGGCTGTTTTGGTTCAGTACCAACCAGGGCAGAAAGTGTGGGTCTTGGAGCCTGTGGCCCCAAGAGCACTCCAAGATAAATGGAGTGGACCCCACACAATTGTTGAAAAGAAGGGAGAAGTCACCTATTTAGTTGACTTAGGCACTGCCAGGAGTCCCCTTAGGGTGTTCCATGTCAACCGCCTGAAACCCTACTATGACAGGGCTGATCTCACCCTGCTCATGGCAAATGATGAGGGACAGGAAGAAGACAGTGATCCTCTACCTGATCTCTTCTCTTCCACAGAACAAGATGCTCTTGTGGAAGGTGTAGTTTTGGCTGATTGTCTTACTGCTGAGCAGAAAGATAATTGCATAAATCTCCTAGATCAATTCTCTGAACTCTTCTCTACTGTGCCAGGTACCACTTCTTGGTGTGAGCACACTATAGATACTGGAGACAGTTTACCTGTCAAAAGTAAAATCTATAGGCAGCCTGACCATGTCAGGGACTGCATAAAGCAAGAGGTCCAGAAAATGTTAGAACTAGGAGTAGTTGAGCACTCTAACAGTCCATGGGCTTCTCCTGTGGTACTGGTACCAAAACCCCATTCCAAAGATGGAAAGAAGGAAATGCGGTTTTGTGTAGACTATAGAGGTCTCAACTTGGTAACCAAAACTGATGCTGACCCTATACCCAGGGCAGATGAGCTCATAGATACACTGGCATCTGCCAAGTATCTAAGCACTTTTGACTTGACTGCAGGGTATTGGCAGATCAAATTGTCAGAAGATGCTAAACCTAAGACTGCATTTTCAACCATTGGAGGACATTACCAGTTTACTGTAATGCCTTTTGGGTTGAAAAATGCACCTGCCACTTTTCAGAGGTTGGTGAACACAGTCCTGCAAGGGCTGGAAGCTTTCAGTGCAGCATATTTGGACGATATAGCTGTCTTTAGCTCCAGCTGGGATGATCACCTGGTCCACCTATGGAAAGTTTTGGAGGCCCTGCAAAAGGTTCATTAAGAACTATGGCTCCATTGCAGCCCCTCTTAATGACCTCACATCCAAGAAAATGCCTAAAAAGGTATTATGGACAGCAAACTGTCAGAAAGCTTTTGAGGAGCTGAAGCAGGCCATGTGCTCTGCACCTGTCCTGAAAAGCCCTTGTTACTCAAAAAAATTCTATGTCCAAACTGATGCATCTGAATTAGGAGTAGGGGCAGTCCTATCACAACTTAATTCTGAGGGCCAGGATCAACCTGTTGCTTTTATTAGTAGGAGGTTGACCCCTAGAGAAAAGCGTTGGTCTGCCATTGAGAGGGAGGCCTTTGCTGTGGTCTGGGCTCTGAAGAAGTTGAGGCCATACCTGTTTGGCACTCACTTCATTGTTCAGACAGACCACAAACCTCTACTTTGGCTAAAACAAATGAAAGGTGAAAATCCTAAATTGTTGAGGTGGTCCATATCCCTACAGGGAATGGACTATACAGTGGAACATAGACCTGGGAGTAGCCACTCCAATGCAGATGGACTCTCCAGATATTTCCACTTAGACAATGAAGACTCATCAGGTCATGGCTAGTCTTATTGTCCTTCGTTTGGGGGGGGGGGGGTTGTGTAGGAAAGTACCATCTTGCCTGGCATGTTACCCCCATTTTTCACTGTATATATGTTGTTTTAGTTGTATGTGTCACTGGGACCCTGGTAACCCAGGGCCCCAGTGCTCATAAGTGTGCCTGAATGTGTTACCTGTGTAGTGACTAACTGTCTCACTGAGGCTCTGCTAATCAGAACCTCAGTGGTTATGCTCTCTCATGTCTTTCCAAATTGTCACTAACAGGCTAGTGACCATTTTTACCAATTTACATTGGCTTACTGGAACACCCTTATAATTCCCTAGTATATGGTACTGAGGTACCCAGGGTATTGGGGTTCCAGGAGATCCCTATGGGCTGCAGCATTTCTTTTGCCACCCATAGGGAGCTCTGACAATTCTTACACAGGCCTGCCACTGCAGCCTGAGTGAAATAACGTCCATGTTATTTCACAGCCATTTTACACTGCACTTAAGTAACTTATAAGTCACCTATATGTCTAACCTTTACCTGGTAAAGGTTAGGTGCAAAGTTACTTAGTGTGAGGGCACCCTGGCACTAGCCAAGGTGCCCCCAGATTGTTCAGAGCCAATTCCCTGAACTTTGTGAGTGCGGGGACACCATTACACGCGTGCACTACATATAGATCACTACCTATATGTAGCTTCACAATGGTAACTCCGAATATGGCCATGTAACATGTCTATGATCATGGAATTGCCCCCTCTATGCCATCCTGGCATTGTTGGCACAATTCGATGATCCCAGTGGTCTGTAGCACAGACGCTGGTACTGCCAAACTGCCCTTCCTGGGGTTTCACTGCAGCTGCTGCTGCTGCCAACCCCTCAGACAGGCATCTGCCCTCCTTGGGTCCAGCCAGGCCTGGCCCAGGATGGCAGAACAAAGAACTTCCTCTGAGAGAGGGTGTGACACCCTCTCCCTTTGGAAAATGGTGTGAAGGCAGGGGAGGAGTAGCCTCCCCCAGCCTCTGGAAATGCTTTGTTGGGCACAGATGTGCCCAATTCTGCATAAGCCAGTCTACACCGGTTCAGGGGACCCCTTAGCCCTGCTCTGGCGCGAAACTGGACAAAGGAAAGGGGAGTGACCACTCCCCTGACCTGCACCTCCCCTGGGAGGTGTCCAGAGCTCCTCCAGTGTGCTCCAGACCTCTGCCATCTTGGAAACAGAGGTGCTGCTGGCACACTGGACTGCTCTGAGTGGCCAGTGCCACCAGGTGACGTCAGAGGCTCCTTCTGATAGGCTCCTTCAGGTGTTAGTAGCCTATCCTCTCTCCTAGGTAGCCAAACCCTCTTTTCTGGCTATTTAGGGTCTCTGTCTCTGGGGAAACTTTAGATAACGAATGCAAGAGCTCATCCGAGTTCCTCTGCATCTCTCTCTTCACCTTCTGCCAAGGAATCGACTGCTGACCGCGCTGGAAGCCTGCAAACCTGCAACATAGTAGCAAAGACGACTACTGCAACTCTGTAACGCTGATCCTGCCGCCTTCTCGACTGTTTTCCTGCTTGTGCATGCTGTGGGGGTAGTCTGCCTCCTCTCTGCACCAGAAGCTCCGAAGAAATCTCCCGTGTGTCGACGGAATCTTCCCCCTGCAACCGCAGGCACCAAAAAGCTGCATTACTGGTCCCTTGGGTCTCCTCTCAGCATGACGAGCTTGGTCCCTCGAATCCAGCGACTCTGTCCAAGTGACCCCCACAGTCCAGTGACTCTTCAGTCCAAGTTTGGTGGAGGTAAGTCCTTGCCTCACCTCGCTGGGCTGCATTGCTGGGAACTGCGACTTTTGCAGCTACTCCGGCCCCTGTGCACTTCCGGCGGAAATCCTTTGTGCACAGCCAAGCCTGGGTCTACGGCACTTTAACCTGCATTGCACGACTTTCTAAGTTGTTCTCCGGCGACGTGGGACTCCTTTGTGCGACTTCGGGTGAGCACCGTTTCACGCATCCTCGTAGTGCCTGTTTCTGGCACTTCTCCGGGTGCTACCTGCTGCTGAGAGGGTTCCTTGTCTTGCTCGGCGTCCCCTCTCTCTCCTGGTCCAATTTGCGACCTCCTGGTCCCTCCAGGGCCACAGCAGCGTCCAAAAACGCTAACCGCACAATTCGCAGCTAGCAAGGCTTGTTGGCGTTCTTTCGGCGGGAAAACACTTCTGCACGACTTTCCACGGCGAGAGGGATCCGTCCACCAAAGGGGAAGTCTCTAGCCCTTTTCGTTCCTGCAGAAACCTCAGCTTCTTCTGTCCAGTAGAAGCTTCTTTGCACCCGCAGCTGGCATTTCCTGGGCATATGCCCATCTCCGACTTGCTTGTGACTTTTGGACTTGGTCCCCTTGTTCCACAGGTACCCTAGATTGGAAATCCACAGTTGTTGCATTGTTGGTTTGTGTCTTTCCTGCATTATTCCTCTAACACGACTTCTTTGTCCTTAGGGGAACTTTAGTGCACTTTGCACTCACTTTTCAGGGTCTTGGGGAGGGTTATTTTTCTAACTCTCACTATTTTCTAATAGTCCCAGCGACCCTCTACAAGGTTACATAGGTTTGGGGTCCATTCGTGGTTCGCATTCCACTTTTGGAGTATATGGTTTGTGTTGCCCCTATCCCTATGTTTCCCCATTGCATCCTATTGTAACTATACATTGTTTGCACTGTTTTCTAAGACTATACTGCATATTTTTGCTATTGTGTATATATATCTTGTGTATATTTCCTATCCTCTCACTGAGGGTACACTCTGAGATACTTTGGCATATTGTCATAAAAATAAAGTACCTTTATTTTTAGTATAACTGTGTATTGTGTTTTCTTATGATATTGTGCATATGACACTAAGTGGTACTGTAGTGGCTTCACATGTCTCCTAGTTCAGCCTAAGCTGCTCTGCTAAGCTACCATTATCTATCAGCCTAAGCTGCTAGACACCCTATACACTAATAAGGGATAACTGGGCCTGGTGCAAGGTACAAGTACCCCTTGGTACTCACTACAAGCCAGTCCAGCCTCCTACAGGTGGTGAATCTGCCTTCTTCTTGGATTGTCCCCTCAATCTTTCTGGGTGCCTGCCTGAAGCTGTACGATAATGTAAGCATGAGTGTTATGGTGCAGGAGAAGAGAAGGTCCTTGATTGTAAAACAGAAATGATTATCATGATATTGTAGAATCAAGAAGGATTGAATGGAAGGTAAGCTTCATGAGGAGTAGTGTCCCAAGAAGACTCTGAGGTGACAGAGCAAAGACTTTTGCAATTATTCATTTTATGACTGATTCATGATCAATTAAGTGAGAGCAATTACAACTACCAATAATCACAGACAAGTGGCTGCATGTATCGGGATGATCAAACTCACAACTGTTATGATCATCATAACATTTAGCCTAGAGCATGTGCATAATGTGACATCATCCATCACATGTCTGTCTTCTCCAGTTACCTACAACAGGTCCCACACCCAACCACAGAGTTTCAAGTTTGAGCCAGTCAGCACGCACACACAGCAGCATTGTATTTCCCAAATCAAGTAATCGACGTGCCTCTCACCACCAGTCCACAGATTGGAGTAGGCCTCTTAGACTCATCATCATCCATGTTGATTTCCATGAAGTTGATAACTTCCTTGTTCTGGCAGTTGTTTAAGTTGTCAATTCACACTCGGAGTCCTTCCATCATCCTCCATACTCTGATTAAAGATTATTCTGTCCAACTCCATACCAGCTGCTCCCGAGAGTCACAGTCTCCTGACTCAATTGAAATAGAGTGACCTGTAGCGCATAGCTGTGTTTAACACAAGAGAAACATTGAGTAGTTTTTTTTTCTAGACTAGATTTTTGCTTGTTAGCTAAATGGACTGGTCGGGTCTTTGACAAATGTCAACCAGAAAATAAAGCACTAGAAAACAAGGCAATGTGAAAATGCCCGCAAACAAATTTCGCTAAGTGTAAAAAATTCCCACCAGGAAAAAATATCACCCATTATTAGGCCACCAACATTGTAAATCAATTGTGACACAAACCCAAGCAAGCATAATAATATAGTTAAACAATAAACACCCACTCTCACCATCTGATACCACTAGACATGAGTCACATGAGCCATCTCAACATTGAAGCAAGTATACCTCATATCGTTGCTTGGGGCATATAGCATTACCTGTTCCAATCAAGCATTGTGGCACATTGTTGATTCTCTTTGATTCACGAAATAAAACCCACATTGGCCAGTAAGTTGTAAATTAAATATCTGCCGCAGTCCTGCTATGGGACAAAAAGGAAGGATATGCACAGAATGGAGACAGGCATTGTCCCTCAAATCTCCTTGAAGTGATTTTGGGGGTTGAGGGGGTGCTTCTTCAGTGCATACTGGTCCAACTCCAATCCAGCCATACATGTGCCCAAAACAGTTGTGGTTCATTAGTCATTTAGACAGAAACAAACAATATAAAATAATAATGCTCCCCCAGCAAGCTATATTCTTTTTCTTTTCTCAAAGCAGTTCATCAATAGTAGAAAATAGAAAGTTTGATGGAGCCCCATGTCTAGTCAGGGAAATAGAGTTCATCCTCAAACTCAGGGGGTTAATTCTTTTTTTTTTAAATTCTAAAACCAAGAAATTAAAAAATAAATAAAATATATATTTATATATATTTCGGGACTCTGAATTACCTATATAAGCTAAATAAATAAATTCATCAACTAAATACGAGCGCCTTGGACTCAATTGACTTCGACACTTGGGAGATACGTGATGGGATCGGTGCAGCCGTCAGATGGCTATCAGTCCATCTGTTGAAGAAATAATATATATATATATATATATATATAATTAAATAGTTTGTGAAATACATTATTATAAAAAAAGAATAACATTTAAAAAAAATAGAATTCAACTGTTGATGTACTAGGGGAAGGGGACTACCATAAAAAACCACAGAGATTTGGGAGGCAAGGATTGGTGCAGGTGAAAAAATGCAAAAAATGTATATAATAAAATATAAAACACTCCTCACACAGTACATTTATTTAGTAATATACATTGACCTACTAGGCCTGAAGCATAACATACAAAATAGCCGCTAGCCACATGGTCAAACAACAACCAGCAAGGAGGCATGGTCACCACAACAAAGAAGAAGACCTGAGGGCCTAAAAGCACACTGGCTACCTACACAAAATGGCAGCCAGCCACATGGTCAAACAACAACCAGCAAGGAGGCATGCTCACCACAACGAAGAAGAACACATGCAGGGCTACTGGCTGCCTACACAAAATGCTCACCAGCCCATGGTCAAACAACAAGCAGGATGAATAGAAAACAAAAAACACATATAGGTATAGGACTATAATTGACTATACAAAAAGGGCCCCTGGCCACTTGGCATGGGGAACAAAGACAAATGGTGCCCTATGACAAACACTCTCACGCACTGGCCGGGCAAAGAAGGCATTGGTACAGGAGAAAAAAACAGCATTAAGTCAGTAATTCCAAAAATGAAAATTAAAGGAGCTAAACATTTTACAACAACAACACACATCATAAAAAGGCATCAAGTATTACCCCACCATACACTGTTTGCGGAAAACAAATGTGAAATTCCACCTAACAACATTTTTTTCTATTTAATCCAATGCTATCCATGGGGTTTCGGTTCAACAGACATCACAAACAGTTGTTTCATCATGCACCCTTGACTAGTACTGGGCCTACAGCTGAAAGGCCTATTCCATTAGCAGACTAGGCCAGTTAACATTAACATAGTAAATTAAATGAATATTGCAAATTTACAAAACAAAACATGGAGAACATGTAGTAAACTGTAAAACATTTTTCCTAGGAACTATAACGAGGCCCCAAAAGCAGGCCATCCACCACAATAAATTCTAAAACTTGAATAAAAATACAGATACATCCAGGTGAATACCCTCTATCAAACTAACAAGTTGAACAACACCCTTATACAAGTCTTTTTTAAACTTACTTGTGAAATCTCAAATACAAGAAAGTCTTTAAATACAATGATACATCAGGGAGACAGAGAAAGTGTTCTTTTCAGCTCGAAATCCAAGTGAAAAGTGGCCAGGAGGTGGACAAAGCACTTGGAGGAGCCTGCTGGACGGGAATAGGAAGTTGGAGTTTCTGGGGCACTTCCTGTTGTTGAAAAGATTTTTTTTCAAAGTGCTCCTCGCTCAAAAAATTCAATGCGAACGGTCCATTAGAGAAGATTTGTAACTCTAAGTTGTAGATTTTAGCTGCTTCACCAGGTTGCAGCCAAGGTCAATCACGCTCACATAGATCACAAAATATGCGCCGGAAGTTGCAGGTGTGACTCTAAATCTCGCAGGTGGCTAAAAAATCTTGTTTGTGCTCACAAGTGATAGAAAGTCTCTCGTATCGCATCCTGCATGTGCGAAAGGACATTAAACGCGTGTCAATGGGTGAAAAACAGAAAAAAACTCTGCTATTTTGCGGAGTCTATTTGTAACTCTGCGTTCTCCGCAGAACGCAGAGTTGACGAATTCCGCAAACTCACCCAGGTCTAATATCTGTATCTATTTTTAAGTATTCTTTAAAATCACATGAGGCTGCCAAGACTGTCATTAAGCCAGATCTTAAAAAGTACAAAAATATTTGCAGATTCATTTCCTGCATTCAGGTTTAAAGCATAATTTCACTTGACACATCACAGTTCAAGACAATAAAATGGCTGCTGGGAGCCAGGGAACAAGCTAATGAGGCAGCATCCTGCAAGCTCCAGGGAGGTTTGCGTTGTCCTTACTGATAACCTGTGCTGGAATGGAAAACAAAATGACTCCAGGAACCCATATATTAGGGGTCAGCGTGTGGCAGAGGAAAGGGGTGGAGACACATGGGGCGGAGTTTCAAAAGCAGAATCTGACTGGCAACTTACACATTTATTTTTTAAAAATCTGCAAAGAAATTGGCAACAAGGACGTATGTGACAGGAAATCTGTTCTAGATTACATACTTGGTCAAAAAGAGGCTGCATTTAAAATAGCTTACAGGGTTAAGACACCCACTGCTTAGATCATTGTGTTCCCAGGAATTTAGAGGGGATTATAATTGTGCTAAGATAACTCTAGTGATTAACAGTTCTGGGAGAATTCTGTGCTTTGTCCAGTCACAGTTTTGCCTCATAAAATAGAATAGAGGGTTAATGTGCCTGCTGCAAAGCACGGTGTGTCATTAACAGATTTTTGTTTTACATAGGTAAGTGGGCTACTGCTTTTGAAACTTGAATAATTTTGTTACTTTCAGTTCATAAATTGTAATCCTTCTAAAATAGCACAATGATTTATTTACTGGAATCAAGGAGCTGCATGCAAACTGTAAGTGATGGGATTAGATCCTTGTTGTGTTTTCTCATCTGTTTTTATTCTAAGATTGTAAAGTAGGGTTCCTTTGGGAAGAAACAAAGATTTATTAGTACAGACAACCACTATCACTACGTTACATTGTATATCCTGACTCTAGTTAGTTATCCTGACTACAAGTATGAAACTTGATTCCTACACCGTTATAACCCTCATTGTCTTATGTAACATTTCATATACATTGATATACACACGTTTGTGTTATTGTGCCTGTGCATGTGATGTAAAGCACTCTGACACCCTACAGTGGGATGAGTAGAACTATAAAAGAATTAAATAAAAAAATAGAAGGTGCCATTTAAATAAATATATTTGTAACTACTCATTCGGACAGCTAAATCTTGCATTCTTACAATGTAAGTACATCTCTTACATGGAGAACTGAACAACGTTAGGCCTGCCTCCAATAGTTTCTCAAGGAATTGTGAACTGATAACAAGCTGTGCACCTTTGTTTCCTTCCATTGCCTTGGCATCTAGATGTTAGTCTCCAGGTGGCTCTCAATCAAGATTATACTTGATTAAAAGGAGAGATTATGGATTTTTAAAGCAGGCCTTTGTTTTGGGCCCACCTAATGTTAAAATAAGAAAGCCGCTCACAGGTTGCTGCTCTGAAAGGAATGCAGATAATGTGCAGGCACTGCTGAGTTATGTCCTGATGTCAGAAAATGATACTATTGCAAATTCAGCATGTTTCCCTAGGTCAGCCTGATCCCAGATCCGGTCCAGAGATAGCTTCCAGAACCAAGTTCCAGCGGGTTCCTCCTACTTTCAGCACTGCTCATAGTGAAGATAGGACAATATCAACCTAGACACCAGCAACCTCTGGACATGTGTGAGCCCTTTCTCCCAAATCGGTGGATTATCTTTTGAACTGCTGTGCTCGAAAAGCTTATGGAAGTGGGAATGAGTTGAGTGTTGGATGCCAGGCAAAACAATAGTGGGGAGTTTCAATGGGGCTAACATGGCTATGTCATGGGCGGATTAGGGGGTACGGCACTGCTATGTGGAGGCACTGTGTAGCACTGTAAGGTGTCCTGTACACAAGCAATGTGGTACAACCATTACAAGGCCTGTAGATGAGCAGCAGGAATATTACACATAATCACACCATTTAGTGAGCTCTGGAAAGATGCTTTCCAGCAAAGGCTTATACATGAGAAACACAATGCAACTAGAGTGCCTCAGTTTCAGTTTTCAGTTTGAGAAATAGCAGGCCTTATAAAATAAAAAACTGTTGCAAAAGTTCCTCAAGAACGCAAGGTGTCATGACCACACAAACTTGCCAACTCAAATCAAAGAAGTGCATGAGAAAAGCAAAGAGATATCCTCAGTGGAGACAGCAAAGCCCAAACTGGAAGAAGGTTTGCAGAGTAATCTTGCGCTTATTTCAAAGGAAGAATCAAGAAGAGAAGATCCAAGATGGCCGCTGGGAGTCCTGAAGGTTAGTTACAGTTCTAGTCTTGCAATCGGTTGGTTGCTAGGTTACGAGCTCTCCAGCTGGAAGCCTTGCACTTCAACTGAGGTCTGACAGGAATCAGCTGTGTGGAGAGAGAGCGCGCTTCAGAACAGAAACTCCTGTGAGGTAAAATTACGTTTGAAGATTATATTACAGAAAACGGACAAATATTGTCAAGGTTTATTCGAAGAGTTTGATAGTAGACCAGTCCCGTGAAAGTCGGCAAGGCTACAGAGTTAATGTATGAATTAACCTTATGTTTACAAGGTTCTTGTTTAAGATATTAAAGTCAAAGAAAAAACGAACTTTAAAAGAGCAAGTATCTACAAATGTCAAGGTAATAAACAAAGGCCAAGTTTAAAGGAGAAACGAACTGTTAACAAATAAGCATTTACAAATTCAATGGTAATAAACCAAAATAGAGTTTAAAAGAGAAACAAACTTAAATAAACAAGCATTTACAACTACAAGTTATCGACAAATGTCGAAGTAAGGAAGGAGAAACTAACTGTAATAAACAAGCATTTACAAATACAAGTTATCAACAAATGTTGAAGTAAGAAAGGAGAAACAAACTTTAATAAACAAGCATTTACAAATACAAGTATTGACAGAAGTCACAATAAGACAGGAGAAATTAAATAACATCAGCTGATTTGAAGAACGCATTATCACCAACTATATATATATATATATATATATAGCAACATAAAACCAATCTCTAACAAAGGTTGAGAAGTTCTTCCAGAATCAGTAATAAGCATTTTTTCAAGAAGAGCTATCATTTATAGAGAGAAGCAAGGCTACAGAGAACTCAGGGTGAGTGAAGAAATAATAGAATTAAAGAGAATTAAGAGGGTCATTCTGACCCTGACGGGCGGCAGAAGCCGCCCGCCTAGCGGGAACCGCCAAATGGCCGCTCCGCGGTCAGAAGACCGCGGATGCCATTCTGGCTTTCCCGCTGGGCCGGCGGGCGACCGCCAAAAGAGCGCCCGCCGGCCCAGCCGGAAAGGCCCTGCAACAAGGAAGCCGGCTCCGAATGGAGCCGGCGGAGTTGCAGGGGTGCGACGGGTGCAGTTGCACCCGTCGCGATTTTCACTGTCTGCTAAGCAGACAGTGAAAATCTTTATGGGGCCCTATTAGGGGGCCCCTGCACTGCCCATGCCAGTGGCATGGGCAGTGCAGGGGCCCCCAGGGGCCCCACGAAACCCGTTCCCGCCATCCTGTTTCTGGTGGTGAAAACCGCCTGAAACAGGCTGGCGGGAAGGGGGTCGGAATCCCCAAGGCGGCGCTGCAAGCAGCGCCGCCATGGAGGATTCCCCCAGCCGGGGGAAATCCGGCGGAAAACCGCCAGACCCGGCTGGGCGACCGCGGCTTCACAGCCGCGGTCGGAATACAAAATGAAGCACCGCCAGCCTGTTGGCGGTGCTTCAGCCGGCCTCGGGTCAGAATGAGGCCCTAAGTGTTGAGAGTAGAAAGTGAAAAACTGATGTTGTATGTCCCTAGTAATTGCGACTGTGACTCTTGCAGGTGCTGTATCCAATCTTAGATGTGAAGAGGCAGACTGAGTACTGGCGTTCATCATCTCTGTGGCAGTCTCTCTACCATCCCATTCCCCTTTCCCCCTCCGGGGTACTCAGCACGAAGGATTAATATTCGTTGTGAGTAGCTCGGGCCGGGACTGAGGAGTTATCTTCTGCTTCTGAGGAAATCGAATTGAAGTATCCTAACACAAGGGGACAATATTTTTAGATACAAATATTAAATACTTTGTTAATGTGCAATGGATAGCCGCAGTAAAGAAGGGCCTACATGAAAACATAAATCAGTAAATAGAGATGGTTAAAGAAGGGGCCGTGGCATCACAATAAGAGTGTCTCTCTGATTCCCCCAACAATCCCCCTGGCTTAAAAAAGAGAACTAGGCAGGCAGTAAACACCTAAACGAACCAGAAGACCCCAAATTATACTAGAAAATCTTTATAGAGGAGCATATTATAAGTGGAGAAAACGGAGAAAAAATTGAGCAGGGCTAGACCGACTATTTGACTTCAGCAAGCAAGCATTTACAATGCATGCCTTTACCACACACCAACTACAATGCAATGGCTTTACCATGCATTGCCTCTACCACGCAAACCTTTAACATGCATGCCTTTACAATATAAGGTACGTATATGAAACATAAGTGAAATCCCTATACCCTAAAAACACCCTTACCACCCAATTCCCTTTCCCACCACAAAACCCCATAAACCCCTTACTACCTTATTCCCTTACCGACCCTTAAACCCTAAAAATACCTTTACCACCCAAGTCCCCTATCCACCCCAAACCCTAAAAACACCCATACCACCCTATTCTCTTATCCACCCCTAAACCCTAAAAACACCCTCACCACCCAATTTCCCTACCCACCCCTAAACTCTAAAATCACCCACTCATACACCATATTCATGCTGCATCTGGCCAAAGGACGTGTGCAGCGTGGGGTTGGGTGCATGTTAGTGGTTGGCCTGCCAGGCCCTGCTGCCAACCTCTGACGCACACGGCGGTGGCTGTATTAAAATACAGTATTTCTATCCTACTTTATGTTAATAAAGCATAGAAATTCACTGACAAAAACAAAGGTAACAGGGTTGTTATAGTTAGGTGCACGTTTTACCCACAAAAAAACATAGAGATTTAGCAGTTATACTTATAGTTATACTTGTCTGAAGAAACTGTAACTCATGCCGAAAAGTAACTTTAGGCTACGAGTTATAGGCCCTCATTCTGACCTTGGCGGGCGGCGGAGGCCGCCCGCCAAAGTCCCGCCGTCAGGTTACCGTTCCGCGGTCGAAAGACCGCAGCGGTAATTCTGACTTTCCCGCTGGGCTGGCGGGCGGTCGCCTTCAGGCCGCCCGCCAGCCCAGCGGGAAAGAGGCTTCCACGATGAAGCCGGCTCGGAATCGAGCCGGCGGAGTGGAAGCTGTGCGACGGGTGCAGTTGCACCCGTCGCGTATTTCACTGTCTGCGCAGCAGACAGTGAAATACATTTAGGGGCCCTCTTACGGGGGCCCCTGCAATGCCCATGCCAGTGGCATGGGCACTGCAGGGGCCCCCAGGGGCCCCGCGACCCCCCCTACCGCCATCCGGATCCCGGCGGTCGGACCGCCGGGATCTGGATGGCGGTAGGGGGGGTCGGAATCCCCTCGGCGGCGCAGCAAGCTGCGCCGCCTTGGAGGATTCAATGGGGCGGCGGTACACTGGCGGGAGCCCGCCAGTGTTGCCGGTCCGACCGCGGCTTTACCGCCGCGGTCGGAATCCCCATTGGAGCACCGCCGGCCTGTCGGCGGTGCTCCCGCGGTCCTCCGCCCTGGCGGTCTTTGACCGCCAGGGTCAGAATGACCGCCATAGTTTCTTAATGTAAGTATAACTATAAGTATAACTATAGCTTCTGAATTTATATGCTTTTGTGTGGGTAAAATGTGGTCCTAGCTATAATGTCCCCATCACCTTGTTTTTTTTTTGTGAATATATATATGGCGGGCACCGACATGAGAAGAGCGCGCCTCTTTGGATCTGTTGGAGCTGAGATATATATATATATATATATATACACAAAAATGTTTATATTACCTAGTGGTGGTCGCCACTAGGTACTTATAGTTAGGACCATGTTTCCATAGGAAAAACGATTTTTGACTTGCCTATATCTTTGGCATCGTTTGACAAATCTTCACGAACTTAAAAAAAAAAAAAGTGTCACTGTGATTCTTGTTGCCATAGAAAGTTTCCGGGTGATCTGTGAAGCGGGGGCCAAGAAAAAGGGGGCAGAAAATACGTAGTGTTTCCCTGTTAATTAAGGGAAGGGGCGCAAGTTATAGTTACCTCCGGGCAAACGTTATAGTTACTTGAGATAACTATAACTGGTGAATTTCTATGGTTTGGTGCGCTTAAAATGTGACCATAACTATAACATCCCTGTAACCTTTGGTTTTTTTAAGTGAATATATGCCCCCCTGATGGCCACATTCCACCAGCCTTTCAATGGGGGTGTACCGCCGTGGAAAAGCTGGAAAGGCTGGTGGTATTGGGATTTGTAATCTCCAGGGCAGCGTTGCTTGGAGCACTGCCCTGGCAGATTACAACCGCCGGAACCACCAGGCTGCCGGCAGCCTGGCGGTGTCAGCGGTCGGACCTTGGCACCGTCAGACCACCACAACTGCGGCAATCCAACTGCTACCATGGGTCAACTCATAATGAGGCCCTAAGTCTGAAAGTAGAAATCTTGACCGGGTGAAAGCACAAAAAGTGTCCAACTGACAAGAAGATTCCCTGGGTGCAAAATATGAACTTTTCCAGCTTTGTGCTTTTTTCTCCAAAGCCATAAGCTTCAGTTGGACCTCATCCACCAGCTGCTTGGCTTCAAGAGGACATCTTCAGACACCCTGTGCAACCTTGCCCCACTAAAGGAGTTTGACTTCCATTTCAGAGACTAAGTACTATGGTAAGATCTTTGATCAGGACAAACCTGCTTGGTGTATCTCACCCATGCTCCATTGGTGTTGGCCTGAAATCACACCTAGGTCTCGGTCACCAGCAAACAGCATTACTGATTGATGCTTCACTTTTTCTTAGTGCTTTTTCTCCTAAATCTCTAAAAATTTCATACTTTTGGTTCCCCTTATTGTAGTTTTGTTGTTTTGGTGCCATTTTGCTTATGATATTTTTGTCTATTGTGCTAAATTTCAGTAGGGTTTTTATTGTGTTGCATTTTTGACTTTTTAATTGTTTTGGTACTTCTAAATGTTTTACACATTTTCTTGAAGTTAATTCTGCCTCTTCTGTGCTATGGCTACTTGTCAGGAATAAGGCTGTGCGCAGTCCAGGTCCCGCCCAAAATTCCGCTGCGCGTATTTGTGGTGCTTCATGCGCACCACTTGTCCACCCTTCCTGTTCTAAAAGTGGTCATCAGCATTGCCTGCCCCGTGGTAAAGCTCATGTGGCTGCAGGGTCAGGACAATGGTGAACAAGATGCACTTATCAGTGCTATTCCATGAAGGGACTACAATTCCCAGGTTTTTAGAGGCAGCGGCCATCTTGGGGTGTGGCAAGCCTAGAAAGCCCAGCCACACCCAAGCACATTGCTCACTATTTTGAAGACTTTGATGCAGTCAGACCTCGTGGGGGTTCTTCCAAAGAAGAGCAGATTTCCTGCATGGCAGATTGACAGCAAGTCGGAGTATCCTTGTTTCCATGGTGAATTCAGATACGAGTAAGTCATACTCGTAGCGGTAAGGTCTTGATGAGCCCAATCTTGAAGGAAGTTGTTACTTCCAAAAGTACAGCGGCCCTTAGCACAACGAGCAAAGTGTTTCCAGTTCTAAGAGTAAAGCGGCCTTGGCGCGACGATCAAAGCGCTTCGGATCACAGGAGTAAAGCGCCCTTTAGCACAACAACAAAGCTCTTCAGGCCACACGTGTAAAGCACCCTTGGCACGATAATCAAACCGTTTCAGTCCACATGAGTGAAGCGCCCTTGGCACGACAATCAAAGCATTTCAGTCCACATGAGTAAAGCACCCTTGGCACGAAAATCTAAGCATTTCAGTCCACATGAGTAAAGTGCCCTTGGCACGACAATCAAAGCGTTTCAGTCCACACAAGGAAAGCGCCCTTGGCACGACAATCAAAGCGTTTCAGTCCACATGAGTAAAGCGCTCTTGGCATGACAATCAAAGCGTTTCAGTCCACATGAGTAAAGCGCCCTTGGCACGACAATCAAAGCGTTTCAGTCCACATGAGTAAAGTGCCCTTGGCACGACAATCAAAGCGTTTCAGGCAACATGAGTAAAGCGGTCTTGGCACGAGGATCAAAACGCTTTAGTCCACATGAGTAAAAGCGCCCCCTTAGCACAACGAGCAAAGCGCTTCAAGGCACAAGAGTAAAGCGCCCTTGGTGCGACAATCAAAGCGTTTCAGGCTACATGACTAAAGTGATCTGGGCACGGGTATCAAAACGGTTCAGGCCACATGAGTAAAGCGCCCCTTGACATAACGAGTGTAGCGCTTCAGACAAAGCAAGTAAAAGCGCTCCTCGGCATAGTGATCATAGCGCTTCATGTATGATGATTAAAGCGCTTCATGAACAACAAGCAAGGCGCTTCTGCCCAAAGAACAAAACGCTTCAAGTTCAATGACTAAACTTTCAGGCATAGGTAGTAAATGTGAAAACGTTTCAAAGATAAGCAAATTATAGTTTCATTGTTTTTTGGGAAGCATAATATGTGAGATACTTTAAGTCTTTGAGAATTTCTAGGCTGAGATCAAACGTTTATCTTATGAATGTATAATTGTTACAAGATTGATATTTAGAGTATGACCATAGTCCAAAGCTCTTGCCATCTCTAGGTTTAGAGGTTGCAGTTTGTTCTTGTTCCATGATTTAAAGAGGGGGCTACGCCCAATTCACAAAGGGTCTCAATCTGATATCACAGAGACAATTGGTGAGTTATACTGTTATGAATGAATGTATGCATATTTGTTCTAACTGTTTCTTTTCAGATCTCTTTCCCTGCAGTTCCCTACCCTAATTCCCTTCCCCCACCTGGCTTCATCATAACTCTGTGCTATAATAGCCTTCTGAGTTGGTGACACCGGGAGGTGGGCCTTTTGTTCAGCAGGGTGCAGATCCCAAGGAAAGGGCTGTGTGACACTACGAGGGCTTTGTCTCAGGTTTAAACTGCTGAAATCTTTGCCTGGACATAACAGGTTAGTAATTTTATTACTTCAATGACTCACTGAAGTGGGCTAATATCCACCCCAATTAATAATTTACTTTCTTACAATGAGGATACTGAGAATAGATCCCGGTGTTCAAATATTTGCATCTTTGGAATCAGAGAGGTGATAGAAAATTCATAGGCTGCCACAAGAACATACAATTGAAGGTTATCATGGGTTGCTAGCCTACTATATGAATAAGTGCTAGGGAAAGAACTAGATAAGTTTTAAGGAATGGGCAAAGTAGGGAATTGTGTGGGGGTCCATCTTCCCAGGGTCCCCCAGTGAAGCACGTGAGAAAGTCAAAATTCCTACTTTAATACCATTGCACATAAAAAAGTTTATTTTTGTAATATGCCAGCTGATCATGCTCAATAGAAACTTAGGGCCAAATTTACTAATGGTTTAGGCCAGATCAAAGTCACATAAAGTGACGCAAAGCATTTATTTTACACACAAACATTGTTTTTTGTTGGCCATTGATAATAAGTTGGCAGTGGGTTACTAAAAAATGCATCTAACCCCTATCACCTCTTATATAATGAACAAAAGAAAAATCAAAGTTGCAGTTTCTATGATAATGTGTGCACACATCACAGCACCTGCCGACAAGATGCTATCCTTGAAAAAGGAAACTATATAATATACATATTCTGATGGTGCACCACTTAGATATATTCACACAAGTCCAATGATTCAATATAATTTCATTGTGATCTTCTCTTTATTCTTCTTTTTTCTTAACGTGTTTCGTCCTGAACATAGGACTTCTTCAGAGCTGTAATACAATAAATATAATATCCTAACATTAAATCGCACATACACACCAAATATTCTGAACAAACAAGACATACTTAACATTGACTAATAGCCAATTAATTGATGGCTTAACATCCAGACAAGGGATGTTTTTTGTTAGGAAGGTGCTCTTTCCTCAGCACATATACTACTTTGAGCTTCTTTGCACCACTTTACCTCAATTGAGTGAAACTTGGGTGGATTAGTGCAACACCCATACTTTTTGACACAAATCCCAGTCTAGTTAGATAGCACGGCTTGACATGATGTTAAAAATATGCTTCCATGAAGCCGGTGCTAACATGAAGGAATGATTTTGTTTCTTCAATCATTCCACACATTTAATATGTGCTGCATTGAACACATAGGGGGTCATTACAACATTGGCGGTAAAAGCCGCTTACCGCCGTGCAGAAGACCGCCAACACACCGCTGTGGCCACGGAATTCTGCCACAGCTATTATGACCCACATCCTGAAATCTGACAAAATTCAGACACCCACACAAGTCCGCCACACCAAAGGTCAGTGATAAACTGGCGAAAACAAAACCTCCACCGTCACGCCAACAGAAATACGCCCATGCTATCACGACCCACGAATCCACGCGGTGGTCTTTCAACCGCGGTATTCCATTGGCGGTGCACACCGCCGCGCTCAAAATACACACACATCTCCAAAACACCACCACAGTGGACAATTCGAAATACACACACATGATACACATACACACACCACTCCCACACACTCAATACTATATAAAACACACACCCACATCACCCACAAACCCCTACGACCAAAAAATCTGAAAGAAGGCCAGAGAGAGACACCACCACCCATAAACTAGCAGCCACAGGCACTCAACACCATCACCCACACTACTTCCACGCACAAAACACCACACACCACTACATATCACCACACTTATCACCACATACACCACCCCACACATCACTTACACCACCCCATGGCACGGCAAAGACACCCCAGGTTCTCTGAGGAGGAACTCAGGGTCATGGTGGAGAAAATCGTCTGGGTAGAGCCACAGCTATTTGGATCCCAGGTGCAGCACACCTCCATAGCTAGGAAGATGGAGCTATGGCGAAGAATAGTCGACAGGGTCAACGCAGTGGGACAGCACCCAAGAAATCGGGACAACATCAGGAAGAGGTGGAACGACCTACGGGGGAAGGTGCGTTCCGTGGTCTCCAGACACAACATTGCGGTACAGCGGACTGGCGGCGGACCCCCACCTCCTCCCCCACAACTAACAACATGGGAGGAGCAGGTCTTGACTATTCTGCATCCTGAGGGCCTAGCAAGAGTCGGTGGAGGAATGGACTCTGGTATGTCAAATCTTAACTATCATATCTCCCACCCTACCTGCATGCTATCACAGACCCCCACCCTCGCCCCCTCCCCTATCACTCCAACTCCTCACAAATGTACTAATAACACAAACCACCCATCCCACCACCAAGCCCTGCATGACACAACAAAGCATGGACACCCATCACTAAAGCATGCCCACTGCACATACCCATAACACCCCCCTCAACCATCATCACACAAGCCCCCACACAGGAGGGCTAGCACTGGGGTACACGGTCACCCACCCATTGCACACCATGACACACACAGATGCAATAATCATGCTTTTACACCCCTGCAGGACCACTACGTAACGTCACCAGACAGGAGGGTCCAGACATCTCCACCCCACCCACAGAAGAGGCCCACAGTGATGACAGCAGCTCTGTCCAACTGGATCCAGATGACCAGCCCGGACCATCATGGGCCTCGGGACAGTCGGTTCCCCACACCCAGTCACAGGCCACCACAGAGCTTCCACCCTCTGGTAACACCAGCACAGCACCCACCCAGCGGGCCCATACTTCCGTCCCCAGGACACGTCAATCAGCTGTGTGTCCACCAATACAGGAAACCCAGGATAACCCACCACCCCAACAACAACAGGGACCTGGGGGCAGTGGTAGTGGGCACACGGTCCAGGGGACGGAGGCCCAGGAACACAGGGGAACTGGGAGGGCTGCTGTGCGACAGGGGGCGGACAGGCCTAGGGAACCCACTCTCCACGAGGCCCTCTCCTCCATCATGGGAGCATACCACCACTCCCAGGAGACGATGGCAACGGTCCTGGCCAAGATTCTGGAGACCCAGCGGCTGCAGGAGGAACAGTATTTGGGGTTCAGGGAGGAACTCAGAACCATCAGCACCGCCCTGGGCACCATCGTAGGGGTGCTGAAGGAGATACTTAACACCAGGAGGGACACTGTGGCACTCCAAGGGGCCCCTGACACTAGCATGGATGAAGAACTGCCCACCACCTCCGCCGGCGCTAGTGGACAGGAGGCACCGCCACAGGACCACCACACCAGCACCCCACCCCCTGCAGACGGAGAACCACCCCGCAAACGCTTTCTGAGATCCAGGAACAAGACAGAGCACGATGCCAAGACCCCCGCCAAGAAATGAGACCACCCTGATTGTCATCCTACTGTCCCACTTTGTAACCCTGTCCATATTGGAACTGCCCCAGCTCCACTTCCTATGCCCATATGGGCAATGCACCTGTGAGACTAATAGACTGGACCCTGCCATGGACATTCCTCCACCATCACCCCTCAACATTTTCCAACCCCCCTTAAATATTGAGCACTGCAATAAACACCCTTAAAGCACAAAACAATCTGGAGTCAGTCTGTGATTTCAAAAATGTGTATTAGCAATGACAGTGACAAAATGCGTTCTCAAATGTAATGTCAACATACCTATGTCACACATCTCAAGTCCATGAGGAATCTAAGCAGATGACACACGTTGGAAACCACACCTGTGAAACCGTAAGGGAAATGTACAACTCAGTGACCATATTCTGGTTGAAATCGACAGACAGGATAGAGGTAGAAGTGTGAAAGTACTTGTAGTAGGCAGGAATGTGTTCTCACCTGTGTGTCACTGGATATATTGCTGGATAACTGAATCCCTGTTGTCAATGTCTTCTTCCTCTGCTTCCTCATCATCATCCACAGCTGCCACAACTCCATCATCTGGACCATCCTCCTGCAGAAAAGGCACCTGTCGTCGCAAAGCCAAATTGTGAAGCATACAGCAGGCCACGATGATCTGGCACACCTTCCTTGGTGAGTAGAATAGGGAACCACCTGTCATATGGAGGCACCTGAACCTGGCCTTCAGGAGGCCAAAGGTGCGTTCGATCACCCTCCTAGTCCGCCCATGGGCCTCATTGTAGCGTTCCTCTGCCCTGGTCCTGGGATTCCACTATATAGCCACACCTGGTGCCTCTGGAGTTGACCCATCACATAAGGGATGCTGCTATTCCGCAGGATGTAGGCGTCATGCACAGAGCCAGGGAACATAGCATTTACCTGGGAGATGTACTGGTTTGCCAAACATACCATCTGTACATTCATGGAATGATAACTCTTCCGGTTCCTGTACACCTGTTCACTCCTGTGGGGGGGGGACCAGAGCTACATGGGTCCCATCAATGGCACCTATGATGTTGGGGATATGTCCAAGGGCATAGAAGTCACCTTTAACTGTAGGCAAATCCTCCACCTGAGGGAAAACGATGTAGCTCTGCATGTGTTTCAGCAGGGCAGACAACACTCTGGACAACACGTTGGAAAACATAGGCTGGGACATCCCTGATGCCATGGCCAGTGGTCGGTACACCGGAGGATTCCGCCATCTCCTCACATGTCCCAGCGGACGGTGCCTAGGAAGGACAACAGCGACCACAGCGTCAAACAACTCAGAGGTATGAACCCACAGTCTACACAGAACAGCATTCATACACAAAATGTGTCCTGTATTTGTGTTGTGAGACAAGGCCTAGGTATGTGTGATGCAGTTGGTAATTAGGCCATGTGGGCCTCTGAAATGGCGGCTGCCTGACCTCTAAACTGGGACAATGGGATGTGAGGTAACTGCGCTGGCGTTGTACACCGTCGCGGTAGGCGGTCGAAGAACGCGACGCAATGCTGCATTGGTTAACATTGGACCCTATGGGTCCCAGGAGCCAATGACGATGTACGCCAGCGGTGATGGTACGCACCGCCGCGGACGTGACCGCCGCGGACGTGACCGCCATTTTCTAGCTGTTCAATCACTCGATACCTGATTTTCAACAGGAGAGGACCTACAGTGCAAGGGCCCCTGCCTTCACTGCAGAGGAGTTGGAGAAGCTCGTCGACGGGGTCCTCCCCCAGTACACGCTACTCTACGGTCCTCCAGACCAACAGGTAAGTACACAGGGAGCACGTTGTATGGGCTATGCCTGTGTGGAGAGGGCTGGTTGTAAGAGTGAAGGGGGCACAGTTCTGCGTGCATGAAGGACTGTGAATGCATGTGCCACATGGCAAGGCTAGGGATGTGGGCCACTCACTTCGACGGTGCAGTTGATAATGACTCCTCTTCTTCCCCTGTACATTTCATGTAGGTCAGCGCCCACCAGAAGAAGGATATTTGGCCTGCCATCGCCAAGGACGTCCGGACCCTGGGGATCCACCACAGACGGAGCACCCACTGCCGGAAAAGATGGGAAGACATTTGCCGCTGGAGCAAGAAGATGGCGGAGGCTCAGCTAGGGATGGCCTCCCAATGTGGGAGGGGTGCCCATTGAACCATGACCCCCCTGATGTTCTGGATCCTGTCGGTGGCCTACCCTGAGTTGGATGGGCGCTTGAGGGCATCACAGCAGACATAAGGGGGTGAGTACAACATCATTCAGCAAACTTTACGCGCAGTGAAGGTGTCTGGGTGGGGGAGGAGGGCTGTGGGTTTCCCTAGGCCAGGGTGAGTTCCGTGGGCTAGGCCCCTCCGTAATGCAGGCCATGTGGCACCCCATCACACCTCTGTAGAGTGCCATGTACAGGTACATATGCCCCTGTGTCATCTATGTGTGCAGATGTCGACCACAGCCATGTAGGACATATCCCAGGAATTGCATCTGTAGAGCCCAACAGCCCGGTGTAGTGCAGGGGCCTGCTGTGTCTGTATTGTCCGCCAATGGTAGAGGTAAGCCATGCACTCAACTTGTCTTTCTTCTGTCGTTCCCCCCCCTTTTTGTGGTCTCCCTGTTCTTGTGTGCATCAGCATCATCAGGCGGAGGTACAGTGGCACCGGAGCACGAGGGAGCTGCATCCCACATGGCCATGGAGGGTCACACCACGGACCCGGAATACACCAGTGGGATGGAGGGCGATGGGAGCACCACGGCGGTCACAGGATCTGCAACCAGCGACACGGACTCGTCCTCCGATGGGAGCTCCCTTGTGGTGGTGGCAAAATCTGTGCCCCCCACTTCTACAGGTACAGCCGCCACCCCCCCTACCAGCACCACCCTCCCAGCAGCCCCTCAGCCTTCGCCCCGTGCCCGCTCACCCAGGAGGGTGGGCATCACCTTCGCCCCAGGCACCTCAGGCCCTGCCCCAGTCACCCCTACTGCCCTCAGTGAGGAGGCCATTGACCTCCTCAGGTCACTCACTGTTGGGAAGTCTACCATTTTGAATGCCATCCAGGGTGTAGAAAGGGAATTGCAACACACAAATGCAGGGCATTCATTCTGGTCAGGCTGCCCTTCATCGAACCCTGCAAACTCTGGCCTCAGCACTGATGGCAGCCATTGTCCCTGTGTCTAGCCTCCCCCCTCCAACTTCCTCCACCCAGACCCAATCCCCTGTACCCCAGCCTATCCCAAGCACACCTACAGACCAGCATGCACAAACGTCAACACACAAGGGAAGCTCAGGCAAACATAAGCACCACACATCCCACAGGCACTCACGCAAGCATCACACACATACAAACACACCAACATCCACTGCCTCCACTGTGTCCCCCTCGTCGTCGTCTCCCTCCTCCCTCCCAGTCTTGTCTACACTCTCACCTGCATGCACTACCACTACAGCCACTACGTCCCGCACCAGCACACCCACGACCACACCCCGCTCACGTGCAGTCACCACCCCCACTCCCATTTACACGTCCCCTGTGTCCTCTCCCAGTGTGTCTGTGACGCCCCCTCCCAAGATACACAAACGCAGGCACACACCCACCCAACAGCCATCCACTTCACGACAGCCTCCAGCCCATGCACCTTCACCCAAAGTCACCAAACATACACCTCCTGCAACCACTACCTCTTCCTCCACTCCCAAACCCCCTCCAGCCACCCGTCCCAGTGTTCCTAAGAAACTTTTCCTGACCAAGCTTGACCTCTTTCCCACCCCCCCCCCAACTCATAGGTCCCGTACTAGCACCTCAGCCAAAAAATCTCCGGGACCAGTGGTGCCTGTTGTTACAGGTATGTGGAGTGCACTGGGCACCAGGCCAGCCAGTGTGGCACGGAGCCACAGCACAGCCAGTCCCCCCCCTGTGAAGCACCAGAAGTTGGACAGTGCCCGGCGGGAGAGGGGGAAGACTCCAGCCAGCAAAGCCGCTCACAAGGGTCCCGGGTGGAGTGTCGACTCAGCTGTGACTCCTCCCAAGGTGGGGAAGGGGCAGAAGAAATCCCCAAAGTCTGGGAGGAGCAGCACGCCGGAGAAGACCGCCATCATCCCCGCATTCCAGGAGGCCACCGCCAGCCCAATCGTCACTGGCCAGGAGGCCACCGCCAGAGTCACTGCCCAGGAGGCCAGCCTGATCGTCACTGGCCAGGAGGCCACCGCCAGAGTCACTGCCCAGGAGGCCAGCCCGATCATCACTGGCCAGGAGGCCACCGCCAGAGTCACTGCCCAGGAGGCCAGCCCGATCGTCACTGGCCAGGAGGCCACCGCCAGAGTCACTGCCCAGGAGGCCAGGCCGATCGTCACAGGCCAGGAGGCCACCGCCAGAGTCACTGCCCAGGAGGCCAGTCTGATCGTCACAGGCCAGGAGGCCACCGCCAGAGTCACTTCCCAGGAGGCCACCACCAGCCCAGCTGCCCAGGAGGGCCCCGGCAGCCACAGCCCAGCTGCCCAGGAGGGCCCCAGCAGCCACAGCCCAGCTGCCCAATGATGGACCGCCAGCCCCAGCCCAGCTGGGCAATGAAGGACCGCCTTGGCAAGCACTGCTGAACAGGGCAAAGACCGCCATGGCAAGCACCGCTGAACCGGGCAAGTACCGCTGAACAGGTCAGAAACTGCTAACTCAAGCACCACTGAACAGGGCAAAGACTGCCATGGCAAGCACCGCTGAACAGGGCAACCACCACTGAACAGGTCAGAAACTACAAACTCAAGCACCGCTGAACAGGGCAAAGACCGCTGAACAGGGCAAGCACCGCTGAACAGGGCAAAGACCGCCATGGCAAGCACCGCTGAACAGGGCAAGCACCGCTGAACAGGTCAGAAACTGCAAACTCAAGCACCACTGAACAGGGCAAAGACCGCTGAACAGGGCAAGCACCGCTGAACAGGGCAAAGACCGCCAACTCAAGTACTGCTAGCCCATGAGCGGCAGGGGCAGTGACGCAACTGGGGGCCGTCACGGGGTGAGTGATGCACTCTGGGCACCAGTCCCCCTCCAGAACCAGTGGAGACATGCATCCACTCCGTCTGTCCTTAACAGGATGAAGCACTCTGGGCACCAGACCCACTCCAGAACCAGCGGAGACATGCATCCACTTGAGAGACTGTGGCTTTGCACTCCCCAGAATGGTACAGTGGGCTCCCAACCCACTGTAGAGACTTGAGAGACTGTGGCTTTGCACTCCCCAGGATGGTACAGTGGGCAACCCACCCACTTTAGAGACTTGAGAGACTGTGGCTTTGCACTCCCCAAGATGGTACAGTGGGCAAACCACCCACTGTAGAGACTTGAGAGACTGTGGCATTGCACTCCCCAGGATGGTACAGTGGGCAACCCACCCACTGTAGAGACTTGAGAGACTGTGGCTTTGCACTCCGCAGGATACATCAATGGGCATGGAGCCCCCTCGTGGATCTGGCGTGGTGCACTCATCCGGCTGAGGTGCCCCCCCTTCCCTTCCCCCTGAGGTGCCTGTTGTATTTCTATCTGATGCCCCTGCAGTGTTCTCTCCGTTTTGATCAGGTATCTAGTGTGGGCCTCGCCCATGCTTTTTGGGCCCAGTGGTCCACGGACAATGAACGGTGTATTACCTGCACTACTAATCGTGGTGTATATTTTGTTTAATGTGTATATATATATATATGTATTTATTTGGTTACTGTATTTTGATATATTACAATGGTTCCACTCATTTCCTTTTGTCTTTGCATTCTTCCGGGGGGGGGTTGGGGGTTGTTACTGTAATCTTTGGATATGCATTGGTGTGTGTGTTGTAGTGGGTGAGGGTCGGGGTGGGGGTGGGGGTGTTGCGTGTGTGTGTCCCTGTCTTTTGCCTCCCCCTCCCCTATGTCGTAGGTGCAGTACTCACTGTTGTCTTCGCCACCGGCGTTGATGATCCTCGTATAGGAGCAGGAAGACTAGTGCAGGAAGAATATGGAGTTCCGGCTCCATGGTGTCGTCGTTCCTCGTGGAGTGTGTAGAGGTGAGCGTTTTCCCTTTGAAATGGCTGTTTCCACCGTGTTTTTATCCGCGGTGAATCCGCCCCGGAAAAGGTGGCGGATTGGTAGGTTGTGATACTGTGGGCGGTACATTGTCTTCCGCCTGTCTGTTGGCGGTGACCGCCGCGCTGTTTGTCTGTACTGCCGTGGTGGTCGGAGTGTTAAAGTGGCTGTCTTTGTTGGCGGTTTCCGCCACGGTCATAATTCCCATTTTTTTACCGCCGGTCTGTTGGCGGTCTTACCGCCGCTTTAACACCGTCCGCCAGGGTTGTAATGACCACCATAATGTTTGGAATGCTTAGGAATAGACTATGCATATAATTTTGGACTAGAAGAGTATACTACCAGTACAAATCCTATGCTAGACAGCACTGTCGTGCAAAGGTTGTGTGAAGTGCTAGACACCCTGCTGGTACACAAGTGCAGGGGTAGTGAGCAGCGATAGGTCACTTTTTTTTATGAATATGGTACTGCAGTAGTTCTTCCCCCTTGCTCATTATATTTGACCCCTCCACCTCAACTATCTCTCTTAATGTCTTTCTTTACAGATTTCTTTATCTCACATCTCGTCCTCTCACAACTCTTTACCTCTACATAAACCCCATATCTCGTTCCCTATTTCATTTATGTCTCTCAACCTCTTTTTTTTGTTGCTGGTCACCACATCTCATTCTAATCCTTACCCTCTCTCCAACTTTCTCTCTTCCCACTACCCACTTTATTGGAACAATTTTTTCTCTTCCTATTCTAATGATCTTTCTCTCGTTCTAACTTGCATCTCATGTTTTCCGCAAGCCCATCTGTCTAACTCTATCTCTTGCTCCTTTTACCTAGCTAATTCACCTCTTTTTCTACAATACCTCTCTTGCTACTTCACCCTTTGGAGTACTGTATTCCTCTGCTCTTTATAGATTTCCTTCTAGGTACCTTTAACTCTACCACACTCTGAAACCTTATCTAATTTTCTGACACTCTTTTTCTACCCACATCTCCCTCTTTCTACCTCTTGTTATATTTTCTTCGGACTACCTTACATTCCTCTATTTACTTTACTTCTCTTCCTAACTCACCTATCTTTATACATTAAGGCCCTCATTACAACCTTGGCGGTCGGACGAGGCCGTCCGCCAAGGTTGTACCGCCAGTGGCGGCCGGAAACCCACCAGCCGCATTTGGACATCCCCGCTGGGCTGGTGGGCAGAAACAGAGTTTCCGTCCGCCGGCCCAGCAGGAAAGTCGGCCGTAACATTGCAGCCGGCTCTTAATGGAGCCGGCGGCAATGTGGCGGTTCGGTGGGTGCAGTAGCACCCGTCGCAGCCCCCAGGGGCCCCGCGACTCCCCTTCCCGCCAGCCTGTCCATGGCAGTCTCTACTGCCATGGACAGGCTGGCGGGAAGGGGAGACAAAATCCCCAGGGCAGCCCTGCAAGCAGCGCTGCCCTGGCAGATTCAAACTGCCAGGACAACCATGGCGGAAAAACGCCGGTCCCGGTGGTGTGACCGCGGTGCTACCGCCACGGTCAAAATATGCCGATTTGTACCGCCAGCCTTTTGGCGGTACGATCGCCACTTCAACCCTGGTGGTCTTTGACCACCAAGGTTGTAATGAGGGCCTATATCTATCTCTGCCCCTTCTCTGCTACTTAACGGCTCTCGTTATACTGTTGTCTTTATGTTTCTGCTCATCTCCTGTATCATATGCCATCCCATTTCTCCTACTCCTTATGGCCATAGCTAAGTGTGTAGTCAGTGAAGTATACATAAGAAGAAGAGAAAAGTGATAACTCAGGAAAAGAAAAATTGGGGAATTTCTTTTTTATTTTAACCCATGGAATGGTGAAAATCCTCAGATCAGCACTTTCATTTTCACTGTTGCAGCAAGAATGCCAGTAGTGAAGGCAGTTATATTTGTGATTACAAATATTCGGCAATTTCAAGTGCAATGTGAATATGTCTTATTATCATTTTGTGCACTAGTCTACTAAACATCTAACAAGTCACCCTTGGCCTGTTTCTCCTATTTGGGACTAACAAGCTAGTTAGACACTGAATTCCACATAAAATGTTGTTGTCCCATAAAAGAAAAATCTAGATCCAAACTCAAGAAGAAATGGCTTTGTCAAGGTTTGTTCAAGCTTTCATTTGGGAATATTTGTCTGGCAGTCAGGCAGCTTGTGATTGCAGCTGCTTTCAAGCATTCCTGTTTCTGAAGGTTTAACATATAATTAAATACTGTTAGGCATCACTACAATTATTTGAATGAGCCAAAAGGGGTAGTAAATTTAAAGTTGCTCTGAACCAGGACCCCAAAGTGTATATTGTCCAGTGCCTTACAAATCCTCAAGATGTCACTGAAAAGAACAAATTACAACATCTGATTTCCTCACTATAGTTCAAGCTCACAGGTGCATTCATATGCCCCTTAGCCTGAGGGTCTCACCAAAGACAATCATGTTTTTTCAAGATTTTGTTTTTCATGGAAAAACTCTTGCAAAAGCTTGAGAAAAGATATGGATAACAATTGCATCAAAATATTCTTTTTTAATCGTTCTAGATCTTGCCCCTAATACTGCATAGAGTCTGAGGAAAATGCAGGGATGAGTACCTGAGTTTAAGAAGGCTGGGATTCCCACCTCTGTCATCTCAGCTTTGAGAATGACAAATGTTCGAAAAATTGTTTTCAAATCTTCCAAGACCCTGACAAAGCTCAGCAGCTGTTAGCCCAGAATACATGAATAAGTATTAAACTTCAGCTCTTTCCAAAGGCAACATTAGAGCAAGCTTCTTAAGGAGGACAACTGAAACCTGCTTAGAAGATCTTTGTTAATGCAGTAAATAATTTCACAGGAGCATACTGATTCTTGCGTTTTTTACTTAGATTTTATTGGGTTATCCTGTTGTGAATGTCCAGAACGATTTGAGAAAGTCAAAGCAGCTGCCATTGTGCAAAACTGATCAGGGACCACAGCGGACATCACCATATGCCTCTTCTTTAAGGAATGCCCAGGAGTGTGACCACACAATGGAAGGATTGGAGGGGCTCAAGGTGAGTGATGGGACCAGTCCCTACACCCTGCACTAGTGGGTTGGATGGGAAGAAGACTGGGAAAAGAGTAGGTAAGGGACATAACTTGAGGTCGGGATTATTTACTGAAGTTAGTGTTGTGAGCCTCACTGTAAACTGAATTGCCAAACTCACTGACATTTTATTAGGGATAAAAGTCAGTAGCAGCTTTTCCTCTACTGATTGTCTTTGGAAGAGATTTCAATATCACCCTGACACACTATGACACTTCAATTTTTCTGGAATGAGCAAGCATAGATGATACGTCCGCTACAAGAAATAAAGCAATGTTATAAACTAGAGAAAGCATTAAAGGAAAGGTATCCAAATAAGCACCAGCATAGTCACAAGAGAGCTGGCATGGAACTGAATCCAGGCTATCTTCCTTTCTTGTTACTGCAGGAACTAGAGTCAAACAGGTCCAAGTGTTGCCTGTGGTTTTTAGAAGTCTGAGAAGCAGAGAAGGTAACTCAGCTGAACCCAAGAAATCCTCTGCAGGCTCGGGTCTTCTCCTTGAGCATTAGGATTTTCAGAAACAAGTCAAATGCTATACTGAGGAATATTTTAACAAGGCAGCTCAAGCTTCCCTGCAGTCTAGAACTGCGTTAAACCATTTCTTGGAGGAATGTGTATGTCATGGGATGGAATGGATATGCACAAGACAAGGCAGAAGATCAAAGATTTGTTGGCACAGTTATGACAAGTCAGCATTCTACAAGAGCTATATGAGATTATAGATACAATACACACAGGCCCTCATTCTGACCTTGGCGGGCGGCGGAGGCCGCCCGCCAAAGTCCCGCCGTCAGGTTACCGTTCCGCGGTCGAAAGACCGCGGCGGTAATTCTGACTTTCCCGCTGGGCTGGCGGGCGGTCTCGTTCAGACCGCCAGCCAGCCCAGCGGGAAAGAGGCTTCCACGATGAAGCCGGCTCGGAATCGAGCCGGCGGAGTGGAAGCTGTGCGACGGGTGCAGTTGCACCCGTCGCGTATTTCACTGTCTGCGCAGCAGACAGTGAAATACATGTAGGGGCCCTCTTACGGGGGCCCCTGCAATGCCCATGCCAGTGGCATGGGCACTGCAGGGGCCCCCAGGGGCCCCGCGACCCCCCCTACCGCCATCCGGATCTCGGCGGTCCGACCGCCGGGATCTGGATGGCGGTAGGGGGGGTCAGAATCCCCGCGGCGGTGCAGCAAGCTGCGCCGCCGCGGAGGATTCAATGGGGCCGCGGTACACTGGCGGGACCCCGCCAGTGGTGCCGGTCCGACCGCGGCTTTACCGCCGCGGTCGGAATCCCCATTGAAGCACCGCCGGCTTGTCGGCGGTGCTCCCGCGGTCCTCCGCCCTGGCGGTCAAAAACCGCCAGGGTCAGAATGAGGGCCACAATGTTCAACCTACAACAGATATTATATTTCACATTGTATCGTTGACAATTCTATGAAGAAGGCAGCAAGATGGGAACCCCTGGGATAGAAGGTCCCAAGAATGTCCATAGGTTTTAGGGACAGGAAAATATAAACTATGTGTTTCATCAGTCTTACTCTGATCCATACTCTGAGACTTTCTATCTGACCACACATAAAAGGCAATCATTCCATCAGAACCAGGCGTTACCCATGGTTTGAATGGAAAATACCAAATTTATCTCGCCAAGCATGAAAAGTGAGGTTGATTGAGTGGTCAGGAATTTGTCTGCTTGCAAGGCATCTGGACCACATGGGTTCAGAAGTGACTTTTACAGAACATTCTCATAATCCTTGACATCTGACCTACTGAAACATTTTTTGCATTCAACCTGCCCTTAGCCGGGTGCCTGGAGACAATGAACCAGCGCGTCGGGGCTCTTAAAATACAGAGATGCAGAGACGCGATCTCTTGCGTCTGTATCCGGAAGTGTTTAAACAGGTAGGTCCGGCTTGGTTGAGTTGGGTAGAGCAATAAAAATAAAAGATGGACTCACGTCAAGTAGAACGGTGGCCATCTTGCTGGTATCGCAGGACCGAGGACAGAACAAAGTAAGTCCTCCTTTTGCACATTGTTTTGAGACACAATACTGATGACAGTTTTCCTTCAGAACCTTAATGATTATTTCTCTGCGTTAACAATTGTTCACCTTGTTGCTGTGATTGGGGCTTGGCAGTGATCACCCCCTTTGTTAGAGGTTATACTGGGATTTTGTTTTTACCCCTTTTAGTGACAGTTTGGACTCCATGTGAGTGGATATATGACCAATTAAGCATTTATGCATGTTGTTTTTCTTCTCAGCATCTCCAAGCAATAACATGTCAGTGTATATTTAAGTTGTGTATTACTATGTTGTTTTTACACCTAGTAATTCTTCTTTGGTTGAGGCTTGCGCGTTCCTATGATGCCTATTCTCTACTATGGGATTGTAAGCCTATTTTGTTACTTCCGTATGTGCTGCACTTGGGACCTGGGTTTTTTGTGATTGTACCACCCTTTGCGTTCCGCACTACCTTTTCACTAATTAACTTTTATGTTCTCACTTTCATGCAGGGCGACTGATTGACCAATCGACGTTGACGAATAGTCTTCACTCAGTAAGTGACTATCCAGCACTTGTTGTTGTATATTAGAACAGGAGACGTATTAGTTACGGTCCTGATGAAGCGTCATGGGATCATTTTTTGACCATCGAGACGCGAAACATGTTGACCACATTGTTCTAGGATAAGGTACACTACCTTTTTCCTCTGTGTAGAGTGCAGTGGGACGTTATCCCCGTATTCACTCCCCTTGTTTTTCTTTTAATCTTGGCCTGAACCTTTCCCTGATTCATTAAAAGTGATGTTTAAGACTCTGAGCCAATTTTAATTCTTTCTGTCTCTCCTACATTTTCTCAACAGTCAGTATTCGTTTCAGACCTAACCTAATTTGGCATACAATATCCGGTATAGTACCACCCCCATAACAGACATTGCAGCACCGGTCTGACGAGGAGATTGCCCAGTGATGAAGCTTGGCATCCTATTGGGTGTTTGAGGGCTCTCCTGAAACCACTGACTCCTTTCAACCCTGCATGTTCTTATTATTTTTTGGAACAGTGTACTATTTCTATTTATATGCTTGAGTCTCGGGAGACTGTACACTGGACCAATATTCTACCAGTCCATCTCTCTTTTTTGAAGCCCTGCAGCGCCACAGGCTTCACGCTAATCAAGCACTGCAGTTTCAGCCTCCCCACCCTTTCATAACGCATCCCAGGGTGGGGAGTGGTCAATAAGCTTCGCTGGTGTGAGAAATTGTGAAAGGTTGAGGTTTGAGGGTGCAGGCAGAAGCTGAGCTTTAGAGCGTGCGTAGTGTACCAGCGTAGGTTTTGGTGTTACTCTGCAGGTTTCAGGGCCGAGCTTCTTGCTCTGTGATTTGAGGGCCCTGCTATATACTGACTGGATTGAGCTAGAGAGTATGAACTGCATAGTTCATTCAAACAGGTGAGCCTAGTGCACCGTGCGACGGTGTGTGACAGACAGGAGTTGATTTCTGTTAGAATGTGTAATCCGAGTGGTGCTGTCTCTGTTTACTCTTCCACGGCTGCTCTCTTTCTAGCCTGGAAGCTCGCTCGCTGTTCTGTCTTGGGAATATTCACCTTATTGAGCAGGAACCGCTTATAGGCAATAATACTCAAAAGGGGACAAATGTGAGTCCCGGAGATAAATATCACGGGTATGTATCTGCTGTATGAAAGAATGTGAATGTCAAAGAAATGATTTAAGTACATTCAAAATTGTAAACGTTTGAACCACTAGTGGTGTTTATCAGTCCGTTAAGTCTAGATGGAAGAAATTAGGAATGTTGATTTTTTTCTGCTACAGAGCAACAATGATTTTTGGAAGAAAGAAGTTGTGCATAATAGCACCACTTTACACAAAGTATTGGTGTGCTGTTTTAAACATGTTCTTTTTTTTTGTCAGTTCTGTTTTTCAGGAGCGAAAATTATTGTTTGAAAACCCAAAGCACAAAGAACCATTTTGGGTGCCTTAACACAACAGTGCTTGCCTCAATTCTGAGGGCCCACTCACTGTATAACTCAATAGTTGATCGCCTACACTGTGCACACATCTTCAAATAAAACAGTGTGTGCATGCACACAGGGCCAAGCAGAAAAATACAACAATTACTCTAAATTGGTGTTTATTTGCTTCTTTGCATTTCATATGTGCTATATTTTCCTAGTGATTGTGGTAGCTCTGTTTTGATGACTGGTCACTGTGCTTTTATTGAAAGGTTTTTCTGGTAACCTGTAGCCATGGTCTTAATGATGTTTGGAGTCATAAATATAGATGCAAAAAGGTCGGTAGCACTGCAAGCTTACAATTCCTTTTAGTGTTCCCTGAATGAATAACACACTACACAAAGGGCCTGATTCTAACTTTGGAGGACGGTGTTAAACCGTCCCAAAAGTGGCGGATATACCACCTACCGTATTACGAGTTCCATAGGATATAATGGACTCGTAATACGGTCGGTGGTATATCCGCCACTTTTGGGACGGTTTAACACCGTCCTCCAAAGTTAGAATCAGGCCCAAAGTGCCAATACATTTTAAGGGCGAACAAATATTTTTTTCTACTGAATTTTAAGATATTATGCAACTGTTTTGCTGCTAAGTAATCTAAATAATATGCCACATTGTTGTGGACTCTTTCCTTTGGCAGCTGACTGTCAGCAATGGTACTAGCTCGTGTTCTGAAAATTAACTGCCCACTGGTGTTAGACTAGATCTATTTTTGGTGAACAACTTCTCTATAGGTGACGGAAGAATACATCACAAGATGTGCACTGTCTTGAAACTTAATTGTGTTTCTATAAGTGCATACAGAAGCTGGACAGGTTTGCTAGACAATGTTTAAATAAGCATGGAAAGTAAACAAGTGATATGCCTTCTTTGATGTGCAGTCGGAACAGAAAATGTTTATGTTCCAAAAGTGCATATTGTCTTTAGGCAATGCCTTATGCCAAAACAATATTACAGCAGGAGAGTGTGTTAATTAAGCAATCATTATCTTTGTTGTCAAACTTCACTGCAATTCGTCATATTCAAAGGGAGGTAACTCTTTAATGGTAAGAGAAACTTGTCTTACATTTTCATCAGTACCAGAACCAATCCACAATAGAAAAAGTGCATAAATCTGTGTTATTTGCTCATACTCAAGGTTGCTCTTTCTGGAAAGTGTTTTTTTTTTCTTGTCCACTGCAATGTGTTCAGCTTTTTCTGAGCCAAGGTGTAATATCTGAGTGCCCATTTCCTCTGTTAAACATGCTCACCATCTTTATAATCTGAGAGCTCTGCAGGCCGACCAACGTCATGTTTGCACCCATTATAAAACATGCACAGGTGCTTATTTGCAGCTATGTGGTCTGATAGCACACTTCAAACTAATAAGAACTAACTACATACTGCCTACAACAACACCGTCTGCACTTTAACCCCTTCGCTGCCAGGCCTTTTCCCCCCTCAGGTGCCAAGCCTTTTTTTGGCTATTTGGGGCAGTTTGCGCTTAGGCCCTCATAACTTTTTGTCCACATAAGCTACCCACGCCAAATTTGCGTCCTTTTTTTCCAACATCCTAGGGATTCTAGAGGTACCCAGACTTTGTGGGATCCCCTGAAGGAGGCCAAGAAATTACCCAAAATACAGTGAAAATCTAGTTTTTTCAAAAAAATTGGAAAAAGGGGCTGCAGAAGAAGGCTTGTGGTTTTTTCCCTGAAAATGGCATCAACAAAGGGTTTGCGGTGCCAAAATCACCAGCTTCCCAGCTTTCAGGAACAGGCAGACTCGAATCAGAAAACCCAATTTTTCAACACAATTTTGCCATTTTTACTGGTACATACCCAATTTTTACGATTTTTTGTGCTTTCAGCCTCCTTCCAGTCAGTGACAGAAATGGGCGTGAAACCAATGCTGGATCCCAGAAACCGAAACATTTTTGAAATGTAGACAAAATTCTGAATTCAGCAAGGGGTAATTTGTGTGGATCCTACAAGGGTTTCCTACAGAAAATAATAACTGAACAACAAAAAAAATATTGAAATTGAGGTAAACAAATCTGCAATTTTTCTCTACGTTTTACTCTGTAACTTTTTCCTGCAGTGTCAGATTTTTGAAAGCAATATACTGTTACGTCTGCTGGACTCTTTTGGTTGCGGGGATATATAGGGCTTGTAGGTTCATCAAGAACTCTAGGTACCCAGAGCCAATAAATGACCTGCACCCTACAGTGGGTTTTCATTCTATACCGGGTATACAGAAATTCATTTGCTGAAATATAAAGAGTAAAAAATAGCTATCAAGAAAACCTTTGTATTTCCAAAATGGGCACAAGATACGGTGTTGAGAAGCAGTGGTTATTTGCACATCTCTGAATACCGGGGTGCCCATACTAGCATGTGAATTACAGGGCATTTCTCAAATAGATGTCTTTTTTACACACTCTCTTATATTTGGAAGGAAAAAATGTAGAGAAAGACAAGTCTCCCGATAAAAATGGTACCTTACTTGTGTGGGTAGGCCTAGCGCCCACGAAAGGAAATGGCCCAAAACAGAACATGGGCACATCCCATTTTTTTAAAAGAAAACAGAGGTGTTTTTTGCAAAGAGCCTACCTGTAGATTTTGGCCCCTAGCTCAGCCGGCACCTAGGGAAACCTACCAAACCTGTGCATTTTTTAAAACTAGAGACCCGGGGAATCCAAGATGGGGTGACTTGTGGGTCTCTGACCAGGTTCTGTTACCCAGAATCCTTTGCAAACCACAAAATTTGGCTAAAAAAACACATTTTCCTCACATTTCAGTGACAGAAAGTTCTGGAATCTGAGAGGAGCCACAAATTTCCTTCCACCCAGCGTTCCCCCAAGTCTCCTGATAAAAATGGTACCTCACTTGTGTGGATAGGCCTAGCGCCCACGAAAGGAAATGACCCAAAACACAACGTGGACACATCCCATTTTTTTTTACAGAAAACAGAGGTGTTTTTTGCAAAGTGCCTACCTATAGATTTTGGCCCCTAGCTCAGCCGGCACCTAGGGAAACCTACCAAACCTGTGCATTTTTTAAAACTAGAGACCTAGAGAAATCCAAGATGGGGTGACTTGTGGGGCTCTGACCAGGTTCTGTTACCCAGAATCCTTTGCAAACCTCAACATTTGGCCAAAAAAACATTTTTTCCTCTCATTTCGGTGACAGAAAGTTCTGGAATCTGAGAGGAGCCACAAATGTCCTTCCACTCAGCATTCCCCCAAGTCTCCCGATAAAAATGGTACCTCACTTGTGTGGGTGGGCCTAGCGCCCACGAAAGGAAATGGCCCAAAACACAACATGGACACATCACATTTTTTCACAGAAAACAGAGGTGTTTTTTGCAAAGTGCCTACCTGTGGATTTTGGCCTCTAGCTCAGCCGGCCCCATGGGGGGCAGAAATGGGCTAAAATAAATTTGCCCCCCTCGGGGAGCGACCCTTGCCTACGGGGTCGCTCCCCTTGGGTGATGGCGCAAAAAAAAAGATCCCCAGTGCCTAGTGGTTTCTGCCCCCAAGGGGGGCAGATTCACCTAAAATCGGCCGATTTGCCCCCAAGGGGGGCAGAAATGGTCTAAATACAATTTGCCCCTCCAGGGGAGCGACCCTTGCCTAAGGGGTCGCTCCCCATCTCTAAAAAAAACAAACAAACAAAAAAAAACACCAATTTTTTTTTAGCCCTTGCACCTAGAGGTTTCTGCCCCCCCGGGGGCAGATCGCCTAATAACAATAGGCCGATCTGCCACCAGGGGGGGGCAGAAATGGCCTAAAATAAATGTGCCCCCCCACCCCCCCAGGGGAGCGACCCTTGCCTACGGGGTTGCTCCCCTTGAGTGACGGCGCAAAAAAAAAGATCCCTGGTGCCTAGTGGTTTCTGCCCCCCCTTGGGGGCAGATTTACCTAAAATCGGCCGATCTGCCCCCAAAGCAGGCTGAAATGGCCTAAATACAATTTGCCCCTCCAGGGGAGCGACCCTTGCCTAAGGGGTCGCTCCCCATCTCTAAAAACACAAACAAAACAAAAAATAAATTGCCCTGGCACTTAGAGGTTTCTGCCCCCCATGGGGGCAGATCGGCCTAATAACAATAGGCCGATCTGCCCCCAGGGGGGGCAGAAATGGCCTAAAATAAATTTGCCCCCCCCACCCCCTCAGGGAGCGACCCTTGCCTACAAGGTTGCTCCCCTTGCGTGACGGCGCAAAAAAAAGATCCCTGGTGCCTAGTGGTTTCTGCCCCCAAAGCGGGCAGAAATGGCCTAAATACAATTTGCCCCTCCAGGGGAGCGACCCTTGCCTAAGGGGACGCTCCCCATCTGTAAAACAACATCAACAACAAAAATCCCCGGTGCCTAGTGGTTTCTACCCCCCTTGGGGGCAAATCGGCCTAATTAAAATAGGCTGATCTGCCCCCCTGGTGGGCAGAAATGGCCTAAAATAAATTTTCCCCCCAGGGGAACGACCCTTGCCTAAGGGGTTGCTCCCCTTACGTGAAATTCACGAACAAAAAAAAAACTCCCTGGTGTATAGTGGTTTCTGTCCCCCTTGGGGGCAGATTGGCCTAATAAAAATAGGCCAATCTGCCCCCAAGGGGGGTCAGAAAAGGCCTTAAAAAGAAATGCCCCCCCTGGGAGCGACTCTTGCCCAAGAGGTCGCTCCCTTATGTCAATTTCATTTTTGAAATAAAATCCCTGGTGTCTAGTGGGCGTTTTGACAGCCGGATTGCTTTCAATCCGGCTGCCAAAATGCAGAGAGAGACTTCAAAGGGAAGGAAATAACTTTCCTTCCCTTTGAAGCCTCTCTCGGCCTCCCCCACATGATCGGAAGAGAAATGCAAAGCATTTCTCTTCCGATCACGCTGGAAGCTGAGCTTCCAGAGCGATGGGAGGAGGCCCTGTGACAAACAGCGCGCGATCGCGCGCTGACGTCACGGGGGGTTGGGGGGGTCGGGGTGGAAGGGGAAGGGATTCCCCTTTCAGCCCTGGCCTGGGGGGGTGGGGTGTGGCCCTCGGGGGGAGCGCTAGCACTTCCCCCAGGGCCGGTCCCAGGACGTAATGGTTACGTCCATGGCGCCACACGGGCGCAGCCATGGACGTAACCATTACGTCCGTGGCGACAAAGGGGTTAAACTAATGCTAGGATAAATATTTTAGCATCAGTTAAAAAATACATTTCTCACTCACTACCTTCAGTCTAACAAAATTCATGCTAATAATTAGCATGCTATTAAAATGGATACCCTTAAGTTACCATAGCTTAATAGACCATTACCAAAGGCTACACCGGTTGAAGGTCTTCTAAATCAATCATAGTCGAGAGCCACCGGTTTTTAGTCATTTTAATAATGATATTGTGCTGGAAAGTACATAATTTTACTCCATTGTTAAACATTTTCTTTGGGGAAAGAACATATCCCTTTGCCCCACTGAATTACTCTCGGGACATTTGTGTTCGCCCCCTGGTCTCACACAGTCAAATGCATGGTTTCATTTTAGGACCAAGACTCAATGAATCATAACGGTAGTATTTACGCCCTACCTGTTTCAAAGGTTACCAGCCGCCACTGCTAAATGTCAAGTAATCAAAATACTCCAATCTAAATTGTCAAAGTGCAAATAGCCCTCTTTCCTTCTATGTTCATTTCTGTATTGTAGATCCAATTTCTTTCACATTCCAGCAGTTTGTCTCCAAATGCACTGTTTCAAATCATAAACAAAATAACATTTTCGTGGACTAAATGAGTGATTCTGTCAATCAGATATTTGTGTGATTGTATTGATTGTGAGTGAACCTATGTTATTGTTTTTTTTAACGATTTAGGAGAATGGAGTGGAATATATAAAATCTACAATACAGAAATTAATGTAAAAGGAGAGGGAGCTCTTTGCTCCTTGATAATTTGGATTGGAATAGTTTGAGTTGCCTGTCATTTATAATTTGTGTAATTGGCAATGTGATTGCAATACATTATAAATACAAGCTACGTTGGTGAGTCATGCTAGGTTGTAGCTATATCCTAGACTACCATAGTAAGCCCGGATTTTGGTGTTGATTAAAACTCCCAATAAACCGTGTATATAGAAGATTTGCACTGTGAAAATCTGTGTTAGATCCTCTTAGGAGAGATAGTATTTTGCTTAGCCAATTGTAATTTTGTGTACTTTTGTAATGTTATGACATTAAGCTTGATAGCTGCCTTGTGGGAAAGGTTAAGTTAAATACAGTAGGCCTGAGTTATTTAAAGTGACAATAGGCCTGGTTGGTTCATTAGGAAAATATTTTTCAAAGGCTACAGGTCTGAACTGCTTATTATGAAGAGTTATGCAAAGGTAGTAGGCTTGATCGATTTACTAAGTAATACATATGTTAGAGCAAAGAGGCTTTTGAATGTGGGTTGTTTTTGCACTGTGTAAAAGCCTGAAGCCAGGTATTTTGTTACATGAAAAAAACATATATTACCTTTGTAGAGAAGAATTTTGGTGTTGGTTATCCCCTTTGATAAGCTGTACTGGTATACATTTTGCAGTGTGATAATTCATGCTGGAAACATTTTTAAAGGGCTGACAGGTTCAGCAGTCTGACAGAATCTTGCATTAAAAACAAGAATTAATAGATACTTCCATACATTTGAATGAATATATATATTTCTTTTTGCCGAAACGCGTTGACATTTATGGGAGATAGCGTTTTCACCTCGTATATGCATACAATAAAGCAGCGGATTCTATGAGAAAGAATTGGTCTCTTCAATTGTAGATATGGATTTGATTGTATACTTCGCTATGGTGCAGCTGGTTCGATGAGATGTTCTTATCGTTTTTGGAAAATATATATATATATATACACAAGTTACTTACCTTCGGTAACAAAATATCTGGTAGAGACATATTCTAGTTGCAGATTCCTTACCTTTGAATTTCCCCAGGCATCAGACTGGATCCAGAAATTTTTCTTCAAGCAGTACCTCTGCTTGCCATCAGGTGGCGTTGGTCGACTCCTCAGGCGTCGTTGGCGTCATGCTCGCCGGGATGACATCGCGGTCGTATAAAGGGGCCACCCCGGTGCGCTGACTTTTCTTTCTGTGCCAGCCTACGCGCAGAGCTACCTCAGTCATTTTTTTGACTACGTCAACACTTTTGTCGAAATTTTGGACGAGTCTGCGGATGCGTCAAGGGATGTCCTGCAAGACCGGATTCAAGCCCTGCAACTCCTGTCACCGAACTATGTCGGTGACGGATCTACACCTCATGTGTCTCTGGTGCCTGGGACACTATCATGAACCGAAGTCGTGCTCCGAGTGTCGGGCCATGAACCCGAAAGCTCTGAGGGAGCGGTCCCTAAAGCTCATGGCGGCCCAACACTCGACTCAACGGCGCTCATGGTCCCGTTCGAGAGAAGGTCTCGAGACCGGCTGCGGAGTCACCACCACTACTTGTCTTTCAAGTCATCAGGACATTTGGGTTACAAAAATAAGAAGTCAAAGAAGGACAAGCGTTCTTCAACTTCACCCCATCAATCAGATGATACGACTCGGGAAGAGCGTCAACGCTCTAGGCGTCTGTCAACGGAGCCTTCCTCTGGGTCGGCTCTGCGCTTCCCTGACTTCCAGGAGCCAGAGCCACCCCTCCCCGACGTAAGTAATTTTACGAGGCCATGCGCCTCATTTTGGGCGGTCATCACGGCGAGCACAGCACCAACGACACGCACGGAGTTGACCAACCCCACCTGACGGTGCGCAGAGGTACTGCTCGAAGAAAAATCTCCGGATCCAGTCTGATGCCTGGGGAAATTCAAAGGTAAGGAATCTGCAACTAGAAGTCTCTATCAGATATATATATATACATACGGCAGCTGCCCTGTGATGGGGCGACATCGGCGGACCGATATGTCGCAGGGCAACACCATGGAAGAATATGCCACTGTTGTGCCCTTACCGCAGCGTGCTGCCAGGCTGGGAGGGAATGACAAAGGCTAGAGTGGGATGACGCCTGCAGAAAAAACATCGCAAGCTGAGATTCTTGCCGCTATTCACGGCTCGAGAGTGGCACTTGAAGGCAAGATAGAAACAGTGGCGGTGGAGGTGAACCTCCTCAGGCCGGACCTCAGAAAGGTGTATGACAAGGTCAAAGTGGCGGAGGGCTCCATCGGAGAGCTACAGACGGAGGTAGGGGCTCTACGTAAGCAGATGGCATAGGCTAGCTCCAGGGTCGGCAGACTGGAGGTGCGACTGGAGGATGCTGAAGGCTATTCTCTGCAGAGTAATATCAGACTGTTGGGATTCCCGGAATGTGCAGAGGGTTCAGCGGCTGAAACTTTTGTAGAAAATTGGATCAAGGATGTTCTGCAGGAGGTGGGCCTCTCCAGAATATTTGTGGTTGAGAGGGCTCATAGGGTGCTTGTGGCGCCCCCACGACCTGGTGCGCCCCCGAGGGCTATCATTGCCCGTCTCTAAAATTACAGGGATAGGGACTGTGTTCTATTGGTGGCTCGTGACTCGGACAAGGCTGTGTTTGAGAATGGAATGATTTCCATTTATCTTGATTACTCCAACAAGGTACAGAACGCACGGAAGAGGTTCCTTGAAGTAAAGGCGAAGCTCTGGGCCATGAATTTCAGATACATGCTTTTATACCCAGCGCTCCTAAAGGTACTCTCTGGGGGCAGGTCCCATTTGTTCGATAACCAGAGGAGGTTTGGAGATGGCTGGAAATGTGCGATAAGGCAGCACCGGGCAGGTCAACTGGGACTGGCGGAGTGGCTCATCGGGCTTCTAGGGCTGACAGCCCTGACTGGCGGATCTGTGGGGGTGGCCTGACGGAGGACACTGTGGCTCGAGTGTCGGTGGAAGACCCTGCCCTTCGGATCGAGATACAACAGGATGGGACGATGGCTGCAGTACCTGCTGAGTCAGTGGATGTCTCTGGCGGAAGGCCGGAATTGGACTCCTTGTTGGCCTCTGCGCAGGACTGACTTTCTACCTGTCGTGCCCTCTTCCGGGGGGCCTTGCCCCATTTGGGAGCTGTCTGCTTCTAGATGGTGATGCTGTGTGATGGTGTACTGGGCCCTGGAGGGGCACTGTCGTCATATGGGCATGGCCAGATTTTATGGGGGGGGCAACGCTAATAACATGCTGCAATGATGGTTCATGGGTGGCAATGCTATATGGATGCTGGGGTGGGGGGTGATCACTTCACACTTGTGGTAGGTCTTTGAATGGGGGAGCGGGGATTAGGCATTGTCCTAGCAGCAGTTACGGACTGGATCTGAAATATGGTGGTTTGTTTCAGTTACTATACTGTATGTCCGGGGTGGGGGCTGATTGTTTGTGGGGTTTAATTGGCACAGTTTGTCAATGTTTGTTGTTGGTTTTACAGTGCAGGTATTATTGCATGACGGGCATGAGATACCTTTCTCACCTCTTCTTGGGTGGATGGACGATAGGGGGAGGTGTGAGAGTGGGAGAGTTGGTCATTCAGTACCAATATGGGTCGCCAGATTCATACGTTGACATGGAACGTCAGGGGGCTGAAGAGCTTCACCAAAAGATACAGGGAACACTCCTTTTTAAAGAGGCAGAAGGTGCACATCGCCTGTCTCCAAGAGACGCACATGACGGAGGAGGAGGTGCAAAAGCTCTCTAAGAAATGGCGGGGTCAAATGTTTTCTTCCTCCTTCTCCTCTTATGCGAGGGCTGTGACAGTGTGGGTGGCTCCAAGGGTTCCTTTTACCCACATGTATAGTGAGGCTGATGTTGGGGGGAGGTATGTTCTAATTGAGGGCATGCTGGATGGCTTACCCCTCAATATTCTTAACACTTATGCACCCAATATGGATGATCCCTCCTTTTACACCAACATACCGGAGACCCTGGGGGAGAGTGTGGATAAGCCTCTTATTTGGGCAGTGGATTACAACTGTATATTGAATGGGGAGTTGGAACGCCTCCCACCAAAGCTAGGGACCAAGCCCCAGATGGTGAGGTCACTTATGGATGTGATGAGTCAGTTGGGGTTATAGGATAGTTGGAGGGAGTTACATCCGGAGGGTAAGGAGTTTACCTGTCACTCTAGAACCCATGATACTCACGCCCGATTGGATAGGTTTCTTTTAGCTGGACTTAACGGCTCTCAGGTATTGGAGGTCTCACATTTGGGTTGGTTTCTGTCTGATCATGCTCCTGTCTTGATGCAATTATAGTGGGGGGCAGTTGGTGCTAGTGCTGCGCGTAGTTGGTGTTTACCGGCAGAATTTCTTGTGGATGTTGGGTGCAGGGATGGGGTGGGGGAGGCCATTACTGGTTACATGGACTTGAATTGGAAAACAGCTTCTAGGGGACTGGAGTGAGAGGCCATGAAGGCTGTGGTGCAGGGGGTCTTCATTGGTACGGCATGTGGAGTGCGCAGGCGAATGGAGTGAGAACTCACGGGGCTGGAGGAGAGACTAGGGGCTCTGCAGCAGAAGCTTCCAACAACAAGAGCAGCTGAAAGGGAGGAACTTAGATTATACAAGGAAGTTAATGATTGCTGGGATACCTTGAGTCGGGTCACCCTCAAAGCCTATAGGCAGCGCCTACATCGGGAAGGGGATAAGGCTGGAAAACTTCTGCCGTGGATTCTGAGGAGGGAGGTGGAGTCCCCTCCTATACTACATAGGGTGAGACAGTCACAAAACGTGCAGATGTTTTGAGGGTGCTTTTAGAACACCTGCAGAAGGTCTCAAGGGCTGGTCCGGTACCCCCAGGAGAGGGAGTAGTTTTTTTTTTTAAGCAGATGGGTCTCCCACAGTTGGGTGCGGCGAGCAGAGAGGCTCTGGATGAGGTGATTACTGTTGAGGAGATGTCTAAGTCTAAGTCTCCGGGTGATGACGGTTTTCCTATTGAGTTGTATCAGACGTTCTCTTTGGCTTTGTGGGAGAAGCTACTGGAAGTGTTTGAGGAAGCCCGCGAGTGTGGCAGGTTGCCAGAATTAATGCGACAGGCATAGTCTGTTTGTTCCTTAAGCCGGGGGAGGGGCCCCAGTGATCCTTCATCGTATCGCCCATTCACTATGTTAAATAGCGATGTTAAGATCCTCTGCAAAATCCCGGCCTCTCGACTTCGTAGGGTGATCCAGGGACTTGTGCACGAGGATCAGTGTGGGTTAACCCTGGTCGCAGCACATCTTACAATCTGCGTCATCTGGCATATGTTCTACATTAGACGGAGGGCGAGAAAACTGAATTGGCGCTGGTTTATTTGGATCTTGAGAAGGCTTTCAATACGGTTGAGTGGGGGTATCTACTGGAGGTGTTGCGTGGTATGGGGTTTGGTCCTGGTTTCTGTGCCTGGGTGCAGCTCTTATACACTGCTTCCCCTGCGCAGGTTCGGGTGGGGGGGACTCTCTGATGCCTGGGAGATTGGTAGTGGCACAAGGCTGGGTTGTCTGCTCTCGCCTCTCCTCTTTGCTCTTGCTGTGGAGTCGCTGGCGATATGGCTTGGCTCCATGGGGGATCAGGGTGGGGCAGGTCACTCATGTGGTTTCTCTATATGCAGATGATGTCCTAGTTTATCTCCGGGAACCTAGTGTCTCGGTTCTGATGTTGTTACAGAGGATGGAGATATTTGGGGTTGTTTTGGCCGCAGGGTTAATCAGAAAAAATCACTCATGTTCCCCCTTGGGTCCCTCTGTGGTATCCCCCGGGCTGACTTGCCGGAGGCTGGCCTCCGGTGGGAAATTGAGAGTTTCCGTTACTTGGGCATTTGGGTCACACACACACTGTGGCTGCACACAATACACATAGGGGGTCATTCTGACCCTGGCGGTCTTTGACCGCCAGGGCGGAGGACCGCGGGAGCACCGCCGACAGGCCGGCGGTGCTCCAATGGGGATTCCGACCGCGGCGGTAAAGCCGCGGTCGGACCGGCACCACTGGCGGGGTCCCGCCAGTGTACCGCGGCCCCATTGAATCCTCCGCGGCGGCGCAGCTTGCTGCACCGCCGCGGGGATTCCGACCCCCCCTACCGCCATCCAGATCCCGGCGGTCGGACCGCCGAGATCCAGATGGCGGTAGGGGGGGTCGCGGGGCCCCTGGGGGCCCCTGCAGTGCCCATGCCACTGGCATGGGCATTGCAGGGGCCCCCGTAAGAGGGCCCCTACATGTATTTCACTGTCTGCTGCGCAGACAGTGAAATACGCGACGGGTGCAACTGCACCCGTCGCACAGCTTCCACTCCGCCGGCTCGATTCCGAGCCGGCTTCATCGTGGAAGCCTCTTTCCCGCTGGGCTGGCGGGCGGTCTGAAGGCGACCGCCCGCCAGCCCAGCGGGAAAGTCAGAATTACCGCCGCGGTCTTTCGACCGCGGAACGGTAATCTGACGGCGGGACTTTGGCGGGCGGCCTCTGCCGCCCGCCAAGGTCAGAATGAGGGCCATAATGTTGAGCGGGTGATTGCTGGTTTGGAGCGCTCGGTCTCTTTTTGGAATAAATTACCTTTATCTGTTGTGGGCAGGGATGCAGTAGCAAAGATGGTCTTTCTGCAGCAGTGCCTTTACTTGGTCCAGAATTCCATGTATCCTTTGACTGTTCGGTTTTTCCGTAGGCTGGACAGCCTCTTAATTTCTTTGGTATGGGCTGGATGACGTAGTAGAGTGGCTCTGCCGGTTCTGCAGGATGATCTTGAGGGAGGAGGGCTAGCGATTCCCAATCTCAGGCATTATTATTATGCTGCCCATCTTCAATTCGCTGCTAAATGGATGACAGATACCGATAATTGGGAGAAGAGACTGTTTACTGGAGTATTGGATAGGCAGACACTGGTGTATCTTTTGATGGCAGGGGGTAGGTCTACCACTGTTGTTCCCCATCTGGCGAGGCTCACTGCAGGGATCTGGGAGCAGGCAGTTAAACGCATGCTTCGACGGGCTCCCTTCGACCGTGAACTGAGAATATGGGATCTTCCGCCCTTTCAGGGAATTGGAACAGTTAATGTCTGTGGAAGCCTGAAGACTGAGCCGTTGCAAAGTAGTTGGGGATCTTTACCGTAATAGGGAGTTCATTTCCTTCGCTGAGGCCAGGGACTTGTTCAGTGTGGGATCTGGTCAATTCCTCAAATACGCTAAGCTTGAAAGTCTGGCACGTGAGATCTGGAATGGTTTCCCGGTGTCCCCTGGGGCTTCCTCAATACCACATGGCCTGCTTAACTTGGGTGAAGGGTTGCACTTGATCACCCGGTTTTATAAAGCACTCCAGGAGGACCAGTCAACAGTAATGGGAGTGAGTCGCAGGGCCTGGGAGAAGGACCTGGGGCACCCATGTCGGATTCTGAATTGGGATCTAGCACTGTCCATGGTGCGTAAGGTGTCATGTAGTAACAGATTTAAGTTACTGCACTTTAACTTTGTACACAGGACTTACCTCACGCCCAGTCGTTTTAAATAAGATTGACCCAGGGCGCAGAGCAGGGTGGCCAAAATGTGGTGTGCTGGGTGCTTCCTTCTTGCATCTGGCTTGGACTTGTAGACTGGTGAACAATTTTTGGCACGAAGTGGTGGTGAAAGTAGAGGAAGTGACAGGTTTGGAGATAGAGGCGACACCAATGGCTTGTCTATTGGGAGTGGTGCAGAAGTCGAGGGGTTGAAGTATTCAATATAAGTTAGTTCAGCTGGCATTGGTACTGGCTAGACGCAGGGTAGCGACTGGATGGATGAGCACCCGGAGTCCATTGCTCCCTGATTTGATACGGGACCTAATGGAGTGGGGTGTGGCTGAGGAGCAACATATGCGCTGCACACATAGGGTTGACAAGGCGTTCACTGACTTGGAGTTATGGGGTACATTACTGGACTGGTTCTCGGTGTGTAGGGTGGGAGCTCCACAGACATTACGGAGGATGAGGGTGGGGACATTACACAATGAGTCTATTGAGTTGGTGACGATCAGCTATGGGATTGCCATTTATCCATCTTTCACAGATTACATATCGTGTTTGGTTTCATGTAGATTTAGTGTGGGCGGGGGTGGGTCTTCACCCATATATTGGATGCAATTGGCCTCTGGTTGGTACATGCGTCATACCACTATTGTTTTGTAATACAGTATGACTATTTGGTATTGTATGGCCTGCACTGTACTGTTTGTTTACAGTTTCTAAAACTCAATAAAAACAGTTATTAAAAAAATGAAAAAGCTCAATAACTCTAGTGCACATTGTGCATTAAGGGTTCGAGTCCAGGGGTATCACTGGTCATTTCTCTCCTCCTCCTTTATTTTTATTTTTAATTCAAATGATTAAGGCTCATACTGAAAGGTGATATTACTCTTTTTATATAAATATGTTTTTCTTTTCAATTTGTGCTGAAATATCTCATTCTAAATATAACTTCCATCAAAGCCTAAAAACTCCATATCTCTCTCCCTCTCACTCACTTTATTTTTCTCTCTCTCTCTCTCTCTCTCTCTCTCTCTCTCTCTTGCTCTCTCTTTTAATATCTTTCTCCTACTCACACACCCACTCATATCCTTACACAGTCATTCACAGACCCACTTAGACACTCACACACCCACTCACAGACCATTCAGAACCTTGTGCACCCACTCACAGCCCCATTCAGACCCTCACGCACCAACTCACAGACCTACTCAGAGACTCATGCACCCACTCACACACCCACTCAGCCTCTCACACACCCACTCACAAACCCACTGACACCCTGATGCACCTTCTCACAGGCCTCTGCAGACACTGATGTACACATTCTCACACCCAGACACTTTCACAACTACTCTCATCCAGAGATACACCCGCTTATACCTATTCTCACACACAGAGAGACAGGCTGCTGTCAATTCCCGCCAATCATGGCCAAAGGGCTGTGTGCAGAGTGGGGTTGGGTGGGTAGTGGAGCTGGCCACAGGGTCTAGCTGCATCCAGGCCTTGAGGGCAACCCCTGCCACGCATAGGCAAAGGCCATGCATGGTGCAAGTTTGGGTGCTTATAGGGGGTTGGTCTCAGGGCTTATCACGGGCCAGGCCCTGGGCCAAACTGGCCATGTATGGCATTGGTCGGATTAGCGTGTAGTAATGACAATTACTATACGTTAAAAAAAACATCGAAATTTACTGAAAAGAATGAAGGTTACAGGGACATTATAGTAAGGAAATAGAATTTTTTTTAAACATTAAAATTCACCAGTTATAGAGTTAGCTCAAGTCACTAGAACTCGTGCCCTAAAGTAACTACAACTCTTGCCATGCACTGCTAATTACCCCACAAATTACAGCACTAATGACATCTTTGATGACATAATTGATAATATCACTGTAATATTTGCAGTAAACTTTTTGACAAAAAAACTGCATGGCGGGGGCACGAGATATAGTTACTTTAGGGCACGAGTATAGTTACTTGAGATAACTATAACTGTTGAATTTCTATGGTTTTGTATGTGTAAAATGTGAGCCTAACTATAACGTCCCTGTTACCTTTGGTTTTTTAAGTGAATATATATATATGGATATAGATATAGATGCAGATGTAGATATAAATATAGATATAGATAGATACATGGCAGGCCTTTTGATCAGCTCACTTCTGCTAGTGGTCTTTCTGAGTGTCATTTACACTCTGCTTCCATCCTTAACAGCATACTGCATGGTTTAATGGTTTAGTCCACATCAGTCATTGGAACTCTTCCTGTGTGAAAGATGGCGCTTTCTAGTCACAAGCACATCCACCAGTAAATGAGTGTGCTTTAGTGTTACGGCCGGTTGGCCACTTCTTTAATTTTCAATTTTCTCCTTCTTTTGTTCCTCTTTCATTTCTTTGCTTCCCCTCTTTTTATTAAATTTTTCTTAAGAGGATACTCTTAATATTGCTTTCCAGGCAATATTAAAAGGCTGGTTGCTTGCCACTCATTTTGTCTACAGTGTGCCGCATCTCAAGTGGCCAATCCCTCTAAAATGGCAACAATTGTGGAATGCTTTTGTTCATACTGCACCATTGTTTTACCATTCCAAGATGGCCAACGCTTTGGTTTTAAATGTTTCGGAACTTAAAAACAATAATAGACTATGTGCAATACCACTACAAGACAGAGGCGGTCATTACAACATTGGCGGTAAAAGCCGCTTACCGCCGTGCAGAAGACCGCCAACACACCGCTGCGGCCGCGGAATTCCGCCACAGCTATTATGACCCACATCTCGGAATCCAACAAAACTCAGACACCCACACAAGTCCGCCACACCAAAGGTCAGTGATAAACTAGCGGGGAAAAAAACTCCACCGTCACGCCAACAGAAATACGCCCACACTATCACGACACACGAATCCACGCTCAAAATACACACACTCTTAAAAAACACAACCACATTGGACAATTCCAAATACACATACCTGATACACATACACACACCACTCCCACACACCCAATACAATATAAAACACACACCCACATCACCCACAAACCCCTACGATCACTATTACAGAGAGAAGGCCAGAGAGAGACACCACCATCAACAAATTAGCATCCACAGGCACACAACACCATCACCCACACAACTTCCACGCACAAAACACCACACACCACTACATATGACCACACTTATCACCACACACACCACCCCACACATCACCTACGCCACCCCATGGCACGGCAAAGACACCCCAGGTTCTCGGAGGAGGAGCTCAGAGTCATGGTGGAGGGAATCGTCCGGGTAGAGCCACAGCTATTTGGAGCTCAGGTGCAGCACACCTCAATTGCAAGGAAGATGGAGCTATGGCGAAGAATAGTCGACAGGGTCAACGCAGTGGGACAACACCCAAGAAACCGGGATGATATCAGGAAGAGGTGGAACGACCTACGGGGGAAGGTGCGTTCCGTGGTCTCAAGACACCACCAGGCGGTTCAGCGCACTGGCGGCGGACCCCCACCTCCTCCCCCACAACTAACAACATGGGAGGAGCAGGTCTTGGCGATTCTGCATCCTGAGGGCCTCGCAGGAGTCGGTGGAGGAATGGACTCTGGTAAGTCAAACCTTTAACTACCATATCCCCCACCCTACCTGCATGCTATCACATACCCCCACCCTCGCCCCCACCCCTATCACTCCAACTCCTCACAAATGTACCAATATCACAAACCACCCATCCCAACACCAAGCCCTGCATGCAACAACAATGCATGGACACCCATCACTAAAGCATGCCCACTGCACATACCCATACACCCCCCTAAACCATCATCACACAAGCCCCCACACAGGAATGCCAGCACTGGGGTACACGCTCACCCACCCATTGCACACCATGCCACACACAGATGCAATAATCATGCCTTTCCACCCCTGCAGGACCACCACCCAACATCACCAGACAGGAGGGTCCAGACATCTCCACTCCACCCACAGAAGAGGCCCACAGTGATGACAGCACCTCTGTCCACCTGGATCTAGATGACCAGCCCGGTCCATCGTGGGCAGTCGGTTCCCCTTACACAGGCACAGGCCACCACAGACCTTCCCCCCTCCGGAAACACCAGCACAGCACCCACCCAGCAGGCCCATACCTCCGTCCCTAGGACACGTCAATCAGCTGTGTGTCCACCACTACAGGGAACCCAGGATAACCCACCACCCCAACAACAACAGGGACCTGGGGCAGTGGCAGTGGGCACACGGTCCAGGGGACGGAGGCCCAGGAACACAGGGGAACTGGGAGGGCTGCTGTGCGACTGGGGGCGGACAGGCCAAGGGAACCCACTCTCCACAAGGCCTCTCTCCTCCATCATGGGAGCATACCACCACTCCCAGGAGACGATGGCAACGGTACTGGCCAAGTTTCAGGAGACCCAGCGCATGCAGGAGGAACAGTATTTGGGGTTCAGGGTGGAACTCAGAACCATCAGCTCCACCTTGGGCACCATCGTAGGGGTGCTGAAGGAAGTACTCAACACCAGGAGGGACACTGTGGCACTACAAGGGGCCCCTGACAGTAGCATGGACGATGAACTGCCCACCACCTCCGCCGGCGCTAGTGGACAGGACGCCCCACCACAGGACCACCACACCAGCACCCCACCCCCTGCAGAGGGAGAACCACCCCGCAAACAGTCCCTGAGATCCAGGAACAAGACAGAGAACGATGCCAAGACCCCCGCCAAGAAATTAGACCACCCTGATTGTCATCCCACTGTCCCACTTTGTCACCCTGTCCATATTGAAACTGCCCCAGCTCCACTTCCTATGCCCATATGGACAATGCACCTGTGAGACTAATAGACTGGACTCTGCCATGGACATTCCTCCGCCATCACCCCTCACCATTTAACTTCCCCCTCCAATATTTTGTATATAAATAAACACACCTAAAGCACCAAAAGATCAGGAGTCTGTCTGTGATTTCAAAATAGTGTATTTGCAATTACAGTGACAAAATGTTCAGGAAATACAGTAGTAATGTTAACATACCTATGTCACACAGCTCTAGTCCCTGAGAAATCTAAGCAGATGACACACGTTGGGACCCACATCTGTGAAATCGTAAGAGAAGGTGACAACTCAGTGACCATACACTGGGTGAAATCGACAGACAGGATAGAGGTAGAAGTGTAAAAGTACATGTAGTAGGCAGGAATGTATTCTCACCTGTGTTTCACTGGAAATATTGCTGGATGACTGAGTCCCTGTTCTGCATGTCTTCTTCCTCTGCTTCCTCCTCATCACAGTCCACAGGCTCCACAGCTGCAACAACACCGCCATCTGGACCATCCTCCTGCAGAAAAGGCACCTGTCGTTGCAAAGCCAAGTTATGAAGCATACAGCAGGCCACGATGATCTGGCACACCTTCTTTGGTGAGTAGAATAGGGATCCACCTGTTATATGGAGGCACCTGAACCTGGCCTTCAGGAGGCCAGAGGTCAACTCGATCACCCTCCTAGCTCGCCCATGGGCATCATTGTAGCGTTCCTCTGCCCTTGTCCTGGGATTCCTCACCGGGGTCAGTAGCCATGACAGGTTGGGGTAACCAGAGTCCCCTAATAGCCACACACGGTGCCTCTGGAGTTGACCCATCACATAAGGGTTGCTGCTATTCTGCATGATGTAGGCGTCATGCACTGAGCCAGGGAACATGGCATTCACATGGGAGATGTAGTGGTCTGCCAAACATACCATCTGTACATTCATGGAATGATAACTCTTCTGGTTCCTGTACACCTGTTCACTCCTGTGGGGGGGACCAAAGCCACATGGGTCCCATCAATGGCACCTATGATGTTGGGGATATGTCCAAGGGCATAGACGTCACCTTTCACTGTAGGCAAATCCTCCACCTGAGGGAAAACGATGTAGCCTCGCATGTGTTTCAGCATGGCAGACAACACTCTGGACAATACGTTTGAAAACATAGGCTGGGACATCCCTGATGCCATGGCCACAGTTGTTTGAAAAGACCCACTAGCAAGGAAATGGAGCACTGATAGCACCTGCACTTGAGGGGGGATTCCTGTGGGATGGCAGATCAGGCTCCAACTGTGTACACAGTTCCTGGATTGTGGCTCGGTCAAACCTGTAGGTGATTATCAAATTTCTTTCCTCCATTGTCGACAGGTCCACCAGCGGTCGGTACACCAGAGGATTCCGCCATCTCCTCACATGTCCCAGCGGACGGTGCCTATGAAGGACAACAGCGAGCAAAGAGTCAAACAACTCAGAGGTATGTACCCACAGTCTACACAGAACACCCTTCAATCACAAAATGTGGCCTATATGTGTGTTGAGAGTAGGCCTAGGTATGTGTGACGCAGTTGGTAATTAGGCCATGTGGGCCCCTGAAATGGCGGCTGCCTGACCTCTAAAGTGGGACAATGGGATGTGAGGTAACTACGCTGGCGTTGTACACCGTCGCGGTAGGTGGTCGAAGACCGCAGCGCAACGCGTAACCTACTGACTGAACTGAAAATCGATACAAATCATATATTATGTATGCTAACAACCAAGTGTACTTTTTATTTTTCAACTTTGTTATTCTTTCTTTTGTTTTGTATTCTCACTTTATAATCTTTAGTGATGTTATCTCTTTAATAGTTATAATGCACAACCTTGAGAAAGCCCCAGGCCTGCGTGCCACAGAGGGTGAAACACATGTTGGCTGGCCATTGCTGTATGTAACCTACTGACTGAACTGAAAATCGCTCCAATAAGCTAGAGAAAGAACAAACTTATCACAAAACAGAAGAATGTAATTTATTGTTCTTCTTCCAGTGAGCAATATTACTTATTTATTTTGTGATGATTTATTTTTACTAAATTGACTACCTTATATTGTCATCACATTGTATATTTGTCTTTGTTGGACTAAAAGTGTGACCTATGACAGCTATGCCTCAAAGGCACAGGCCCTGGCATCTTCACCCCACTTCCCTGTACACTAAAATATTGTGCAACATTATAGAACAGTTTCATACAGCTAGCCTTCAAAAAATAATGAGTGCCACCTATGTATGTACTGATTTCTAACACAGTGCACTAATTTAGCTCTAGAAACACTTGGTGTAAATGTGTGCAAAATTAAAGAAAATCAAATGTATAGCCTTGCATCTAAACTACGGACTATTGAACAAGGACACGCAGTGTTGAAATCCCAGCTTCTCCCACTTCATCAAATTGCCTGTTTCTGTGAGGATGAATTTAAATCACCTTGTCTCATTTACCTTAACTTACAAAATTGAGAGGAGAGATAATAGAGTTCACAGCATGACGACTACAAACAGAAATCACACTCATGTAGCGCTCAATGGACTATGTGACTTCCCCAATTAAAATAATAATAGTTCTGGAGTGCTCAGTACAAACTGAATTGCTTCATGGCTAACTCAGGGGCACAACACTTATGACTTTACTGGTTCAAATCAGATGTTGTTTTGTATTGGATTGTAGAACAGCATATACAAAGTCCAATCCTACATGTTTAACTAGCCAATACAGGGCACATTCATGTGCCAGGTGCATGGAAAAAAAATGAAGTGGGGCAAAGTATGTATGTCACGTTGGGCATTAAAATACCTTGAAACCATTGTGATTCGTAGAAAGAGAGAGAAGGGGTGTGTGTGTGTGTGTGTGTGGGTGTGCACGTGTGTGTGAGCATGTGTAGCTTGTTCTGCTGCTGTCTATCCTATGACCAGTCTCTTTGTGAGGGAAGCTTGCACTGCTGCAAATTAAATACTTATTATTTGGGTCTTGAGCAAATGTTTTTAATTTGTCAGTAACAGTTTACTATCAATCACCACAGAGGGAATGTGATGGACACAGAGCGGCTCTTTTGAACAAAAAGTGTTGGCAATTGCTAAAGCTCCATCCACTTAAGGGGTGGATGAACTCAAGCTAGTGTTTAAGTTAAAACTAATACAGCAAGAATGTGGTGGAGCTCAAAGGGTGCAGCTGGGTGGTTGCCTGTTGATTTGGTGTGGTACACTGCAAGCCGTACCCTGGCTTGCTCTAGATACTTGCTTAATGAACCATTGTGATGCCCTCCTCTCCCCACCATAAAGAATGCAGAAGGGCTGAGGAAGCAGACCAAAATTTGAATCACAGAGTACTCGGGGCTGGCTCAGTGGCTGTACATTTGCCATCCCTTCCAAGAGAGGCAGTTCCAAGCTCAGTTGCCTTTATTTGTTATATCGCCCTCTTCTCCCAGATGTGCATATAACTTTAGAGAACTCGGAACTGTCACTGACTTAAGACTCTGGTGTGCCAGACTGGTCTGAATCTAACAGAAATAGAGTGGTCTGGTGCTGACCCCAGTTCCAACTAGAACCTAAAGCAGAAACATCTTCTCATGACTGGTGACTGCAGGACCAGAGTGTGTAAAAAAGGAAAAAACTATCTCTCATTTGCAACATATTAAGCACTTTATCTGCATATGTCTAAATATTTAATTTGCAGTTTTCTATAATGCAAACATCACCCAGAGATGTGAGCATACTTTAGACATAAAAGAACCATTGACAAGCCAATAATTTAAATGTTGTACAGCGTACTGTTGCCTTTGCCAATGCCAAATGGTATGCAAGGGAGTGAGGACACTCAGAAGCACCTAAGAAATGGATGTTACAGCTTGTCAATTTCAACCAACTTTTTAGATGCTTTGGTCAGCGTCCTCGCCCCAGTTCTGCTGTGACCTTTGCTGACTTATTTCAACATGGCAGACTTTTTTGGAACAATAAATCAATAACAGGTTTGTAAAATACTGTTGCAAGATGACTGCCATATCTGTTATAAGTTAGAGGGTGTTTTACCTGATCTCGAACTCTTTTTGCACTTGACTCCTGTTAAACAGGAGTAACATGCCTGTGCTTCCCCATTGAATGTGGTTAGATTGGCTTACTCCTAATTGACTTGTTTAACTTGCATTAGTCCTTAATACATGGTATTGAAAATGTACCTAGGCCTGAAAGATAAATGTCATCTTTTACTTGCAGTACCTGTTGTATCATCCACAGAGTGCACCTGGTAAATATGGCTTCAGGCATACCATGGGTAGACTGACTGCAGCAGCCTAAAACCTGCTATCATACCCATCAAAATGACAGTTTTGACAGACTGGAAACCCCTCTTTTCAACATTAGCAAATCATCCCTAAGTAAATCCTCGTGCCTACAAGATAAGTCACCTGCATTTAAATGTGGAACAGCTCGGAATTTAAAAGTGGCATGTTCCTCCAGTGACTAGGTCCTAAAACCTATTTTCACTGGCAGGGCTGTAGCTGAATCCTGGAAAAGTCGAATTCCAGAATAAATGTTAATCAATAACATCTGAAGAAACCAGCTACAAGATTTATTCAAAGTCTTTTTAATATTTATTAACAGCCCAATTCAATGCTTAAGCTGTATGTTTAATAAATATTTAAGAAAAGTAACTTTTATAAAGTAACTTTTTTTCCTGCCTGCAACTCCTGGAAGCTAATTAATGTTAGCTCTCCAACAGCTACAGCCATGTGCTTGACCTTAATGAGATGTGAAAACTTGTATCAGAGCTAGGCCTGGGTGTGGGGAGGTATTTTTCTACCCTTTGCAGGAAGGCCAGTTAAGATGGGCCCAGGAACTGACATGTAACAGGTAAATGTTAGCTGGCATCTGGAGGGGACCAGTCTCTGCCCCCTTAATGAGGCTGGCACCAGACCTAGTAGGAGTAGACCTACTACCAGAACCTCTGGATGAGCACACATGCACTGCACAAGGGGAAAAGAGTTTCCCCATCTTGTATTTGGGGTATGAGGTGGATTGTAGTATTGTTTGCAGTACAACAAACAGGAACTACTTCAAAAAAAGGATAGGGTTGCCCTTAAGAACACTTAACCTATTGGTTTGGAAGCAAAAGGGAGTCACTCTACACACTAGCTCACGCCGAGCATATATTTGGCACCCCCAGGAACTCTCCTCTGATCACTTTCGGGACCTGTGGAAGATCAGAAGAGGACCGGACCTGCTGTCTGTGATCTGAGTATGGCCTTGAAGGACTGGACCTATTCCCTCTTGTACCCAGGACAAAGACATGGACTCCAAGGCTTGATTAACTGACCTGTGTGGTTACAGGAAAATGACAAGATGCAAGAGGTCCTTTTCCAGAATGACTAGCTGACAAGTACCTACTGGACTGGATGCTGCTGATGGCCTCTGACAGAGTAAATCCTGGTTTCAAAGTTCCAACCCTGAGATCCTGGGTGCCTTACACATGAACCAGAGGGGCTGCCCAGATACCTTAAAATGTTGGGACTCAGAAGATATTTGGACTTCCATGATCTTCAAGGCCATCAGTGGACTGCACAGCAAAGGTGTGTGATTCAGTGTAACTTCATTGGATATTGTTTCAGGCTTGCCCCACTGGAGGATTTTGAGCTCCATAAAAAAGACTAAGGGCCTGATTTAGATCTTGGTGGATGGAATGCTCCATCACAAATGTGACAGATATCCCGTCTGCTGTATTACAATCTCCAGAGCATATAACAGGATCACAATACGGCAGAAGGGATATCCCTCATGTTTGTGACAGAGTATTCTCCTCCACCAAGTTCTAAACCAGGCCCTAAGTCAGAAGATAAAATCTTTGACCAAGACATATCTGTTTGTTGTATCTGGCCGTCATTGCATCATGGTTAGCCTGAAATCATACCTAGATTCTGGTCTACCACTTCATAGACTATCATAGCTGCTAAGTGCTATATGGCGCTATATTTTCGTGAAACTTATATCTCCAGTTCATCTTATTGGAATTTTTTTCCTTTTGATGCCATTTTGTTTACTACGTTTTACGGTATTTTTCAAATTCAGTTTGGGATTGTTATTGTTTGATATTCTGACTTTATTACTGTATTGGAACTGCATAATTGCATTACCTATTTCCGTGAGTTAAGCTTGTCTGTTCTGTGACATCGCTACCAGGGGGTTGAGCTCGGGTTCATTTAGTTACTTTGGGGTTTACCCTGATATGTTAGTGTTATTATTCCTTAGGTGAGCAACTGCCAACCTTAAATAATAATCAATTTTCTTACCGGAGGAAACAGTTTTTTTCTGTAGTATCCATGTTTCAGATGTTTTTACCAGCACCAATCCCCATCCTTCCATTGCTACAAGGCTACTCAGTGACTGTTAAATAGTTGCTCTTGCAGTCAAATGAATGAGGGGAGATACATTGGAGCAGCCAATAATAAAATGGTTAGACTGAACTATTCCTGTGGCTTTATGTCTCGAGCCAATGCTGAAGGTTTTAGAGAAAAAGAAGTTAATGGTTGAAACAGCCTGGCTCAAAGCCTCCTAAAATAAGTACACAATACAGGGCATAATGTATAAAGAAATACTGGATTGGTAATCTGTTGCAAACCAGTTCATGACTGCTAAACAATTGGATTAGTATGTATCAACGCAATGTTACGTAGAAATTGGTAAAAGAGCATAGTAGACTGAGAACATAAGAAATCAATAAAATGCAGCTTTAATTTATGATTTCCCAAATGGTGACCCACAATTTAAATGAAAGGAAGAGTCACAAATAGAGATTAGTCACAAAACAGTCCAATGGTAAGTGTAAATTAGCATTAAGTGGAAACAAGTGGTAACCAGTAGGAAGATTTGAAGGGCCACCTAATCTAGCCAAAACATGCATAATGCTGCACTCTGTGAGATGGTGGTAGGAAGGCATGTATTGGGAGCTCTACACAGGAGAAGGAGAAGACAAGCGAGGGGTTTTAGAGAAAGAATTACCATTTGTGGTAAGGCAAGGATTATGGCAGATACAGACTGGGCAAGACTAGATATGTGAGACCAACTAAATGCAGCCAGGCCAGTCTTGTGTGTGTTCAAGTTTTGTTCTCCCTACATCTGCTACCATCAGGGAGTTATCAAGCAACTATAGCTGTAGCAAGAGGGATATCACAAAATTAACTTTCTAAATGTAGTGATATGCAGAATAAAAACACACATCACTTTTCAAACAGCAGTGCAGAATTTAAACAACTACACTGACTTTTTTTTACAGATTGCACATTTTCCTAATATCATAGGATGTGTAGATGGAACACGCATAGTGGCATGACTCGCTTCTGCTACAGAATATCTTAACAGGAATTTAAAAAAAAGAATACTCTATTAACATCCATGTGGTGTACAATGCAAATTACATTACAAAAATTGACATTGTTGCCCACAACCTGAGTGTGTATATGGCTCTTTCATTTTCTGGCACTGTGAATTTAACAGATGGATGCTTGCTTGCTGAATGTGATAATCAACGGTTCCAAGGTATTTCTTCAGCTTTATATTTACTTATCATTCTTTTTTTTTGTTTGAATCTGTTTCATTGATTTTGAAGTTTGTGGTTGAAATTACAGCAAAGAAAGAACGTACATAATGGTACATTTTGGCTAATGATACCTTCAATACTATACCTATTTTTTTATGGTCTACATTATGCACATCACCATAAGTAAAATATACTATTTCTTCTTCAGCAGGAACAATGTTTTACTTGACAGGTGCACACCGCATTACTCTATTTAGCGACCACTCACTGTGTGTGACTTCAGTTAACAGATCAATCATTTACATTTTAACATAACAACAAAGGAAAAGTAGCAAGCCAGCTCTGGATTAAACTATTTTCTACCAGGTATGAGGGTGTATGACCAACATTTACCTTCATGTAACAGATTTTCAGATACATCCATAGAGTGAGTAGAGGGAGGTCTTAGGAATCTCATTCCGATGGTTTAGTAAGTTGTCTGGTGTGCAGATTGATGCAGTGTTATCATATACCAATCAATACCACCTATGTTGCCGTTTTGTGTTTGGCTATGCGAGCAGAGGTGAAAGCTCTCTCAGTCCTGATATTTGGTTTATTGAGGCATCTGATCCTCCTGTGTATTGTCAGTGAGAGGAGTGTGTAAATCTGCTAGTATTGTGTCCTATTGGATTGCTATTGGGTATCTGCGGAGACCCAACGTATCCTTCCTGCGGAGTGTCACGCTTTCTGCCTGCGCCCAAGCCATCTCGGATTGGGACCAGGCCTCATAACATGGCGCTTTGGAATTCTTCCACCTTCGGGTGATTAATTGCTTGGCAAGGATAAGTCGTAGGACTAGGAACCTGGAGGTGGCAAGGTTATGTTTAGTTCAGTGGCAAAGTCCTAATAGACATGTTTCCCAGGTGTGGTGATCGAGCTGCCCATACAATGCCAAAGCCAGTCCACCACTGCCTTCTAATAGCCCCGCAGGGTGGAGCAGGACCATAGCATGTATAAAATGTCTGGATCCAGCAAGCGTCATCGGGGACAGCTCTCATCAGTTCTGTGAAAGAAGCGATTAATTTGCTCTGGAGTCAAGTAAGCTCGTGAATAATATAGTATTGGATGAGGTGGAATCTAGCATTATGCAGTACTTTCAGTGGGCTCTCCAGTATTTGAGACCATTGTTTATCTGTGCATGGTGCACCTTTATGGGCCTCCCAATGCTCCTGTATCCGCATGAGTGGAGGAGAGGTGTGGTATCTCAGCGATTCCACTAGCCAATGCACCAGGTGTGTTCCTGCACCAAGTACATGCAAATATTGTAATGTCAGGTGTGTGGGAGGTTCATGAGTTATGTCCCCCCAGGCCTGTTGCAGTGCTCCAGTGAGGGAGCGGTGTAGGAGAAAGCCACCAGGGGGTATATTAGTATCTTCTCATATAGCGGCATATGTGAGGAGAACGCAGTTATCATATAGGTCCCCAAGTGTATGTATCCCGGCTGCACTCCAAGCGGCTAGTTCTGATGTTAACGTGGTGTGTGCTCCTTGTGGTGTTCCCACTAGTGTAATCACCAGTGCATCGGGGATCTCTCCTTTAGTAAGGTATAGACTCCGGCAATAGCAGTGATATGCTGTCCGCAGTTGAGGGGCCTCTGGGTGGAATAAATGAAGCAAATTGGGAAGTGTCCATGCCAGGGTTAGGGTTGCTGTGTCTGCCAGATTCCGTCCGGAAAACCCGCACGATACCCACTGTAGTTGGGCCACGTGGTAGTAAAGTTCAAAGTTAGGAAGCACCTAACCACCCTGCTCAGTAGGCCTGTAAAGTTTAGGGAGCACTATCCGGTAACATGAACCATGCCATAGGATTCGTTCTATTGAACAAAAATATGACACCGGGATATATCTTGGGAGATTTGTAAAGTAATATAAAAAGTGTGGTAATGCGACCATTTTTATTAGTGCGACCCGGCCTGCTACAGAGAGCCGGAGGGTCTTCCATAAGGTCATTTGTGTCCTTAAAGAGGTCACTGCTTACGTTATGTTGCCATCTAGCAGGTGATCATCTGTGCGGTGTATCTGACTCCCCAGATATCAAAAGATCTACAGTTCCCATACCAGTGGTGTCGTGAGTGAGAGAGGGCAAGGATCCGGTGCAGTAGACAAAAATGGGAATATACAAGACTTAGGGCCTCATTCCGACCCTGGCGGTCATAGACCGCCAGGGTGGAGGCCGGAGGTAGCACCGCCAACAGGCTGGTGGTGCTACATGGCCAATTCTGACCGCGGCGGTAAAGCTGCGGTCAGAAAAGGGCAACCGGCGGTTTCCCGCTGGTTTACCCCTGCCCAAGGGAATCCTCCATGGCGACGCTGCTTGCAGCGCCGCCATGGGGATTCCGACCCCCTTCCCGCCATCCTGTTCCTGGCGGTTGTTACCGCCAGGAACAGGATGGCGGGAACGGGTGTTGTGAGGCCCCTGGGGGCCCCTGCACTGCCCATACCACTGGCATGGGCAGTGCAGGGGCCCCCTAACAGGGCCCCATTAAGATTTTAAGTGTCTGCCTTGCAGACACTGAAAATCGCGACAGGTGCCACTGCACCCGTCGCACCCCTTCAACTCCGCCGGCTCCATTCGGAGCCAGCTTCATTGTTGAAGGGGCTTTCCCGCTGGGCCGGCGGGCGGCCTTCTGGCAGTCGCCCGCTGGCCCAGCGGGAAAGTCGGAATGACCGTCGCGGTCTGTTGACCGCGGAGCGGTCTTCCGACGGGGTTACTTTGAATGACCCCCTTAGTCCAATTGACTCGGAGTCCTGATTGAGATGGGCAGATGTGTGACATGACGTAGTTAAATGAGGATGTTGCATGCATGCCGTCCCTTAGAGGTATTCCCCACTGAACGCTAATGCTAAGGTTTCGACTGCGAGGACAAATAGGAGGGGGAGAAGGGAGCATCCCTGGCACATGCCCCTCTCAATAGAAATGGGAGGAAAGATCAAAGATTCTGTGCGTACTCTAGTCATTGGTGATGTATAAAGCAGCCGTACCATATTTGTAAATCGCGTGCCCAACCCCCTTTGTAGTAAAACCCGAAAGAGATAGGGCTACTCAGGGAATTGAAGGCCCTCTCCAAGTCAAGTACCAGGCAACTGGCCAAGGGTCACCACGTTGGTGCGTGTCATAAAAGCCAAAATAATCTACAGATATTGAGGGATGTAGCTCGGTTTGGTACAAAGCCATTCTGATCTCTATGGACTAAGTCGGGTAGCAGGGGTGTTAATCAGTCAGCTATGATCTTAGCCAGTATCTTATAGTCAGAATTGAGGAGTGCCAGTGGCCTGTATGAGTTAGTTTGTGTTGGGTCTTTGTGTGGTTTCGGTAGGGTAATTAAAAAGGCACCCTGTTGCGTGGTGGGGAGATGTTTGAAGTCTTGTGCTTCCTCATAAAGAAGAAGTTGGCGGGTTGCCAACTGTGGGGCATATGTCTTGTAGAATTCTGAGTGTAGCCTTCCGGGCCAGGGGTTTTATTGGCAGATAGGGCTTGAATGGCATTCTAAACTTCAGATAACTAAATGGATTCATTGAAGGCAACTCGGTGTTCTAATGTCGCCTGAGGTAATTGGAGACTCATCAAGAATGAGTCAATGTCCCTCATAGTAGGAGATCTAGTAGTACGAAATAGTGCAGTGAAATGATGGGTCAACTCTGTATGAACTTCACGTTGAGTGTACAGTAATGCTCCTGTGGTATCGCAGAGAACTTTGATTGGGCGCTGAGGGCTGTCTTGTTTTATTAGCCATGCCTGGAGGGAACCAACCCTATGTGCTGTGGTGTTAGTTCTAGCTGCACATGCTGCGTAGTTTATGCAACGTAATTTTTCTAAGAGAGACAAATGTTCCCTCTGTGCCGCCACAAGTGGTTCTCGGCTTTCAGTATTATGTGCAGCCTCATTTTCTAGACGTATCAACCTCTGTTCTAGCCGGGTCACCTCCTTCTCCAACTGCCTTTGTATGTTCCAGGTTAGTCCCATACAGTGACCATGCAGAGTTACCTTAAAGGCATCCCACTCTGCAGCAGTTGTGTTGGCAGAACCCTCATTTCTATCAAAATAGAGTTTATCATGTGGCTGACCGATTCACAGAATGCCGGGTCTTCTAGGGCCGCTGGCTGTAGGTGCCATGTAGGCACTAGTGTAGGATCTAGGTTCCAGTGTTACTGGAGATATTGGGATTGTGTTCTGAATGCGTTCGGCCTATATAATCTACGTGTTGGACTTGTTGTGTTAGGTTAGAAGTGCAGAGCAACCTATCAATATGCACACGTAATCTATGTGAAGCTGAATAGAAAGAGTATACTCTGGGAGACGCCTTGCAGACACACCATATATCATTGAGTCCCAGTTATGTAGCCATTTAGTTAGGTTATGAGCGTTAGAGGTTGTTGCTGGGCCGAAGAGTGGTGGAAAGGAGCGATCAAGTGTTACATCTAAGACGCTGTTGAAGTCCCCACCCAGCAACCATGGCATGCTCCCCTCCCACGAGTAAGACACGATCTCTGATAATTGTTTTAGGAATGAGGCCAGATCAGTGTTAGGGGCGCAAATGCTGCCCTGGCGGTCTTGGAAGAGGAGAGCCGGGACTCCACACGAAGCCCACAGGAGGGTGAGGATATCCGGAACTTGACTGGAGGCTGTCCAAAGGATGAGAAATGCTGGCACTTGATTGGAAGCTGGTCAGAGATTGAGGGACACTGGAACTCAACTGGAGGCAGGCTGGAGGGTAAGGAACTTGACTGGAAACAGGTGAGCAGACCAATAGGTATGAATCCGTTCAAGGCCTCAGACTCACAAGCATCCTTAAATAAGCAAATGTGCACTTGTGCCTTTTGGCAGTTGATTGCTTGTTAAGGAAATTAGCAATTATACTCCCGATTGTGGCACATGTTCAATACAGATCACTTTGTGAAGAGCATGTGTTTTGGCAGTCACAGTTGGAGCAGGTGGAAAGGAAGTTGGTTGCTTGTTAAGGAAATTAGTAATTATCTTCCTGATTGCGGCACATGTTCAATACAGATCACATCGTGAAGAGCACATGTTTTGGCAGTTACAGTTGGCACAAGTTTAGCAGGTGGTGTACAATGTGTATAATCAACAAGCATTGGTTATAAAAAATGAGACATTTAACAAGCATTGGTTTTTGCAAACTTGATATTCAGTGATGTAATGAATATACCCACATTAGTCTGAATGTTGAAACCGCCAACAAAGACAGCCACTTTAACACACCGCCCGCCACGGCGGTACAGACAAGCAGCGCGGCGGTCACCGCCAACAGACAGGCGGAAGACAATGTACAGCCCATAGTATCACAACCCGCCAATCCGCCACCTTTTCCGGGGCGGATTCACCGTGGATAAAAACACGGCGGAAACAGTTATTGCAATGGGAAAACGCTCACCTCAACACATCCTACGAGGAACGAGGACTCCATGGACCCCGAATTACACACTCTTCCGCCCTTGTATTCCTACTCATCTACGAAGACCAACAGCGGCGCGGCCGAAGACAACGGTGAGTACAGCACCTACGACATGGGGGAGGCAAAAGTTAGAGGGACACCCACGAAACACTCCCACCCCACCCCCACCCTCACATATTACAACATACACACCAATGCATCCAAAAAAATCACAGTAACAACCCACAATCCCCCCGGAAGAATGCAAAGACAAAGAGAAATCTGTTCAAACATTGTAATGTATCAATATACATGTCTGTCAAAAATATACAGATATATAAGAAAATCAGCCAGAAATATATACATTACGAGAAGTAGCGCAGATATGCACATAGCAATGTCCGTGCACCACTAGTCCAAAAATGCATGGGGAGGCCCACAAAAGATACCTGTCCTCAATCGGAGAGAACACTGCCGGGGCATCAGATAGAAATACTACAGGCACCTCAGGGGGAAGGGAAGGGGGGGCACCTCAGCCGGATGACTGCAAAGCCAGATCCACAACGGGGCTCCATGCCCATTGATGTATCCTGGGGAGTGCAAAGCCACAGTCTCTCAAGTCTCTACAGTGGGTGGCTTGCCCACTGATCAATCCTGGGGAGTGCAAAGCCACAGTCTCTCAAGTCTCTTCAGTGGGTGGCTTGCCCACTGATCAATCCTGGGGAGTGCAAAGCCACAGTCTCTCAAGTCTCTACAGTGGGTGGCTTGCCCACTGTACCATCCTGGGGAGTGCAAAGCCACAGTCTCACAAGTCTCTACAGTGTGTGGCTTGCCCACTGTACCATCCTGGGGAGTGCAAAGCCACAGTCTCTCAAGTCTCTACAGTGGGTGGCTTGCCCACTGTACCATCCTGGGGAGTGCAAAGCCACAGTCTCTCAAGTCTCTACAGTGGGTGGCTTGCCCACTGTACCATCCTGGGGAGTGCAAAGCCACAGTCTCTCAAGTCTCTACAGTGGGTGGTTTGCCCACTGCCATATCCTGGGGAGTGCAAAGCCACAGTCTCTCAAGTAGATAACATCCGCCAGTGGCTCTGAGGGGGACTGGTGACCAAACTGGATCAGTCTCCCCATGAAAGTTCCTGTCCCGTCACTGTCCCAGATGCACATGGGATAAGGATGCTTGATGTGGCGGTCTTTACATTCTTACCCGGTGCATGCCCTGTTCAGCGGTGCTTTGCCATGGCGGTGCTTGCCCTGTTCAGCGGTGCTTTGCCATGGCGGTGTCTGGACTGTTCAGCGGTGCTTTGCCATGGCGGTCTCTGGACTATTCAGCAGTGCTTTGCCATGGCGGTCTCTGGAACGGGCATTGGTGTGTGGCATGACGATCCCTAGACTGGGCATTGGTGTGTGGCATGACGTTACATGGACTGGGCATTGGTGTGTGTCATGACGTTACATGGACTGGGCATTGGTGTGTGGCATGACGATACCCAGACTGGGCATTGGTGTGTGGCATGACGTTCCCTCAGCGCACCGGGGCTGTGGCAGCCGGGTCTCTCCTGGGCACTGACTCCGGCGGTTGTCTCCTGACCAGTGACAATACTTGGGCCCTCCTGGGCACTGACTCCGGCAGTGGTCTCCTGACCAGTGACGATACTTGGGCCCTCCTGGGCACTGACTCTGGCGGTGGCAGTGGTCTCCTGACCAGTGACGATACTTGGGCCCTCCTGGGCAATGACTCCGGCGGTGGAGGTGGTCTCCTGACTAGTGACGATACTTGGGTGCTCCTGGGCACTGACTCCTGCGGTGGCGGTGGTCTCCTGACCAGTGAAGATACTTGGGCCCTCCTGGGCACTGACTCCGGCGGTGGCGGTGGTCTCCTGACCAGTGACGATACTTGGGCCCTCCTGGGCACTGACTCCGGCGGTGGCTGTGGTCTCCTGACCAGTGACGACGGTGCTGGCGGTGGCGTCTCGACCGCCGGGAATGATGCCGCCCTTCTCCGCCGTGAGACTCACAACAGGCTGGGCAGACTTCCTCTGGCCCTTCCCCACCTTTGGTGGAGTCACAGCTGACTCTCCAATCTCCTTGGGACCCCTGTGAGTTGTTTTCCCACCAGGAGTCTTCACACGGTCCTGTCGTCCACTTTCCAATTTCAGAGCCTTTACAGGGGGTGGGCTGCCAGTGCCTTGGCTCCGGGTCATACTGCCTGCCCTGGGGGCCGGTGCACTCCACATACCTTGAACAGGCACCACTGGTATTGGAGGCTTTTTGGCTGAGGCGCTACGACGGGACTGATGAATTGGAGGGGGGGTGAGGCAAAAAGGTCAACTTTACACAGGGACAGTTTCTGACGAACACTGAGATGGGTAGTTGGAGGGGGTCTGGGAGTGAAGGAAGAGGAGGTGGTTGTAGGAGGTGTCACTGTAGGTGTTTTGGGTGCAGGTGCAGGTACTGGAGGCTGTCATGAGGTGGATGTATGTTGGGTGTGTGGTTGCTGGCGTTTGTGCACTTTGGGAGGGGGCGTCACAGACACACTGGGAGAGGACACAGGGGAAGTGTAAATGGCAGTGGAGGTGGTGAGTGCAGGTGAGCGGCTTGTGGTGCTGGGTGTCCTGGTGCGATTCCTGGTGCCTGTAGATGTGGTGCATGCAGGTATGTGTGTAGACGAGACTGGGAGGGAGGAGGGAGAAGAGGAGGAGGGGGACACAGTGGAGGCAGTGGATGTTGCTGTGTCTGTATGTGGGTGAGGCTTGCGTGAGTGCCTGTGGGTTGTGTGGTGCCTATGTTTGCTTGGGCTACTTGTGTGTGCTGACTTGTGTGCATGCTGGTGTGTAGGTGTGCTTGGGATGGGCTGGGGTACAGGGGATTGGGTCTGGGTGGAGTAGGTTGGAGGGGGGAGGCTAGACACAGGGACAATGGCTGCCATCAGTTCTGAGGCCAGAGATTGCAGGGTTCGCTGAAGGACAGCCTGACCAGAATGAATGCCCTCCAGGAATGCATTACCGTGTTGCAACTCTCGTTCTACACCCTGGATGGCATTCACAATGGTAGACTGCCCAACAGTGAGTATCCTGAGGAGGTCAATGGCCTCCTCACTGAGGGCAGCAGGGGTGACTGGGGCAGGGCCTGAGGTGCCTGGGGCGAAGGTGATGCCCACCCTCCTGGGTGAGCGGGCACGGGGCGAACGCTGAGGGGCTGTTGGGAGGGCGGTGCTGGTCGGGAAGGTGGCGGCTGTACCTGTAGAAGTGGGGCGCACAGATGGTGCCGCCACCACAAGGGAGCCCCCCATCGGCAGACGAGTCCGTGTCGCTGGTTGGTGATCCGGTGGCCGACGTGAAGCTCCCCTCGCCCTCCGTCCCACTGGTGCGTTCTGAGTCCGTGGAGTGGCCCTCCATGGCCATGTGGGATGCAGCTCCCTCGTGCTCCGATGCCACTGTACCTCCGCCTGATGATGCTGATGCACAAAAGAACAGGGAGAGCACAAAAAGGGGGGGGGGAGACAGAAGAAGAACAGGTTGAGTGCATGGCATACCGCTACCGTTGGCGGACAAGACAGACACAGCAGCCCCCTGCATTACGCCGTACTCCTGGCCTCTGCAGATGCAATTCCTGGGATATGGCCTACATCGCTATGGTGGACATCTGCACACATGGATGCCACAGGGGCAACTATACCTGTACTTGGCACTGTACTGAGGTGGGGTAGAGTGCCACATGGGCTGCATTACAGAGGGGCCTAGTCTACGCATTTCTGGCTGGCCTAGGTACACCCACAGCCCTCCTCCCCCACCCAGACCCCTCTACTGCGCGCAAAGTTCGCAGAATGAGGTTGTACTCACCCCCTTGTGTCTGCTGTGATGCCCTCAAGCGCCCATCCATCTCTGGGTAGGCCACCGCCAGGATCCGGAACATCAGGGGGGTCATAGTGCGACAGGCACCCCTCCCACGTTGGGAGGCCATCCCCAGCTGAGCCTCCGCCATCTTCTTGCTGCAGCGGCGAATGTCCTCCCATCTTTTACGGCAGTGGGTGCCCCGTCTCCGGTGTGCCCCCAGGGTCCGGACGTCCTTGGCGATGGCACGCCAAATGTCCCTCTTCTGGTGGGCGCTGACCTACATGATATGGACAAGGGAAGAAGAGAAGTCATTACCAACTGCACTGTCAATGTGAGTGGCCCCCCTCCCTACTCTAGCCGTGTGGCCTATTCATTGACATGCAGTTCCCTGAACTCTGCCCCCTTCCCTCTTCCACCCAGCCCTCTCCACCCAGGCCTAGCCCATACAACGTGCTCCCTGTGTACTAACCGGTTGGTCTGGAGGACCGTAGAGTAGCGTGTACTGGGGGAAGGACCCCGTCTACCAGTTTCTCCAACTCCTGAGCAGTGAAGGCAGGGGCCATTTCCCCAGACGCAGCAGCCATTGTCGCTTCCAGACCAAGGTCACAGCAGCACTTGCAGTGTAGGTCCTCTCCTGTCGAAGGTCAGGTATCTAGTGATTGAACAGATAGAAAATGGCGGTGACATCCGCGGTGGTGACGTCTGCGGCGGTGCGTATCATCACCGCCGGCGCACCTGTTCATTGGCTCCTGGGACCCATAGGGTCCTATGTGAACCAATGCAGCATTGCGCCGCGGTCTACGACCGCCTACCGCGACGGTGTGCAACGCCAGCGCAGTTACCCCACAATCCCATTGTCCCAGTGTAGAGGTCAGGCAGCCGCCATTTCAGGGGCCCACATGGCTTCATTTAATTCTGCGTCACACATAGCTAGGCCTACACTCAACACACATACAGGAAGGGTTTTGTGTGTGGTGTCGTGTTCTGTGTAATTGTGGGTACATACCTGGATGAAAATTGACTTTATCGTCGCTCTTGTCCTTCGTAGGCGCCGTCAGCTGGGACATGTGAGAAGATGGCGGAATCCTCCGGTGTACCGACCGCTGGTGGACCTGTTGACAATGGAAGAGCGACATGTCATTGTCACCTACAGGTTTGACCGTGCCACAATCCAGGAACTATGTACCCAGTTGGAGCCAGTCCTGATGTCACCAATCCGCCATCCCACAGGAATCCCTCCTGACGTGCAGGTGCTGTCAGCGCTCCATTTCCTTGCAAGTGGCTCTTTTCAGACAACAGTGGCCATGGCATCAGGGATGTCCCAGCCTATGTTTTCCAACGTCTTGTCCAGAGTGTTGTCTGCCCTGCTGAAACACGTAAGGAGATACATCATTTTCCCTGAGGTGGAGGATTTGCCTACAGTTAAAGGTGACTTCTATGCCCTTTGACATATCCCCAACGTCATAGGTGCCATTGATGGGACCCACGTAGCTCTGGTCCCCCCCCACAGGAGTGAACAGGTGTACAGAAACAGGAAGAGTTATCATTCTATGAATGTACAGATGGTCTGTTTGGCAGACCAGTACATCTCCCAGGTTAATGCTATGCTCCCTGGCTCTGTGCATGACGCCTACATCCTGCGGAATAGCAGCATCCCTGACATGATGGGTCAACTCCAGAGGCACCGTGTATGGCTATTAGGGGACTCTGGTTACCCCAACCTTTCCTGGCTACTGACCCCAGTGAGGAATCCCAGGACCAGGGCAGAGGAACGCTACAATGAGGCCCATGGGCGGACTAGGAGGGTGATCGAACGCACCTTCGGCCTCCTTAAGGCCAGGTTCAGGTGCCTCCATATGACAGGTGGTTCCCTATTCTACTCACCGAAGAAGGTGTGCCAGATCATCATCGCCTGCTCGATGCTTCATAATTTGGCTTTACGACGCCAGGTGCCTTTTCTGCAGGAGGATGGTCCAGATGACGGTGTTGCGGCAGCTGTGGAGCCTGTGGAGCCTGGGGACAGTGATGAGGAGGAAGCTGAGGAAGAAGACAACGACAACAGGGAGTCATTCATACAGCAATATTTCCAGTGGCACACAGGTGAGAACATTTTCAGATTTTACATTACATTCACTGTCACACGTCTTCCACTATCCTGTGTGTAATTACTTGGGATTATTTGGTAATTGAGTTGTTTCTTTCCATTACGGTTTCACAGGTGTGGTTACCAACGTGTGTCATCTATTTGCATCCTTCAAGGACTTTTGATGTGTGACATTGGTATGTTGCTTTTACATCTCACAACGTATTTTCACACTGTCATTGATATTACATTTTAACAAATCATAGACTGACTCCAGATTGTTTTGTGTTTCAAGGGTGTTTATTGCAGTGCTCAGAATTGGGAGGGGGTTGTTAAATGGTGGTGGGTGATGGCGGAGGAATGTCCATGGCAGAGTCCAGTCTATTAGTCTCACAGGTGCACTGCCCATCTGGGCATAGGAAGAGGAGCTGGGGCAGTTCAAGTATGGACAGGGTAACAAAGTGGGGCAGTGGGGGGACAATCAGGGTGGTCTCATTTCCTGGCGGGGGTCTTGCCATCTTGCTCTGTCCTGTTCCTGGATCTCAGGGACCGCTTGCGGGGTGGTTGTCCATCTGCAGGGGGTGGGTGCTGGTGTGGTGGTCCTGTGGCGGGGCGTCCTGTCCACTAGCGCCGGCGGAGGTGGTGGGCAGTTCATCGTCCATGCTAGTGTCAGGGGCCCCTTGGAGTGCCACGGTGTCCCTCAGGGTCTGCTGTATGTCCTTCAGCACCCCTACAATGGTGCCCAGGGCGGAGCTGATGGTCCTGAGCTCCTCCCTGAACCCCAAATACTGGTCCTCCTGCAGGCGCTGGGTCTCCTGAAACTTGACCAGGACCGTGGCCATCGTCTCCTGGGAGTGGTGGTATGCTCCCATGATGGAGGTGAGGGCCTCGTGGAGAGTGGGTTCCCTTGGCCTGTCCGCCCCCTGTCGCACAGCAGCCCTCCCAGTTCCCCTGTGTTCCTGTGCCTCCGTCCCCTGGACCGTGTGCCCACTACCACTGCCCCCAGGTCCCTGTTGTTGGTGGGGTGGTGGGTTAGCCTGGGTTCCCTGTAGTGGTGGACACACCGCTGATTGACCTGTCCTGGGTAGGGAGGTTTGGGCCCGCTGGGTGGGTGCTGTGCTGGTGTTACCAGAGGGTGGAAGGTCAGTGTTGGGCTGTGCCTGTGCGAGGGGAACCGACTGTCCTGGCGCCCACAATGGTCCGGGCTGGACATCAGGCTACAGTAGGGCAGAGCTGCTATCGTCACTGTGGGCCTCTTCTGGGGGTAGAGTGGTGTTGTCGGGACGCTCTGGTGTGGTGACGGTCCTTCGTGTTCCTGCAGGGGCATAAGAGCATGATTATTGGATGTGTGTGTGTCATGGTGTGCAATGGGTGGGTGACCGTGTACCCCAGTTCTAGCATTCCTGTGTGGGGGCTTGTGTGATGATGGTTGTGCGTTGTTCTGGGTATGTGCAGTGGGCATGCTTAGGTGATAGGTGTCCATGCTTCGTTGTGTCATGCAGGGCTTGGTGTTGGGATGTGTAGTTTGTGTTATTCGTACATTAGTGAGGATTTGGGGTGATAGGGGAGGGTGTGAGGGTGGGGGTGTGTGATAGCATGCAGGTAGGGTGGGGGATATGTTAGTTAAGATTTGACTTACCAGTGTCCCATCCTCCACCGACTCCTCCGAGGCCCTCTGGATGCATGATGGTGAAGACTTGCTCCTCCCATGTTGTTAGTTGTGGGGGAGGAGGTGGGGGTCCGCCGCCAGTCCGCTGAACCGCGATGTTGTGCCTGGAGACCATTGAACGCACCTTCCCCCGTAGGTCGTTCCACCTCTTCGTGATGTCCTCCCTATTTCATGGGTGCTGCCCCACAGCTTGACCCTGTCCACTATTCTTCGCCATAGCTCCATCTTCCTGGCTATTGATGTGTGCTGTACCTGTGAGCCAAATAGCTGTGGCTCTACCCGGACAATTTCCTCCACCATGACCCGGAGCTCCTCCTCGGAAAAGCGGGGGTGTCTTTGGTGTGCCATGGGGTGGTATGTGTGATGCGTGGGGCGGTGTGAGTGTTGATGTGTGTGGTGATGTGTCGTGGTGTGTGGTGTTTTGTGCGTGGATGTTGTGTTGGTGATGGTGTTGTGTGCCTCTGCGTGGTGGGATTGTCTGATCTGTGCTATGTCTCTGGCCTTCGTGATAGATTTTTGGTCGTAGGGGTTTGTGGGTGATGTGGGTGTGTGTTTTATATTGCGTTGGGTGTGTGGGAGTGTTGTTTGTATGTGTGTCAGGTGTGTGTATTTTGAATTGTCCAATGTGGCGGTGTTTTGGAGATGTGTGTGTATTTTGAGCACGGCGGTGTGTACCGCCAATGGAATACCACAGTTCAAAGACCGCCGCGTGGATTCGTGGGTCGTAATAGCATGGGCGTGTTTCTGTTGGCGTGGAGGTGGAGGTTTTGTTTTCGCCAGTTTAACACTGACCTTTGGTGTGGCGGACTTGTGTGGGTGTCTGAATTTCGGCGGTTTCCGAGATGTGTGTCATAATAGCTGTGGCAGAATTCCGCGGCCGCGGCGGTGTATTGGCGGTCTTCTGCACGGCGGTAAGCGCCTTTTACTGCCAATGTTGTAATGACCCCCATTATTTTTTATTTAAAAAGTACATTATTTTAAATGTAATACCTCATGATTACATGCATTCAGTGTGTGTGAGGGTAATTTGTGTATATTGTGTTGTAGGGATTGATGAGTATGTTTGGAATGTCACCTCCTGATGCACATGTAGCCCCAGTGTGAAGTGTTGTTAGTTACAAATGAGCCACGTCAGTGACATTCCCAGTAATGGAGCAACATGCAAGAGGTGACTGGTGGAAGATGTAGCTGTCAGTGTATGTCCATATGTTGTAATTTAATAGCAATAAGATTAAGTATTAGCAGGAGACATCTTGTATTTAGCAACTATTGTGAACATTTTGCGGAATCCATTTTGTATTCATGGCAGCCATTTTCTCCGCCATGTGCTCTGTCCTACCTTTTTGTTAACTACTCTTGAAAATCTGTCTAGTGACAAGTTATATTTAGCATCTCCCACTTTCGCACATGCCCAGTAAGATCTGCAGCTGTTAGTAATCAGTAACAGACAGTAATGTGTCAACTAGTCCTTGAAAACTGTTAGCCCCTGCTACCTGTCGACTGTGCATTTCCATATGACCTTATATGTATGTAAGTCTTGCTTCTATAATTGTACCACCTTCTTTTAGCCCCTGCGTCGGTATAAAAGGACCATGCTCTCTTAGTTCAGTGTGCTACTTCAAACATTACCGAAGGGTGCTGTTTGAACTGTAGTACCACCTCATGAGGTTTAATAAACTTTGGGGGTCATTATAACATTGGCGGTAAAAGGCGCTTACCGCCGTGCAGAAGACCGCCAATACCCTGCCGCGGCGGCGGCATTCCGCCACAGCTATTATGACACACATCTTGGAATCCGCCGAAATTCAGACACCCACACAACACCGCCACACCAAAGGTCAGTGATAAACTGGCGGAAACAAATCCTCCACCTCCACGCCAACAGAAACACGCCCATGCTATTACGACCCACGAATCCAGCGGCGGTCTTTCAACCGCAGTATTCCATTGGCGGTACACACCGCTGCGCTCAAAATACACACACATCTCCAAAACACCGCCACATTGGACAATTTAAAATACACACACCTGGAGAGGCGTGGCTTGAGCGTCAAGATGGCGGCCGCACCTTAAAGGTGCTCCGGACCCCTCCGTCATCCGCTCGAGAAACGCGCACAAATCAGCCCTCCCCGGAGGAGGGAGAGACGGAGGAAGATCAGGGCAGCCTTCGGGGCAAAAGAGTCCTAGTCCGGAGTTCGCAGACTCAGGGGGAGCAGAGAACAGACGGAGCGTCCCGCACTCAAAATGGCGGGCGCTCCGAGCGCATAAACGCTGCTGGTGAAGTGACGGTGATCGGGATCACGAGTGACCTGCCTGGAAGAGAAAGAGAATCATAATGACAGCGTGCAAGTCCGACGATACTTGGCAATCTGAGGGGGAGAGAGGAGACCCTCGGCATACGATGTCTCGTGCCCAAATGGCAGGTGCGCAGAAGACGGGAAGCGACAGTGCTTAGAGACCTCGGCTGGGTGAGGCCCGTACCCCTGTGAACGGCGAGGGCAGCACCGAAGCGGAGGGACTGGGACGAACCTGAGGACCCGGAGAGTGATGGAAGCGCCCCGAAAGACGAAGGCAGGTAGTGGTGGCCTTCTCGCTGCTTCCGCCTCTTCCCCTCTGCGCTGGTGAGCGGCTGCTAACCCGCCCCTCCCCCCCCTTTTCGGGACATACTTGGGAAGACGCCAGGGGCCTTGAAGGAAGGGGGGGAGCGACTTGTCTTTCCCCCGTGACTAATAATCCTCGGTCATTGGGAGATCAAGATCAGGGGGTGTGAGGTGGACGAGGTGAAGAACGGATCCTATCGGCAAGGCTGGCATGAAGAAAGACTGAGGCCCTTGTGACCAAAGGACGAATTAAGACACACCAGTGGAAGTGAGCACAATGGTAGAAATGGGCACTCCAGCAGAAATTGAGGAGTAAGCGGCATGGAAATAACCCACAAGCAGGCCCAACAAGGTAGTTAAAATGGGCAAAGATAGGCAAACCCGCCCCGCCGCGGCGCAGACACGTATCAACCAATTCGCCACGGGGCCCGGTGGAGCCTCGAAAGATGACCGTAAGACAGAAAATGGCGAAGGAAAACAAACCGGGAACAGTGACCTGGCAGCTATTCTTCAAGCAATACAGTCCTCCCAAGAGGCGGTGGAAGGCAAAATTGGAGAGGTAAGGGTGGACGTGGCTCTGGTACGCCAAGACCTTCGCAACGCTACAGCGAGGATTGCAAAAACGGAGGTCAGGATCTCCACGGTGGAAGACGATCTGGCGGCCCTCAAAACACAGGTATCAACACTAACAACTCGGACAGTGGAACTATACCGAAGGGCAGAAGATGCTGAAAATAGATCCCGCCGCAACAACCTCAGAATTGTGGGTCTGCCCGAAAACACCGCCGCATCCTCCCTGGCCATATTCCTGGAGAACTGGTTCCGGTCCTGGCTGCCCCGGGATCTTTTGACACCCTGGTTTGCGATCGAACGCGCCCATCCGGCCCTGCAGGCCAGACCCCCCCCAGGCTCTCCACCGAGGCCAGTGATCCTTAGACTTTTCAACTTCAGAGACAGAGATGCGATACTCCAAGCGGCAAGATCAAAAGGAGACCTGCATTGTGACGGGACCAAAGTTATGGTGTTTCCAGATTACACCAAAGATGTTCAAATGCAACGCCGCTCGTTTATAGAAATTAAACAAAAACTAAGGGCGATGGAGGTGCCGTACTGTCTTCTCTTCCCGGCCAAGCTAAGGGTGGTTCACAGCAACAAGACCCACTTCTTTGAATCCCCCGATCAGGCCTGGAGGTGGCTGACCGAAGAGGTCCTGATGGGTCTTAATGAGGGAGAACGGCGGCTGGCAATCTCGGGTCAGCAAAGGAGCAACCAGCCACGACGGCCCCGGGGGTCTCGCCGGAGAACTCGTTCCAGGTGGCGCAGGGAAGGGGGAGAGTCGATCTCGGGTTCCCCCCGAGGCTCCGCAGAAGATTCAACCCAAAGGCCTGGGGTAGAAGTGAGACCGAGAGACAAGGAAGTGAACCGGAGCCCCCCGGATCCTGGAGAGCAGCTCCCCGGAACAGTAGATGACACTGATCTCTCACAGAGTCCAGTGATGTGAGTCCTCCTCCGGAGAGAGGAAAACTGGAACAGAAAGGCCAAAGACCAGGAGATGGTCATGGAGCTTGGGTTCAAGCATTACAAAACTTAACACTTCTTAATCCGCAAAAATGGAGGGGTCCACTATAGCTCAAACACTAACAGTTATCAGCTCGTTATGTTTGGGAATGGGCTGTTGGTATTGGGCGACAGATGCTTCTGGGGGGAAGTATGGGGTGGGATGGGAGTTGGGGGACTTGTTTGGTTCTATCCAGCCAACAGGCTGTTGTTGTTGTTCTGTATAGTTAATGTAGGTCTATGGTCTCCACTACCGGCCGGGAACAATAGTAATAGGACATCCAGACACAGAAACACTAGGAAAGAACCAAGGGAGAAATCACTGGGGTCAGGGTACGGATGAGTGAGAGGGGAGGAATGGGGATGACTCACATAATATCATGGAACGTCAAGGGGCTCCTTGACAAGATTAAGAGATCAGCAGTACTCACTTACATTCATAGACATAAACCTAACATACTCCTGATGCAGGAAACATATCTCATGGGGAGTCACTGCCCCTTCTTAGCCCGCAAGGGATTTGACAGGGTATTCCATGCAGGGTTTACGAGAGGCTCAAGGGGGGTTGCTGTAATGCTGCATCACTCCCTACCTTTGGTGGTGAGACAAGAATGGAGAGACCCGCTAGGGAGGTACGTGGCAGTCTCAGGCATGGTAGAGGGCCAGACAATGAATATTGTGAGTGCTTACGCTCCCCCAAACATGGTGCGTAAAACCCTAGAAGATCTGACAAGGTTATTAGCAGAACTACCCCCTGGGAAAACGGTAATAGGGGGCGACTTCAATGCAGTCCCAAACCCAGGACTAGATACGAGCGGAGGACCCTCAGCTCATAGACAGGCATTGGCCACTAGTCTGGAAGGATGGATGGCATCAACAGGGCTCTGCGATGCATTGAGGGCGTGGCACCCGAGAAGCAAACAATTCACACATAGGTCGGCAGCCCACAGCACACAGTCCAGAATAGACCTGGTGTTGGTGTCAGCCAGGGAATGTGGACACCTCTCCCACATCGAGATCCTACCGCGCGGGATCTCGGACCACGCACCGGTTCGACTCAGGATGGGCCTTGCCGACCCGCTGATTCGCCCCATATGGAGACTAAACGCATGGCACTTGCAAGACGAGGAAGTTGTAGATAGCTTAAGGGTGTCGTTGCGCGATTACTTCAACACTAATGAGGGCTCAGTGAGATCGCCGGGAACCCTATGGGCTGCAAGTAAGGTAGTAATGAGAGGGATAGCCAAGGGCCTGATCCGTGCTCGGGAGCGCACTCGCAACTCCCGAATCACTCAACTGGAAGCTCGTGCCACTCTTCTTGAGATAGAACAGGAATCACACTCAGACGAACAAATAACCAGAAACCTCTTGCTGATTCAGGAGCAAATACGTAGTCTATCCCTAGAAACGGCAAAACACATGTGGCGCGCCTCCACGGCTCGAGTATACGGTTGTGGTAATAAAACAGGGAAACTATTGTATTGGTTGATTTCCCAACAACAGGCTCCCCGAATCGTCCCTGAGATATGCAATGAACGAGGAGAACGAGTGGTGGAGCTCCAAGAGGTGGCCGAAACATTCGCTGAATTCTATAAGGCCCTATACCGAGCGACAAGTCCAGAGGTTAGGGACTCCCCAGACGGGTTGCTGGCGGACTCTTCACTCCCGGTTCTGCCCACTGTGGATGTACGGGCTCTGGAGGAACATTTCACGGAGGCGGAGATCAGCGAGGCCATATCGGCAATGGGGGTGGGGAAAACTCCCAGGCCCCATGGGTTTCCCCCAGAATACTATAAAAGACTCAAAGGGGAACTGGTTCCCCACCTAATGAATCTCTATACTGAGGTGGACCAAAAGGGCTTCTTTCCAGACGGACTAGACATTGCCACCATTGTTGTACTGCCTAAGACCCAACCCCCCTCCCTCTCCTGCGCTGACTACAGACCCATATCTCTCATCAACAGTGAAGTAAAGATCTATGCCACAATGCTGGCCTCCCGCCTAAAAAGGGTGATGCCCTTACTGGTGCACCCAGATCAGTGCGGCTTCATGACCGGACGTAGCACACGCCACTGTATACGAAGGCTCCAGGTGGCTCTTGCAGGGCGGCACCGTTTGCCCCAGCAACTGGCTCTCCTATTCATCGACTTTGAAAAGGCATTTGACTCAGTTGACTGGGAATTCCTCTTCGCGGTGCTCCGGCGGGCCGGCTTTGGGCCACGGTTTCGTAGACTGGTTCAGGCCTTGTATGCCAGACCCATGGCACGGGTGCGGGCCAATGGAGTCTTGTCCTCGGCCTTTCCGATACATCGGGGAAGACGACAGGGCTGCCCCCTCTCCCCTCTCCTCTTTGCTATGGCCATTGAGCCATTGGCGGGTATGTTGAGAGAAGATCCGATTTATCAGGGTTGGAGATGGGGCCCCTCTTGTGAAGTCCGAGTGGCCTTATACGCGGATGATGTCCTGCTATATATGGCGGATCCGGGAGTGACCGGACCCCAAAGCTTCCAATTACTGCGACACTTCGGGGAGACCTCGGGGCTCAAAATGAACCCGTCCAAATCGGTGCTGGTCCCTCTGGCGCAGTCAAGAGATTGCTTTGACTGGCAGAGGGCGGTTCCACTGCGTTGGCTAAGTTTTAAATACTTAGGGATATGGGTCGCGCTGCTCCCTGAGCTGTCCTGGTCCCTGAATCTAAACCCACTGATGTCTCGTATACGGGAAGATCTTAAGCATTGGCATTCACTGCCTCTGAACATTCTGGGCCGTATAGCCCTGTACAAGATGATGATCCTACCACGCCTCTTATATGTAGTCCATAACTTACCATTTAATATCCCACGCTCGTGGTTTAAAAAGCTGGATGGAATCACCACCTCCTTTATGTGGGGAGGGGCGAGACATAGAGTAACAGCCCGGAACTGCCGAAGAGAAGTTTATGACGGGGGATTGGGCATGGCTGACCCCTACCTGTACTATCTGGCGACACAACTCCTGGTGGTGCATGATTGGTTCAACGGAGGTTGGTCAGACCCAGCATATCAGGTTGAATTAGACTCTTTAGGATATCCCCATATCTTAGATATGTTTTATGGGGCTCCGATCCCCAAGGATCTAGAGGCCATCACCAGAGCGGTATTCTTGGCATGGAGAGCGGCTCTAAGGCATACTGGTTGGAGCAAAGTGATTACCCGGCAAACACCGCTATGGCATGGCAGTTGGCTGAGAGAGACGGCCAGGTTGGAGGGATTCGGGAATTGGGACACACTGGGAATATCCTTGGTTGGGGATGTATGGAAAGGAAGTTTGATGAAGTCCTTTCAAGAAATGCAGCAAGAGTTCCAGCTATCCCCGAAACAATTCTTTAAATACCTCCAGCTCCGACATGCCCTTACTAGGCACTTGAAAGAAACATCCCAAATACCGGAGTTCAACCCGGTTGAAGCCAAAACACTAATGGCAGCCTGGGGAGGAAGGGGGTCTCCCAAATCTATAAAATGCTGACCACAAACGCACCCGGGGACCTAGACCACCTTAAGAAGGGTTGGGAGAAATGGGTGGGACCACTTGAAGAGGAAGACTGGGTGGAGGCACTGATGGCCCCCCGGACGCTGGTGGTGTTGACGAGGTTGAGAGTGACACAATTCTACTTCTTACACAAAGCATATCTGACTCCAGATAGAATGTACAAGATGGGTGCCCTCGGTTTTAGTCGATGCCCACGATGCAAAGAGGACAAAGCTGACTTCTATCATATGATATGGTCCTGCCCCGTGATTCAGAGGTTCTGGAAGGGAATAAATCAAGAGCTGAATAATGCCTTGGGATCATCACAGGTACTGACCCCCAAAACGATACTATTGGGGATGATGAGTGACATGGAGGGGTCTAGAACAGATAAAACATTGGTTGGAACGGCGACTGCGGTTGCAAAGAGAGATATAGCAGCCGCTTGGAAGAATACCAAAGGTCCCTCCCTTCAGAAATGGAAAAGGGGGGTGGACTGGTGTGCAGCCCAAGAAAAAGTGGTGTATGAATCAGGGGGATGCCCTCATAAGTATGAAAGAATATGGGGAAAATGGGTTGGACTCCTAAGATTAAAAGGGGCTCAGACCAAGTGTATACACAGGCTCCTCTCTCTTCTATCTCTGTCTTGGCAAACTGTAATGAATTGACTTTTTATGCATGCCTCGAGCACTTAATTGCTAGATCAGAATTAACTGTCCAGTCGGTGTGAAATAGACCAAGGTTTGTAAGTTATTTGTATATTTTATTTGTACCCTTTTCTAAAACAATAAAATTTGGTTATAAAAAAAATAAAATACACACACCTGATACACATACAAACAACACTCCCACACACCAAACACAATATAAAACACACACCCACATCACCCACAAACCCCTACGACCAAAAAGTAGACACGCAGGCGACAGAGAGAGAGCACAGAATAGCCAACCCCACTACACAGAGGCACACAACACCATCACCCACACAACATCCACGCACAGAACACCACACACCACTACACTCACCACACTCATCACCACAAACACCACCCCATGGCACGCCAAAGACACCCCCGCTTCTCCGAGGAGGAGCTCAGGGTCATGGTGGAGGAAATCGTCCGGTCAGAGCCACAGCTATTTGGCTCACAGGTACAGCACACATCAATAGCCAGGAAGATGGAGTTATGGCGCAGAATAGTGGACAGGGTGAACGCCGTGGGACAGCACCCAAGAAATAGGGAGGACATCAGGAAGAGGTGGAACAACCTACGGGGGAAGGTGCGTTCAACGGTCTCCAGGCACAACATCGCAGTACAGCGGACTGGCGGCGGCCCCCACCTCCTCGCCCACAACTAACAACATGGGAGGAGCAAGTCTTGACCATCTTGCATCCTGAGGGCCTCGCAGGAGTCGGTGGAGGATGGGACGCTGGTAAGTCAAATCTTAACTATCATATTCCCCACCCTACCTGCATGCTATCACACACCCCCTCCCTCACCCTCTCCCCTATCACTACAACTCCTCACTAATCTACCCATGATACAAACCACCCATCCCAACACCAAGCCCTGCAAGACACAACTAAGCATGGACACCCCTCACTAAAGCATGCCCACTGCACATTCCCAGTACACCCCCTCATCCATCACCACACAAACACACACACAGGAATGCATGCACTGGGGTACACAAACACCCACCCATTGCACACCATTACACACACACATGAAATAATCATGCTCTTATGCCCCTGCAGGAACCCGAAGGACCATCACCACACCAGAATGTCCAGACAACACCACTCCACCCCCAGAAGAGGCCCACAGTGACGAGAGCAGCTCTGCCCTACTGGATCATGATGACCAGCCCGGACCATCGTGGGCCTCGGGACAGTCGGTTCCCCTTGCACAGGCACAGCCCAACACCGACCTTCCACCCTCTGGTAACACCAGCACAGCACCCACCCAGCGGGCCCAAACCTCCCTACCCAGGACAGGTCAATCAGCAGTGTGTCCACCACTACAGGGCACCCAGGCTAACCCACCACCCCAACAACAACAGGGACCTGGGGACAGTGGTAGTGGGCACACGGTCCAGGGGACGGAGGCACAGGAACACAGGGGAACTGGGAGGGCTGCTGTGCAACGGGGCGGACAGGCCAAGGGAACCCACTCTCCACGAGGCCCTCTCCTCCATCATGGGAGCATACCACCACTCCCAGGAGACGATGGCGACGGTTCTGGACAAGTTGCAGGAGACCCTGCGCCTGCAGGACGAACTGTATTTGGGGTTCAGGGAGGAGCTCAGGACCATCAGCTCCACCCTTGGCACTATCGTAGGGGTGCTGAAGGACATACAGCAGACCTTGAGGGACACCGTGGCACTCCAAGGGGCCCCTGACACTAGCCAGGACGATAAAATGCCCACCACCTCCGCTAGTGGACAGGACGCCCCGCCACAGGACCAACACACCAGCACCCCACCCCCTGCAGACGGACAACCACCATGCAAGCGGTCCCTGAGATCCAGGAACAGGACAGAGCAAGATGGCAAGACCCCCGCCAGGAAATGACACCACCCTGATTGTCCTCCCACTGTCCCACTTTGTTACCCTGTCCATACTTTAACTGCCCCAGCTCCTCTTCCTATGCCCAGATGGGCAGTGCACCTGTGAGACTAATAGACTGGACTCTGCCATGGATATTCCTCCACCATCACCCATCCTCATTTTACAACCCCCTCCCATTTCTGAGCACTTCAATAAACACCCTTGAAACACAAAACAATCTGGAGTCAGTCTGTGATTTAGTAAAAATGTATTATCGATGACAGTTTCATAATGGGTGAGCCATTCTAAAGCTAACATACCTATTTCACACATCACAAGCCCTTGAAGGTTGCAAGCAGTTGACACGTAGGTAACCACACTTGTGAAACCGTAATGGAAGGGTACAACTCAGTTATCAAATGTTGACTTAAATCGAAAAACAGGATAGAGGTAGACGTGTGAAAGTTAATGTAATGCTAAAAATGAAAATGTTCTCACCTGTGTGTCACTGGAAATATTTCTGTATGACTGACTCCCTGTTGTCGTTGTCTTCTTCATCCTCATCACTGTCCACAGGCTCCACAGCTGCTACAACACCGTCATCTGGATCATCCTCCTGCAGAAAAGGCACCTGGCGTCGCAATGCCAAATTATGGAGCATGGAGCAGGCGATGATGATGTCGCACACCTTCTTCGGTGAGTAGAAAAGGGATCCACCTGTCATATGGAGGCACCTGAACCTGGCCTTCAGGAGGCCAAAGGTGCGTTTGATCACCCTCCTAGTCCGCCCATGGCCTCATTGTAGCGTTCCTCTGCCCTGGTCCTGGGATTCCTCACTGGGGTCAATAGCCACGAAAGGTTGGGGTAACCAGAGTCTCCCAAAAGCCATACACAGTACCTCGGGAGTTGACCCATCATATCAGGGATGCTGCTATTCTGCAGGATGTAGGCGTCATGCACTGAGCCAGGGAACATAGCATTTACCTGCGAGATGTACTGGTCTGCCAAACATGCCATCTGTACATTCATGGAATGATAACTCTTCCTGTTCCTGTACACCTGTTCACTCCTGTGGGGGGGGGGGACCAGAGCTACATTGGTCCCATCAATAGCACCTATGGCGTTGGGGATATGTCAAAGGGCATAGAAGTCACCTTTAACTGACGAACTCCTGGCCTCCAAACGCGCCTGCAGGAAACTGGAAAAGGAATGGCTCCAAGAACGCACACCGGACAATCACGTAACCCTCAAAGACAACACCCGCCGACACCACCACCTCATCAGGACCACCAAGAGGTCCTCCTTCAAGGACCGCCTAGACAACAACGCACACGACAGCAAAGAGCTCTTCCGCATCGTAAAGGAACTGTCCACCCCAGCGCCAACGTCAACGACATCCCACCCTCTCAGGAACTTTGCGACTCCCTCGCCGCTTTTTTTCACAGCAAGATCGCCGACATCCACAGCAGCTTCAACACCCCGACCACGCCCACTTCCGTCACCACCTCGAACCCAAGCATCGCCAACCCCATCACCGCCTGGTCCAACGTCGACAAGGACGCAACACGCAAAATCATGAACTCCATCCACTCCGGATCACCAACTGACCCCTGCCCCCACCACATATTCAACAAAGCCGACTCTATCATCGCACCCCAACTCCGCAAGATCATCAACGCCTCCTTCGAAACAGGCACCTTCCCGGAAAGCTGGAAGCACGCAGACATCAACGCCCTCCTCAAGAAACCCAAAGCCGACCCCAAGGACCTCAAGAACTTCCGCCCCATCTCCCTCCTCCCCTACCCAGCAAAAGTCGCAGAAAAGATTGTCAACCTTCAACTGACACGCCACATCGAAGACAACAACGTCCTCGACCCCTCACAAACCGGATTTAGACGCAACCACAGCACCGAGACCGCCCTCATCGCCGCCACAGATGACATCAGATGCCAACTCGACCACGGCGAGACCTCCGCCCTCATCCTCCTAGACCTCTCAGCGGCCTTCGACACGGTCTGCCACCGCACCCTACTATCACGCATCCAAGAAGCCGGCATCCAAGAAAAAGCCCTAGCCTGGACCTCATCCTTCCTCTCCGGCAGAACACAGACCGTCCGCCTCCCACCCTTCCGCTCAGAAGCCAACAACATCATCTGCGGTGTCCCCCAGGGCTCCTCCCTGAGCCCAATGCTGTTCAACATTTACATGGCCCCCCTCGCACAAGTGGCCCGCCGTCACAACCTCAACATCATCACCTACGCCAACGTCACCCAGCTCATCCTCTCCCTCACCAACGACCCCGCCACCGCCAAAGCCAACCTCCACGAAGGAATGAAAGCAGTCGCCGACTGGATGAGAAATAGCCGCCTGAAACTCAACACCGACAAGACAGAAATCCTCATCCTCGGGACATCCCCCTCCGCCTGGGATGACTCGTGATGGCCCACCACCCTTGGAACGGCTCCAACGCCCACCGACCACGCCTGCAACTTGGGATTCACCCTCGACTCCGCACTCTCCATGGACAGACAAGTCAGCGCCGTCACCTCCTCCTTCTACAACAGCCTCCGTACCCTCCGCAGGATCTACAAGTGGATCCCGACCGACACCAGGAAGACAGTGACCCACGCCCTCGTCAGCAGCAGATTGGACTACGGCAACACACTCTATGCAGGAATCCCAGCAAAACACCTCCAACGGCTCCAACGCATCCAAAACGCCTCAGCCCGACTCATCACCAACGCACCCCGCCACAGCCACATCACCCTCACCTCAAAGAGCTCCACTGGCTTCCCGTCGACAAAAGGGTCACCTTCAAGCTCCTCACCCACGCACACAAAGCACTCCACAACGCTGGCCCCACCTACCTCAACGACAGACTCAATTTCTACACACCGACCCGCCAACTGCGATCCGCGTGCCTCGCCCTCGCCACTATCCCCCGCATCCAACGAACCACCTCCGGCGGCAGATCCTTCTCCTACCTCGCCGCCAAGACCTGGAACACACTCCCTACCTACCTCCGACAGACTCAAGACCTACTCGCCTTCGGAAGACTCCTCAAGACCTGGCTCTTCGAGCAGTAGCAGTCTCCAGCCCCCTCCCCTCAGCACCTTGGAACCCTAACGGGTAAGTAGCACGCTCTATAAATGTCTGTGATTGATTGATTGATAACTGTAGGCAAATCTGCCACCTCAGGGAAAATGATGTATCTCCTTACGTGTTTCAGCAGGGCAGCCAACACTCTGGACAACACGTTGGAAAACATAGGCTGAGACATCCCTGATGCCATGGCCACTGTTGTCTGAAAAGACCCACTTGCAAGGAAATGGAGCACTGACAGCACCTGCACGTCAGGGGGGATTCCAGTCGGATGGCGGATTGGTGACATCAGGTCTAGCTCCAACTGGGTACATAGTTCCTGGATTGTGGCACGGTCAAACCGGTAGGTTACGATGACATGTCGCTCTTCCATTGTCAACAGGTCCACCAGCGGTCGGTACACTGGAGGATTCCGCCATCTTCTCATATGTCCCAGCAGACGGTGCCTACGAAGGACAACAGCGAAGAACCAGTCATTAGTCCTCCAGGTATGTACCCACAGTCACACACAAGACTACACCACTCACATAACCCTTCCTGTATGTGTGTTGAGTGTAGGCCTAGCTATGTGTGACGCAGTATGAAATGAAGCCATGTGGGCCCCTGAAATGGCGGCTGTCTGACCTCTAAACTGGGACAATGGGATTGTGGGGTAACTGCTCTGGCGTTACACACCGTCGCGGTAGGCGGTCGTAGACCGCGGCGCAATGCTGCATTGGTTAACATTGGACCCTATGGGTCCCAGGAGCCAATGAACAGGTGCGCCGGTGGTGATGATGCGCACCGCTGCGGACGTCACCGCCGCGGACGTCACCGCCATTTTCTATCTGTTCAATCACTACATACCTGACCTTCGACAGGAGAGGACCTACACTGCAAGTGCAGCTGTGACCTCGGTCTGGAAGCGACGATGGCTGCTGCGTCTGGGGAAAGGGCCCCTGCCTTCACTGCACATGAGTTGGAGAAACTGGTAGACGGGGTCCTCCCACAGTACACGCTACTCTACGGTCCTCCAGACCAACAGGTTAGTACACAGGGAGCACGTTGTATGGGCTAGGCCTGGGTGGAGAGGGCTGGTTGGAAGAGGGAAGGGGGCAGAGTCCATAGAACCTTAATGCATGGGAATGAGTGGGCCACATGGCCAGAGTAGGAAGGGGGCCACTCACAACGACGGTGCAGTTGGTAATGACTGTTCCTCTTTCCTTGTGCATGTCATGTAGGTCAGCGCCCACCAGAAGAGGGACATTTGGCGTGCCATCGCCAAGGAGGTCCGGACCCTGGGGGCCCACCAGAGACGGGGCACCCACTGCCGTAACAGATGGGAGGACATTCGCCGCTGCAGCAAGAAGACGGCGGAGGCTCAGCTGGGGATGGCCTCCTAACGTGGGAGGGGTGCCCGTCGCACCATGACCCCCCTGATGTTCCGGATCCTGGCGGTGGCCTACCCGGAGTTGGATGGGCGCTTGAGGTCATCACAGCAGACACAAGGGGGTGAGTACAACCTCATTCTGTGGACTTTGCGTGCAGTGGAGGTGTCTGGGTGGGGGAGGTGGGATGTGGGTGTCCCTAGGCCAGGGCGAGTTAGGTAGGCAAGGCCCCTCCGTAATGTAGCCCATGTGGCACTCTACCCCACCTCAGCAGAGTGCCAAGTCGAGGTATAGTTGCCCCTGTGGCATCCATGTGCGCTGATGTCCACCATTGCCATATAGGCCATATCCCAGAAATTGCATGTGCAGAGGGCAGGAGCACGGCGTAATGCAGGGGGCATCTGCGTTTGTCTTGCCCGCCAACGGTAGCGGTATGCCATGCACTAAAAACCCTCTTTCTTCTGTCTCCCCCCCTTTCTCTGCTCTCCCTGTCCTTTTGTACATCAGCATCAACAGGCGGAGGTACAGTGGCACCGGAGCACGAGGGAGCTGCATCCCACATGGCCATGGAGGGCCACACCACAGATTCTGAATGCACCAGTGGGACGGAGGGCGAGGGGAGCTTCACGTCGGCCACCGGATCACCAAGCAGCGACATGGACTCGTTCGACGATGGGAGCTCCCTTGTGGTGGCGGCACCATCTGTGCCCCCCACCTCTACAGGTACAGCCGCCACCTCCCCTACCAGCACCGCCCTCCCAGCAGCCCCTCAGCGTTCGCCCCGTGCCCGCTCACCCAGGAGGGTGGGCATCACCTTCGCCCCAGGCACCTCAGGCCCTGCCCCCATCACCCCTGCTGCCCTCAGTGAGGAGGCCGTTGACCTCCTTAGGTCACTCACTGTTGGGCAGTCTACCATTGTGAATGACATCCAGAGTGTAGAACGAGAGTTGCAACACGGTAATGCATTCCTGGAGGGCATTCATTCATTCTGGTCAGGCTGTCCTTCAGCAAACCCTGCAATCTTTGGCCTCAGCACTGATGGCAGCAATTGTCCCTGTGTCTAACTTCCTCCACCCAGACCCAATCTCCTGTACCCCAGCCCATCCCAAGCACACCTACAGACCAGCATGCACACAAGTCAACACACCCAAGTAGCTCAAGCAAACATAGGCACCACACACACCACAAGCACTCACGCAAGCCTCACCCACATACAGACACAACAACATCCACTGCCTCCACTGTGTCCCCCTCCTCCTCTTCTCCCTCCTCCCTCCCAGTGTTGTCTACACTCTGACCTGCATGCACTACATCTACAGCCATTAGGACTCACACCAGTACACCCAGCACCACACCCTGATCACCTGCACTCACCACCTCCACTGCCATTTACACGTCCCCTGTGTCCTCTCCCAGTGAGTCTGTGACGCCCTCTCCCAAAGTACACAAACGCCGGCAATCACTCACCCAACATCCATCCACCTCACAACAGCCTCCAGTACCTGCACCTGCAACCAAAACACCTAAAGTGACACCTCCGACAACCACCTCCTCTTCCTCCACTCCCAGACCCCCTCCAGCTACCCATCCCAGTGTTCGTCAGAAACTGTCCCTCTGTAAAGTTGACCTTTTTGCCCCCACCCCACCCCCTCCAATTCATCAGTCCAGTCGTAGCGCCTCAGCCAAAAAGCCTCCAATACCAGTGGTGCCTGTTCAAGGTTTGTGGAGTGCACCGGCCACCAGGGCAGGCAGTAGGACCCGGAGCCAAGGCACTGGCAGCCCACCCCCTGTAAAGGCAATAAAATTGGAGAGTGGACGACAGGACCGTGTTAAGACTCCAGGTGGGAAAACAACTGACATGTGTTCCAAGGGGATTGGAGAGTCAGCTGTGACTCCACCAAAGGTGGGGAAGGGCCAGAGGAAGTCTGCCCAGCCTGTTGTGAGTGTCACGGCAGAGAAGTGCGCCATCATTTCCGGCGGTCGAGACACAACCGCAGCACCGTCGTTACTGGTCCAGAGACCACCGCCATAGTCACAGCCCAGGAGGGCCCCACTATCGTCACTGGTCCAGAGACCACCGCCAGAGTCACAGCCCAGGAGGGCCCCACTATCGTCACTGGTCAGGAGACCACCGCCAGAGTCACAGCCCAGGAGGGCCCAAGTATCGTCACTGGTCAGGAGACCACCGCCACCGCCTGAGTCACAGCCCAGGAGGGCCCAAGTATCGTCACTGGTCAGGAGACCACCGCCACAGCCTGAGTCAGTGCCCAGGAGCGCCCCACTATCGTCACTGGTCCAGAGACCACCGCCAGAGTCACAGCCCAGGAGGGCTCCACTATCGTCACTGGTCATGAGACCACCGCCAGAGACACAGCCCAGGAGGACCCAAGTATCGTCACTGGTCAGGAGACCACCGCCACCGCCGGAGTCAGTGCCCAGAAGGTCCCCACCATCGTCACTGGTCCAGAGACCACCGCCAGAGTCACAGCCCAGGAGGGCCCCACTATCGTCACTGGTCCGGAAACCACCGCCAGAGTCATAGCCCAGGAGGGCCCCACTATCGTCACTGGTCAGGAGACCACCGCCAGAGTCACAGCCCAGGAGGGCCCAAGTATCGTCACTGGTCAGGAGACCACCGCCAGAGTCACAGCCCAGGAGGGCCCAAGTATCGTCACTGGTCAGGAGACCACCGCCACCACAGGAGTCAGTGCCCTGGAGGGCTCCGGCTGCCACAGCCCCGCTGGGCAATAATGAAACGTCATGCCACACACCAATGTCCTTATCAGAACCGCCATGGCAAAGCACCGCTGAACTGTCCTGAACCGCCATGGCAAAGCACCGCTGAACTGTCCTGAACCGCCATGGCAAAGCACCGCTTAACAGGGCACAGACCACCATGGCAAAGCACCGCTGAACTGTCCTGAACCGCCATGGCAAAGCACCGCTGAACAGGGCAAAGACCGCCATGTCAAAGCACCGCTGAACTGTCCTGAACCGCCATGGCAAAGCACCGCTGAACAAGGCAAAGACCGCCATGTCAAAGCACTGCTGAACAGGGCACAGACCGCCATGTCAAAGCACCGCTGAACAGGGCACAGACCGCCATGGCAAAGCACCGCTGAACTGTCCTGAACCGCCATGGCAAAGCACCGCTGAACAGGGCAAAGACCGCCATGTCAAAGCACCGCTGAACAGGGCACAGACCGCCATGGCAAAGCACCGCTGAACTGTCCTGAACCGCCATGCCAAAGCACCGCTGAACAGGGCAAAGACTGCCATGTCAAAGCACAGCTGAACAGGGCAAAGACCGCCATGTCAAAGCACCGCTGAACAGGGCACAGACCGCCATGGCAAAGCACTGCTGAACTGTCCTGAACCGCCATGGCAAAGCACCGCTGAACAGGGCAAAGACCGCCATGTCAAAGCACCACTGAACAGGGCAAAGACCGGCATGTCAATGCACCGCTGAACAGGGCAAAGACCACCATGGCAAAGCACCGCTAAACAGGGCAATGCACCGGGTAGGAATGAATGACCCGCCACATCAGGCATCCTTATCCCATGTGCAGCTGGGACAGTGACAGGACACGACCTTTAACGGGGAGACTCATCCAGTCTGGGCACTAGTCCCCCTCAGTACCAGTAGAGACCTGCATCAACTTGAGAGACTGTGGCTTTGCACTCCCCAGGATGGCACAGTGGGCAAACCACCCACTGTATAGACTTGAGGGACTGTGGCTTTGCACTCCCCAGGATGGCACAGTGGGCAAACCACCCACTGTATAGACTTGAGAGACTGTGGCTTTGCACTCCCCAGGATGGCACAGTGGGCAAACCACCCACTGTATAGACTTGAGAGACTGTGGCTTTGCACTCTCCAGGATGGCACAGTGGGCAAACCACCCACTGTAGAAACTTGAGAGACTGTGGCTTTGCACTCCCCAGGAGGGCATGAATGGGTTGGAGCCCGTCGTGGATCTGGATTTGCAGTCATCTGGCTGAGGTGCCCCCCCTTCCCTTCCCCCTGAGGTGCCTGTAGAATTTCTATCTAATGCCCCGGCAGTGTTCTCTCCGATTGTGGTCAGGTATCGTTTGTGGGCCTCGCCCATGTATTTTTGGACTGATGGTGCACGGACATTGTTATGTACATATCTGCACTACTTCTCGTCTTGTATATAATTATGACTGATTTTCAAATATATATCTGTATATTTTTGTATGACATGTATATTGGCACATTACATTGTTTGACCGATTTTCGCTTTGCGTATTCATTCTTCCTGGGGGATTGTGGGTTGTTACTGTGATTTTTGTGAATGCATTGGTGTGTATGTTGTAATATGCGAGGGTGGGGGTGTTTGGTGTGTGTCCCCCTAACTTTTGCTTCCCCCCTCCCCCATGTCGTAGGTGCAGTACTCACCGTTGTCTGCGGCGCCTACGTAGCTGTTGGTCGTAGAAGAGCAGAAACACAAGGGCAGGGAGTATTTGGAGTTCCGGCTCCATGGATTCCTCGTTCCTCGTGGGATATGTTAAGGTGAGCGTTTTCCCATAGCAAAAGCTGTTTCCGCCGTGTTTTTATCCACGGTGAATCCGCCCCGGAAAAGGTGGCGGATTGGCGGGTTGTAATAGTGTGGGCGGTACATTGTCTTCCGCCTGTCTGTTGGCGGTGCCTGCCACGCTGCTTGTCTGTACCGCCGTGGCGGGCGAAGTGTTAAAGTGGCTGTCTTTGTTGGCGGTTTCAACATTCAGACTAATGTGGGTATATTCATTACATCACTGTTTCCGCCAGGGTCATTATTAGCTTTTTTTTGTCCTCCGGACTGTTTGCGGTATTTCCGCTGCTTTCACACCAGGGTTGTAATGACCACCTTTGTCTTTTATTTCAGTTTCTGTGCCAACTTCTTCCTATGTGGTCTGAGGACTTTGTGCAGAGAAGGGTGAAGCCCTTGCACTAGTAGGCCTTGCTGAGGCTTACTTCGACAAATTGGCACCCGAACAGGGACTCATCGGCTACTCAGACACCCGACGGATTGGTCGCGACGAAGGATTGGGATCTCGCTGCAGACGATCAATGCCTGAGGAGACCTGAGTCTTGGCAACCACAGCGTTTTTCCCTTCTTTCTGATTTGACCATCCGGGTGGCGCCGGTCCTCGACTGAGATCCTTTTTGTTCATTTGTCATGCAGTGACCATTTGGTCGATTTTAGAACTTGGCAGTTGGAACCTGGACGACCTGTGATTGGTAATAGTCGTTTTACGGCACTTGCTGTGGGTTTTGATGCCTTTGTTTGGTAATGAAGTTTAGCACCACTTACTGTGGCTCTAGTGTTTTGGGTGACTAGTCAATTTGTGTCCTTTGAATTGATATATAAATTGCAATTTATGTAGGAAGGTAATGAGGAGAATTTTCTCCAAATTTAATTTTGATTTGAACAGCACCTTAAGTGCTACTTTGATTATAATATTGCATATTCTGCATTATTATTGGCATGCCTGTTTTTAGCGCACTTCGTAGGATGTGTTGCTTTTGTAATGGTATCAATTTGAGACTGGAAGAATCACAACCGGCACCCCCAGAGGGGACGCCCAATAGAGATATGTATGTTAAACATGGTCTTTCTTCTATAATGTACAGCACATTATGGAATAAATACACTCGTGCGGATCCTGAGTTACGTTGGCCTATGCATGGGTCATTTGATTTGCGAAAGATTGAGTATGTGGAACAATGTATGTGTAAGCGAAGGTCTAGACGAGATATGTTTGACTGTGTACGAATGTGGGAGAAAGAAGTGCGTGGACGAGTGAAGCGTGGGCAAGACTTGATTGAGTAAGAGCAGCGGAAGAATGTATGTGTGAAAGCATTGGAAATGAGAAAGAAAGAAATAAATGACTTAAAGGAGCTAGAAGAGAAAGAACGTAAATTACAATACACTGTTAGGCAACCTCTCTATCCTATCCTTAATAAACCACACAATGAATTTTTGTTACTAGATCGCCCTCCACCTCCGTATGTCATTCCTTTTTGCCCCTCATGAGTTAGCTGAGGTCTCCGGTTCGGAGCAACAGAAGATACGAGACAGTCGCTCTATGTTGCCTGCTGCCCGGCGTCTGAGCTTAGATCTATTGCTCGTAAAACAATTCGTAGCGTTGCCTCTGCTTCTGAACTTTTAGACAAAGTGGTGGACAGAAAAGGAGCAACTATATTTTACTGAGGCATTTGGCACAGATGTTATTGAACTATTTCGGAAATATTCTGATGAGTTAGAGCCCAATGATGTAGCAGCTGATCATAAGCAAATGCGTGATGGTCTTTTTGTTTTCTCCCAGGTGGCTGATGCAATCAGGCGTTTGGTGAAATTATGTGTTGTGGCAGTCCGTTTGCAAGAGGAGAAAAGGGCCGTGGACGTAGTTGCACGGACATCTCAGACCGGCGGGGTGCAAGCTTCCATCTACGAAACAGATAAGACTATGATAGTTCACACGAAACCAATGCGGGAGGCCGCGCCTTTGTGTGTTCCTCCTAAAGGATTGGGTACAAGTGATGATAAAACTTCTGTTGATGCTAAGGGTTATTTTATTTATAAATGGGTGTATACTTCTTGGAATAGGGCAGATGTAATGGCACTTAAAATAGCATTACCTGACCCGTGGAAAAATCCAGCCGCCTTTTATGAGGAAGTTGAGGGAGCACTTAGTTCTTGTACTATGACTTTGGCTGACATTGATTTATTTTTTGGATTGATATTACCGCCAGATATGTGGAGAACTGTTTGTAAACTTGATGATCGTGTAGTTTTTGGGGAGTCATGGAAAGAATTAGAACAGATGCACGGGGATAGGGAACCTGCAAAAAAGCCATATCCATTGATTCTAGATCTTCCCGCAGCCATATTAGTTAAGTTAAAAACGATTATTCCCCCTAAAAAGATAGATTGGACTGTTTTAGCGTCTTGTAAGCAAAAGGAAGATGAATCGGTCTCTGATTTCTTTACACGCTTTGAAGAAGCATTTCATGATTTTAGCGGCCAGTTATTGTCAGATGATACGGGCAGACATTAGTTTGTTGATAAATATGTCGCAAATCTGTTACCAGGAATAACTAGTCGTCTAAAAGCTAGTGAAAGTTCATGGACTACCTCTACTCCGATTTCTCTTTTGACTATGGCTCAGTATTATGAACGTCAGGAATTAGAAGCAAAAGGTAGCGAGGATAAAAAGATTAAAGAATTAAAGATGAAGGTTATGTTGGCTCAAGCTTATGGTCCGCCTTTTAGAGGTAGTGATAGAGGTGGATGTGGATCTTATGGTTCTTCTTACACTCGTTAGAATTTGTCTGTTGATCAGTGTGCGTATTGTATGAAATTTGGGCATTGGGCCTTCCGATTGTCCAGCACTACGTGTTCAGCAGTGTTCACGTGGTCGGGGACAAATGAGAAATCGCTCAGGATATTCAGGGCCTAGAAGAAACACAAATAATCATGCTAGGGTTGGTGCTAATGTACGAGGGCTGTATGGGTTTAACACTTTTGATAGACGGAACCAATACCAGATGTCTAACTATGTGCAGCCTGATTTCCAAGATTCTGCTTATGCATAGGATTGCCTAGGATGGGGTAAGGAATCAGTGGAAGTTCCAGTAGATCAGAGGGGTCCCTATGTTACAGCACATGTTTTGGATTCTACTGATCAGTTTCTGGATGATACAGGAGCTACTACTCTTAGCGCTTTGTCTAAACAATGGATTCCAAGGGCTCCCCTGTCTGGCTTAACCATTGCATCGATAGGTTTCAATGGAACACCTTCCCCTAGCCCATTGTCACAACCACTTGCATTCCATGTTGATAAATGTACTGCTCCATGTCCATTTTTGCTTTCTCCAAATACACCAGACAATATTGTGGGTCTTGATATGTTCAAGTATTTCAGGGCTACAATACGATGCTCTCCTGAAGGGGTGCGTGTTATTTTGAATGATAATCATCCTGTGATGGAAAGAGTTTGTCTTGTTAAAGAGGATATTGCATTAGCTCCACTCCCTAGTACTTTGTGGGCTACTTCTGATACTGATGTGGGAAAAATGATTATTCCACCGGTACATATTAGTGTCAAGGAGGGAGCTATATTGCCACGTTTGCCGAATTGTGCATGATCTTATTGCAGTTGGAGTTGTTGAGGAAGTTCCGTATAATGTTTGTAACAGTCCGATTCTTCCTATTCTGAAAAAGGATACTGATACTAGGATTTACCGATTCATTATTGATTTACGAGAAGTGAATAAGATTGTGGTGCCACAATATCCTATGGTATCTGACATCACAACACTTCTTACTTTGGTTCCCCCGTCAGCAACTACATTCTCTGTGATAGACTTGAAGAATGCTTTCTTTTCGATCCCTATTCATCCTGACAGCCGACATTTGTTTGGTTTTACTTTGAATAAACAATCATATAGATTTTGCAAAGTTCCTCAAGGCTATACTGAGAGTCCTAGTATTTATAGTCAAGCGTTAAAATGACAACTTGATTCTTTTGTTTTGCCTGAAGGTGTGGCTCTCATACAATATGTTGATGATATTTTGTTGGCAGCTGATACCCCTGAGCAATGTGAAAAGTGCACTTTGTCCTTACTTTCTTTTCTTGCTACACACCATCATAAAGTGTCACGAAAGAAATTGAAATATTGTAGACCAAAGGCAACCTATTTAGGTCACCTTTTTTCTAAGGAGGGCCGTGCACTTACATCAGATCGTATTCAAGCAATTTTAGACACACCAGTACCCTCTACTCAGAAAGATGTTCGTGCATTCCTTGGTCTTACTTCTTTTTGTAGGCAATGGATATTAGGGTTTTCACACATTGTCAAACCTTTGCTAGCACTTTTGACTAAAGATACTCCAATGCCCCTCCCATGGACAGATGAATGTGAGACTGCTTTCCAGCAGCTACGACAAGCCCTTTGTTCAGCACCAGTGTTAGGTACTCCAGATTACACAAAGCCTTTTGCACTTTACGTACATGATAAAGATGGATGTGCATTGTCAGTTTTAGTACAGACACATGGCGATAAACAGCGTCCCTGTGCATATTTTTCAGCAGTACTTGATCCTGTCGCTCGAGCATTGCCTGGGTCTTTTCGTTCAGTTGCCGCAACAGCTGTGTCAATACGTCAGAGTGAAGGGATAGTTTTGTCACATAAGCTGTTGGTGTTAGTACCCCATGCTGTTGATGCTCTTTTAAATCAAACAAAGACGCAACATTTAACTAGCGCTCGCCTGATAGGATATGAATTGACATTGCTGGCTCCTCACATTACACTGAAGAGATGTGCAACACTAAATCCAGCCACTTTGTTGCCATATCCGGTGACTCAGCCTCAGTCACAAGAAACACATGATTCCTTACTGAAGAACAGACAAAGGGTCGTATTAATTTACAAGATACGCCCCTTCCAGATGTAGACGGGAATTGTGGGTTGATGGGTCTTGTTTGAAGTTGCCAGACGGTACATCCTCAGCTGCATATGCAATCACCACAATACACACGGTAGTGGAGACAGCTCGTATACCACAGAAGTCAGCTCAAGCAGCTGAACTAATAGCTTTGACACGAGCATGTGAGCTTAGTACTGACTTATGTGTGAACATTTATACAGACAGCCGCTATGCTTTTGGAGTGGCTCATGATTTTGGTTTGCTTTGGAAGGAGAGAGGCTTTCTCACATCCCACGGGATGCAGATAATGCACAGAGAATTAGTGCATAACCGCTTGACTGCATTGACATATCCAAAGAAACTAGCTATTGTGAAATGTAGTGCACACAAGAAAGTGACCAATTAAATAGGGCAAGGTAATGCCCTTGCGGACCTCTTAGCACGTGAGACTGCGATGCAGCAAAGTACTACTTCTATGTATGTAGCGAAGTCACAAGCTGAACGTTGGCATAATGCTAGACAAGACGTATTAGATATACAGAAATCGGCTTCTGTGAAAGAACGTGAGCAATGGTCTGAAGAAGGCGAATTGGATGATGAGGGCTGTTGGTGGAATAAGCAGATGGATAAATGGAAATTGCCTTTAGCTTTTGTACAACCTTTGGTTCAGATGGCACATGGGGTGGCACATGTTGGAACGTCAACAATAACGAAGTTGCTTACGCAAGTTTGGGAGCATCCAGAAATTTCCTGTACAGCTAAGAGAGTAGTACAGTCTTGTTAGATCTGTTTACAATACAATCCTAGAAAAGGGACACAAACTCCTGCGGGAGGGTTTGCTACACCAACTGCACCTTTTGAAGTTCTACAAATGGATTATATTCAGCTTGAACACTGCAACAATTTAAAGTATGTCTTGGTGGTGGTATGTGCCTTCAGTAAATGGATAGAGGCGTACCCCACAAAGGATAATACTGCCATTACCACAGCGAAGGTGCTTTTGAAATAATTTTTCCCTAGATTTGGTGTTTGCAGACTTTTATGGAATGATAACAGACCTCATTTTGTTGGGGAAGTTATCAAGTATGTCCTGAAAGGATTAGGGATCAAACAGAAGTTCCATGCGGTTTTCCACCCACAATCAGCAGGGTTGGTGGAAAGGTATAATGCTACTTTGAAGCTGAAGTTAGCGAAGATACAGGCTTCCACATCCTTAACTTGGCCAGTTGCATTACCATTGGCATTATTGTCTATTAGGTCAGTGCCACACTCTCGATTAGGCCTTACCCCCTACGAAATAGTGTTTGGAAGGCCAATGAACATTTGGGGAGTTCCTAAGCCAAATTCTGTATATGATGTACCTTGTGTCCTGATGAATGATTCTTTGGCACAGTTAACCAACAATTTGGTTTCTATTCATCAACAGGTTGGAGAAGCACTTCCTGACAGATCTACAGGTGAAGGCCATGAACTCCGACCTAGTGACCAGGTGATGATTAAGTCCTTTGAAAGATCAAGCAGCTTGGAACCAAGGTGGCGAGGCCCGGAGCAGGTGCTCCTTGCGACAAGGACAGCAGTTCGAGTGACGAACCGAAAGAATTGGGTCCATAGTACTCACTGCAAGAGAGTGCTACCTACCTTGGGGGAACCTGCTTTGCTGACCGATCATCAAGAGATTCTGACTACGGAGAAAGGCCGTGCTATATCACCTGATGAATCTGCGGAGTTCTTCTCGGACCATACGATTTCTGGTGTGTTGTGATATAATTTGAGACCGAGGAAAGACCCCGTAGTGCTGGAGAAAACTGGTTGAGCTACCACCCTGGGTTAGTGAAACGGAGAGCCAGTGTGGCAAGGGGGGGGGATCAGCCATGCATTAGAGTAGTGACACCCGTCTTGGCCCGTGGTGAAGAAATCAGCGGCTGCCCAGGGATAAGAGCTCCAATGATTGTTTTTAATTAATTTCTGAAAGGGTCGATTATCTCTGTTGCTAAAATGAATAACAAACTGATCATTAGTACTATGGGGTTTGTTGTTGTTTTGGTGGTTATAGCAAAAATCACCTGGTTTGTTGAAAAGAAGGCTCCTGCTCGTGAGTTTTTTGTTGCCACTACTCCAGTACCAGAGGATCACTATTACTTTACGCTTCCCTATCAGGAGAGAAGCACCGTCAATCGTACTTCAATAATACTTTCATTCAGATGTTGCACCATACTCATAATGCTACAAATACTACTAACTGTTGGGTATGTGGAATGATACCTGCGCATCAAAAGAAAGGAGGAACACCTTCCATTCCTCTTCCTTTTTCACACAATGGTTCTTGTCAAGCTTGGTATATGCTTTTGTTTACATCTGGAAAACGTACAGAGGGCGGACTTCTTTTTCGCCTTAATAAAGTATGCTACCAAGACAAAGATGGGTATCCCCAAGCCAAAGGAACTAAATGGGAATGGGAAGAGTATCAACCGGACAATGTTTCAATACCATATGTCTTCACAAATATAAGAGACTCTGACAAGAAAGAACAATTTGTGATTTCTGCTACAAAAACGAAGGCAGATTTATGTATACGTAGCATTGGGCGAATTCCAGTGGGGACAAGCAATTGTACCTTGATTTTAACTATTGAGGGTGTAAATAATAGTAGTTTTACAGCTTCACATAATACATATTTTGTTTGTGGTAACTATGGATATTACCAACTACCTGTTGGGTGGTCAGGTGTGTGTTATGTATCTTTTCTATTGCCCCCTGTGTTTTTGGCCCCTGCATCATATCACCGAGATTTTAAACTGTTCAATGACATCATTAAAAATAGATATGAATGGACAATAAGTACAAATGAGGTAGACCAAACGGACACTAGCCTGCAACAATATGTTGATTTTAACTTAGGGTTTTTCTCCTTTGTGGGTGCTGCGTTAAACAGTAGGAAAGTGAGACGATTGACTAGGGTTGTGGAAGCTGTTACCAATCAGGCAGCTCTAGCACTTGGGAATATTACAGAGGAGCTCCAAATTGCGAGGATTGTAGCGCTCCAAAATCGTATGGTACTAGATGTAATATTAGCTGATTGAGGTGGCGCATGTCGCATCATCAGTAGTAGTTGCTGCGTTTTTATTCCAGATCACTCACCTTCAGTATATGATGCAATATCTAATTTGCATAAAATTGCTGCAGAAATCCATACAGAGACTGGTACTTGGACTTTTTCTGGATGGTTTTGGGCTCTTGTTTCCACTTGGGGCTGGAAACTACTGACTATCCTGTGTGTAATGATTGCAATATTTTTCACATGCTGTATCTGTATTCAGTGTGGTCCAATGTACTGCTCCATGTGTATTACTGCTTGTATGCCTACCATACAGAAATGAAAGCACAACACATGTTAGATAAGGAAATAGCTGAAATGATGAGCATAAATATACAAGATGAATATTTAGATTATCCCAGAAAGACGAATGTCTTCAGCTAATGCTGAAAGGGTCGTCTGTTGTAATTTAATAGCAATTAGATTAAGCATTAGCAGAAGACATCTTGTATTTAGCAACTATTGTGAACATTTCACGGAATACATTTTGTATTCATGGCAGCCATTTTCTCTGCCATGTGCTCGCCATGTGCTTTGTCCTACCTTTCTGTTAACTACTCTTGAAAATCTGTCTAGTGACAAGTTATATTTAGCATCTCCCACTTTCGCACATGCACAGTAATATCTGCAGCTGTTAGTGATCAGTAACAGACAGTAATGTGTCAACTAGTCCTTGAAAACTGTCCCCTCCTACCTGTCGACTGTGCATTTCCATATGACCTTATATGTATAAGTCTTGCTTCTATAATTGTACCACCTTCTTTTAGCCCCTGCGTGGGTATAAAAGAACCATGCTCTCTTAGTTCAGTGTGCTACTTCAAACATTAGCGAAGGGTGCTGTTTGAACTGTAGTACCACCTCATGAGGTTTAATAAACTTTGTCTTTTATTTCAGTTTCTGTGCCAACTTCTTCCTATATGGTCTGAGGACTTTGTGCAGAGAAGGGCGAACCCCTTGCACTAGTAGGCCTTGCTGAGGCTTACTTTGACACATATAGGACTGCATACAAATCTGTGAGGAACCTCTGGTGTTGCAGACAGCTTGCACATTGTTGGAGGGCCACCAGCGTCTATTGCAGAAATGTTGTGCTATGTGGTGAGGTAGCTAAAGTGGCATGGGGTTGCAGTCAGTGGCACCTATCACACAAGGGTAGTAGGCAAATGCATAAAATTCCTTGCCACCTATTGCCTTGCTGCCAGTGACTGTGGCATGGTGATAAACTGGTGCTCTCTTCTGTTGGTGCATATCGGTATTTGATGCGAGCATTGAGACTGGCTTGCCTGTGAGATGCCAAGGTTATCACAGGTGACATTCTGAAAAGATCCAGTGGCCATGAAATTATAGAGCAGGCACTAGTTTGACCTAGTTGGGGATAGCCTGGGAGTGGGCTGTAGGTAAATCAAGCTCCAGCTCTCAGTATTAAACCATTTCCAGGATCTAATCAGGTGAGAAACGTTATCTAGCAATGACTGCTTCCCTAAGTTGTTTGGTGTGTGAGATCATTTCTTATATGGTCAGCCTGGCTGTGATTGGTTGGTTTTGAAATGGGTTTTGCCTGTAAAGTTGAGAAAACTCACTTCTTGCATGCATTACAAGGAATGTTGCAAGTGTTGTAATCCTTGTTATGAAATTCAGTTGCTTGGAAGGAAAAAATATAAGATATTAACAAAACAAATCACTTTGTTATAAAGTTCAAATGACTTTGCTTTAAAAAAAATATATAGGGTCTTAAAAATAGAAACTATTATGCAATTAAAAAGGATTTGGATAAAAACTGTATTTCCTATTTTTTTTTTACAAACTAGGATCTTCAAAAAAACCCAAAATGTTTCTTTATTTTCCAATATATTTCTATAATTATTTAGGTGCTCCTTTACTTTCTATCGGAGTATGTTTCAGTACAAATGGTTGGCTAGTTGTGGCGCTGGATTTACTCCAAAGTGGAGCTGGAGTGCATTTACTGCTGTTTTGGGTCCTTTATTGGTTATAGTAGCTTTAGGAGTGCACTTTGTGAATAGCAATCGTCCTACTCTTTTGTGGATGGGTTCTTTAGCTCTCCCTAAAGCCCTCCAAAAATCACCCTTAATCCCTCCTTAGCCCTCCATAAGCCCCTCGTATTTCGTAATAAGTATTACTCATTTTCTAGCCACTGATTCTGGTCCCTCCCACACATACTACAAAAACATATGCATATTTGCATGGAGTTCTCCACACTTGAGGCGAACATCTCTGCAAAGAAAGGATAACAGAGGCAGAGACTTCTGCATGTAGGTTTGTGAATAGCATTTTAAATAAGTGAGTAGTACTACTGTAGTACCATTAAACTGATTACAAAATACAGTTTGTGAACAGGTTCCTCAATCTTTTTCCGACAATGGAAGTATGGCTATGGATTCTAAACAGGATTAGAATGTGATCACTGCACAGAGTGCATACAGACATCTATTCACATCTGGGTTATTGAAAAGACTTGGATATGTTATACACTAAGGGCCCAATTCACAAAGATAAACTTACAATTTTGTATCTTTTTACTATTGTTTTGGTTTTCAAAAACTATGAGTTTAATTTTACGAATGGTAATTTAATGGCCAGGGAGACTCCGCAGTCAGGGCAGAAGAAAGGACACAACAGGCCTATCTTTTTATGGGATGAGTCTCTGCCACGAGTGCAGAGTCTCTGCCGTCGTAAAATTTCTGTTAGTAGGATTAAACTTGTAGTTTGTGATTACCAAATGAATAGTCCATTTATACAAAACAGTAAGAATGACTTTGTGAAGCAGGCCTTAAGTTTTTGAGACCTTATCTCCGTGACTCTGAAAGCCATAGTGAAACTGATCACGTTTCCTTTTTATGATCCCAATAAATCAGGTTTGTATATCAACTACAAATTTTTTTAATGTTTTTTAATTATTTGCATTCTTAATCATAATCAGTTGAGTAACTATGGGTAATGTTAAGCTTTAATGCACTTAGAAATAAATTGTAATTCATATTGGGAAATGGAATGGCAATCAGGTTTTGTTAAAACATTGTCATTTGTTTGGGTTATTTGAAGAACCAAGTTCTCAAACGGTATTTAATTGTCCTGCTTTTGATGACCTAAGAATACGAATTGTGTTTTTAGTCAAAGCCAAAGGAATTGGTATGTTGACAAATAAATGTATTCACTCATGCATTTACATTTTTTTAAAGATAGTACTCAATTGATTTTATTTTTTAAAGAAATGCTGTTGATGATTACCAAATAATGCATACATATTTTACTAAGTATTTTGTAAATGCATGTTTGTAATGTTTCAAAATGTAAACAAAACAAACTAAAAATACATTTGTGGGGCAGTAGTGTACTTGTTGTAAATGATAAGCTACCATTTACGGGCACAGTTTGTTTCTTTACCAAAATTAAAGATGGTATTTCTAGGTTAAAATATGGTATTTTCAGAAAATGATATGCTTAAGAATGGAGAAAATTGGTTTATTTACTGAAAATGTAAAATTGGTATTTGGAAACAAAATAATTTTACTTCCTGACAATAAAAAGCTGGTGTTTTTCAGAAATCATTTTCAACATATCAGAGCGGATCCTCACAATGGCTTAAGTTTCCAACTACACTCAGGTGGTCATTACAACCCTGGCTGACGGTGTTAAAGATGTGGTAATACCGCAAACAGTCAGACGGGCAAAAAAAGGGAATTATGACCCTGGCAGAAACCGCCAACAAAGACAGCCACTTTAACACACCGCCCGCCACGGCGGTACAGACAAGCAGCGCGGCGGTCACCGCCAACAGACAGGCGGGAGACAATGTACCGCCCACAGTATCACAACAGGCCAATCCGCCACCTTTTACGGGGCGGATTCACCGTGGATAAAAACACGGCGGAAACAGCTTTTGCTATGGGAAAACACTCACCTTCTACACATCCCACGAGGAACGACGACTCCATGGAGCCGGAACTCCAAATACTACCTGCCCTTGTCTTTCTGCTCCTTCACGACCAACATCGACGTAGGCGCAGAAGATACCGGTGAGTACTGCACCTACGACACGGGGGAGGACAAGGCAAAAGTTAAGGGGACACCCACCAAACACCCCCACCCTCGCATATCTCAACATACACACCAATGCAGTCACAAAAAGAACAGTAACAACCCACAATCCCCCCGGAAGAATGCAAAAACAATGCGAATTTCGGGCAAACATTATAATGTGCCAATATACATGTCATACAAAAATATACAAATATATGTATTCCAAAATCACTCATATTTACATAAATAATCCGAGAAGTATTGCAGATATGTACACAACAATGTCCATGCACAAACAGTCCAAAAATGCATGGGCGAGGCCCACAATAGATACCTGACCAAAATCCGAGAGAACACTGCCGGGGCATCAGATAGAAACACTACAGGCACCTCAGGGGGAAGGGAAGGGAAGGCACCTCAGCCAGATGAATGCAAAGCCAGATCCACGACGGGGCTCCATGCCCATTGATGCATCCTGGGGAGTGCAAAGCCACAGTCTCTCAAGTCTCTACAGTGGGTGGCTTGCCCACTGTTCAATCCTGGGGAGTGCAAAGCCACAGTCTCTCAAGTCTCTACAGTGGGTGGCTTGCCCACTGTTCAATCCTGGGGAGTGCAAAGCCACAGTCTCTCAAGTCTCTACAGTGGGTGGCTTGCCCACTGTACCATCCTGGGGAGTGCAAAGCCACAGTCTCTCAAGTCTCTACAGTGGGTGGCTTGCCCACTGTACCATCCTGGGGAGTGCAAAGCCACAGTCTCTCAAGTCGATGCAGGTCCATACTGGTACTGGGGGGTGACTGGTGCCCAGACTGGATGAGTCTCCCGTGAAAGGTAGTGTCCTTTCACTGTCCCAGCTGCACATGGGATAAGGATGTCTGATGTGGTGGGCCATTCATTCCTACCCAGTGCATTGCCCTGTTCAGCGGTGCTTTGCCATGGCGTTCTCAGGACTGTTCAGCGGTGCTTTGCCATGGCGGTTCTGGACTGTTCAGCGGTGCTTTGCCATGGCGGTCTCTGGACTGTTCAGCGGTGCTTTGACATGGCGGTCTTTGCCCTGTTCAGCAGTGCTTTGCCATGGCAGTCTCTGGACTGTTCAGCGGTGCTTTGCCATGGCGGTTCTGGACTGTTCAGCGGTGCTTTGCCATGGCGGTCTCTGGACTGTTCAGCGGTGCTTTGACATGGCGGTCTTTGCCCTGTTCAGTGGTGCTTTGCCATGGCGCTCTCTGGACTGTTCAGCGGTGCTTTGACATGGCGGTCTTTGCCCTGTTCAGCGGTGCTTTGCCATGGCAGTCTCTGGACTGTCCAGCGGTGCTTTGCCATGGTGGTCTCTGGATTGTTCAGTGGTGCTTTGCCATGGCGGTTCTGATACGGACATTGGTGTGTGGCATGACGATCTCCACACTGGACATTGGTGTGTGGCATGACGATCTCCATACTGGACATTGGTGTGTGGCATGACGATCTCCATACTGGACATTAGTGTTTAGCATGACGTTCCATCATTGCCCAGCGGGGCTGTGGCATCCTGTCCCCTCCTGGGCTGTGACTCCGGCGGTGGTCTCTGGACCAGTGACAATACTTGGGCCCTCCTGGGCTGTGTCTTGTGCGGTGGTCTCTGGACCAGTGACGATACTCGGGCCCTCCTGGGCTGTGTCTTGTGCAGTGGTCTCTGGACCAGGGGCGATACTTGGGCCCTCCTGGGCTGTGTCTTGTGCGGTGGTCTCTGGACCAGTGACGATACTTGGGCCCTCCTGGGCACTGACTCTGGCGGTGGGCTCTGGACCCGTTACGATACTTGGGCCCTCCTGGGCACTGACTCTGGCGGTGGGCTCTGGACCAGTGACGACGGTGCTGGCGGTTGTGTCTGGACCGCCGGAAATGATGGCGCACTTCTCCGCCGTGACACTCACAACAGGCTGGGCAGACTTCCTCAGGACCTTCCCCACCTTTTTTGGAGTTACAGCTGACTCACCAATCGCCTTCGATCCCATTTCACTTGTTGTCCCACCAGGAGTCTTGACACGGTCCCGTCGTCCACTCTCCAATTTCGGAGCCTTTACAGGGGGTGGGCTGCCAGTGCCTTGGCTCCGGGTCCTACTGCCTGCCCTGGTGGACGGTGCACTCCAAAAACCTGGAACACGCACCACTGGTACTGGTGGCTTTTTGGTGCTACGACGGGACTGATGAATTGGAGGGGGTGTGGGGGCAAAAAGGTCAATTTGACAGAGGGACAGTTTCTGACAAACACTGGGATGGGTAGCTGGAGGGGGTCTGGGAGTGGAGGAAGAGGAGGTGGTTGTAGGAGGTGTCTCTTTAGCTGTTTTGGGTGCAGGTGCAGGTACTGGAGGCTGTCGTGAGGTGGATGGATGTTGGGTGAGTGATTGCCGGCGTTTGGGTACTTTGGGAGGGGGCATCACAGACACATTGGGAGAGGACACAGGGGATGTTTAAATGGCAGTGGAGGTGGTGAGTGCAGGTGAGCGGCGTGTGGTGCTGGGTGTCCTGGTGCGAGTCCTAGTGCCTGTAGATGTGGTGCATGCAGGTGTGTGTGTAGACGACACTGGGAGGGAGGAGGGAGAAGAGGAGGAGGGGGACACAGTGGAGACAGTGGATGTTGCTGTGTCTGTATGGGTGTGATGCTTGTGTGAGTGCCTGTGGGATGTGTGGTGCCTATGTTTGCCTGAGCTACTTTTGGGTGTTCACTTGTGTGCATGCTGGTCTGTAGGTGTGCTTGGGATGGGCTGGGGTACATGGGATTGGGTCTGGGTGGAGGAAGTTGGAGGGGGGAGGCTGGACACAGGGACAATTGCTGCCATCAGTGCTGAGGCCAGAGATTGCAGGGTTCGCTGAAGGACAGCCTGACCAGAATGAATGCCCTCCAGGAATGGCATTCACAATGGTAGACTGCCCAACAGTGAGTGACCTGAGGAGGTCAATGGCCCCCTCACTGAGGGCAGCAGGGATGACTGGGGCAGGGCCTGAGGTGCCTGGGGCGAAGGTGATGCCCACCCTCCTGGGTGAGCGGGCACGGGCGAACGCTGAGGGCTGCTGGGAGGGCGGTGTTGGTAGGGGGTGGCGGCTGTACCTGTAAAAGTGGGGTGCACAGATGGTGCCGCCACCACAGGGGTACTCACATCGGCGGACGAGTCTGTGCCGCTGGTTGGTGATCCGGTGGCCGACGTGAAGCTCTCCTCGCCCTCCATCCCACTGGTGTATTCAGAGTCTGTGGTGTGGCCCTCCATGGCCATGTGGGATGCAGCTCCCTCGTGCTCCGGTGCCACTGTACCTCCGCCTGTTGATGCTGATGTACAAAAGGACAGGGAGAGCAGGAAAAGGAGGGGAGACAGAACAAAGAGAGTTTTAGTGCATGGCATACCGCTACCGTTGGCGGACAAGACAGACGCAGCAGCCCCATGCACTACACCGCACTCCTGCCCTCTGCACATGCAATTTCTGGGATATGGCCTACATGGCATTGGTGGAAATCTGCGCACATGGATGCCACAGGGGCAACTATACCTCAACTTGATAATTTACTGAGGTGGGGTAGAGTGCCACATGGCCTACATTAAGGAGGGTCCTTGCCTACCTAACTCGCCCTGGTCTAGGGACACCCAGAGCCCACCTCCCCCACCCAGACACCTCCACTGCACGCAAAGTCCGCAGAATGAGAGTGTACTCACCCCCTTGTGTCTGCTGTGTTGTCCTTAAGCGCCCATCCAACTCCAGGTAGGCCACCACCAGGATCCGGAACATCAGGGGGGTCATGGTACGACGGGCACCCCTCCCACGTTGGGAGGCCATCCCCAGCTGAGCCTCCGCCGTCTTCTTGCTGCAGCAGCGAATGTCCTCCCATCTCTTATGGCAGTGGGTGCCCCGTCTCTGGTGGGCCCCCAGGGTCCGGACCTCCTTAGCGATGGCACGCTTAAAATGTCCCTCTTCTGGTGGGCGCTGACCTACATGACATGCACAAGGAAAGAGGAACAGTCATTACCAACTGCACCATCAATGTGAGTGGCCCCCTCCCTACTCTGACCATGTGGGCCATTTATTCCAATGCTTTACTGTAGTATGAGTTCTGCCCCCTTCCCTCTTCCACCCAGCCCTGTCCACCCAGGCCTAGCCCCTACAACGTGCTCCCTGTGTACTAACCTGTTGATCTGGAGGACCGTAGAGTAGCATGTACTGGGGGAGGACCCCATCCACAAGTTTCTCCAACTCTTTTGCAGTGTTTCCCATTGTCCCAGTTTAGAGGTCAGGCAGCCGCCATTTCAGGGGCCCACATGGATTCATTTTCAACTGCGTCACACATACTGAGGCCTACACTCAACACACATACAGGAAGGGTTTTGTGTCTGCTGTAGTCTTGTGTGTAACTGTGGGTACATACCTGGAGGAATAGTGACTGGTTCTTCGCTGTTGTCCTTTTTAGGCACCGTCAGCTGGGACATATGAGAAGATGGCGGAATCCTCCGGTGTACCGACCGCTGGTGGACCTGTTGACAATGGAAGAGAGACATTTAATCGTGACCTACCGGTTTGACCGTGCTACAATCCAGGAACTATGTACCCAGTTGGAGCCAGACCTGATGTCACCAATCCGCCATCCGACTGGAATCCCCTCTGACGTGCAGGTGCTGTCAGTGCTCCATTTCCTTGCAAGTGGGTCATTTCAAACAACAGTGGCCATGGCATCAGGGATGTCCCAGCCTATGTTTTCCAACGTCTTGTCCAGAGTGTTGTCTGCCCTGCTGAAACACGTAAGGAGATACATCATATTCCCTCAGGTGGAGGATTTGCCTACAGTGAAAGGTGACTTCTATGCCCTTGGACATATCCCCAACGTCATAGGTGCCATTGATGGGACCCATGTAGCTCTGGTCCCCCCCCACAGGACTGAACAGGTGTACAGGAACAGGAAGAGTTATCATTCAATGAATGTCCAGATGGTCTGTTTGGCAGACCAGTACATCTCGCAGGTAAATGCTATGTTCCCTGGCTCAGTGCATGACGCCTACATCCTGCGGAATAGCAGCATCCCTGATATGATGGGTGAACTCCAGAGGCACCGTGTATGGCTATTGGGGGACTCTGGTTACCCCAACCTTTCCTGGCTATTGACCCCAGTGAGGAATCCCAGGACCAGGGCAGAGGAACGCTACAATGAGGCCCATGGGCAGACTAGGAGGGTTATCGAATGCACCTTCGGCCTCCTTAAGGCCAGGTTCCAGTGCCTCCATATGACAGGTGGGTCCCTATTCTACTCACCGAAGAAGGTGTGCGACATCATCATCGCCTGCTCCATGCTCCATAACTTGGCATTGCGATGCCAGGTGCCTTTTCTGCAGGAGGATGATCCAGATGATGGTGTTGTGGCAGCTGTGGCGTCTGTGGAGCCTGTGGACAGTGATGAGGATGAAGCTGAGGAGTACGAAAACGACAACAGGGAGTCAGTCATACAGCAATATTTCCAGTGACACACAGGTGAGAACATTATCATTTTTACCATTACATTAACTTTCACACATCTACCTCTATCCTGTACCTACATTTCACTCACTATTTGTTAATTGAGTTGTACCCTTCCATTTCAGTTTCACAAATGTGGTAACCTACGTGTCAACTGTTTGCATCCTTGAAGGGCTTGTGATGTGTGACATAGGTATGTTAGCCTTCCAATGGGTAACCCATTATGAAACTGTAATTTATAATACAGATTTACAAATCATAGACTGACTCCATTTGTTTTTAGTGTTTCAAGGGTGTTTATTTCAGTGCTCAAAAAATGAAGGGGGGTTGTAAACTGGTGATGGGTGATGGTGGAGGAATGTCCACGGCAGAGTCCAGTCTATTAGTCTCACAGGTACATTGCACATCTGGGCATTGGAAGTGGAGCTAGGTCAGTTCCGATTTGGACAGGGTAACAAAGTGGGACAGTGGGGGGACAATCAGGGTGGTCTTATTTCCTGGCGGGGGTCTTGCCATCTTGCTCTGTCCTGTTCCTGGATCTCAGGGCCCACTTGCTTGGTGGTTGTCCGTCTGCAGGGGATGGGGTGCTGGTGTGTTGGTCCTGTGGCGGGGCGTCCTGTCCACTAGCGCCGGCGGAGGTGGTGGGCATTTCATCGTCCTGGCTAGTGTCAGGGGCCCCTTGGAGTGCCACGGTGTCCCTCAAGGTCTTTTGAATGTCCGTCAGCACCCCTACGATGGTGCCCAGGGCGGAGCCGATGGTCCTGAGCTCCTCCCTGAACCCCAAATATTGTTCCTCCTGCAGACGCAGGGTCTCCTGCAACTTGTCCAGGACCGTCGCCATCGTCTCCTGTGAGTGGTGGTATGCTCCCATGATGGAGGAGAGGGCCTCGTTGAGAGTTGGTTCCCTTGGCCTGTCCTCCCTCTGTCGCACAGCAGCCCTCCCAGTTCCCCTGTGTTCGTGTGCCTCCGTCCCCTGGACCGTGTGCCCACTACCACTGCCCCCAGGTCCCTGTTGTTGTTGGGGTGGTGGGTTCGCCTGGGTGCCCTGTAGTGGTGGACACATCGCTGATTGACCTGTCCTGGGTAGGGAGGTTTGGGCCCGCTGTGTGGGTGCTGTGCTGGTGTTACCAGAGGGTGTAAGCTCGGTGTTGGGCTGTGGCTGGGCAAGGGGAACCGACTGTCCTGAGGCCCACGATGGTCCGGCCTGGTCATCAAGATCCAGTGGGGCAGAGCTGCTGTCATCACTGTGGGCCTCTTCTGGGGGTGGAGTGGTGTTGTCTGGACCCTCTGGTGTGGTGACGTTCCTTCGGGTTCCTGCGGGGGTATAAGTACATGATTATTGCATGTGTGTGTTTCATGGAGTGCAATGGTTGGGTGTTCGTGAACCCCAGTGCAGGCATTCCTGTGTGGGGGCTTGTGTGCTGATGGTTGGGGGGTGTTGTGGGTCTGTGCAGTGGGCATGCTTTGGTGATGGGTGTCCATGCTTAGTTATGTCATGCAGGTCTTGGGGTTGGGATGGGTGGTTGGTGTCATGGGTAGATAGGTGAGGATTTGGGGTGATAGGGGAGGGTGTGATGGTGGGGGTGTGTGATATCATGCAGGTAGGGTGGAGGGTATGATGGTTAAGATTAGACTTACCTGTGTCCGTTCCTCCAACGACTCCTCCGAGGCCCTCAGGATGCAAGATGGACAAGACTTGCTCCTCCCATGTTGTTAGTTGTGGGGGAGGAGGTGGGGGTCCACCGCCAGTCCGCTGTACCACGATGTGGTGCCTGGAAACCGTGGAACGCACCTTCCCCCGTAGGTCATTCCACCTCTTCCTGATGTCCTCCCTATTTCTTGGGTGCTGTCCCACAGCGTTGACCTGTCCACTATTCTTTGCCATAGCTCCATCTTCCTGGCTATGGATGTGTGCTGTACCTGTGAGCCAAATAGCTGTGGCTCTACCCGGATGATTTCCTCCACCATGACCCTGAGCTCCTCCTCGGAGAAGGGGGGGTGTCTTTGGCGTGACATGGGGTGGTGTAGGTGATGTGTGGGGTGGTGTATGTGTTGATGAGTGTGGTGAGTGTAGTGGTATGTGGTTTTTTGTGCTTGGATGTTGCGTGGATGATGGTGTTGTGTGCCTCTGTGTGATGGGGTTGTCTGTTCTGTGCTGTCTCTCTGGCCTTCTCTTGTGGGTGATGTGGGTGTGTGTTTTATATAGTATTGGGTGTGTGGGAGTGGTGTGTGTATGTGTGTCAGGTGTGTGTATTTCAAGTTGTCCAATGAGGCGGTGTTTTGGAGATGTGTGTGTATTTTGAGTGTGTACTGCCAATGGAATACCGCGGTTGAAAGTCCGCCGCGTGGATTTGTGGGTCGTAATGGCATGGGCGTGTTTCTGTTGGCGTGGAGGTGGATGATGTGTTTCCGCCAGTTTCTCGCTGACCTTTGGGGCCATATTTAAATTTTTTGACGCACAACTGCGCCAACGCTGTTGTGCGTCAAAAATATTAACTCCGGCTAACGCCATTCCAAAGCGCCATGCGGGCGCCTTATTTATGGAATGACGTTAGCCGGCAGAGCTGACTGGTGTGCGTCAAAAAAAATGACCCACACCAGGCAGCGCCGGCGTAGGGGAAAATGGAGCTTGGGCGTCAAAAAATGGGGCAAGTCGGTCTGAGGCAAAAAATCTGCCTCAACCCGATTTGCCCCATTTTTTTTTACTCCAACCCTCCATTGACATGACTCCTGTCTTAGCAAAGACAGGAGTCATGCCCCCTTGCCCAATGGCCATGCCCAGGGGACTTCTGTCCCCGGGCATGGTCATTGGGCATAGTGGCATGTAGGGGGGCACAAATCAGGCCCCCCTATGCCACAAATAAAAAAAAAATAATACTTACCTGAACTTACCTTAAGTTCCCTGGGATGGGTCCCTCCATCCTTGGGCGTCCTCCTGGGGTGGGCAACGGTGGCAGGGGGTGTCCCTGGGGGCATGGGAGGGCACCTCTGGGCTCCTTCCTAGCCCACAGGTCCCTTAACGCCTGCCCTGACCAGGTGCTAAAAAATGACGCAAAAGCGGCTGGACGTCATTTTTTTTTACCCGCCCACTCCCGTGCGCCATTTTTGCACGGGAGTTTAAATAAGGCGCACATGCCTTGGAGTCATTTTTTAGACGGGAACGCCTACCTTGCATATCATCAACGCAAGGTAGGTGTCCACGCTAAAAAATGACGCTAACTCCAAGATCTTAGGCGCTAGATGGGTCTAACGCCAAAGTATAAATATGGAGTTAGCTTTGCGTCGGATTTGCGTAAAAAAAAAACGACGCAATTCCGGCGCAAACAGAGTATAAATATGCCCCTTGGTGTGGCGGTATTGTGTGGGTGTCTGAATTTCGGCGGATTCCGTGATGTGTGTCATAATAGCTGTGGCGGTCTACCGCGGCCGCGGCGGTGTATTGGCGGTCTTCTGCGCGGCGGTAAGCGCCTTATACCGCCAATGTTGTAATGACCCCCTCAGTGTTTTTTTTCATACAAGAGGTGAGGTGAGTGCCAAAGGGCACTGTTCCTGTTATGACCCGACGTATTTTTGACTGGGTGCAGTTCACAAATTGCTTTCTTGTGATCTTTCTCCTGAAGTTTGTTTTTGTTGCAACTTTTTCTGACATTTGATCCAAAATCTTCATTAGAAGATTCTCCTTGTTCAGCTTGACTACACCTCTAAAACGCTCAAATTATTGCCCCTGAGAGTTCTGAAACTAAGCTTCAAACTAAACCAAACATCTCACGGCATAATACCTGCAGTCAACTTTTCCTTATAGTATATTTTCAGCTTTAGTCTGGAGTGATACAAGCGCCTTTCTTTATCATTTAAGAATAGTATTATTGGGGGCGTGGCTTCGACACCACCTGTGATGGCTGCCTGAATGTCTGAGTCTGCACCTCATCAGAACCTTCATCATGGAATATGCGACCAACAATGCAATAAGTCCAGGAAAACCGCTGCACTGCAGTCTGAAGCTTCAGGGAATCAAATATGGCCAATCATCCCCTATGGTGAACACTTCTGCACAATTAAATTACTTTCAGTGTTGCCACCTTAAGAGCTGCGGCTGCCATTTAGTTCCCACTCCGTTTCTCATCACAATGCACAGTTTCCCCTCAGTGTTTTTACAACATTCAGCCCTAATTAGAATTGCAGGTTGAACTTTTATTAAAATAATATATCCATACTTTAATTGACTTTTGCCAGAGAGCTCAACTTACCAGGTTGCTACTAGGATGCATTCAGGTATGGTCCTCCTCATATTTATTCAATAATTCTGGTACACCTTGTATAATAGAAAATTATACACAGCAAAAAGCTCTACCTTATTGGTTTAACATAATTAACAGCTTTCCACTTCAAACTATTTGCTATACCTTTCAAGCATTTGGTGAATGAGTAGGCTAAAAACAATGCATATTCACTCTCACATCCTACATTAGACTCTGACTCTTCCCCTAGGGACCTTTAATGTCTACTTCAGTATCTTCAATTAAAGTGGTGCACTCAGGTCCAGTCGTGCTACGTCTACATCTACAAACTCAGTCAAACCTCAGTCACCTTCTACTGGGAATAAAAGACTTAGGCAAGATCCCCCATCACCAGAAAAATCACCATCTCTGATTTCCTTAGAGGTCTTATTGGAAGAAATTTGAGCTCTCCTTCCTTTTGTGGAAGAAACAAAGAAACGCATCTAAAATCTTGATGAAAAATGGTCAACTGTAGAAACATGTTTATCCCTTGTAGAGCAACAAGTTAGTGACTTACACTAAGTAGTTAATAAAATTGCTGCTTTAGAAAAGGAGATCCTTCACTTAAAGAAACATTCAGAGGATCTGGAAAACAGGAACAGATGCAATAATTATGTATTTATGGTCTCCCTGAGGGGACAGAAGGTGACAATCCTGTTTCTTTTTTCACCTCCTTCCTACCTCAATTATTGGTTCTTCATCCTTCAACAACTCTTAATATTCAACGAGTACATAGACTGGGTCTTCGTCTTTCTCTTGCTATGCCGTCACCTAAACCTCAAGGAATTATTGTCTTCTTCTTGGAGTTCATTGATCTCCTGAAATTTCTACAGGTAGCCAAAGCTAAGAAACAAGTTGTGTAGTCTGGAAGAAAATGTTTATTTCACAGGATATATCAAATGCCACAACCAACACTTTGCAATATGGGAGCTCGATATGGTCTTTTCCACCCATGTTTCATTAAGGTCAGTTATCAAAATAAAACTACTTCCTATGATGACCCAGCTGAAACAAGGAAATTTAGAAACTCTCATCCAGCTAACAAGATGGACATAGCTGGTCCCTTATCGCGTTAATTTAATTTCACATGTTCGTTTAACTTATAATTTTAGGCAAATAATTTACCAATTAACATTAGTTTTGTATTGTGTTCATCTTGACAATATCTGTGGTCCTTTGTTTACTTATGGTATTTGCATGTTAACATTTAATTCATTTTAAAAAAAATTCCCTGACTGGTTCACATCCTCTCTCTGATACAATCATTCCCTTCTGCGTATGTTAATTCTGTTGTAGTGTATGGTCCTGGTCGGATGTGCCATCATCATCTGTGTTGTCACCACCCCTATCTTCCTTTTTATTCATTTCAGGCATGTGGTTTCAGTCATCAGTCTTTGACTGTACTGTCCCTTTGATATATTTTCTCCTTCATCTTTTCCTTTCTCCCTTTTTCTATTCCACCCCTCTTATAATCTCTTATTTCACGTCTCATGGTTCCATCTATCCTGTTGTTACACTATATTATCACTATTGCTCATTGATTCATAAGATGGTTTTCAATATGTATAAATGTTTTATTGTTATATAATTCAGAGTAATCACATGGAATATAAAAGGTTTCATTGGTCCTGTCAAATGACAGATAATATTATCCCATTTGGCTAAATCGCATGTTTATTCAGTCCTACTTTAAGAAACTCACCTCACTTAAAACTCACTCAAACTTGGTTAGGTAGGCTAATTTTTTGTGTCATTTTCATTTCATTTTGTTTTCCTATACAGTCACAAGAAAATGATGATAAAGGATGATGGATTATTATCAAATGTTTAATAAACAAAATCCCCCCTCACTGTTTTCAATATATATGGTCCAAAACAACCTGATTATGAGTTCTGGCCTCCAAAACTGCATCCAACATAATGATACTTACTATATATTAAGTTGTAATTGTGCCCAAATTGTAGACCCTTTTTTAGATAGGTAATCCTCAGTAAGATTTCTTCCTAAAGAGATACACAGTTTCTTTCTAATATTTCTTATAATGCTTTGCTAGAATCCTAGCAACTCCAATCCCACCTGATTTTATTCTGCTACTCATGGTTCCCTTACGCAACTGGACTATCTCTTTATATCTAAATCACCATCACAATACTTGCCTAATTCCTCAATTAGCCAAATGGTGATATCGGATCATGCCATGGTTGTTACAAATTTGGATTTGGTTGTCCCTCAACCTAGTTCTAATTGGTGGAGATTTAATAATGCATTGTTGAAAGAAGTACAATTTCCAGCTCATTTGCTTCATTTGCCTCTGACTTTTTCTCAATTAATGATTCCCGATCCTCCTCCCCCCTGTGATATGCAACACCTTTATGGCAGCGGCTCACGGATTTACCATAGACTATGGTCAAGGAAAAATAAAATTAGAAAGAAAGAATATCAATCTTTGTTAGCTTCCATTAAACTCCTGGAATAAAAGTACTACTCTTCTAATTTAAACACTGATCTTCAAAATGTGTTATCTGCTAAATTACATTTTAATACTCTTTTGACTATGACGCCTCTGCTATCTTTTTGAATAACAGCTATTAAATTACTGGCCAATTAACTTAAAGTAAAAAAAAGAGACTTCATATTGGATCGTTAATCAATTCTCACAACACTTTTCTCACTAAACATGAAGACATCTTAAATGGATTTGTTAATTTTTACAAGTCATTATGTACTCCCGAAACTCCAGTGCAACATTCTCCTATTGACAACTATTTGCATCAGACACACAAATCCACAATTTCTCCCTTAGACTTTGCCTCCCTTGAGGAAAATCTTACATCCAATGAAATGTCCCAAGGGCTTAATTCATTGAAAAAAGGGAAAACGCCTGGACCAGAAGGCTTTACTTTCAAAATTTTCCTGCATTTCTCACATATTCTCATCCCACGACTATATAACTTGTTCAATCACTTCACTGACTCTGCTTCTGCATCAGGTACGTTCCAAGAAGCATTGATTTCTTGAATACATAAAGAAGGAAAAGACTCCAATTTTTGGAAAAATTACAGCCCTATTTCATTAGTTAACGTGGATTGTAAGATCTTTGCTAAAATCTTAATGACACATTTAGAAAGCTTTCTTCCTCACCTTATTGGAAAAGAGCAGTCTGGCTTCATAAAAGGTAGGTTAGCATCTGATAATGCTAGAATATTCCTTAATGCTCTTAGTAAAACCCCACTCCTTAAATTTTCTCTTGCTTCAATAACAATCGACGCAGAAAAAACATTCAACAGAGTCAACTGGAATTGGACGCTAAAATCTTTAGCATGGCATAGTTTTGGCCCTAAAATAATTGCCCTTATCTCCCTCTTATATCAATCTCCATTAGCAGCTTTTACGGTAAACAGTACAATACCTCCATATATTTCCCTACAACATGGTGTTAGACAGGGTTGTCCTCTTTCTTTATTACTATTTATTCTAGCTCTTGAACCTTTTCTTACCCATATTGGTCTTAACTCGTCCATTTCTGCTTCCCTTATGGAGATGCACAACTAAAACTAGCAGCCTATGCTGATGATGTTCTTCTCTGTCTTTCATCCCCAGAACAATCCTTACCTGTGCTACTAAATGAAATAGATCTCTTTCCTGCAGTATCTGGTTAATAAGGAAAAATGGAAGTCCTTCCTCTAAATAAATGCATTTTTAAGCAACTATTCACAAATGCTGTCTTTAAATGGGCAACATCTGCTAGAATTAAATACTTAGGTATTTGGTTTACAAATTCAGTGCAGGAATCTGTTACTGTAAACTTTAAGGAACTCTTTACTAAGATTGAGAAGCTGCTTCACACATGGAATCCTTTGTATCTGTCTTTGTGGGATCGTCTAGACTCCATAAAAATGATGATTTCTCCTTTATTACTTTATACAGTTTCTGTGTTACTGGTTTATATTGCCAACAGTAGTTTTAAAAAGATAAATTCCATACTTTCTAAATTTTTATGTCACAACAACAAAGCAAGAGTATCCCTATCCTTCCTACAAAAATCAAAACTTGAAGGAAATTTAAATTTTCAAAATTTTTGTAAATATCACACCACATTTGGTTTACGCCAAGCTTTCTATTGGCTTTCTGACTCTACTTCACCTTGCTCTCTCTTATGGCTTCAGGTTGAAAAAGCTCTAATTCTTCCCTTTTCTTCAAAATAAATTATTTCCTTTTCTTCTAAATCTTCTATCATTTCTTCCCCACGTTTCAAAAATATAAATTCCTTGATAAGATCCACCTTCCATTCCAATTCACTGATTTTGTCTGTATTCCTCAATATATCTATGTGGTAAAAAAAAACAAAAATAATCAATAACAGACTTATTTTTGGGAATTCATGGAAACAACGAGTTATTATGTGGATTTAGCAATTATTCGAAAATAATGCTTCTCTTTTCCTCAATTTCAGCAGATACTTAAATGCCCTCAATCTTTTCAAGCTCGCTTTTCATTACATATAAACTCCATATTGGATACTTTCTTCTCCCTACAAGTCAGTACCTCAGGAATCTGACCTAACAAAACTTCTTTTGTTTCCCTAAACCTTCTATTCTCTATAAGGTTCTCCCATCTTCGTCTCCTTCTCGAACCAAATCCAAATCCGAACTTCTTTGGGAAAAGGACCCTGGTGTGACCTGGGATGTTACGCTTTGGAATAAGGCATGGTCTTGTATTCATAAAGTTTCTAGAACAGCTACTATCAAATTCTAATCTTTATTTATCATAGACTTTATTTTACCCCTTTGCGTTGCATTTCATCTACAACACTTCTTTAATATTATATATGTATAGATAGTTTAGGCACTTTAACCAATGAATCCTCTCCTACCTTCCCAGATTCTAAAATGCTAGATGTTTTCTAAGCAACCACCTTCCAACAAATTGCAGTGAATTGAAAATGCTCCTCTAAATTATCATTAACAAATGGTGGAACTCAGTATGTTCACACCATAAACTAGATACTATGTTTATGTCTAAGTATTCTCATTCTAATAATGTTCAAATATTATGGTTACCCCTAACATTGTTTCTTAAAAGCAATGCTCATTATATCGCCCTTACTAGTTGCACATTATCCGTATATTTTGAACCACCATGAATATTTTATCTCTCTGTTGTTTTTTATTTACAAACGTTATTATTGTGCATTGCTACTATGACTTCAATATTCTCACCATTTTTAGTTTCTTTTGTTATGCTTAATATAGTGAGGACAAATTATTGTTATGTATTGTATTGCATTATATTATTCTATTTTTAGATAATTATCCACTTTCCTTATTATCCATCCCCCTTTACCTCTTCTAAAAATCTATAAAAGACTTTGGTTGTTGATTGAACTCTAGTTTCCAATGGAATAATTTATGTATCATTTCTACGATGAATTCCTCTGTTCAATTGGTTATTTAAATTAAGTTTTTTAACCTAAAAAAAATTATTTCACCTTCCCAAAATATTCCTAGCACAACTTCTTTCCTTTATAGTGTGGTTACCCTCTTTTCAGTCGAGCCCACCCAGCCTCCACCTTTCTGGCACACCCAGCATTGATTTGCTATTAGCTGTTTAGGGGTAGGTAGTACCAGATCTATCTCTGTGGAGCCTTTTGGCCTGTGACAATGTTTCTTAATATGAGCTTGTTTACGAGAGAAATGAAAAGTGGTATTTAGGGACAAAAAAGGTGTACTCTGAGAAGAGCACAAGCTTTTCGATGTTGAAAAGTGATTATTTGCCAACAGTTAAAGGCTTGGGTCTGATGGCAAGATTTGTGTATTTCCAGAAAACAACAATCTAGTATTCAGGAAAACAGGTTTGTTAACATGAACAAAAGCTGGCATTTGTAGGAAAATGAATATATTAAAAAAGAACATGTTGAGGGGACGTGTTTTATTAAATAATTAAAACTGGTAAATGAGGGCAGAACAGTGTTTTTCCAATAAATGACAAGCTAGTGTATATGGGAAATAAGCGCACATCCAAATGTCAAAGACATTAGCACAGATTATAGTAGCACTATGGCAAATCAGAACAGATTTTTATTACAGGCTTCAGTAAAGCTCCATAGGATTGTGATAAATGTAGATTTTGCGTCAATTACTTACCGTTAATGGCATTAGCCTAGTCCTACTCCCTATCCTGCCTTGTTCACCAATGAGGACTGTTTGCCTCACCTAGACCCCTCCCTTCCCCTTTTATAATTTCCCCCCCAACCAAACCCTCTCCTGTACAGAAACAAGCCAAAGAGCAACTCAGTTGACCTGTAGTGGGAGGGAGGGAGGGAACTGGAAGGAAGGCGAGGGAGTGGGAGTGGGAATGGAGTAATGCCATAAATGTTAAGTAATGGACGCATTACCTCCTGTCCCTCCCTTCCCTTCCCTATTAACCAATGAGACATAGCAAGTAAGCATGAGACAGACAACTGAGTTGCAACACGGAAAGACTTTAAACACAACCAGGTAGGACACAACCCCCCTATTCCTTCATAGAGGACAGCACCCTGTGCCCCAAAACCACCTCCATACATTCCAACTCAGCACTTCTATAGTGTAGAACAAAAGTGGAGGGAGTGGCCCAAGTAGCCACCCTACAAATCTCCAACACAGAAGTGCCCTGCAATTCAGCCACCGTAGCCGCTATACCACAAGTGGAACGTCCCTGAATTCCCAGAAGAGGCACCACCTCCTTTAAAGCATAGGCCAGCAAAACCATAGACCTGATCCATCAACTCAAAGAAGCAGTAGAAGGCTTCTCCCCTTTCCTAGCAGGACCAAAATTCACAAATAAGGAATCCCCCTTCAGAAAAGCAGCAACAACCTTCAGGTACCATAACACAGCCCAACGCACATCCAGACAATGCAACTTGTCTTCCTCCTCAGAGGAGGGGACCTGACAAAAAGAAAGCAGGACCATCTGGCTGGCATGAAAAGCCGAATTCACCTTAGGGAGAAAAGAGGGAACAAGGACAACCTGATCCAGAAAAATCTTGCAAAAAGGGAATTTGACAAAGCCCCCAACTCCCCCAAACGTCTGGCAGAGGTAATAGCAACCAAGAAACAAGTTTTGAAAGTCAAATGTTTCAAATCAATTTCCTGCAGAGGCTCAAAGGGAGGACCTGACAAGACATCCAACACTAAGTGGAGATTTCAACCAGGAAAAGATCTAACAGGTCTAGGAATCAAGTTCAACTGCCCCAAAAAAATGTAGGCATCAAATTCCCCTCATCCTTCAAATCCTGTGAAGGACCCTGAAAAGCCTGGATCGTAGCCCACTGTACCCGCAAAGTAGCCACAGACAAACCCATATGGGCCCCATCCCACAAAAATTGCATCACCAAAAATAGAGAAGCCACAGTAGGATCCACCTGCTGTCGCAAATACAAGAGCAAAATACCTTCCACTGGTGAGCATATGAATGCAAAGTGGATATTCGCCTAGCAGCCTGCAAGGTCATAGCCAGCTGTCCCAGTACTCCCAAAACCATCAAACCACTCTGTTCAACCTACAAGCCATCAAATGCAGCCTCTGCAAGGACCCCCGGGAGAGGCATGGAAACATAAGAGAACCCACGCCGACTCGATGGAAAACAACTGGAACAAAGGAAACCAATTCACCCGAGGCCAACGAAGGGGTGATCAAAATTACCTGATCCCTCACACTCCGGACTCACACCAGAAAGGACCTGAGCAACTGAAAGGGGAGAATGCATATAGAAGACCCTGGGACCATAGACAAATCAACCCAGAGGATAATGAAACCGGGAGCAGAACCTCTCCACCTTTACATTCTGGGAATGCAAACAAGTCCACAACCGGACAACCCCATCTCTGCACCAGAAGAGTGAACAGAGGCGACAGAAGAGAAAAAACCTTGGATGAAGGAATGACCCTGCTCAGCAGATCCGCCCGGACATTGTCCACACCCCGAATGTACAGGACCCAAAGAGAAAGAACAAAGACCTGAGCCCACAAGAAAAGGTCCTGTGCAATCATATTCAGAGACCTGGACCTGGTCCCCCCCTGTTTGTTGATGTAGGATTTGGTGACCAAGTTGTCTGTCTGCACCAGTACTGTCTCCCCCCTCAGGAATACTTGAAAATGCACCAGTGTCAATAGAATAGCTTTCAACTCCCTCCAATTCGAGGACGTCCCTGACTCCCTGAGAGTTCAAAACCCCTGCACCTGATCCAAACCCAGCCAAGCCCCCCCACCTGGAGAGACTTGCATTAGTTGTCACCAGCAGAACCGAAGGAGACAGGGGGACCCGCCTGCCGGAGATGAGATGTCACCAGCCACCAACGCAACTCCCTGCGAGTGGACGCCAACAGCAGAATCCTCGCATGAAGATTGTGAGGATCCGGAGACCAATGGGAGAGAATTCAGTTGACCAGACATAGCAGATGAAACCTGGCTCAAGGCACCAGAAAAACCATCGAAGCCAAGTGACCCTGCAGGCACAACCATCTGAGAGCCCTGGGAGCCATTTGTGATAACAAAGCATCCACCTGCTCCTGCAGGCAAAGCAACCTCCTTTCTGACACGGTCACCAACCTCTGCAACATCAGAAAATGAGCCCTGATGAACACCAAGTCCCAGGAGGGCTCCAAATCTGATTTTCCCAATTTATGAATCAAGCTGTGATCCTGGAGGACCTGAAAGACTCTTGCCACATGACCCAGTAACTGGGCCTCTCTGGAAGCCTGTACCAAAAGATTGTTCAAATAAGGATGTATGAACACCCCCTCTGCATGAAGAAGAGCCATCAGAGGCACCAGCACCTTTGTGAAAACCTGGGAGAGGACTTGAGGCTAAATGGAAGAATACAGAACTGATTGCAAACCGCAGGAATTTCTGAGAGACTTCTGCAACAGGACCATGAAGATAGGCATCTTGCAGATACAGAGACCCCCAAAAATCCCCTGGACCAATCAGAGGAATAATTGCTTGTACGGTCAACATCTGGAAATGAACAGTCCTGATCCAAAAATTCACCCACTTGAGATCCAATACTGGACGAAAACCCCCAGACATCTTCTGAACCAGAAACAGGGTGGAAAAGGCCCTCTTCTTCGTTCCCCCAGAGGCACCCTGGAGATGGCTCCTTTCAATAATAAGTCCTGGACCCCCGATAGCAGGGGTGATCTCCTGACGCTGTCCACAGGAAATGGTGTTGGCCGAACCTCAGTATCTGGAGGAACAAGATCGAACTCTATAGAGTAGCCATTCTCCACAATGTTCAGTGATCCATGACATCCTCCTGCCAAACCGACAGAAAATGCTGTAGCCTGCCTCTAACTGGCCAATCTCCCCTACAACCGTGATTGCCAGAAGTCCTTCTTGGAGGCCCCCTTCCTAGATGGGACAGATTGCTTAGGAGAAAAGCAGGGCTCGAATCTACACTCTCTGGAAGAAGAGGGCCTTGGTTCATATTTGGTAGAAGACCAAGGATGTTTCTTCCCCCCTTGCTAGCCGAGGCACCCCTTTATAAGGCAAAACACGTTTCCGTTCCTCAAAAGCTTTAGATATCATAGCCGGCAACTGATCTCCAAAAATACCAGGGCCCTCAAAAGGAAGTCTCCGAAGTGCTGCCTTCTCCCCAGGGTATGCCTTCCACTGCTGTAACCAGAGAGACCGTCTGGCCACAATCAAAACCCCAAATGCTATGGCCAAGGTGCGGACAACATTAGAAGAAACGTCCACCAGCAAGCGAGCCTGCTGCTCCATAACAGCCAACAAGTCAGAACACTCTGACTCTGAACCCTCCTGTACAGCCACTGCAACCTTATCAAAGTCCTGAACCAAAGACTGTGCAGAATATGCAGAAAAGATACTGGCCCTTAAAGCCAAATTTTCAGCTGCAAAAGCCCTTTTCAGTCCAGAATCAACCTTCGATCAGTGGCATCAGTAATAGTACAGTCCTCCGGATTCACTGCTGTTTCCCCAATTAATGTAGCAAGCATGAAATCCAGCCATAATGAAGGTGGCAGAGCATCCTCACCTTCCAGCAAATATAATTTCTGAAGGAAACGCGGAACCTGGATCTTCTCTACCTCTTTCCATTAATGGACAACCATATCCTTGACAGGCCCTTGGAAAGGCATAGCAAAACGAGATAGGGTAACATACTGAGGAAATAAATGGGGTTCCGCTGCAGCAGGTTTAAAGGCAGGGAAGCCCAGATTGTCCTGCACATGAGCCAAAATGTCCCACATCTCCTCACGGGACACATACTTCCCCCCAGAGGAAGTAGAAGGAGCTTCGTCCTCCTAAGAAGGGGAGCTACCAGCAGCCAACAAAGTGCGTGCCATAGAGGGATGCATGAGCAGAGCAGCCCCTGCTTGGAGAGCCCTGGACACAGCCACCTCATTCATGTCCTGTACCTTCTCTCTAAACATGAGAGGCACATTCCTATCGACAGAACCTCTGGGTACATGAGGTTTCTTCTTGGGAACAGGAACATCCTCCCCTTCAGAGGGCAAAGAGGAAGACAAAATACGCCTCCGCTTAGTACCCCTCTTCTCAGCCATGATGCATAAACAGAAAGGCCCGCACAAACCAAAAAGGCAACTTTAAATAGGGGAGAGAACCCCCCACAACACCAATGAAAATGTGGCAAAAATGGCCCTCAAATCATGGGCCAAACACAATTCCCCCCCCCCCAAAAAAAAGTCACATAATAAAATGGGCCCAAAATCCCGGTCTGACCACAAAAATGAGAAGCAGCAAGCTGCTGGGTACGCGTCCTGCTCTGCAAGGCGTTAACCTGGAAGCACAGTCCCAGCCACAGGAGAGCCCTCAGACACTGTCGGAATGATTAGGAAACCGCGTCAGAAGAGGGGGCCGTTCTCACCTCGACAAGACGCTTCCAGGCCAGAAATCGCCACCAGAAGCACCGCAACTCGCCGCGAGAACAACACCGACGCCCTCCAGGCTCCACCATGGAGAAGAAAGAGAGGTAAGTCCAGGGGTAGACAAAAAAAAACAGAAGGGGGTTTGGGCAGGGGGAGTTTTTAAAAGGGGATGGGAGGGGCCTAGGTGAGGCAAAGGGGCCTTATTGGTTAATAAGGAAGGCGAAGGAGGGGCGGGAGGTAATGCCTTTTCAGCAGTCATTTAAGGACTTTCAGTGCATCTTTCCGCACTACAATTATCTGTCTTTATGTCTTTTAGAATGCAGCTTCCGGGGCCTTGGTGCTTGGATATTTTACCATTTGAATTGTTCTGTAGCATTCAAGATCAGGACCTCCAAACAAGGCTGAGCTTCAGTAAAAAGTGTTACTGAAATCATTATAATATCAATAGTTTACCTCAGTGAAAATAATATTGTACTGTCTAGATAAAAACTACTGTAAATTTACTGCCTGAAAAAAAGAAAATTAAATTGATCTTTATAAACACTAGACTGTAGGTGCATTCTCTACTTAAAAGGAAATTAAATTGATCAGTCTTCAACTGCTACTATGAAGACTAAAAGATTAAGGCCCTCATTTGGACCTCGGCGGTCTTTCCCAAGACCGCTGAGGTACCGCCGTGCTGAAGACCGCCAGTGATGACAGTTTTCTGCACAGCGTATCATGACTGCTGGCAGCCCTCCACCCTTTTCCAGACGGAGAGTCGCCAGCAGCCATACTAGCGGTCGGCGGCGAAGTGGAGGCTGCTCCTCCTCCACGTCATCAGAACACCGCCCACCAAATCACGTCCCAGGATTCAGTGTGGCGGTGTTCTGGTGACGGGGAGCTGGCGGCGGAGCAGCCCCCATGGATCCTGTTCCCTCCCGGAAGATCATCGGACCAGGTAAGGTGATCGTCCGTTAGGGGAGGGAGTGGGGGGTGTTTTGTGTTGTGTGCATGCATGGGGGTGTGCGTGTGAGTGTGTAGAGGGGGTGTGTGTGTATGCATGCGAGGGTGTAGTGTGTATGGGAAATGTGTGCGCATATGTCTGAGTGCATGTATGCATGTATGTGTGCTTGTATGTCAGCGTGTATGTGTAGTATTTGTGTGAGTGTGAGTGTAGGGGGGTGTGTGTGTGTCAATGTTTTAGGGGTGTGGGGAGGTGGATCCTACTACCTTTGGGGAGCGGCAGGGGGGTTGTGGGTTTGGTGGGATGACTCTGGGGAGGGGGAGAGGGGCGGGGGAGACCCCTATCAGTGCCAGGGAACGAATTCCCTGGCACTGATAGTGCCTACCGCCATGGATTGCGTGGCGGTACAAAACCCCACGACATCCATGGTGGTATGCGGGGTCGTGATACCGCCGGCAGTGTGGTGACGGCCGCCGGGCTGTAGACCGAAGTCTCCAGCCCAGCGGTCATTACCACCCTGGCGGTCAGAGTGAAGAAGTGGTGGTTTGACATGGCGGTCACCGCCATGCTTGTAATTTCGTTATTTTTTACCGCCGGCCTGTTTGCGGTATTACCGCCACTTCTCCACCGACCGCCATGGTTGTAATGAGGGCCTAAATGAAAAATGCAAGAACGACATCATAGTGCTATGAGACCTTACTGAAGGCATGCACCTTGATATGGTTTTGTGCTACTATGTCTGAGTGCTACCACAATCCACATTATTGCCTCCAACAGCTCTAGTGAAGAAGGTGCACAACTCTGACTTCAGGATAAGTAGATGGGAGTCAAAATGGGGCATTATTTTCCTGGCCCTATAGTTTTTTCAGGGCCCTATCTTCTACTTGCAAAATATATATATTTTTAAGCAAGTCTGTCCTGTTTATTTATGGCAGCAAGCACTCCTAAAAACACTACATGACTGCAGATACTGAAGTTGCCCTTGTCTCGTTCTCTGAGAAAAATTCATTGTGTACTTAGAAGCAGATGCTTGTGGCATGTGGGCCTAGTATGACTTTTTAATTGGGCTCACGAAAAACGTCTGACATGCCTGCTAGACATCAGTTTAGATCATGACCTCTCCTTCACCACCCAAGTTAATGCCACTGCAAAAACACTTTGTTCTATCTGTGTCAGTTTCAATTGCTCCTGTCTCTATTAATCCTCCACAAAATGCACTATTATCTTGGAATGCACAATTACATTTTTTAGACTAACGTACACTTTGCTAATTGTTCTGGTGTCTTAAATAAGGAGATTTCCAAACTCCAAACATCTGAGCACCAAGCAGCCTGGCTCACCTTTGGTCAGTGACACCACACTCAGATCACACTGGCTCTGTTAAGCATTCACCGGCTTCCTATCAAGGACAGAAAACAATTCAAAATTTCTTACATCACCTACAATGCACTTCTTGGACACACTTCGGCAAACCTTTCTAAGGTATTTCAACAAACTGATATCTACTCAGAAAATGAGAACAACCTTGTTAAACATCCTTGTAATCCAGTTATCGAAAATAATGCATTTTGAGGAAGATCCCTTCATATATAGTGCTCCCCACTCTGGAACACTACGCTCACACCCTGGAGACTAAGATTACTTTGGTTGTACTTCTGAATATTGAGTCTAAGAATATCGACATTCAGGAATATTGTGGACAGAATATCACAGCACAAAATATTGAACAGTGAATCCACCCAGGGAAACATAGAATTGCTATACATAACTACACATCTACATACCTTAAAGATATATAGATCTAGATATCGCCAGGATACATATATGTGAAGTTAGGCATAGAAAATCTATACTTACCTAGCAATATTTTGGATTTGATATTTTGTCCCTGACATATACATGCCTTGATATTCTGGGTTCGATATTTAGGGTGCACACTGATTATGTCAAATTTCATATAGACTGAAGAATGACTGCCCATGACTAGAAGATACTTTCAGCCCTCAACCAGCTTTCTCCCGGAACCCCTCAGAAACTGAACCTCTCATCATGATACACAGTCAAATGCCTAAGACTTGTGAGTGTTTGGAAATTTCGCTTGACTTGCTCATTGATGTCCGAGAGTACTTTACACCAAGGCTTAACCGTGGTGTCATCTCCGCCCTGTAAGTCATATGGAATTCACCCATGCTTGCTGCCATCTAATCCCACCTGATCTATTTTAAACACCTTGCCTTCCCTAAATCTGACGATTCCCAGGGCCTTCCCAAATACAGACATCAGCTTCATGTCATGGGAACACAGAAACATTCACACTTTATGCTGTGTCAGCTAAATCTTTTTAAAGCAACCCCATTCCTAGCCAGTAAAGCGCAGAGAGATCGAGGACAGCTTTATGTGGAGCTTTACAGAAATATCCTAGTATGTAGAGGTTGCAGCATTAAGCTAATGTATTTGGGAAGTTGATATGTTATACCATGGATACTCATAAACATTTTCCCAGGGGCCAAAAAGTTTAGTCTGTGGTGTGACTGTAGGCCACACTGATTCCAGCAGGGTGGCGGTCAGGGTGAGTGGGTTAGATGGATATATGGGAAGCAAAGCATGTACATCTGGTGGCTGAACTGCACAATCTGAAACCAGAAAACCTGCAATTAATCCCGGTTTCGCTACTTGACCAAATTGTGTGGTCATAGGCAGTTTATTTTGTTCACTTTCCCTCCTTTTTCTTTATTATCTCATATAAGAGGACTTAGAACTACATTACTTCAAGGTGTGCACTGTGCAAACAAATAATTCTGAAAACACTAATATGATGTGCTAGGGTAAAACGATGTGTTAATAAAATACACGTTTTGATTATTGAAGAGACTATCATATTTGTACACGTTTTCTGCAAGATGTCTTTAAAAATAAAGGGGTTCCTCGGGTTAATTAATGCAGGACACCCTAGTTGCTTCATTTCTTTACCTTCAATTAACCATTAAATAAAGGTGTGCCCGTTTGTTTAACATATTTTTCATGATGGTGCTGACACTGCTGGGTGGTGTAAATAGCAACTACTGTTGACCTGGGGGCCGCATGTAAATGTCAGGAGGGCCGCATGTGGCCCGTGGACGTACTTTGAGTATCACTGTGGTATACAATGTCCCATTTTGACCCATTTTCTCAAGGGTTCTGGGAGGAACTGGCTCCCCCACCAAGGCATCGTTTACAAGTTTGGGTTCACTTTACAGGTCGTGAAATATTACAACATGCGGTAACTGCTTATAAGACATATACCATTTAGCCAGTCTATTTTAAGGGATGCTTTAAAATACAAGGTTAGGCCACATTTTCCCAAAGTATTCTGGCAGGAAGGATATCTCTGCCAATTCCACTGAGCATTAGGGGCAACTTTTCTTGCTATGCTGTATCACTGGAAGTAGGGATATGTATTTACTCCCGATTAGTTTTAAATTTTACTAGCCGTCATGAAAGGACACCATGAAAAACAGCACCAAGTCAAGTATCTACCGAGCAAATGTATTCTGTTGACATTAGTTTCACAATATCTTCCAACAGCGTCAAAGTGATGGGAGAAAAACAGAAAAAAGCGTCCTCTAAATTGGATCAAAAGAGTATTTTATCTATAAAATCTACTTGTCACACAGCCCCATCCTGCCCCCATCAGCTCCAGTCATCTGCTTGTGTAATACACCATCACACCACTAATCATCACACCACTAACACGCACAAATATACACACCGAGAAGTTCACACCCTGGTAGAGGTCTTCACCGCAGCACATCATTAGACATGAACCATCACACACATGAACCAACACACGAACCTATCAACACACGCACACACCATTACACCAATACACTAACACATACATCACACACACCATCCTCTCAGACTTACTATCTGGCAAGCACCATGAAGCTAAAAACAGAAACTGTCACTGTATCACACACCATTATACCCTAGCACATACCAACAACAAACAGACACACTCGCATACTACAAACACCAACAGAACCACAATCGCGCACACAGAACGCTGCGAGAGACTGTAGTCCCGCTCCCAGCGTAGTTAGTATTCTATCTATCTTAGAAAAGAGTGTACTTACTGCTTGGCACATATACAAGTACAGCGCGTGTCTGTATTTGTGCGTTTGCGTGTTTCTGGGTGAGTGTAAATATGCACTGTTGCTGTCTGTGTTGCTGTTAGAGCTCTGCACAGGTGAAGGTTTACAATGATGCAAATCATGTTCATGGTTGTGTGTGTGTGTGTGTGTGTGTGTGTGCGTGTGTGCGTGCGTGCGCGCGTGCATGCGTGCGACCTCCTTTCCGTCCACGTGAAGGAACCTTGCACTCCTGCTGCTCCTGCCACCCGCCCTGCACTTGTTACTAGCGCGAGGGAAGGCTGCCGGGCTGCTGCCCACGCTGTAACGGAGTTGTTTGTTAGTGAACCTTGGTAAATCGTCATTCCACAATAGGCAGAACATTTAATTTGTGAATGCACGTTGGGGGAGACAGCCAAGGGTGTGAAGTGCACAGGACCGCTACAGGGGTTTCAGTCAAGCTCTCATTTGTGCTTTCGGGATGTTTGTTCGCGTAGTTTCTCGTCTTCTTGTCCAGTTGCTTATGGCCCTGTTTTCTAGCCACCTGATACATCTGTGTGAATTAAGTGGCGTAGCAAGGATGCAATGGGTCACGGTGCAAGCAAGGGAAATGGCCCCTTTGACTGCTGTTTGAACAGTAAAATGCAGCACTGTCCGAGCTCAATAGGCTGCCCTGGGCCCCAGTGCCACTGCACCTACTGCGCCAACGATAGATACACCCATTAGTGTGATTGTTTGGAGCATAACATTTCACACTTTCGAACACAATGACTCTGCGAGTGCCATAGGAACACCATTAATAATGTCACTCGTCTAGATGCCATTTAATTTTCAATGTTTGTAGCCCAATTCACGTCCTCTCTTGGGGACTGTCGCGTGATGTTTATTGCGAGGGAGGAAAGCAGTGAATGCACACTCTTGAATTACCTCTCTACCTCACCACTGGAGAACAAAAGAAGGGGAATCTACACAACACCGACTAGGGAGACATGACTGAAATACCGATGTGTGTGGTAGTCGGGGTGCAGCCAGACACAACAAGCCCGAGTCACGGATGATGTCACAGCGGAAGCAGCTCTCCGGGAAGCAGACTCCAGACCTCTGTCCGCAACAGTGTGACACGCACCCCCTGGTCCCGACAGGGACGGGGTAGTCACCAGAGATAGATTATACCCACAGAGTAGTGCCCTCCCACCCCCCAAAAAAATGCTTCACAGGGAAGTCAGTATGTTACCAACTAGCACTTGAATGTGTCATTCACCACAGAAAGAGGGACGACCGACTTTCCTCCTTATTGTTCGCGGGTGGCCTTTGGTTTCTGTGTTTTAAAATGCGTTTTTTCGCATCCCTCAGGCGTCCCGAAGTGGGAAAATATCAGAAGCCACTCACAAATAATTTCTACTGGACCGAAGTGATGCACTGTATTTCTGGACTTCGGACTATATGTGACCATCAGAAAAAAGCACGGGATGCTCCACGGGCTAAAAAATGCAGACTAAATCTGTAGATGTAATCTATTCATGCCATATCCAATTAATGGCATATATAATAAAAAGGAAGCTAAATCTGAGTTGGCCACAATAACGACATTAAAAAATACAGTGCTGTGCCATTATAACCATTTGTTTCTCGATTTAATCCAGAAAAGTCCCACGGTAACTCCTACCGAGTTCTTTACGATTATTTTTATTTTCTTAGTGTTTGAGATGGAATTCTGATCAAATAACTAAGATGCAACATGTTTTCTGAAATGTGGTTACAGACATGTTCACAAACTAACCGGTTCCTGCATGCATGTGTTAAATATAAACATCTACTTTCTTTTGTTTAAATTCACCTACATTTATAATTTGCGGACGGAACAACAGGGCTTTTCATATTTAAATAGAAATAAATATTGCCTGCCGCCCAACAGATCCATCGTGACTGCGCATATACAACTATTCGGCGTGGTGTAAAATAGCAAAGTCCAAGAACTAGGAGCCTTTTGTTTCGTTCTAGAAAAAACGCGTCTTGCCTAAAAACGTGTCGTAATTATTCTTTTTTTACCTTAACCGGGGACGTTCACAGGTTCCAGAGCGACAGGTTTTTAGATGCTGTCTCGCGCTTGATTTAGTCGCATGGTAATAAAATGTTTTTTTTTTTACTTTTCTAATTTTTCCCCCAGTGGAGTTTTGTATAGTCACAATAAAATATATTTAAAAAACGAGTCTACCTCGATTTAAAAACTCACCATTATACATAATATTGAGTGTTTTTTATTTTATTTTTGTCGCATGTAAAAGCAAAACGAACACGCCGGATAAGGTGGCTTTGAAAGACAAAACACCAGTGAATGAAAGTGGTGGGCACTGGCTCTCTTGTACGGGACGGAGACGTTTGCCTCAAAAACACACTTCGACCACGAGCAAGAGAGAAAGAGAAGAGAAAAAAGGACAAAGAGAAATATACGCAACAGTAACAGGGGACGCGAGGGTGAGATGAAAAAGGACCTGCAGGAGTGAGATAAACAGATGGGGCGTGGAGGTGGAAAACAAGGGGCACGAGGTGGAGGGAAAAAGACAATCCTCTCTTCGTGTGCACCAGCCCCGCTATTCACCTGCGCTGGTGGCAGACTCCTGAGAAAAACTCTGCCCGCCGGCCTCTTTCTTTTTACAAATCCGGCGCTGACGTGGGTGTGATCTTGGTGTGATTATGAAGTGCCCTCCTTTGCTTCTCTAGCCTGAGCCTCATATTCCTTGTCAGCGCGGAGCCCCTTCCGCCCACTTTCGGATTGTCTTTGCAAGTTCAAAGACAATCCAAAAGTGGGCGGAAGGGGCTCCGCGCTGGATTCAGAGATTTACACACAGTTTATCGTTTCTAACACGCAGCGAACGAAAAATCGATAAATCGGAGGGGTGGGGGCGGGGTCGATCAGGAAGAGGCTGAATGTGTACCTTGATTGGATAAAACAAAGTACACTTTAGTACAAACCGGTCATCGTAACGTACAAAAGTACCATCGTGGAAGAATCAATAACGTAATATACATGCGGAATTTAGATTTATGGCAGATGTTTATTTCATCCACATGGCCTGTATTCTACCTTATCCCGAGTATGTGTGGGTGCGTTTACAATAAAGTGTCTATTAGTAACACGGAAAAATGCTTGTCTGCTTACCCAAACTCACACTATCCACTTAGGGGTTCTGCAATCTCACGTTGTTGGATGGCGTCGGTTTGGGTTGTAAAACCTATTGTGACAAGAGTTACTGGAAAGGCTCTTTATTAGAGAACACCTTTCAAAAGGTGCAGTATTTTAGCATCCCTGAAAGCATTTACCTTCTTTCTTCCCTTCCCCGAATAAACGTAACAACTTCGAAAAAACAGAACACTTCACAGTATTTCTAAAAGCATGACCTGTTAAAAAATATTTCATGAAAAGACCGCCATTCTCCCATAAGGTTCGCACACTGTTTCCGATGAAACAGCGCGTCAGTCCGGGAAGAGGTACTGATAACCAGACACAGGCTGAATCCACAGGGATGAGATATTTCACACTGAGTGAGGATATGTCGCTGAAATATTACAGTGTGTGAATGGAATCTCCCCGTCTCAGTAATTACCTAACTTCAACCTCATGATGCAATACTTCGGATGCTGCTGTCGTGAAGTAAAGCCCCCTCCCTACAGCTGAAACTACGGCTTTACGTTTAAGGACACGATTCTGGAGGGGCCCGCGGGAAGCAAGAGCAACGCTCTAGTCTTCCCGCGGGTCAATTCGGGAAAGGAAGTGACGGCGAGGGACAGGGATTGGGAAAGGTAAGTGGGGGCGGGTCTAGGGGGAGGAAATAAAAGGGGTTGGGGGTGGAGGGACCGGCCTCTTTTCCGCGCTTACATCGCGCGTTTTAATTTGGAGTGGCCGGTCCCTGGGGATCCTTCATAGTGGGAGTTTGTGGTGCAGGTAGGCTGGGGTTTAGGGCAGGGAAGCGGTATATGGGAGTTTTTGGTCCTTTAGTTTTAATACTAGGGGGCCGGGGCACGCTTGCAGCCCGCGCGGCCCCCTTTCACAATTACTGGGGGTGGCCATGCGCTCCTTTCGAGCGCCGACCCCCCCCCCCATTTCAGGAACAAGACACGCGTTTGCTGGCCAGCAGGCCTGCATTCGCAGCTCCACCACCGCAGTAGCAAGTGGCTGTTTTGAGCCACTGCGGCCCCCTGGGGGCCCCGACAGCAGGCCCCCTCCCCCTTTTTTCCGGGGGGCCCAACATTTTCAATTCATTCAGCGGCGGTCCAGATTGCCTGGCTCCGACCGCGTGGGGGCTCTCAAAAAAAAAAAAAAAAAAAAAAAAAAAAAAATTATCAGTAAGTAGACAAGGGTAAGTTTAAATTAGAGCATTATGTTTTCAGGCACAGGCTGGTTAACTATAATTAATAGGTGGGGGGAGATCACACATTAAGGCGTGGGGCCCTCGCCACAGGCTTTCAGGGCCCAATTAAGCGAGTTAGGGCCAATACAGGCGCCCCCCCCCCCCCAAAAAAAAAAAAAAAAAAAAAAAAAAAAAAATAAAATAAATAAATAAATAAATAAATAAATAAATAAAAAAAAAATAAAAAATATATATATATATATATATATATATATATATATATATTATGAAAAGTAATAGATACAATTTTATACAGGGAGGCTATTGCGCAGGGAAAAATTAACGCGCTCACAGGCCCCCCCCCCTTTGTCCAGGCCCCACGTCAAGACCCTGGTAGGCGGCAGGTTACGCAAAGGCCACGTATCCCTTATCAACACTCCCTCTGTGGGCCGCAGCAAGGGGGCACAGGCAGGCAAGTGTAGGAGGGACCCCCGCCCCGGACATGTCCGTGCCATGCGGCCGGCAGCCGGAGAGGCCAGCAGACAGTACAGGCAACGTAGGAACCATGCCCCAAGACAGAGGAAGGGGCAGATGGGTACGGGTCCCGAGCGGAAGGGGACAGGAAGTCGGGGAGGATAGTGTTTTAGGTAGCAAGATGGGAGCCAGTGGCGCATACGGCCATGTGGCGCGCGGAAGGTCAATGCCAACGCAAGAGGTTGGTAGAAAGAAGGCGATACCAACGGGGCGCAATACGGCCCCGGCACGTTGGTCAGAAGCGCTAGAGGGGTCTTCGGCGGCCTTCTCTACTTCGCAGGATCGGGGACAACACAGAATGGCGGACGCCATGTGGGGCAAGATGACATGTCTAATAAATGCATGAGGATGAGTGGGAGTGTTTGACAAACGGATGTGTGCGAATAGGAAGTGCTAGAACTGGACTATGACTAGGTTTCTGGAAGAATGGGAAAAGGGGGAGATCTGGGAAACAGAGGTACACAGCATAAGGGGGAGGGGAAGAGGACGCAGGAGCGGCGCAACCCCTCTCTCTGTTTCTATTTTTAGGAGCGGGACAACAGCATGGGTCCACAGGAAAGAAGGCAGGACCAAGCACGGGGCCGAGGGGCCCGGAAAGTTTTCGCGGCTTTCGACCACACGTGGAAGAGGTAAAGGGCAATGGTGGTAGGTTTGGGGGACGGTGAAAAGGGGATGTCATTTCAACTTACAAGTCCGTTGGGGTGGGGGAAGTTTCGACAGTTGACACACTGCTGCGAGCCAGAGCTACAACTGAGGGCGAGGGCGGGGACAAGATAGCAGGAGAGAAGTCAGGCACAGGAGAGTAGGAAGGGGGAGGACACAAGAAGAGGCTACCCTATATGGGTCTGGCTATGCCATTGTGCTCACACGTAGCGGAAAAAGCGAAGGCAAGAATATGGAGACCTGATTATGTAGACGTTTTTAAACTCTTTCATAAGGACATACAAGCCAAAGGAGGGTCTAAGGAAGAAGAGTAGGAGTTGGCCCGTAGGCCGAGGGTGCCAATTAATATGGACGTCAGCGTTTTTAATTTTGCAAGCATTTATTGTGAGAAATACCCTGACATAGGCTATAGCGCTATTTAAATACATGGACATCATTAAGCCATGGGGGGGATGTAGACCCAGAATTATGGATGCAGGGGATGACATCATCACAATCCGCAGTAGCGACACATACGGCCAGTGGGTTACCGGTGGTATATAAGCCTTTTCAGGCACGTCCAGCCCCGGGGGGGGGGAGACAAAGAACAACATTTAACACGACAGGAGCGTGCAGGATTTTCACCAAAGGTTTCTGATCCAGACATCCTTGTAAAAAGGAAACAGGACTGCTCCAAGTGCGGGGGCCGTCATTCAGGTTACTCAATGTTTTTCACCTTCAGTCCCTCCGTACAATGGAGGGCGGCAAAAGGCAGAGGGACACAGGGCGCTATCTGCTCCAAAAGGGGGCCTACGCCAGTTAGGTTAGTCTTTATCTTACCAGGGCTGCGTATATACACGGATAGGGCAGCTGCTTTGAGTTAGCAGAAGGGATTCAAGAAGGTTTGAGGGTCAGTGACCACGGCTCACGGGTGAGACACTGGGCAGACAAAGTGCGGTCTGCAAGGGAATTACCACAGGTGGTAAGGAAAAGCTGGACAAGGAACGGGCATTGGGCAGAATTGCGGGCCCATTTTTTATGGGCGGCCAAGTCAGATTTTGATGATATCCCCGCTGGGAGTCGTGCCGAAGAAGGCCCCGGGTGAAATCAGGTTGATACATCACCTCTCATGGCCGGAGGGCACATCTGTTAACGATTTCATGGCAGCAGAAGACACCAGACTGGTGTATGCATATGTGGATGATGCCGTAAAATTGGTCAGGGCGTGCGGCCATGGGGCAGAACTGGAAAAATGCAATATACAATCAGCTTTCAGGTTATTGCCGATACACACAAGGGATTTTTGAATTACTGGGGAATGCAGCTTGAAGGGGCAATCTATGTGGACAGGGTCCTGCCCAGGGGTCGCGCGATTTAATGCGCGTTGTTCGAAGCTTTTAGCACCTTCATGCAGTGGGTCTTTGTCAAGAGTAGTGGGCATTATGCGGTGACCCATTATTTGGATGACTTCTTTTGTAGGAAGGAAGGGTTCGCGGGGAGTGCCGGACGGCTCTGGAAGGTTTTCAGGATATGGCACAGCAGATGGGAGTGCCGTTGGCACCCAGAAAGACCAAAGGCCCCTCATAGTTTCTTACCTTTCTGGGTAGGGATTTAAGACTCCAGTATAATGACGGACAGATTACCGGCACAGACAGTAACGGAGATGCTGTTTTTCTTGGACACGGTGATAGGAAGCACGGAAAATCGATTCGAGACAGCCCAGAAGCGGTTGGGGTACCTTAACCTTGCTTGTAGGACAGTTAAAGGGGGGAGGATGTTTTTGCAGGTGATTAGGGTCGTGCATGTCAGGCGCAGTTTTGCCACACCAAAGAATAAGAGGGTCAAGGGGACTCGGAAGATGTTAAGGTGGGAAATATTTCTGAAACAATTAATTGGGGTACCCAGGTGGTTCTGGGAAGAAGAGACAGCATGGCAGGTGCAGATATTTTCAGATGCGGCAGGAGCGCATGGTTTTAGAGATTTTCGGGGATGGCAGATGGTGCTCGGAGGCGAGGCCAGCATTTTGGTGACAACTTAGGAGGAGCATTGCTTTTCTGGAAATTATTTTCCTTGCTGGTGGCCATGGCAGTATGGGGGCGCGAGTTAGCATATAGGGCAGTTTTCTTCAGAACCAACAACATGGCTGTCGTGGATTGAGGAACAGACAGGAAGCGAGGGATGTGAAGGTTTTTTGCGCTGGTTGCGCCGATTCATGTTGCAGGGCTTCTCTCGGAAATTGTGATCTTTAAAGCTGTCCATATACCAGGAGTTGTCAACGAGATTGCGGTTTCCCTGTCCCTTTCACAGGGGCAGCGTTTCAGCAACCTGGGGTCAGGAACGGAGCGGACCAAGACAGCGGTCCCGGCAGACAATTGGGAATGGGGGTATGATGATCACGGGTGGGTGGTGATGTTTTTAGCGGACTCCAATCCGCGAAGTTACCGGCTGGCCTGGTTGGGGTTTTTCAGTTTTTGAGCGGTTACAGGAAAGTTTGGGGGCAGAGTGACAAACAGTTAGAGCATCAGGAGTTTTGAGTTCTTGTACGGTGCATGTTTCAGAGAGGGTATCAGCGGCCACTATTTGGGGGTAAACTGGCAGGTGGACCTTTTTTATGGCAATTGTTTTTGATCACGACCCAGCAAGAAAGGATCTGTGGGAAGAATGTTAAAAGGTTGGGGCAGAATTAGAGCGGTGGGGGGTAGAACGGCCAGGGAACCCAATTTTTGAGTCGTTACTAGATTTGTTACACGAATTGCCGGTATGTTGCGTAGATGAATACGAGCTAGCAATTTTTCCGCTTAGGCAGGGTGGATGTTTTTTGGAGCTTTCAGTCAATCCTCACGGTTGTCAAACAAGGAAGCCGGGGTTTTTGTGCACAGATCAAGGTCCAAGCTCACTAGTTTTCAGCTCTTACGAGTGTTGAGGATGGCGTTGGGTCGTGTGGGCCGCCGGGCCATGGTTTTTTCGGTACACCTTAGTTTAGGTTTGGGGCAGCTACGGCCGCAGCGCATTCGGGTTGGGACTGGGCAAAAGGTCAAGGCGAGAGTCCGCTAGCGATCAAGGTGTTGTGAACTTTAAGTTAAGACCCTGAAAGGTGGGGCGATACAGTTGGAGGGGGTTTTAGAAAGGGGGGCGGGGGTTTGTTCTGTTAAAAAAAAAAAAAAAAAAAAACAACAAAAAAAAAAACAACACAGGTTACAGTTATTTTTCCATTGCAGGAGATGCGTTTGGTCCATCACAGAGCAAGATGGTTACATGGCTGGTCGGCCATTCATTTGTCCACTGGGCAGCGAAGTTCGTGGAGAAAACAAGATATATGGTCGGGGCCTGGGACTATCCAGCAGGCGGCACGAGGTGCTATGGTGGGGAAAGAGCAGAAGGCGGTGGGGTAACCTGCTTCCTTTCATCACTGCTAATTTATGGAATTGGGGATGTGGCGGAATTGTTAATCATACATTTGGGAGAGGATGGCCTTGTGAAATTGTCAGAACTCACGTTACTGCAACACGTGCAGAGGGATTTGGAGATTCTCAAGCAAAAAATGGCATGGTACATACTTGGGTGGACAGAATTTGTTCCGCGTAGAGGGTGGAGAGGGGCAGTTAAGTATGGAGCCATGGAGCGGGCTCGAAGGAGTAAAGGTTTTGCTGGGCGCAAGGGCAAAAAATTAATGAAACACAAGAACATTACAGAGCAGGAGGTGGCACTGTTCAGAAACGATGGTGTTCACCTGTACACAATGGGAAACGCATAATATCTGACAAATCTGAGACTGCTGGTGGAAGATTTGTGGGGAGAAAATTGGTGGATTACAAACAAAAAATGTGAAGTACTGGGTCGCAGTAGCGTGGCCTTTGGGGGGGTGGGGCAGCAAAACGCCAAATGGGTTTGTGCTGGTTGGCAGTAGATGGGGGAGGGTGGTGAGTCAGATGCGGGCTTGGCCACCCTTCTAGGGAATAAACAAGCAGGTGAAGGCTCTGAGTGGGGGTACGCACGAACCAAATGGGGCATGAAAGGAAAAGGGGAGTGCGTAGGGGAATGGAAACGAGATAAGGGTTTGAAGAAGAAGGATGAGCGAGGAGATGTTAATAGGAGGGCGTTATTAAAGTTACGGTTACCTTTGAAAGTTAATGGTTATGTTATTTATGCAATCCTGTCCTAATAAATGACCTTTTACACTAAAACAGCTGTCACTGAATTATTTCCCGATGGAGGGGCCCGCGGGAAGCAAGAGCAACGCTCTAGTCTTCCCGCGGGTCAATTCGGGAAAGGAAGTGACGGCGAGGGACAGGGATTGGGAAAGGTAAGTGGGGGCGGGTCTAGGGGGAGGAAATAAAAGGGGTTGGGGGTGGAGGGACCGGCCTCTTTTCCGCGCTTACATCGCGCGTTTTAATTTGGCCTCCCACCCACCCGACAATTGGAAGAGCGATTGGAGGGACGGAAGTTAGAGTCGAATAGCAAGGAGGGGAGGGAAATTGTCAGTTAGGGCAGGTTGCAGGGGTGAGCGAGCAGTAGATGGGGGAGGGTGGTGAGTCAGATGCGGGCTTGGCCACCCTTCTAGGGAATAAACAAGCAGGTGAAGGCTCTGAGTGGGGGTACGCACGAACCAAATGGGGCATGAAAGGAAAAGGGGAGTGCGTAGGGGAATGGAAACGAGATAAGGGTTTGAAGAAGAAGGATGAGCGAGGAGATGTTAATAGGAGGGCGTTATTAAAGTTACGGTTACCTTTGAAAGTTAATGGTTATGTTATTTATGCAATCCTGTCCTAATAAATGACCTTTTACACTAAAACAGCTGTCACTGAATTATTTCCCGATCGCTCATGAGCAGCAGAACGAGCTCATACGATCCAAAAAGGCGGCGCAGGAGGTGTGAAAAGGGTTAAGTGCTACATGGTATATATCCGCCTTAACCACTGCTGACCTGGGAGAACTCCTGCCAGAGTATCGGGTGCTCAGAAAGACTCGCTCTATCGCCCTCTGATGGAGAATTATAGACACAACGCTATTACCAGAGACTGCCTGTCGCAGTCCGAGAGCTAGCTCATCTATTGCCCGTCCATCGAGCAGGTGTCTAGTAACAAACAGAGCAGCGACACTTGCACTGGCTGGAGGTAACCAGTGGACGACGTCGAAACGAAACACAGACAGCAAAGACGCGGAGTTATGTTACATTATTTATTTATGCTCCCATTCCTGAACTAACTTTCCAGCTAGATAATTCGATTTTGATCCAAAACATGTCCGAACTTCAATACGCATGTTTTTATTTTGAACGTGCCTACGTACCGGCTGCCGGCCAAACTAGTACAAAATCTGCGGTTTACTCAGCCAGCCACCAGTAAAACAGCACATATTCTCTGCTGTTTAACTGGCCAACGACTAAATAATAGAGGTGATGTTTTATTTTGAAAGTGTCTACTTACTCAGCTGCAGGCTAAGCTAGTATACAATCTCTGCAGTTTAACCAGCCAGCAACTAGTAAAATAGTACATAATCTCTGCTGTTTAGCCAGCGATAGACTAAATAGTAGTGATGATGTATAAATTGACCAGCAGCTGGATAAAAAGTGAGGTCTTTATTTAGCCAGCCATAAGAAAAAAACAAGCATTTGCAATGCAATGGGTCTCACGTTTGCTCAATTTAGAGCTTTTAGTGTTGTAAATTCCTAACTGGACTTTTCTTGCCACATAAATTAAAAATGAAAAGTAAAACAGTTGACATAAGCAAGCCCATTCAAAGCGCCATGGTTGCCGTGAGCATGAAGGAGAGGCACAAAAGGAAAAAGAAGTTTGCTCGCAATCAAACATATCGGCAACAGTGCAATTATCCATGTCACAGGGTCAATGGCCAAGGTGGTAACAAAACCGCCCCAAGGTGGGACAAACATAAAGCTTTTACCAATGATGATAAAGGATTTTTTTAAGGCAAGCCCATGAACGAGTGATAGTGATAGGCATTTACCGGGCGTGGTTAAAAGCCCAGAGATAGATTACAACACGCCAGAGCGCTTGAACGCTCAACATAAAAAGGGACTCGAGGCAATGGTAGTGTGGTGGCAAACCTGTAATGGGGATGCAACACGTGTGAAGCATTTGAAAGTAAGTGCATATTCAAATGTACAATAGTTTGTAAAAATTTAAGTGCTTGAATTAAGAAGTAAACCAAGCTGTTTATGGGTGAAAAAATGTGAAATCAATTTTAAATGAGAAAATATCTGTTTTTTTAATATTCAAGTAAAGATATATATTTAAATAAGTCAGGTAGAACAGTGGTTCCCAACCTTTTGATTTCTGTGGAACCCCACTTTAACATTTATGGAACCCAGGGACCCCCACTGAATCATCATGGGAATCCGGGGACCCCCGCCTGAGTCATTACTGGAAGCTGGGGACCTAATTTGTCAATATTTGTTAATATTTTTTAATTTTCTAGGCTCTCACAGACCCCCTGAGAAGGCTTCGTGGACCCCCAGGGGTCCCCGGACCACAGGTTGGGAACCACTGATGTAGAATCTCCAGGCTACGACACACAGATACTTTGAGCTTCAATCAGGGAGTATTTGGCTGTCAGCAAAGAATACTGATTATGCTTCTAAAGCATGATATTCACTCATGAGAATACAATGGCCCTCATTTTGACTTTGGCGGTCTCAAAGTGAGACCGCCAAAGTCACAAGCACCAGAAGACTGGCAGTGCTGGCAGTCTTCGGGTCGCCACAATATATGGTTACTGCTGGATTTGCGTCAGATTTAGGGCGGAAATCCGGCAGTAACCATGCTGGCGGTCGAGGTGCCTGGGCGGTGCTATCACCTGCAGCGCCCCGCCAGAAGGACACCAACAGCCATATTTTGACCAAACAGACGGCCTGGCGGTGTCCTGCTGGCGGGGCGCTGCTGGTCTTAGCATCACCCCTTCCCGTTCCCTGCTGCACGACCTCCTTGTCGGACAACGTAAGTTGGGCGTCGGGCAGGGAAGGGGGGTGGGAGGGTGGGGGTTGTTGTGTGTGTGTATGCCTGTGTGGTATCTGCATGTGTGAATGCATATGAGAGGGTGAGTGTGAATGCGTGTGAGTATGTCAGTGTAAATGCGTGTATGCAAGTGGTGAATGGGTATATGCGTGTGGGTGTGTGTGCATGAGTGCGGGGATGGGGCTGGGGGGGCGCTGTCACTCTACGGGTTGGGGGGTGTCAGGTGATTGCTGGGGGGATGGAGGAGGAGTCTACTGATGGCAGGGAAGGAATCCCCTGTCACCGGTAGCCCTACCGCCATGGTTTACTTGCGGTGCTACCACCACGGAAAACATGGGGGTAGGCCTGCTCTTTATACTTATGTAGGACCGCCGGGTCGGATATGCACATCTCCGGCCAGGCGGTTCATACCGCCATGGCAGTATGAGTAGAGATGTGGCGGGTTGGCAAAGGTAAACCCACCACACTCATAATGTGGTGGTATACCTCGCCAGCCTGTTGGCGGTGATACCGCCGCATTAACCCTGATGGTCAAAAGACTGCCAGGGTCAAAATGAGGGCCATTGTTTGGTTAATGTTCAAGGCACTCCTTCTGATGGTTTTTGAGGGTTTGGCTCTTTTTAGGCTTCTTGTGGAAGGTCTGTGCAGCAGCAGCCACAGCAAATCTCAAGTGGGTGGTATGGGACGACGGGGAAGGGGGAAACAAATAATAAAATAAAAACATACCTTTCCCGATGCAGCCACCTTGCTCCTCTTCACTTGTGGTGTCCCAGCATTCCCTGGGTCACTAGCACAGGCTCCCCAGCAATCCTGGCACTGCACCCATGCTAAACTTAGCATGAAAACAGTGCCAGGATTGGTCTGAGTTGCTTGGTCTGCCACTCAGACAGCACACTGGAGCCTGTGCTGTTTCTCGAACCCGGCTGTGTAGCACAGCCAGCTTGGGGAAACCTAAGTGCGCATGTGTGTTTGGCCGGCCACAGACTCCTCCCTCCCTCCCCACTCCCCCTTCTATGGCCATGGCCCTCCATGCACATGATGCTGGCTGAGCCAGCAGCTGTTAAACAAAACAGTAATGAAATATTGATTTATTTTACAGATGTTGGCTCTTAGCCATGAGGACAGAGCCACCCCGGCCTTGTGCTAGGTCTAAAGGCGATTGTGCTTGCTTAGTATTTCAAATCTGGCAACACAGCAGTAGACAACAATCAGCAGCAAATAGAGAGAAGGGCACATACAATAGGTAATTGGTGTTTGGGAGCACAGTATTTTGGGGCACTTTCAGGAGCTAAATTGAGTGAGACACTGTAATGGGGCCTATGTTGAATGGGAAGTGAAAGCAAACAACAGGTATGTAATGCATCTGGGTAATTCACGGGAGAATGTCACTCTGATGCCTGTGAATAAACACACTTTTTCATGCTATCCACCCTCCAGTGTAGGTTTAGGGCACTGTTGCTTATTGGTCCCATGTCATGAGTGGCTCCTTAAGCCACACTGACATGTTAGACACCTGCACAATGCATCTTGGGAATGGCAGTTTTGAAGTTTTAACATGTTAAGCAGTGTTTTAAGTGGGCAAGGTCCTGTCTCTACTGGGCCCTCATTTCCGTACTTGACAATGCTGACTCAGAAAAAGAAATCTGGAGCCAAAATAAATAAATAAAAAAATGTGATACAGGTTTGGAGGCTGTACCTGTCATTGTGGATTGGGTGTTAGGAAAGGAATCAGTAGAAGGACAAAGATGAAAAGTAGGGTCAAGAGGTGGACCACTAAGAGGGCTAGGATGACTAGAGCCACAAGGACCAGGACAAGAAGAACCAGATCCAGGGAAACCTAATCTATGAGGGCAAGGGTTACCAATGCCAACGGAGACCAGGAACAAATAGAGGATGAGGAACAGGACAATGAAATGCAGGACTAGGGGTATCAGGACCAGGGTGAGAAGGATCTAGCGTGACAGGAGGATGCAGAATGTTTGGATCTTGAGCCAGTGGACAAGGGCAAGAAGGAACGGAAAAAGCAGAGGTAGAAGGAACAGAAGGCCCTGGACCATAACAACGAGAAGGCTATGAGGGCCTGTGCGTACCCACTAGGACAAGAGGGACGAGGACAACCAAGGCCAGGGGTAGCAGACCCAAGTAGACAGACCACAGAGAACAAGTACCAGGAGGCCAGTGAAGGGGAGGATCAGTGACAGGAGCACGAAGACCACAGATATCAGATTAAGGAGGACCAACGGGCCTGAAGCAAAAGGGCCAGGAAGATCACACCTAGAAAGGACAGGGGCTAGCAGGAACCAGTGACCCTAGATTAGTATCACCAGGGAGTTATAAAGGACCAGAAAGTGTAGATCCATTGGGACCAGGATCAAAAAGTCCAGTACTGTCAGTCTCAAGGGGATCTTAAACCAGGGTGGCAAGAGCTACATGAACCATGGTGACCCATAACATAGGAAGTGGAAGGACTGATACCAAAGGAATAAAGAAGACCGCACTCAATAGGACCACTACTAGGAGGACCATGATGGAGGGGCCCATTGTTCGGTAGATAAAAACAAGGTAGAATAGGAAAACCAAGAGACAAAGAGGACTAGTAGGAGTAGGATGGGGCAGGAAGGCCAGGGAATAGGAGGGCTAGGGAAACCAAGGCCAGTGAAACTATCATCAAAAGAGCCAATACATGAGGGCCAGACAAAGGAGTACCAGAATTAAAACCAGGACTACTTGGACCAAGGTGACCAGGATCAGAAGGATTAGGAACAGGCAAACAAGGGGCAAGATAAAACAGGGAAGCTGGACAAGGAGGACTGATAAATGACTGGTATGGTGAGGAGGATGAAAAGGTTCAGGGCCTGTGTATTAGGAGACCCATATCCAAATGACTAAGGGCAGCAGTACATGGAAATGCTGACCAGTCAAACCAGGAAGTTCTTAGACTAACATGAATCAGAGGTCAAAGCTCATCAGAACTAGGATCGGCTAGAATGATCTGTGACAGGATAAGTTATTGCAGAGCCATATGGGCAAGAGGCAGGATGATGAGGACCAGGAGGGTTAGGACCAGATTGAAAAGGACTAAGAATATTAGGACCTGAAGGGCAATGGTCAGTATGTCCAGGATACTATGATAAGCAGAACAGGGATAGAAAGACCAAGGGAGGGAGTACCAATGGCACTCAGAAGACTAGAGCAAGAGGACTAGATGAACTAAAAGAATAATGTCCAGGAAGACCAGAAATGGGGCTAAGAGGGTCATGAAGATCAGTACCTAGGGGATCAGGGATCAGAATACCAAGTAGGGCAGGCCAATTATTACATGTCGCAAAACCAGGGCAAGGAGGATCTGAGGTAAGAAGGCAAACCAGCATCAGGAAGACTAAGTGGAATGAACCATGATGGGCAGGTGGACCTGGACCAAAATGACCAGGCTCAGGAGGACTCTGATAAGAAGAACCTGGACTAACAGGACCTGGATCAAAGGCTGCAGTACCAGCAGGGCTAAATGGACAAACGGGATATCTAGGAGAACAAGGACAGCCCACACCAGGAGGGCAAAGACTAAGAGTGCCAGGGCACAAAAAGCAATAAGAGGATCAGGTACAGTAGGCACAGACTCTCAAGAAGGTCAAGAACTATGAAAAACAAGAATAGTATGACCTTGGCCAGGTAGCAGGGACCAGGGCCACAGATAGCCAGAGTCAGAAGAAACGTTCTAAGAGAACAAGGAAACCAAGACTTAGGGGACCAGGAAGACCAGAGCAAATCAGGATCTTGAGTACCAGCACCACAAGGGCCAGGATTAGGAGAAAAAGGAGGATCTGGAGAACCAGGGACATCAGGACCAGGATGATCACAGCCAGGAGGTCCAGGCCACAGGGCTAGGGTCAGGATGGCCAGAAAGATGAGCAACAGGATGGCCAGGCCCAAGAGGATGAGATAAAGGAGGACCATGATGAGTTTGTGTAGCAGCACGAGAACAAGCAGTGGGAAGACCAGGGCTTGGAGGATCAGGACCAGATCCAGGAAGACAAGATACAGGGCAATAGGACCAGGGGCCCGAATAGCCAAGGGATGGGCTCAGTACCTGTTGGGCCTGCAAACCCAAATATACTCCAGAACCCACATCTGGCGCTAAGTAAAGTGTGCCCCTAAGCAAATTACCTGCCATTGCATGGGCCAATGATTGTTGTTGTCTTTGAAAAAACGTTTACTTGAGCCAATGCTTGTTTTAGAATACATGTAGGAATCTGGGACACGTGTCAACTTGTTGCCTGAGCCTGTGGCTTCCTCATGACTCAGACTGGGTGTGCCCTTTGACTCAGACTAGGTGCGACCAGGTGCAGCAGATATTTAAAGCAACACCTGTCTTGAGGTGATTGCTTGCTGTCAGAGGTCTTCAGATGCAGAGTGGGCTTCTTTGCTTCTCTGCACTTGTTCCTGGATCGTCTGTTTCACAGCCCAGTGTCACGGATGCTAGAAAAGAAGAGATCAAGAAGATTAGCATAATAAAAGATAGCAATGCAATGCACAGGTTTGAAAAGCTTTAATAGTTGATTGCCAGATGCTCAGATGGGCAGCACGCACTAGAAGGGCATGTAATCAGTATCCTTGGTTACTTGAATACTTGTTGTCTGCCGAATAATAACGCTCATTGTTGTTAGCTTGCAATGACAGTACAGATTTAAGCGTGTGTTGCTCAATTGTTATTTTAACGATGTACTATGAACATGTTTGTGATAATTGAGTTTTATGTAGCATTTTTGTGATACCAGTCATTGCCTATGATAAAGAACACTCAGAGCTTGGCACGCGCTAGTTTCAAAACATGAATCAAAGGTCTGTTATTTCCATGTTCAGTTGTCACTGTGATGTAACAGTGATGACACCAATTACATATGAAAGTGAGCTTTAGTATATTAACCCCATGCTCTCAGTGTGGTTAAAACACTGAACTGTGTTCTTTTCGATACTAACACGCTGAGCTGATTAATCCCTGAATATCTGAGAAATCTAAATACTTAAGAATTGATTCTCATTCTTTATTGTCTGTTATATGTTTATGATTGTGAGTGTGGTGGTGTTTTAGAAAGTCTCATCAAGACCCAACGAGAAAGACGTACACTGAATTTCTGGAGCACTTTAGCAAGGTTGTAGGAGGCTGGCCTGGTTTATAGTGGATACCTTGGGTACTTAACCTTATACCAGGTCCAGTTATCCCTTATTAGTGAAATGTAGTAGTGTTCTAGCAGCTTAGGCTGAGAGACGTAGCTATAGCAGACCAACTTAGGCCGAACTAGGAGACATGCAAAGCTCATGCAATACCACTTATAGTTACACAGTACTTATACACAAGTAAAGACAATACTCAGTGTTACCAAAAATAAAGGTATTTATTTGGGTGACACAGTACCAAAAATATCTTAGAGACAATACTCCTTCTGGAGGTAAGTATTATTTACAATATAAATACACTAGACACCAAAATTAGACAAGTAAAAAGCCATAGAACAATGAAAATAGTAGGAAATCGTATAGAATGCAATGGGAGAAAATAGGTCTAGGGGCAACAAAACCATATCCTAAAAAAGTGGAATGTGAATCACAAATTCCCCCCTAGACAAGTGTAGTGTGTGCAGAATCGCTAGGAGAGTAGAAATACAGTAAAGGTAAGTAAATCACCCCACCCTAGAGCCCAAAAATGCAGCAGTAATGTACTGCAAGTTTCCTTAGGACACACTACACCTCGTTTTGGGGATTTTGCAGCAGCCAACGAAGTCTGCAAAGAACAACTGCTGGATTATTGGACCTGAAGACCTGCAAAGGAAGGGGACCATGTCCAGAAGTCCAAATAAGGTCCAGGAAGAACAGGAGCCCCTGGCAACCCAGAAGAGGATGCAAAAGAAGAGCCCCTGGTTAGTCAAAGAGTGCAGAATTGCACCCTAGGAAGAGGCCAGCAGGTTCCTTCATGACGCAAAAGATGTCCCACAACGTGAAGATTGTTGCAGACAAGATTTAGTGTTGGAAGATGCCAACAAGCCTTGGCTATGACAAAAGTGTGTTTGTCAAAATGGCACTGGATGGACCCAGGAGGGACCTGGGGGCCTCAACAGTGTGTGAGGAGGAAGAGGGGGCTCTCAGCACTTTAGAGAGCCATCAGGATGCCAGCCAGCACCCCCAGAAGCTGCAGGATCTGGGTTCAAAGGAGGTGCAAAATGCGGTTGATGCAGCACAACAAAAGAAGGTCCCACGCCGCCGAAGAATAATTCAGTGAGTTGAGCATCACAGGGTGGAGTGCTGGGGACCTGGGCCAGGCTGTGCGTGAAGGAATTTTGCAAAGAGTACACAGAGGCCTCAGGAGGTGAAGAAGACACAGTACACAGGGGTACCATCATTCTCAGGTAAGGCAAGGTCCTACCTCCTCCAAATTGTGTCAGCAGGACCACAGGACAGTCTATTTTGATGATGTTCACCCTCTGTGTCCTTAAGAGCACGCTCATTGTTGTGAGAGGAGTCCCAAGGAACCGGTCATCGTCTTGGAAGGTGCCTGCTTGGCGCAGGGGAGTGACTCTGTCACTCCACAGGAGATTTCTTCGGTTCTTCTGGTGCAGGATGAAGACAGAGAGTCCCCAGAGCGTGCACACCATGGAAACTGTTGCAGTTGCTGACTTGGAGCTGAGGTTGCTGAAGAAAAGTGTCTCTTGTAGACACTTTGTTGCAGTTACAGCATTTCTTGGAGCAAGCTGCGGTTGATCTGAAGTCAGAAGAGTCTGAAGTTGTTGCAAAGGATTCCTGAAGGAAACTTGCAAGCAGAATCTGAAGAGAAGCCACAGGAGAGACCCTAAATAGCCCTGAGAAGGGGATTGGCTACATTATTAGGTATGAACCTATCAGGAGGGGTCTCTGATGTCACCTGCTGGTACTGGCCTCTCAGAGGCCTCCAGAGTGCCCCCACACCTTGGAAAGCAAGGTGGCTGAAGTCTGGGACACACCAGAGGAGCTCTGGGCACCACCCTGGGTCACTCCCTTTTCCTTTGTCCAGTTTCCCACCAGAGCAGGGGAGAAGGGTCCCTTAACTGGTGTAGACTGGTTTATGCAAGGAGGGCACCATCTGTGCCCTTCAAAGCATTTCCAGAAGCTGGGGGAAGCTACCCCGCCCCAGCCTGTAAAACCTATTTCCAAAGGGAGAGGGTGTAACACCCTGCTCTCAGAAGAAATGCTTTGTTCTGCCTTCCTGGGACTGGGCTGCCCAGACCCCAGGAGGGCAGAACCCTGTCTGTGAGGTGGCAGCAGCTGTAGCTGCAGTGTAAGCCTCAGAGAGCAGTATTGGGGGTCCATGTTGGAGCCCCCAGGATGCATGGAATTGGCCCTCCACTACCAGATTTGGAATGGGGGACAATTCCATAATCTTAGACATGTTACATGGCCATATTCGGTGTTACCATTGTGAAGCTACATATAGGTATTGACCTATATGTAGTGCACGTGTGTAATGGCGTCCCCGCACTCACAAAGTCTGGGGAAATGGCCCTGAACTATGTGGGGGCACCTTTGCTAGTGCAAGAGTGCCCTCACACTTAGTAACTTTGCACCTAACCTTCAGCAAGTGAAGGTTAGACATATAGGTGACTTATAAGTTACTTAAGTGCAGTGAAAATGGCTATGAAATAGTGTGTGCACTATTTCACGCAGGATGCAATGGCAGTCCTGTGTAAGGGTTTGTCTGAGCTCCCTATGGGTGGCAAAAGAAATGTTGCAGCCCATATGGATCTCCTGGAACTCCAATGTCCTGGGTACCTAGGTACCATATACTAGAGGCTTATAAGGGGGGTCCAGTATGCCAATTGAAATTGGTAAATTAAGTCACTGGCCTACAGTGACAAACTTAAAAGCAGAGAGAGCATAATCACTGAGGTTCTGGTTAGAAGAGCCTCAGTGACACAGTTAGGCACTAGACAGGCATACACATTAGGCCATAAATTATGAGCACTGGGGTCCTGGCTAGCAGGATCCAAGTGAGACAGGAAAAACACACAGACATATAGGTTTTTATCTACGAGTACTGGGGTCCTGGCTAGCAGGATCCCAGTGACACAGTAAAAACACACTGACACACATTCACAAACAGGCCAAAAGTAACCATGCTAGAAAGAGGCTACTTTCCGACACAGGTCTTCCAGTGGGGGGCCACATTAACTTGGGAACAAGCTGGGATACATGTAGACAGCATAGAAGGCTAAACATTGTATCTGGTTGCAGGTTCCATATTGTTTCTTGAAGATCCCTAGAGAGAGGGGAGAGCCATCAAAGCAGGAAAGGGGACCCTGACAGGTGCACCTAGTTTGTGGGAATTGTCAAGGAGTAGTTTTAGTATATTGATTACATGAAAAGTTTTATTTGACTAAATGTTTAATTCATCATGGGTGATATCTGCTCCTCGTAGACCAACGCTAGCCATCCTGATCCTGGCAGGCGACATCCGTGTTTCTCTCTCTCTCATCCATCCCCTTTCCCTCTGAATGCTCCTGTAACAATCACCTACAAGCAAGTGGGAGGCCTGAAACGCCTAGGTGGAGTTGGGAACAAGCAACTTGGATCAGCATTGTGTCTCCGTGGGACGAACAGGTTAGTGCTTGACAGTACAGCAAGCCCATGTTTACTTTCCCGCCTGGACACAATAGAGACGCAAGAGGTCACCCTGCTGATTTGGCACACATGCAAGGAAACTTACAACATGAAACCCAGGTGGTCTCACAATTATTGGATGCTCTGCATGCCACACCCACAGTCCAACCACCTTCTTCCTATAAAACTGCATTTTTTGGAGCCAAACCAAGGCATGGCCCAGATAACGCAAAGTTTCAACATTTCTTAGCGGGGACTGGTCAGGAACAGTCACTAAGTAATGCATCAGTAATTTAGGTCACTACACCACCCCAGGTACCATTTAGCCCCCCAGAGCATTATGTAGGGCATCCTGCAAAATTCACAATATTTTTAAATCATTGCCACCTTCATTTTTTATACTGACCAGCCTCTTTTCCTGATGAGCAGTCTAAGGTGGCATTTGTCCACTCATATCTGGCTGGTATGGCTGCTTCATGGTCCATTCCTTTAGTAGAGCGGGATGACCTGTTATTATATGACTATCTGGTCTTTAAAGCAGGAATGAAAAAATGTTGGATAAGCATATGTTAAAGCAATCAGTAGATTCAGGACGGCTTAATCTAAAGCAAGGGAATAAAGACTTGCTGGCCTATATATCTACATTTAATAGATTGGTGGCTCAATCGGGATGGCCGTAAGAAAAGAGGGGTCCTCGTTTTATAGACAGCTGAAATATGAACTCAAGGACCTATTAGTGCAAGTGGAAAATCTGCCCAACTCTTGTGAAGAGCTAATTGATTTAGTGGTTAAACTGGATCACCGTTTATCAGGGAGGTAGAGTGACAAAGGTCGTACTGACAATAAGCTGTTCATAATCAGAGATAACAAGACACAAGTAAAGGCCCAAACGAAAGCGAATTAAGGCAAATCTGTACCATTAGAGGCCCGCTTACTAAAGAAGAACAAATGATAAAGACGTGACCAAAAGTTGCGTGTTATTGTGGGAAAAAGGTAACTTTTTGAAGGATTGTACGCTCAAGCCCAAAAACAGTCTGTAGGGGCTGAGAGCTCTGAAAGCAAAAATGGTGAAGGAAACTAAAACACCGACTACGGTGGAGACTGGCTGTACTAGTGAAGAAAGATCAGAAGTCTCCCACTTTTTGTCTCAAACTAGCTCCGAAAGAGAATTCCACAGTTTATATATATCTGTGTGGGTGGAATTGGTCTCTTCAGACCATCTAGTTTCTCCCGAGCTACTGGTGGATTCAGGGGCCATTGGAAATTATATGGACATTGCAGTTGCGGAGAGGCTAGAAATTCTGCTTCTCCTAAGATCAGTCCAGAGATAGTTAAGACTATCAACGGTAGACCCTTGTCTTCTAGTCCAGCCACGAAAACTACTTGTGAGATAACAATGTACCTTTTCTCTAACCATTATGAAACCATCCAATTCGATCTGTTATGTGCCCCCCAATTCAAAATCATACTAGGCATCTCATGTCTTTAAAAACATGACCCCATCATAAACCGGGTTACACAGAGTGTTACCTTGCAGTCTCAATTCTGTAAAAAATACTGTTGGTTGGAGGCTCCACCTGGTAAAGGTATTGCAACAAGTATGGTGGATGCAGAAAAAGGGGAACATGAGTTACCCTCAGTATATCAAGATTTTGCAGACTTCTTTGATAAAGGGAAGGCCACTACTTTGCAATTGCACCGTCCCTTCGACTGTCGGATAGATCTACAACCAGGCTCTCTAATCCTGTGTAGTCAAATTTACCCTTTAACAGGGAAGGAGAACTCCCATTTGTGCTAATACGTAGATGACATGCTGGCTATAGGCTTTATACGAGCTTCTAGGTCCCCAGCTTCATCACTCCTTTTTGTCCCTCGAAAAGGGGGGGAAGGTAGGAACTGTATTGACTATAGTGCCCTAAAGAAGATCACAATTAAAAACAGATACCCTTTACCTCTGAGCTCAACTCATATCAATCAACATAAAAATGCACGCATATACATGAAATTTAATTTGCGCTTGGCTCACCATCTTGTAAGAGTCTGGGAGGGTGATGAGTGGAAAATGGCTTTCCAGACCAAATTCGGTTTGTACAAATACCTCCTCATGCCTTTCGGACTCTGCAATGCCCCTGCCGCCCTCCAATATTTTATCAATGAAGCCCTACATGACTTCATCAATCAGTTTGCTGTCATCTTTATTGACAATATTTAAATTTATTCCAATATCTACAAAGAACATGTCACCTATGTCAAAGCCATTTTACAAGCCTTATGACAACATCACCTCTTTGCAAAGCTAGAAAAGTGTAGTTTTCATGTTCAAGAAGTGGAGTTCCTTGGGTATATCCTAACCCCAAATAGGGTACAGATGGACCCTAAAAAGGTTGAAGCGATTGCTCAGTGGAAAGCCCCGCAAAGTATCAGAGAACTACAAAGCTTCATTGGCTTTGCCAACTTCTATAGGCACTTTATCGATCACTTTTCCAACATTGTTGCTCCTAGCACTAAATTACTACATAAAGGAATGAAGTTTCAATGGGGAGAAGAGGCACATAAGTTCTTCCAACAAGTAAAAGAGAAGTTCAGAACAGCACCAGTTTTACGACACCCAGACCCTACGCAGCCATTTGTGGTCGAGGCGGACGCCCTTCAAGTAGTGGTGGGTGGGGTCTTGTCTCAGCACGATCATGAGACCAGTGAGCTCCACCCAGTGGCTTACTTCCCCCACAAATTGAATCCAGCCAAGACAAATTATTCAATAGCAGATCGAGAATTACTAGCAATAAAATGATCCTTTGAGGAATGGAGACATTATCTCGGAGGGAGTTTACATACAGTCACCATTCTGACAGATCATAAGAATTTACAATTCCCTAAAACTGCATGAGCTTTTTCTGTGCAACAGTAAAGGTGGTCCCAATTCTTCAGTGGTTATGATTTTCTGATCCAGTTCCAACCAGAACATAAGAATTGAAAAGTGGATGCACTTTCTAGACTAACCCAGTCCACTAATGAAAAAGTGGAAGAACCACCTTTTATTATCTCTTCAGACAAAATTGTGGGGCCATTATCCTTGATTCAGATTTTTACAAGAGGTGCAACTAGAGCAGGAAAGTACTGCAACCATAGAAACCCTTCAACACCACACTAGAGATGTCACTAGCTGTGAGGGGTTAAAGTATGAAGCGCAAAAGTTATACCTACCCACAAAAAATGTACAAGACAAAGCCTGTGAGAGGTACCATGCTAGTAAGCTTGCTGGTCACCCAAGGGGAAAAAAGCCCCTAGAGGTCCTCCAATGACATTTTTGGTGGTCATCTATATTCAAAGATGCAAAGTCTTATGTAGCAAACTGTGCTACTTGCGCACAAGGGAAAAGTCCGCACCAAGCTCCTGCCGGTCTTTTGCAACCCTTACCCACGCCACCTGCACCCTGGCAAATTGTATCATTAGACTTTGTGATAGAATTACCAAAATCCAAGGCTGGGTTTACTACCATTCTAATAGTAGTAGATCATTTGACCAAAATGGCACACTTTATCCCTCTAAAAATCTTACCTTCAGCCTTACAATTAGCTCAAGTTTTCTTCCAATTTATATTTAATCTCCATAAGCTTTCTTCGGTGGTAGTTTCTGTTCGAGAACCACAGTTTGTATCCAAATTTTAGAAATACCTTTGTCAGGAATTGGATATGGATATCCACCTGTCGTCTAGTCACCACCCACAATCAGATGGACAGACTGAAAGAGTCAACCAATGTGTGGAGCAATATTTACATTATTATCTTCTAAGCTTTGAAGTGGATTGGGCAAAGTGTTTGTGGGCCACCGAATTTGCATATAACAATGTAATCCATGCATCTACTGAATATTCACCTTTTTAGGGTAATTATGGGAATCATCCTTGCATGTTGGATTTGAAAGTTACCCACTCCCACTGTACAAAAGTGTTTACAACAATTGAGTGACCTTCAAAGAAATGCACAAGACAATCTAAAATCGGCAAAACAAATGCATAAGACATATGCAGACACAAAGAGACGTCAGGGACTAGATTATAATAAGGAAGGACAAGGAGTATGGTTGTCAACTAAACAGTTAAATCTGAAGGGGGCACGGAAGTTTCATCCAATGTTTGTGGGTCCTTTCAACATCACCAAGAAAATTAACAAGATAGCCTTGAAACTAGATCTTCCCACATCTCTGCCGATTCATCCAGTGTTCCACGACTCCTTGTTAAAACTTGTAGCAGACACCATGTACTGCCCAAAGGGACCCTCTCCGATCCTAGTGGATAATCAACCTGACTACGAGGTAAGGGTGGTATTAGATTCCAAAAGAGTGCATAATAAACTTGCCTACTTGTTGGATAGGAAAGGCTACGGACCACAGGATCATTCATGGGAGCCAGCAGGACATGTACATGCTCCTCGATTGGTTCACCAGTTTCATCACAGATACCCAAACAAACCAAAACCACTTGGGGGCACCTTGGGAGGGGTGTACTGTCAGGGCTGCAAACCCAAATATGCTCCAGAACCCACATTTGGAGTTTAGTAATGTGTGCCCCATAGCTGATCACCTGCCCTTGCATGGGCCAATGATTGTTGTTGCCTTTGAGAAATGTTTACTTGAGCCAATGCTTGTTTTAGAACTTGTGTAGGAATCTGGGGCACGTGTCAACTTGTTGCCTGAGCTTGTGGCATCCTCATGACTCAGACTGGGTGTGGCTAGGTGCAGCAGGTATGTAAAGCTGCACCAGTCTTGTGGGGATTGCTTGCTGTCAGAGGTCTTCAGCTGCAGAGTAGGATTCTCTGCTTCTCCGCACTTGTTCCTGGATCATCTATTGTCATGGATGCCAAAACTAGAAAAGAAGACATCAAGAAGATTAGCATGATAAAAGGCGGTAGCACAATGCAAGCACTCGAAAGGCTTCTTACCGGTTACCTTTGACAGTTGAATGCCAGATGTTCAGACAGGCAGTGCCAATAGAAGGGCATGTTATCAGTGTCCTTGGTTAGTTGAATACTTGCTGTCTGCAGAATAATAACGTTCATTGTTGTTAGTTTGTAATGACAGTACAGATTTGAGCGCATGTTGGACAATTGTCAGTTTAACGATCTACTATGAACATATTTAGTTGAGTTTTATGTAGCACTTTTGTGATACCAACCAGTGCCTATGATAAAGAACACTCAGTGCTTGACACACATTAGTTTCAAAAGGGGAATCTGTTATTTCCATGTTCAGTTGTCACTGTGATGTAAGAGTGATGACACCAAATATAAACAAAAGTAAGCTTTAGTATATTAACCCTATGCTCTCAGTGTGATTAAAACACTGAACTGTGTTCTTTATTATATTAACACTCTGCACTGATTAATCCCTGAATATTTTAGAAATCTAAATACTTAAGAATTTAATTTCATTCTTTATCACCTGTTATATGTCAATGATTGTGTGTGTGACTGTGTTTTAGAAAATCAAGACCCAACGAGCAAGACATACACTGAGTTTCTGGAACACTTTAGGTAGGTCTTCCAGTGAAGGGGGCCACGTTGACTTGGGAACAAGGTGGGAATATATGTAGAAAGTATAGAAGGCTAAACATTGTACCTGGTTGCAGGTTCCATACTGTGTTTTGAATACCTCTAGAGAAATGGGAGAGCCATCAAAAGCGGGAAAGATGACCCTGACAGGTACACCTAGTTTGTGGGAACTGGCCAAGAGTGTGACATTGCGCACTCCCACGGCGGCTATCCATCGGACTGCGGTCGGGTCAGCAGTCCACCTTTCTGGACGCCGCCACCGCTGCAGCCTTTTTTTCTGTCTTCATTTTGCTACGTTGAGGCCCAGGAGGCACATTTCGTGCTCTGGGTCGCACCGAAGCCCCTGCCAGCCTCCCTAATTTTCCCCCTACTCACCTCCTTTGGTTTTTCCTCTTCTTTCCTCCTTTTTCTTTCCCTTTTTTTTCTTTTTCTTCTGTCTTCATCTATTCTTTTTTCTTGGTCTCCAAATTGTCTTCTTCCTTGGTGTTCTTCCCAGCATGCCTTTTTCCTTTTCTACTTGGTCTTTTTCCCTATTCATTTCTACATGGTCTTTCCCAAACCAAGATGGTATTGTACTTTCTTCCTGTTGTGCCACTTCCTGTTTTCTGGTATATAAGCATTGCAGTTCCTTTCTTCCGTGCATTGCAAACACTTCCGCTTTGGTGGTGATCTTGCTCCTATTTCCTGTTTTCCATTTTTTTCCGTGTTCCTGCTTCTTTCAGCAAGATTATAATCTATTTTGTTTTCCTTTTTTCATTGTTTTTCCTCTTTGTCAAGAGTTCCTGTGGTAGAGGTTTTTTCCCAATTTTTGGGGGTTTTCCTCTGGGACTCCTTCTGGAGGTTACGGTCTGCCTTGGCGTCTTTTCCAGTCAGCAGCGCCGTGGCTACTAGAAAGGTTCGCCCCAATCTTGGCCAGTCCAGTACCAGTTAAAGACCGGGTGTTCCTTCAAGTTCTTCAGTCTACGGTGGCAAGAGACGTGCAGACAGTGACAAAGAGTAGTTTTAGTATATCGGTTACATGAAAAGTGTTCTTTGATTAAATGTTTAATTCATCATTGGAGATATCTGCTCTTTGTAGACCGACGCCAGCCATCCTGATCCTGCCAGGCGACATCCGTGTTTCTCTCTCTCATCCATCCCCTTTCCCCCGGAGCATTCCAGTGGCGATCATGTACAAGCAAGTGGGAGGCACACAACGTTTAAGTCGAGTTGGGAACAAGCAACTTAGATCAGCATTGTGTCTCTGTGGAACGAACAGATTAGTGCCTGACAGTATCAAGAATACCAGGAGGATCAGAACCAGGAGCACCAGTGCAAGGAGAATTAGAAGGATCAATACCAAAATAATCAGGAACAATCCTGGGAGTAGTCCGTAGAACCAAGGACCAGAATACGAAGTGCAGCGGAAAGACCAGGACCTGGAGGTAGCAGGACCAGAGTGAGGAAGATCAGGAGATCTAGAACACCCAGAGTCAAGAAGACTAGGGAGACTGGACGCGGATGTCCAGGAGGACCAAAGTGATGAGGATCAGAAGGGCCCAAACATAGAGAACCAGGACCAAGAGGCCCCGGACCATTGGGTGCAGTGCCAAAAGGACTATAATGCAAGGGCCTGGGCCAGGAGGATACGGATGGTCCAAAGCAGAAAGACAAGGCCTAAGAGAGCAAGGCCTAAGAGGGCCAGGTCACAAGAGGCCAGGTAGACCAAGTGGACCAGTAGGACCAAGAAGTGATATACTGGAAATCAGATGAGCAGGGTGAGAAGGATCAGAAGGACCAGGTTGAATGGAGGAGGGACAAGAGGAACATGAAAGAAAAGAAATAGCTATATGGAGGGGGCCTGAAAGGACCAGGATGGGCCGTAGGACCAGAACCAAGAGGATTAGACATAATAAGACCCAAACAAGGAGGACCAGAAATAAAAGGATCAAGTCTAATGGGCACAAAATCAGGAAGAAAACATGGACTGTGAGGTCCAGGAATAGGAAGGCCTTTGTTAGACAAACCAGCCTGAAAGTGAGGCTAGGAGAATGGGACCTGAAGAATAAAGAGGAGATGGCCAGACAACCACAGACAACAGGACAAAAGCTAAGAAGACCGGCACAATGAGGACCAGCGGCACCACAACCAAGGGGAAAAGGAAGTTCAGTTCACAGAGGCCCAGAATATCAGGGCCAGGCATACTAGGACAAGCAGGACCAGGATGAAGAGGAAAAGTAGGACCAAGACAAAGAAGGCCAGGATGACAGGAGCCATCATGACCAAGTTGGGTGGCTAAGAACAACTAACAACAGAACAACCTGAACAAGGAGGATCAGGATAAAATGTATAAGTTAGTCCAAGACGACAATGAGCAGGAGAACCAGGACCAAGACTATCATGACACGATGGAGGAGGACCCAGAGAGCTACTTACGTCTGGAGTAGATGGAGTAGGGCAAGTAAGACTAGTGAACAGATGGGGGAGGATTAGGTGGAAAGGAAGGATCAGAATAAGCAGGACCAGGATCAGCTAGGAGGACCAGAGAGGTCGGACCCAAGGGATCAGGACCTGACGCTCCAAGTGGAGCAGCAGGGCTAGAAATTGAGTATTAGGACCAGGTTGGTGAGGACCAGGGGAACCAGGACAACCAGAGCCACGAGGTCCAAGGGGACTAGACCAGGACCAAAATGACCAGGTCCAGTCCAAGATGACTTAATAAGGAGGACTAAAACTAGTGTAAGCAGCACCAAGTGGACCACAAGAACCATGGTAAGGAGCATGAGGATGACTCAAACTAGGAAGACTAGGAGTGCCAGTCCCAGGAGAATCAGGGCAAGAGGGCTAGGTGATAAGCACCCAGCAGACTTGGATTATGGTGAGGATCAGTAGTACCAGGATCAAGAGGCTCAGGAAGGGCTAATACAATGATGAGCCAGGAGCAGGGTTAAGAAGACTAGGGTCAGGAAGGATTCCAACCAGGACCCAAAGCTGAAGGAAACCAGTACCAGGGTGATCAGAACTAGTCAGGCCAGAATGAGGATCAGAAGAAAAAAGAACAATCAAAAAAGTTATACTTGGAGCAGGACTAGGAGGAGGACCAATGGCTAAACACACAGAAGGACATGTAAGCGACATAAGAAGATCAGGAGCAGGAGGGCACGTCTGTGAGTCTAGACCACATGTATTAGGATAGCCCTTTTATAAATGGTTCTTATCCATGATTCTTTTGCTGCCAACTGCTAGAAACACCGACCTGTTCAGCCCACATATATGATATGTATATATTTGCTGATAAACCAAGGCATACAAAGTGAATCAAAAGCTGAGACGGTTACACACTGACTTCAGTGTGTAGGTGTGGTCTGATGCTGACACAGTTGTCTGAGGGTGGATTTGAGGGCATAGGGACTTAAATGTGACTGAGGAGTTGAAAGGTGGATGGGTCAAAATAAGTGTGGTCTGTGAAGGATGGCAGAAAGGGTTTGGGAAACTCAGATGGCTGAATTCAGGAAAACATTGAAAATGGCTAGCCAAGGTTTAAAGGGATATGGCAATAAGCAAAGGAAAGGTCGAGATCATAAAAAGTCTCAGATGAGCAGAAGAGGGGGTGATGGGGGCTTCAGATAGATCATCTCAGATGGCCTAAAGAGGGATTCTGTGTGACTACAGATCTTTGCACGGACAGTCCATGTGTGTGTGTATATGAATTGGGTATGTAGCAAGGGGCAGATTTAATAAGAAGTGATACAACACAAGCCAGCAAGACAACTTGCTGTGCTGCGTTGTGTGACAGGGAGAGAGCAGAAATGTCCCATATCTACTAACATATAATGTATTGCTACTCTCTCCTTGCATTGGCGCACTGTGTGCTGCCTGTCACCAAAACAGTCATCCTTATAACATGGTGCAAGGGTGCCTGCATTATAAGTAGGGCTGATTTTGTGCAGGAATGGGAACCTTCTTTCACTAATACAATCCTTCGAGGCATTTTTCACTTTCTATGTGTGCTGCAGAATGCAGTACACACAGAAAGAGGAAGCAACAAGGGGCAATACAGAAATTTCTTCTTGTTATGCCTCACTTGGGAAGGACTACCATTTTGGCGTAATCCCTCACCTTGGTAAATCTGAGATTGCATCAGAGTCCATGGGTGGATGCAGGAGAATGCCCCTGCTCCACCTGTAGAACATCTTTTCAACAGAAGGTAATGCACTGCCTTGTGTTACTCTGGATTTGCTAAGTCACACAGAGCCACACAAGGTGGCTTTGCATGGCTTAGTAAATCCCATTTAAAGGCTTGTGTTGCCTTGCCCCGCCTCGCCTTCCTTGATGCAAAGGCAACACAAGCCCTTAGTAAATCTGCCTGTAAGTGCATAGTAGCAAGACTCCTTGTGTGATGAAAGTCTTAGTGCATGGACCAGTGAGATACATTTTGCATGACGAGATGGAGAGTAGGTATAGCTTCCCTAAATAGTGGGAGCACACTGACTTAATCTCTGTTGATAGAGGGTGGAGACCCAGAACTGAAGTAATGGAAAATGGAGAAAAGGCTACCCCCAAAAATGTCTGAAGTAATTTTGTATCAAAGGACTGCTGATTAGGTCTTCCTGAGTGATTACATAGGGTAGATGGTAGAAGTAAGGGGTAGTTCATAGTTTCTCTTGCTAAAGGTGATAAAGGTTTCTAAGTACGACTACCTTTTTGTCTGTGCCTAATGACTACTCAGCAAGGCAGATTACAGCCAGGTGCTGAGATTGCATGCTTCATTGGATTGTTTTGGATTCTTCTGTTTGGAGCCAGCACTATGGCTGCTGCTGTGAGAGCCATCACTTAGCACAAAAACTGTGTCTGAGTGACAGTCAGAAAACAATATATGAAAGAGAAGCACTCCACATCAATTCTGAAACTTCAGTAGTGGATCTACATTCCCTGTCTGGAAAATGAGTATTAAAGTGGAACTGTGAAATGATCAATCAGTAGGTCATAATAATGGAGTTAAAAAATGTATCTGATTATTTCGGCCCTCATTACAACCCTGGTGGTCGGTGATAAAGTGGCGGTAATACCGCAAACAGGCCAGCGGTAACAAAAATGAATTATGACCACGGCGGAAACCGCTCAGACAGACACTTTAACACACCGACCGACACGGCGGTAGAAACAAACACCACAGCGGTAACCGCCAACAGCCAGGAAGAAGTCAATGTACCGCCCACTGCATTATAACCAGCCTATCCACCAGCTTTTCCAGGGTGGTACCAAAAAGCACGGCGGAAACAGAATATAGAAGTCAAAGGACTCACCTCTGGAGACACAGGGAACAACCACGACGCCATGGAGCCAGAGTTGAACATATTTCCCATGTTCTTCTGTCACGTGGGCTCTCATTATCCTAAATGAGACTACTGGATTTCTCGGTGTCAGTGTCGGTGTGGGGGACTAAGTCTGACCCACTAAGAAGGACACCTTTCACCTTCAATCCGGTTTTGCTCCGGCTAACTAGCTGTGCCTCATCTCTCCCAAGGGGAAGGGATGATTTGGCAGCCGAGCGCATGACATCTTAGAACTTCTCAGGGAAGTCGTGGTCGCTCAGGTCCCAACCAGCTCTCTCATTTACAGTATGATCTCATATACAAATGACAGAAACAGTTTAAGTTTTATATATTGATTTAATAAAACAACTGTATTCTAGATAATAAGGCGTGAGCCGCAATAACCAGAACCATACAACACAGTAGGATTAAAATAGTAACCAAGAGAGTGAAACATAGGAATAACGCTATCATAGTGTTAACAAACTACGTTCCCTCTAGTTTTGTTCTATTTCGAGCACAGCATGTTAAGCTCTAAGCTTGCCTTTCAGATTCCCTGGGAAGACATCAACCCTCATACCTGAGCAAAGGCCTGTGATCTGGATCAGCATCTGAAACAGGGTAGTCAGCGTCTAGTTGTGGTTCCCTGGTTGGAATCTCCCTCTTTCGTGTATTAGGACAAGGAAGTGTTTTTATAACTAACATGTCGATGTGATAACAAAACGTCCCTACGCAAGAATGTATATCTGCAACCCAAAGACTAAACTCCTACCACGTCTATCGGCAATGTACCAGACTGTATCCTTGACTGAAGCACAGAGTGAGCAAGAATGTGTTATTGAGAACTCCAGTGCTGAAGTAGGCTAAACAGTGTGATATAAAAAATAAAACAAGACCGTAGAACTGGCTATTTGAAAAATAACAGTACGAAGCTGAATAAAATGCATTTAGAGCAAAGTGCACAGAGGCCCGATGCTGCGAGCAAAGGAATGAAATACATCCAGGGAAAAGTGCACAAAGGCCTAACGCCTGAAGCAAACGCGCAAAGGGTATATTAAAATGACCACACTACACTTCTACCTTTTCCTGCATTACGAACACCAATGCCTGCAAAGACGACCACGGTGAGTACTGCCGCCTAGCACACAAGGGAGGGGGGAGGAAAAAGAGAGTGACACACGCAGCACGCAACACCCCCACCCCAAACACCATGCACACAACCAGATGCAGTACCATTACATATCCACCCCGTATCCCTCAGGAACAATGCAAGGACAAAATGATTGGAAGAAAGTGAGTGTAATACGATTAAAGAGCATGGATAAGTGCATTAACTTACAAACGTATATACATATTTACAAATGGAGGGACACTGCCCAGTCCTCAGTGTCCGTGGGCCACAACACATAGGCCAAGGGCCCACCTCACTCCTGCAACGACACGGAGAGAATACTGCAGGGGCATCAGGTCGAAAATACACAGGCACCTCAGGGGGACAGAGAATGGTGGGACACCTCAGCCAGAAGATGGTACAACACCACTGGTCCTGGAGGGGGCTACATACCCTGTGTGATGTCCTGGGGAGTGCAAGGCCACAGTCTCTCAAGTGGGTGATTTGCCCACTGCTTGGTCCTGGGGAATGCAAGGCCACAGACTCTCAAGTGGGTGGTTTGCCCACTTCTTGGTCCTGGGGAGTGCAACGCCACAGTCTCTCTAGTGGATGGCTTCTCCACTGGTTCTGGAGGGTGCATTGTGCCCAGTGCTTCATCCTGGGAAGGATGGGGTGAGTGGATGGCTTCTTCCACTGGTTCTGGAGGGGGCATTGCGCCCAGTGTGCTTTATCCTGGGAAGGATGGGGTGAGTGGATGGCTTCTTCCACTGGTTCTGGAGGGGGCATTGTGACCAGTGTGCTTCATCCTGGGAAGGATGCGGTGAGTGGATGGCTTTTGCCACTGGTTCTGGAGGGGGCATTGTGCCCTGTGATGCAGATCTTGGGGAGTGCAAGGTCACAGTCTCTCACCTGGATGTCAGACCCACTGGATTTACAGGGGCCAGGACGCAGAACAGCCAATGGAGGCAGGACTACACACTGTCCACCGGCGGTGCCGGCTGCTCAGTGGTGGGGCTGTTGTCAGGGCTGGCAGTGGTGGGGGAAGGCTCCAGCCTATCCCCTGCAGCCTCAGACGGCTGCCCACTGGGGCTGCTGCTGCTGGCAGTGGTGCTGGTGGCGGTGCTGGGGGGGGTGCTGGCAGTGGTTAGGGGAGGCTCCAGCCTATCCCCTGCAGCCCCGGACGGCTGCCCACTGGGGCTCCTGCTGCTGGCAGTGGTGCTGGTGGTGGTGTTGGTGGCAGTGCTGGCAGTGGTGGGGAAGGCTCCAGCCCATCCCCTGCAGCCTCGGACGCCTGCCCACTGGGGCTGCTACTGCTGACAGTGGTACTAGTGGCGGTGCTGGCAGTGGTGAGGGGAGGCTCCAGCCCATCCCCTGCAGCCTCTGACGGCTGAACCACCATGGTTGGTGGTGGGGGCTCCGAATGAGTCCCAGCACCAGGCCCCCTATCCTTCCTGGTGGCTGGTGCAGGCCCCTTGCCCTTCCTGTCAGCAGCCGGGGATTGCTCCTTGCCCTTCACACCTGCAGCTGGTGGTGCCTCCTTCCCCTTCCTAGTCACTGCTGGTGGTGCCTCCTTGCCCTTCCTGTCAGTGTTGCTGCCTGGTGCCCGGGATCCTCTCCCACCTGCAGTAGCTGTTGACACCTACTGTGCCCTGGACTGGGTGGCTGAGGTGCTTGCCTGGGGTTTCTTCACCCTGGCCTGACGTGAAGGACGGGGGGGAGAAGGGGGAGGGAAGAGGTCAATGGTGGAGAAGAAAAGCTTCTTAGGGACATTGGGGTGGGAAGAGGGTGAAGGTTTGGGAGTGGAGGGAGCGGAAGTGGTTGTAGGAGGTGTCTGTCTGCTGTGTTTGGGTGCAGGTGCATGGGCTGGATGCTGTTGTGAGGTGGATGGCTGTTGGGTGTCTGAGTGCTTGTGTTTGGGTACCTTGGGAGGAGGGGGCACAGACACAGTGGGAAAGGACACAGGGGACGTGTGCAAGGAAGTGGGGGTGGTGACTTTCAGTGAAGGGCGTGTAGTGATAGGCATGATGGTGGTAGTGGATGAAGATGTAGTGAATGCAGGTGTGAGTGTAGATGCTGCTGGGAGGGAGGTGGACGAGGAGGAGGCGGGGACACAGTGGAGGCAGTGGATGTTGGTAGGTCTACATCTGGATGGTGTTTGTGTGAGTGCCTGTGTGATGATGTGTGGTGCTTGTGTTTGACTGAACCACTCCTGTGTGTTGTCCAGGGTACATGCTGGTCTGCCTGTGTGCTTGGGATAGGTTGGGGTTGTGGGGAATAAGATTGGGCAGAGGAGGTTGGAGGGGGAGGCTCGAAACAGGGACAATGGCTGCCATCAGGGAGGAGGCCAGAGCCTGGATTGATCTCTGTTGGGCTGCCATGCCAGAGTGAATGCCCTCCAGGAATGCATTGTTTGTTGCAAATGGGCTGCCAGTCCCTGGATGGCATTCACAATGGTTGACTGCCCAACAGAGATGGATCGCAGGAGGTCAATAGCCTCCTCACTCAGGGCAGCAGGGCTAACTGGGGCAGGGCGTGATGTGCCTGGGGCAAAGGAGATGCTCACCCTCCTGGGTGAGCGGGCACGGGAAACACGCTGAGGGGCTGCTGGTTGGGCAGTGCTGGTATGGGGGTGGCGGCTGTACCTGTAGTTGGGGTGGGCACAGAGGTGTCTGCCACCACCAGGGAGCTTCCATCAGAGGAGCTATTACTGTCAGAACTGTCCCCTCTGGTCTCCGCCGTGGTGCTCCCCTTGCACTACGTCCCACTGGTGCCCTCACCGTCAGTGGATTCTGCCTCCTGGGCCCTATGGGATGCAGCTCTCCCCTTCGCCGGTACCTCTGCCTCTCTGCCAGATGATGCTAATGCACATAAGGACATAGTGACAAAACAAAAAGGGGGGGAACGAGACAAAGGATACCCTTGGTCAGTGGCGGCAACAACACCACCGTTGGCGTACACAACACACTTACACACAGGGAACAGCCCAACGCACTAGGCAATGCACTACCAGTCACAATGCTAGTCACCAGCCCATGGACAGGAATACCTAACGCCAATTGCAGCATACCTGAGACCCACAGACCCCTGCCCAGTAGTGGAGGCCTACTAGCTTGTTTGGAGGAGGTTGACATCAGACCCTGCCCAACATGGGCCCTACCTTGCACTAGCCGGCCTGGCCATCCCCCACCCGGATGCCACCCTACCACACGCAAATAGTATATTGGGGCACTGTACTTACCTCCTTGTGGCTGCTGTGATGCCCCCAAGCGCCCATCCAGCTCCGGATAGGCCAACGCCAGTATGCGGGTCATCGGGGTGGTCATGGTTCGATGGGCCAAAAAGGTATCAGTCAGACCTTCCTGCCTGTTGCACTCATGGCCCACCATAGCCCTCACATCCCCTTACGCACAGGCATTGCCCACCATACATGCAGCACCCTGCCCAGGGCCCTTACCCCAACCCCCCTACACAAGGCCCTCCCACACAGCACTCCATGCATTCATGCCCCATTCTTCGGGCTCACAATGTACTCACCTGTTGGTCTGGAGGCCCATACAGCATTCGGTACTGGGGTAGGACCCCATCCACCAGGTCTCTCCAACTCTGCAGAGGTTAAGGCAGGGGCCCTTTCCTCAGTGTCACAAGCCATGGTTGGTTCCAGATACCAGCATCCCATAAGTGATGGCTCAACTCCAGGAGCACAGGGTGTGGCTAATAGGTGAGCCCTGGTTCCCACCAAGGGGGTTGTTGGTGTATGGGTATGGAGTGGGCCCTAAGGAGTAAGTGTGTGTCTAACAGTTGTCCTTCGATATTTTCAGGTAACTCTGGTTACCCCAACCTCTCATGACTACTGACCCCTGTGAGGAATCCCAGGACAAGGGTAGAAGACAGTTACAATGAGGCACATGGGCGAACAAGAATAATAATAGAAAGGACATTCGGCCCCCCAAAGGAAAGGTTTCATTGCCTCCATCTAATAGGTGGATCCCTGTACTACTCACCCAAGAAGGTGTGCCCGATCATCGTGGCATGCTGTATGTTGCACAACCTGGCCTTACGTCGCCAGGTGCTTTTTCTGCAGGAGGATGAGGCTGGAGCTGGAGGTGTGGCAGCAGTGGACCCTGTGGACAGTGAAGATGAGGAGGCAGAGGATGAGGATGAGGACAACAGAAGTGCAATAATACGCCAGTACTTCCAATGACACACAGGTAAGACTGTAATTACACTTTACATTGACAGTTTTGTATTTGACATTGTCACTGGCAGGCTGATTTTCCCACTTCTAGGGCCACTTACTGTACCCTTTGGCATCTCTATTTTCAGATATTTGTGCCCCACTATCCCTCCTGGTGTGTTGACTGCAGCCAACCACAGGTCATTCATGTGTATACATTATTGTACAGTTATTTTGCAGTGTTTAAAGCTTGTTACACGAATACATGGTTACATGATTTGACAGACTCCATACTTGTATTTATTAAAATGGTGTTTATTTAAGTGCTAATGATTAGAGGGGGATGTGCAATGGGCTGAGGGTGATGATGGAGGAATGTCCAGGATAGAGTCCAGTCTATTTGTATCACAGGTGCATTGTTCAAGGGGGCATAGGAAGGGGAGCAATGGCAGTTCAAGGTGGACAGGATGACAGAGTGGGACACAAGGTGACAATCAGGAGAGTCTTATTTCCTGGTGGGGGTCTTGGCAATGTTCTCTGGCTTCTGCCTGGATCGCAGGAACCGTTTGAGGGTGGTTCTCCTTCTGCAGGGGGTGGGGTGCTGGTGGCCTGTTGTTCCTGTGGTGGGGCCTCCTGTCCACTAGTGCAGAGGAGGTGGAAGGCTGTTCATCGGTTTGGCTAGTGTCAGGGGCCCTGTGGTGTGCCACTGCCTCCCTCATGGTGTTGCCCATGTCTCCCAGCACCCCTGCAATGGAGACCAGGGTGGTGTTGATGTCCTTCAAGTCATCCATGATCCCTAAGTACTGTCCCTTCTGCAGCCGCTGGGTCTCCTGCAACTTGCCCAGTATCTGGCCCATCATCTCCTGGAAGTGGTGGTATGCTCCCAGGATGTTGGTGAGTGCCTCCTGGAGAGTCGGTTCCCTGGGCCTGTCCACCCCCTGTCACACAGCAGTCCTCCCAGCTTCCCTGTTGTCCTTTGCCTCTATCCCCTGAACCGTGTGCCCACTGCCACTGACCCCAGGTGCCTGATCATACTGTGTTTGTGGGGTGGCCTGGGGTCCCTGTAATGGTGGACACACTGCTGATTGACGTGTCCTGGGGGCAGAGGTATGGGCCCGCTGGGTGGGTACTGTGCAGGTGTTTCCTGTGGGGGGAGGCTCTGTGGTGGTAAGGGACTGTGCCTGGGTTACCGACTGTCCGGAGATCCCTGATGGGCCAGGTTGGTCATCCAGATCCAGGCGTCCAGAGCTGCTGTCATCACTGTGGGTCTCTTCTGGGGGTGGATTAGAAGTTGCTGGCACCTCCTCTCCAGTGGCATTGGGTGCGGGACCTGTGGGGATGTAAATGCAGTGTTATTGTTTCTGTTTGTGTCATCTTGTGCATGGGTGAGTTGCCCTGTATGGTTGTCATTGCCCTGTCAGCTTTGCCTTGTGTGAGTAGTGATTCTGTGGGCTAGGTGATTCTCTCTAATGTGTGTGCTTTAGTGATGGGTGTCCATGCAGGTCTGTGAGGGTTGTCCATGCATTGGTGTTGCATGCAGGGCTTGGTATTGGGACGAGTGGGTTGTGATGGTGGGGTATGTGGGAGGTGGTGAAGTGATGGGAGTGAGGGTAAGGGTGGGGGTTTGTGATGGCATGCAGGTAGGGGGGGGTGATAGTAATAGAGATTTGACTTACCAGAGTCCAGTCCTCCTCCTACTCCTGCCAGGCCCTCAGTATGCATGATTGCCAAGCTGTGGCTCTACCCGGATGATTTCCTCCACCATGACCCTGAGCTCCTCCTCAGAGAACCTGGGGTGTCATCACGATGCCAGAGGTGTATTGTAAGTGGTGTGGGTGAGGGTGTGTGGAGTCTGTGTTGGGGTGTGTGATGTAGGGTGCATGAATGGTGTATAGGTGATGTTGGTGTGTGTCTGTGGTCTTGCTATCTCTCTTGTTGCACTTGTTTGTATTGGTAAAGGGTTGTGGGTAATGTGGGTGTGTGTGTTATAGTGGTGTGAGTGTGTGGGTGTGGTGTGTGTATGTGTGTCAGGTGCGTGTAGTTTGAATTGTCCAGTATGGTGTAGTTTTGTTAGGTTGTGTATATTTTGAGCCCGGAGGTATGTACCGCCAATGGTTTAGCGCCACTGAATGTCCGCCGTGGTGATTCCTGGGTCATAATGCTGTGGGCGTAGTTCTGTTGGCGTAACGGTGTGGGTTTTGCTACCACAAGTTTATCACTGACCTTTGGTCTGGCGGACTTGTGTGTGTGGCTGTATAGTGACGGATTGCTATGTGTGGGTCATAATATGGGTGGCGGTAATCCACTGTGGCGGCGGTATGTTGGCGGCAGTCAGCACGCTGTCATAATGAGGGCCTTAGTGTCTTATTTCTTACAATATTTGTAGTAAACTCAATGAATAAAAATCTCTGTGAGTTTCTTTTTTTCTGAGTCTTTGATGCCTGTGTATCTTTCTTTGATTAAATGGGACAATTCATCTTATTCCATTGACATTAATTTCAATTAATTATACTTCCATTTTTTTTCTTCTGGCTTCTCAATAGAATACTTTCTCTAATGGGTTGACAAAGTACAGGCCATTGAACTGAGAACTTTATACCATCTACCCTACTTAGAGTAAAACCTGGCTGTAAGGGGCAGGGGAAAAAACAACCCCCCTCACCCTGGGAGAAAATTCCCAGCATGTGGCACCATTTGTTTTTTTTGGTTTTCAAAAACAAATGACTGCTTTGGGTGTTTGTGTCTGAAAAACAAACACACTTGTAAAAGTCTGCTAGCTGTCCAACATGTCTGACCATTGTTGTTCGAATGTTTTGTGCATAGACAGAAACTGCCATAGCAGGAGTTCTTGTCAATGTAGAGAATTGTTCACAGGGCCACGGAGAACTCTAAATCTGGCCATCAGAGGACACTCGGGATTTTGGAGGTATTTTCCTCCGCTACCCTGACGTAGTTAACTCTGTACTAAATCAGTCCCATAGTTTTTCTTACTTTTCTCATGCACAACTGAAATGAAAAATGAAGCCTTTTAATTATACTGTGTTGGCCACTTTACAAGAGGCCCTATGCAATTGTTTCTATTTTGATTTTGATACAAATTACCCAAAATGTTGGATGGTTCTATATTACTAGGATACAACATTTCCATTTCCGGTTTTTCTTTTACAAATCATAGTTTTGATGTGATTTAGTCTGATTTGTTTAATTGAACTGAACCAGAATTAATAATTCCAGAATGCACTGGTTTGCTGCAGAAAAAGAGGTATTCTTATAACATGGAGAATTTTGGTAATCCTACATTGGGGCCTGGTAAATTCCTGTCTTTGTGAGTAAGAGTGCGTATACAGCTTTAGAAGAGTAAACAGTTTTAACTGGTCATGCAAAAATTCTAATCATCTTTATCATTAGTAACATCTGCAGCTAAATGTAAAGGAGTAGGAACATTTGTGGAACACAAGATAGCTCCAAAAAGGGCCTCCTAGGTTGCTGTGTCTTGACACACAGTATAATTGAGTGGCATTCTGTGCCATGTCTGTCTAAATAACCTGGAAACATTTGGGACCTTTAGACGTGTAAGTTGAGTCAGAGATGGCAGTGCACTGCTAGATGTGAGCAGTTGCGGCTCGCTTCGTTCTAAAGGAGCGGTCAGGTGCGGTGCGCTGGGGGGGACCTAAAATTTAAAACAAAATTTTAAAACACAAAAAAACACGTACCTTTTCGACGGGATCCCGCGCCGTGCTTCTCTTTCCTGCTGTCTGCAGAGAGGCACAGGCTCCCAGCCTGCCCCGCAGCCAATCCTGACGCTGCTTAGAGCAGCATCAGGATTAGCTGGGAATGCCCTAGCCTGGGCAGGCTCTCTCCAACCCAGCAACTGTGTTGGTGGGCTAGAGATAGCCTACCGTGCATGTGTGTTTGGCCGGGCCAAGACAGCTGGCCAAACATACATATGCAGTGAGGGCGAGTGCTGAGCACTCCCCCTCACAGCTCCTCATCCCAGATGCCCCGCCCCTTTCCCAGCGAGGGGATAATAAACACAGTTTATTATCCCCTCGCTGTGAAAGTTTTGCTTCTGCTGTTGGCGGGGCGGATGCTCCTCCACCCTAACGGAGGAGCTGCCCCTGGATGTGAGAGGACACTGAAGCCTCCCCGAGCTAGCCAGAGAGGTTCTTGGGTCTCTGATGGTGATGGTTGCAGCGAGGGCAAGGCCAAGGGGCTGGAGGCACGAGGCAGGACTGATGCATTTTTCAGCCATACAGGGCCAAAATGAAGGGGAACAAATGCAAGCCATGTTGAGGGAAGGCGACAGCACCAGTTTCTTTTTCCCCTTTCCTGATCAGATACGGGCAGCAAGGCTGAGGCGAGCAGCTCGATGCAGATGCACACAGAAGGGGAGCACATGCACCAGACCTTTGGAAATCTTGGCATCTTTCATGGCGTGAACTGTGAAAAGTTTTGTCCCACTTTGGTCTGCTTCCAAAGGGGCATCAGGGGGTTGCCTGGCTGGTCCATGGAGTTGTGTCAGCTTTGATTCCTGCTCCTTTTGGTTTGGTTGGGTGAATACTATCATTTTCAACTTTGACGGATGCTTGGAATTGCAGCTGTGGTGACTGCTTCAGTTAAACTGGTCCACAAGTGATGTTGGGCATATTGGTCTCTAGTATTCCCTGAGAGGTTGGGAGTGATGGTTGCCAAAGAAGAGCATGGAAGAGCCTCAGTGAGTCACTCCTCTAGTCTACTCTGCACATCTGGTAAGTGCCTGGCACCTGGGAAAACTATGTCATCCTTACTCATCTAAGTCAACAATGGAGGAGAGGAATGAGCAAGTGGGGAGTGCGCAGAAGATCCTGAAAACAGGGAAAGCTAGCGCTCCTGGTTAGATATCGCAGGAGCCACTTGCGTGGAACACACATTTAAAGGAAAGCAGCAAGGGGCAGGGCAGGGAGAGCAGTGCAAAAGATGAGATTGAGTTATCAAATACTCTCCCGGACACTGTTGCAAGTCCTCTGAAAGGTACCTCCCAAAAGACTATAGACCTAGAAGACTAAAATTGATAGTCTCTGTTCTGAGTGTGAGGGGTGCTTCAGATTGATAGAATGCCCAATAAACCTAACAAAGTAATCAGCAATAATTTTCAGGAGTCAACCAACAATTTAGCTTCTCCATTGGGCTCTGCTGGTGTCTCTCTATCCTCCATTTCAATTACCTCTATCTTACCTACGAGTTTTCCAGTGACTTATAGCCCGTCTTTTGATAAAAGCTGAACTTGGCGTTCATGCAAACCAGGGTGGCTTGACTGAGCAAGGTAATGTACCTACAGTGATTAGATAAAAGCCGTGCAATACCTGTGGGTGGGGCTCTCAAGTCTGTGAAGGTAGTGTCTAGGGGGTCTAACTTGTTGATAGTGGTGGAAGCAGAGGAAGAAAAACCAAACCAATTGGATGCCTCAACTTTAGCTGTTACCTATGATTTCCTGCATCTCCATAGAGAGGAATATAAAAATATTCCTTTTCCTTAAAGACGGCACACTTAAATATGCAAGTGGTCCTCAGAAAGCAGTTCAAAAATATGGATATTCTTAATACACGTCTTTGGGACCTGGAGGCATGCCAGGTTACCCTACCAGAAACCATGGACATGAGTGCAACAGGCACCTGGAAACATGCTTCATCTAGATGGCCTCACTGCTAAATTGGAAGACTTGAAAATTGATCGTGGAGGAATAACCCCAGAGTTCTGGGTATCCCAGAGGGAAGCGAGGGGGATGATTGAAGAAGCTATAATGTCTATCTTTTAAGGGAAGCTTTTCTGGCCCTAAGTGACTCGGACATGGATTTATTTGATTCAAAGGGCACAGAGTTTCCCTTTTTGGCAACCCAATAAAGAAGGCACTGCCCGCTACACTCAGGCCATCTTAATTAACATCGGAAACTTCATTCCGCGGCAGGAGATCTACCAGGTGTCTTTTCCACGGTCCCCTATCAACATGTGGGATAGAATTTTTTGTGCGGTCTGATTTTTGCCATCAACCTGTGGTACGTTGCTGGCAACCTCGTGAACTCGTTCCTGCCTTTCAGAAAGTCAGAGCTAGGATTTCACTGTTGGAACATGCCAATCTTCGGATTGGATTTGAGTGATGAACATATTTTGTCAGGACGACGGCAAAGCAAAAGAACTGTAGAATATGTGGTCTTCTGTGATGACACCCCAAGGACGGGAGTGGCCGCAGTTAGGACTCACTGTGTCAAAGTGTTTCTTTCTCTTTTGAGTTATTAGAGCAACTTTGTGCCTTGTTTGCTCTTGATCTTTATCTCTGTCTTCTCTTGGGCCTCTTATACTTTGACCGAGCACTTTATGCATGCTCCTGCATCACAATGGTAATTTTGATTGAATTTAGTTTGGTTTTGTGTCATCTCGGGTGTGGGGGAGGTTTGACATCTAGTCTGGTGTGTCAGTGCGTGGTTGGTGGATGGTGGCATGTGGTTATGTCTCAGGGTCTGGGCAAAGGATTGTGGAGAATGGTGGGTATCCTGGGGTGAGGGAAGGCAGGAGACTGGGGGTGTCAGGGTCAAGGTATAGTGAGTGGGTACACTACTAAGGACATAAGACATTAAAGGCAAGAATAAGTTGGGAAAAATGGGCATCAATAAAATGTAAAGATGGGGCAAACAGGAAAGTATAAATCCCACCAATAGTGGGGTGGAGGGTGTGTGTGTCATCAGTTCTGGTTTAGATAATGATGATGGGTGAAATACTTGTTGTGGCCAGCAATTGCATATTCTCACCTGGAATATCAATGGTATGAAAGGCATTAGTAAGCATAAGCTGATAAAAGAGGAGCTACACACTCTTAAGCTGCAAATATAGTTTGTATTCAGGAAACAGACCTGTCTGAGGATTAGACCCCACTGCTGAGCAAGCTTGGATATAGGGCTCTGGGTGTGGCTTGATTGAACTCGGCCAGTAAGGGGGTGGCTGTCGTAGTCCATGATTCCAATTGGTCTGCAGTTAAAACTAGGCCTGGGCACAGAATTGCGCTCCACCAGTGGAGTTTGCGGAATTTGGCCACTTCGCACTAACGCGGAGAAGCACAGAGTTCCTGCATTCCGTACTGTAGCACAGAGCAGAGTTTGTTCCCGCTTGCAAGATTGTTTTTGGTGCTCTCTTGCAAGTGCCAAAATACTCCTGGGCTGTTAGCGAATGCGCACAGGACTTTGTGTTTGCTCGCACTGCTTCCAGTCAAGCCAGTGGCCAAAACAGTGCTGCTGGCGAGTGAGAACTCAATTCTGGAGTAGATCTTCCACTCCAGATTCATCTCAATCTGGTCAAAAAGAGATTTTAACTAGATTGTCTTCTCCAATGGACCTTGCAATTTGTTTTTCAGATTGACAAGCCTTTTCTTTTTCAAACAAGAATGAAGTGCGTCAGCGACTCCAACTTCCTGTTCCTGTCCAGCAGGCTCCTCCCAGTGCTTTGTCCATCACTTGGTCAACTTTCACTTGGAGTTCGAGGTGGAAGGATCCCTCTCTTTGTCTCCTGGATATGCCTTTGGATTTAAGGACTTTGTTATTGAGAAATCACACAAGTAGGTTCCAAAAGTATTGAATAAGTGTGTTGTTTTTTTGCGGGGGCATGCACCAATATTTCTTTGTACTTTAATTTGATTTTAAAAATTTATAGTGGTGGGTGGCCTGGAGTTTAAGTATGGGGCTAGCTATTTATTTTTTCATTTCATTGATTTTTCACCTTTTGTAAATTGTTGCACAGGTCAGAAGTACCTGTCCTTTTCTACATTTTAGTAACATTTGCAATATTATTTTACTGTGTGGCCTCGACTTCCAAAGGGCCATCTATCCATTAGGCCCAGTACTAGTAGTCATCAGTGTATGAAATAAATATTCAGTGGTATATGTATTTTAAACTTGATTTAGGGCAGGGATGGCATTGGATTTATTAAAAATGTTGGCTATTGTTTGCATTTCATGTTTTGTTTGCAAAAAGAGTATATGTTTCGGGGTAATATTTAATGGTCACTTTTATTCAGTGTTACCACCACGGTGCCTCCTTTTGGCCAGTGTGTGTGTGTGTGTGTGTGTTTGTCATTGTCCACCATTTCTCTTTGTTCTCCATGCAATATGGCCAGCCCAAGGGACCATTTGCTGTCCATAGGCTTGCATGTGTTCATTGTTCCCCTTGCCTTCGTGTTCACAGTTGTTGTTTGACTACGTGGCTGGTGGCCATTTTGTCCATCCAGCAAGTGTCCCTTTGCAATAGGCTTGCATGTGTCCTTTGTTTGCCATACCTTCTTGTTCCTCATTGTTGTTGTTTGGCGATATGGCTGGCTGGTGGCCATTTTGTGCATGCAGCCAGTGTGTCTTTGCCATAGGCTTGCCTGTGTCCTTGTTTGCCATGCATCCTTGCTCCTTGTTGTTCTTGTTTTACCATGTGGCTGGCTGGCAGCCATTTTGTGCATCCAGCCAGTGTTCCTTTGCCATAGGCTTGCATGTGTCCTTTGCTTGCCATGCCTACTTGCTCCTTGTTTGACCATGTGGCTGGCTGGCAGCCACTTTGTACACGTAGCCAGTGTGTCTGTGCAATAGGCTTGCATGTGTCCTTAGTTTGCCATGTCTCTTTGATCCTTGTTGCTGTTGTTCTACCATGCGGCTGGCTAGCAGGCATTTTGTCCATCCAGGCAGTGTGTCTTTGACAGAGGCTTACATACAAACATTGTGAATTATTGATCATTTGTTTTTTGTTTCTATATTCATTTTTAATTTTTATTTTCCATTTTAAATTGTATTTATATTTTATTTCAATTGTTATTTTTAATTTCTTTTTATTTTTATTGTTATATTTTAGTTTTTTTTATAATTTCTTTTATTATTTTTACTTTTTTATTTAAATTTTCTATTTTGATTTTTAGTTTTTAATTTCTTTTTTATTTTATATTTTAGTTTTTATTTTTTTAAGTATTTTTATTTTTTATTTTTATTTTTATTTAATTCGGCATGTTGCCTTGATCCAGACATTCACATCCATCCATTCCTTCATTCGTCCATTCACGAAAGGAGCACAGCTGTAGTACAGCATTCGGTTTCTTTAGGTGTAATTCCATTTTCTCCAGGACACTGCTGTGGAGCACTGCAGACAAATCAAAAGCATAATTCATTTTGTTAATGATTATTCCATTTCTCCTAGACCACATTGCCTCCATAGGTTATTTAAAGGATTATTCCATTTACCGATGCACCTCTCTCTGACTACCCCAGGTATCTCCTTTAAAACAGATGGAGATGAAGCAAAGAGCTAGATCTGCCTGTTGGGCCGTCTGATTTAAAATGTTACTTTTTTATGGTGTGGTGGTGTGGTGGTGTGGTGGTGTGGTTTGCCTTTACAAAGTTTGATTAAATTGGTATTTATTACATAAGTAACCAACCACACTAAGATTACATTTGTCCGTACTATTTCAACCTGCAACAGTGACACATTTCACTAACTACATGTTTTTCTTGCTTGGTTGTTTTTAGGTGCACAAGGGAAGGGACCCCACATCACCCACCGCACAGCCAAAGAGAAGGCCTTACAATTACTTTGATACTTCAAACTCTTTCGCTTATGCATTTTAGTGCCACTGCCAACCTAGAGTTTAAGATGGCCCCAAAGAAAGTTGTTCTGTAGAAAGTGGCCAGTGAGAAGAAGGAGCAGCTTTCTGCCAGTGGCCTGCCAACCGCAACCTTTTTCAGGAGACTTGTGTATGCTACACCAGCCTCTGGGGTGAAAGCTGGAAGCAGCACTCCCTCACCAACAGCACCACCCCAACCAAAGCCGAAGACCATGTCTGTCAGTGAGGCAGAAACTGCAATCATGGAGACGCTGACGAGCAGTGATGTTGAATTGAATTTTTCCCTTTCGCAAATTAGTACCAAATCATTTTAGGAAACAGAGCAAAGTGGACAGCAGCCAGCAAAAGCAGATCTTCCAGAAGTTGGAGCAGAACAGGAGGTTGAGCTTTCTGTGGAGCAAGATCCTCCTCTTTTACAATCAATGGCCCCAAGATCTCCAGTAAGACAAATGAAGGGTACCACAGGTCACCATCTTCTCCGAGCACCACTTCTGAGGATGATGATAGGAACATGGATTGGACCCCGGCAGAGTCTGGGATATGCCAGGCGAGACAAGGGAAGCAAAAAATTCCAGAAAGCCTTAGAATCATTGGAGGGGATGATGAGGAGTAGGATGATGATGAAGAGCCTGTCATTGTGGAAGCTGGCACAGCCACGGAGGAGTCCGACATTATCCAACCTGTTCCTAGGGATGCGGCACAAGCACCACCGCCAGCTTTCATATTTGTAGGGCCCCAGCAGAGACCTGCACCAACCCATACCTCAATAGAAGTATGCACTGCAGAGTGGCAATTGACACACCCACCTACCTCCAGTTCTTCTTCAGGCATTTGCAGTGGCCCGATCGGAAAGTTCTCCTCCCCGTTTGGGACTTTTTTACAATTAGCCAAAAGGAGAGAACATTGCAATATGCTCCATTTGCCATGCAAGTGTTTATCAAGGTAAGGCTGATTCACATTACAGTACTGGAGGGCAGACGATTCAGATGAAAAAACATCACACAATCCATTGGGAGGAGCACCTTAAAAATGGCTGAACATGGTTGCAGTGGTAAAGGTGAGGAGAGCTGGGAAGCATCAGTTACAACTCGTCAAATCATGGTGGAAGGTGAGGAAGAAGAAGGTGACATCATCGTCACACAAAGCAGTCCAGTCCCCAACAGTGCGCCAGAATCACCCGCCTCAGCAACCTCACAATGGCACAAGAAGACTCAGAGTCAGATGGAGAGTGAGACATTATGGAATATAACTGCGCCACGAGGCACATTGAGTCTACCACCATCTACTATTTCTTGAAAGTCACCTTCATCAGTGGCCCCCAGAAAAGAAGAAAATCCAGGCTACTATTACGGGAATGTTAAGGCAGAAGGGGCCCTATGACAGCAACCACCCAATGCCACGTTTGTACAACAGGAAGCTAGCAAAAATTTTAGCGCTGGTCCTCCTCCCTTTTTCTTTTGTGGAAGGAGTGGGATTCTTAGAGTTTGTGGCAGTCATCTGCTCGAAATGGAAGGTTCCAAGTTGAACCTATTTTGCCAGAGTTGCTGTTTTAGCACTGCATCACCATGTGCTACAGTTCGACACGCTTTGCAGCAAAGTGTTCTCCACACTATCCACCTGATGACAGACATGTGGACCAGTTGACATTATCCACCTGATGACCATGATGCACATGTATCCACCTGATTACATGGGCATCACTGCACACTGGATCCCTTTTATGGGGGTAAAACAAAAGCTATCTACAGGCTTCGGCCCTGGAGAACATTTTAAGAGTGTTGGGCGACATGCACAGCAGCCATGTTCACCATGGAGAAATCATACACAGCTGCAAACATCTTGGACAAATTTAATAGCAAGGTGTCTGAATTGCTGTGACCCGGAAGTCTTTGAATTGGATTTGCTGGCACAGACAATGGTAGTAACATAGTCACGGCCACAGCAGATGGTGGCTATTCCAGGGTCATGTGTTTGGAGCACGCATCAACCTGGTTGTGCAAGACTTTCTTAAAAAAGAAGACATAGGCCCTCATTATGATATTGGCAGTAAAAACCGCCTACCGCCACGGTGGCGGCCGCCAAAAGACCGTCCCCGCAGCTACCAGCTGTTCGCCGTATTATGACCACAGCCGGATTTCCGCCAGAAGAATGGCAGAAATCCAGCTGTGGCCATGCCAGCGGATGGCAGTAAGGTGGCGCTGCTGTCACCAGCAGAGCCACGCCAGTAGACACCTGCCAGCCGTATTATGACCCATATTATGGCCTGGCGGTGTTCTGCTGGCAGACGCTGCTGTTGGCAGCAGCGCCCGTCCCATCTCCTGCCGGAGGACCCCCTGAACAGAGGTACCTGGGTTCTCCGACAGGGGAGGGGGGAGGGGGGTGTTGTGCGTGTATGCTGGTGTGTGTTTCCTGTTGAATGTGTGTGCATGTATGTAGGTGTGAGTGCGTGAATGTTGTGTTCTGTGAATGCGAGTCTGCGTGCATGTATGAAAGTGTGTGCAGATGTGTGTGTGAATGAATGTATGCATGCGTGGATGCATGTGGGAATGGGTGTGTGTATGTGTGTGTGTGTGTGTGAAGGGATCGTGAATGTAGGGGGGTTTGGAGAGGAAGGGGGTGGGGTGTCTTTGGAGAGGGGGTGGGGGTGGTGAAGACCTCTATTAGTGACAGGGAAGGTATTCCCTGTCACTGATAGTGCCTACCGCCATGGTTTTCATGGCAGTAAAGAAGCCACAGAAACCATGGTGGTAGGCGGGGTCATTATCCCGCAGGCGGTACAGTGACGGCCGCCGGTCTGAAGAATGATGTTACCGCCATGGCGGTGAGTGTGGTACATTGGCGGTTTGGCTTCAGCCAAACCACCAATGTCATTTTGTGGTGGAAAGTACCGCCAGTCTGTTGGCAGTACTTTCCGCCACATCACCGTCGACCACCAGGGTCATAATGAGGGCCATAGCCAGCAACATACTGATCACCTGAAGACACATCTGCACTAATTTCAGCCATTCTTTTAAAGCCGGAAACAGTTCTGGATTATTCAGCATGATAATAGAGTACCAGTTAAAGCCCTGATACAGGAGGTGCCAACACATTGGAACTCAACCTGTTATATGTTGCAACATCCATTTGAACAGTGCAAACAGATCAAAGACTAAGTTGTTCAAAGAGGAGGGGATGCAATTGGGAAAGCTATGACCATGGATGCAGACAAATGGGGCCTGGTCAAATGTCTCACACAGATGCTGTTCCCTTTTCAGGTTTTCACGCGGGAAGTTAGCAAGGTCAACAGTACAATAGGCCAAACTATCCCATTATTGCATTTGCTACAGGAACAGCTAAAGGAGGTGTCTAAAAGGTTTGCACTCGTGGTCTGAACAAAAACCCAGAAGCACATGTCTTGGTTGAGAGCCTAAACTATCACTTGACTTGTAATGCAAGGCTGCAAAATGACATTATCTCCTCCAAAAAGTACATCTGTGTCACCCTACTTAATCCACACTACAAAACATTCTTTCCACTTTCATTCCTTTTTCTGAAGGGGGTGTTTCACAATACAAGAGGTGCATTGTTAAGCACGCATGAGAACTGGAAGAAGAATGTCTGGAACTAAAAATCCTGCTCTGCAGTTTTGGGGTACTGCCTTCAACTTCCAGAGAGGGCAGTCTTGTCTCACATCCACCAACACCACCAAGATAACCGGTGACAACAGCAACAGAACAATCAGCCAACCTCTGCATTGGCTTGGTTTTAAGTGGCAGGTCTTAAGTCCAGTGCAGAGCTGAAGGCAAAAGCGGTCAAGAAAGCGGCAGCACCAATAACCATTCAGAATATGTCCCAGGAGTAGCTGGATGACTCAAAAGAGGTGTATGTGGATCAAAATCCATTGGTGTATTGTTATGGGAAGATCCGCCAATGGCAAAAGCTCAGCAGGCTGGCAATAAAGTTTCTGGCTTGTCCTGTTGCCAATGTGTCTGCTGAAGTGTATTCAGTACAGCTGGTGCAGTTGCTACAGTGAGAAGGGCTAGTCTCTTGCCTAAAAACATGGAGAGATTAACCATGGCCAAAACGAACCAGCATTTTATACCACCTGATTACACCATTCCCAAAACACCATAGGAGGAGGAAGACGATAACTGGTCAGAATCAAGTGTGTTAGCTGACCAACTTCTGGGTGAACCACCAGAGTTTGAGGATGAAGCCTACTTCCTGGACTGAGTATGCTAGTGCCACCATAGAAATGTTTAATTGTTTCTCACTGAACTGTTTTTCTTTGCAAACCAAAATGCTAGTGCAGCATTATGTTTGTGTCAGATTTATGTTGCCCCAACATTTCATAGTCACATATAAACCCGGATTGGAGCTGGACCTGTGTGCAGTGAAGAAGCCCCCACATACTCTTCAGGACATTGGAGACAGCGCCTGCCTCCCTCACATGCCATTGCCTATCCTATTTTTTATATCACCTAGCAGGGCTGCCCTACCTCCAATGCCATGTTCCAATGTGTTGATAACATCAAAGGGGAGATATTTTATTCAACCACTATGCTTAGATTGAAAGAAATAACTACTAAGTAATGATTGCACCAATGAGTGGTGATATATTGAGTGATTGTGAATTTGTGAGTGATGACTGATATATATGGTGGCTGACAGTGAGGGAGGGAGTTCAGCAAATTTGTAAACTTGTTTTCGATGATTTGTAATATTTGGGGGCAGATGGGTGATAATTTTTTCCTGAAAGTGATTGACCTTTCAAACTTAATGAAATTTAGCCTCAGGGTCCACTCCTTTTATCTGGTTCCTCATAACAGACCAGTCACTTTAGTTACCAAACACAAATCTACACAAAATATTCCGGTCTCTATTTGTTATTCAACAGCAGTGCACTTCACATGTCTTCCTTGCTTGATTTGGGACGGAGTTACTCAGAATCTAGAGGAGAAGGATAGAAGGACTCAGGGTGGGACTACCTCCACAGCTAGTAGGAGAAAGTTATCAACTTCAAAGAGAAACCACAATGATGGCGAAGTCTCTGAGTCCTAGTACTCACTCAACTCTATGAACTGGGAAGAGGTGCATTGATTTGGAAATGCTGCTGAGTATATGTTTGCTGCATTGCTGGCTCAAACATTAACCACTTTTTATGTTCTTGCTCTGCCTATGATTCTTCTTGGTACACTCCTTACTCCTCATGAAGCTTACCTTGCTTCCTCTTAAACTTCTCCTTTACTCTACAATGCAGTTAAGGTTTCTTTCAATATACAAGCTTTCTCCTAGTCCTCTCTTGCACAAACAAAACTTGGGGAAAGCTTAAGACTCCAGCTTACCTAACAGACAGGTTCAGACAAGCACCCAAAGAGTGATGGACATTCCAAGAAGAATGGAGATGCATCAACCAATTTGGCAATACAGCATCATTTTCCTTTGAACAATCATATTTGTTTAGAACTGGGTGGGTTAAATTCAATCTTCCATAATTTGTTTATTTCAAAACCAGAAGACATAGCACTTAAGATATACTATATGGGGTCTCTCTGGGGGCAGAAGGACTGTTTGCAATGCATTTAACTGAACAGTGCAATACTTATCCCTTCATTTCCTTCCACAACAGATTGACAATGGTGTGCTGCTCAGCACCCCAATGAATATTGCTGTGGTTTCTTTCATGTAGTGTTTGTCTTTTTCACACCTTTCCCCAAATCCCCTTTCCCATCTATTCACCGAGCCCCTAACCTTCTTCCCTCAGGCATTAGTGATTTATTGAGGTGTGACTTAATTTTATACCATAAATTAATCACACACTTGCTGGGGCAAATGTGGTGAAAGCAACAACAACTCACTGCATGACCCTTCTATTACCTGAGCAATATTCCACACTGGCATCATCAACATCATCATTCATGCCTTGTGTGTGTGTTCCATGAAAGCTTAACCTTTTTTGAGTCTGAGCCCACTTCTCCTGACTCCATGATTTCATTTCCTAAATTTAATTTTATAACTCCCCACAATAGCATAGAAGAAATTGATATTTATAGATTTTATTATCATATCAGGTCTTCTTTGCTGTATGTCAAATACTGTTATTGTAGTAGTCTGGTCTCAGTCTTCCTAAAGTTATGATAATATGATGACCCACTAACTCTCTGTTTTCTTTCAATTGAGTTGACAGTGATGGATGAATAACCCTTTGAATAATTCTGTAGTTGGAGTACGCATAGGTGGGATTGCCACCTTCTGTGAAGTTCTGTCTTTTCTGTTAGCACGCTAGCCTGGTACTACTACTACTACTACTTACTTACTACCCCCTTAAGATGACATCTTGGAAAACCCTGCAGTAAGAAGACTCCCTCACTTAATCTATTAAGGTAAGAAAAGAACTATGGATTGAAGTTAACTTGCTCAGTTAGCAATTAATTCCTGCTAAAGAAAATGTTGTCCTACTTGTCTATGTATATCTAGGTTTCCATAGGCAAAATAGGCAATGGCAATCATCCATTAGTGGTCAATATAGTTGCAGAGGGCAATAGATCAAGGGTTTAAGTAAATGGCACACTTTTTTATCAGATGTAAAATAACAAACTACACTAAAAGACAGCAGTGCAAACTAAAACACCAAGATAAACATTTGAGGCATAAATCAAGTAAAATTAATTATTCCCTTTATTTTAAACAAACACAAAAACCCACCCTTTACCACCCACAATAGGCCCACCCCTCTCCCCAAACAGAGAGCTCATCCCCAAAAAGTCCAACGAAAAGTCTAATATGTATAGTTCAAACCCCAGCCCAACTCCTTCCCTACCCTCTCTACCCACAACAAGTCTCCCTCCCACCATAACAAAAAATTTAAAAAAGAGTCAGAAGAGGGTGCCCTTCATAGTCAGGCTCAGAGATCGTTGAGGGTTGCATCCTTTCATCCCTTTCATCTATCTTTTTACCCACCTATGCATCTCCTATCACTCACCTACGCATCTTTTCCTTTCACCCACAGATCCTTTCACTAATATACCATTTCACCCATTCTTTCTTTAAGCCATCCATCATTTGTTTGCTTTTCCTTCAAAACATCATTTGCAGCGTCCATTCATTATGTGCTTTTGTCTGCTGATTTGCAGAAAGAAGAAGCCATTAAAAACTCAATCCCTGATGCAGCTGCTAATCCAAGGGCTTCACAAGCAACGCCCTTGCAGTGAGCATATTAGTAATTGTCAATGAGCAAGAGCAATATGACTTACCAGCCCCGTCCCTGCTGCCGCCAGATCTCCACCTCTGACCGCTGCCATGTCCGGCACACTGGTGCTGCCTCTGGCTTCGGCACTGGTAGTCAGTGATGCTGGAAAAATGTTACACAATTTAGTTCCAAAAAAATAAATACAACCACAATAGATCATTACAGTTCTCTTTTTCTGTCATTCACTTTAGGAATTTTGTTGGTTGTTAGAAAAGCAAGATAGACAAATCAACCGCAAATGTTTCATAATGGAGGGGCATAGCTAAGTCACTGAAGTGCAATAAAGGGGTAGAATACTTTGGTCAATTCAGGAGAACGTATGGTGAGATCTTGGTTTGCAAATGCAATGGGCATGAGCAAGGCAAAGAATACCTTTACAAACATGAGTATATGTAGAAAAGCTGACTTGGGTATGCAATCTTGTCGGTAGAGTACCTGTCCTAAAAATCTGTCCTCTTAGTATTAAGTATTATATAAGGGAAGAAGGGAAAGCTAAGCTCAGTAACAAAGCAGACGAAAGCTAGTACAGATAGGAGGAAGTCAGGTACAGAAGAAACATGTAAAATAGATAAATGCAGGGATAACAAGAATTTAAAAAAGCTTACATAGAAAAAAAATAAGTACACAAAAATGTAGACAGGCACAGTAAAATTAAAATAAAAATCATTTGAAATGAGGAGAGGTGAAAAATAAAATTAGGGAAATAATAATAGTATAACAGGAATACTTACTGGGGCCAGCAGATCCGCTAGGATCCACACTGGTGGTGGCACTGTCAACCTTGCTTCTTCCTGGACCTGCTGACGATGTTGCCCTCTTCTTCCACTTGGGTGCTGAGGAAAGACATAAAGAAGAAGATTAAAAAAAAAGATTAGTGGTACATTTACTCTTCCAAAAAACAATAATTATGGACAAGAAGAGGCAAACACAGTAACGTTGTATTTTTCTAATCAGATTTCTAGATCAGATCTCATAATAAATAAACATAACTTTAACTTACCTCTGAGAGTCAGGACTGCTAATAGAAAAAATAGCATTGTGCAACAACATACACAACAATAAATAACCATTTACTCACCAAGCCTGACACCTCCATGCCCAGCAGATAGAGCAGGTCCTGTTCGCTATAATTTATGTTCGCCCAATGGTGCATCAACTGCTGCTGGGTGCACTGGTCCGAGTCTGCAAATTAACCAACCAGCGCACCCTCCCCCACAGCAGTCAATACTCCTGAAGGGAGTAACCACTCCCAGCCATGCTGCCTGCTGCCAGTACGGAGGAGAGGTGTAGCTGCACATCAAAACCTAGTGTTATCACCTCCTGCTCACTGAAGAGGGGCTGAAGCTGCACCCCTTGATGGCGCCGCCACCCACAAGGTAGGCGGCTGCTGCTGCTATCCTACTCTGCCATGGTGCTAGGTGGGGTGGGAGGAAGATGAGAAGAAAACAAGAGGACAAGAAAGGAAGGAAGAAAATAAGGGAAAAATAAACAAAAATACAAAAAGTCACAAAACCACAAAAAAATAAAAAAACTTAAAAATAAAGATATAGAAAAAAAAGACAGTAATGAAATAAATACATTTTAAAAAGGGGTAGATTGATTAGGAGGGTGGAGGATTACGAAGATAAATAGGGATGAAAACAACAGGCCCAGCACCATTAACAGAGTGAAAACAAGAAGGCCATGTCCTTGCGAACAGTCTGGTGCCTTTCGCACACGATTTTGAACACAAGTACGTACTTTGCGTTGTGTTTGATGTCAAACTAACACAAAAGGGTGCCACTGAAAACTCCACCCCCTCGCTGAATTCTGCGAGGGCGGCAGAGTTTTTTGCAACTTTGTGGAGTTCCGTGTAGCACAACTACGTGCACTTTGCCCATCCCTACTTAAAACTATGGCTGAGGGATGGGGTCGATGGTTGATTATGGCAATTCAGAGAGGAGATTTGCAACTCACTGTCCCTTTAGTCAGTGGTCCAAACAAATGATGATGATCCCTCATGTTTCGCTATCTGTTGGCTAAGTTGCATCAATGGCTATAGATTCTAGTACTATGCGGGGATTTTAATGTTGCCCTTGCCCCAGGGGTAGATTCCAGTAGCTTGGTAACACACAGATTGGCAAAGGGTTTAAGAGCACCTTAGAAGTGCATTGTGGCAGATCATTAGTTCTTATGTCTTGGTGGATGTTTGGCAGTCTTGTAGATCATGGGACCCAGACTTCACCTTATGTTCACCATTGCATAGGTCCCTGTCTAGGATCAATACCTTTTTAGTGAGTCACTCACTTCAAGCTTATGTTAGAATTCATATGAATCCATAAATAATATTGGATACTAACTCTCTGTCAGTCTACATTGGCTTCAATCTACTATATCAGTCCGTTGAGCCAGGCAACTGGTCCTTTGATCGGAAGTTGCTGCTAAAAGAGGGATATGTTCTAGCTATGAATAGGACCCTGAGAGAATTTTTGGATATTAATGTTCCCTCTTCACCCACAACTATGGTTTGGAACTCACTCAAAGCTTTCAGCAAGTGACATACACTGACCTACTCAATACACCAACAGAAAAAGCTGTGCATGGAGGATTCTCAGATGCAACATTCTCGTATCTCGCATGGAACCAGATTGGTTCAAAGTGTCATACAGCAGGATTGGCAAGGGGCCTCAGTGGCAGCCACAGGTCTTGCAGGCAACCCTAAACAAAAGCATCCATGACAACGTCAATAGAAGGATTCAGGCCAGTTAAATTAACTGCAATATTTTGAGGACAGCAAGGAGATGGGGTGTCTGCTTGTATTTAGGGTTAGCGATACAGTCAGTAGTAATCTAATCCAGGGAATTGTTAACAAGCGGGGTGAATTAATGGTAGAGCAGATGGGAATTAGGGGGGAAATGTAGACAATTTTACCAAAAGCTCTATACATAGAATTGTGTTACCTCCATTCAAGATGTCAACAAATACATAGAGGAATTCTGTGACTGTAAACTGAGCCAAGGACAGTCTGATTCCCATCTCTTTAACAGAGGTTGAATTTGCCATTAGTCAACTAGCAAATGGAAAGGCTTGTGGGCTGGATCAGATTCCTTTGGAATTCTATAATCTCTTCTCATGGGTACTTGCACCTGTCATTAGAGATTTATTCAATTCCCCTGACTTCCATAGTCAAGCCTACTGTTCATGGGGTGATACTAAAATAGTCTACTCTCTTAAGAAAGTGAAGAATCCAATAACCTGTGCCTCCAATCGGCTGATATCTTTAATCAGTGCAGACTTCAAGCTCTATAGTACAGTTCTGGCCCATAGATTATCTATAGTGATCACCGATCTGGTAGATCCTGTGCAACACAGTTTTGTCCCAGGGCATGAGATGACCTCTCATGTGGACATGACTATAACCTCCCTTGAGGTGGCATCAGTTGAGGAGGCCCCCATAGGGATGATTATGTTGGATGCTAAAAAGGTATTCCATTGGGTTTACTTGCAATTTCTCTGGGCGATAATAGCCAGTTCAGGGTCTAACCTGGGGCTTATTACTCTGATTAGGTTGCACTACAGGGGGTTAACAGCAATGATTCTCTGTTGTGATAAACTATCATACCCTACTGAAGTTGCTAAAGGCATCGGCAAGTGTGCCCATTATCACCACAATTTTTCACATTCTATCTGGAGCCCTATATCCAGGCCTAGATGATTCTATCTGTTCACTTTGTTTACCTCGCTTTGAATTTATGGTCTTGACTTCCGCCAACGATGTTGCAATCTTGACATCTTCTCCAGTGGCCGCCCTGAAGGTGGTTGAGTTATTGGCAATGGAGTTTGGCCAGGTTTCTACATGTAAACTCAACTCAGAAAAAAGACTCTGATGATCTCTAATGTCCCTGCACTTTATTCTGACAAAAGGAATGTTCGTTCAGTGACCTACATGGGTATAGAACTGTCTTTACGGTTGGAGGAAATTATTGATTTAAATTAGGGTAAAGTTTACAATAAGTCTATGTAATGGAACCAGCTACATTTGGGGCTTAGACAGAGGTGTAATATTATTAAGGTGATTATGTTACCCAGATATTTGTATTTGTTTAGATCTAACTCATTATATCTCCACAAGAGATTCTTCAGTGAGATAGAATCACTTTGGCAACAGCTAACATGGAGCTATGAAAAGCCAAGGCATATGTTACAGTATCTCCAACTGCCTTAGGATAGCAGCAGAACTCCCCTCTAACAAAAATGTGTGCTATACGGGTAGCATCTCATTGGCTAGGTTGGTCTTGGTATGGCACTGGTTACTAGCTAGAGCTCCTGATCTCAAGATGTGGTGACAAGAATTTTTAAATATTTGCTTGGTTGAAGTGTCAATTCTTGATAGCGATCAGCATAGAACAAGATTAAATCGTATTTGGGACCATTTACATGACTGGGAGTCAGAGGTATTGGCTGGCCATGACTTGTCAATCCTAAAGTGCATAATTCTATGGATCATTCTTATATGATTTATGTATTTATTGGTATTTTTGTTGCGATCTCAGTAAAGATATCACATGTTTGTGTAGACTTTGTACAAAGGCTTTTCATTTCATTTAGTCCGAACCAGGAAACCACTGCTGTGTCGTCCATCAAGCGCGTTTTCCAACCGACAATCTTGGAACGCTCGGGCTCAACGACAGCGACGGGATCCTCAAGCCAACACTGTATGATCCATAATAAATTAACTTAACATATTTATACGAATGCATCCAGCACTTTTTGTGTATTTCCTTTTTTATACACATTTTTAATCTTGTACGTTTTGTGATGCTTTAATAACAAAATAGACATTTAAGTGCGTGCCTTCATCTAAGCCAGTTTTAGCACTAAGGGCCTCATGTGGCAACAGCATAAGGTTTGTGACAACATAAATACATATCTTTTTGTACAAACCCCTTTTTATGAGTTAGAAATGTCTTTAGACTAGAAAAAGGGCTTTTGCAACCGTTTCTGAATTGCAAATAAGAGGGTTCATGGATGGGCTTTCCTCCCTTCCCTTTCCAAATCAGAAAGGAATATATTGTTAGTTTGCTTCAGAAATTGCTGTCGCAAACCATTGATGAGTTATTTCTAATTTGCAGAGGGGAAGGGGTCACCTTAGGACAAAATGTTGACAGCCTCAGAGGGGGAGAAGTTCTCTAAAACAGCCAGCCAAACAATGAAGAATCTCTATTATTTAGACAGCGACCAGGTAAATAGTGAAGCTTTTCTGATATCTGCATGGCTGCCTGCCAAACAGTGCAGAATCTCTAGTGTTCAGATAGTGCCTCGTAATTAGCGAAGACTTTATGCTGTTTGCACGGCCACCATCTGAATAGCTCAGCATCTCTACTACTCATGCAGCAGCCCGGAAAATATTAGGTTTTCTTGCTATTTGCACAGCTGGTGGACGATCGGTGCAGAATCTCTACTATGTAAGTGAACAGCCAAGTAAATACTGAAGTTTTTCTGCTATTTACAAAACAGCTGGCCTAACGGTGCAGAATTTCTACTATTAATCCAGCAGGTGGGAAAATAATGAAGATTTTCTGCTATTTGCATGGGCGCCAGTTTATCAGTGCAGAATCTTTACCACTTAGTCAGCAGCCGGGTAACTAGTGAGGTTTTTCTACTATTTGCACAGCTGTCAGGCAAACAGTGCACAATCTCTATTATTTAGCTAGCAGCCAGGTAAGTAGTGACGTTTCTCTGCTATTTTCCAGGCCACCAGCCAAATAGCAAATAATTTCTGCTACTTAGCCAGCGGCCAAGTACATAGCAGAAAAATAATCACAATTTACCCAGCAGCTGGGTAAATAGACACAGCTTTTATTTTTGTACAGTTGTTTTGAAACCTTTCTGTGTATGCATGTAAGTTAGACTGAATGCATATAAACTATTTTTTTTTACGCATTTCAGATGGGTAGGTGGCTAATCATGGAATAGAGTTGGATGGAATAAGAAAAGTAACCTTTTCTATATAGCACTCAACAATAAACAGTTTTTACATTTTCTAAGGACTTTAAATACGAGATGATACCTCTATCCAGTTTAATGGCATGTAATGTATTAATCTTGCAAGGAGGAAAGCCAAAAATGCTAGGTCAGGATTCTAATGCTTGGTGTGCAGGCACTACAGATATAAACAAGCATTGGCTAAGCCAGTAGGTCTCACCTATAAGAGCTATTGACTTTGACAATGTTTTGCAGCCATGCTGTATAGCAGTGCCGATTATGATGCAGCCAGGGGTAATGCATTTCTTTTTTTTTGTGTGTTATGGCCCAGATGCACCAGTCATTTTTAAATTATTTTTAACGATGCTACACAGCAGCAACACTGCTGTACAGCATAGCTATAAATAATTGCCAAAGTCGGCAATGCCCATGATGTAGAGCATGAACAAGAGGCAATGGCTAAGCCAGTAGTCTCAAAGGCAAGACTTTTTGGCTTTGCCAACGCCTGTTAGGTCTCAGCATGACACCCCTGTGATTGTGAGCAAATCATGAAGCTCCCCATAAGGGAAAAAATAAAAAATATGACATTTGGTAAAAGATCCTGTCACATACAGAAAGCAATTGTGCCCATGTCCATGCCTTAGTGAAAATACAATTGTCGTTTAAATAATAGTAGAAAACATCTGTTGTCACAATAAACATCCATTTCAAAGGAGATATGGGCTTCTTTGAAGACTGTATGGCATAATCAAATAAAGCTACAAATGGCAAAAAGTTCAACAAAGAGAACAGGGAAGAAGAACAAATAAAAGCAGTGCATCAATCATAGCTTGATCATCGGAAGGACAGTAATCAAGCTGAAGCAATCAGTACTTGTTCCATATTCTAGCTGAAAGAAGAGGAAGTGAAGCCAGCACATGCTGGCCAACTAGAAATATATATATATTCCAGTAAGGGGCAACCCTGTATTCCTGGGAACAGGAATAATCAATGATATAAACAACAACAATCGTTCCTTTGGAGGAAGTATTAAGCCTGATTACAAGTTAGCCAAATAGGATACTTTGTCACAAACGTGACAGATATTCAGTCCGCTGTGTTACATGTTCCATATGATATAAAGGAGTTGTAATTTGGCTGACGGGATAATCAGGGCCTAAGCCTAAATTCCCTTAACTAAATAATGTTTGCCCACCATTATATTTCACCTATACAGTTACATTTATTCACTGTATAAGCATTTCTTATTATGTAAAAAAAAACATTTTTCAACAAAATCAAATAATCCAACATAACAGTGCACTGCAAGTGAATGGTGGTAGCGGTGAAACAGACTTGCATATATTCAGAACTAGGGTCTGATATAAATACAAACTTTCACAGCACGACTCAAACTTAGAGAACAGTGTGTACATAAATGTAATTTATATCTATAGGAAAGTCGGCTACTGGCTGAGGGGGGTGAAACTCTACTCAAGCACAAACCACAATTTCTGTCAGGGGTAAGTCACAACCAATCCCAAATAATCTGTGCTAAACCCTCTGCTAGATTGGCACTAAGCAGTCAGGCTTAATTTAGAGGCTCTGTGTGAAGTATATTTTCACAATTTCAAAATGTAATAAATTGAAAACACAACACAAGAAACACCCCTTGATGTGTTTGGAGTTGCCTGACTCCCAGCCCTGACCTTGCCCCAGCTTGTCCGGGGTCACAAAAGACTGGTGTCAAACCCTTTGTGAGTGTGCTTAGGTAGATGCTTTGTGATGGGCAAGTGTAGTAGGCGACAGCTCCTCCCCCTCATCAGTTCAGATATGGCCCATCCAGCCAGCTGCTATTCAGCTTTCTCTCGATGCCGGGAGCAATACACAAAGACTAACTTCCAGCTACACCTAGTCATGTGACTCAGGGTACGAGTTGCAGGCAACAAATGGTTGGGTCAAGAGAACTGCAACTTTCTAAAAGTGGCATCTTCAGAATAGGAACTTTAAATCCGACTTTACCATTAAAGAGGTTTTTTAAATTACAATTCTTTGGACACCAAACTCAACTTTCTTGCCTGCTGCAAATTGAAAGTTATCACTTATTAGATGTAATAAGTTACCCAATGTTATTGTATAAGAGAGGTAGGACTTCCAGTAGTGAAAAACATATTTAAAAGTGTTTTACTACCAGGACATGTAAAGTTTAAAAGTATATGTCCAACTTTTAAATACAGGGCACCCTGCCCTATGGGCTACTTAGGGCCTGCTCTTGGAGTCACGTATACGTATTATAAAGGAAGTTTTAGGTCTGGCAAAAGGTTTATTTTGCTAGATCGAATGGCAGTTTCAAAATGCACACACAGTCTGCAACGGCAGGCCTGAAACATGTTTAAATGCTACTTAAGTGGATGGCACAATCACTGCTGCAGGGCCCACTAGTAGCATTTAATTTACAGGCCCTGGGTACATGTAGTACCAGTTTACTATGGTTCTACAAGTAAATTAAATGGCCAATTGAGTTTAAGCAAGTTTTACTGTATTTTAAGGAGAGCAGATGCACTTTAGCAATAGAGTAGTGGTAAAGTGCATGGAGTACTAAGGCCAACAAAAATGAGGTCGGCAAAAATGGAGGAGTAAGGCAAAATGTTTGGGGACGGCCACCCTAAGGTGACAGGTCTAACAATTTCAGCCCAGTAGTGTAGTTGTTGACGTTTCAACCATAGACAAATTAACTTGACAAGAGTCATCATCAGGACTAAAAATGTGGTAGCAATCTGAAAGAAAGAAGAAAATGGATTTAATCTAATTTACACATAACTTGTTAAATTATGCTTCAAATATATAAAAGCAAATTACAAGTGACATCCTACCAGTGTTAAACAATAAAACACTATAGGCAACTTGGTGTAAAGTCAGTCCCACATTGAGTTGGTACACTATATGATTGTACTTCAAGGCATAACAAACATGGATGTTAAGTTTCCAAATACCAAGAGTGGTGAAGCACTACAGGTGAAGAGTGAGGAGGTAATCTAAGATTGCCTCTGGTCAATTCCCACATATCCATGAGACTAACCTAACCCAAGACAGTGACAAGATTGACTGACAAAAAACTCAGACTAGCAAAGCTTGCAAGTGACATCCTACCAATGTTAAACGATAAAACACTATAGGCAACTTGGTGTAAAGTCAGTCCCACATTGAGTCAGTACATTATATGATTGTACTTGAAAGGAATAACAAACATAAATGTCAAGTTTCCAAATACCAAGAGTGGTGAAGCACTCCAGGTAAAGAGTGCGAAAGTAATCAAAAATTACCTCTGGTCAATTCCCACATATCCATGAGACTAACCTAACCCAAGACACTGACAAGACTGACTGACATAAAACTCAGACTACTAAAGATTGTGGTTAATAGAAAAATCTAGTGTTGTATAAAAGTCCTGTGGGATCTACCCATACAGAAAAGGAGTCCACAAAAGTAACCAAAAAGTGCCAAATGTGTGAAAAAAAATGAAAAAGCTCAGTCATCACAGGGCACAGTAGTGGGGAATTAACCTATAAAATCCCAAAGAGGTTCAGCTAGAGGCATAGCTCATATAGTTTGAGTGAGCCACTCAATAAATGGATCAGGTGTCACCAAAGGATGATAAATCATTCCGCCTAACGATCAGTCTCATGAAACACACTTAACTGCAAAGTAAGATGCAGTATTCAGCAGACTTAAAACATTGAATGAGTTTTACCATCCAGTGGATGGAGAACGATACTGATTGCAGGCTTTGTAGAAGGCAGAAAACAGTGTTCATCACTGTCTGTCCACTAGCATGCCTGAGTTGGGGGTGATCACGGTAAAGCATCAAAAGATTTGTAAGTAATTTAAAAGTGAAAAACTGACTCCTAAAAAATGTTGAAGAAACCTTAAAAGGCTCAAAATATTTGTGACAAAAAGTCCACGTTTTGATGTGGCTGATGTGGACTGTTAGCTGACATAGAAGAAATCCTGTATAATGTAACAGGCTGAGATACCAATGATTACTGTGAAAGGATCTATAGAGCCCTACAGTGTACCAATGCAGATTTGGTAAAACACATAAATATAGCTTAGAGAATTACTGCTTGCCTCCAGTCTGTATTGAATCCAGTTCATCAATCCATTGCAGTTCCTTGCATGCCAGTGAACACAATTTAGTCCCACCTCTGGGGCTCAGTTTCACTTGTTCAATCACTTGCCAGCAGATATATTCTGCTGTGTGTTGAAAAAGCTGAACGTGTTCCACTAAGGGTGCTCCTTTCACTGTTTACTTGATCTGAGTGTGATGTTGAAGACTACAACTCTTCACCTTTTGTCTGGCCTATGTATATTTGATCGTAGGGGCACCAGATTGCTTAGACCACATCACAACACTTACAGTTAGTGAAAGAATTTAGATTGAACTTGACATTGTGATGATTAAACATCTTCATATATACACAGTATTTACATACTAGACACTGTCCACACTTGAAATGTTCCACCACCAGAAGTGGACCCCACTGGGAATTTAGAGTTGGACTTGTTGTACCGGGTATAGCTGCTCTAAGTAAGGAATCTTTAAAAGTGACGCCTCTTTTAAATGAACATAAAGGTACCTCTATATTGAATAAAAGTTATTTGAAAAGGTACCAATGTTTGAGAACAATCTTTTTGACTTCATTGCGTCCTGTATTGAATGTGTGACACAGATGATGGGGTTCAAGGTTTTTGACCCTTCCTGAGGCTCTTACTATGTTTCTCGCTGATTATGCCAGGCCCTCTCCCCAAATAGAAGGCAGCAAATAAGAGTGACAATGAAGCCAACAAATGCTACGCAAAGAGCTTACCATAAGTCTCTTTTTTATACAATATCTCTTGCATGCAACCAGATGTCCAGGCAAATTAATGGCTGAGCAGACAGAATGAATGGTCAAGTGGAAAGGCCATGGCTAGGTGGATGAATAGTTGTGTAGGTAGGTGGGCAATTGGGTATTTTTGGTCCTGTGATGGGTGCCTCATTCACCATAATACTGATGGGGCACAGTTCAGATGAGCTGTTTCATGGATAGCAAAGGCCGAGCATGTCCCATATCATGTTCATACTCAAATACATGAAGCATAGAAAAGACCAGGGATGGAAGAACTCGCCCTGATGCAAGAACAATAAATAGGCAACTTATTTATCCATTGTACACATCGCCAACCAACCAATTCTGGTTACCCAAACTTGCCATGCCTTGAACCTCAAAAGTAGGGACCACGCACCAGAAAGAAATAGGTGGTGAACGATTAGACTCAGCAATGTTCATCAACATTACTTTGTCACTGAAAAGGCTGTTTCAGTCATATTACCCCCAACTTTACAGGCCGAGGTGAGGGAAACTGTGTATTCTATCTGTACAAGTAAATATATAATTTACAGTACATATTTTTAGAGCTAGACACATGAATGTGTCTAAGAGATTTTTGGTAATATTGTGTTTTTATTGGTGTCTTGAAGAGGTCACCTGACTTATATATATATATATATATATATATATACATATTATCATAAATAAAATGTGATAATAGCAGTTATGCTATTTTATCGATTGCAAGTCACATGCATATTTTCCACATGTTAAGGAGATGCTAGTGTGAATGTGTCAAAATTGCATTTATTTTTTAAGGGGTGCCCTTGTTTGGTGTAGCTAAAAAGAACAGTTTTTCAACAAATGAAGTAAATGTTCTGCCTTGAATATTATATTGACTGGGTGAAAATGGTCTTGGAAATTAGAAGTGTTTCTGAAATGCAGTGTTATGTGTGTCTCTGACATTTCAACTCTGTCCCCTCACTCTTTTATACCTTGTCTTTCAGACAGCCCGAGTCCAACTGTACACTGGCCTCGATTATACCCGGCTGTTAAACAATGTGAAAAGTCCTGGCCCCACTCTTATCACAAATTATTGGTGGGTCATGAGCCCCACAGATCCTTTTAACCTGGTATTATAATATCTGCACAACTGTATAAACAGTAATTAAACCCGTCTCTTATTTTTTTATTACAGTCAAGTCCTTACATCTCTAGTCACCACTAAGATGAAACAAATGTAGCCGCTCAACTATAATACGTTATTGTGGTGTATTTCTGTCATCATAAGGCCTGCATCCAGGACCAGCAGTTCACCTGAAAGACAGGTTAGAGAGCATCACTGCAGCTGCAGTTTGAAGATCGAAAATGAGAAATGGCTCTTCCTTTTCTTGAGCTGCTTTTTCAAAAATCAACAGTGATGAGCAGAAGAGAGAAAAGTATGACAATGTTCGTTTTTTTAACAAAGTTCTACATGGAAGAAATCAACTCTAAACTACAGCCCTTTTGAAATCTAATTTACATTAAACTGATTTGATATATTTTTCCAACAAAGTATTGACTTTTTTGTGAATAATTTAGATTTACATATCCCACTTTTATTCACAACGTCTACAGCCATTCCAATACTTTCGTATGAAGGAACACTTATGCAAGGACCTCTTAAATCTTTAAGGATTTAAGAAATTTAAGAGGGATGGTATGGCCATGCATTCTAAGGAACAATTCCATCCCTGCTGTACATTATAAGAATATTGCAAGTCACCTCTGGGTTCCATGACGGCATTAAGGATCTCAGTCTATTGCCTCATTTCTGTATATGGTCATATAACTAATAGTAAAACAGCTCAAGTTAGTCATACATTTGTTTGTGATTATTTGAGTGTGTAACTTTCACTTTTTTTCTAATTTGCATACATAACCCTCAACATGTGTAAAAGTGAGGATAGGTTATGATGCTCAAGTAAATATAAACTGTAAGAAATTGGATTATTATTTGGGGTGGGCGTCTACCCAACCCAAGGAATAATCACAGCCCTTGTCATGGTGAATCTTCAACATCACTAGATTAAAATGAACTCAGCCCCATAGTATCTATGGCATAGAACAGACAAATTTAACTTAGGGTAAGGTGTAAAGTATTTATGCAGCACCAAAATAGTAACAATGTCAAAACAAAAAACAATAAAAATCCCAAAATAAATTAGCCCCTTCGCTGCCAGGCCTTTTCCCCCTCCTGTGCCGAGCCTTTTTTTGGCTATTTGCAGCAGTTAGCGCTTAGGCCCTCATAACTTTTTGTTCACATAAGCTACCCACGCCAAATTTGCGTCCTTTTTTTCCAACATCCTAGGAAATCTAGAGGTACCCAGACTTTGTGGGTTCCCCTGAAGGAGACCAATAAATTAGCCAAAATACAGTGAAAATTTAGTTTTTTTTAAATAAATGGGAAAAAAGGGCTGCAGAAGGCAGCTCGTGTTTTTCCCCCTGAAAATTGCACCAACAAAGGGTTTGCAGTGGCAAGATCACCATCTTCCCAGCTTTCAGGAACAGGCAGACTTGAATTGGAAAACCCAATTTTTCAATACAATTTTGACATTTTACTGGGACATACCCCATTTTTTCTATTTTCTGTGCTTTCAGGCTCCTTCCAGTTAGTGACCAAAATGGGTGGGAAACCAATGCTGGATCCCAGACGGCTAAACATTTATAAAACGTAGAAAAAAATCTGAATTCAGAAAGGGGTCATTTGTGTAGATCCTACAAGTGTTTCCTACAGAGAATAACAGCTGAAATAAAAAAATATTGAAATTTAGGTGAAAAAAACAGCCATTTTTCTCCACGTTTTACTCTGTAACTTTTTCCTGCGATGTCAGATTTTTGAAAGCAATATACCGTTACGTCAGCTGGACTCTTCTGGTTGTGAGGATATTTAGGGCTTGTAGGTTCATCAACAACTCTAGGTACCCAGAGCCAATAAATGAGCTGCACCTTGCAATGGGTTTTTATTCTATACCGGGTATACAGCAATTCATTTGCTGAAATATAAAAAGTAAAAAATAGGTATCAATAAAACCTTTGTATTTCCAAAATGGCCACAAGATAAGGTGTTGATAAGCAGTGGTTATTTGCACATCTCTGAATTCCGGGGTGCCCATACTAGCATGTGAATTACAGGGCATTTCTCAAATAGATGTCTTTTTTACACACTGCCTTACATTTGGAAGGAAAAAATGTAGAGAAAGACAAGGGGAAATAACACTTGTTTTGCTATTCTGTGTTCCCCCAAGTCTCCCGATAAAAATGGTATCTCGCTTGTGTGGGTAGGCCTAGCACCCACAAAAGGAAATGGCCCAAAACACAACGTGGACCATCAAATTTATTCACAGAAAACAGAGGTGTTTTTTGAAAAGTGCCTACCTGTGGATTTTGGCCTCTAGCTCAGCTGGCCCCGGGGGGGCAGAAATGGCCTAAAATAAATTTGCCCCCCCAACCTCCCCGGGGAAAATCGGCCGATCTGCCCTCAAGTGGGGCAGAAATGGTCTAAATACAATTTGCCCCCAGGGGAGCGACCCTTGCCTAATGGTGGCTCCCCATCTCTAAAAAAAAATTCAAAAAATTCAAAATAACAATATGCTGATCTGCCACCAGGGGGGGCAGAAATGGCCTAAAATAAATTTGCCCCCCAACCCACCCTGGGGAGCGACCCTTGCCTACGGGGTAACTCCCCTTGCGTGACATTGGCGCAAAAAAAAAAAAAACCCCGGTGCCTAGTTGCTTTTGCCCACAAGGGGGGCAGATTGACCTAAAATCTGCCGATCTGCCCCCAAAGGGGGCAGAAATGGCCTAAATACAATTTGACCCTCCAGGGGAGCGACCCTTGCCTAAGGGGTCGCTCCCCATCTGTAAAACAACAACAACAAAAAAATCCCCAGTGCCTAGTGGTTTCTGCCCCCCTTGGGGGCAGATCGGCCTAATTAAAATAGGCTGATCTGAAATGGCCTAAAATAAATTTGCCCCCCAGGGGAACGACCCTTGCCTAAGGGGTTGCTCCCCTTGCGTGAAATTTGCGGAAAAAATAAAAAACTCCCTGGTGTCTAGTTGATTCTGTCCCGCTTGGGGGCAAATTGGCCTCATAAAAATAGGCCAAGGGCGGCAGAAATTGCCTAAGTATCATTTGCACCCTCAGGGAGCGACCCTTGACTAAGGGGTCGCTCCCCACCTCAAAAATAAAAAAAATAAAAAAAATACTTCCTGGTGCCTAGTGGTTTCTGCCCAAGGGGTCGCTCCTCATGCCACTTTCATTTAAAAAACGACAACCCTGGTGTCTAGTGGGCGTTTTGACAGCCGGTTTGCTTGCAATCCGGCTGCCAAAACGCTGAGAGAGACTTCAAAGGGAAGGAAATAACTTTCCTTCCCTTTGAAGTCTCTCGGCCTCCTCCACGTGATCGGAAGAGAAATGCTTTTGCATTTCTCTTCCGATTGCGCTGGAAGCTGAGCTACCAGCGCGATGGGAGGAGTCCTTGTGACAATCAGCGCGCGCTCGCGCGCTGATGTCACAGGTGGGGGGGGTGGAAGGGGAAGGGCTTCCCCTTCCATCCCTGGCTTGGGGGGTTGGGTGGAACCCCACAGAGGGAGCGCTAGCGCTCCCTCTGGGCTCTGTGACCAGGACGTAATGGTTACGTCCTGGGCACACGAGCACTGTGCCTCAGGACGTAACCACTACGTCCTGGGCACAGAAGGGGTTACGAAAAAAGAGTGAAAACGAATAAACACAATGACATCAAAATGACAAAAATCTAATGAGGTACAAGAAATATGAATTTTAAAAGTTTCAAGAAGAAATAGCGCCAAAATGTTTAAAGCGTCAATGATAGTCAATGGTCACAGTAGACCAGGACCTATGCACAATTAGAGGCTGGCTGTGATATAGCACAGGTCAGATATACCAACCAGGTTCATCTTGGTGCAACATGTTACCTTCGGACTCACTTTTGTGAGCCCCAATCCACCATAGAAGTAAACTTCTAAAACTCCCCAGGACCCCGGAGGTGGAATTTAGAGACTCACATGATGGCAGGTAGAGGCCAGCAGTAGGGCCCAGTCTTTATCCAGTTGCCAGTAGTCAGTTGGTACTTCCAAAAAAGGCCTCCTGCAGGTTGCTGTCTCCCTGTACCTACACATGAGGTCAGCCAACTGACCCTTGGTGTCCATGTTTTTGTCCTCAGTACATGAGGGGGGTGGTCCAGTCCTAAAGGGCATCTCTCAGGTCACAGGCAGCAGGTGGAGCTCTCTTCTGCAATACCAGAAGATGCCTGGACATGCCACATTTATGTCTGCACAAGCTAGTGGGTTAGATGACTCCTGGCCCCTCCCCAACCAATGGGTTCAAGGTTCCCGAGGCAAACCCAACCTACATTTTCAGTAGTTCCTGATTGCCTTACTATAAACAGGCATGCCACAGTAAGACAGCTTTTTGGGTCATGTCATTGTAGAGACATGGTTAAGTTAGTTTTCAACATATCTCACTCTTACATACAATGCACCTTGCCTTGTGGGCTACAAGGCTTATAGAGGATTGACATTAAAATTTAAACAAAGGCTTACTCCTGTCAAAGAAGGCAATTTTGAAATGTCAAGATGCAGTTTCGAAACTAGAGCATTCAGGCTACACAGGGTACACCTGAAGCCATATTTTCCTTGTCAGACTAGTGGATGGCACAATATATGCTACAGTTAAATAGGCCTATTTAACTGTGGTTGAAGGTGGAACACAGGCTGCAGGTTAACTAAGGTAAATTGTACAGAGCTGTAAACTCAGCAAAACTGCAGGGTCCAACAAAGGCAAAAACACAGGAATGACTACACAGAAAGAGCAGATTTCCTACATAAAATATTCACTTAAAATACCATACATAGCCCGACCAGTTAACCGTTACAGAGCCTAAGAACCTCAGTGGAAACTGAACACCCTTGCAAGTGGTGCCTGTTTTCCATGAATCTCAGAGGCCAAATATAACTCCATTATAGCCTTAGAACCCGCCGTAGCGGGCTCTACCGGCTATTAAAGGCCCGCTCCCCGCGTTAAATGCCCGAGCCGAAGGCGAGGGTATTTAACAAGGGAGAGGGACTTTAATAGCCGGTAGAGCCCGCTACGGCGGGTACTAAGGCTATTAGAACATTCTGCCACTCAGGGAAGAATGTTCTATTAAAAAATAAATAAATCACGGAGCCAGAGGGGATTAAAATCCCCTCGGGCTCCGTGAGGCTTTGTTCACAGCTGCTGCTGTGAACAAAGCGAACATTGGAATGTTGGTGCTGCGGGCTTTTACCGGCCAGTAAAAGCCCGCAGCACTCCATTGTTTTCAATGGAGCCTCCAGCATTCCAATGTTCTAATCTTCCTTAAATTTCACGAACCTTCTCTTTAGCTAAATGAAGTAGTCGAGGTTTACTGTTGAAGGGTGCTGTACGTCTAGAGACTCGGATGCAAACAACACATGAATATTTGCAATAATTTGACTGTCATGTTATTGTTACAACTTTCTGAAACGTGTAAGACCTTTCTTTACATTAAACTTCAACACCATAGTAAACTATACAAAGCCATGCAGTAAGTTACTTTTATGCAGAAAGTTCTATTGGCAAAGACAATATCAGTCCTCTGATCTCCAGCAGTATAAATTAGCTGCTCTAACAGGGTAATAGAATATTGTGAGATCATCAAAATCACTCAATCATAATTTAACTTTAATAAGAAAGAGTTAATAATGGTGCAAAGCCAAACTGCAAATGCTTCAGTGAGCAACGCTATGTGACAGAAATTCATACATTTAAAAATAGATACATTTATTTAATTAAAGGTACCAGTAGAATATTCAGATGATTTCAAATGGTTTTCTTACATATCTGTTGACTTAAATTATGTCAATGTTTCTACTGCAGAGTGTCAAAAATTGGACGGGGTCATCTTCAGGACAGGGAAATATTAAGTCACAGTTTTTACGAAAGAGGATCCAGAGCTAGTTATGTTACTGCCTAAATGTCCAAGTCGTAAACTGTTTCCTGAAATTTAACAAGAAGAAGAAAGAATAGCTTTATTATAGTAAGCAAATGAGGGTTATCCCTGCCGCCATTTGCGAATTCTGGTAACTTGAAGAAGCCATTCTGAAGACGAGCATAATAGTCTCAATGGATAGTAAAAATGAAAAATCTTAATGGATAAAGGAAGGCACAAGATTATTGAGGGCTTTGAAACAGACTCTTGAAAAGTATTCACTTTTCCACAGCACACCAATGTATTTTGTGTAAAAGATGATCAATAATGGTATGGTGGGGTAAGTTTAGAAGCAATGAAGCCCCGCAATTCTGAATAATTTAGATGTGCTGTATTGAGTGAGTAGCTTTGCAATAATCAAATCAAGGGAAGTAAGAAGATTGGGAAACATAAGAGAGAATTGTTGTGAGAACGTTTCACCTGCAAAAAAGCAAGAAATGTGTTACTTTAAGTTTCGAAAAGTTATTGGAATGTTCTCCTTGTGGAACATGGTCCTTCTATTATTTACAATTTGTTCCCACATGGCACAGTGGAATGCCTTGTCATTGTTACAGGATAAGGAATAGTGGGGCATTTACTCACCAGAGTGAAGTGTCCAGTCTGTTTAAGTAAGTTTGGAAAGTTCTGCTATCGTTTAAGTCTGTTATAGTGTTTTTTCTGATGCATGTCACTGTGATCAGATCTAGCCGTATGGCTGTTATGGCCATAAGTGATCAGAGCTGGTGCATGAGGGAGGTGTGCAGCAGGTATTTGTCTGGGTGTAGTGTGTCTTAGGTCACTTGGACCATATGCAGTCGTTGTTTTCAGGTACCAGGGGAACTTCACCAATCAGATCCTTTCAGGTACCAGTGTGCAACCCCATAGTGGGCATTGAAACCATAAAGGTTGATGAAGAAGGAATGGCTACACCATATTGTAACACAGAGGAGTACAACATCACAAGCCACACAAGAGGCTGGACACACTCCTTGCCACTATGGGAAAGGGAACAGATCACCCTAGTTGAAGTACAGAAAAAGAGCTTCCTCCATAGGGAAAATATTCTCCCTGCAGATAATAACAATGTGCATTTGCACAGGAGGCTCCGTTCCCCCATATGGAATTCTGTACTATGTAAAACTCTGCTCAGGGAAATTAGAACTCTGCTAGACTTGTCACATGATGGTCCCATTAGTAGGCCTGGAAACTCGCGTCTGCCAAACTTTCCAGTCATACTAGCAGCAATGTTATTAATAGAAAATAAACATATTTATGAATAGAAAATAAACATAAATATACGTTCAGACAACAATGTAAATCTCTGCCTCTCTATTTTTTTCTGAATAGAGCTCACCCTGTCCACCAGTGTTGATTGAATGAGGACAAGGGTGTCACATGGATCATGAACCAGGGACACTTGTCCCTATAGCTTGCCCACCACTATATTAGAAAAGCAAAAGACTTCTCCAGTTAAGGAGATATTTTGTCATTTGATGCAGCACGTTTTTTGAGAAAAGCCATCAGCCATTCCTTGTGACAGTCTTGCCTTATGGTCTACAGTAAACTCCAAAATTGGCCGGAAAATGGACCACTGGCACAACTTAGAATGGTCACCTGGCACGGCTAGCAGACACCTTAGGGTTTGGTCAGCTATCTAGGCAGTCTAGTTGGTCCCATGCAAATTATAAAAGAAACCTTTTATGTCCAGCCAATGGAGTAAGTATTTTTCTCAGTTGTTGCGCACTTATAAGGTCTGGGCATAAATCACATGTGCAGGAAAATATTCCATATTCATTAGAAATGTTGATTTGAGGAGCAACGTTCACACAGGGATACTATGCCAAGAGTGTTTAAACCTACATACAACTAGGGGTCGCTAGGATGCCTAGCCACAAGATGGCTGATGCTCCGTGAGGCTCTGCTGACTGGAGGACATTAAGTGCCATTTATCCTACCTGGGGGGGGAGGCGGTGGCATCAGCGCCCACTGCAGGCGGATGATGGGCACTTTGACTTTCTGAGCCCCTGGGCTCTGTTTGCGGGGTTGTTCCAAGCTGGGCCGATGTTTTCCACTGCACAGAGGATTTCTGGAAAAAAAGCAGCAGCGCCTGAGTGGACCCACATGTGAACGATTGGGAGTGTGCTGCTTCCTTTGCTGCCACTGTCTGCACCTGTGGGGAGCGAGATATCTGTCCTTGCTTCTGGGGTTGGCCCCCCCTCTTAACCACGCAGTGCCACCTGGGGCTGCTCACATTGAAGTCTAATATCAAGGTAGAAACTGTGGCAAATGGAAAGAGTGCTGGATGTCATCAGCTAAAAGAATGAAGACCTTGAAGCGCACTCAAGGCGAAATAACCTGAGAATCAGTGGTGTGCCAGAATCTACTACAATGAGTCGTATGGAAGACTTTGTGGAATCCCTGCTTCGGGTGCACTTCAGGGAGGCACTCTCTGCTCTGTTTGTGTTGGAGAGGGCGTATAGATCCCTTGGCCCATGGCCCCCACCCGGTTCCCCGGCTCATCCCATTATAGCCAGTCTGCTCTATTGTAGGGTCAGAGACATGGTGCTACGGCTGTTGAGAAAGTAAGACTCCCTTACTTATCAAGGATCCTCTGTTTCCTTCTACCCAGACTTCACCACGGCCATGCAGGCAACTAGGAGACACTCTCTGACAGTGAAACGCTCCCTTTGAAAGACTGATGCTAAGTATTCCCTGTTGTATCCTGACAAGTTACAAATTTTCCATTCAGGGAAAACTACATTCTTTACAGATCCTAAGGCGGCCTCAAAGCTTGTTAAAAGTATCCCGCTAAAAAGACCCAGAGCACCACCAGAGCCCACTAAAGCCAATCAGGGGCATGTTAGTGAGAATGATTAAAACCTTGTGCTCCTTGCATGCCACTCCTGTTCCGGCTGGCTGAAGCGCGCCTACATCATTTTGAACACTGCTATGCTGTTAGACCCTCTGACCTAGCTACTCCATAACATTCCTCCAGTCACTCAGCTTCCCCATAGCTGGAAGTGTGCCAGGACTCTAGTTCGCCCCTGTGGTGTTATTCCCTAGCTGATTATTCCTTCCAGCATTTGGTGCCTTGTTTTAAGGAGGTTGGGAGAATTCATCCCAATTGGGGGGCTAAAGTCTCTAGTGGTTGGGAAGCAGGATGGGTTCTTGTTAATGATTGTTCTCTGCCCCTTTTACTTCTCTTCCTCTCCCTTTTCCTGCCTCCCTCATTCCACACACCATGGCTGCAACGGAGAAGCTGCACTTTCCTCTACTGCAACACTTCAACTCCATTAGGTATGCATGCACAGATGCAGCTATGATGCAGGTGACGTGTGTAACATGGAATGTCCGTGGGATACATGGCAGGTGCAAAGCTTGTCTTATCCTAGCACAGTTGCAGCAACACAGGGCAGACATATGTTTCCTGCAAGAATTACATCTGACAGAACATACGTTAGAACGCTTACCAGCAGGCTGGATTGGGGAACGTTATATAGCTAACTAGAACTATGCAGGCAGAGTATCGATACTTCAGCGTTAAGGCCTCCTGTGGAACACGCCCTGCACTCTTTGTTTTAAAAAAGGGCGATATGTGATGGTGTCGGGCACGATGCAGGGGCATCCACTTTGACTCAGATCTATTTATGGGCCAAATGTAGATGGTCCTGGGTTCTTCGCTGAGGTATGGAACCCTGCAAGCACTTTAGGCCCTAGAACAATACTATGGGGGGGGTGATTTTAATAGCAACCTTGACCCCCTGACGGACCAATCCAGCACTACCAGACAGCCCCATCTGAATGCAGCTGCCTGGATCCGGTCCTTTATGGAGGGCAACCATATTATTGACCTGTGGGGGCCCACCATAGGGATGAAAGGAATGGCACGTGCATTACTCCAACTTGCCTGGTCGCGTATTGACTTCTGGCTCGCCTCGCAAGATGTAACTGTGTGGACTACAAATGTTCCTCATGTGCCTCATACATTATCTGACCATGCCCCAGTGTTCCTACGGTTCTCCCTTCCAGCTCTTAAATCGTGAGCCTTTACTCTGCACTTCCCGTCAGGGGCACTACAAGGTCAGGTATTTCACAAGCAGATGAGAGCTGTAATTGTTGAGTACTTCACACTCAATGCAGGTACTGTTGACTCCATCTCAACTCTGTGGGAAGTGTTTAAAACTGTAATTTGTGGTGAGTGCATAGCTGAGTAGGCGGGCGTACTGTGCACCTTGGAGGACGACCTACAGAGGCTTGAGACAGAGATTTGTACTTTGGAGCTCCAATCTTTTCTGAAAACAATTACTCTACGCTAGCCTCTATTAGATGTAAATTTAACTAATTTGAGGAGTCTGAGTGAGGGAAACAAACTTTTTGGGCAGGGAGACCTGAGCCTGGTGCTACAGGGAGGGGCAATAGGTTGGGGACAACTCTCGCAAACATGCTGTGTAAGCCCTGGGCCAATATAATATTGTGGAACTAAGAACCACTGGGGATGGGGTAGTTGTGGGACAGAGGAGATACAGAAAGAGATGACTACGTTCTATTCATCACTATACCAATCGACTTAGGTAGGCACTCCTCCAGACCTTGCCCCCTTCTTCGAATCACTCCAGTTGTTGTGGTTGGATGAAGGTCACCGTAGATTCATGGATGAGCCATTCACCACTGAAAAAATTACGCAGGTAGTAAGTACTTTGCCAGGAGAGAGAGCTCCTGGTCCGGTTCCATAAGGAATTCCTACAGCTCCTGGTGCCGCACCTCCTTGCCATGTTTAAGGAATCTCTACTGTGTGGGCTCCTTCCGCCACACCTATGGGAGGCGCTTGTAGTTACTATCTTAAAACCTGAAAAAGATGCACAAAAACATGAGTCCTATAGACCATTATCTATGTTCAATACAGATAATAAAATCCTGGCCAAGCTGATCACATACCAGTTGATCCAACTACTGCCGAGCAATACCAGACCTGACCAGTCCGGCTTCGTCCCGAGGCACTCCACATCCCATAATCTCCAGACCTTTCTTGCCACACTGCACACCATAGATCCTAGCCTTAGAGCACCTGCAATTTTCCTGGATGTAAATAGGGCTTTTGACTCACTTGAATGGCTTTATCTCTTTGCACTCCTGCCCAGCCTTGGCTTCAGCCCTAAGTTTGTCAGCCTTGTATATTTTCTTTACGCACAACCCATGGCTCGCATCTGAATTAATGGCATGATTACAGCTCCCTCTCCCCTGTCTCATGGCACATGACTGAGATGCTCTGTCACCTATTGTAAGGAAATGCCTCCTTGGCATGGTTACCCCCTGACTTTTTGCCTTTTGCTGATGCCAGTTATGATTGAATGTGTGCTGGGACCCTGCTAACCAGACCCTAGCACCAGTGTTCTTTCCCTAAACTGTACCTTTGCTTCCACAATTGGCACAGCCCTGGCACTCAGATAAGTCCCTGGTAAATGGTACCCTTGGTACCACGGGCCCTGATGCCAGGGAAGGTCTTTAAGGGCTGCAGCATGTCTTATGCCACCCTGGGGACCCCTCACTCAGCACATGCACACTGCCTCACAGCTTGTGTGTGCTGGTGGGGAGAAAATGACTAAGTTGACATGGCACCCCCCTCAGAGTGCCATGCCAACCTCACACTGCCTGTGGCATAGGTAAGTCACCCCTCTAGCAGGCCTTACAGCTCTAAGGCAGGGTGCACTATATCACAGGTGTGGGCATATGTGCATGATCACTATGCTCCTACAGTGTCTAAGTAAAACCTTAGACATTGTAAGTGCAGGGTAGCCATAAAGAGTATATGGTCTGGGAGTTTGTCAAACACGAACTCCACAGTTCCATAATGGCTACACTGAAAACTGGGAAGTTTGGTATCAAACTTCTCAGCACAATACATGCACACCGATGCCAGTGTGGAATGTATTGTAAAATGCACCCAGAGGACATCTTAGAGATGCCCCCTGAATATCAACCCGACTTCTAGTGTTAGGCTGACCAGTTTCTGCCAGCCTGCCCCAACCAGACGAGTTGCTGGCCACATGGGGAGAGTGCCTTTGTCACTCTGTGGCCAGGAACAAAGCCTGTACTGGGTGAAGATGCTTCTCACCTCCCCCTGCAGGAACTGTAACACCTGTCGGTGAGCCTCAAAGGCTCACCCCTTTTGTTACAGCGCCACAGGGCATCCCAGCTAGTTGAGATGCCCGCCCCTCCGGCCACTGCCCCCATTTTTGGCGGCAAGGCTGGAGGAGATAATGAAAAAAACAAGGAAGAGTCACCCACCAGTCAGGACAGCCACTAAGGTGCCCTGAGCTGAGGTGACCCCTGCCTTTAGAAATCCTCCATCTTAAGTTTGGAGGATTCCCCAATAGGATTAGGAATGTGCCCCCGTCCCCTAAGGGATGAGGCACAAAGAGGGTGTAGCCACCCTCCAGGACAGTAGCCATTGGCTACTGCCCCCCAGACCTAAAGACACACCTAAATGTAATATTTAGGGATACCCCACAATCCAGGAAATGAGATTCCTGCAACCTGAAACAAGAAGAAGGACTGCTGACCTGAAAGCACTGCAGAGACGACGGAGACAACAACTGCTTTGGCCCCAGCCCTACCGGCCTGTCTCCTAACTCGAAGAAAACTGCAACAGCGACGCATCCGACAGAGACCAGCGACCTCTGAAGCCTCAGAGGACTGCCCTGAACCAAAGGACCAAGAAACTCCTGTGAGCAGCGGCTCTGCTCAACAACAGCAACAACTTTGCAACTTTCTTGTAACTTCTGAAGACTTCACTCTTCCCGCTGGAAGCGTGAGACTTCACCGTCTGCACCCGACGCCCCCGGCTCGAGATCCAGAGAACCAACACCACATGGAGGACTCCCAGGCAACTGCAACCTCGTGAATAGCCCGAGACGACCCCCCTACACATCCACAGCGACGCATGCAGAGAGAATCCAGAGGCTCCCCCTGACGGCAACTGCCTGTAACAAGGAACCTGACGCATGGACCAAGCACTGCACCCGCAGCCCCCAGGACCAGAAGGAGCCGAACCTCAGTGCAGGAGTGACCCCCAGGTGACCCTCTGCCTAGCCCAGTTGGTGGCTGGCCCGAGAAGGCCCCCCTGTCCCCTGCCTGCACCGCCGGAGTGACCCCCGGGTCCCTCCATTGTTTCTAATACAAAACCAGGCGCCTGCTTTGCACACTGCACCCGGCCGCCCGTGCCGCTGAGGGTGTGTTTTGTGTGCCTACTTGTGTCCCCCCAGTGCTCTACAAAACCCCCCTGGTCTTCCCTCTGAGGACACGGGTACTTACCTGCTGGCAGACTGGAACCGGAGCACCCCTGTTCTTCATAGGCACCTATGTGTTTTGGGCTCCTCTTTGACCTCTGCACCTGACCGGCACTGTGCTGCTGGTGTGGTAACTTTGGGGTTGCCTTGAACCCCCAAAGGTGGGCTGCTTATGCCCAGGAACTGAGACTTGTAAGTGCTTTACTTACCTGACAAACTAACCATTAGTTACCTCCCCCAGGAACTGTTGATTTATGCACAGTGTCCAGTTTTAAAATAGCTTATTGCCATTTTAACTAAAACTGTGTATGCTATTGCTCTAATTCAAAGTTCCTAACTTACCTGTGTAGAGTACCTTGCATTTTACGTATTTACTTCAAATCTTGAACTTGTGGTTCTAAAACTAAATTAAGAAAATATATTTTTCTATATAAAAACTATTGGCCTGGAGTTAAGTCTTTGAGTGTGTGTTCCTCATTTATTGCCTGTGTGTGTACAACAAATGCTTAACACTAATCTCTGATAAGCCTACTGCTTGATCACACTACCACAAAATAGAGCATTAGAATTATCTAATTTTGCCACTGTCTTACCTCCAAGGGGAACCCTTGGACTCTGTGCACACTATCTCTTACTTTGAGATAGTATATACAGAGCCAACTTCCTACACCTATTCTGTTTCCCATTTCAATGGAACCACTTGCGGCTCATCTCTGGCAGCATCACAGCCATCAAGGCCTTGCTTTTATGCCCCTTGTCGTGCTGGTCTTTATGTATGCAGACGATCTCACCCTGAAAATCAAACAACACCCCCAAGACAATCTCGATCCCTTGATTAGGGAGTTCACAACATTTGGTGGGCTGTCAGGCATTTCTATTAACTGGGCAAAGTCAATAATTTTTCCTCTTATGGCGGCTACAAGTGTCATAGTCTTGAAGTTCCCCCTGCGGTTAGCCACTAAACCAATTAAGTATCTGAGATCCTGGCTGAGCTGTGATTTAGACACATTGTGACACCTTCATTATGACCGTTTAGTGAACGGGTGGTTGCATAGCAAAAACTCACACTTTCTATGGCGGTTAGACAGGCTTTGGCTAAGGTGGTGGTCTTGCCCAAATTCCTCTACCTATTCATTAATCTTCCCTTTCCACTGCCACTGTCTTTCCGGTGCCATCTCTGCTCTCCCCTGGTTGCACTTGCATGGGCTGGCAAACAGCCTTGAATTGCTTGGGCGTCATTAACACTTCCATTTGAACAGGGTGGGTTTCAAGTGTCAGACATAGATCTGTACTATTACTGTGCGCAGGCTCAGTTTGCACACTATTGGCTATACCCTATAAAGTATCCTGCACACACCACGCCTGAGGAGGACCACACTACCCCATGCTCTCGCTGTATGGCCCTCTCTCAAACCTTGAGATGTCAGAGAGTCACACTTGATACTGTGGGATATACAGTTTGCACATGGAATGAACTGAGAAAGCAAGCCCGGCTGAGTGGCCGCTTACACTGCCCCTCTAGCCCTGTGATTGGCCAGCCCATGCTGTCTATCACACACAATGCTAGGGTGGGGAAAAACTGCACAGGCTGAACCTTACAACCATGGGGGACATATTCCCTGAGGGTTCCTTCTTTACGCTACAGCAGGCCTTACAGGATGCGGATACTACAATGCTAGGCACATTCACATAGTATCAGCTGAGGGCAGCGGTTTGAGAGCTGCACAGCTCATTCCCCGAAGCACCCTCACTTTTTAGACTCTTGAGACCTTTCTCGTGAACCTGGCCTCGAACAGGCTCATCACCAAATTATACAGTGAAATGCAGACAACAGTGCTGATGTGCATGCCAAAGGCGCAGCAGGCATGCTCCCATTTCAGACAAGCACTGGTGCTTCTGCTGTGCCCAAGCTAAAGCATTTTCACCCAACTATTGCTTTCATCTTATGCATTTCAAATACTTACATATGCTGTATCGTACCCCGGAGCGCCTTTACAAAATAGGTCTTTGGGAAGACACTCAATGCATTCAATGCCATTTGGAAGCCCAAGCTAAAGCATTTTCACCCAACTACTGCTTGCATCTTATACATTTTAAATACTTACATATGCTGCATCATACCCCTGAGCGCCTTTACAAAATAGGTTTGTAGTAGGAGATTCAATGCATTCAATGCTTAGCGGAATGTGCAGATTTTTTGCACCTAGCCTGGGACTGCCCGAAGGTGGGAGAATTTTAGCATACTGTTTTTAACACAATGGATGAGATTACTGCTCTCCGGCTTGATCGATCCCCCCGAGTCACGTTGCTGAGCTATGTCAAAGAGGTACCTCCGACCTGGAGTAAACTGACTGTGCTCCTGTTGCTGCTGTGGTGTCGTAGCCGGTGCACGGAATGACGACACAGACACTGTGTGGAGAGTACACGCTATTAACCTTATTATTCTGACCGCTACTGTAAGATACTTTTCCCGCTTCCCCACACCCTTTTATCCCTGCCCTCACGTCACTAAGCCACTCTCCAACTCACGCAGTATAGCGGGGGAAACACCTGTAACCCCCTTGGGTTCACAGGGGAGTGGGCTTTCCCACTCCTACGGCAATACTACAGCTGCTAGCAAAGCGCCATGTGGTGATGCACTAGGGGCAATGCACTGATCCGGACAAAAAAAATTGGCTTAGCGATGCAGCGCATTGCCAAGAAAACGTAACTGCCCACTGGGAGTTGACGCCTGCGAAATCACATCCCAGGGATAACTGGCTCCCCTTGGACATGTACCCTCGTGCTGAGGCTGTAGACGATGCATCTGCTGTGCAATTGGTTGTATGAGGTTGTCTGTGTTCAGCTAGCGTGGACTTTGCACAGATGTAGTCCTGGCTATTGTATAAAATGAACTGTTGCTGTATCCTACAGGATGGATCTGAAGAAATGAGGAGAGGATTGATTCCCGCTCAGCTTGCTGAGCGCTCTTCCCTCCCTTTTCCTTTCTCTCTCACCCTCCCTCTGTGTTGAGCATAACACTCTTGTTGGGGGGTGACCCCGCTATGAGGATACCATTGGTTATGTAATATGCTGCTGTACACAAACATTGTTGACTTTGCAACTAGAGTGACTTGTGCTGCAGGGAATCCTCCCCTCTCATTTTCTGTTGTGTTTAAATACCAATAAATAAAAATAATAAACGCTAAAGAAAAAAAACTACATACAACTGGGTACCTTCTTCCACGATTCACACACTTTGGTACTTTCTTGTTTCTGAAGCAACTTTTTTTTATACATTTTGTTAATTTTTCCACATATCCTGGGGATATTACCCATATTATTATTATTTGTCATTCGTTCTGTACTTCTTAAACCAGGTACTTTGAGCTGTGCGCTAGGCATCCTAAAAAGTGTGATGAGTGCAAATGATCAAGAATGTCATAACCATGAGGCTACATGATAATGACATGGAATGTCGAGGGCCTATGTGCGTACCTGAAGAGACACAGAGTGCTGTCCTTCATGCGCAGACAGGGGGTAAACTTAGCCTGCTTGCAGGAAACACACACAGTGGATGAAGAAGAAAGCAGACTAAAATAGAAATGAAGAAGACAGCTATATTCATCAACATAATCCTAACATGCAAGAGGGGTGTCTGTCTAGGTGGGGTTGGGGCTTCCCTTTAAACTGCCTTAATCAGAAGAGGACCCTTGTAGCCGATATGTCCTAGTGCAGGGGACGCTAGATGGTACAGAGGTTTTGCCTTCTGAATGTATATGCCCCGAATAATCACAATATAGACTTTTATGTTAAAATGCAGACTTTATTGACTGAATACATGGCTGACAAAATACCATGGGTCAGGGATTTTAATTGCATATTGGATCGAGATGTGGATATGTTGCCCCCAAAGACACTCCACATAGCTTGGTATGGTGGAGGCACTGTGCCAGGCAAGAATGAATGTGGACTTTGTAAACATCTGAAGAACAATGCACCAGTACTCTTACACACTGCACATATAGTAGGCTGGATTCGGCATTGGGGATGGTGGGGATGAAGGCTGGGTTACAGTCAGCCACATATCTAGATAGATCTATCAGACCACTCTCCTCTGATACTTGAATTCAGTGGATTGGGGCTGCCAGTAGTCCCCTGTGATGGAGATTACCTTCTGAAGCCCTTTTGGACACAACATGTAAGGCAATGCTGAGCGACGCACTGTTGGCCTACCTGGTGAATAATTGGGGATCAAAGACAAGCAGAGCTGCAGAGTGGGAGGCGCTGAAAGCTGTCATGCGGGGAGAATGCATGAGCAAAATCTATGGTTTTCAAAGGCAGCTGCAGGTGAAGCGAGGGACATTGAAGGCAGAATAGGAGCTTTACAAAAATGGGAAACTGATACCTGTGAAGCTTAGATGGGACTGACTGTCAGATGGACATTAGGCGAAACTTGGGATAGACTAGACAGGCTTTTAGGGAGGGAGTATAAACAGAGACAGCACCGGGAAGGCAACAGACTGAGCAAGCTAAAGCAAGCTACTACCTTGAATACTCAAATGAGAAATTGACAGGCCGCCTATAATGGCACTGAGAAGAACGGAAGGGACAATTGCAACAACACAAGTGGAGATCACACCAGGAGAGCTGAAGGAAGCACTGAGGAAGATGGCTGGAGGCAAGACGCCAGCTTCCCAATGGAGTTTTATCAGACCTTTGCAGCACAACTGCCAGAACCGCTGCTACAGATGTATAGGTAGGATAGAAGGAAGGGCACACTACCCCCAACCCGAAGGGAAGAGGTGACCTGTATTGTGCCCAAGCTGATGGCAGACACAGTGTACCCTTCCTCATATAGACCGCTCACTCTGCTTAATGCAGATACAAAATTGCTGTATAAGATATTGACCAAAAGACTGCATGCAATGGTGGGGACATTGGTACACAAAGACCAGTGTGGCTTCATGCCGGGTTGCAGCACAACTGTGAATCTGGGAAGACTGGAAAATGTCCTGTATTTGGTAAAAATTAATCTGGATGAGCTTGTGCTAGGATCAATAGATATTACAAAGGCATTTGATATGCTTGACTGGACGTACCTGATGGAGGTCCTGCGACAAACGGGCTTTGGACCAACTTTATGTAGTTGGATGTGGCTTCTGTATAGCACCCCAAGGGCCAGAGTTGGAAGCAGTGGAGTGGTTTCCAGGGACTGAGTGGTGGATCGTGGTACAGGGCACAGCTGCCCCCCATCTCTGCTGTTGTTTGCCCTGGCGCTTGAGCCATTGGTTGTGAAAGGGAAGTAGGACATGAGTAGGACAAAACAGGTACATTTATACATCTGATATCCTTATAAGCAAATGATGCTCTTTTTTACCTGAGGAGGCCTAGGGACACTGTGCCGAAATTATTACCTCCTCTAGACAAATTTTGCTCTGTGGCTCATCTCAGGATCAACAGGCATAAGACACTACTGTTTCCATTGGGGGCACTAAGCACCATCCCTGCACATGAACTGCCTGGGTTGGGATTGAGATGGGAAACTGACATAATTAGGTACATGGGAATCATGATAGCACACACAGTAGAGGAACAGCGCCACCACAACATTAAGAAGATGCTGGGGGACCTGACATGACCAACACATTTTTGGAACACGCTGCAGCTTTCAGTGGCAGATAGCGGTGGCAAAAATGGTCTTTCTTTCCAGCTGCCTTGATATAATCCAGAACCCGCTGCACATGCTTACACATGACATATTTAAAGTATTGGATAGCCTTCTGACATCCTTAGTGTGATCAGGAAAAGGAAGCAGAGTAGCACTACCTATATTTAAACTGGAGTTAGAAAAGGGCAGCATCGAACTACCTGACATGGAGTGTATTCCTACGCAACTAAGCTGCAAAACGCAGCACAGTGGGCCGTAAGAGGACAACTGAGAGAAGTGACTGTTGAGAGGCACTTGTGAAGACACCCCACTAATGGAGATGCCTATGAAAGGTTCAAGAGTAGCTGGAAACTTCCAGTGTACAGAATGACAAACAGCTGATATCTGGGAGAGAGCAGTTAGCAGAGTGCCCCCCTCCCCTTTGTGCGAGACTTTGACTTTTGGACATTGATACCATTCAGACGTATTACTGAAGAGATATCAATTGTACGTTGGAGGGAGAGCGGCTGTAGAAAATCACTGCAAATCACTGTGTTGCATTACTCTGTGCCAGGGAGGCATTTCCATGGGTGTTGGGTTGGTGTTTTTGATGCATCCCCAGACTTACAAGAACAGGTAAACCTGGGAATGCACTGCACCAAAAACCTACGCCTCACCGGGTGAGGTGTTACGAGGAGAAATATCTTTATTTCGCCTTGCTTTTTCCTCCTTCTATGTGTGCTGCATTCTGAAGCACACATAGAAAAAGGAAAAAGCCTCCCAGGATTGTTTTGTGCAGGAAGGTGCTCCTTCCTGCACAAAAACAATCCTGCATGCAACGCAGCCTCTGCGTTGGCGCTAGGCAGCACAGGGGAAAGGACAGGAATATGCCATATTGCCTTACATATGGCACATTCCTGCCCTTTCCCTGTCAAGGTAGCTTTCTGTGCTGCAATGCGTGACTTGGCCATAAATATGGCCCTTAGGGGCATATTTGAGAGCCCTTTGTGCCACATTAGTGTCATTTTTTTACACTAAGGTGGCCTTTTTCCTGCACCCATTTACAAAGTGGCGCAATGCATGCATTGCGCCACTTTATAACCCCTTACACTACATTATGCCTGCACCAGGCATAATGTATGCAAGGAAGGAGTATTACTCTGACTATTGATTCATCTGTGTGGCTGTAGCATGATGGCATTCACTTCCTTTGCATCTCAACTTACTGTCACCTATGGCTTCTCATTTTCCAGATGTTGGTGATATGACAACAATGTACTGATGTGATCGCTACAAACAGTTACAGGTCATTATTTGTATGCTATCACAGTGTTCAGATCATTTGCACTTGATGTGACTGTTCCCACAAATGCACATTTAAAAAACATAAAACAGTGTTACTCAATTTGTGTTCAAGGGTGTTTATTGTAGTGCTATAAAATTGAGGGTAAAGTGCAAATGGTGGAGGGAAGTCCAGGGTATTGTTCCAGTCTGCTTGTAGCACAGGTCCAGTGTCCAAGGAGGCCATAGGAAGGGGAGCAACAGTAGTTCGAAGTGGACAAGGTGGCAGGGTGGGACACAAGGGGGGCAATCAGAAGAGTCTCATTTCCTGGCAGTGGTCTTGGTCTTGGCAAGTGTCTCTGGCTTCTGACTGGTTCGCAGGGAATGTTTGCGGGGTGGTTCACCTTCTGCAGGGGGAGGGGTGCTGGTGAACTGTGGGTCCTGTGACGTGGCCTCCTGTCCACTAGCTGCAGCGGATGTGGTGGGCTTGTCAATAGACTGGCTAGTGGTAGGGGCCAGCTGCTGTGCAGTCCATTCCCTCATGATGTCGGCCATGTCGGCCAGCACCCCTGCTATGAAGATCATGGTGGTGTTGAGGGCCTGCAAGTCCTCCCTGATCTCCTGGTGGTGTTCCTCCTAAAGCCGCTTGTTCTCCTGCATGTTGTTCAGGATCTGGCCCATCGTGTCCTGGGATTGTTGGTAGGCACCCAGGCCATTAGTGAATGCCTCCTGAGGTCGGTTTCCTAGGCCTATCCTCCCCCATGGTGCACTGCAGTCCCCCCAGTGTCCATGTTGCCCTGTGACCCTGTCCCCTGCACGGTGTGCCACTGCCACTGAACCCAGGTCCCTGATTGTCTTGGGTATGAGGTGTGGACTGGGGTCCCTGTACAGGTAGGCACACTGCTGATTGATGTGTCCTGGGGACAGAGGTGTGGGGACGCTGGGTGGGTGCTGTGGTGTTGGTAACCAATGGGGGAGGCTCTGTGGTGGACTGTGAGTGGGCTGGGGTGGCCGACTGACCAGTGGTCCCTGATGGGCCAGGTTGTTGATCCAGATCCTGAAGTCCAGAGTTACTGTCATCACTGAGGGAATCTTCTGTGGGGGGACTGAATAGTCGTAGCACCTCCTCTCCACTGAGAAAGGCTGGCGCACCAGTGGGGATGTAAGTGATGCATTATGCTTCATGCCTGTGACATATTGTACGTCCCTATCTTCCCCTCTATCATTGCTGTTGCCCTGCCACCTTTGTTTGTGTATGGTGATGGATTGTTTGCTTGTTAGTTCTCCATGCTGTGCATGCTTTGGTGATGGGTGTCCATGCAGGGCTGGGAGGGCTGTCCATGCATTGGTATAGCTTGCAGGGCTTGGCATTGGGGTTAGTCATATGGGTAGGTGCAGTGTGTAGGATAGAATGGAGTGATGGGAGTGAGAGTGAGGGTGAGGGTGTGAGATGGCATGCAGGTATGGGGGGTGATAAGTGGTAAACGTTGACTTACCAGTGTCCAGTCCTCCGGCTACTCCAGTGAATCCCTCAGGATGCAGTAATGGCAAGACTTGCTCCTCCCATGCTGTGAGCTGGAGGGAGGAGGTGGGGGTCCACCGCCAGTCTTCTGTAGGGCGAGCTGGTGCCTTGCTGCCACTGAACGTACCTTCCCGCCTAGATCGTTCCACCTCTTCCTGATGTCGTCCCTTGTTCTTGGATGCTGTCCCACGGCGTTCACACTGTCCTCGATTCTCCTCCACAGCTCCATCTTCCTTGCAATGGATATCTGCTGTACCTGTGCTCCAAACAGCTGTGGCTCTACCCTGACTATTTCCTCCACCATGATCCTCAACTCCTCATCTGTGAAACGGGGGTGCCTTTGTGGGGTCATAGGTGTTGTGTGATGTGTGTAAGTGTGTGGGTGTTGGGTAGTGTGATTGGGTGTGCGTAGTGGAGTGAGTGAGGGATGTATGGGTGTAATTGTTGCAGTGGTCTCGCTGTCTGTCCGGTGGCAATGATTTGTATTCGTAAGGGGTTGTGGTTAATGTGGGTGTGTGTTTTATACTGGTGTGGGTGGGTGTGTGTGGATGGGTGTCAGGTGTGTGTTGTTTGAATTGGCCAATGTTGTGTAGTTTAGTATTTGGGTGTCCATTCTGAGCACGGCGGTGTGTACTGCTAATGGTTTACTACTGTTGAATGTGCGCCGTGGTGATTTGTGGGTCATTATGTGGTGGGCGTTGTTCTGTTAGAGTAACAGTATGGGTGTTGGTACCAACAGTTTACCACTGACCTTTGGGCTGGTGGATTTGTGTATGTGGCTGTAATCTGTCGGTTTGGTGTGTGTGTGTCATAATATGGTGAACGGATATTTGCCACCGCAGTGGCAAATATCAGCATGGCAGTAAGAGTTTTTTACCACCAATGTGAAATGACCACCATAGTGTTGAATGAGACACGCTCACTAACAGATAAGCAGTTGGACAACACCAAAGTGATGTTCTTTCTGGACTGTATGATTGCCGTGCGGAAACAGTGTAATACGAAGCGGCGACTATGTGAAATGGGATTTGGCTACTCTCTCCTCTTCCCAGCTAAACTTTATGTGGTAACTGACAACACCACACATTTCTTTTCCATCCCTGCGGAGGCATGGCACTGGATTGAAGGCTCTAATGGTCATACCACCCGCTCAGTACAAATGGAGAAGACAAGGGAGAACACCTCTTGGTGGAATCGATGGGGGAAACGTAGGCTGAAGTTATGAAGAAACAGAGACCTTTCTGGAGTCCCAGATTTGGAGCAGGGAGTCCAGGAGCAACACAACACTTTACAGCAGGAAGCCCCACTCTCTGCTTTGAGACGCTGCTCCAGTCCGGATGTCCTGGGATCCCCCTCCTCAGATGGAGAGAGCTCCATTGCTACATGGCCTTCTGTGCAAAATGCGCACATTCCCCCTGACATAACTCCGCAGACATCAGACACTATTATTTGAGTTAAATTATTTCTTAAATTATCTCCATGCAATCGCAGCCATTGTTCGTGTATAATGCTCCACATGTGTTCGTGAATGCTATGTTCTCAGTAAGGTGGTGTGCAATGTGGCCCTACTATCACTACATACTGCAGACCCTCATATGGTTACCCCTGCTGTCAGGCCAACTATCTTCCTGTTTTAGTTAACACTGCTTGGTTGGGTGGCCACGTGTTCTAATGTGCTACTATGGTATTGGTATTCACTATGTTGTTCGCTGTTACCCTCCCAATAACCTGCTGCCCACTAGACAACCCATGATGTTACTTACTGTGCACTGCTTTGCTCCCCTGAACGCAGTATTGGTGCTAACAGTTGGGCAGCTATTATGCGTAACACCTACATTTACTAACTCTATACAAGATGGTGCATGTTAATGTAATGCCATGGAATATTCGTGGCATGGACACTCCAGCGTGCAGATACGCCATATACTCCTACCTGAAGTGCTGCAATGCTCATATCATCATGTTGCAGGAATCTCACCTAATGAGATCAGAGGCAGATGCACTTAGAAGAAAATGGAGAGGTAATATATACTCTATAACTTACTCATCATATGCAAAGGGGTTTTAATATGGGTTCGACCTGGGGTCCCATTTGAACCGATAGAACAGGCTGTAGATGTTGATGGCCAATATGTGTTCATCTGAGGATGGATAAGTGGTTGCCACATTCTCATTGGTAGCATCTAGGAGCTCAGTGTGGAACAGGTTCCCTTTCTAAACACACTCAATAGGTTATTGGCACGATGGAGCAATGTTCCTTGGTTGACTGGAGGGGACTTTAATTGTGTACTAGATTCACATCTAGACAGATCCTTTCCACCTTTGGTGTGCACTACTGCCAGTTCAAACGCTCCCTCTTTAGCGACCTGGCTGCACCACTGGCAGTTGACAGACATCTGGCGCTATTATTATGCTACCACCAGAGTGTATTCATTTTATTCTGCCCCTCATGATTTACATGTCCGACTCAATAGATTACTTTGCACAGCTAGTTTGATCCCAATTGTGCAGACAGATTACCTGGGCTTATAATCATTCTTACCACAACCCTCAATACCTTCAACTTAACTGGGGTGTGACCACCCAACCTCCTGTTCCCATGTGGCAGCTACAGCCTGCGATGTTGGAGGATTCAGCGTTTTGCGTGTCGACCGAACAACAGGTCGCTAATTACTTCAAACTTAACGTAGATACAGCCTCGTCTCGCTCAGTGGCATGGGATGCGTTTGAAGTTGAGTTGTGTGGTCACTGTCTGGGGCTCATCTGGGACATGTGCAAGCAGCTGGGCAAGGAGGTATCCACTGTGTAGCGGCAACTATTACACCATGAAACGGAAGTAGTGTGGAATCCCAATAATCTGCCTCAATTGCAGGCCATGCGTAAAACTCACTCAGAACTTCTTGAGAGGTTGAGATGCCTAAATTATGCAGCACACTCAACTAACGCACATGCAAAGGCATACAGAGCGAGGAATCTACTTGCCTGGTTAATACGCCAAGAGACTTCCCCCAGTTTGATAATGTCTCTTCGCGCACAGTCGGGCGATTTGCTGTATACGCAGGATATATTTCACGCACATTATGAGTCATTATACAGCTCTGTTTCACCCCCTTCACCAAGTGATATTGACCTGTTCCTTGCTCAGTTGCCTGTACCCTAAATTACAGCCGATCAGTGTTCGGAACTCGAAGGTCCTATATTGCTCCCTGAGATACAAGAAGCTGTCGTAGTTTGGACTCTTGCTCTGAGCAAGACTGCTGGTCTCAGGATGACAGTACTTTTGTTTATAGGTGACTAAGTTTCTTCCTACAACTAGTTGTAACTGTTGTCTAAACCTTAGCGGCTCACTAGCAGTACCTCACCAGAAACATCATAGTAAAAGGTGATTTGTAGCAATCGCTTACGCATGGACTCAAAGTAAGATAACTCAGGGTTGTCGTGGTTAAACGGGAATTACCCTTTTCTCACAGATGTATTATGTCTCATACAAACAAAGGCAATAACACAGATGCAGTGAAGTTATAATAGTTTTTATTTAACATAACTGCCATTTGCGATAAGTTGCATGAACTTCAATGATTAGGATAATGAATATACCAAGCAACAGTATAGTGAAGAAGAGAGTCATGGTTATAAAGACCCCACCATTTTTGCAATATATGAAAGAAATATATATATGTACGAGATGGAATATGCCCTAATACCCTAATGAGAATAGGCCTAACCTCCTACCTAAAGGAGAGCTGGGTTTGCGAAACCTAATCTGCCAAAGCCATGTCCATGAGAGGAGCCCCCAACCCTCGTTACCTTGGAAGGAGGTCTCTATCTCAGACTCCGTAGGGACACGAAGACTGGGTCAGCGTCAAGACGACTGCAGCATCGGTATCAGCGATGGTGGCGATGCCCTCTGGTCGGAATCCCTCTGATTATCTATCTGAAGTGTGATGTATTTATACAGATCTACAAGGTCCCCTGACGTAGGTGTATTCCAAAACAATAGATAGCAGGCATGCTTGGGACGAGAATTAATATCAACAATCCCTCGAAAGTATAGAGAGGGAAAATCCCTAAGTGTGAACACATACTGTTTTTTGTCTTTCGTGCTTGATCTTGACGCCTTGGCGCAGTGACACTGATAATAAAACTCATAACAAGTGGCCTAACTATAAACAAGGCCGCCATTTTAAAGGAAATAAATAATTAAATGGACTAAGACAGAGCAAGCTAAGTAGGTTAAAAGTCACTAGGTGACGGGGACACGAGTTTACAAGCCTACGGCTAAGCTAACTCCTGTTATCCTGTTAAAACAAACTAGGATTCACTACACCCTCCCCATTGCCGTAACAGGTATGATGAAGGTACAGGAACCCAAATGCTAAAAAAGCTACTTCTGAACTAAAAAGTCAAAAACAAGCTAATAAATGATGAAAACAAAATATACATACAGAGACGTTAATATCAACCATGACAAGTACAGCAAACGTTTAGTATAATTGCATATTTTGGAATCGGGAAATGGTAGGCAAATTCGTCAAATTATGTGTTATACGCAGGATCTTGAAGAATGTCATCGAAGCCATCAGTCAATGATCTCAAAAATGAGTCAATATCATCTGAAGTGAAATCCATTGTTGGACGGACAAACGGATCCACAGAGCAGAAGTGAGCCACATTTACCGGTGCATCGATACTCGCTGCAGTGTCCTCATCCATGTTGGATCGTATAACGGAAGGCTCATAGGTGGCCTCGCGGAGCAACCTCAGTCTCAAGGGGCATGACCGTGAATTAACCCTCATCGGGGACATCAGCAGTTCGCAGTCCACAGGAGATGTCGGTGCAACAGCAAGACAGACCATAGGCAGATGCTCAAAGAGACACCATATGCAGCGGAAGACCGGTTGTACACACCAGAGTAGAGGCCGGAATGACAACGACCAGTCAAACTCCAGTTCCACCAGCAAAGGTGTACCGAAGATCCGAACCATGCGTTCACGACACAATGGGGTCGGCGGGAGCGGCTCGATTGTTCTGTGTTGCTGGAAAGAAACAACCACCGCGAATCAGAAGAAATAGCAGAAGTAGTCTGCCAATTAAAGCCAAAATAATTGGAAAGCCACCAAACACACTGGAAAAGAGAGAATGGATGGCTGATGGGATGACTCCAAAGACAGTCTGGAAGATGGACATGAAACCAGACCCGACAGCCTTAAAGAAATGAACAATCCCAGTTGTGCTTGAAGCATTGAATATTCTGGATACCAGCTCTCCAAAGTGTTTGGGGAAATCGGTATTCAAAAGGGATTGTATCTCAGCTGATGATCTCGCAATCTGGAGTGCATACGTCTCTTTTGCGGATGTCAAGGCGACCTGTTTCTGAAACAATAGCGCCTTTAGTCTACTCAACTTGTCATAGTTCACATTAATAGTATCAATGTGGGGCCACATTTCAGATACTTTTATATCTCGTGTGGGGGGAAACAAAACATGTCCACAACACGTAACGACCTTTCGTGACTGAGATTGCGTAGGCAATTCCAGGTCGCAAGCCGCAACAGCTTTCATCGTTCAGTAGAACATAACTTCCATTGGAAAGTACATGAAACACTGGACGAATCAAGGGGACGGGGATACCCTTCAGAAAAAAGGCCAAATTTGCGACCCCCGCATTGCAAAGACCGTGAAGAGACACCTGTTTGCATATCATAGAATGACGAACAGCAGTCTCACATTCACTTCCGCTAAGAAAGACCTCCTGTTCACCGTTCAGGCATTTATAGTCAAAGGGCAACTCCCACTCTTCCTTAATAAAGTTATCTCCTAACTGCTCATATCGTCCCACCGCAAGATGTTTCAAGCAGCTCGAGAAACAAAAGGTCGAAATCGGTAAATTAATAATGCCGTGCAAGAGCCATATAGTTGAAGGACTCTCTGCCACCGTGAAGGGCAACTTATCTAATTTTTCTACTTGAAGCAGGGTGAAACGAGCCTCCCTTTTAGCCATTGTCTCTTGTTCCCTGGAAAAATTAAAAGCAGTGAATAGTTCACTCCCTTTAATGTGCTTCCATGGAATGTGGCCACTTTTCAGTGTCTGCAATGTCCAACCGAGCTGCATGATGGAACGTAGCTGTGTTTGCCCATGATATAACCGGGACAAGTCAGTCTGAGTGATATCAATAGCAGACGACATTATATTCGATAGTGAATAAATCCTGTTGGACAGCGTATTCATGCCATTGTCGACAACAGCTAATTTTTTTTCCAAATTCTCCTTATCTAGTTGCCTTAAACGTGCAGCAGCCTCAATCTGGGAAAGTTTCCAAATTTCATTGTACATAGCATATAAAAAACGTTTTGGGCGTTGTTTCCTAGGACCCAACAGAAAATCCTGTAAGTCTATACTATCAGAAAGAGTGTTCAGGTGTTGCTTAACCGCTGTTAACGTGTTTGTCTGCACCCATTGCTGGCACAGCTTACCCACACTGTATGTTGTAATTACCCCTGTATGTTGACCTGATATAAAGCGAGGGTCAGGCCTGTGAATGGAAAAAACCCCTGAAGAGTTCAAGAAACGCTTTTGACACTCATCAGTGTCGGTGGGCCATACCAACCATCCACCGGGACGGGAAAGTGAAGAATTATAGGCACCAGCCTTAACCATTGCATCTAGTCTGTCTTCTGAGACATTAAGAAAGTGTTGCCAATCTCTAAATTTTGTCAGAGTAGGGATACTGGGCGTGTTTAGATCTTTAATTTTTGCTAACCCTAGACATGATGTCTGCTCAATAGTGTCATTTAAGAAAATCATCTGGACAGGAATCAGGCATGCTCGAAACAAAGCCTCCCTACCCTGTATCTGCCAAATCTTGTGTCCCCCATACACTTTTCAAGTCAATAGTATCTTTCCAATATTCGTAACCCTCAAGCGAGAGCCGGGAAACAAAGTGATCTGAATAAATCAATTTCGTATCTGTTAGCAAAAGTTTTCTAATTTGTGCCGGAGGTATTTTAAAATAATACGACTCTGCTTTTTTTGTATCATGCCCAGAAAAGTATGTAAATTTATCGCTGTAATACTTTGGACTCCCCACCTGTGGTGTTGAACAGTGTTCCCATTGTGTGTAGTTCAAGAGAGGCCTATATCTAGTTGCACGGTGTAGGTAGTGATGTCCCCAATTGTTATAGCAGAACATTTCCCCATAATTCATTGTATAATCATATACATCATCACTTCCAAAAGCGGAATAGTCCTTCATTTCAGTCAGCATTGAATCAACTGTTTGGACATCCCAATCATCAGAGACAACATGAGCTGTAATAACATCAGACATTGACATTTTGAACACATACGGTATTTGAATAATCTCTGTAGGCCCATATATATCGAATGGAACTTTGTCCCACACAATCCCATCAGCAATTGGTATAGCTGTGATATTTACAGGGGACAAGTCTCGTCGGACCTTATGGGAAGAATGATGTGGTGTTAAAATTTCATCAACAGGCTCTACAGAGGAGCGATCAGCAATATAGTGACCATTAATCAGTAAAAAGAAAACAGTCACAAAACCAATCCATAAAAATAATGCAATAAATGTCAGACAGAACCATAGATAGTTCCATGGGTAAATCAAATAGTTCTTCTTAAGCCATCGATACAGCTTACTACTTATCGAAAGTTTTTCAGTCACTGTTGAGGATGAATCCGAAGAAAAGTCATCAATGTGAATGAAATAGCCAGAGGAAGTCTCTGCAAACACAGGACCCGCTGAATTCTGATCCACTGTTCGTGGATGTTCTTGATAGACAATGTCATTAGTCGTGGAAGTGTTCGTGTAAAATACAGCCAAATCCTGAAGCGGGGTGGTCCCCGAAGTTGTTACTGGAACCAACAAAAGATCATTTTCTGCCCTCCCCATGGTCGAGGAAGTGTCTTGAACAGCAGTTGACATAGATGCATAGTCAGTAGTAGTGAAGTTCATCCTACTATGTAGATGGATATCCTGTTGGGTAGTGAGAGGGGATCGGGAACTACCCAAGGGACCTCCTGGTCTACTGTGAAGAATCGGCCACATGGTGTAATTTGATGTCATCAATGGAGATGAATCTGTTCGATTTAGAACCAGACAATGGTGGAAGGATGACAGTCCTAGTTCCTTTTATTCCCAAGACCGGTACAGGTGCTCTGTATGATGGACCGAACTCTTTTTTCACAGCGATCTTCTCACAAACCAGATCCCCAACGCTAGGAATCCAGCCAGTCGAAGTTTTCGCCAATTCCCTTATTCCTAAGGTGGCAGCACTTGCAGATGATTTATCATCACAAAATTGATGAAGCTCCTGTAAAACAGTGAGACGTTCTTTTATGTCAAATGGTGTTTCTGCTGCCACCATACCAGGGGCATCAAGATCAGGGACATACATAGGTATCCCAAAGAGAACCTCATATGGAGACTTTCCCCCCAAGGCCCGTCTTGGCAGATTATTCAGTGCTCTCTGGACCCCATATAGGTGATGTAACCAACTGCGGCCTGAACCTAATACTCGAGCTGTTAAAGACTGTTTTAGATCACGATTCCGCCTCTCCACGACCGAATTTCCCTCAGGATGGTATGGTGAGGAGTAATGGAGTTCAACACCCATCGTTCTCATGGTGTCCCTGAAAGCTTTAGAGGCAAATGCAGGGCCCTGGTCCGAATGGAATGCTGCAACCGCATATGTACCGATAAAGATCAGCAAATCTTTTATAACAGTCCGGGCGTCAGCCGACCGCTGTGGCCATACCCACAGGAATCTAGAACAGGAATCCACAGCCACTAAAATGTATTTGTAAGCACCATCAGGCTGTAAGGGACCACAATGGTCCAGGTACACACATTGGAGTGGCTTGTCTGACACTAAGAGGGATGTCTGCGGAGGGCGTTTGATATTTGAGCCCTTAATCTGCTGACAAATGTCACAGCAAAGGACATACTGTTTAGTCCGTCTGCATAGACCAGGCCACCAGTATCGTTGCTGTAGAATTGTTATAGTGGCCTGTATACCAGCATGTGCAGAAGCGACACCTTCATGTGCGGCTGTAATCAGCTCTGATCTCTGGTCTTCATTGGGGATTACTCGATCACCTACCCCAGGAATCGTTGCATAAGCAACATTCTGTGCACTGATATGGTAAGTATAGTTTGTAGGGTATCCTTTCGGAAGGGTCTTGCCTGCAGCCGAAGCTTTAACGGCAATCAGTATTTCATTATCCAACCTCGTCTGAGAACGAGTCACTGCAGCCACAGAAGCCGTAGCTACTGATGCTTTGGCTGCTTCATCAGCCAATGTATTGCCGGCAACGTGTATTCCCACACGTTGGTGTCCTAATGTATGAACTACATGGACACATGGTAGCTTATCCTTAAGATCAGCCACCCTTCCCCACAACATTTTGTGTTTAATGGTGTTCCCTTTAGAATCTCTAAACCCGTTCAGTTTCCAATGATTGAGATAATCATTGTATGACTGGACGCAGTAATATGAATCACAGACGATCAAAGTCTGTGTTCCTGGCTCAGTATGTTCGAGCGCTAGAAGAAGAGCCTTAAGCTCAGCCAACTGGGCTGTGCAGTCCCCTAAGGTCTGCGTGTAGGTATTGTGAGGATGGAAAACTCGGTGTTCCATTACCCTGCACACGGCTGCGCAAGCCGCAGAGTATTGATGTTTAGTACCTTCAGCCGGTTGTGCTGACCTGTCAGTATAAATGTTGGTATTATAACTGTCTATTGGCAAGATATGTAGAGGAGCGGGGTACTCCTGTTCATACTGGAGAAACTCTTGTGTCTGAAGTCTTGGGTCAAACACATAATCAACATCAGTGGCGGTCAGAGACGTTGCCCATTGAATCCAGCGTGGATGTAATGCCTTAGCGTTTGGAATGCTCGCTTTAGTGACAGCCTCCAAGGCCGGCACCGGGGAGACAACAATTATGCGTTTCCCCTGGGCAAGTGGCCTCTCTCGTTTATGATGGCCATCTGAACTGCTGTCAGAATCTTTTCTGTAGGTGCAAAACGTTTTTCCGCATTGGAGTATAAGTGTGATTTGTATGCTATTGGCACTGTGTCACCCTCATTAAAGGTGACATAGGTAAACCCAAGGGCACCAGCAATTATTCTGATGACCAAATTTGTTTTATTATCACGTGTGTATAAGTGTCTAGCTTCTAGCATGTCCCGTTGTATGTCCCTAAGGATGTGTGTGTGTTTAATCGTCCATCGTCTGCTAGAAAAGTTGGGCTGAATTAAGTCATAAAGTGGTTTGATGCGTTCTGCATAATCTGGAATGTATGTACTGCCAAAATTAAAGAAACCCAGTAATGACTGTAATTTCTTAAGTGTGTTCGGTGGCTGTAGCTTAGCACACTTTTCTAAGAAGTGCGGGGCCAGGCTCTTCCCCTCATTTGATAGCTCATATCCCAGGGACAATACACTAAGAAAGGCTATCTTGCTTTTCTTAAAATTAAATTTATAACCGAGGTCTGCAAATCCCAAAATGATCCGATCGACCCTCGCAAGATGAATGTCGAGGGCGTCGTCAGTGAGATAGATATCATCCACATAGGACAATGCATCGGAATCAAGCTCGTGCAAAATTGATGTCACACGGGCTGAAAACAGTCCTGGGCTATTTATATAGCCTTGGGGTAAACGACAAAAGCGTTTCTGAGAGCCAAATGAAAATGCACTTAGGTCCCTACTTTCATGTGCCAAATTCTGGCAGAAAAACCCATTAGATACATCCAATGTAGTTTTATATTTTTTACGCACTATATTGTTTATCAGTGCTGTGCTGTGTGAATTTTGTATAGCATATGTGTGTGTATGACTATTTAAGTGTCTATAATCAACCACTATTCTATATGAATGATCTAGTTTTGCAACGGGAAATAATGGATTATTCATTGCCGATGTACAGGGCTCAATCACTCCCTGGTACTCAAGTTGTGACAGTATCTCCGTCACCGGGGCTTTTGCTTCATGTTTAACTGGGTATTGTTGTTGCGGGTGGGGTGTAGACCTTACTGGAATAACATGACAAGGCGAGTCCTTGTCCCAACCTACATGATTACGGTATAATGCAGGTGCCTGCGCTAAAGCCCATTCAACAGCATAGGCTTTTTTGTCTGCCTCCGGAACAAGATCGGAAAAAGAAGGCAAAATGACATCTTCCCCATGTGGAAGCTTGCGGACATGTTCAGGTGGCCAGTCTCTCTCGGCCAACAGGCTATCACTAGTAAGTTCATCCCAAAATATCACACTAATAATGCGTTCCACGTCTCCCTCTATCTGAATTGTTAAATCATACACCCGATCGGGTGGGAGAACGCGGCCATCCGCTGTCTCAACCGCGATGTAATCGCTAGTTGCTGTCGCATCCAGATGATCTTTCAGACTCTGGCGACATATCGTGACCTCTGCCGCGCTGTCCAACAGAGTCACGGCCCACTTCTTGTTCCTCAACAGTGTTCTCAATACTACTGGCATTTTTAACTGTCAGTGCTGCCACTTTCTTTTTTTTAAATTGTGGCTTTTCCTGAGGAGTCTTTTCTTCTTTTTTAATGGTAGACTGTGGCGAGTCTTTTTTTTCTTTCACGTATTCCGGACGTCGATCTTGACGGCCCCCTCTCTCGCTACGTTTATCCGGTGCGTCCTGAAAGGAACGAGAAGGACGTGAATCAGTATATCTGTCTGGAGTTCTAATGTTATCCCTATTTCTGAGATTATACCTCCTTTCGGAGTACTCCGGATGTGGAGAATCAGCTCTTTTATTTCTCATGTCTTTGAAATCTTTTTGTTTGTCCCAGCGCTTTTTAGAGCCCTCTTGTGCCTGCTTTGTACCTTCCTTATGGGTGGTACTTTGTAAGTCCAATTTTTTAGGTTTGGCTCCCAAACTATCCCCTCCTATACTAGTATAGGTATCGGAAATTATTTTCTGCAGCTGTCCTGGAGACGCTGGCGTATTGCCAGTGCCACCGCTTCCCCTTTAATATTACTTAGTATTATTGAGGAGACGGCGTCAAAGTTACGCATCAATTTCATCCCTAGATCCAGGGCCGGTGCAGCCCCATGCTCATTTTGTATTTGTTTTAACACTTCTGGTAAATTGGCAAGTGTCGGGGTACCATGTGTGGTAGTATATATGGCAGCGAAGACTGTACCCCATGTGGCTCAGTCATCCACTGAGGGAACCATCCCAAAAGGCAAGCACATAGTAAGCAGTCTATGTTTTTCCTGTGGCCCCGTATGGGGGAACACAGCTTCCAGCTGATTTGTTTTCTGGGCAATCCAGAACGGTATTTTTTCCCGTTCCGTGGGCACTTTACCCATAATAGTATGCACTGTTTGTGGATTAATCCCAGTAGCCAATTGATAACCACCAGCTACTGGCGGTGCTGGACGTGCTGGTGTTGTGTTCAATGTTCGCATTACGAACTGAACCAATCGTCTATATAATGCCACTAATTCATTATATAGTACTCGTAAATCTGCGATCGGCATATTTTGTATGCCTGGGTGAGGTGTATATGTGGCAAACATAGGCCATGTAGGTCCCTCATTACTTAAAGGACCTAGCCTCACTCTTCGTAGTACATGTGGTAGGGCGCCTTCAAACCAGTTCTGATGCTCTTGATATGTGAGCGATATTTCATGATACTGGTATGCTTCGTACCGTACAGGTACGTTCGCAATGTCATATGTGTGAAATGTGTGTGTTCTTTGGTCAGCCTCAGGAAAGGTGACTCAACTGTAAAAAGTCTCTGTTTGGTATGCTTCAGTTGCTTCTATAATCATAGTAACATCCCTGCCCTCTTCTGTAAGGCCATGCGCTAATAAATGTTGTGTAAGTGCATGTCTAGCATTCGCAGGAATGTCTATGGTATTGGCCATAGTTGTTTAGAGAAACGGAACACCAAAAAATAGGGGAAGTTTTTCCTTTTAATGAGTTCGAGCTCGAACAACCTACAGCTTAATTAGGTGTTACCTGTTCAGCTGAGGAGGATTCTCCCAAAGACCACGGACGTCTCCGTATAATGGTACTTAGGGTACCTGTTGTCTGTGAGACAGTGATAGTCAGGGTATCCGTAAATTAGTGCCTAAACACCATTGTTGGTGGCGCAATGTCGTAGTTTGGACTCTTGCTCTGAGCAAGACTGCTGGTCTCAGGATGACAGTACTTTCGTTTGTAGGTGACTAAGTTTCTTCCTACAACTAGTTGTAACTGTTGTCCAAACCTTACCGGCTCACTAGCAGTACCTCACCAGAAACATCATAGTAAAAGGTGATTTGTAGCAGTCGCTTATGCATGGACTCAAAGTAAGATATCTCAGGGTTGTCGTGGTTAAACGGGAATTACCCTTTTCTCACAGATGTATTATGTCTCATACAAACAAAGGCAATAACACAGATGCAGTGAAGTTATAATAGTTATTATTTAACATAACTGCCATTTGCGATAAGTTGCATGAACTGCAATGATTAGGATAATGAATATACCAAGCAACAGTATGGTGAAGAAGAGAGTCATGGTTATAAAGACCCCCACCATTTTTGCAATATATGAAAGAAATATATATATGTACGAGATGGAATATGCCCTAATACCCAAATGAGAATAGGCCTAACCTCCTACCTAAAGGAGAGCTGGGTTTGCTAAACCTAATCTGCCAAAGCCATGTCCATGAGAGGAGCCCCCAACCCTCGTTACCTTGGAATGAGGTCTCTATCTCAGACTCCGTAGGGACACGAAGACTGGGTCAGCGTCAAGACGACTGCAGCATCGGTATCAGCGATGGTGGCGATGCCCTCTGGTCGGAATCCCTCTGATTATCTATCTGAAGTGTGATGTATTTATACGGATCTACAAGGTCCCCTGTCGTAGGTGTATTCCAAAGCAATAGATAGCAGGCATGCTTGGGACGGCAATTAATATCAACAATCCCTCGAAAGTATAGAGAGGAAAAATCCCTAAGTGTAAACACATACTGTTTGTTTGTCTTTCGTGCTTGATCTTGACACCTTGGCGCAGTGACACTGATAATAAAACTCATAACAAGTGGCCTAACTATAAACAAGGCTGCCATTTTAAAGGAAATAAATAATTAATTGGACTAAGACAGAGCAAGCTAAGTAGGTTAAAAGTCACTAGGTGACGGGGGCATAAGTTTACAAGCCTACGGCTAAGCTAACTCCTGTTATCCCGTTAAAACAAACTAGGATTCACTACAAAGCCATCCGCTCACTTGCTAATGGAAGAACACCTGGCCCTGACGGGCTACCGGCTGAATTCTATAGGACATACTCAACTCAACTCGCACCCAAATTGCTTACTTTATATGAGAAAGCCATAAGCCTGGTGTGTTTACCCCCTGTGCTACAGGAGGCCACGCTGGTTTACCTTCTAAAACTGCATAAAGTCCCTACTAGTCTGCACTCCTATAGACTGTTAGTGCTCTTAAACACGAATTATAAGATATTGGCCAAAGTTTTTGCAATGCGCCTGGCCCCACTGGTGCCTGCATTAGTGCATGAAAACCAGAATGGATTTGTGACTGCTCATACAACATCCCTTAACATATGCTGATTTTTCCGTACATTTCATTATGCTCTCCCATCACTGGCTAGCTTGTGATAGACTTAGAGTAGGCATTTGACTCACTGGAATGGCCTTTTCTCTTTAAAGTTCTGCCAAAATATGGTTTCTGCCCTGATTTTATGCAGCTAGTGAAGTTATTATACACACTTCCAACAGCCCAGACTAAAGTTGGGCACCTTATATCGCCACCAATTCAGATTGGGAGGGGCACGCGGTAGGGGTGCCCTTTGCACACCCTGCTCTTCACTCTGCTGGCGGTCGCACTCCGTAAGGCAGGACATACTTGGGGAATCCTGCACCGATTTTTATATTATTTTGTGAATTTGCCACTATATATTCTAGCCTCCTTCTTTTGCTCCATGGAACGAGACGTGCGTAATTTCATTTGGAATACCTCCCACCTCAGAGTGGCCCTTTCTAAACTCTATCGTTCAACGAATCTGGCAGGGCTGTCACTACCAAACTTCGAGCGATACCATCTGGCTGCACAACTACAGTGGGTGGCTCACTGGTTTTCATCTCGGCATCTATCGGATTCTGCCACTGACCTACCAGCATGGTCGCATTATAAACTACTTCATTTATTTCACCCTTGTACCAAATCCCCCGCACCAGCACCCATGTTACTAAACCACTGCTATTGTAGATGCTGTTAACTCACCAGGGACTCTATGGGCCTCATTACGACCCTGGCGGTCCTAGGCAGGCTGGCGGTGCTTTCGTGGCCATTCTGACCGCGGCGGTAAAGCCGCGGTCAGAAAAGGGGAACTGGCGGTTTCCCGCCGGTTCTCCCCTGGCCCAAGGAATCCTCCATGGCGGCGCTGCTTGCAGCGCCGCCATGGGGATTCCGACCCCCTTCCCGCCAGCCTGTTTCTGGCGGTTTTCACCGCCAGGAACAGGCTGGCGGGAACAGGTGTCCTGGGGCCCCTGGGGGCCCCTGCACTGCCCATGCCACAGGTATGGGCAGTGCAGGGGCCCCCTAACAGGGCCCCAGTATGCTTTTCACTGTCTGCCAAGCAGACAGTGAAAAGCTCGACAGGTGCAAATGCACCCGTCGCACACCTGCAACACCGCCGGCTCCATTCGGAGCCGGCTTCAGTGTTGCAGGCCCTTTCCCGCTGGGCCGGCGGGCGACCGCCGGCCCAGCGGGAAAGGCAGAATGGCCTCCGCGGTCTGTTGACCGCGGAGCGGCCAAGTGGCGGTTCCCGTTTGCCTTTGCATCTCAATGGTAGTTAATGCTAACGGATCTTTGTACCTCATTAGTGACCGCACCACTCAGTCTTGACCCCCCGATGCAAACTGTGGATGCCTGTAACATAATGTTTTCTACATAGCGCGCCACATCCCCGTCTACATGAGGAAATTGGATATGTACTAATGCGCTAGACGCAAACCATGCTGAACGTGCGTGTAGGGGCAGCCTGATGAGCAAATTTGATATTTTAATAATAGATATACTAATTTTAAACTGTAAGGACATGGATATGATTTGTATGCAAACCCTCCCCACATGTTTGTTGTTGTAAATTGAAGTTGACTGCAAACATGTGATTTACACGTATTTTTGTTCTGACATAGGACAATTGTATGTACTGAAACATAAATGCAATAAATAAATAAAAATGTAATCGAGCAAGAGGAGCACTGCATATATAGGTGATGTTGTTTATTGAACATCCATCTAAATTTGTAGTGGAGTCACAATAAATATTTTTACGATTCCTTCAAATATGTGTCACTTATAAAATAACCTCGAAAACTAAAAATACTTATTTAAACACCATAGTTCTATAGTACCAAGATCACAAATGTACTTTGAGCTGCAGACAGGTTTACAAACAAGCCAATCGATATTATAGCGCATGCAGATATGGTTGAAAAACAATATGCAAAAAAGGGCAAGTAGGTAATTCTATGTTAATAATTCAACAGATGACATATAAGACAATGGTGAGGCTTTGACGTGCATGTGTGCTGGCACTCTTTGGAGCTGTCAACCCACTTCTACCACTTGGTATGGGAATGTTCTGTGATTACTGAGTACTGGAGTACTATCCTCAAAAAGTTCTCTAGAGTGATTGGAAGACCTATAGACAGCCCCCCAGTGGCTGTACTGTTGGGTGTTCTGGTGACAGGACTCTGGTATGGATCAGGGTGGCAGTGGCAAAGAGGGACAGGCCAAATGGTGGCGATTGGCCTCCCCTCCTCCACTGGCTCCTTGGAAGCAGGCAATGGACTGGTGTGCTAATCAGGTGAGAGCGATCCACATATTCCGGGGTTGTTTTAAAAAACCTGAGAACATTTGGGGGAAATGGTTGACATTTCATGGGATGCTTTGGCATGTATTATTTTAAGATGGTTTATACTGTGTAACCTGTGGTTTCACTCCTTTTTACTCCCAGTGGCCTTGTAACATAATGGCATTGTGTTCTAAAAATCAATAATTACTAGAAAATAAACAAAAAGTCTACAATATCTGATTTTGTGTAGAATCAAAATACCTAGGAGCCTTTCATTAAAAAAAGTTAAATGTGCTCCATAGATTTACTTCCATGTGCAGAGCTACTACTTTTCCTATTCACAAACATTCCCAGTAGTACTCTTGGAAAGCAGTTTAAAGGCATACTAGCAGGAAGATCAGGTGACTTTTAAGTGTCCTTTTCCCTCCATATGTTGTTGCCCCTAGCAGAGATGTCCACACAGGGAGGTTAGGATCCCCTCTTCAATATCATATTTTTTCACTTAATGGAAAATATTGTTCTCATAGAGAAACCAGTTCCCCCTACACCTCCCTTAACCTTGGATTGAGCCATTCCCCTTCACACCCGGATGGAAAACGGAATGAGAAAACTTATATCCATGTTTGTGGGAGTTCTTAAACTGGCAAGGTTAACCACGCCCTGAAATAACCACTTTCCCACCCGTTGAGTGGGATTTATAGTTGCGGAGAACTTGTGGTGGAAAATTTCTGCACACGTAAATGCACTTACCTACCAGGAATCCCTTTGTGAATTCCTGGCAGCATAAAAAAAGGTAAGTTTGGTTGTAAACGTATATTTTCAATTAAACGTACCTTTGTGAATAGGGCCCAGATTGACTATAACCCAATAATCATCACTGTATGGAATACTGATACTGATATACAGTTTGTTGCTGACAAAATATTTTGTTACATCCTATAATAAAAAAGGCAGGACGCACATACCTCAAAGACTTAAGGGATAACTTATCAGCACAGGAACCATTAGGCAAAAGGTTACACAGTTCAGGGTTAAAGGTCCTTACCCACAGACATATTGGTGCCTATGAATGCATTATTGACATATAGCTAGTCCTTTTTATGGAAAATCATCATTCCTATTGACTCATCACCGAAGGTTCCTTAAAACTCTTAAAACTATTGCAGAAATTGAAACGATATCCAGGCAAAATCCACACTGTGACAACTTTATAAATTAAATCTACATGACTGCTACTAGCCCAATTTTTTTACAGCATGACAAGAAAAGTGCTTATATGAAATACCGCAAAATTTTGCCGACTATTCAAAGGTGTCACTTGATGAAAACAATGATAAAAACATTGCTAAAGATTATGATGGCAGTCTAGTAAAAACATACTTAATTTACCACTGTAAATATAGCTGGAAGACAAACAGAACAAGCATTAGCAATGCAAGGGGTCTCGAGTTTGCTCATGTTAGAGCAGATCGCTTTGTAAACTCCTAACCCGACTTTTTATCTATCGGCAAAAGTGCTTTTATGTACGTAACCCGAAAAAGTGAAATTAACTGTGTAAAGCGCTCGACTTCTGCCAAGCGAAATCGCGCTAGGAAAATAAAGAAAAAGTAGTCCACGATCTGACAGAAAACAGCGAGCCTCGCATGTTTTCTTTACTTGGTCGCTGCGCTCGACGAGGGCTAACCACCTGAAAAGGCATGACGTGTGCATGCCTTCCACTAATGAAAGCAAGCAGATTTTACTAGGCAAGCCCACGAACCAATCAAACACACTGATGTGAGGTCAACAGGGCTCCGAGCCCTTTTCTAATAACTAAAGCGTCTCGCTGTGATACGCATGCGCGAGCGCATGCAACGCAGGCTCGACCCTAAAAAGGAACACTTCTGAATTTTCTGACTTTGGTAAGACTAAAGCTCATTACCTGGTTATTGTCAATTACGAAGTGCATTTTTAAAAATATCAAATCTACTTTAAGGTGTCCAATATTACTGACATGCCTAAAATTGTTACAAGATGAAATTCAACATCAAGAAAGATTAGCAGCTACCAAACGAAACTCAACTCAAGAAATTGAGGAAGAAATAGCCGAAACAACTCAAGTATTATTAGCAGACTCAATAATTCCTGATGAAGCAAATATAGCCAGGTCTAAAGCCGAACATCCAAAGATAGCAAACATTTCTACATAAGAGGATTTTAATATACTTTTACCTCAACTGAACAATAGTCAACATAACATTTTTAATGAAATCCAGTGACAATTATTTTCATGAACTACAACACGACTGAAAGGAATGCAGCTGCAACTGTAATGTTGTCTCTTAAAAGTAATCACTGATTTTATGCATTTGCGCCCCTGGATCTGCATTTTCATAAGTAGTAATTGCTCCAATAGGCTGCAATACGTAGAAGGTGTAACAGTGTTTCTTCTTACTGTGAAGAAAGGGACATGATAATAAAATTGAATATCGAAATTGAAATGGCAATGCAAGTCATCAAGTTAGTTACCTTTTAAATTCTATGAATGTACTCATCAACAAAGTCAGCATCATTTACAACACTCTGATGGAAGCACATAATTATTTTTTGTAATTTTAAGTAAGAAAAGTAGCCAGATAGCCAGACATTTCATCAGAAATATTAAAATCTTCAATATTTGAACATAAACTATTTACCAAGAATCTTAGGAAAATATGCACCATTGCAAAGAGGTTAAATATAAAAATATTAACAATACATATAGATTGGAAAATTAAGCCTCAGTGCTTAACCCCTTGGGTGCCTAGGTTGTAACGGTTACGGTTATGTCCTCGTTTGCACCGATCGGGTGCCGAGGATGTAACTGTTATGTCCTCCTATGGGCCATCGGGGGGAGCGCTAGCGCTCCCCCCAATGGCCAAGCACCCCCCTCCCCTGGGTAGGGATGGAAGGGAAATCGCTTCCCCTTCCACCCCCACCCCGTGGCATCTGATGACGTCAGCGCGCGATCATGGGCTGACCTCATCAGAGGCTGCTTTCAAGGATCGGAGGAGAATCAAGTGGAGGGGACGAGAGAGGCATCAAGGAAAGGAAAGGCCTTTCCTTTCCTTTGATGTCTCTCTCTGCAATTCTGGTGCCCGATCGCATCGCCCCTTGGGCAAGGGCCGCTCCCCAGGAGGGCAAGTTATTTTATGGCCAAACCGCTAGACACCAGGGATTATTTTTTTTTTCTTTTATGTTTTTTAGATGTGGGGAGCGGCCCCTTAGCCAAGGATTACTCCCCTGGGCGGCCTATTTTTATTAGACCAATCTGTCCCCAAGTGGGCAGAAACCACTAGACACCAAAGAATTATTTTTTGGTCAATTTCACGCAAGGGGAGCGACCCATTAGGCAAGGGTCACTCCCCTGGAGGGGCAAATTTGTTTTAGGCCATTTCTGCCCCCCTTGGGGGCAGATCGGCCTATTGTAATTAGGCCGATCTGCCCCCAGGGGGGCAGAAACCTCTAGGCACCAAGGATCATTTTATTTTTTGTTTTATTTTTTTAGATGTGGGGAGTGACCCCTTAGGCAAGGGTCGCTCCCTGGGGGGGGGGGAATACCTTTAGGCCATTTCAGCCCCCCCGGGGGGCAAATTGGCTTATTTTTATTAGGCCAATCTGCCCCCAAGGGGGGAAGAAACCACTAGACACCAGGGATTTTTATTATTTGGCGTCAATTTCACGCAAGGGGAACAACTCCTTAGGGAAGGGTCGTTGCCATGGGGGGCAAATTTATTTTAGGCCATTTCTGCCCCCCCTGGGGGCAGATCGGCCTTTTTCTATTAAGCCCATCCACCTCAGGGAGGGCAGAAACCACTTAGGCACCAGGGATTGGGCAAGGGTTGCTTCCCATGGGAGTACATTACTGTTGGCCAGATCGGCCTCTTTTTTTGGAAGGCCCATATGCCCCCCAAGGGGGGTAGAAAGCCCACCAAAGACCACAGAAGATTTTTTTTTTTTTAAAGGGTGGAGGTTTGGCCATTCTCCCACCCCAAATAAATAGGGCCGAAGTTGTTCTGCCCACCAGTGGGTATAGGGCAATTACACCCAATGCACTCCCCGGGGGTGGGCAGAATGCCTACTAGATGCCAGGGAAGAAATACGTTACTTACCTGTAACTGTAGTTCTCCAGTATTGGAAGCTTTCATAGATTCACATGCTTGAATACTTACCCGTCGTCGAGATGGGAGTACCCGGTGGAATGTACAACATAGGCCTACGTTGTATATCTACATTACACGCCATAGGCCTTAGTTTAACAACCTATCACAGTCATTTTGTAAAATAGAACCAAACTTAAAAATTAACCAATCACATTGCCCCATCTCATAGACCCTCCTGTGAGGAGGTGCCTTCCCTCAGATTTTTGGAGCATAAGTGATATGATGATAAAGAACACTGAGGAGAGAGAGAAGGTGAGCTCATGAGGGGAGGAGGGTGGGCCGCATGTGGATCTATGAAAGCTTCCAATACTGGAGAACTACAGTTACAGGTAAGTAACTTATTTCTTTCTCTAGTATTGGAACTTACATAGATTCACATGCTTGATTAAGAATAGCAAGCAGTGACTAACACATTTTCTGTATTCATAGGAACACGTTCTAGCATGTAAAAGATGGCAACTGCACTTAGATAACTGTATGTAAGAGAAATAACAATATTTAAACACACCAATAGATAAATCCATATGCATATTTTATACATTACTATTAAACAGAAAATGAGGTGTTAAAAAGCAGAAGTGGATGGTGGGAAAATAGAAACAGCTCACCTTCATCCGAACAAATGCCTAAGGGCTGCTTGACCAACCGCTGCATCTCGGAGCGTCTCAGCATCCAAATAATAATGCTTTATGAAAGCATGTGTCGTTCTACACATCGCTGCTGGGTAGATGTCAGGTAGGGACCCGCCCATGAACAGTGCACAAGACATGGAAACTACCCTAGTTGAGTGTGCACCCACTCTGGCGTCCGGAGGTCGACCAGCCTTTTGATGGCAGAAGGCCATCGTGATCCATTTAGAAATGGTCTGCTTAGTGACAGGATGACGTTTTCTGGGTGCACTAAAGGCTACGAAGAGTTGGTTTGATTTCCTGATTGATCTCTTTCTTTGTAAGTAGAATTTGAGACATCTTTTCAAGTCGAGAGAATGGAGCGCTCTTTCTGCTCCAGTGTGAAGTTGTGGAAAGAAAGTCTTTAGCACCACTGCCTCATTAATATGAAGGTCTGATGGAATCTTAGGAATAAACTTAGGGTTGGTGCGCAGGATAACTCTATTGCCAGTAAATTTCTGAAAAGTCTCTTGGATGGTAAACGCTTGTATTTCGCTGACTCTAAGAGGAGCGCTACCTTCCAGGTGAGGTATTTGATGTCTGCTTTATGAATGGGTTCAAATGGTTCCTTCATCAGCTGACCCAAGGCTGTATTTAGTTGCCAAGCAGGAGGCAGGGATTTAACTTGAGGAAAAGTCCAAAAAAGACCTTTCATAAATTGCTTTATAAGTCTATGAGACCAGAGGGATGGCTCTTTAGATATATGTCTATATCTAGAAATGGCTGCCAAGTGAACCTTGATGGATGAATGGGCAAGACCTGAGCGTGCGCGATGTAGGAGATAAGGGAAGATTTGCTCTGGAGTGGACGAAAGTTGGTGAATGCCCTTAGAGACACACCACAAGCAGAATCGTTTCCATTTTAACTGATATGTCTTACTTGTGCTATCCGGTCTTGCAGTCGTTAGGAATATCTAAGTGGCCGAATTCATTGAGTTCAGGAGCCATGCAAATAAGTTGAGAAACTTGGGATCTGGGGGACTCAACTAGCCCTGGTTGATAGTTAATAGCTCTGGAATCGGTGTTATCCTGATGGGTGGACACGACAACAGCAACAGTAGCTCTGTGTACCATGGTTGACGCGGCCAGGATGGAGCAATTAGGAGTATCTGACAAGGCTCCGATTTGACTTTGCTGATCACTCGTGGAAGTAGCGGTATCGGGGGAAAAGCATAAGCATAAATCCCTGACCATGCTATCGAAAAGGCATTTCCCCATGACCCTAGTTGGTGATGCCAGCTTGCATAAAATCGGCATTATGTGTTCTGGGACATCGCAAACAGATCCAGATTTGGCTTTCCCCATTTGAGGAATATTACATCTAGCGTCTTCTGATTCAATTCCCATTCATGGGAACATGTGCTTAGTTTGCTTAGCGAATCTGCAGTGCTGTTGCATACTCCTAGGAGGTGTTCTGCCCTTATGTGCACCAAATGCTGAATGAACCAGGCCCAAATGGTCTGTGCTTCCTTGGATAGCAGATGTGACTGAGTTCCCCCTTGCTTGTTGATGTAGTGCATGGTGGTCATATTGTCCGTTCGGACAAGCACTGATGAGCCTTGGATTCTTGGAAGGAAAGCCTGAAGTGCCAGGTACACTGCTCTGAGTTCGAGTAGGTTGATTTGAAGAGTAGCGTGACAAAGGGGCCACTTGCCACTCACTTGGAGGTCTTGCAGACACGCACCCCATCCCTCCCTCAAAGCATCCGTTGTTGTCATTAGCTAAGGGACCTGAGTTAAGAATCCTAGGCCTCTGGAAATGTTCCCAGGTGTTATCCACCAATCGAGGAAAGTTGATATCCGTGTTGTTACTTGTATGATGTCCTCGAAGGAGCCTTGTGTCTGCTTCCATTGCTTGTCGAGCTCCTCCTGGAGTGGATGCATATGAAGGCGACAGTGGGGAATAAGACTGATACGCGAGGACATCATCCCCAGTAATGGCTTGAAGCGTCGAACTGAAAGAGACTTCTTTGCTGAACTGCTCCTGCTAGCTTGATGAGCTTAAGTTGTCTTTCCACTGCTGAATAAGCTCTTGTTTGGATCATATCCAGTATAGCGCCCAGGAAAACTATTCTCATGGTTGGCTGAAGCTGGGACTTTTCTCGATTGAGAGTGAGAACTAATTGTCTGAAAAGCCGTAAGGTCGCCTTGAGAGGATGGCGTAGTGACTGGATGTTGGAGGCCTTCACTAACCAGTCGTCCAAGTATGGAAATATTTGATGTCTCGGGTGCTGTAGACATGCTGCAACAGGGGCAAGTCACTTCGTAAAAATCCGGGGAGCGAACTTGAGCCCGAAAGGTAGCACCTTGAATTGAAAGTGCCGGCCGGCTACCATAAATCTTAGGAACTTCCTGTGCTTCGAGTGAATGGGTATGTGGAAGTAGGCATCCTGAAGGTCTAAGGAAGCCATGTAATCTCCTCTGTTGAGAAGCTGTAAGACATCCTTTAAAGTCACCATGCGGAAGGACGGCTTCTTCAGATATTTGTTCAACTCCCTTAGATCCAGGATGGGTCTCCATAGACAAGATTTTTCTCTGATTAGGAAGCGAGAATAGAAACCTTTCCCCTTTTGCGAATGGGTACGGCTTCTATCGCTCCTTTGGATAACATGACCTCCGCTTCCAGGAGGAGAAGATGGAGATGCTGTTGACGTACTTGGGAAGGAGGTGTCCACAGGGGGATACATGTAAATTCTAGCAAATGACTGTAATTTATTATGTCTAGGACCCACTTGTCATTCGTAATCTGACGCCAACGCTGAAGGTGGTGCTTTAGAGAGGAAGGAGAGGTAGCCGTCCCTTGGAGGTTATCATTGTCTGCGGGAGGGATCTTTGGTTTGCCTCCCTGACTTTCCTCTGTGAGGAGGCCTGCTATATGCAGTTGCCGGCGGTTGTCTTTGATGATATTGGGGTCTGGAGGATTGGAAATGAGAGGAATAAGCTGGGTACCTGTATGGTTGGTAACATCCACGAAAGGAAGACTGCCCTCTACCTCTGGCACCTTGAAAGGGTGTGCACTTATATTGCGGGGAGCCTAATGATCTGGCAGTATCTGTGTCTGCCTTGATTGCCTGGAGAGCGTCGTCAACATGTTTGCCAAAAAGGGCTTCTCCATCATAAGGAAGGTCCAGAATCTTAGTTTGGACTTTGGGCCGAAAGTTGGTGGCCTTAAGCCATCCCTGGCGCCTTAATACTGCTGATCCAGCCAGAAGCCGAAACCCCATAACGGCAATGTCTAACACACAATCTATTACTTCTGAAGATGTGCGCTGTCCCTCTAGCTGAATCTTCCTCGCTTCTGCCTTGCTAGAGCCTGGAAGGTCATCTAACGAGTGAGCAATGTCCAACCATAGCTGCCTATTGTACTTTACCAATAGCGCCAAGGAGTTTGCAGCGTGCACCACAATGGCAGACATGGAGGATAACCTTTTTCCGATGTTATCAAGGCACCTACCATCCGTATCCAGAGGCGCAGTTAGAGGTAACGAAGGGTTCCTCGAACGCCGTTGTGTCACTTGGGAAATCACTGAGTCCGGCTTCGGATGCCCCGCAAGGCAAGCAGGAGCATCATCTGTTGCCTGGTATTTTTATCCAGCTTCGGCAAGACCGCTGGCACCGTAGCAGGGTTACGTATTATTTTCAAGCCCTGATTCCACACATGATCTATAATAGGGGTAGCCCTGACAACCTTCCTATGAGGCTCCTTAAAGTCATACAAGAAACAATCTTGTTGTGTCGTTGGAATTTGCAGTTCAAACCGTGCAGCCGCTTTCCCTATTAAATTATGGAAAGTACCAATATCTTCAGGGGGGCACTCAACAGAAGCTGGCTCTGGGGAGGCAGGCGCTGGCAATACATAATCGTTCCACCCATCCTACTCTGAAAGTACTTCACCATCTTCAGTGTCATCATCTGACAAAGCATGGGCTTGCGGATCCTGCGAAACTTGAGGAGGAACCTGCAGAGCAGAAGGAGGGACTTATAGGAGCACCGGAGTACTTGGTGTCGTAACCACTGGGTTAGGAACTACTGCAGCCTGTGGACGGAAGCATCCTTTATAATCTGCTAGCATGGCTTTTAGATGAGAAACCAGACCAGAGGGTAAGCATACCATTCCCTGCTGCTGTTGATGAGGGATTGGATCGGAGTATTTATGGTCATAATACGAGTCATCATTAGAGTATTCCTGACATTTTGCATGCAATTGTGACGGTCTCCTGGCCACACTATATTCTCCGTCCTCATCTGAATCCTCATCATCATCACCATCCAAAAAACGTGATGGCAAAAGTCTTGACACCTTACTTGGTGATGTGACGGACAGCGTCAAATGAGTTTTAGATATTCTTTTGAGAGGAGTATGTTCTGATGACTGGTAAAGAGGTGATGAAGATGGTCTCATCTTGACTGTTGACGATAGAAAGCGCGCTGTTGTAGACGGTGGCGTTGATGAGAAAGTAGCCATTGGAAGCATCATTGACTGTGTCATTGAGGACAAAATTACCATTGACGTGGGTGTCATCGACAAAGGCGTCGTCTGAAGCACCGTCGACGAAGGCACCGTCAACGAGGACGTCGTCAACGGAGGCATCGCCGACAGGACCGTCGACGTGAGATCATCCGTCGATGGGATGGTCATCCACGAGTAGAGTCCTGGTGACGAAGATGAAAGCGTCGTCGATGAGGATCCTGAGGCGGCCGCCATCAACATTGAAATAGTGACTATAGCAGGTGTCACCGTCGACGATGGTGCTACCGAAGGTGCAGAACTTGGCTTCTTGAATTTATGTTCGATCTTCAGAGGTGGCGTAGATGGCTCAGAAATGGTCTTTTTGAAAGACGTTTTGAGGGAATCCGACCCTTTCTGGATGCCAGTTTGCTTCTTCTCTGCAGGGCTGGGGATACTTGAAGAGCCCTCAGATGACTTCTGTGAAATCTTCTTAGGTGGCTCTTGAGTATCTGAGCCCTCCTGCTTCCTTTTGACAGGCATTTTAGAAACAGAGATAGAGGAAGAGGCACTGTCCTCATCAGAGGCTGAGTGGCCAGCCTTACCTTTCTGAAGTTACAAAAGCAGACGACCCTCCTCTGTCTTTCAAAGTCTTTGTAGAAAACTTTCCACATACATTGCAGTCCTTGGTCTTATGACTTGGGTGTAAGCAGTAAATGCAATCCTCATGTGGATCATCCACATATAGGGGGTGATTCCGAGACCGGCGGGCGGCGGAGGCCGCCCGCCAGTCTACCCCCGACAAAATACCGCTCCGCGGTCGCAAGACCGCGGAGGGTATTTTGAGATTTGCCCTGGGCTGGCGGGCGGCCGCCAAAAGGCCGCCCGCCAGCCCAGGGCAAATCTACCTTCCCACGAGGACGCCGGCTCCGAATGGAGCCGGCGTAGTGGGAAGGTGCGACGGGTGCTGTTGCACCCGTCGGGTATTTCAGTGTCTGCTTTGCAGACACTGAAATACTTTGTGGGGCCCTCTTACGGGGGCCCCTGCAGTGCCCATGCCATTGGCATGGGCACTGCAGGGGCCCCCAAGGGCCCCGCGGCACCCCCTACCGCCATCCTGTTCCTGGCGGGAGACCCGCCAGGAACAGGATGGCGGTAGGGGGTGTCAGAATCCCCACAGCCATGGAGGATTCACCCGAGCAGCGGAAAGTCGGCGGGAGACCGCCGACTTTCCGTTTCTGACCGCGGCTGAACCGCCGCGGTCAGAATGCTCGAGGGAGCACCGCCAGCCTCTTGGCGGTGCTCCGTGGTCGGTGACCCTGGCGGTCACCGGCCGCCAGGGTCAGAATGACCCCCATAATCTTTTCTTCAGACAGGAGGCAAAGGATCTAAAAAGGCCCTTTTTAGGTGTCTCTGACAAGGCAGCCAGTTAGAAGCACCAAAGAAGAAAAGAAACTTCAAATTTTAGGAATAAGCTTCTGAGAGACAATATCTTGAGCAGAGCTCAAAGGAGACTCCTCAGCACTATGTGCGGTGGAAAATCTGAGGGAAGGCAGCTCCTCACAGGAGGTTCTATGGGGTGGGGCAATGTGATTGGTTCATTTTTAAGTTTGGGCCTATTTTACAAAATGACTGTGATAGGTTGTTAAACTAAGGCCTAAGGCATGTAATGTAGATATAACATGTAGGCCTATGTTGTACATTCCACCAGGGACTCCCATCTAGACGATGGGGAAGTATTCAAGCAGGTGAATCTATGAAAGTTCCAATACTGGAGTAATTAAAAAAAAATAGTGGGGTGGTGGCTACCAACTAGTATGGGCATGGTTATGTCCCCACTCCAACTTAATGGGGTAACTGTCTTTCAGCTCTTCCTTGCACACTAAAACATCTTATCCCACGGCAAGCAAGAGGACATTTCATTATTTTGGGTTTTGTTTTTACATTTGGGCCATGAGAGCTTGTCTAACTCTCAAAATCGTCCTACTTGGAATGGTGAGAACTGCACTTTTTGGACTTATGGACGCTGGCGTGTAAAAAAAATCTACAAGACCTAGACACATCTGAAAACTAAATGTCTGGGTGAGTCCAGGGTGGTGTGCTTCACATGCACACTGCACCATTTTCTTACCAACAATGCCCTGCAAACCTCAAACTTTGCTGGAAATCACACGTTTTTCCCACATTTTAGTGATGGAACCTTCCGGAATCTGCAGAAATTTGTGCTGGTGCGATGATCACACACAGAAATGTGGGAAAAAAGTCATTTTTTAGCTAATTTTGAGGTTTCCTGAGGTTTCTGGGTAAGAAAATGTAAAGATGCGGCATAGGCACACGGGTTTCAGCTCCTTCATTTATTGAAATCCTTAGTAACATAAGAAGACGCGCAGAGCCAGCAAACGGGCTAACCTCCATTCTCTGTCCCCGTTCTCGAATGCCTCTATGTCACCATCACGTCCGTGAAGACAACACGAGCGTCAGGCATTCGAGAACGATGAACCATCACTACAGAAAACAATAGGGGATCCACGCAAGTCACACCTCCCTGGATTCCCTTGGGTGTCTAGTTTTCAGAAATGTTTGAGTTTGGTAGGTTTCCCTAGATGGCTGCTGAGCCCAGGACCAAAAACGCAGGCAGGTAGTTTTCTTTTTAATAATTTTGATATGTCCACATAGTGTTTTGAGGTTTGCTAAGGATTCTGGGTAACAGAACCTGGTGAGAGCACCACAAGTTACCCCATCCTGGGGTACCCTGGGTGTCTAGTTTTCAGAAATGTCCAGGTTTGTTAGATTTTCTTAGGTGTCAGATGAGCTAGAGGCCAAAATCCACATCTAGTCACTTTATCGAAAACACGTCAGATTTCAATGTAAAAATGTGATGTGTCCATGTTGCATTTCCTGTCGCAGGCATTAGGCCTACCCACACAAGTGAGGTACCATTTTTATCGGGAGACTTGAGGGAAAACAGAATAGAAGAACAAGTGTTATTGCCCCTTGTCTTTCCCAACATTGTTTCCTTCCAAATCTAAGACAGTGTGTAAAAAAGATGTCTATTTGGGAAATGCACTGTAATGTGCAAATAACCACTGCTTCTCAATACCTTATCTTGTGCTCATTTTGGAAATACAAATGTTTTCTTGATACCTATTTTTCACTCTTTATACTTCAGCAAATGAATTGCTGTATACCCGGTGTGGAATGTAAACCCATTGCAAGGTGCAGCTCATTTATTGGATCTGGGTACCTAGGGTTCTTGATTAACCTACAAGCCCTATATACCCCGCAACCAGAAGAGTATAGCAGACGTAACGGTATATTGCTTTAAAGAATCTGACATCGCAGTAAAAAGTTACAGAGTAAAACGTGGAGAAAAATTGCTGTTTTTTACCTCAATTTCAATATTGTTTTTATTTCAGCTGATATTTTCTGTATGAAAACCTTGTAGGGTCTACACAAATGACCCCTTGGTGGATTCAGAATTTTGTTTACTTTTCAGAAATGTTTTGCTTTCCGGGATCCAGCATTGGTTTGACACTAATTTCTGTCACTAACTGGGGTATGTCCCAGTAAAATGCCAAAATTGTGTTGAAAAATGTAGTTTTCTCATTCATGGCTGCCTGTTCCTGAACGCTGGGAAGATGGTGATTTTAGCACTGCAAACCCTTTGTCGATGCCATTTTCAGGAGAAAAAAAACACAAGCCTTCTTCTGTAGCCCTTTTTCCAATTTTTTATAAAAAAAAGATATTTTCACAGTATTTTGGCTAATATTCTGGTCTCCTTCAGGGGAACCCACAAACTGTGGGTACCTCTAGAATCCCTATGATGTTGGAAAAAAAGGACGCAACTTTGGCGTGGGTAGCTTATGTGGACCAAACGTTATGAGGGCCTAAGCGCGAACTGCCCCAAATATCCAAAAAAGGCCTGGTACCTGAGGGGGGAAAAGGCCTGGCAGCGAAGGGGTTAAAATATTAATCAAGATCATTTTGAAACATATTTTTATAAACACAACTGGAGCCGATATCCTGGAAACTATAATTTCTCAAAAACCAAAATGCTGTTAGGCCATTGTCAATCATTAGTGTAGAGTGCACAGGGTTCAATGAAGAAAGTGACAACCAATTTGGCAGTTACATGCCACAAAGAGACTAGATGTTCAAGGACCATATGCTGCACTAGGAAAGCAAGGTACTGATAAACTGAAAGAACTAGATATGTGTTAGAAATCTGGTCTCTAGTTGGCTGAGGTTTGCACCCAGTCTTGTGTAACACTTAAATTACAGTAACACAGTTAATGGACATCACAAAAGACTCCACAGTACCATGGCCAACAAAGAGCTGTGACCCAATCCAGCACTTGGGTCTGACCTTTGTCCCCAATCCAAGAAACTTCTGCCCCAGGTGCCTTCCATACTTTCTCCACTCTCCCTCCCACCAGTTCAGGGGTGGTATCCTGACACTGGTCCTTTAGCACAGGATCTGTACCCTTAGGCTGAACATGTGCGTGCAAGCCCGGACTTCCAGAGGAGTACAACTCACCCCACCCCCTCAGGGAAACATACTCTGTGTGTGTTGTGCAAGAGTCTGCCTGGTGGTGGTCCCCAACCCTTGGCCCTGTGACATTGCATGATGCCCCCCAGGCCAGAAGTTTCCTCACCAGGGTCAGTATAACCTCAGAGCTGACAACCACTGACCCACTGGTCCTCCCACTGTGGACTGTTTCCACCTCCTACCCCTCTATCTGGGCCTCTGTATCCTCCACTGTGGAATGGTACCCCCAGACAAAAACAGAACTGTTAGGACACTTGTAGCAGCTGCCCCCACCCCCAAGTTCTCTGGACAATTTCAGACTCCATTTGGTGGTTGGACTCCTGGCACAGACCAGGTCCCTTTGCTTGTGCCCAATCTGAAAGCAATCCGAGCACTGGGGCTGGAAATAGGGCAATCTGAGCCTCTGCCCACCCCCACTCCTTTTCCTACTCATGGAAAGGACATGGTACCCTTTTCCCCCTTACTGCACTGGGACCTGTCTGGGTCACTGTGACCCTTCCCATCACTTTGATGGGGAAGACCTAAGACACCACTCCTCAATGCGATCCCAGACAGTTTGGTACTCACCCAGAGGTCTGCCTCTTTATCAAGCTCTCTGGGGACAGAGAACTTACAGGTGTTGGCGTAGATCTGGAAAACAGTGATTGAACAAGTGTTCTCTCGCAATCAAATTGTACAGCCCCTCAAATGCGCACACCATACTACCCTTCACCCAACCATCCAGTGCCCTGCAAAAGTGACCCACAAAATCCCCCCAGGACTGGTGAGACGGTTTCCTACTGCTCCTGAATCTCAACCTGCACTCTTCTGGGGTGAAGCCATATCTCTTGACAAGGTTATCCTTTATGGTGGTTTCCCTCAGCATGTCTCACCCATCTAGGGCCAGCAGGGCATCCCTCCCATCAGCAGGTATGTCTCCATGGGGCAGCCCCCCAATCATCCTCAGGGATCCTGTGCGCTACCAGAGTGACCTCATATACCTCAAACTAGGCACCAAGGGCCAGATGCAGGAAACTATTTGCTAGTCGCAAACGGCAAAAAATGCCGTTTGCGAGTCGCAAATTCCAGTTTCCAATGCATTTTGCGAGTCGGGACCGACTCGCAAAATGCATTTCAGAATCGCAAATAGGAAGGGGTGTTCCCTTCCTATTTGCGATTCGGGGTGGTATGCAATACCATTTGTGACCGCATATGCGGTCGCAAATGGTGTCGCAGTTACCATCCACTTCAAGTGGATGGTAACCCACTCGCAAATTGGAAGGGGTCCCCATGGGACCCCTTCCCCTTTGTGAATGGACCACAAATTATTTTTTCAGGGTAGGCAGTGGTCCAAGGGACCACTACCTGCCCTGAAAAAATACCGAAACTAAAGGTTTCGGTTTTTTTTAAGTGCAGCTCGTTTTCCTTTAAGGAAAACGGGCTACACTTTAAAAAAAAAAAACTGCTTTATTTAAAAGCAGTCACGAACATGGAGGTCTGCTGACTACAGCAGGCCTCCATGTTTGCGAGTGCCCATAGTCGGTATGGGGCCGCAATTTGCGACCCACCTCATTAATATTAATGAGGTGGGTCTTTGCGACCCCATACCGACTCGCAGACGGTGTCTGAGACACCGTTCTGCATTGGAAATTGCGACTTGCAATTTGCAAGTCGCTCCGACTCGCACATTGCAAGTCGCAATTTCCAAATTTGCTACATCTGGCCCCAAATCTCTGGGTGGGTGGGCCTTTCCCTCAGCACTGGACATGGTACATTCGCTGTCACAATTCCTGCTAGATTCTACTAGCTGTTTGGCTTTCAAGTCCAGCTCCTCTAGGGTTTGTGAGCCCACAATATATTTTTTCTTCCATTTTTTCATGGCTCTCTCAGCCACAGCTGCCTCCATAGCAAGTATGTCCCTGGATAAGCCATGTTCAGCCTCAGCCATCCTGTCCCATGCAAGGGCTTTGTCAGCCTCAGCTCTTCTCTCTTCCACAGCCAGTTGGGCCAGTTGCAATCTCAGCCTTTCAGCCTGCCTGTCCATGAGCTTTTCAGGGAACAGGGATTGGGAGAAAACACTGCTTCTAACAGGGGATCCAGCAGGGGACCCTCTCTGTGGGCTCCTCTTTCTCCTCTGGAGCCTCTGCACAGTCATTTTTCTCCTCCTTCTCATTCGGCTCAGGGCTACTTCCCAATTGGGCCTCTGGTTTGCGATCCAGGAGTTTCCAGAGCTTTGGGTTCTATAGAATTCCAAAGGGGGTCAAACTACTTCTCAGAGTCCTCCACAGAGTCCTCTGCTGCTGCTTTTCCCCAGATCACCTTCTCAAAAGTATACTGCGCTTCCTGAAGATCCTGCCTTGTGGATCTCCTAGACACCATCACCCCCTCTGCTTGTAGAATACTTTAGCTCACTCCTAGTGTAATATGCCAGGAGATTGAGATCCAGGATTGACTTCAGTCTGCTAAGGCACAACTGAAGCAACAACAAGAGTCTCGGTGCAAGAAGATGAAGCAGAAGCAACATTTCGAAAAATGACTAAAGTAGAGAAAATAGCAGAAAAATCCTGTAATGGTCTGAGATGTGGATAATAGTGTACACCAAATTATTGTAAGGCACTGCACAAATACAAGACCTATCCTCACCACTGATCACCAGTGTTAGAAATTGGGTTTCTAGCTGGCAGAGGTTTGCACCCTGTTCATGTACAGGCCACAATCCAAGTCAGGGTAAGTCAGATACATACCCTAAATTAACCTGTGCTCACCCTCGCAGTAGGTTGGCATAGAGCAGTCAGGCTTAACTTAAGAGTCAGTATATAAAATATTTGTGCAACATTTAAATTACAGTAACAGCGAAAAACACCACAAAAGACTCCACACCAGTTAAAAAAAATAGAGACTATTTATCTGAGTAAAACAAGACCAAAAGAACAAAAATTCAATAAGTAGATCCTGCGATGTGCTATTTTACACATTTAGGTGACAATAGCGCATTGAAGCGCAAAGCGCCAACTGTGGTTATCTGGTTGCGCTGGACCGGGACAAAGTCATAAATTGAGGCCGACTTAGGTGGAGCACGGGCCAGCTACAGGGACCCAGTGGGGCCCGCTGAACACAGTACCTTAAATCCTGGTGTGCGGTCTGTGTGGCATTGCTTTGTAAGGCTTCACATTGCTTTGTGGTGGGTCTGATGGAAATCACAGAAGGCAGAGCACCTTACGCCAACTTCCAAGGGTCCAGGACTGGGGTGGCACCACTTGGAAGGGCAGAGTCCAGCTGTTGTACAGGTGAGTTGTAAACAGTCTTTGCTGTCCCTGAGACTGTAGAAGAACAGGGGGCAAGCCAACTAGCCCTTGGAGAATCTTGGGTTCAAGGATGTAGAGAACAGGTCCAGTCCTTCTCACTGCAGGCGAAAAGCAGCAGGCAACAGTCCAACACAGCAAAGCAAGTAACAAAGAGGCAGTCCCTCCTACAGCACAGCACATAGCAAGCAGTAGGCAAACACAGCAATGCAGTTGCAGAGTGGCAGTCCCTCCTAGCAGCACACCAGTCCTTCTTCCTGGCAGAGTGCCCTTGGTTCCAGTAGAGTTCTGATTTGATAGCTTTTGGGGTCCAGTATTTATACTGTGGTGCCCTGGTTCTGGAAGGTGGGAGAAACTTCCAGCTATTCCTTTGAAGTCCACCAGGTCCCTGTCCTGCCCTCCCTAGCTCCAGACACTCTATAAGGGATTATGCAGCTCTTTGTGTGGGGAGAGGCACAGCCCTATTGAGGTGTAAGTCAGGCAGTGCTAAGCTCCACCCCCATCAAGCCAGTAAATTGGCCATTAAGACCCATTATGTCACACCTAAGTTCCCATTGTGTGACTGTCTATAGGGAATGCACAAAGACCATCTATAATCTACCCCAGACATGTATTCAGAGACAGACAGAGGCACAGAATGGTTAAAGGAAGAAAATGCCAACTTTCTAAAAGTGTCATTTTCAGACTATCAATTTAAACTCAGATTTCACCATAAATTGTGATTTTAAATTGTGAGTCCAGGGCCACCAAACTCCAACTTTGCATCTTTTCCCATTTGGAAATCACTCCTAAAAGTTTTTCTAACGTAATCCCAATGTTATCCTATGGGAGAGATAATCCTTGCAGTTGTGCAAAAAAATCTTTAAGAGTTTTGCATTATCTGTACATGTTAAACTTTAAAGTACATGTCCAACTTTGTAAATACTCTGGAACCTGCCCCTGGGGCTAACTAGGGCCTAACCTTGGGGTGACATATCTAATGAAAAGGAAGGTTTGGGCCTGGCAAGTATGCACACTTTCCAGGTTGAAATCGCAGTTTAAAACTGGACACATAGGCTCTGCAGTGGCAGGCCTGAGACATGTTTGGAGGATTACTATAGTGAGTTACACAATCTGTGCTGCAAGCCAAAAACAGCATTTAAATTACAGGCCCTGAGCACATACTGTGTACTTTACTAAGAACCTACAAGTAAATTAAGTGTGCCAATTGTGGAGAAGCCAATGTCACCATTTTTAGAATACAGAGCACCTGGACTTTAGCAATGGTCAAGTGCCCAGAATCCTAAAAGTCAGCAAAATGGAGACAGAAAAATAGGCGGAAGAAGGTAAAATGTTTGAGGGTGACCCTGCAGAAAGGGCCATTACTCACAATATGTTAATTTTGAAAACAGCTGGATTGGAAAAACACTCAAAGGATTATATCAAATCACATTCATGCTCCAAGACTACTTAATGAAAACAAAGGATTCATTGCAAAGTTTATCTATCCCTCTAAGCAAACAGCTGGTACATTTATTCGAATAAAATATGAATATGAATACATTGAATCAGTGTTGTTTTTCCCTAAATTATTATGATCACATCCAATACATTTGCTATACCCCAAAATGAAGCTTCAGAGAAAAAGAAACATATTTGTCAATTAGAAAGAGTGAGATCACCTTTATAAATATTAAATATTTCAAATTGAAAAAAATCTAGGGCAGAGAAATGACAACAGACTCACCCTAGATTGGAACCCTCAACCTTCAGTGTGAGGATTTGGGACCTTAACCACCAAGCTAAACATGACTGCACATTGTGTTTTGTCCAGACTTACCTATGATATTCAACCCACGGATTGTGATGGGAAAAATACTTTAATGTTCGATTATTAGAAATGTTTAACAGTCAAAACACTGGTAAATAAAAAGGCACACAGCCATGAGATACTAGCATTTGAACTTTCAACCTACTGAGTGACAGTCCAAGAGCTTTACTATTAGGCAGAAGTGTCCCTGGTCTGTTCATCAAAATGGAACCATATCATTTGAAACCAACATGTTGCTGGTGTGGCACTTTGAAATAATTGCATGGAGAGACCATTGCAATAGCAATCTCTCACACTCTCTTCCATGCATTATGGGATGTATGTTTGAAATGTGAGGCTAACTATAACATCCCTGTAACCTTTGTGTTTTTTAAGTGAATTTCTATGTTTTTTTAATTCTATTTCCTGACTATAACATCCCTGTAACCTTTGTGTTTTTCAGTAAATATATATATATATACTCGGGGTCGGTGCGTGGAGCGGAGCGCTCTAAGTATAAATAATAAAAACCAAATGCCACTGTTTCCGGTAACAAGAAAACGCACTCCAAGGCTTGCAATACATGATAAAAGAATTTAATGGCAACACATTTCAATCTCACTCAGATCTTCCTCACAGCCAATCACAATAAAGTGCACTAATTCCCTTAAAAAGATACAATAAACATTAGAAATAGTAGAAAGACTGTAAACCTTTTACCTAATGCACAGAAAAAGAACAAAACAATGCATCTCATGACCGAGAAACCAATAATCTCTAATTTATATCCAAAATAACTAATCATATCTAGACTATCACAAATAGTTATACTATATTTAACAAACTTGTCTAAAAACAACTATAATAAAAAAGTCCATATAAATATGCCTCTCTCTTGTGTGCAGGCAAAAGTTCTTTTGCATCATACTTTCTGGACAAATCAAAACAAATCATAACAACATGTCTCTAAAATGCCAAATATATATATATATATATATATATATATATATATATATATATCTATATATATATATACATATATATATATATATATATATATATATATATATATATATATATATATATATATATATATAAATATTTATATTAATACTTGTTTAAATATTTAAATATTCACAGGCCAAGTGACCATAAGATGTTGCATAAAAATGTTTTCACACATGATTAATCTTTTACATTTTTTTTCTGATCGTTCCCTCGTCCTGGAGCCGAGGTAGACTGCAGTTGCGCACCGGTGCACCACACGGAGACGGGGCCCGGCGAGGAGTGGAGGGCCCAGGTGCATCGCAGCCCAGTGAGAAATACGGAGGGGATGGGTGCGCGACAGAGTCGTTGGGGCTTGCCTGGCTCCCTCAGCTCGAAGAGGGGAAACGACTAATCCTTTGGCCTGCCTGAGGCCTGCCTAGCCCCAAATGCAGCGGGAGCCTGGGGAGCGGGAGGGGCCGGGAGGTGCCGGAGCGGAGATCAGCGGAGGCCTACCAGCCTGACCCACCCTGGCAACGAGCTACCTGGGGGAAAGAGCCGCCAGGGACACGCGACGGGCCAGTGGAGGCAGGTATATGGTTAAAAGAAAATGTACTTAAACACCTCATTTATACAATCATAGAATAAGTAACATAGTATGGTTAATAAGTCTATCAAATGGTTTCATATTTTAATACATAATAAGAAGGTGGGTATTAAGTTGAGATACTAGACAGCAGTAAGTATTATAGAAGATGGTAACACCTTAACGTATGACTCTCATTACTTTTTAGTTGTTATGGTTAAGTCAGAATTACCATAGTGATCAAAGCAAACTACCCTCTTTCAACTTTGGTTTTTAGTGTCACAGGAGGTTTTTGTGTACAAGCACAAATATACGTACATGTTTGTACATGCCTATATATGAATGCCCACATCCCTATTCATATATTCAATAAAAACATGTTAAAGGTGGTGTTGAAGTTAGGTATGGTTATAAAATCCTAGTTTAGATTAAAAAACACACTAGAAATTCCCAGAAAATACAGGTTAAGATGATGTTATGGATATGTGTTAAAATAAGATATAAACAATTTGAATATGGATTTCTAAAGTGCAGCAGTATCCAAGGGTGTCTTGGCACTAGGAATCTCAAGTCATAAAGATAAAACAGTATCTAAAGTCCTAGGGGAAACAACCAGCATTTAAGAGCTTTCGGAAAGCTTAACAAATTCGGTTGACTTCTGAGATAAGTGGTAATTTATTTCAAATTTTAAAAAACAGACAAAACCATTGACATTTACCAGTTGCAGTTAACTGAGCTAACTATAACTTAAGCCCCTGCCATGCAGTTATGACTTCACATTTTACTTCACTGATTCCATGTTAAATGATATCATTAATGACATTAAATTAAAAAACAGGACTGTTTGATTAGCCGAAGGAACTTTTTCTCCTGATGGCCAATTCAGTACTGTGGACTGGACTGGTCTGTGGTATGGAGCAATCTGATTGGCTGGCATACCCTGGAAGAAAATGTTGTGGCTACCATTAAAGGACTCGGGGAATCAGTCCCCATGCCCTTGAAAATCTTTTCAAATAGGGTATAAGGAGGCAGGGTATAGATCCCTCAACACACAGACACTTGTATGTACCGACAATTTAAAAGAAATAAAACATGTTTGGACCACAGATACTATGGTATTCCCGTAGGAATCAGCGCTACTGTCCTCTGAGTTACAATAGTATTCCCATGGGAGCTGCCATTCAAGCTTCACCTCCATGGAAATGCAGTACCTTGCAAGCTTCCCTGTATGTGAAAAAGTTGTCTCTTCAAGTGAGAAAAGCAAAAGTGCTTTCTCCAAAGATCTACAACAACATATACATGAGCATTTTTAGGACATTAAAAATAGCTTGGATATAGAGTGTGCCTAGTAGCAAACCCCTAATGAAAAAAAGGTTAGAAAAAGTTTTAAAAAATGAAACAGAAAAATAATAATATCAATAGCCACAGACCTGCATAAAACTACCTCTTCACACAGCTATTAATGCTTTGTGGATGGAGTGCTATTGGTTAGATGCAACTAGAAAATCATGAAACGTTAAACAACATCATTGATTATACTGCTGATGTCATCTCTTCTGTTCTTTTCTCCGCTCCAGGAGCTTCTCTTTTCCAGAGGCTGGTTGAAACTTCCAATCCCAAGAAGGAGAAATAAGATGGCACCACCACTAAAAGATTCAAAATCCTATCTATAAATATATATATAGTCACTAAAAAAACAAAGGTTACAGGGTCGTTATAATTAGGTTCAGATTTTGCACACACAAAACCATAGAAGTTCAGCAGTTAAAGTTATCTCAAGTACCTCTAACTCATGCCCTAAGGTAACTATAATTCACGCACTCGCCATGCATATGTTGCAGTGATATTATCAATTATGTCATATGTGGGGTAGTTATCGGTAGATGGCATAGGGCATGAATTATAGTTACTTGAGATAACTTTAACTATATCTGCTAAACATCTATGGTTTTGTGTGTGGAAAATTTGAACCTAACTATAACGTCCCTATAACCTTTGTTTGTTTAGTGAATTTCTAAGGGCTTTTTTAAATTCCATTTCCTAACTATACCATGCTTGTGACCTTTGTTTTTTCAGTAAACTTCTATGTTTTTAACCCCTTGGGTGCTCAGGACGAGGTGATCTCGTCCTCGGTGCCGGTTCCCCGGTGCCGAGGACGAGACCACCTCGTCCTGCTATGGGCCCCCACCCCCCTCCCCTGGGCAGGGATGGAAGGGGAATCGCTTCCCCTTCCACCCCTGCCCCCCGTGACCCCTCTGTGACCCCCGTGGCATCTGATGACATCAGCGCGCTTTTGCGCGCTGACCTCATTAGAGGCCTTCCCCTCGGCGCTGGGATCGGAGGAGAAATGCAAAAGCATTTCTCCTCCGATCACGTGGAGGGGCAGAGAAGCCGAAAAGGAGAGGAAAGGCCTTTCAGGCTTCTCTGAGCATTTCTGCTGCCCGATCGCGATGCGATCGGGCTGCAGAAATGCCACTAGACACCAGGTACATTTTTTTTTTTTACATTTACTGATAAGGGGAGCAGCCCCTTGGGCAAGGGCCGCTCCTCGGGGGCAATTTATTTCTTTGCATTTCTGCCCCCCCTGGGCACCAGGGAAAATGTTATTTATTGTTTTTTTTAATCTTTGGGGAGTGACCCCTTGGGCAATGGTCGCTCCGGGGGGGGGGAATTATTATTAGGCCCTTTCTGCTCCCCCTGGGGGCAGATCGGCCTTGCGATCTGCCCCCAGGGGGGGGCAGAAACCACTAGACATCAGGGAATATATTTTTTTGTGGGCTATTTGAAGTAAGGGGAGCAGCCCCTTGGGCAAGGGCTGCTCTTCGGGGGCAAATTATTTCTAGGCCATATCTGCCCCCCTGGGGGCAGATCGGCCTAATATTATTAGGCCAATCTGCCCCTGAGGGGGCAGAAATCCACTAGACACCAGGGATAAAAAAAAAAAAAATTATTTTTTATTTTTTAATGTTTGGGGAGCGACCCCTTGGGCAAGGGTCGCTCTGGGGGGCAAATTATTATTAGGCCATTTCTGCACCCCCTGGGGACAGATCGGCATTGCGATCTGCTCCCGGGGGGAAGAAACCACTAGACACCTGGGAATATTTTTTGTGTGGGCTATTTCAAGTAAGGGGAACGGCCCATAGGGCAAGGGCCGCCCCTCGGGGGGAAATTATTTCTAGGCCATTTCTGCCCCCCCGGGGGCAGATTAGCCTAATATTATTAGGCTGATCTGCCCCCGGGGGGGCAGAAAACCACTAGACACCAGGGATCATTTTTTTTGTTTACTTTTATTTTTTTATGTTTGGGGAGTGACCCCTTAGGCAAGGGTCGCTCCCGGGGGGCAAATTATTATTAGGCCATTACTGCCCCCAGGGGGCAGAAACCACAAGACACCAGGGATTTTTTTTTTTTATACTAACGCATAAGGGGAGCGGCCCCTTTGCCAAGGGCCCCTCCCCAGGGGGGCAAAATAGTTTTGGGCCTTTTCTGCCCCCCCAGTGGCAGATCGGCCTAATATAATTAGGCGGATCTGCCCCGGGGGGGGGCAGAAACCTTTAGACACCAGGGATATATATATTTTTTTATTTACTTTATGTCTTTATGTATGGGGAGCGACCCCTCAGACAAGGGTCGCTCCCCTGCGGGGCAAATTGTATTTAGGCCATTTCTGCCCCCCCTGGAGGCAGATCAGTCTATTGTTGTTAGGCCAATCTGCCACCAAAGGGGGCAGAAACCTCTAGACACCATGGATTGGTGAGTGTATGTGTGTGTTTTGTTTGGAGGGGGCAGCCCCTTGGGCAAGGGTCTCTCCCCATGGGGGCGCATTACTGTTGGCCATAACTGCCCCCCTTGGGGGCAGATTGAGCTATTTTGGAAGGCTCATCTGCCCCCAAGGGGGACAGAAAGCCCACCAGAGACCAGGGAAGATTTTATTTTCTTCAAAATAAGAGGTTTGGGGTATGGCCATACCCTCACCCCAAATAAATGGGACCAAAGTTGTTCTGCCCACTAGTGGGCAGATTGGGCAATTACCCCCGATCCACACCCTGGGGGGGACAGAAAGTCTACTATATGCCAGGGAATAAAAAAATAATAATAAAATTGTGGGGTGGTGGCTACCAACCAGTATGGGCCTGGTTATGCCCCCACCCAAAGTGAAGGGGCTCACAGTCTTTCAGCTTTCCCCCGCACACTAAAACATCTTATCCCATGGCAAGAGGACATTTGACTATTTTTGTTTTTTGTTTTACATTTGGGCCATGAGAGCTTGGTAACTCTCAAAATCGTCTCACTTGGAATGGTGAGGGCTGCACTTTTTTTTTACTTTGGGACGCTGCCATGTAGAAAAATCCACAAGACCTAGACACATCTGAAAACTAAACGTCTAGTTGATTCCAGGGTGGTGTGCTTCACATGCACCCGCACCATTTCCTTACCCACAATGCCCTGCAAACCTGCAACTTTGCTGGAAAGCACACATTTTTCTGACATTTTTGTGATCGAACCTTCCGGAATCTGCAGTAATCCACAAAATTCCTACCACTCAGCATTGTCTCATCTATAAAATTTCTGCTGCACTTGCCAGCCTAAAATGTTTTTTTTTCAAACTGCCCTTTTGGACCCACTTTTGTTCCCCCTCAATTTCAACGTGTTTTTGGCTCTTCCCTGTCACAAACACTTGGCCCACCTACACAAGTGAGGTATCATTTTTACCAGGAGACTGAGGGGAACGTTGGGTGGTAGGAAATTTGTCCCGGTGCCGTGATCCCACACAGAATTGTGGGAAAAATTAGATTTTTTAGCTAAATTTGCGGTTTGCTGAGGATTCTGGGTAAGAAAATATTGGGGGATCCACGCAAGTCACACGTCCCTTGACTCCCTCGGGTGTCTAATTTTCCGAAATGTCTGGGTTTGCCATCTAGGTTTCCCTACATGGCTGCTGAGTCCAGGACCAAAAACGCAGGTGCCCCCCGCAAAAACAGGTAGTTTTCTATTTCATAATTTTAATGTGTCCAGATAGTGTTTTGGGGCATTTCCTGTCGCAAACACAAGGCCTACCCACACAAGTGAGGTACCATTTTTATCGGGAGACTTAGGGGAACGCTGGGTGGAAGGAAATTTGTGGCTCCTCTCAGATTCCAGAACTTTCTGTCACCGAAAAGTGAGGAAAAAGTGTTTTTTTAGCCACATTTTGAGGTTTGCAAAGGATTCTGGGTAACAGAACCTGGTGAGAGCCTGACAAGTTACCCCGTCTTGGATTCCCCTAGGTCTCTAGTTTTAAAAAATGCACAGGTTTGGTAGGTTTCCCTAGGTGGCGGCTGAGCTAGAGGCCAAAATCCACAGGTAGGCACTTTGTAAAAAACACCTCTGTTTTCTTTGAGAAAATGTGATGTGTCCACTTTGTGTTTTGGGGCATTTCTTGTCACGGGCACTAGGCCTACCCACACAAGTGAGGTACCATTTTGATCAGGAGACTTGGGGGAACGCTGGACGGAAGGACATTTGTGGCTCCTCTCAGATCCCACAGATCCCACAACTTTCTGTCACCGAAATGTGAGGAAAAAGTGTTTTTTAGCCACATTTTGAGGTTTGCAAAGGATTCTGGGTAACAGAACCTGTCGAGAGCCCAACAAGTCACCCCATCTTGGATTCTCCTAGGTCTCTAGTTTTAAAAAATGCACAGGTTTGGTAGGTTTCCCTAGGTGGCGGCTGAGCTAGAGGCCAAAATCCACAGGTAGGCACTTTGCAAAAAACACCTGTTTTCTTTGAGAAAATGTGATGTGTCCACTTTGTGTTTTGGGGCATTTCCTGTCGCGGGCACTAGGCCTACCTACACAAGTGAGGTACCATTTTTATTGGGAGACTTGGGGGAACGCTAGGTGTAAGGAAATTTGTTGCCCCTCTCAGATTCAACAACTTTCTGTCACCGAAATGTGAGGAAAATGTATTTTTTTAGCCACATTTTAAGGTTTGCAAAGGATTCTGGGTAACAGAACCTGGTGAGAGCCTCACAAGTCATCCCATCTTGGATTCCCCTAGGTCTATAGTTTTCGAAAATGCACAGGTTTGGTAGGTTTCCCTAGGTGGCGGCTGAGGTGGAGGCCAAAATCCACAGATAGGCACCTTGCAAAAAACACCTCTGTTTTCTTTGAGAAAATGTGATGTGTCCACTTTGTGTTTTTGGGCATTTCCTGTTGCGGGCACTAGGCCTACCCACACAAGTGAGGTACCATTTTTATCGGGAGACTTGGGGGAATATAGAATAGCAAAACAAGTGTTATTGCCCCTTGTCTTTCTCTACATTTTTTCCTTCCATAAATAAGACAGTGTGTAAAAAAGACGTCTATTTGGGAAATGCCCTGTAATTCACATGCTAGTATGGGCACCCCAGAATTCAGAGATGTGCAAATAACCACTGCTCTTCAACACCTTATCTTGTGCCCATTTTGGAAATACAAAGGTTTTCTTGATACCTATTTTTGACTCTTTATATTTCAGCAAATGAATTGCTGTATACCCGGTATAGAATGAAAACCCACTGCAAGGTGCAGCTCATTTATTGGCTCTGGGTACCTAGGATTCTTGATGAACCTACAAGCCCTATATATCCCCGCAACCAGAAGAGTCCAGCAAACGTAACGGTATATTGCTTTAAAAAATCTGACATTGCAGAAAAAAGTTACAGAGTAAAACGTAGAGAAAAATGGCTATTTGTTTACCTCAATTTCAATATTTCAGGGAAAAACCACAAGCCTTTTTCTGCAGCCCTTTATCCAATTTAAAAAAAAAAAACGAAATTATCACTGTATTTTGGCTAATTTCTTGGTCTCCTTCAGGGGAACCCACAAAGTCTGGGTACCTCTAGAATGGCTAGGATGTTGGCAAAAAAGGACGCTAATTTGGCATGGGTAGCTTATGTGGACAAAAAGTTATGAGGGCCTAAGCAAGAATTATTCCAAATAGGCAAAAAAAAGGCCTGGCACAGGAGGGGGAAAAAGCCTGGCAGCGAATAGGGTTAAATGCTATTTCCTAACTATAACATCTCAGTGACCTTTGTTTCTTTCAGTGAATTATTTAGTTTTTTTTTAATGTAAAGTAACTTTTAATTACCATACATTGTGAGTGTATGGATGTGCGACTGAGTGTGTGAGTGGCTGCATGGGTGTGTGAGTGAATGTGTCAGTAGTTTTCTGGGTTTCTGAGTGGGTCTGTGATTGGTTGTGAGGGTGTGTAAGTGGGTGTGTGAGTGTGTGGTGGGTGGGTATATGAGTGGGGATGTGAGTTGCTGTGTGGGTCTCTGAGTGGTGTGTTAATAGCTGTATGGGTGTGTGATTGGGTGTGTCAGTGGTTTTGCTGAATGAGTGTGAGTGGATATGTATGTGGCTGTGTGGGACTGTGAGTGGGTATGTAAGTAGTTGTATGAGTATGTATGTGGCTGTGCTAGTGAGTGAGTGGAAGTGTGAGTACCTGTGTGGGTTTGTGGACAGTGTGAGTGGTTCTCTGGATCTCTGAGTGACTGTATCAGTGATGGTATGAGTGTGTGAGCGGGTGTGTGAATGCCTGTGGGGGTCTGTGTGTGGGTGTGTGAGTAGTACTTTGGGTCTCTGAGTGGATGTGTGATGGACTGTATGGGTGTGTGAGTGAGTGTTTCACTGGCTATATGGATGTGCGATTGTGTGTATGTGAGTGGCTACATGGGTGTGTGAGTGGGTGTGTCAGTGGTTTTCTGAGTCTGTGACTGTGTGTGTGAGTGGTTATGTGGGTATGTAAGTGGGTGTGTGGATGTGTGGGTCTCTCAGTGGCTGTATAGGTGAGTGTATATGTCAGTGGCTTTGCTGTATGGGGTGTGCAAGTGGGTGTGTAAGTGGCTGTGTGGGTCTGCGAGTGGGTGTGTAAGTGGCTGTAAGTGTGTTTACGTGGCTGTGTGAGTGGTTCTCTGCATCTCAGTGAATATATCAGTGACTATGCGTGTGTGAGAGCCTATGTGAGTCTGTGTGTGGATGTTTGAGTGGTTCTCTGGGCCTCTGAGTGGATGTATCAGGGACTGTATGGTATATGATTGGGTGAGTGAGTGGCTGTATGGATGTATGACTTAGTGTGTGAGTGGCTACATGGGCGTGTGAGTGGGCGTCAGTGGGTGGTGGGTAGGTCTATGAATGACTGTGTAGGTGGCTGTGTGGGTTTCTGAGTGCTGTGTCAGTGGCTCTATGGGTGTGTGAGTGAGTGTGTCAGTGGTTTTGCTGTATGGGTGTGTGAGTGGATATTTAAGTGGCTGTGCGGGTCTGTGATGGGTGTGTTAGTGACTGGGTGTTAGTGACTGGGTGTGTACATGCCTGTGTGGGTCTTTGAGTGGGTGTCTGAGTGGTTCTCTGCGTCTCTGAGTTAATTAAATAGTCACAGTAGGGGTGTGTGAGTTGGTGTCTGAACATCTGTGTGGGTCTAAGAGTGGGTGTGTGAGTGGTTCTCTGGGTTTCTGAGTAGATATATAAGTGACTGTATGCGTGTGTGAGTGCCTGTGTGGGTCTGTGAGTGGATGTGTGAGTGGTTTTCTGGATCTCTGAGTGGATGTATCAGGAACTGTACGGGTGTGTGAGTGAGTGGCTGTATGGACGTGAGACTGGGTGTGTGTCTGCATAGGTGTGTGAGCGGGTGTGTCAGTGCTTTTCTGGGTTTCTGAGTGGGTATATGAGTGGTTATGTGTGTGTGTGAGTGGGTGTGTCTGTGGGTTTGCAGTTTGGGTGTGTGATTGGCTGTGTAAGTGGCAGTGTGGGTCTCTTAATAGGTGTGTAAGTGGCTCTATGGCTGTGTATGAGGCTGTGTGAGTGGGTGTGTGAGTGCCTCTGTGAGGTGTGTGAGTGGGTGTGTGAGTGGTTCTCTGGTTCTCTGAGTGGCTATATCAGTGACTGTATGTTTGTGAGTGCCTCTGTGGGTCTCTGAGTGGTGTGTCACTGGCTGGATGGGTCTGTGAGTCTATGTGTCGGTGGCTTTGCTGTATGGATGTGTGATTGGGTGTGTAAGTGGATGTATGGGTCTGTGAGTGGGTGTGTGTGAGTTGGTGTCTGAGCATCTGTGTGGGTCTATGAGTGGGTGTGTGAGTGGTTCTCTGGGTTTCTTAGTAGATATATCAGTGACTGTATGCATGTGTGAGTGCCTGTGTGGGTCTGTGAGTGGATCTGTGAGTGGTTTTCTGGGTCTCTGAGTGGATGTATCAGAAACTGTACGGGTGTGTGAGTGAGTGGCTGTATGGATGTGAGACTGAGTGTGTGTCTGCATAGGTGTGTGAGTGGGTGTGTCAGTGCTTTTCTGGGTTTCTGAGTGGGTATATGAGTGGTTATGTGGGTGTGTGAGTGGGTTTGTCTGGGTTTGAAGTTTGGGTGTGTGATTGGGTGTGTAAGTGGCCGTGTTGGTCTGTTAGTAGGTGTGTAAGTGGCTCTATGGCTGTGTATGTGGCTGTATGAGTGGGTGTGTGAGTGCCTCTGTGGGTGTGTGTAGGAGGCTGGCCTAGCTTGTAGTGGGTACCAGAGGTACTTACACCTTGTGCCAGGTCCAGTTATCCCTTATTAGTGTAGAAGAGGTGTTTCTAGCAGCTAAGGCTGATAGAAGGTAGCTATGGCAAAGCAGCTTAGGCTGAACTAGGAGACATGTAAAGCTCCTACTATACCACTGGTGTCATATGCACAATATCATAAGAAAACACAATACACAGATATACTAAAAATAAAGGTACTTTATTTTTATGACAATATGCCAAAAGTATCTCAGTGAGTACCCTCAGTATGAGGATGAGAAATATACACAAGATATATGTACACAAACCAAAATTATGCAAGTAATAGCAAAAGGAAGTAATGCAACCAGTGTAAAGTTACAGTAGATTGCAATAGGAGCACATAGGTATAGGGGCAACGCAAACCATATACTCCAAAAGTGGAATGCGAACCACGAATGGACCCCAAACCAATGTGAGCTTGTAGAGGATCACTGGGACTGTAAGAAAACAGTGAGGGTTAGAAAAATAGCCCACCCCAAGACCCTGTAAGGTAGGTGTAAAGTGCACCTACAACCCCCAGAGAGCACAGAAGTCGTGATAGGGGGATTCTACAAGGAAAACCAACACCAGCAATACAACAACAGTGGATTTCCGTACCTGAGTACCTGTAAGACAAGGGGACCAAGTCCAAGAGTCGCAACAGTGTCGAGAGTGGGCAGGAGCCCAGGAAATGCCAGCTGAGGGTGCAAGGAAGCTGCCACTGGATGGAAGAAGCTTGGTGTTTTGCAAGAACGAAGAGGAATAGGAACTTCCCCTTTGGGAAAGCTTGCAGAGGTGTTCCCACGCAGAAAGACCGCAAACAGGCCTTGCTAGCTGCAAGGGTCACGGTTAGGGTTTTTGGATGCTGCTGTGGCCCAGGAGGGACCAGGATGTCACCACTTCAATGAGGAGACCGAAGGGGCGCCCAGCAAGTCAGGGAGCCCTCACAGAAGCAGGCAGCACCCGCAGAAGTACCAGAACAGGCACTTGGAAGAAGAGAGAACCGGAGTCCACGCGAAGTCACAAAAGGGAGTCCCACGACACCGGAGGACAACTCAGAAGGTTGTGCACTGCAGGTTAGAGTGTCGGGGACCCAGGCTTGGCTGTGCACGAAGGAAATCCTGGAAGAGTGCACAGGAGCCGGAGCAGCTGAAAATCATGCGGTACCCAGCAATGCAGTCTAGCGTGGGGAAGCAAGGACGTACCTCCACCAAACTTGGACTGAAGAGTCACTGGACTGTGGGAGTCACTTGGACAGAGTTGCTGAGTTCCAGGGACCACGCTCGTCGTGCTGAGAGGGGACTCAGAGGACCAGTGATGCAGTCTTTTGTTGCCTGCGGTTGCAGGGGGAAGATTCCGTCGACCCCCAGGAGATTTCTTCAGAGCTCCTGGTGCAAGAAGGAGGCAGGCTACCCCCAGAGCATGCACCACCAGGAAACAGTTGAGAAAGCCGGCAGGATGAAGCGATACAAGGTTGCTAGTAGTCGTCTGGCTACTTTGTTGCGGTTTTGCAGGCATCCTGAGCAGTCAGTGGTCGATCCTTTGGCAGAAAGTGAAGAGGGAGATGCAGAGGAACTCTGGTGAGCTCTTGCATTCGTTATCTGGTGAGATCCCCAAAGCAGAGACCCTAAATAGCCAGAAAAGGAGGTTTGGCTACCTAGGAAGGAGGATTGGCTACCAAGAGAGGTAAGAGCCTATTAAAAGGAGCCTCTTACGTCACCTGCTGGCACTGGCCACTCAGAGCAGTCCAGTGTGCCACAAACACCTCTGTTTCCAAGATGGCAGAGGTCTGGGACACACTGGAGGAGCTCTGGGCACCTCCCCTGGGATGTGCAGGTCAGGGGAGTGGTCACTCCCCTTTCCTTTGTCCAGTTTCACGCCAGAGCAGGGCTGGGGGATCCCTGAACCGGTGTAGACTGGCTTATGCAGAGATGGGCACCATCTGTGCCCATCAAAGCATTTCCAGAGGCTGGGGGAGGCTACTCCTCCCCAGCCTTCACACCTATTTCCAAAGGGAGAGGGTGTTACACCCTCTCTCAGAAGAAGTCCTTTGTTTTGCCTTCCTGGGCCAGGGCTGCCGTAGAAACCCCAGAAAGGCAGTTTGGCAGTACCCGGGTTCTGTGCTAGAGACCCGGGGGATCATGGAATTGTCTCCCCAATGCCAGAATGGCATTGGGGTGACAATGCCATGATCTTTGACATGTTACATGGCCATGTTCGGAGTTACCATTGTGACGCTATACATAGGTAGTGACCTATGTATAGTTCACGCGTGTAATGGTGTCCCCGCACTCACAAAGTCCGGGGAATTTGCCCTGAACGATGTGGGGGCACCTTGGCTAGTGCCAGGGTGCCCAAACACTAAGTAACTTTGCACCCAACCTTCACCAGGTGAAGGTTAAACATATAGGTGACTTATAAGTTACTTAAGTGCACTGGTAAATGGCTGTGAAATAACGTGGACGTTATTTCACTCAGGCTGCGCTGGCAGGCCTGTGTGAGAATTGTCAGAGCTCCCTATGGGTGGTAAAAGAAATGCTGCAGCCCATAGGGATCTCCTGGAACCCCAATACCCTGGGTACCTCAGTACCATATACTAGGGAATTATATGGGTGTACCGGTATGCCAATGTGAATTGGTGAAATTGGTCACTAGCCTGTTAGTGACAAATTTGGAAAGCAGAGAGAGCATAACCACTGAGGTTCTGGTTAGCAGAGCCTCAGTGAGACAATTAGTCATCACACAGGGAACACATACAGGGCACATACTTATGAGCACTGGAGCCCTGCCTGGCAGGGTCCCAGTGACACATAGACTAAAACAACATATATACAGTGAAATATGGGGGTAACATGCCAGGCAAGATGGTACTTTCCTACAGTGTGCGAGTGGTTCTCTGGTTCTCTGAGTGGCTATATCAGTGACTGTATGTTTGTGAGTGCCTCTGTGGGTCTCTGAGTGGTGTGTCAGTGGCTGGATGGGTGTGTGAGTGGATGTGTCAGTGGCTTTGCTGTATGAATGTGTGATTGGGTGTGTAAGTGGCTGTATGGGTCTCTGAGTGGGTGTGTAAGTGGCTGTATGGGCATGTATGTGGCTATGTTAGCAGGAGTGGAAGTCTGAGTATGTGTGGGTCCGTGAGTGGGCGTGTGAGAGGTTCTCTGATTGGATATATCACTGACTGTATGGGTGTGTGTATGTGTGGGTGTGAGTGGCTATACGGATGTGACACTCACTGTAAGTGGCTGTGTGGGTCTGTTAGTAGGTGTGTAAGTGGCTCTATGGGAGTGTATATGGCTGTGTGAATGGGTGTGTGAGTGCCTCTGTGGGGGTGTGAGTGTGTGTGTGTGGTTCTCTGGTTCTCTGAGTGGCTATATCAGTGACTATATGTTTGTGAGTGCCTCTGAGGGTCTGTGAGTGGATTTGTCAGTGGTTCTCTGGGTCTCTGAGTGGATGTGACAGGGACTGTACGGGTGTGGAAGTGGCTCCGTGAGTGGCTGGCCGGATGTGTGACTTGGTGTGTGAGTGACTACATAGATGTGTGAGTGAGTGTGTCAGTGGTTTTCTGGGTCTCTGAGTGGGTGAGTCACTGGTTATGTGGGTGTGAAAGCGGGTGTGTAAGTGTGTGGTGGTGGGAGTATGAGTGGGTGTGTAAGTGGCTGTGCCAATCCCTGAGTGGTGTGTTTCAGTGGCTGAATGGGTGTTTAAGTGGATGTGTCAGTGGCTTTGCTGTATGGATGTGTGATTGAGTGTGTAAGTGGCTGTGTAGGTCTGCAAGTGGGTGTGTAAGTGGCTTTATGGGCATGTATGTGACTGTGTTAGTATAAGTGGAAGTCTGAGTACCTGTATGGGTCCATGAGTAGGTGTGTGAGTGGTTCTCTGGGTCTCTGAGTGGATATATCACTGACTTTATGGGTGTGTGTATGTGTGGGTGTGAGTGGCTGTACTGATGTGTGACTGGGTGTATGATTGGCTGCATGGGTGTGTCAGTTATTTTCTGGGTCTCTGAGTGGGTCTGTGATGGGTGTGTTCGTGACTGTCTGGGGGTGTACATGTCTGTGTGGGTGTTTGAGTGGTTCTCTGGGCCTCTGAGATAATTTAATAGTGACAGTAGGGGAGTGTGAGTAGGTGTGTGTGTGTAAGTTGGTGTCTGAGCCACTGTGTGGGTCTATGAGTGTGTGTGTGAGTGGTTCTCTGGGTTACTGAGTGGATATATCAGTGACTGTATGGGTGTGTGAGTGCCTGTGTGGGTCTGTGAGTGGGTGTGTGAGTAGTTTTCTGGGTCTCTGAGTGGATGTGTCAGGGACTGTACAGGTATGGAAGTGGATGAGTGAGTGGCTGTCTGGATGTGTGACTTGGTGTGTGAGTGGCTACATGGGTGTGTGAGTGAGTGTGTCAGTGGTTTTCTGATTGGGTGTGTAAGTGGCTGTATGGGTGTGTATGTGGCGGTGTTAGTATAAGTGGAGGTCTGAGTACCTGTATGGGTCCATGAGTGGGTGTGTGAGTTGTTCTCTGGACTTCTGAGTGGATGTATCAGTGACTGTATGGGTGTGTGAGTGCCTGTGTGGGTAGATGTGTGAGTAGATTTCTGGGTCTCTGAGTGGATGTATCAGTGGTTTTATGGGTGTGGGAGTGAGTGGCTGTATGGACGTGAGACTGTGGGGGTCATTCTGACCCTGGCGGTAATTACCGCCATGGCGGAGGTCGGGGGTAGCACCGCCAACAGGCCGGCGGTGCACCGCTGGGCATTCTGACCGCGGCGGTTCAGCCGCGGCCAGAAACGGAAAGTCGGCGGTGTACCGCCGACCTTCCGCTTCCCTTGAGAGCCATGGGGATTCTGACACCCCCTACCGCCATCCTGAGACCCGCCAGGAACAGGATGGCGGTAGGGGGTGCCCGGGGCCCCTGGGGGCCCCTGCAGTGCCCATGCCAATGGCATGGGCACTGCAGGGGCCCCCGTAAGAGGGCCCCACAAAGTATTTCAGTGTCTGCTATGCAGACACTGAAATACGCGACGGGTGCCACTGCACCCGTCGCACCTTCCCACTCCGCCGGCTCAATTCTGAGCCGGCGTCCTCGTGGGAAGGCTGTTTCCCACTGGGCTGGCGGGCGGCCTTTTGGCGGTCGCCCGCCAGCCCAGTGGGAAACCCAGAATGACCGCCGCGGTCTTTCGACCGCGGTACGGTCTTCTGGCGGTTCCCAATCACCCCCAGTGTGTGTGTCTGCATGAGTGTGTGAATGGGTGTGTCAGAGGTTTTGCTGTATGGATGTGTGAGTGGGTGTGTAAGTGGCTGTGTGGGTCTGTGATGGGTGTGTTAGTGACTGTCTGGGTGTATACATGCCTGTGTGGGTCTTTAAGTGGATGTCTAAGTGGTTCTCTGGGTCTCTGAGTTAATTTAATAGTGACAGTAGGGGGGTGTGAGTAGGTGTGTGTGTAAGTTGGTGTCTGAGCCCCAGTGTGGGTCTTCGAGTGGGTGTGTGAGTGGTTCTCTGGGTTTCTGAGTGGATATATCAGTGACTGTATGGGTGTGTGAGTGCCTGTGTGAGTCTCTGAGTGGATGTGTCAGGGACTGTACAGGTATGGAAGTGGGTGTGTGAGTGGCTGTCTGGATGTGTGAGTGGCTACACGGATTTGTGAGTGGGTGTATCAGTGGTTTTCCGGGTCTATAAGTGGGTGTGTCACTGGTTATGTGGGTGTGAAAGCGGGTGTGTAAGTGTATGGTGGTGGGGGTATGAGTGGGTGTGTAAGTGGCTGTGCCAGTCTCTGAGTTGTGTGTCGGTGGCTGGATGGGTGTGTGAGTGGATGTGTCAGTGGCTTTGCTGTATGGATGAGTGATTTGGTGTGTAAGTGGCTGTATGGGTCAGTGAGTGGGTGTGTAAGTGGGTGTATGGGCGTGTATGTGGCTGTGTTAGTATAAGTGGAAGTCTGAGTACCTGTATGGGTCCATGAGTGGGTGTGTGAGTGGTTCTCTGGGTCTCTGAGTGGAGATATCAGTTACTATATGGGTGTGTGTGTGTGTGTGTGCAGGTGTGTGTGTGAGTGGGTATGTGAGTGCCTGTGTGAGTCTGTGAGTGGGTGTGTGCGTGGTTCTCTTGGTCGTAAGAAAGGGCCTCTTTTGACATGCTAGCACACCACTTTTCGACTGATAAATGATGTGGTGTCAAACTGAAAGTGCCCTGGGCCCCTACTAAACAGGTTCCCGGGGCCTGAGCTCTTGCCCCACAACTGTACTATGTTTGGCACTTCAGCCACCCTAGTAAGTCCCTAGTATATGGTACCCCCGGTACCTAGGGCATAGATACTGAAGCACCAATTGTGCCACTCTGAGAGGCCCCACACCAGCCTCATGCAGACTACCAATACAAGGTGTATTTAAAAGTTGTAAACTCACATGACACTCACTGAAAGAGCCATGTCCACTAACGCTGCATGCACTATAGGTAAGTCACCCCTCTGGCAGGCCTTACAGCCCTAAGGCAGGGTGCACCATAATGCTTGTGAGGGCATACGTGTGCATGGGCAGATATGCCCCTGCTGGGGCTTTGTGAGTGGGTGTGTGAGTGCCTATGTGGGTCCATGAGTAGGTGTGTGAGTGGTTCTCTGGGTTTCTCAGAGGATATATTAGAGACTGTATGTATAGGTGTATGAGTGGGTTAGTGAGTGCTTCTCTGAGTGGATCTATCAGGGAATACACTGTGTGTGGCTGTATGAATGTGTGACTGGGTGTGTGAGGGGATGTGCCTGTGATTTCTGGGTCTCTGAGTGGGTGTGTGAGTGGTTGTGTAGGTGTGGAGCTGGGTGTGTGAGTGGCTGGGTGTAGGAGTGGGTGTATACGTCACTGTGTGGGTCTCTGAGTGGTGTGTCATTGGCTGTATGGGTGTGTGAGTGGATGTGTCAGTAGATTTGCTGTATGGGTGTGAGTGGGCATATAAGTGGCTGTGTGAGTCTGGGAGTGGGTGTGTGTGGCCATGGCACTTTCAGTGGCTTCGTGAATATGTAATTGGCTGTGTGAGTGTGTAATTGTGTGTGTGTGTGTGTGCCTGTGTGGGTCTGTGAGTGGGTGTGTGAGTCATTCTCTGGGTCTCAGAGTGTACGTATGAATGCCTGCCCCCTTCATGCCCCTTCACTGTGGAGGTCACTTTGCAGTCAGGAGTCAAGCTGGGACACTGTGTCATTGGTCTAATTTTGTATATAGTTTATTTAACATACTGCACTTATTTTATTACATCTGGACCAACCTGCTGTTGGTATTGATGGTGACATACTTGTCCTGCCTTTCTTTTGACATGGATGTGTTGTGTTTGTGGGATTTGGTTTGTGTGTGTGTGGGTTGTGTGTGTTGGTTGTGTGTGTTGGTTGTGCTAGCTGTTGTGCCAGAGCTGTATGTGTGCGTGGGCCTGCCATTAGTCCCGCTGCTATTGGTGTATTTTGTGTCTGTGATATGATTGTGTAGCTCATGTATCTGTGTTGCAGAGTTGTGCATTGTACGTAGTGTGATGTGTTGTGGTGGTGTTGTGTGCCATTGTGTGGTTGATGTGTGTGCGTCCGTGTGTGTGGTGATGGGTATGTCATATGTGTTGTATGCTGTGTGGGCGTGGTGTGACATTTGGTATGCTGTATGGGTGTGTGTCATTGATTGGTTGTGAGTAGTCTTTGCGTATCCTTGTCAGTATATGTTGTCATGTGTCGGTGTGAAGTTTTATGGGTTGGCAACACATTTTGTGTAGTTGTGATTGTGATGTTGTGTGAGTCAGTGGTGTTGTGTACATGTGTGTTAGCCTGTGGCAGTGATATGTGTGTGAGGTGGGATGTGTATGGCATGTGTGTGTTGGCCGTGGTGTAAGATTGTTTGTGTGCATGTGTGTGTTTTGTGTGCATGTGTGTGTGTAGGTGTGTGCATCTTGGTATGGGTGTGTGGTTGCGTGTGTATGTGTGGCAGTCGCTAGCCATCGCTAACATGTGTGTTGTGTGTATGTGTGTTCTCATACCTTTCCCTCCATTGTGTGCTAGGTGGGTGTACTTATGTTGTTGTTGTCTTTGTCGTCGTTGGTTCTAGAGATGCAGGGCGATCAGGAGCAGTGGGAAGAATTCAAATTCTGATTCCATGGCGGCTCCGAATGTGTTTGTGTTCCCAAAGGTGAGTGTCTCCTTTTATTGCGTTCGGTTCCGCCAGGATTTTGGTGGCGGTGCGACCGTGCCGGAAATTCTGGCAGTGTGCAACCTCATAATACGCTCACCGGAAACATGGTCCCTGCCAGCCTGGAGATGCCTACCACCATCCGCTACAGCCCCTCTGCAATGCCGGTACTGGCAGTGAATTGGCTGTGTTCCGTTGGGAAGACCTCGATGGTCATAATATGGCAGTCTGCACCGCCGTCCTGGCGATGGTGCCGCTGCCGCTGTCGCCATGGAGGTACTCGGACTGCCAGACTCGTAATAAGGGCCTTAGTTTGTTTAGTATATCTACAATTTCTCAGTTTTCTCCAGGTTTCAGAATTTCTCAAATCATGAAAGTATTTGCTTCTCATCTTTTCCATTTTAATTCTTCCCTCCTCTGTTCATTTGTCATCTTATGTCTTTGTATGAATCTATACAATTCGTAAAATCCGATTCTGCAAATGACGCATACAACCACTATTTATAATGATTTCAGTATAATTCCCACAACACCCTGACCAAGATTTCCCAACCAATTTTTCAATTTAGTAACACATTCGCCTATATTTTCCCTCACATCTGGTTCTTTCAGGTCTTTTAAGTCTGAATTTAAACCGGTCAAATTCTTAAATAAATTTCTGATTTCTTTACTGTTATCAGGGATAAATGTACAACAATGTTTCATTTTAAGCATTCGGCAGACTCCACCTTCTTTTGCTAAAAGGATGTCTAACGCAAGATGGTTCTGAGAACCATTGAACGGACCGCAACCATTTCAGTATCCATCAATATAACTGCTGCAGAAAAATCTGTTTGCTTTCTATAGTAGACAGCTTTCTAATTTTCATGTCATTTAGAACAACTCCTACAGAAGGGATAATTGCTCCAAATATATCTTCAGCTATTTCTGAAGATTAAAACAAGTTACTAACCTGTAACTGTGGTTCTACAGTATTGGTATCTATCATAGATTCACATGCTTGAATCATTCCGCATCGTTGAAGTGGGAGTCCCACGGTACATAGATAGCAGTAGATTACATTTTTAACACTGAAGTTAATGGAAAAATACATTCACCTTTATAGCTTATTGGTGTCATTAGAAAAGACCCAAAGGACAACCAATCAGACAAGACCACCCTTTAGAACCCTCAGCACAGAGGCTCCAGTCTCTCAGATTTTATAGCACAATTGATTATAAAAGGAAGAAAACATGAGGTGAGCCACTATGGGAAAGAGGGTGGGTCGCGAGGGAATCTATGAAACATACCAATACTGGAGAACCACAGTTACAGATAAATACTTTATTTTCTTCTCCAGTATTGGGGTATCTTTCATAGATCCACATGCTTGGATCAGAATAATTATCAATAAACATAAGATATCAATATCTATCTATACATATATATTAGTGGATGGTGGGTAAAGAATTATTGTCTCACCTTATGCAAATAAATTTCGTAGAACTGCTTGTACTACCACTGTGTCCATCCTGTCTGTGGCATCTAGGCAGTATTGCTGAGTGAAGGTGTGGCTGTTAGACCACGTTGCTACTCTGCAAATTTGCTGTAAAGGCACTCCTGCGAAGAGAGCTGTGGAGGTGGATACAGCTCTGTTGGAGTGGGCTTTAACGTTGGCTGTCAGTGGCTTTCCTGCTAGGTAGTGACAAAGTTGTATGGCGGTGCCTATCCACTGAGCTGAATTCTGTTTGATAACAGGATATTCCTTTCTGAGTTGTCTACAGCCTACAAACAATTGATCAGCCTTACGAAAGCTGAGACATCGCTTGATATCTAAGGAATGTAGCACCCTTTCTGCTGGAGTTTGGGAGTTTGGGAAGAAAGTCTTTAATATTACTGGTTCATTCAGATGAAAGTTCGAAGGAACTTTAGGGATGAATTTTGGATTAGTTTTAAGGATGATTATGTCCGATTTAAATTGAAGAAAAGGTTGAGAGATTGTAAATGCTTGAATGTCACTGACCCTCTTCACTGAGGTAAGAGCTAGGAGAAGCGCTGTCTTCCAGGAAATATATTTTAATTCTGCTCTGTAAATAGGTTCAAATGGATGTTTCATCAATTGCGAAAGTACAACATTGAGGAGCCAGGAAGGAGGAGGGATTTTAATTGGAGGAAACAATCTGAATAATCCCTTTAGAAACTGATTTACTATTCTGGAGGACCATAAAGATGGTGAAGTAGCAGTACTGTGAAATTGAGAAATGGCTGCCAGGTGAACCTTGATGGATGAGTGAGAGAGACCTGATTTTGCCAATTGAAGAAGATACAGAAGTATCTCTTCTGGAGAAGATGTCAGAGGGTGAATACCGGAATCCTTACACTATATACAGAATCTTTTCCATTTGAGTTTGTATGTTTTATTTGTAGCCTGGGCTCTGGCATTAGCGAGCACTTCATGACAGTCTGGTGGATTATCTAAGTCAGCAAATTCATTGAATTCAGGAGCCAGGCCGATAACCGAAGGGAAGTCGGGTTGGGATGACGGACCTGGTCCCAATTTATCAGTAGCAAGTTCGGTATTGGTTTCAACAGAATGTGAGGTTGTTCCGAGAGGAGCAGGAGCTCCGTGAACCAAAATTGGCATGGCCATCTGGGAGCTATCAGTAATACCGGGCAAGGTTCCCTCTTCATCTTCTTTAGAATTCTCGGGATTAGCTGGAAGCGGGAGAAAACCGTAAGCATAGATTCCTGACGATTTGCTAAAAAATGCGTTCCCCCTTGACCCTCTCTGCTGGTGCCAGCTTGCGTAGTACTGGCATTTTCTATTTTCCTTTGTCGCAAAGAGGTCCAACCTGGGCTTGCCCCAGTGAAGAAGAAGATGATTGAGAGTTGCATGGTTGAGCTTCTACTCATGGCAGGTTGTTGAGGTTCTGCTTAATGAGTCCGCCAGGGTGTTGGAAACTCCTGGAACGTGTTCTGCTCTGAGAGTTATGTGATGTGAAAGTGCCTAATTCCATATCTTTTGCGTCTGAAGAGACAGCGCTTTTTGTGCCGCTCTGCTTGTTGAGGTAATACATATTTGTGGTGTTGTTGGTTCGGACCAAAACCGATGAACCCCTGATCTTGGTCAGGAAGGACTTGAGCTCTAGGAATACGGACTTTAATTCCAACAAGTTGATGTGGAGTATTGCTTCTTGGGTGGTCTGTTTCCCTCTCACTGTCAGGTCTTCGAGGTGCGCACCCTATCCCTCCAGAGACGTGTCTGTGGTCAGAACATTTTCTGGGCTTTGATTCAGAAAAGAGAGACCCTCGGAGATGTGGGGGGGTCTTCGACCAAAAAATCCATGGCTTGTTTCATTAATGGGGTTATTTGGTCAATATCGTCGAAAGATCTGTTTATTTGCTGCCAATGGCTGGCTAACTGCTGCTGAAGTGTTCTCAAGCGAAGATGGCAGTTTGGTATCAATGGAATGCACGAGGAGAGCATCCCCAGAAAAGATTTGTAAATCCAGAAAGAAGCAAACTTTATTTTGCTGATGCAGAGTGCTAGACTTCAAATCCTCTACAGCCTGTCCTGAGAGGCAAAAGCTTTTGCTTGTTCCTTATCTAATACGGCTCCTAGAAAGGTGATGTTGGTTGATGGCGTTGGGTGTAATTTTTGGTAGTTGACTGAGATGCCTAATTTCTGAAAGAGGGACAGGCGTGTTGATGTGTCTCTGGCTGCTCTGGACGCTGTTTGTGCTTTTATTAGCCACTCGTTCAAGTATGGAAACACTTGAACTTCTTTTTGTCTGAGGTATGCTGCTACCGGTGGTAAGACTTTGGAGAAAACTCGAGGAGCTGGTCTAAGACCGAATGGTAACACTCTGAATTGATAGTGGGTGCCTGCAACCCTGAAGCATAAGAATTTCCTGTGGCTGGGGTGAATAGGGATATGAGAATAGGCATCTTGGAGATACAAGGCCGTCATGAAATCACCCTGGTTGAGCAATTGTAATACATCATGAAGAGTGATCATCTGAAATGATAGTTTTTTTTCAGGAATTTGTTTAAACATCGAAGATCTAAGGTAGGTCGCCAGTCTCCTGTCTTTTTCTGGATGAGGAAGAAGCAAGAGTAGAAGCCGGTTCCCCTCTGAGACTTCAGTACGATCTCTACTGCTCCCTTGTCTATCATATTAGAAATTTGTACAAGGAGCTCCTCTAAGTGGGGAGGTGGGGGTCCTCGTGGAGGTACACCTGGAGAAGGTTGCTGAAATTCCAGGGTATGCCCTTTGATGATAATATCGAGGACCCATCAGTCTGAGGTGATCTGGGACCACTGGTGGGAGAATCTGGAAATTCTGCCCCCTATCTGAGTGTTGGAATAAGGGTTGGAGGCAGACACTTGGTGGAAGTCAGTGTTTTGGTGTTTTCTGGTTGTGTCTTTGCCTCTCTAAGTAGACTTTCCTCTTGTGGTATGTCTGTAGGCTGCGGATGGTGGTTGCCGATAGGGTTGTTACTGTTGTTGATTGGTGGCTGAACGAAACTGGCCCTGGTAAGGTTGGTACTGCAGATACTGGTGCAGCCCACCTCTATAAGAATACAGTCCTCTGCCTCTTCCCCCTCAAAAGGGCTGCCTTTTGAATTGCTAGAGTACACAGAGATCTAGCTGTGTCCATGTCTGTTTTTATTGATTGAAGCGCGTCATCGAAGTGCTTGCCAAATAGTACCTCCCCATCATATGGAATATCAAGAACTTTTATATGAACCTCCGGGCAGAAGGAAGTGGCCTTTAGCCACCCTTGTCGTCTTAGTACTGCCGCTCCAGCTAGCTGGCTGAAACCTGTGGATGAGGCATCTATTGCACAATCTATGATCTCAGCAGAGATCTTTTCACCCTCTTGCAATATCTTCAGAGCTTCAACTCTAGCATCCTCAGGAAGGAGATCGATGTATTGAGAGATGTCCGACCACATCTGCCGGTCGTATCTGCCTAGAATCGCTAAGGAGTTTGCTGCCCTGACTGTTGTATCTTCCATTGTGGAGAACTTTTTCCCTATCGTATCTAATCGCCTTCCTTCCTTATCCGGGGGTGCGGAAAATGGAGAGGATCTATTTCTGGATCTGCGCTGGGCCGCCTGAGAAATTACAGAGTAAGGTTTAGGTTGACCAATTAAACAAGCTGGTGAATTTTCCAGCGCTTTGTATTACTTGTCCAGTCTAGGAAGTACCGCTGGAATAGAAGATGGGGTCTGCATTACTTTAAGGCCCTCTTCCCGGATGAAGTCTACAATCGGGATCGCACAGACTGACTTCCTGGTATCTTCCTTAAAGTCATAAAGGAAACAATCTGACTGTTTAGTTACAATGGAAAGCTGGAACCTTTTAACTGCTCTTTCCATTACACTATCGAACCCCCCAATATCCTGTGGTGGAGAATCTACTGGTGGTGGTGTAGAGGGTGATGGTGTCTGCGTCTGGTAATCATCCCATTCACTGGGGAGTGAGGCAGTGTCCTGTATCTCTCCTTCTTCCTGATCTTCTTCCGAGGAAGGTGGCTCGTTTTCAGGAGGTGGAGATGAAGGTGGTAACGGTACTGTAGGTACTTGAGTACTCATCTCCATATTCCTCTTCATCCTCATCAAGGAGATGGTCCTGTAGATATGGGTGACACCTTACTAGGTGAGGTATGTGAAGGTAGCAATGCCTCTTGAGTGGATTTACCAATAATTGCTATTAGTCTTAATGGCAAAAAGGAAGATCTTCCTGAATCCACTGTCGTCGACGGTGCATCTGTGATGAAGAAATGGGCCTTCGACCAGGTTGTCATCAACGGTCTCGTCCATGGCGCCGTCGGAGCCGTCGTCGATGGTGTGGTCGCTTTTGGAGTTGCCGTCGATGAAGCTGTCGTCAATGGAGTCGGTGTCATCAGAACTGATGTCGACGGGGTTGTTGATGACGGAGCAGTAATTTGTGGTTCAAATGTGAATGTTGACGGAGCTGTCGAAGGCATGTGCGTCGACGATGTAGTGGACTTTGATTTCTTAACCATCGACGATGTTGATTTCTTCAACAGCTTTATATCCTGGGCCAGTAAAGAAGACCCATATCTAATGCTCACCAATGTTATTGATGTAGATGACAACAGCGACTACGTTATTATCATGGGCGATGATGGAGCTGTGAATGTTGCCGTCGCTGTGGTAGCAGATGATACGAAACCTGTCGACGACTGAAATTTTTGATGTCGACGGTGGCTAAGAGCTAGATGGTTTCTTAATTTTTATTGAAGCGGCAGCTGGGCTGGAAGGTTCTGAATGAACTTTCTTGCCATGTTTCTTTGGCGTAGAAGGAACTTCCCACGGTTTTTCCGTCAGAGAATGCACTTTTTGGGCTGCCTTACTTCTTTTTGGAGAAAAACTCTCCACAGATCTTTTCCTCCTTCTTGATGCCCCAGAGGTGTCGCTGTCATCATTATCAGAGAGGTTCTCTCTGGATTTATATTTCTGAAGCCAAAGCAGGAACCTGGCCTCACTGTCTCTCAAAGTTTTGTGAGGAAAGGTTCTACAAATGTTGCAATCTTTCACCTTTGTGCTCTGGGTGAAGACAGTAAATGCATTCTGTGTAAGGGTCCTCACAGTGAAGCCTTTGCTTCCCACAGGTGTTGCAGGCTCGAAATAAACGTTTCTTGGCTGTAGACATGTTGTAGAAGTCACAGCTGTCGAAGTAGAAAACAATATTCAAAAGATTTCCTTTCACGAAAAGGTAAACTGAGCAGAGCTCAGGGAAACTCCCTTACACACAACGTGCGGTAGAAAATCTAAGAGACTCAAGCCTCTGTGCTGAGAGTTCTAAAGGGTGGACCCAAAGTCCAGCCTGATTGGCTGGACTTTGGGTCTTTTCTAATGACACTAATAAGGTATGAAAGTGAATATATTTATTCATTAACTTCAATGTTAAAAATGTAATCTACTGCTTTCTATGTACCGTGGGACTCTCACTTTGATGACGGGGAGTGATTCAAGCATGTGAATGTATGAAAGATACCCCAATACTGGAGACCTTGACCTTTTTGATCTTAATCTCAGGTTCTCATGTGTTTCGCCTATGTTGCCAACATGATAAATTTTAGGAAAACCACTCCCAGGTAGCAAGTACCATACCATCTCATAGGGAGACGATAATAAGCACTTTTCCCCACAGATGTAATAAACCCCAGGAATTACAGGATCTTGCCCATTCAGCACAAAGTCCCATGTTTTAAAAAAAAGGGATACATGCCTGCATTCATTAGTTCCCAATAACTTAGAATCAGTTCTGGATTGTGGTTTATATATAAAGCTTTCCCACATGTTGGTCATCTAAAGCAAGCTTCCCTTGTGTTTTAGTTACACTATATACATGGGCATTCTTGAAAGTGTTTGTTCACTAAACCCTGCTCTATCTTCTCCTTCAATTCTTTTCTTCTATCATCAGACTGATCTAGTAAAGTTTTCTCAACTTGTGAAAGTGTACATGTTAAATTGTTCCTATTGGCATAGGCTGTGCCAAATGTTAGTGTAGGTTCAAAGAAACCTCCTACAATGTCAATATTCTTAGCTCCAGTAATCCTACACAAATCTTGGCTAATTGTAACAAAAGAAAAGACTACATCCATATTTGAATAAAAATATTGGATGTATGCTTGATTAGAGAACCTTGTTAATAGAATACTGCAACTAATTCCATATGTTAGTGGTAAACAATGATATGTAATTCATTCCTGCACTGATGAAGGAATTTGTGTACACACATAACACTCTCTCACATCCATTGTCTCAACATGTTCATACAATAAGCAATAGAAAACATTAGAAGAAAGATTTCCTTGTGAGCTGTCTGAGTGTAAGCATTTCTCATCTTCATTAAACTTCTCTAATTTAGATAGTGTAGTAGTCTCTGGAGGAGATATACAATTAGTCTCAGCTTTATCGGAAATGCTCATTCTTACAATCAACAACAAACTTATCAACACACATACAATTGCTAATCAAACACACATACACTTACAACACCCACTGTTTCTATTGCTATTGCTATCCATGACCTGTAAAGAATCAGAAAGTAAAAGAAAAACAAAAATAGATTTAAGTATGCAGCCAAACAAAAATAATCTTGTCTTCTTTGCAATTATTTACAGCAGCTTTTAGACTTTTCTCCAGAAGTTGACAAAAATCGGTTTAGCAGCTTTGTCAAAATCTGTTTTAAATGTCTCCTGTTAGATCATAATCTGTTGATCACTAACTATTACTTCTAGTGTATACTGTCTCTCTTGTTCATTTGGCAGTGTGATTTCAAAACTCAGTTTAAGTACAATTTCAAGTTCCAAAGTGTAGTACTGGATTCTCACGGTCAAAACAAAAAGACATAAACTTGTGCTCCCATGCATTCATCATCTGTGAGGTATGCCCATTCAGGACCTGTGTATCTTCGACTTGCAACTTTCGTTTCCTTTGATCTTTGATTTGCACTTGTTTCTTCTTCGCTCAGATCTGTTTCTTCTGTTGTCTCTGCTTTCTCATTTATGCCTGACGGTACATCAGGATCTTTTTCAGTTTCATTTAGTGCAGGCCACTTGTCTCCTTTCACATTTTTTCTAGACAGTGATGGCAAAACCGGACTTATGATTCTTGTTGGTTCAGCAGGATTTTGACAAGCACTTCCTTGACTTTGACTTACTTCACCTGCACCATTAGCCACTTTAGAAGGAGTCAAAGCTGCATGACTTTGATTCAACTCAACTCCACGTTTAGCTTCTTTAGGAAATAAGATCTGCTTAATCTCTTTTTTCCAATTGTCTTCTTCTGGGAGAGTCTTCCTTAAACTTGACTCTCCTGCTACATCTGTTTCTGATTCTGCTGATAGAGGAGTATCAGGATTGTCCTCAATTTCATCTCTCAAAGGTGTACCTGGATCTTCACCAGTTTGCACTGACTTTGCTCTTGCAGTCTCTTGATCTGTCTTTGTCACTTGCTCTTCTTGAGACTGTATTACTTCAGCTGGTGCTTTCAGCAACACTGGATTTTCTTCCAGAGGATACGTCACTTTGCGATTATGGCTCACATGGACCCAGTTCGGAACTCCAGCACACTTCACAGCAGTCATCAACACCATAATAATCTGGTAGGATCACTTCCAAGTCTTCTGCATGTGCTTCCTGATCACCACTCAGTCTCCAGCTCGGAGACTATGACACTGGTGTTGGGGTGGTGGCACGACTGTTGCTTCCAGCTGGTGAGACAATAAGCGAACCACATCAGCTAGACCTTTGTAGTAATCCAGCACCACATCATCTGTTATGTTTATAGGTGCATTTGCAGGAACAGCTGGCAATCTCATTGCTCTGCCCAGCAGGAGCTTGTGGGGAGAGAGACCAGTTATTCTGTCAGGTGTACTTCTCATGCTCATTGGAACCAAAGGTGAAGCATCAGGCCACTTCAGATTTGTGGATGCACACATTTTTGCCAATCGAGCTTTCAGAGTTTCATTCATTTGTTCTACTAATCCAGAAGCTTCAGGTCGATAGCTACAGTGCAGTTTCTGCTCAATGTTTAAGGCTAAACATAGTAATTTAATCACTTCATTATTGAAGTGACTTTCTCTGTCTGATTCTAAAGAGGCAGGAAATCCAAAATGTGGAATCAACTCTCCAATAATAGCTTTGATACAGTGAAGCTATCATTTCTATGTGTGGGGTAGGCTTCAATCCAGTGACTAAATATGCAGACAATCACCAATACGTATCTCAAACCACCACACACAGGCATTTCAATGAAATCCATTTGCATTCTGTGAAACGGACCACCTGCTCTTCCAATGTGACTCAAATTAACAACAGTTCTCTTTCCCACTTTCATTTGTTAAAATGTAATGCTTCTGTGACAAATTGCTTCAGCAACCTGTCTAAATTTTGGATTAAACCAGGATTGCTTAAATGTTCTAATCACTGCATCTATGCCAATGTGTGTTTGACCATGATAGTATCTTGCTATGTGTGTCTGTAGACAGTTTGGCAAAACTACCTGCTTTTCATTTGACACACAGGTTTCATCACTATCTCTTTGTGTGCAACCCAATTTTATACAACCTTTCTTTTCATCTGGAACCTCATCTTGGAGTCTTTTTACCTCCTTCTAAGTGTCAATTTATGTCAACGTGTAACTTTGATTTGTCTCATCAGTATTTATTGCACCAACATTTTCCCTTCTTCGTTAAATGTCACACAATTCAATGCAGTAAAATGAGCAACCTGATCTGCATAGGAATTTCCCATGGAGATGAAATCACTTGATTTTTGGTGTGCACTACACTTGACTATTGCAATGTTTTGAGGTAATTGTAGGGCTTGTAACAAATCTTGAATACTATCACCATTTCTAACTGGTAAGCCACAAGAGGTCATAAAACCTCTCCCAGACCATAACTGCCCAAAGTTGTGCACAACACCAAATCCATATTGGCAGTCTGTAAAAATCATAATTTTAAGCTGTGCAGAAACACAGAATGCTCTAGTAAGAGCCAGCAATTGAGCCACTTGTGCAGAAAATACTCCTTGAAGCCATGAAGCTACAAGTATGCCAGAAATATGCACACAGCATAACCAATCTCAAAGTTCCGACATTGTCTCTCAAATAGGAACCATTAACAAAAATGATTTGATCATTTTCCTCTAACAGAGTATCCTGAATATCATGTCTGGGTTTGGTGCACAGTTCAGTAACTTCTGGGCAGTCATGTTCAACTTCATTAACATTTTCATTTTCATGATTGTCTATAGGTAGCAATGTTGCTTGATTATGCACAGTGCACCTCTGAAGGGTGATGTTTAGGGATCCTAAATTAATAATTCATACTTGGTCAAATGAGCATTTGTTAAATACTGAGTTTTGGTCCCAGTAAGCAAGACCTCAAGCGAGTGACGGGACCAGAACAGTTAAAAGATGGCCCATCACAAGGCTCTCACACTGAGTGAGACAAACCAACCGCAGCACATGGTTTTTAAGCAGGATCCAAAGTAGCTGAAAAATATGCTACAGGGTGATTTACACCATCATGTACTTGTGTCAAAACAAAAAGTGCACATAAATCACATTCATGACAACAACAAAAAATAGCTTTGTGTAATCAGGCATTACCAGAGCTGGTGCTCTGTGCAGACTCTCTCTCTCAGCTCAGTAAAAGCTTTCATACAAGCTTTGTCAAACTCAACGATGTCACACTCACACACAGCTGCTGACAAAGCCTAGTGGACTCGTCCTCCAAACACTATTCACACAAAACTAAATGCTAATTTGCGAGCACTAAAGAAAAAAAAATCAACAAACCAACTTGTCTGCTTACTACAGGTAGGGGCTCAATCGCTTCAGAAGCCTTTCAGAATTTTTGACTACGGCGTTTAGCTCTAACTCGTTCGACTTTAGCTTTCTCTCATGCGCAAGTAAAATTTTACCTGCAAATTTCACCCTTAACTTATACCAGATCCTCCTTGAGCTCACAGAAATCACCAATATCTGTCAAGGTTGCACTCCCTTAACACGCATACTAAGAATACTATTCGCCAACCACAGCCAATTGACCTAACACAGCAAACAAGTTACAACTACAACCAAGTGTCTCATACACTTGTACAATACTAATCAGTCTTAGACCAAAGCAAGGTCGGTACATCAACAACCATGTGGGCACTTTTTGAGCACAAAGCGCCACAATCACTTGAAGTACGACGACTTCCCTACACTTACCCTTTGGAGTACACACACTCCCTAATTAACTACGTTGGAGTAAGCAGTCTCCCTATTTTTCTCACACATCACAATTCACCTGTGATTTGACAAAGTATTGCAAGCGCAAACCCTACTCAAAACTCAAACAATCACTGGGAGCACTGGGAACATGCCATATCTCATCTAAATAAGCATTAGGAAACCAAATCTCCAAAAATAAAAATTTCAACAAGCATTGGCAAAACCATATTTCTCAATTCTATTCTATTGATATACAACCATCAAAACTAGAACATTTCCCTTCCATTGAGATGAAATCATCCTCTACTACAGTGGTTCCCAAACTTTTCCAAACCATGGCTCCCTTGACCTATTGGCTGTTGGCCACGGCTCCCCATTATGTTACTTTTTTTTGGTGGGTGGGGAGATGAAAGCCCGGCCTCTGGAGTGCTTCCATTTTTCTCCCTGAAAATAATTGGGATGAAGCCGATGAAGGTGTTATAATCATGTGTGAAATCCTACCCTATCCACTGCGGAGCCCCATGCAGTGTCAATGACTGATTGGAGGGACACAGGGTTCCCAGATAACTGAACATTTACTGCATTGTGATGTAGTGCTTTTTAAAGTGGTGTGTCTTTAGCTCATTCCTAGCAGGGTTTGTGAGGCCCTGATAGATACAGGAATATTGTTTCAGATCCTTGGTCTGCGCCTGCCCTCTAGTTTTTTTCTTTTTTTGCACATTATTGCCTCTAGTTCGATGGCACCAGGTAAACTCTTGTCTGGCTTCCTCCCTTTTAACTCTGTCCTCTTTATGAGCATGCTTTGTGCACTCTCCTGTCTGCTCCTTTCTAACACCAGACTGCGATCTCATGCATGCTGTCTGCCTTATGCCTCCTGTGTGTACTTGCCTCCGATCTGTATGTACTTGCTTCCTAACTGTGTTCCCATGCCTTCTGTCTGTGTGTTCCTGTTTCTGTCCGTGCCTTCATGCCTCCTGACTTGTGTCCTCATGCTTTCTGCCTGGGTGTTCTTGCCTATTGTTTGTGTGTCCCTTCCTCTTGTTTGTGTGTTCCTTCCTCCTGTCTGTGTGTCCTTGCCTCCTCTCTGTGTGTTCACGCCTCCTGACTGTATCCCCTGCCTCCAGCCTGTGGTGTCCTTACCTCCTGTCTGTCTGTTCCTGCCTCTACTGGCTGTGTGTGTTTTTTGCCTCCTGTCTGTGTTACTTCCTACTGTCTGTGTTCCTGCCTACTGTCTGTGTTCCTGCCTACTGTCTGTGTTCCTGCCTACTTTCTGTGTCCTTGTCTCCTGACTGTGTCCTTGCCTCCTGACTGTGTCCTCGTGCGTTCCTGCCTGTGTGTTCCTGCGTGTGTGTTCCTTCCCACTGTCTGTGTGTCCTTGTCTACTGTCTGTTCCTGCCTCCTGTCTGTGCCTTCATGCCTCCTATCTGTGTCCTGATGCATCCTGCCTGTGTTCTTGCCTATTGTCTGTGTGTCTTTGCCTCCTGTCTGTGTGATCCTGCCTCTACTGCCTGTGTGTCCTTGCCTCATGTCTGTGTGTTCCTGCCTACTGTCTGTGTGTTCCTGCCTACTGTCTGTGTGTTCCTGCCTACTCTCCGTGTGTCTTTGCCTCCTTTCTCTTTGTTCCTGCCCATTGTCTGTGTGTTCCTGCCTCCTGTCTGGGTGTTCCTGCCTCCTGACTGTGTGGTCTTGCCTCCTGTCTGTCTCCTCATGCTTCCTGTCTGTGTTCATGTTTCCTGTCTTTGTCCTCATGCCTCCTGACTGTGCAATCTTGCCTCCTGTCTGTGTTCCATGCCCCCTGTGTCCTCATGCCCCCTGTCTGTGTCCTCAGGTCCCCTGTCTGTGTCCTCAGGCCTCCTGTCTGTGTCCTCAGGCCTCCTGTCTGTGTCCTCAGGCCTCCTGTCTGTGTCCTCAGGCCTCCTGTCGATGTCCTCAGGCCTCCTGTCGATGTCCTCAGGTCTCCTGTCTCTGCCCTCAGGTCTCCTGTCTTTGCCCTCAGGCTTCTGTCCCTGCCCTCTTGACTCATGTCTCTACCCTCATGACTCCTGTCGCAGTCTTCAAGCCTCGTGTGTGGACACTCACGCCTTATGTCACCTGCGGACACACCTTGTCTGTGCTATGAATCTCCTGTCTGCTCTCTTGCCCCTGGTCTTTGAGTCCTCGAGCTCCCTGACTGTTCCACCCCAATGACTTTGACACCCCTGTGTCCTGTCTTTTTGGTGCTTGCGCCTCTCTCAGCTCGGATGATAATGGCATCCGTGTTGTGCCAGCCCCTCTATAGGGTCCCAGACATGTCCCTCCCAGGTCCCACCACACACTCTGCCTTTAGCAATGTTTTTCCAGTGACCTCAGTTTGGGCATATTTTTCCACATTTATGTGCATTTGTTCTGACCTTTGGCCAATTGTTTTTACCTTAGGTTCTGAACTTATATTTCTAACCAATGCCATTTGCTTTTGGTCTTCTGTTTCTGATCTGCTGAATTGATTATGAATATTTTCATTTGTGTTTAGTGAAATAAGCATCAACATATTGACTTATTTCTTCTTTTGCAAACTGAATGAACTCAAACATTAACCTGCACCGAATACTGCAAATGTCTTGCCTCCCTTTATGAATTTTGAACACTTCAGGCAGCCTTTGCATGTTTTTAAAACATAGCATGGAACTGGTAATTGTGAATTCATTAATTTTCTTTGGTGATAACTGGAGACAAGTGCACCCGAGCATCATAAGTAACTTGGCTTTGACACTTTAACTGCACATTACTGACTGAAATGTTTTCTTTCATCTGCCTCAGCTGCTTAGTTTATTATTCCCTTGTCAGAGACTGGCCTGGCCAGAGAGAGCTGAGGGAGTGAAACTGCAGTTCTGGGCTTCGAAAAGATCTAATTTACAGGCAAATTCATGTCACACAGTGGTTCCCAAACTATGTGCTTGGTGCGAGGCGCCCCTGTCTAGTTTTGACGGCGCACTGGGGTGCTGTGACGCACAGATTGGGAACCACTGCTCTACTACTAAGTTCTATGGGCGTATCAGACCTTATTTGCTTTGATATTATTATGATAAGATGACAAGTATAGGGTAAGTCATCAATTACTTCAGAGGTTAACTCGGATCTTTTGACTCAGACAGGAGTGTGAAGTCATCCAATCAGAAAATAGGAACCAATATTCATCAAATATAACATTAAATAAATAACATAATCAATTGGAGTCAGTAATTCAAACACACCATGACTTAAGTGGCCATGAATCACCACATCAGTTAAAGTTTAAGAATGTATTGCCCTTTAAATTAACAATGCTAGGATCACATAAATCATGCACAAGGCCAAATGATAGAAATAAAGAAACATCACAGGCTGTCCAAAACGCCTGAAGAATCTCAATCTAATCAAAACACTGCAGAATAACAACAGAATCTAGTGAAAAACAGAAACAGCATACATTTAGTTTGTACAGTTGATTAAATTGTAAATAATTCATACACAGTCAAATTTAAATATTGGATCATGCATCCCTAACTATTACATTAATTAAAACCATGCAAAAAGACTTCATGCAAAAAGACAAATACGACAAAAACGAATTTGGAAAACATTTAACTATGGTGCTAACCAAAACAAACAGTTGGATTTTTTGAGGGAGAAAAACCTGCAAGACAAACAAATGCACATTGGTTATAACTCTCCTAAATGGATCAGCAATCAGTAGTATCTTTATCAGCACAGCACAAGTACATCAGGCCTTCATTAGTCAGCATCAGGATAAGAAAGGGAAACAATTCAGTAAAGTTGGGCCTGATAAATCTGAACTGTTAGAATCATAGGCAAGAACCGATTAGCATCTAAACAGAACTAAGAACAGAAGAACTAAACAGAACAGAATCTAACTTACATCACCTAGAACTTCTATTGGACAGACTATGAAGCTGCTTAGTTTGCAGCCAATAAAACATCATCTGCACTTCAGATGTAGCTCTTTACATTTTCTTCACCCAGGATTGGATCACGCTGTCACTCCTCTCATGTCTCCTGACATTAATTTCCATACAAAATTTACATTTAAAACTATGTAGAAACATTACATATGATTCCTGCCAAAAAGTAAACTTGAGCAAGAACAAAATATGCAACATGAAAACAGACATTAAGCACTGAGGCTCTTTGTTTACCTAACAGTTTTATCTCAAGGAAATCTGCGACACTAGTGCTGGGCTGAGAGCAGGACAGACAATTCCACTGTGCAAGTCACACAGGATGTTTGAAGAAACATTATTTTGCAGAGTGAACATTCTTTTAAACATAGTGCCTCTGGAAAATTACTAAAACATGAGACCTTTAAAGTAATGCTAAGCATGAAGAATAAAACATTTCATAATCATTTTAAACCATTAACCTTTTAGTACATATTAACACTCATCTTGTCAGTATATTTAATTATGATTAAACAAAATAAATTTTCATTAGACATTATTTAATTTAATGTGGCTGACACCAGAGTAAGCACATTTCAAAGCACACTTTTAATTTTTCTAGCACACAGTTTTCAGTTAGGCCTTTTAACACATGCTATTTCACACTATCTTTTAGTGACACATTTTTTATTAATAATGATTGCTCTCTAACAATACATATAAACAAATTAATCTATAGGAAGTTGTATATATAATACCAGATGCCAAAAGAGTTTGTTGTTGCTGCCTGGACTTTTCACATGAAAATGGCCAGAAAAGGGGACAACATCCGTTTCAGCTGTGCAGAGCTGGCACATTCTGAGGTTCTGCTTATAATAGTAACTTTACAATTAAGCATTTGTGAGTAATCTTTGAATGGGATTCATGGATGTTTCTGTTAAATGGCCCTGAACGTATGGAACAAAGACCCGTACAGTTCTTCACCTATAGGGGTTTGTGGTGAACGAGACCCTGAAATAATTACTTTAGTGTTCAGAAGGGACCCACTGAATATTACTATCCCTATTGTGACTTTCTCCAGACACCTAACATTTCTGGGAGATAAAACATCTTTGCCGTCACATTTTCTCTGTTATTTTCTTCCATCAGAAGAGGAGCAGGTATTCAGCACTGTACCATGGCTGCAAGAACTACGCAATGGAGTGGCTGCACCCCTGTGGTTTGTAGTGCTGGATCATGTGTATGAGGTCCTGGGGAGAGGTTCATTCCCGGGCAGGTAGTATCCACCAAAGAGGTGAAAATCAAGTTACTATATTTATCAGAGACAGTGCCTTCCATTTGTTTATTCTCCATGATTCCAGAAAGGCAAATAAGTGCCACATTAAAAAGAGTTTATGCAAAACCGTCTTTGTTCAATTTAAAATACAACTTTGCCTCTGCTTGCTCTAATAATCATAAATAAATAGTTATGCCAGTGGTAAAACAAAAACTTTAGTGGATGCTTCTGATTGTATTTGCTGTTTTGGTTTTTGTTTAAACAGGGAAAATGCCGGATTTTGTCAGATTTAAAACTTTTTTTCACATAAAAATACCAGCTATGCCAGTAATATATTCCAGGTGAACCCTGATGTGAATCCACTGCCAGGTACTGCACTTCCAATGGGATCTCCAGTCCTTTGCACCGGCAAATAAAATCTCTATGAGGTTATTTGTTATTCCTACCTGTTAGAACTGGGATCTCTAGTTGGCGGAGATATTCACCTTTGTCCAAATAAAAACCACAATCCTAGTCAGAGTAAGTCACACACAATCCAAATTATTCTGTGCCCACCCTCTGGTGGCTTGGCATTGAGCAGTCAGGCTTAACTTAGAAGGCAATGTATAAAGTATTTGTACAATAAATCATACAGTAACACAGTGAAAACACCTCAAAAATACACCACGCAGGTTTAGAAAAGTATATCATATTTATCTGGTTAAATTAAGCTCAAAACGATAAAGATTCAATAAGCTCAAGTTGAGATATCACTTTTGCAAGATTAAAAAGAGTCTTAAATCTTGAAAATCAACAGTTGTCTCTTGTTTGCACAAACGAACCTGGTTTGCGTAAAAAATAACACACACGGAGACCGCAGAGGAGGAGAACTGTAGAAAATTAGGGTGTGCGTCAGCTTTTCCGACGCATCACAGACAACGCGTCATATTTTTTCATTGTGCAAGGGGCTTTGCATCGATTTTCGGCATGCAGTCTTGTTTCCTCACTGCGATGCGGGGATCTTTTTGACGCCCAGGAACGATGTGCAGAAATCCTGGGCTTGCGGGACGAAGTCACAGGCGTTGCGTTGATCCAGTATGGCGATGCGTCAAACTTTCTTTCGCATGGTAGGCGCTGTGTCGATTCTTCACGCGGGAAGTCGGGCTGCGTCAATCAGGTTTGGCTGTGTTTCGATCCAGTAGGGATGTATGTCAAATTTCTGGCCACAAGACAGGCGCTGCATGATTCTTCACTCGGGAAGTTGGGCTGCATCAGTCCAGTTCAGCTGTGCAGTGAATTTCTTGTCGCAAGGCAGGCTGTGCTTCATTTCCACAGGCGGTGCAATGATTTTTGGCGCACAAGGAGTTTCCTGAAGTGGTGAAGTCTTTTTGGCCCTGAGACTTCAGAAACCAGGAAGCAAGCTCAATCCACGCCTTTGGAGAGCACGTCTCAGCAAAGTCAGAGGGCAGCAGTGCAGCAGGGCAACAGCAGAGCTGCAGTTCTTCTCAGCAAAGCAGTCCAAATGAGTCCTATGGGCACCCAGGAAGTTCAACTTGACAGATTGCATGTTCAGGTCCAGAAGAGTCTAGTTTGGTGTGGTCAGGGACCCAGTTTATATACCAAAAAAATGCCTTGAAGTGGGGGAGAGTGCAAAGAGTGGTTCTGAAGTGCACAAGGTCCCCTTTCAGTAGAGGTCTGTCTGTCAGGGTCCCAGTAGGGGGTTTGGTAGTCATTGTGTGAGGGCAGGCCACTAGCCTTTGAAATGTAACTGTCAGGCCCTCCACCCTTCCAGCCCAGGAAGACCCATTCAGTATGTAGATGTATATGAGTGTCCTGTGTTTGTGATTGTTTGGGAGGAATGCACAAGGGAGCTGTCAACAAAGCCCAGCCCTGACATGGATTGGAGACAGGCTGTAAGGCTCAGATGGATTTTAAGTGCAGAGAAATGCTCACTTTCCAAAAGTGGCATTTCTAAAATAGTAATATAGAATCCAACTTCACCAATACGCAGGATTTTCTATTACCATTCTGGCCATACTAAACATGACCTATTTTCCCCTTTCTGATCAGAATCTACCACTCAAACAGTATGCAAGGGCAAACCTAATACGAGCCTATGAAAGGAGCAGGCCTCATAATAGTGGAAAACGGATTTAGGAGTGCTCCACTACCAGGACTAATAAAACACACTGGTATACATCCTGCCTTTTACCTACAAAGCACCCTGCCCTATGGGTTACCTAGGGCCTACCTTAGGGGTGACTTAAATGTAGAAAAAGGGGAGTTTAAGGCTTGGCAAGTACTTTTAAATGCCAAATCAAAGTGGCAGTGAAACTGCACACACAGGCCTTGCGATAGCAGGCCTGAGACATGGTTAAGGGGCTACTTATGTGGGTGGCACAACCAGTGCTGGAGGCCCACTACTAGCATTCAATTTACTGGCCCAGGCACATGTAGTGCACTTTACTAGGGGCTTACAAGTAAATCAAATATGCCAATTGGGAATGAACCAATGTTGCCATGTTTAAGGGAGAGAGCATATGTACTTTGGCACTGGTAAGGAAGGGTAAAGTGCGCAGAGTCCGAAAACCAGAACAAAAAGTGTCAGAAAAGTGGAGGGAGGCAGGCACAAAAAGTTGGGGGATGACTACCCTAAGGGTGTCAGGTCTAACACTACCTTTTTTGTAATATGTTTTCCCATTCTGATGTGTTTCTTGGTCTTCCCTGCAGTTCCAGCAAAGTCCCTTCCCTTCCTGCATCATCCTGTCAATGACTATGCCTTCTACATCAATCCAACTCCCTGCCCATTTCTTCACTACTTTGTTTTACAAAATGAGGCAAAACCCAATAACCCTTAGACCTGGGTAATTAAATAATAAATACAAACTTGGCCACAAGGGGGGAGTGTATGCCTTGACTTCCACAGCAAATCTAAGTTCTAGAAAAAAACCTTTTTGTCTAAGTATGGTATCCTTAAATTAGTTCATATTTCTTATTTCTTTGAAACCATTTCATCTTTTTTCATTCAGAACAGATTCATCTAGTAATAAAACCTAAACATTTTTTAATTTACAGGTGCTCCTAAAGTGACGGCTCAGTGAAAGTGAATAATGTGATAATTAAAGTGCCAAAGTGTTATTTACAATATGTACAGGATGTGGTTAAAAGCAAAGAAAAACAGTGGTCTTCAAAAGGACCACTTTCTTCCAGGTGTCTTGAAGTCACCTTATATTTTTACAATAATCCACATCTAATTTTGTTGATGTTTCGACCCTATATAAAGACACAAATCAATCACGGGTCATCTTCAGGACTGTAAAGTTCTTATGCTATTAATGAAGTCAAGAAAATTGTTACACGTCATTGGGAACTAGTTAAGGAGCATCTCTCCACACAGGATCCCCCCTTTTTCTTTCAAAAAAGGAAGGAATGTAAAAGATACATTGGTAAGGGCATCTTTACCTCAAACATCCAAAACATTGCATAGCACACTGTGGGGTCTTCCAGCTGTATTGGGCCATTATAAATGCAGATGTTGTTCAGCATGTAAATTCAGTTTTAATACAATTGACTTTTGATGAATCTGTTCTGAATGAAAAAGATTAAATGGTTTCAAAGAAATATAAAATATGAACTACTTTAAGGATACCATACTTAGACAAAAAGGTTTATTTCTAGAACTTAGATTTGCCGTGGAAGTCAAGGCAAGTACTTCCCCCTTGTGGCCAAGTTTGTATTTATAATTTCTTCACAACAGCACACTAGTCTTGTTTGCCTCCTGATTTCCAATAGTTCTGACATGCTGCTTTATTCAGATACTCCTAACACACCCTACTTCCACCTGCCCATCTTTAGAGCAACCCTAGCCCCCATTTAAACCACCCAAGCTTCCTGTCCACCCTATCCCCACACCACCCAACCTTCCTATCTGCTCTCTCCCTACTTCACCCAAATTCCACTCTGCTCCATCCATGGTCCACAAAAGCTCCCTCTCTGCGGCATCTCGATACTACTCAAGCTCTGTGTACTCCATACCTACACCTCTCTCCTGGGCCTCGCAACCATGGTCCAGTGCAGCAAGACTCACTCAATATAGTGGCCGACACCCTCTCCAGGTAATCACAGTCATGGCCCAGTGCTATCAGAGGCAGGGAAGAAGGGCCACTACCCCAGTGCCGTGCCTTGACGTGTGAGGCCAGAAGCTCTAGTCAACAATTTAACTTGCTGGTTGCAAACTGCATGTTTCCCAAGACCTGCTTTTGTATCTTATTTCTGCCCCTACCAGGCCTTTAACGAACACATAGGGGGTGATTCTGATATTGGTGGGCGGCGGGAGCCGCCCGCCAAGCGGGAACCGCCAGAAGACCGTACCGCAGTCGAAAGACCGCGGCGGTCATTCTGGGTTTCCCACTGGGCTGGCGGGCCTTCCCACGAGGACGCTGGCTCAGAATTGAGCCGGCGGAGTGGGAAGGTGCGACGGGTGCAGAGGCACCCGTCGCGTATTTCAGTGTCTGCATAGCAGACACTGAAATACTTTGTGGGGCCCTCTTACGGGAGACCCGCCAGGAACAGGATGACGGTAGGGGGTGTCAGAATCCCCATGGCGGCGGAGCGCGCTTCGCCGCCATGGAGGATTCTCAAGGGCAGCGGAAAGTCGGCGGTACACCGCCGACTTTCCGTTTCTGGCCGCGGCTGAACAGCCGCGGTCAGAATGCCCAGCGGTGCACCGCCAGCCTGTTGGCGGTGCTACCACGGTCATTCGCACTAGCGGTTTTTACCGCCAGGGTTACAATGACCACCATAGTCACTTTACAGTTTTCTGCAGTACATACCTCTGTGCCAAAGATATGTGAGCTGAACGCCTTGATTTCCATGCTTAGGTTTACCTTGCGCTTTCCGATGCCCACTGCCCTCCCTCCACCCCTACTTAAATGCACTTTGGTGGGAGTTGGTGAATTTATTTCAGTTCGTGCTCACGCTTCCCAAAATAAAACTTTCAAACTTTCAAAATCAAATAATAAGATTATCCATCAGAACTCAGATTTAGCTCAGTGCAGTTGCCTATATTTTACAGCAATTTTTCAGTTGTTGCCTTTCAAGCTATTTTATGAGTTATTTGCTTTCATATAATTCTGGCTCAAAAATCGTCCGTGCTGCATGGAGTCACTGGGCACCATCTTATTCCAATACTGTGTATGTGACAATCTATCTTGGAATTTTACTCATGCATTAATCAAGAAAAATGAGTGACTTTCTGAGTAGATACCCGCATACCTTTTCTGGTCACTGTCAGTAATGTAATATGAATCCACATAGGAACCTGCTTCCTGCAAGTTTCTTCTATTATGCAAAACAACATTAGTGTTCAAGGATGCCACTTCCGCTGAGGTGGTATTACATGCACATTGAAGCCTTTTGACCCAGGAACCCAAATCCCTTATTCCCTGCCAGGCACCACCATTGAAATTATTCTCTTTTGCTTTTGCACATTTTTGTTATCTAATCTTCTGACTTATAAATGTTTCATTTTAAACAGCCTTTTTCTTTTATTCTGGAAACATTTCACAAATACTGGCTCTTAGTGCACTGGATGAATTTCATTTTTTGTGTTTTCATGCTCTTCACATTTCATTTATCTTTATAACTGATCATCCCTTGTGTTACTTACTTTCTTCAGGTTTGTCTCAAAATGGCCAATCAGGTCGTAGTAGAGGCCGCATGGTCTTCTCATAAAGAATTTCACTTTACTTTACTCGAGAAGGCAATTGTTTAAGATTATGTCAAGTCAGAAAGTCAGATCCCTTTTATTGACAACTAGGATAGGGTACTTTATGGCAACAGTTACAGCACTGCAACAAACTTCGGTAGGAAAATAATCAGGTCCTGACTACAATTTTGTTCTGTGATTGGATTCTCTACTGTTTGTAAACTAGCTCTATTTATTACTATAAAATATATGTTGATTATTAAAATCCCTCTTGATGCAGGATCTAATGGCACCAGCACTGCCTATACCTTTTCCACCACTAGAGGAATATTGTATTTTCAGTTATCAAGTACAAAACTGCTGAAGTATTTGTGCAACATCGATACCTGATCGAAAATCTCTAGTAATACATGTTATATTGGCAGCTGTTATTATAAACAGTTTGGTTCATTTTTTTTGGCATTTTCAACATTCTTAGATGTTAAAATTCAGCCATCATTCAGGGGTACATTGTGTGTTTTTTCACCCAGGGCCCGATGTATGAATGAATGTATGATGCCTTATCTGATGAACTTCAGTTAGTGACAATCCAAATTCTGTCTAAACCTGGGAAGCCCACCATATGTGCACTTCCTGTCACCTAATCTAAGCTTGAATAAAGCCCTGGGCAATTGGCTAGTTAAGATAATGAACACACTAATGCACCCTGACTGATGATAGTTTTATGCCAGTTTGGAGCAGGTGACGCTGCATTCAGAAGGTGCAGACGTCATTAGCACAAATGCACAAATGCTTAAGTCCTTGTAGGTTGATGCTTATTATCTTTTGAAACATCCTTTGATTCCCTTTGGTAGGGTGTTCTAAATAAGATCCTGGGCAAGATCAACTTCAGACCACACATTGTTTCTGCATGTACCATAGCCTACAAGGGTGACTGTGAGTCAATGGGGTCCCATCCTCCACTCTTCCCTATTGGGAGTTGTATTGGGCAGGTATATCCCCACTCATTTCTGTTATTTAGGGAGGCTATTGAGCCACTCACAACATTGATTCATTGGTATATGGCTTTCTGTGGGACGGTGGCTCTGAAGATCACGTAGTCTTGTACACAGACATAATGTTTGTTTCCAAGCACTACTCACAAAGAAACACGCAATGATTAATCAAAATGATATAACTAAATGAAAAGGCTTCAAAGCTACAGATAAACTGGGGGAGACTTTTAGTCGAGTTAGACTTGCTAGAAGAAATGAGGGTAACGAGTCTTCTTTATAACACATTGGTCCCTGCGAGCAAACCCCCATGACCAAAGTTGTGATAGACTGTTGAGGCAAGGTCCCTTGATGGATTCAGTACAGAAACCCCATGATGGCATTGGACCTTCCTCACACACTTGCCAAGATTTGAGGAATTTGAGATGTGGGATTCATACATATATATCTCAACTTGGAGATGTCTGTGATGGTAATCTTATGAAGAATCTCTACAAATCCCAGTTTTATCCAATTAAGGCACAGCCTTTACAGCTAACAGACTCAGCTTCCTGCACTCTCAGAGTTCAGTCCTGTAGAAGCCCAACTAACTACTGACTGACTGGGTAGATGTGGAAGTTCAAGAAAGTACAGCTCTCTTATTTCTAATTTTTGAGATTGTTGAACTGTTCTGGAAAATGGGAGGAAGACCAGGGCCCATTAGACCAGGCACAGAGGAGAGATGCATTGCTTGTCCACTAGGTTGTAACCATATATGATAAAACAGTGACTAGTGCAGCCACAGACACCAGAAACCTCATTATAAAAAGCAGTCATAATTCGCACACCAATATTTGTGACCAGGAACTTTATTGTGCAACCAAACCTTTGCACTAATAGGTCAGGTTGCAAAATGAGGAATCATAGTAGATCGCAGACTGACCTGCCTAATTAATATTAATTAAGCAGGTCGCCATTTGAGACCCACTATGATTAGCTACAATCACAAAGTGCAAGGGTCAGCAGAACAATACCTCTGGGATTGCTGTTCAAAATTAAAACTTTTTTTAAACAGCCAAATTTCCTTAAATTAATTAGGTCTGCTTTTACAAAGAAGTTTTCAATTTTGAAACCTTCAATGAGAGTTGGTGGTTACCTCTTGGACCTCTTTATACTCCCCCAGTAGCCGTCACCCCAATTCTCAAGGGAAAAGTGGTTCAAAGGGTACCCTTTCCCATTGAAGTATCAGTTAACACCCCAATTTAGGAGTTTGCAATTTATTAATATTTTGCAACCAGAATTCTGGTCACAATCCATTGATACATATGGAACCGGATCGCAATTTGTAAGAGGCAGCCTTCCAAGTTGTGAACTGGTCTGCATTCCTAAACCCATTTTAGGAGGCTGTAAAACTCCTAAAATTGATTTAGTGCCTAGCAAATATGTTTTAGCTGTAACAAACCCTGTAAATTTGCTATTAGGAGAGTTTGCAATAGCTAAAAGGTTTAGCACTTTGGCCATGATTACATATAACCAGGGATCTCCAACTTTTTCACTAACGAGAGCTACTTTTGTTCTGCATGTCTCATACTAGACCTCAAAAAGGCCTTTGATTCCTTATTCTAGGACTACCTGTTTGGCTTCATGCGGTGCGGTAGGCCTAATCAGCATCTGTTCGCGTACACAAAGTTATAATACACAAATCTGTCATCCCAGGCACGCGTAGCCTACATGATCTCACCCTCATCCCCATCGGCGATGGAATACATCAGGGATGCCCCTTCTCTGCTATCCTATTCGCTATCGCGATGGAGCCATTAGCCCATTGCCTCCGCCTGTAGAGCCAACAATGGGGTCTCCTCCTAGATGAGACCACACATGCTGTGTCCCTCTATGCGGATGATGTGCTGCAGTATAACTGAGACACATCAGCCGACATGGCCTCAATCTGAATGACCTTTTGGAACTTTGAGGAAGTGGCAGGCCTCTGAGTGAATTGGAGGAAATCATGCACCTTCCCATTTTGCTTCAATGCACCCTCACAAGTAATTTGCATGGGCAATGCTCCAGTAACTTAGACAACAGCAGTGGCCCGTTACCTGGGGGTCAGACTATATAATTCCCAGGAACCTGTTTGAAGGCAACCTGCAGTGGGCTTTTACAGCCCTCAAGTCCCAAATGCGATTTTGGCAGGATAGCCCTCTCAAAAATTATCATTCTTCTCCAACTGTTGTATTATTTTCTCAACCTGCTTTCTTCCAGGACCTGGGCCAAATATTGGGGGACCTGTTGTGGGACGGTAGGACTGGGACGGTAGGACAAAGGGTGACCTTTCATAAACTCCAATTACCAATGGGACAGGGAGGGCTGGGGCACCTTCCTTTGAGACCTACCACCTTATGGCACAACTCCAGGGGGTATTCTGGTGGCTGGCAGGTACGAATCTATATGAGACAAGCCAGGGGAAGTGCCCCTTCCCTTACTAATAATACGCTAGCTCCTCTACCCAACCATCAAGACACACCGATCTTGGCCCCTTCATGTGTGGGTCACCTGGAAATGCCTGACAAGGGTTTCCCAGCTGATGAAAAAGGTTCTTCCCTACTCCCCTGCTATCCACCTCCAGGGTCTACCAGGCCCATTGGGCCCTTCACAGCCATCATCTATCAGAGTGGCATGATCACTCCTTAGACAAAGTGGAAGACATTTTTCATGACGCCCATATCCTTACGTTCGATCAGCTACTCCAATATGATGACATTCCCCCGGGTCAGTTCTTAATGCACGGACAGCTGCTAGTGGCACTTAGATCTCTGTGGGGTGTGACAGACATAGAACCGCCTACCTACATGGTGAAACATATCTTATACATATGGGGAGAGGACGACATCTCATGACATGGCTATACAAAGTTACCAGGAAGCACACAGGGACCCCACTGACACACCTTGGACACCTCTGGGAAAAAAACTTGGCTAGACCTCTCCATGACACCGAATGGTCCAGAGCCCTAGAGTCTCCACAGACCATTCCCAGGAATGCTCGTTTTAAGAATATCCAACACATGATCCTTCAGAAGGCTTATCTCACACCTTCCTGGCAAAATTGCATGTTCCCCATGGCTAATCTCACCTGCCCCAGATGCCATGCCCAAGCGACCGACCTCCAACACATGCTTTGGTCATGCCCAAGCATAAAAATCTTTTGGCACTCCATACTAGCTTCATTGGCACCTGTCACAGAAATTGCTGTACTAAACTCCTGGGAGGCTATGGCTCTACTCATTTTCTCTAGGAAGAAAAATTAGGTTAGGGCATGCCTTGCCAACCATTGCTCTACTGTTGGCCAAGTGTCTCCTAAACATGCATGCAGATCCCAAAAACCTCCAGCTCTTCCCCAGTGGCACAAGGCACTACTGTACTGGCGAGAAGCAGAAAGCTCTGTACCAAACTGGGAGGTAGCCCAACGGATAAACAGATGCCCCATAGTTTCAGCCTGGGACACCATGCTCATATAGTTCAAGGAACTGATCAAGGAAGATCACCCCCCCTCCCTAACTCCTAAGGCCTCTCATCCGCTGGAGTCACTGATGGCATACAACAGTCCCAGACTTCTAATCGGTGTACTAAACAAATCCCCCTCCAGATTTCCCCTCACCCCTAAAGGAGTCGGAACATGTTGAACAATGCACCACTCCGGTGCACTCTCTCACTCACCCCCCGCCCTCAGTGCCCCCGACCCGCAACCCTCCTAATCCCTCTTTAATCCACCCTCGTAAAGTCACTTGTGTCTCTCACTGGTTATCCTTCCCAACCCAAAATTCTTTCACAAACTCCCACATTCCTCTCTAGTTGACATAGGCTTCATTTATCACTCCCTATTTGGTTCCTTTTATTCTAGCAGGACGCTCAGGAAAAATCAAGTTATGGGGACTCACTAAGTGGATGCACCCAGCTCACTGACTCATTTCTCATAGTTTAAAATGACCCAATGCACTTCTCATATGTTCATATAAAGCGCACAAGCAACAAAATGTCTTCCTGACAATGCCTACCATTCTCTTCTTCGCACCAATTGGTATGTTAACGATTTCTGTGACTTTGTATTCTTTCTACAAAAATTGTAATGACACTGTCAGATGTTGTTTGCTTCCTTTTGCAACGTGCTGTATCTGCCAATGTCAAAAACCACAAAATCTCTACATAAATTGTTTTTAAAAAATGAGAGCTACTTTTGTTCAATGAAAATCATCCCAAGCTACCAGAATTATTAGTTTTGCCCACTTCAGACATATGTACATTGGTGCCCCCCCCAGTGCAAGATTACCAGCCACGATCACCTCATTGCAAGATTGCAAGATTGCCAACAGTAATGTGAAAAAAGGCTTAGTCAGTTTGGAATACCTCTTCAAGGGTAATACATAACAGCCACAGCTGCAATGCCCCCAGCACACAGGGAATAATGATGGTATTAAGTCTCCCAATGCTGCATGATTTATCATTCAATTATCATTTTTAGATATATATTTTTTTCAAATTACAAGTTCAGAGAATACATACATTTTTGCATCAAGTCCATACCTTTCAATTTTTGTATAGATATATTAATTCAACCAAGCAGAATCTTTTAATTTAGTATGCTGTGCTGCACGCAAGAACGTTACTCACATTTAGCTAGAAAGCTAACAGTAGCTCATGAGCTACTCGTCGAAGAAACCTGATTTACACAGAGTTTACTAAACCTTCAAACAACTCTGGAAAATGGGCAGAGCATAATACCCAAACTGCACCAGAAGTAATCTGGGGTTGAAGGCTTTTTACACATGAAATGAAACTGCCCAATAGTTAAAGAATATTGTCAGAAGGCCATCCAAATACTGTCTATGGTTTGAGAAGGCCCATTGATCTTTCACCCAAAATACTGCTACTTGGACTAATGGCTGAGTTTGGAGGTTTGAAAGAGGAGCAGATTCAAGTGGGTCTGTATGCATTTCTGGCCAGGAGAGAAATTGCCAAACACTGGAGATCTGTGGTGGCCCCACTGCTTGATGAGTGGCTGAGGGGGATGGATTGGTGCTCAAGAATATAAGAGCCCATTTACAGGCCTGAAGATGTCTTCATAAACACAATTGTGTTTGAGAACCTTGGTGGGACCACATCCGCATATGAACTTCTTAAGTGGCTCATTTTATTTTGTGTGTCCCAACCGACTGAGATAGCATCGGAAGGTATGAGATTATGCCTTTTTGTCATAATAATATACATATCAGTTATCTTTGCCGTTTGTTTATGTACGAAAACGAGAGAAAGATATTTATTTAAAAAATGAATATTTTATTCTAGAAGGCATATTATTCCAATTCGCTCAGCTACTTGTACAACCACTTTTTCCTAAGGACTTTCATGGAGGATATACAAATATATATAACATAGTACTTTGGTAGCGACCAATATATTCATTCATTTTTTTCCATTTAATAGAAGTGTTCAGGTTTGTAATAATCTCTTAAAATTCACAGGTTAAATCAGCTCTGAGCAGAATTCTGAGAACACCCTTTGAGTGGCCATTAACTGTTTTTTTTGACACTTTGGAGATTACATTATATTTATTGACTAACTAGTCTAAAGTTGACCAGTTCTCCTGCAGAAAAATTACTTTAGGGTCACTGGACTCTATAAATGTCTTATTATCTGTAAATTTAATGAAACCAGACATATTCTAAGTGGCTGCACTTAACTCACCTATAAAACTGCCCCATCCCTATTATTTTTGGAGCTATCCGAATCCAACAGTTCATGCATAAGTCCATGCAGTTCATGCATAACGTCAGATTTTTGCATAAAATAGCTTATCATCCTTCTAACCGGAGGTTACTACAAGGATTTTAGACCCGTTCATAATATCTGTAAGAATGGCATGCCCACAGTGAGTTTTAGGGAAGAAGTCATTACAACTGTAAAATTCTCAAGGCCCCTAATAACATTTAAACACAATGACTTCTAATAAGGATATTGATGGATGTCATCTATTCTTTTTATCCAGGAACTGTCATTAGTTCCGAAAGCAGTTTAGAAGTGTCACTACAAGCACATTTTATCATAGAAGAAGTAAAATAATCTTCTGTAATCTTACAAGTAACAGATTGCTTTTACCAGACGAAGAGAGAAGACTGAATAGAAGGCATTTAAAATGTGTTTTTTTCTACACTGAGGAACTAACTTCATCTTCCAGGAACAGAGCTACTAAATAAAGATAAGCAGTTTTATTTAGTTGTTACCAATAACTCAGGTGACTAAACTACAGTATCTTTTCAAACTGGCACACTACTGACCCCCAATACAAAGTCATCTGCAAGAGAGTTCAACATAGCTGCACTACTTTGTTTTATTGTGCGCTAGTACTGGTACTTGCTGTACCAGTCAAGTGAGTATCTACTGATATCAGAATAAAATCATCCACAGCCCACACATAAGGAGGTGTATAAGTTTCTTTAGAGAAATTCTCTTTTTCTCGCATTTCTTAATTGGCTTCACACGGATGTTTTCAAACATAAGTTATTAAGAAAGATACATGATCAGAACCGTAAACGAAATTCCCAATTTAAATATAGAACAAAAAAAAATAGTTTGTAGTTCCTGTGTTGTCCCTCACACCTGGCTATGACCGGAGAACAAGAGGTGAAATATTGAAAAACCAGTGATGCAGAGAGATCAAACTCCGTGCTAGTCAAGTATTTCGGATCTTCCACCGCTGAGTACAGGCTTTCTGGAGTTTGATTATTGAATCGTCTAAGCTTTCATAATAAGACTCCTTAATCAAATTTGGGGGAGTAGAATCAACAGCAAACGAGGAGTTGAAAATATTTTCATGGCTATTTTATATTGCTAATGTATCCACTCAATTATTTTATATTATTCTATCTACAATTCAAGTACATTAGCAATATTAAAATCCACTTCCCCACTAAGGGGCAGAGAAGATGCATTTAACATTTCCAGGGATCTATAGCTATAATGTGAGTCCTGTAAATGTTCATAAGGAGGATCTTGCTCTGAAGCAAGAGCATGCTAGTTAGATTTTGACAGATACCTTTACAAAAATGGTATGTTGTCAATCGAGATGCTGAATCTGTTACAGATACAAATTAACTTACTCGTGTGAGCAGTGTAAGTTTCCTTTTGCCTTTAGGGAGTACAAGATTTACTTTTGGTGATGTTTCTTTAATTCTTCTTACATTTGCAGTGCTTGAGCACATTTAGTTATGGTCATTCCATGAAGTAGATAACCTAAGTTATCCTCTCTTTCAGACTGAACACTGACTTGTCACTTGTGCCCTAGAAATGATAAATACTTTGACCCCGTCGATCCAAACAGCTGATCAGCTCTCTGGTGACAAGCATTGAGCACTTGCACATCACATCAACATGGAAGAGATAGATAATGTGGGGCCCCACAGTCAGGCAGCCAATCATTTCCGGTTAAGTTTAAGAAACACAGGTGCTAGCCAGGGGCGCAACTAGACTCAAACTTGGGGGTGGGGGGCTCACACGTGGATAAAGGGAGGCATGTGCCTGTTTGGTGGAGGCTGCCTCATATCCTAGCTCCGCAGCACATAGAATTTTGAATATGTATTCCTTGGAACTTTGTGCCAACTCCACCAAATATTTTTTAATTTGAAATGCTAGGGTAGTCATTTAGCATGAAACGCAAACCATGTTTGGTAAGATTTGCTCTAATCAGAAAATTAAGTTACTTACCTGTAACTGTGGTTCTCCAGTATAGGAATCTTTCATAGATCTTTCACATGCTTGAATCATTCCCCATTCTCGAGATGGGAGTCCCCTGGTGCTTATAATAGCTATGTAATGCTAACCATAGTGCATGAGGGCCTAAGGCCTCTTACTTTAGTAGCATATCCTTGTCAATGTAAAAAAGAGACCAAACTTAGGTTTCAGCCAATCAGGCTGCTTTGCCTGCTAGAAAAATCATGTGAAAAGCTATAGTTCCTCAGATTTTCCAAAGCACGAGTGCTGGAGTACCTGAGTTAGATAACACATAACAGAGAGCTTCTCAGGGGAGGTGGGAGGCTCGCATGTGAATCTATGAAAGATTCCAGTACTAGAGAACTGCAGTTACAGGTAGGTATCTTAATTTTCTTAATCCAGTATTGGAACTTTCATAGATTCACAGGCTTAAATAAGAGTAGCAAGCCGTAGTGTACCACATTGTATGCTTAACATTCATGTAACAATTGACAAGACCACCAATACGAATGCGAAACAAAACTTTAGATGACTGACCCTTATTAAAACCCTTATCTTAATAAACAACGTTAAATAAAAAACAGTGTACTGCTGAAAGGAAGAACAAAATAGTGTGCAATGTGCTGAACAAATACTGGGATGTGTTTTGCTTTCCTTATCTTTTGACCGAACTGACAAAACTTCTCTGGAATGCACTTCTAGTTTAAAGAAGACATTCATTATCATTACTTCACCACGAGGTTCCTGAGAGAAGAGATTAGTAGGTTGGAAGCACACGTTTAAAAGTAGTCGCACCAATGAAAACAAAATATATTGAAGTACTTCTCAATTGCAATGTACACAGCAAATACATGTGATTATATTATAGCATAACTTCAAAGCAAAGAATAAAAAGTCAAAATTTCATCACCGTAGGGCCTATCACTGCTCGTCATCCTTCTCATGCCTGCAAGTTGATGACTCCTGTTCAACTGCGAGAAAGAGATTTTCCACCCAAACGGGAGGCCAGGCTGCTGACGTCCGCTCCTGACTGCTGCCCAGGGACACCGTTTAAAGCAAAAATGCTTGCTCAGTGTAGGAACCGAATGAGAGTTTGGAGAGTGGCCAAGTCTCCAAATCTCACTCTTTCCCAGACTGGATAGAGAGGTAAACACAAAATCTACGCTCTCTTATCAGGAAGGGTTTGGTGTGAATTCAATACGAAAAACACAGCTTGGTCAACCGTGTGGAAAAACACAGCTTGGAAAAACACAGCTCATCTGCAATGTCTAACTCCACGTTAAAGCCAATAGTCAACTAAACTGAATGTAATGTCTAATGCCATGTTAAAGCCAATAGGCAGCTAAACTGAATCCAGAATGTAATGTGCTCCTGATGAACACTGAACAATTAATATGTGCAGTGGTGAAACACAAAGTCATTGGTCAAACACAATTAATGGCATAACAGATGGAGGGAAAGAGAAAATACTATGGTTCACCATTACTGGAACAGATGTCGTAGCACCGCTTGTCCCACTGTTACATCACCATGTGATGTTTCCTCCAAACAGTAATGCTTTGTAAAAGTGTGAGTGCTCTTCCAGGTAGCTACTCTGCAAATGTCCTGGATGGGCATACCAGTGAAGAGCGCTGTGGATGTTGCAATGGCTTTTGTTGAATGGGTATGCATCAGTCTGTACAGAGGCTTTCCTGCAGCTTTGTGACAGTAATCAATTGCACTAGATATCCATCTAGCAAATCCTTGTTTGAAGAGTGGTTGGCCTTTCCTAGGGGTGCTGAATGCCACAAACAGTTGATTGGATTTTCAAAAAGTTTTTAGTTTTATCTAGATAAAATTTGAGACATCTTTTACATCTAAGGAACGAAGAGCTTGTTCCACCAGTGTTGAAGGATTTGGAAAAAACGACTTCAGGACTACTGACTGATTAATATGAATATCTGAAGGGACTTTGGGGATGAACTTTGGATTTGTTCGTAGTAGTACCTTATTTTCCTTAAACTGCAAGAAAGGGTCCTGAATAGCAAAGGCTTGGATTACGCTAACCCTTCTAGCTGAGGTAAGGGCAAGAAGAAGTGCTAATTTCCATGATAGGAATTTCAAGTCTGCCCTGTGTATAGGTTCGAATGGATGCTTCATTAATTGGTACAAAACTATGTTGAGTTGCCAAGATCGTGGAGGTGGTCTGGCTGGTGGGAAATATTTTAAAAGTCTTCTGAGGAACTGACAATTCTCGTCGACCACAAGGACGGTGAGCTCCTCACTTGCCTATAACGGGATATCGCAACCAAGTGAACTCTAATTGAAGCATGAGCCAAACCCGCTCTCGGTAAATGAAGAAGACAAGGAAGTATCTTCCGGTGATGATGAGAATGGGTGCACTCGAGCTTGTTTGTACCATATTCAAAATCTTTTCAATTTAAGGCGATGAATCCTATTCGAACTATCCACTACAACTTTGGCAAGAATACGGGGAGATGTTTAACTGTGTGAATTCATTGTGTTCAGGAGCCAGGCTGTCAAATGAAGTAATGCTGGATCCGGGTGGAGAACCAGACCTATGCTCATTGTTAGTAGGCATGGTGCTACTGGTAGAGGGACGCTGGGGCTCTCTGAGAGGAGAGGTAGCTCTGTATACCAATGTTGGCGAGGCCATGCAGGGGAAATCTGAAGTATTTGCAGCGCTTGTTCGTGATCTTGGCTAGGACTCTTGGATTGAGGGGAATGGGAGGAAAAGCATAAGCATAAATTCCTGACCATGCCATTGACAATGTATTTCCCCAACAGCCCAGATGGTGATGCCGATTTGCAAAGAACTGGCATTTTGCATTCTGGGGAGTGGCAAAAAGGTCCAGGTTTGGCTTGCCCCATTCAGAGAAGACATGATCTAATGCCCATACGTGGTTGAATGTTGTCAACCTGCTGAGAGAGTCCGCTATGACATTCTGATTGCTGGTACATGTTCTGCCTGCAGATGCACTTTGTGAAGGATGGACCACTTGCAGATAGGCTGCGATTCTCGAGATAAGAGCACAGATCTGGTCCCCCTCTGTTTGTTGATATAGTTCATCGTTGTAGTGTTGTCTGTACGTATGAGTACTGACAAATTCTTTATCTTTGGCAGAAAAGCTAGAAAGGCTAGGCGAACTGCTTTTAGTTCGAGATAATTGATGTGGAAGGTCTTTTGATGCAACTTCCAACTGCCTCTGATCCGTAAGTCCCGAAGGAAGGCTCCCAAACCTTCCAGAGAAGTGTTGATTGTGATCACCCACGGGGATGCTGAGTGAGGAAAGAGAGACCCACTCACAGATGGGAGCTCTGGGTCCACCAAGATCAAGATGTGATAATGGATTTCGTTATTGTCAAAAGACCCTGTGGACTGTATCCTCTGCTTGTCCAGTTGTTCTTGAAGGGGTTACATTTTGAGATGGCAAAATGGAACAAGAGGGATACAGAAATACATCATCCCTAATAGGGACTTGAAGAGGCAAATGTAAAAGAAAGATTTTCTTTTTTGAACCAGTCTGACCAAGGAGATTAGTTCCTGCTGTCGCTCCCGCTGCCTTGGTGAGGGGAGTGTCCTGAACTGCACCCAGAAAGGTAATCTTTTTCGAAGATTGAAAGGTCGATTTGTTGTGTTTGATAGTGAGGCCTAATTCTCCAAACAGCTCTATACAGGCCCCTGTTGATCTCTGCGCCTGTGACTTGGACTTAGCCTTGATGAGCCAGTTGTCTAAATACGGGAATAACTGATGTTTTTGTTTTGTGAGGAAAACTGTGACTGGTGCTAAGCATTTGGTGAAAATTCTGGGGGCTGATTTCAGGCCGAATGGAAGAACTTTGAACTGGAAGTGATCTTCGGCTATCATAAATCTGAGAAACTTTCTGTGGGATGGATGGATAGGAATGTGGAAGTATGTGCCCTGGAGATCGAGAAAGGACATATAGGCCCTCATTACAACATTGGCGGTAAATCCTGCTTACCACCGTGCAGAGGACCGCCAACACACCGTCGCGGCCGTGGAATTCCACTACAGCTATTACAACCCGCAGCTCGGAATCCGCCAAAATCCAGACACCTACACAAGTCAGCCACACCAAAGGTCAGTGATAAACTGGCGATAACAAAACCTCCACTGTCACGCCAACAGGAATACGCCCACACTATCACGACCCGCGAATCTACACGGCGGTCTTTCAACTGCGGTATTCCATTGGCGGTAAACACCGCCACGCTCAAAATACACATTCACTTACAAAACACAACCACATTGGACAATTTGAAATACACACACCTGATACACATACACACACCACTCCCACACACTCAATACAATATAAAACACACACCCACATCACCCACAAACCCTTACGACCAGAATTGCGATAGAAAGCCAGAGAGAGACACCACCATCAACAAACTAGCATCCACAGGCACTCAACACCATCACTCACACAACATCCACGCACCTCACACAACACAAACAAGCACATCCCCTCACACATCACAACACACACCACCTCACACATCACCCACACCACCCCATGGCACAGCAAAGACACCCCAGGTTTTCTGAGGAGGAGCTCAGGGTCATGGTGGAGGAAATCATCCGGGTAGAGCCAGAGCTATTCGGATCACAGGTGCAGCACACCTCCATAGCTATGAAGACGGAGCTATGGCGCAGAATCGTGGACAGGGTCAACACAGTGGGATCCAAGGACACAGAATGACATCAGGAAGAGGTAGAACGACCTACGTGGGAAGGTGCGTTCCGTGGTCTCAAGACACCACATTGCAGTTCAGAGGACTGGCGGCGGACCCCCACCTCCTCCCCCACAACTAACAACATGGGAGGAGCAGGTCTTAGCTATACTGCATCCTGAGGGCCTCGCAGGAGTAGCAGGAGGAATAGACTCTGGTAAGTCAAATCTTTAACTACCATATCCCCCACCCTACCCGCATGCTATCACATACCCCACCCTCGCCCTTACCCCCATCACTCCAACTCCTCACATATGTCCCATTATCACAAACCACACATCCCAACACGAAGCCCTGCATGCAACAACAAAGCATGGACACCCATCACCAAAGCATGTCCACTACAGATACCCACACAGACCCCAAAACAATTATCACACAAGCTCCTACACAAGAATGTAAGCACTGAGGTACAGGGTCACCCACCCATTGCACACCATGGCACACACAGATGCAATAATCATGCCTTTACACCCCTGCAGGACCCCTACCCAACGTCACCGGACAGGAGGTTCCAGACATGTCCACCCCCCCCACAGAAGAGGCCCACAGTGATGACAGCAGCTCTGTACAACTGGATCTAGATGACCAGCCCAGCCCATCTGGGACCTTGGGACAGTCGGTTCCCCTGACACAGTCACAGGACACCACAGAACCTCCCCCTCAGGAAACACCAGCACAGCACCCACCCAGTGGGCCCATACCTCTGTCCCCAGGACACCTCAAGCAGCAGTGTGTCCACCACTACAGGGAACCCAGGCAAACCCACCACCCCAAGAACAGCAGGGACCTGGGGGCAGTGGGCACACGGTTCAGGTGACAGAGGGCCAGGAAAACCGGGGAAGTGGGAGGTCTGCTGTGCGACAGGGGGAGGACAGGCCCAGGGAACCCACTCTCCACGAGGCCCTCTCCAACATCATGGGAGCGTACCATCATTCCCAGGAGACGATGGCAACGGTACTGGCCAACTTTCAGGAGACCCAGCAGCTGCAGGAGGAACAGTATTTGTGGTTCAGGGAGGAACTCAAGTCCATCAACACCACCCTGGGCACCATTGTAGTGGTGCTGAAGGACAATGTGAACACCAGGAGGGACACTGTGGCACAACAAGGGGCCCCTGACACTAGCCTGGACGATGAACTGCCCACCACCTCCGCTGGCGCTAGTGGACAGGAGGCACCGCCACAGGGCCACAACACCAGCACCCCACCCCCTGCAGATGGGGAACAACCCCGCAAGCGGTCCCTGAGATCCAGGACAAAGACAGAGAACAATGCCTAGACTCCTGCCAAGAAATGAGACCACCCTGAATGTCATCCTTCTGTCCCACTTTGTCACCCTGTCCATCCTTAAACTGCCCTAGCTCCACTTCCTATGCCCCTTTGGACAATGCACCTGTGAGACAAATAACTGGACTCTGCCATGGGCATTCCTCCACCATCACCCCTGACCATTTTACAACCCCCTCCACTATTTAGCACTTAAATAAACAGCCTTGAATCACAAAACAATCTGGAGTCAGTCTGTGCTTTCACAAATGTGTATTTGCAATAACTGAGGAAAATAGCAATGTCCATTCTATTGTCAACATACCTAAGTCACACAGCTCTAGTCTGTAGGAGGCTGGACTGGCTTGTAGTGAGTACCTAGGGGTACTTGCACCTTGCACCAGGCCCAGTTATCCCTTATTAGTGTATAGGGTGTCTAGCAGCATAGGCTGATAGATAATGGTAGCTCAGCAGAGCAGCTCAGGCTGAACTAGGAGACGAGTGAAGCTCCTACAGTACCACTTAGTGTCATATGCACAATATCATAAGAAAACACAAAAAGCCAAAAGCCAAAAGTATCTCAGTGAGTACCCTCAGTATGAGGATAGCAAATGTACACAAGATATATGTACACAATACCAAAATATGCCGTAATAGTATTAGAAAACAGTGCAAACAATGTATAGTTACAATAGGATGCAAATAGGGGCAACACAAACCATATACTCCAAAAGTGGAATGCGAACCACGAATGGACCCCAAACCTATGTGACCTTGTAGAGGGTCGCTGGGACTATTAGAAAATAGTAAGGGTTAGAAAAATAGCCCACCCCAAGACCCTGAAAAGTGAGTGCAAAGTGCACTAAAGTTCCCCAGAGGACATAGAAGTCGTGATAGGGGAATTCTGCAGGAAAGACACAAACCAACAATGCAACAACGATGGATTTCCAGTCGAGGGTACCTGTGGAACAAGGGGACCAAGTCCAAAAGTCACAAGCAAGTCGGAGATGGGCAGATGCCCAGGAAATGCCAGCTGTGGGTGCAAAGATGCTGCTACTGGACAGTAGAAGCGTAGGTTTCTGCAAGAACGACAAGGGCTAGAGACTTCCCCTTTGGAGGACGGATCCCTCTCGCCGTGGAGAGTCGTGCAGAAGTGTTTTCCCGCCGAAAGACCGCCAACAAGCCTTGCTAGCTGCAAATCGTGCGGTAAGGGTTTTTGGATGCTGCTGTGGCCCAGGAGGGACCAGGATGTCGCAAATTGCGTCAGGGGACAGAGGGGGCGTCAAGCAAGACAAGGAGCCCTCTCAGCAGCAGGCAGCACCCGCAGAAGTGCCAGAAACAGGCACTATAAGGATGCGTGAAACGGTGCTCACCCGAAGTCGCACAAAGGAGTCCCACGTCGCCGGAGAACAACTTAGGAGGTCGTGCAATGCAGGTTAGAGTGCCGTGGACCCAGGCTGGACTGTGCACAAAGGATTTCCGCCAGAAGTGCACGGAGGCCGGAGTAGCTGCAAAAGTTGCGGTTTCCAGCAATGCAGTCTGGCGTGGGGAGGCAAGGACTTACCTCCACCAAACTTGGACTGAAGAGTCACTGGACTGTGGGAGTCACTTGGACAGAGTTGCTGGATTCAAGGGACCTCGCTCGTCGTGCTGAGAGGAGACCCAAGGTACTGGTGATGCAGTTCTTTGGTGCCTGCGGTTGCAGGGGGACGATTCCGTCGACCCACAGGAGATTTCTTCGGAGCTTCTAGTGCAGAGAGGAGGCAGACTACCCCCACAGCATGCACCACCAGGAAAACAGTCGAGAAGGCGGCAGGATCAGCGTTACAGAGTTGCAGTAGTCGTCTTTGCTACTATGTTGCAGTTTTGCAGGCTTCCAGCGCGGTCAGCAGTCGATTCCTTGGCAGAAGGTGAAGAGAGATGCAGAGGAACTCGGATGAGCTCTTGCATTCATTATCTAAGGAATCCCAAGGGACAGAGACCCTAAATAGCCAGAAAAGAGGGTTTGGCTACCTAGGAGAGAGGATAGGCTAGCAACACCTGAAGGAGCCTATCAGAAGGAGTCTCTGACATCACCTGATGGCACTGGCCACTCAGAGCAGTCCAGTGTGCCAGCAGCACCTCTGTTTCCAAGATGGCAGAGGTCTGGAGCACACTGGAGGAGCTCTGGGCACCTCCCAGGGGAGGTACAGGTCAGGGGAGTGGTCACTCCCCTTCCCTTTGTCCAGTTTCGCGCCAGAGCAGGGCTAAGGGGTCCCTGAACCGGTGTAGACTGGCTTATGCAGAAATGGGCACCAAATGTGCCCATGAAAGCATTTCCAGAGGCTGGGGGAGGCTACTCCTCCCCTGCCTTCACACCATTTTCCAAAGGGAGAGGGTGTAACACCCTCTCTCAGAGGAAGTCCTTTGTTCTGCCATCCTGGGCCAGGCCTGGCTGGACCCCAGGAGGGCAGATGCCTGTCTGAGGGGTTGGCAGCAGCAGCAGCTGCAGTGAAACCCCGGGAAAGGCAGTTTGGCAGTACCAGGGTCTGTGCTACAGACCACTGGGATCATGGGATTGTGCCAACTATGCCAGGATGGTATAGAGGGGGCAATTCCATGATCATAGACATATTACATGGCCATATTCGGAGTTACCATTGTGAAGCTACATATAGGTAGTGACCTATATGTAGTGCACTCGTGTAATGGTGTCCCCGCACTCACAAAGTCCGGGGAATTGGCCCTGAACAATGTGGGGGCACCTTGGCTAGTGCCAGGGTGCCCTCACACTAAGTAACTTAGCACCCAACCTTTACCAGGTAAAGGTTAGACATATAGGTGACTTATAAGTTACTTAAGTGCAGTGTAAAATGGCTGTGAAATAACGTGGACGTTATTTCACTCAGGCTGCAGTGGCAGGCCTGTGTAAGAATTGTCAGAGCTCCCTATGGGTGGCAAAAGAAATGCTGCAGCCCATAGGGATCTCCTGGAACCCCAATACCCTGGGTACCTCAGTACCATATACTAGGGAATTATAAGGGTGTTCCAGTAAGCCAATGTAAATTGGTAAAATTGGTCACTAGCCTGTTAGTGACAATTTGAAAGTAATAAGAGAGCATAACCACTGAGGTTCTGGTTAGCAGAGCCTCAGTGAGACAGTTGGTCATAACACAGGTAACACATTCAGGCACACTTATGAGCACTGGGGCCCTGACTAGCAGGGTCCCAGTGACACATAAAACTAAAACATCATATATACAGTGAAAAATGGGGGTAACATGCCAGGCAAAATGGTACTTTCCTACACAGTCCATGAGGTAACATAGCAGAGGTCACACAGTGGGAGCCACATCTGTGAAATGGAAAGGCATATTGACAATTCAGGGTCCATACACTGGGTGAAAGTGACAGACAGATGATAGGTCTAACAATTTTATCAGATGTAGGAGGCAGTGATGTCTTCTTACCTGTGTCTCACTGGAAGTATGGCTAGATCACGTTGTTTCTGTTGTCTATGTCCTCTTCTTCTGCCTCCTCTTCTTCACTGCCCACAGGCTCCACAGCTGCCACAAGACCTCCTTCTGGACCATCCTCCTGCAGAAAAGGCACCTGTCGTCACAAAGCCAAGTTGTGCAGTATGCAGCAGGCCACAATGATCTGGCACACCTTCTTTGGTGAGTAGTGCAGAGAACCACCTGTCATATGGAGGCATTGGAACCTGACCTTCAGGAGGCCGAAGCTCCTTTCTATCACTCTCCTAGTTGACCATGTGCCTCATTGTAGCGCTCCTCTGCCCTTGTCCTGGGATTTCTCACTGGTGTCGGTAGCCATGACAGGTTGGGGTAACCAGAGTCACATGCAAATGTCGAGGGACAACTGTTAGACACACACTAACCCTTAGGGACAACCCCAGACCCAGACAACTATTCACAGAGTATAGGGTCGTTGTCCTCACCTATTAGCCACACACGGTGCCTCTGGACTTGCCCCATCACATAAGGGATGCTGCTATTCCTCAGAATGTAAGCGTCATGCACTGAGCCAGGAAACTTGGCGTTCACATGGGAGATGTACTGGTCGGCCAAACACACCATCTGCACATTCATAGAATGGTAGCTCTTCCGGTTTCTGTACACCTGTTCACTCCTGCGGGGGGGCCAAGGCCACATGTGTCCCATCAATGGCACCTATGATGTTGGGGATATGTCCCAGGGCATAGAAGTCACCTTTCACTGTAGGCAAATCCTCCACCTGAGGGAACACAATGAAACTGCGCATGTGTTTCAGCAGGGCAGACAACACGTTGGAGAACATAGGCTGGGACATCCCTGATGCTATGGCCACTGTTGTCCTCTCCTAGTGTGTCTGTGAGGCCTCCTCCCAAACTACACAAACGCAGTCACACATCCACCCAACAGCCATCCACCTCACGACAGCCTCCAGCCCATGTACCTTCACCCAAAGTCAGCATACGAACACCTCCTACAACCACTACCTCTTCCTCCACTCCCAAACCCCTTCCATCTACCCGTCCCAGTGTGTCAAAAAAGCTTTTCCTCTCAAATGTTGACCTCTTCCCTACACCTCCCCCCCCCGTCCGTCCCCTAGGGCCCGCCTTTCCAGGTCCCAACCCAGCACCTCAGCCACCACATCACTGGGCACAGTGGTGCCAGCAATGTCCGGATTCTGGAGTGCGCCAAGCATCAGGGCTGCCATTGCCCCAAGGAGCGAGTCCAAGGACATTCCCCCACCTCCAAAACAGAAGAAGTTGCCCACATCCTGGAGAAAGAAGGCCAAAACAACTGCCACCAAGGGCTCAGCCAAGACAATAGTTGGGAGTAGCAAGACAGCTGCGCCACTATCCAAGGTGGGCAAGGGCCTGAAAAAGAAAGGCAAGTCAACGTCTCCGCCAACCTGCACGGAGGACAAGACTGCCACTGGCACGGCCACATGCACTGCCACCACAAACACCCCCGCCTGCACCCCAGATACTGAGCCCTTCACCAGCACCGCAGACACTGTGCCCTTCAGCAGCACCGCAGTCAGTGAGCCCGCCACCAGCACCGCTGCTACTCACACAGCCGCCAGCAGCGCAGTCAGTGAGCCCACCACCAGCACCGCCGCTACTGACACCGCCGCCAGCACCGCAGTCAGTGAGCCAGCCACCAGCACGGCAGTCATTGAGCCAGCCACCTGCACCGCAGTCAGTGAGGCCGCCACCATCACCGTCGGCCCAATAACCGCCGCAAGCACCGCTGCCCCAATGGCCGCCGCAAGCACCGCCGCTACTGACCCCGCCGCAAGCACCGCCAGCGGCCACGCAACATCCTGAGCCAGTGGCACCACCGCAGACATGGCAGCCGTCCCCAGTGGTAATTCGTACGAGGCTGGTGGTCAGTTCCAGGGGCCTGGGCAGCTTCGATGTTGCCCCACCATCAGTGGTGTCACATCCACTACCTCAGTCCTTGGCAGAACCAGTGGAGAAAGGCATCCACTACCTCAGTCCTTGGCAGGATGAAGCACTCTGGGCACAAAGCCCCCTCCAGAACCAGTGGAGAAAGGCATCCACTACCTCAGTCCTTGGCAGGATGAAGCACTCTGGGCACAAAGCCCCTTCCAGAACCAGTGGAGAAAGGCATCCACTTGTGATACTGTGGCTTTGCACTCCCCAGGATAAAGCAGTGGGCAAACCACCCACTGGAGAGACTTGAGAGACTGTGGCTTTGCACTCCCCAGGATACAGCAGTGGGCAAACCACCCACTGGAGAGACTTGAGAGACTGTAGCTTTGCACTCCCCAGGATACAGCAGTGGGCAAACCACTCACTGGAGAGACTTGAGAGACTGTGGCTTTGCACTCCCCAAGATAAAGCAGTGGGCAAACCACCCACTGGAGAGACTTGAGAGACTGTGGCTTTGCACTCCCCAGGATGAAGCAGTGGGCAAACCACCCACTGGAGAGACTTGAGAGACTGTGGCTTTGCACTCCCCAGAATGAAGCAGTGGGCAAACCACCCACTGGAAAGACTTGAGAGACTGTGGCTTTGCACTCCCCAGGATAAAGCAGTGGGCAACCCACCCACTGGAGAGACTTGAGAGACTGTGGCTTTGCACTCCCCAGGATACATCAATGGGCATGGAGGCCCCTCGTGGAGCTGGCATTGTGCACTCATCCTTCTGAGGTGCCCCCCCTTCCCTTCCCCCTGAGGTGCCTGTTTTATTTCGATCTGATGCCCCTGCTTTGTTCTCTCCATTTCGATCGGGTATTGAGTGTGGGCCTCGCCCATGCATTGTCGGCCCAGTGTTCCACGGACTATATAGGTGCAGTACCTGGACTTGAATTCTTGGTGTACATATTTGTTTATAGTGTATATAAATTTTTGACTAATTGATGTTTATTGATTACAATGGTTACAATAATTTCCTTTTGTCCTTGCGTTCTTCCAGGGGGGGATTGGGGGGTGTAAATGTAATGTTTCAGCATGTATTGGTGTGTGTGTTGTTGTGGGTGAGGGTGGGGGTGGGGGTGTTGCGTGTGGGTGTCAATCTCTTTTCCCTCCCCCTCCCCTGTGTTGTAGGTGCAGTACTCACCGTGGTCGTCGCCGCCGTCGGTCGTGCTCCTGGTAGAGGAGCAGGAAGACTACTGCAGGGAGTATTTGGAGTTCAGGCTCCATTATGTCCTGGTTCCTCGTGGGCTGTGTTGAGGTGGGTGTTTTCCCTTCCAAGTCCTGTTTCCACCGTGTTTTTGTTCGCGCTGAATTCGCCCCGGAAAAGGTGGCGGATTGGTGTGTCATAATAGTGTGGACGGTACATTATCTTCCGCCAGTCTGTTGGCGGTGACCGCCATGCTGTTTGTTTGTACCGCCGTGGCAGTCGGAGTGTTAAAGTGGCTGTCTATGTTGGCGGTTTCCACCATGGTCATAATTCCATTTTTTTTTTCTGCCGGCCTTTTGGCAGTTTTACTGCCGCTTTACCACCGACCGCCAGGGTTGTAATGAGGGCCATAATCTCCTGGATTGAGAAGGGAGAGAATATTGGTTAAAGTAATCATACGGAATGACTGCTTTTTGAGATGTGTTCAGCTCTCGGAGGTCCAAGATTGGACGCCATTCCTTCCATTTCTTTCGGACGAGAAAAAAACATGAATAAAACCTTTTCTTTCTGTCTGAAACAGGAACCTTTTACATTGCTCCTTCTTGAGCATTGTCCGGACTTCTTTTTTTAGAAGATTTAGGTGCTTTAGATTGCGTGGAGGAGGACCTCTTGCTGGTGGACTTTGCAGGAATTCCAGGATATAGCCGAACTGGATAAGGGTTAGCACCCACTGGTCCGATGTAATGTCCTGCCATCTGCATAAATATTGAGAAATGCTTCCCCCAATTCTTAAATTTGAGGAACGATAGCTAGCCGGAGTTAGTGAGCAGTCATTGCCTACAGTCTGCATCCTTTGCTTGCCATCCTGTCCTGGTTTTGTATGTGGGCCTACTACAGGTGGCTTGTGGAGGCTGTCTCTGTGGGTATTGGGGACAAAAGGATTGGAAAGCAAAGGAGAAAGCTGGATATCTATATTGTTGGAATCCACCTCTGTAGGATGGGAATCCCCATCCTCTGGCACCCCGAAAAGATTGTTTCCTAAATTGCAGGGTTCCAAGAGATTTGGCAGTGTCTGCATCAGTCTTTGTAGTCTACAGGGCATCATCAATATGTTTTCCAAAAAGGGCTTCTCCATCAAAAGGCAAGTTGAGAATTTGTTCTGCATGACAGGTTTAAATGAAGTTGCACAAAGCCAACCCTGCCTTCTTAGAATGGCAGCTCCTGCCAGCTGTCAAAATGCAGTGGTAGCGATGTCCATCACACAGTCAATAATCTCAGCTGAGGCTCTTTCCCCTTCCTGCAGTATTTTGTTTGCCTCTGCCTTTGAATCCTTTAGGAGCTGGTCTAAGTAGGAAGCAATGTCGACCCGTAGCTGCCTGTCGTACCTGCCTATCACAGCCAAGGAATTTGACGCCCTCACTGTAAGAGAAGACATTGAAGAGAAGCGCTTTCCGATTTTATCAACCCTTCTTCCCTCCTTCACAGGTGGTGCAGATATTGGCGCAGAGGGATTCCTCAATCTGCGTTGGGCCATCTGAGTAATAACTGAGTCCGGTTTGGGATGTCCGGTCAGACAGGCTAGGGTATCGTCTGGTGCCTTATATTTTTTGATCTAGGCGGGGCAGCACCGCAGTAACAGTGGCAGGATTCTTCATAACTTTCCGCCGCTCATCCCTTATATAGTCAACTATGGGCATTGATCTTATGCTTTTCTGGTGAGGCTCCTTAAAATCGTAAAGAAAGCAGTCCATCTGCTTCTTTGGCATAGGCAGTACAAATCTTTTTGCGTCTCGCTCCAATAACCTGTGGAAACCCCCATGTCACCTGGTGGGGAATCCACTGGAACAGGAGAAGGAGAGGACAGTATAGGTATCTGATAGTCATCCCACTCTGTAATGGCATCTGGCAACTCTCCATCTTCTCTGTCATCATCCGAGGTTGATGGATCTTGAAATGAGCCTGGCAGAGGTGAATGAGCCGGCAACTTAGGCAGAGGTAACCGCATCTTAACACGTGGGGAAGGCAGTGGCACTGGTGATCCTGAAGGTATAGATGTCTGCTGGGCCTCAGTATTAACCAGTGGAAATCTCTTCCTGTAATCTGCTAGCATTAACTGTAAATATGATATAAGGGATCCAGGTATAGGGATAATTTCCTCCTGATGTAAGCACTGATCCCGAGGTGAATAAAAGGCTTGAGGATCATATTGATTGTCATCGTTCAAGTCCTGGCACTTTATGTGCAACTGAATTGTCTGTGGGCAACACCAAATGGCCCTTCCTCCTCCAAATCATCTTCCTCCCACAGATGTGTTGAAATCAAGGGTGACATCTTAGTCAGAGTAGTGTGTGACAGTGTCAAATATTTAGATTTTTGTTGTCTTTTGTTATTCTCCGTCGTCGACGGTATCATCAATAGAGTCGTCAGTGGTATTATCCATGATGTCATTGTCTACGGTGCTAATTGGAGCAATGTTATGACCCGCAGTGACAAGGCTGTCGTCAACGGTAAAGATGCAGTTGTCAACAATGGTTTCGTTGTCACCTTCGTCGACTGAGGCAAGGAGATGGTTATTTTCAACGTCGACAACCTGACAGAAGGGGTTGTTGACTATGGTGTTGTTGTCAAGTGTACAGTTGAAGAACTGCATGATGTATAAATCATCATTGTACCAGTTGTTGACGTCACTGTAGATGCTTTTCCCACCGATGATGTCAACAATGAGGGCCTCATCGACGATGTTGTCATCTGCATTTTTCCAAAAGGCTTCTTGAAAGAATGCTGAATCTTAGGAGGTGGTGTAGTGGGTGTAGAAAGCTGGCCTGGTGTGTGGTGAGCACCTATGGTATTACCACCCTATACCAGGCCCAGGTGTCTCCTATTAGTGTTGTGTAGGTAGTGTCTAGGAAGTCAGGGCTTTCTAGAGGTAGCTATGGATGAGCAGCCAAGACTTATCTAGAAGACATGCAAAGCTTATGCAAGACAACTATAGTCACACAGCACTATCACACATGAAAGAACCACACAGTGTTACAAAAATAAAGGTACTTTATTATAATAACACAAACACTAGAATACTGAATAGGCAATCCCTCACTGGAGGTAAGTAAACACACTATTATATACACATTAGCAAGCAGTAAAGAGCATAGAAAGCAATAAGCACTGGCAAAAGTATAGGTAAAGAATGAGGGCCGTAGGGGAGGGCCAAACCATATACTAAAAAAGTGGAATGTGAAAGGCAGCCCCTCACCAAAGGAAGTGGGATGAGCAGAAGGGAGCTGCAGGAACTGGGAACCCGAGGAGCTGAGTACCAGAGTGACCCCCAGTGACAAGGAGAGCAGAGGTAAGTACCTGGTTTTCCCCAAAGCCAACAGGAGGAGTTTGGAAAAGGATTATGCAAGACCCAACTAAGACTCGAAGAAACCAAAGGTGGATCCTGACAGAAGAGGACCTGCAAAGGAAGGGGTTCAAGTCCAGTTTGTGATAGAGTGTCTGGTTTTGGCAGGAGCCACTACGCACTCTTCTGTGGATGCACGACCAGGTCAACAGTGGACGAAGAAGGCCAGCAGTGCAACACTGGAGATGAAGAGGAGTCCCAGGAGTGATATAAGTGGTGTCTCACGATGGCGGTTAAGATGCAGTCAGTCAATGTTGCTGGAAAACCACCAAAAAGCCTTGGCAAATGCTAGAGATGGAGAAGAAGCTTTGTAAGGCTGAAGAGGACCAGCAAGATCAAGGGGACTCGACCCAAGGACGGGAGTCTGGGGTGACCCTCAGCAGTTGGGAGAGTCACAAGAAGGAGAGGCAGCCCCCACAGGCAACCCACTGGCAGCAGGCACGGGAGTTGCAGTGAGGCTCATTCAGCACACACAAAGAGGATTCCCACGTTGCTCGAGCAGCAGGCAGGAGACTGTGCTTTGCAGGAAGAAGTGCTGGGGGCAGGGGCTACACTGAGCCTGAAGATCCCATGGAACATGGGCAAACTAGCCTTGGCAACTGCAAGAGTCGCAGTGCACAAGGGTACTGTCCTGCAATGAAAGACAAGGGCTTACCATCTCCCACGTTGGAAAGCTGGTAGGGAGGACCAAGGGGACCACTCCAGACCACCACCTGTGATGCAAGATCCATGCAGTTCCCGAGGAGAGCTGATCCACGCAGCCGGTCGTCGTTGCAGTTGGCGCCTGCAAATGCAGAGGAGTGACTCCTTAACTCCAAGGTGAGGAGATGGATATTTTAAGCATCAACGATGTGACAGAAAGGGCCATCGACCATGGTGTTGTGGTGGTGTGCACATTGGAAGTACTGCATGCCGTGTAAGTTGTCATCATTGTAGAAGTCGTCGATGATGCCGTACACACTTTTCTTGACACTGTTGCTGACAGTGTTGTTATTTTGCAAGATGGTTTCTTGAATGAATGCTGAACTGTTGGAGGTGGTGAGGCTCAGAAGAAGCTTTTTTAGACGTTCTGAGGAGGCAGAACAATCTTTTTTCTCTCTATGGAAGGATGCAGACCTCCTGTGAGGAGAACTAGAAGGGCTGAGAACTTTATAAGACCCTTGTTTATTCTTTTTTTAAGCTTTCTTAGGCTGATCCTCAGAAAGACAAGCTTGAGGTGATCTGTCCCTTTTATGAGTTTTCCTTGAGAATGTAGATGACTCCTCACTATTAGAACCAGAAACAGTGTTTGTCCTGGATTTTAACTTCTGGAGCCAAATGAGCAGTCTGTCCTCCCTGTACTTAAGGGTTTTGGTAGAAAATGTCCTGCATACCTTACAATCCTTTGCAGAATGGTCTGGATAAAGGAAATATATGCAGTCCTTATGTGGATCCTTGAAATGAAGCCTCATCTTACCACAGGTCTTGCAGGCTCTGAAGAGACTTTTTTTCTCCCTGTCAGACCGGGTGATTAACTAAGAAAATAGATTTCCTCTAGACCAGAAAAGAGTCTTCAAAGCTTTCAACTGGTAGAAGTAATATTCTGAGGAAAAAGACACTACAAAATATCTTTTGAAAGGTGTGACTTGAGTAGAGCTCAGTGTAGACTCCCTAGCACGACGTGCGGTAGAAAATCTGAGGGACTGGAGCTTCTCATAGGAATGTTCTGGAGGGAAAGGCAGCCGGATTGGCTGAAAACTAAGTTTGGTCTCTTTACTCAAATTGACAAGGATAGATTACTAAAGTGGGAGGCCTTAAATCTTCATACATAGTCATCATTACATTGCAATTGTAATAACGACGGAGAATGATTCAAGCATGTGAATCTATGAAAGTTCCAATAGTGGAGTAACAAGTGTATTTGAAGAAGCTATTTTCTGTCCCTCAGAATTCTGTGATTTGGGATTTACACAGTGAAATAGGTGCAGTTTCATTGGATTTTTTGCCTAAATGTAGCGTTCTGAGGTTCCTCTCTTGTCTCCTAAAAACGAGAAGAATCCCAAATTCTATGCACACATAGTGAAAGACACTCAATACCTTTTTTCTTCTCAAATCACCAAATTTGCCAACAATTCTCATTTCAAATTTTATGTGTTTACTTCTGACAAATCAATGAAGAGGGCAAGGTAAAATCTATTTTTAACAGAACTGCAGGAAAGCTTAGTGTGTCAGCAGATACGGGTTACCTCCTGACTGAATATCTATTTTGTACTCCATCGAATACCTAGGAGAGACAGAGGTTTTTCACTATTAATCAAAAATCCCCAATAAGAAAATTAGAGACTAATATTATTCATCTGCATTTGTGTAGATCCGATAAGGAGAATCTCCTACCACAGGAGCAGAATTTACCTGTACCAAGACCTCTGTCCTTTTGCCCTTGCTGTGAAATATAGAATAACTCATTTACTTCTTGACTGTCTTTATTTTAAAGAATTAGGAAAATTAATCATTTGTCCCATTTGTAAAAGGTACAGAGTGCACTCAAGGACAGAAGCACGGAGTGCTTTATTTCAAATGAAGAAGTTTAATGTCACAATTACAATTTCAATTATCAATGCAATTCATAAAACATAGAACCATAAGCAAAAGATCATACCGGGCCATCTATAGTTCTAAATTTTAAAAACTAACACATGTATAGATGGTCAGGAAGCATGGATTTTCTGCTCTGTGTTTAGGCAGAGTGACTTAATATAATTTTAAATTGTAATTTTAAATTAAATATTATTTGCCTGGTTTATATATGTAGCCATAGATTATTAAGCAAAATGCTAGTTTGTTATAGAAGTACGATGCACTTTCTTTTTTGTGTTGGTGGGATTGTTAAAAGTATCTGAAACCAATGTGAGCCAGTGTTTCATCTCAGGATGTGAATATCTAGCACTAATCAATCTAATTTTTAGGAACTTTGTTTATGAACATTTGTTTGTTTATGTGTGATTTTAAAAATTAGCTATTATTTTTATAAGACAAATTATTGGTAAGAAATAAACTTGGCTTGACTGGATGGCCATGTTTGAGGAGAGGGGTGAATGGAACAGAGGACACTATCAGTGGATTTGGGTGCTGCAAACACATTTGTGAATTGTAATACTGTTATCCATGTGTAGATTCCCAAGTGGCTAGATGAATAGAGTGAAGCTGATGGGAGACAAGATGCAAACCTTTTGGATGGGTGCCACACGAATTATGTAGTAGCAGTTGGCTAGGTAGGATAAGAACCAGTGAAGGATACTGTCAGAGAATGGACTAACGGTGTAGATGAGAATGGGATAACTGACAATGGCGAAGTTGCCTGAGGGGAGGAGTCACCTTCTTTTGTGTTCAGGAGAGCATGGTCTATGTTTTTAATGTAGCCATTGCAATGCTGCAACGTGACCTTGAGCTAGATTGGTGTCATTCAGTAGGTAGTTGGAACTAATGTGATCTTGGAGTTCTGCTTCTTCACTGATCTTGCTCATGAAGGGTAGGCAGACATGGGCCATCAGCTGGCAATAGTAATTGGACTGCAGTTAGCATAAAGCCAGTCCATGGAAAATACACTGGCAAACATAACGATAGTACTACAAGACCTTTACCAATGGCAGATGAATACCATATAAGAAACATATACTGTAAGATAACAAAACATTTACCCACACATAGACAAAAAAGGTACTTAACGTCCCCAAATGAGAGCTAAGGCTGGCTCGTGCACCTCAATATACCTTTGTAGCAAAACTACAAGCAAACTTATTACATTTTAGTCACAAACGAACATCGCAAATCAGAGTCAATAAGCCTAGCCTCATCTGTCCCGAAAGCAACTTCATGAAATCGCACGAGGCTGGGCAACGGAAAGGCACATGGTAAAGAAAATGTGTAAGAAGCTTGGTGAATGAGGTAGAATGTTGCAGCCAAGGCTCTGTGAAGGAGTTTCTCTTCCTAGCTCTCCCATTCTTTACCTGGATAGGTCAGGGCATTTATAAAGTAATGTGGTATTCCTTGCTATCATTGTAGTAGATATACCATCTTCTAGTCTTGTTGTGGTTCTGAGCGTATTTTTCTATCCCAAGCAGTATTCATACATAACAGTATCAAACAATGACATGCATTATTTAATATGGGCTATTTATTGTGTGCTCTTCATGTCATATTTGCGGAGAAGAAAGCAGGGTATATTGAACATACACGTTAACTATCACACTCAGTTACAGCATTCAGATGTTCTTAAACCATCTTAAACCCTATTGATAAAGCATAAATGCCTGTGAGGTCTACTATCATCTATGTAATTCAGTTTAATTGAATGTAAGGATTGGTTTCTTACTTGTGATTCCAGTTCTCTCGCAGGCGAATCTCCTTTGAAGTCATAATTTTGAATAGTCCAGACCACATGCAGAGATTTTGGAGCACTTCTTTAAAATGTGTTCTTAAATGTATTTGGTCGTCCTACTTCCACGTTTAGGACATCATAGTTTGCAACCTAGAGTAAAAGGCTATATAGATATATATATATATATATATATATATATATATATATATATATATATATATATATATATATATATATATATATATGTGTAGCAAATTCTGTGTTTCCTTTACCATCCAAAAGGACCAAGTGCAGACTCTTACTGCTCTCCAGTTATTCTAGTTAAACTCATTCCCCCAAGACGCGTTTCGGCTGAGTCCTCGGCCTTGTTCACATACAGGCAGCACCATTACACTTCCATTTTTAAAGTGCTCACATGATTAGCACTAGGAACATACTACCATCACCAATATCGAAATCAAACTCACTACAGCACCCATATTACAGAAGAAATCAAAAGGTTTAATAATTAAGTGAACAATTAGAAAATTGTATTAAGTAATTACATTCAAACTCAATGCATTTCGTTCATGACGTTTGTTTGAGATTATGGGGGTGATTCTGACCCCGGCGGTCCTTGACCGCCGGGGCCAGGGTCGGCGGGAGCACCGCCAACAGGCTGGCGGTGCCCCGCAGGGCATTTTGACCACGGCGGTTTGGCCGCGGTCAGATGCGGAAAAACAGCGGTCTCCCAAGCTGCGCCGCCATGGGGGATTCTGACAGCCCATACCGCCATCCTGTTCCTGGCGGTTCTCCCGCCAGGAACAGGATGGCGGTATGGGTTGTCGTGGGGCCCCTGGGGGCCCCTGCAGTGCCCATGCCAATGGCATGGGCACTGCAGGGGCCCCCGTAAGAGGGCCCCACTTTGTATTTCAGTGTCTGCATTGCAGACACTGAAATACGCGACGGGTGCAACAGCACCCGTCGCACCTTCCCACTCCGCCGGCTCAATTCTGAGCCGGCGTCCTCGTGGGAAGGTGTTTTGCACTGGGCTGGCGGGCGGCCTTTTGGCGGTCGCCCGCCAGCCCAGTGCAAAACCCAAAATACCCTCCGCCGCCCGCCAGGGTGAGAATCACCCCCTATGTCATCTCATGCTTTCATATTTATATTACTCAATTACGATTAGTACTACTAAAATCCTTAATGTATTTTACCACAGTACCCGTGGACTGTATGTCTTTCAATTCACAATGAATCTTCTACCTTTCTCATCCTATTTAATCACAGTGCCTTACACATATTATATAGATTACTTAAATTCCAGTGCTCTTATATGAATTATCTTTAGTATCACTACTCAAACAAAAACATAAACCTCAACAAAATTCAGCCCCAGTGGGCATACACACTCTTGAATTTGCACATCACTGTACAAAAATGTGATTTCTTCTGCGCTATGCCCATTAACTTCACATATCCTAATTGTGTTGCATACTATTGTAAACTATAAATTATCAGGATAAGGGAGCCTAATCAGCTACTGATTCAGTTACAGAAATATGTATAGTTCTTCTTCCACGTTAGGCCGTTGGGGGGCTTACGTATATATATATATATATGTAAGTCTAAATGCCTGGAAAACTGTCATTTGACTAGTTAAATCACTTTAACAAACCCTTTTTTTAAACATAAAGATGAAGATAGAGAGGACAGTGTAGCCCATATGCCCCCCTTATGTAACTGTGAAAACAGTGTCTGCGGATTTAAGGCACCCAGCCCATCTTGCCCAGCAGGTGGCCGTGCTTCAGTTCTAATAATCGTCTCTGTCATTTCCACCGGTGAGGAGGGAGGGTGCTTATGACTTTAATGGAGATTCTCCTGAGAGAGAACTGGGATTACAAGTAAGAAACCATTCCTTCTCTCTTGCGGGTTCTTCATTGATAGTCATAAGCTTTAAACACAGTACCAAGCCCATCCCCATCAAAGGGTGGTGGAAAGGACAGAGGACCCATTCAATTGACCAGATTAAGCAAATAAGTTCCTCAGGGAGGCCTGTCCTACTTCAGCATCTGCTCTAGCATCTGAATCCAAATAATAGTGTTTGGTAAAAGTGTGAACAGATCTCCATGGAGACACTTTACAGATCACAGAAGTGGGAATATTTCTCATTAAAGCAGTTGTAACCGCTTTCCCTCTAGTGGACTGAGCTTTAGGTTTACCGGACAGAACCTTATTTGCCTTCTGACAGCATAACAGAATGCAAGACACTATCCATTGTGATATGGACTTCCTTGATGTGGCTAAACCTGTATGGGCCAGCCCATAGTTTCCAAATAATTGTGGAAATCTTTTCTTTTATCCAGATAAAACTTTAAGACTCACAGAACATCTAGAGAATGGAAAGACCTTTCCGCTGGTGTAGAAGGGTCCAGAAAGAAGGTAGGTAAAGAAATGGTTTGATTAAAGTGAGCGTCTTCATGACCATATTGCTACAAGGGAAAACCGGGTATGGTTCATGAGAACATAACAACTGAATTTTGCTAGCCCTACGTGCTGATATGATTGCTACGAGGAAAGCAGCTTTCCAAGTGAGATGTTGCAAAGAGTATTTATGAATAGGCCCAAAAGGGGCCTGCATGAGTCACGAAAGGACTGTATTTAGCTCAGAGGGAGGAGATGGATGCATTATGGGAGGGAAAACCTTTTTCAAACCCTCTAAAAAATAACTGATAACATGAATTTTAAAAACAGAGGTTTGTGAAGGACATTTTCTATAGGCAGTAGTAGCCAAAAAATGAACTTTTATAAAGACAACTGTAAGCCTGATTTGGCCAGGTAAAGCAAGTATGGAAGAAACGTTTCTTCTTGGCACTTGGTCAGATCAGAGTTCTTGGCAGAACACCATATACAGAATCTCTTCCATTTCAATGAATAAGCAGAATGTGTTGATAGACGTTCTCCCTCCTTGAGAATGTTCATAAGTCTTATAGCAGATTCAGATGCCAGCATTGTACTAGCTCAGGAGCCATCTGCCAACCTCAATGAGGATAGATTGGGGTGAAGCATCTGGCCTTTGAACTTCGTGAAATGGTCCGGTCTGCATGGCAGCCTTATGTGTAGACACTCTGACATGTGGAGTAGGTCTGTGAAACACCATTGTTGGGCCACCCTGGAGCTATCAAGATCATTCTGGCCCTTGAGTAAGACAGTTTGATGAGAACTACTGGAATCAGTGGGATCGCAGAAAAGGCATAGAGAAATTTGCTGGACCTTCCCCTGTGTCGCTGGTTGGAAGTACCTCGAGACGAAACCCGGGCATTTTTCGTTTTTATGAGGTGGTGAGTTTTGCATGACATTGTTGTGAAGGACTCATTTGTGGTTTTCCAGAAGGACTCTGCCTTGAGAGTCTGCTTGAATATTTTGAATTCAGAACTTTTTATTAGCAATTTGTCTCTCACGTGGCAAGTAAGAGAAAGAAAACAACAAGGTGGCACAGCACCCATGCAATTACTTAACCCAAACAACAAAATAAAAGCCCCCCACCCCTAGATAACTACACCAGGTAGTACATGATAGGGCCGATCATTTCCCAGGCCACCCTTCTGATCTACGCAGGGTCATCTAGAACTGTCAGCAGAAGGAGTCTCAAGTATTTGGGGCAAGTCAATTCCATGAATTCCCCAGTGAGTAGGGTCAAATATAGGTGCCAGAGCTCTCTGAAAGAGTCTCCTTGAGCAGTGAGGATCAAGCTAAGTTTTTCCATCCCCAACATGTGCCATAGTCTATGCAGCCATTTTAGATGTGCTAGGAGGATATTGATGTCCCAGTGAGCGAGGAAACTTTTTTAGGCCACTCTAACGCCAGGCCAATCTGTCGCCCCCTGAATGACTTAAGTGGGAAAGGTAGGGGGTTCTGGAGTCCGGGGATGACAACCAGGGGACCTATGGAAGCTGGATATCATGATGAGTGTCTATATCATTCAGGATTCCCTCCCAATATTGGGTGAGCTTAGGGTATTGCCTGAGTAGGTGTAACGACATCCCGGGGGTGCCACAGTGTCTCCAACAAGCATTGCTACGAGTAGGGTTACCTTTGTGCAAACTAACTGGGGTAAGATACCAATAGGTGACAACTTTTGTGGCTGTCTCAATACTGGCTGTGCTATGCGCCGTTTGGTGTGCCCTATAATACACCTCCTTTCACTCTTTGGTCGTGACTGTCCTTCTCAATTCCACCTCCCAGCGAACTTAGCCTGGCAACTTGGGTGTCATTGTATTATGTCACACAGTTTAGAAATTAGGTGTTTGTGAATAGTCTTCATAGGCAGACATTTTTCACAATCCGTGAGGGGATGCTGTACTCCAGAATGCATCACTGGGTACATCACCTAGTGTCAAATTTGCAGATATCGTATCCTCTCCGACTCCAGAACATAGTCATCCCTCAGTCGCTCAAAGGGAAGTGGGCCCTCTTCATCAAATAACTGCCTAATAGAGTGACAACTGTTGCTCAGCCAGTGGTGAAATGTACCCTGATCAAGGCCTGGTGTAAAAGCTGCGTTACCCACTATGGAAGTCAGGGGGGGACTTGATGAGGCCCCTACGCTGTGCAACCCGGTCCCATACTTTCAGAGTTGTGTGAGTGATCAGTGAGGAATATAGGCCCCATGGTCTCTGCTGCTGCTCCAGAAATGGAATCTTCCAAAGGGAGGTGCCTGCGATTGCTCAGTCCATAAACATCCAGCATTTGTGAGATTCCTCCCTGGACCTCTCCACCAGGTAACAGAGTTGGGCCGCTTGGTAGTACTGTAGGATATTAGGGACACCCAGATCTTCTTTCCACAGAGACTGGTAATTCAGTTCCCAACTCATTTGTGGTCACTTCTCTGCCCACACAATGTGATGTATTTCTCTCAGTAAGTTTGGGAGCATACCAGGGCGGGGTTTGATTGGCAGGGTCTGAAAAATGAACAGGAGTCTCAAGAGCAGAAACATTTTTATGGCCCCTCTTCTTCCCAGCCACAAGAGGGGATAAAGTTTCCATTGTGCCAGAATCGTCTTTAGTCGCTGGAGGAGGGTTTGATAATTCAGGGCTGATGTCTCTTGAACGGTCGGGGCAAGCTGTATTCTATTCTATTCCATTGAATCGGATATTTGTTTGCAAGGAGCATCACTGTCTCTATGGGGAGCGAAAGTTTGAGGTCCTGGGATTTCTGAATATTTATCCGAAAGCCCGACACCCTGACGAATGCCTCAGTCTCATGTACAAAGGTAAGGAGGGCTGTATGAGGGTTGTCCAATGTGACAATAACATCGTCACCGTAAAGGGCAAGGATATACTTTCCCCCTCCTAAAATAGCATCCATAATATGCAGATCTTTTAGTACCTCTGGGCAAAAGGCTCCATATAAATAGCAAGCAGCAGGGGTGAGAGTGGACACCCCTGCCGCATCCCTCAGTGGACGGGTAATACAGACAACAACAGGCCATTGACCCTTACAGTCGCCCTCGGCTGACTGTAATTACTTGTGATCCAGGCTCAAAATCTGGGTCCAAAGCCAAAATGTTCAAGGGTAGCCTCCAGGTATGGCCAGTGAACCCAGTCCAGTGACTTCTCGGCATCTATGGCCAGAAGCATGATTTCACATTGGGAACGTTTGGTATTGCCTAGCAAGTGTAAGATTTGCTTGGTACACTGTCTGTGTGGGATGAATCACACCAGGTCTGCATTGATTAGGCCCAGCATCAGGGTGTTCAGTCGAGGTGCTAAAATTCCAGTGAGCAGCTTGATATCTATGTTCAGGAGGAATATTGGACCTTCATTATTTGGGATCCTTCTCAGGTTTGGGGATAACCACGATAGATGCCTCCAACATAGAGGACTGGGCCGCACCCAGTCCAGTTATCTCATTAAATAGTCAGACCAAAATGGGTGCTAGGCTTTGACAGAACGTTTTATAAAACAGGGCTAGAAAGACGTCTGGTGATTTAAAAGGCTTTATTCTGGCAATAGTTGGGTGATCCAACAACTCCACCTGTGCCGCCATCAGGCATGTTGTGCAGGCGCTTCTGAAATATGAGCCTGGACTCTCCCCACTGGGGGTCTGGGAAGAATAAAGATCCTCATAACAGCTACGGAAGGCGGATACGATATGCCACAAAAGTTCTCTCTTTTCCCGCTGAATTCTGGTATCAGCAGCAGAGATTGCAATTAGCTCACCTTGGATTACTGCTTTTAATGTATCCCATGGAAGGGAGACAGGAGTGTCTGTTGTGTTGTTGAGTTCTAGGAAAGTGCTAATGGCTTGGGTGATCTGTTCCACTACCTCGGGCCTCTAGAGGAGGGTTTCTCTCATTCTCCACGGCTGGGATTTCCACTGCAAATGCAGTAGGTCTAAAACAAGAGAAACTGCTGCATGGTCTGAGAGAGATGGAGACTCCATCTCTTTGTTAGTGAGCAAGTTCGGAGTCCCCGTGGATCACAAAAAATTATTGAGTTGAGCGTAAGTCTTATGGGTGTGAGGATAGAATGTGTAGTCCCAGGTCATTGGGTGTAGTTCACGCCATTGATCCCTAAGCCCTAGTTCCCATAGCCACCAGGCCCCCTCCAGGGATAAAGCCCCAGTCCCTCCATATCGAGATGCTGACCTGTTGAGTTCATTATGGAACACTAGGTTCGAATGCCACCAAGAAGCAAATTTGTATCATGATTAGACATAACCTCCACCAGCACTCAGCAGAGAAATGTTTCTTGGCCATCATTGGGTGAGTACAGGAAACCCACTATGAAAAGGTGATCCCCCCATGTGCAACCTGTGTGCCAGCAGGTTCCCTTTGATCTCTGTTTGTCAATCACCTTCCCCAAGAAGGAGCAAGAAACTAGGAGAGACATTCTAGCAGTTGTAGTGCCCAAAGATGAAAACTACTGATGTGGGAAACGATCTCCTCATCCCTGCTTGTCTCATGATCTTCTAAGGTGGAGACCCTGTCACCTACCTCCACCAGCTCATGATGTACCTCTTTCAGGTCTTGGGATAGATCTTTCTTCACAATTTGCAGGTCATCCTGTAGGGAGGCGAAAAGGGATTCAAGAAATGTTTGGATCACCTGGCTCTCATCATCCCCTCCCTCAATTGATTGTTCGAGGATTGGAGGTGGAGGCCCGTCCTCCAATCTGCTTCCGGGAGGTTTAGACAGCATCTCTTTTAACGTGTGATTTTTCTTGCCTCAAGCAGTTGTCATGTCTTTGTGCCTTTGTCTCTCGTCCGCCAGGGAGCACCACAAACCCTCCTGGTCTGGGGAGCTGGCTGGAGTGAGAGGAATGCTCATTCAGTAAGTGTGGTGGAGCACCTACACAACAGTTCAGCAAGGCCCCACTCACTTCCCAGGTCCCCGAAGGGAGATATACAACGCGTTGTGTGCAGTCTTAAGAGATGCAGTGTGGGTAGGAGTCAGAGAGACACAAGTGTCAGAGTCCGGGGGGATGTCTGGCATTGGGCTCCGCAGCACACGTCTCTCATTGGCAAATCTTCAGTACTCAGAGTGACTGTTCCATTGAGATGGACTGTGCAGCCCAAAGTGGTGAGGCACTGCACTAACCCTCTGGGAAGGGGCAGCTCTGTCTCAACTGTGGAGGACAGCAGCGGGCAGAACACCCCCACCAAGGTTCAGCTGGCATCAGGTTTTGAGTTGCTGGGGGCCCTGCTGTCCTGTGCTCCCAACTGCCCCAGAAAAACTGAAGCAGTGTATGTATGTGATTATGTGGGGAGACCCTCGGAGCCCAACCCGTGAGTTCTTTGCACCAGTTAATCCGCTTGCATCCTCCTCCTGGCAGGCGAAACATTCGGTAGTTGGGGTGCCCCCAATCTGGTCCTGTTAAGAGTGGGCTTACCTGCTGATGCTGGTCATCCTTCTGTTAAAGCAGATTCTTGGGGTGCCAGGGACCTGCCACTAGGCCCAAGGGTTAAGCACTGCAGGCCCAGGAGAGCCGTAGGATTGTGAGTTGGCCCACACGGCCCGGGAGAGGAAGTCCCAGTCTGTCAATGTTGGCGGGGGCGCCACCACCAAAAGTTTCTCACAGGGCCAGAGGTCTCATCAGCATGGAGCCCAGGAGCTCCAGGGCCTGCTGCATAGGCAAGGAGGGCGTGCAGCAGACTCACCCGGCAGTGGGTTCACCAGGAGGCAGGTGCAGAAAATGCCCCGTCTCATGGCCGATGTAGAGCAGCCCAGGCCTCTGTCAGTTGCTGTCCAGGGGACGCACCTCTGGGTGGCGTTTCTGCAGGGGAACTTTGGGCCTTCAGTGAATTCTGTATTCTGTCCCACCCGGGGCCTCCAACTGCCAATGCGTAGACCGGCTTCTTCAGCCAGTCAGTGCTGCCATCTTAAGGCCCTGCAGGGAAATCTCCTCTCAAGAGGGGTGCTCTCTGCACTATGCTTCCATCCTCGCTGAGGTCGCCACAGTACTCCCGGGTCTCTTCCCCTCGAAAAGTGAAGGTGTGGGAGTGTTCTAGGGGTTTTTAACAGGCGGACGGCCAGATCTCTTGAGACAGAGGACAGAGCACAGAGCATCGAGTAAGCACGTTCTATCTGACTACCATCTTGGACTCCTCCCCCCTAAACTTGCTTGAACATTTCAAACACCTGGGAGTTGGGTGGCAGTGATCTGCATGTCTTTGGATATCAGACAATTCCAAATTGAGCTTTGTGAGACAATGGCATGGGCCTTGTTCCCCGCGTGTTGAGGTAGTGCATGGTTGTTTTTTATCTGACCAAGCATAGATTGCGTCTTGAAAGACGGGAGAAACACCTTCAATGCTAAGTGAACCACTCATAGCTAGAGAAGATTGATGTACTAAGTCTTCTCCTTTGGAGACCCTGCTCCTGGATTTGTAGGTGGCCCATATGCACTCTCCAACCTGACAGAGAGGCATCTGTGAATATTATCTGATATGGAACATCCTGATGAAACAGCATCCCTTTAAGTAGGTCTGATGGAGAACACCACCATTTCATGGAGTGTTTTGGAAGGTCGTGTGATCTTGCCTTCCAATTGCCTGAATATTGATTCCACTGATCCTCCAGACACTCTTGAAGTGGCCTCATGTGGAGACTGGCATTTGGAGTCAGAAAAATGCACAAAGCCATAAAGCAGAGGAGAGATGACACTGTCCTTACCATGGGATAAGAGGCTTTCATGAGAGAGTGACACTTCAGACAGATTCATGACAGTCTCTCCTCTGAAGAATACACTCTTGCTTGTACAGTGTCGATTGGGGCACCTAAGTAATGCAGAGCTTGGACTGGAGTAGATGTTGAGTTGTTGTGACTGACATGCAGTCCTAATTGGTGGAAAAGATTGCTTGTCAACTGATAATGAAGTTGGGCTTCTTGTGGTATTGACACTTTGATTAGCTAATCATCTGTATATGGATAGACAAAAATATTATGAGCTTTCAGATATGTGCAGTGACCATTGCCAAGCACTTTGAGAAAGTTCTGGAGGCTGCTTTGAGCTAAAAAAGAAACACTTTGTACTGGTAGTGATTATAACCTACGACAAACCTCAAGACGCTGCAGTGTTTTCTGGTTAATGGAATATGAAAGTTTGCATCTTGAAGGCCTATCAAGCCAGTCTCTCTGATGTGTTTTGGGATAAATCTGATGCACTGCAAGCATTCAGAATTTCTCTCATGAAACCCATTGATGGCTATCTTCAGATCTAGAATGGCTCTGAATTCGTTTTTGGGCCTACTTTTTCACAAAAAATAATGGGAGTAAATCCCCATGCCTCATTGTTTGGGAGGAACAACCTCAACCGCTTGCTTGTGAAGAAGGATGTTCACTTCCAAGTGCAGCATCAGCAGATGTTGATTGGATGGAGTTTTGGTGGGATATTTGGTGGAGGACTGGTAAATCTTAGGAAATACCCATTCTATTCAATATTTAAAACCCAGGCATCTTTCATCATGGATTGCCACTCTGTCAGGAAATGAGAGACAATTCCCCCTACTGAGGTGTCTAACATAAGATGGGAAAGTAGAGATTCATTGTTTGGAGCCTGTTATAGGTTTTCCCCTTCGAGCAGGCTGGTGGCTGGCCCTTGCTCTGGGCTGGTGACGTGCTTGGTGTTGATGTGGTCTTTGTTGTTAATTACTCTGGTTTAAACTCTCTGCGACTGATAACGTAATTGGTAAGTTTTGCTGGTATGCTTTTGCTGTTCTTTTTGTTTTTCAAGACCTACTGCCTTCAGGGTCTCCATCTCAGACTTCATCCGTGCAATCTGGTCATCTGTGTGTCTGATGAATAAGGTGGATCCTTAGAAGGGAAGATTAATAATACGTTTTGAGTTTCTTGTTTAAGAGCTGTAAGGCGAAGCCAAGTGTGCCTTTTGAGAACCAAATCAAGACAAAATTCTTGTGCTGCTAATAATGACAAGTCAGCACAGCACTAATGATTTGGTTAGACACCATCCGCCTTCATTTACCACCTCAAGGATGCCTCCTCGTCAATCTCTAGGAAAGCTGTCTGCAAACATTTGTAAAAAACTGCACAAGGATCTGTAGGATGCTGGCCTGGCTTGTAGTGGGTACCAATGGTACTTACACCTTATGCCAGGTCCAGTTATTCCTTATTAGTAGAGTGTAGTAGTGTTCTAGCAGCTTAGGCTGATAGAGGTAGCTATAGCAGAGCAGCCAAGGCTGAACTAGGAGACATGCAAAGCAAATGCAATACCACTTATATCATATAGGTACTATATCATAAGAAAGACAATACTCATAGTTACTAAAAATAAAGGTACCTAATTTTAGTGACAATGTGCCAAAAATATCTCAGAGGATATACTCCCTTAGGAGGTAAGTAACATACACACAATATACACAACTAACCAAATCAGGTAAGTAAAACAGTCAGAAAGTAGTGCAAACACTGTAGAACACAATAGGCTGCAAAAGGCCTAGGGGCAACACAACCATATACTAAGAAAGTGGAATGCGAACCACGAATGGGCCCTTAGGCTAGTGTAGTGTGTTGAGGGTTGCTGGGAGTGTAAGAAAACACTAACAATGTAAAGGAGACCCCACCCCAAGACCCTGGAAAGTAGGAGTAAAGTACTACTATTTCCCCAGAAACACTAAAGTCGTGATAAAGGATTTAGCAAGGACCACAACAGACTGCAGAGCACTGAAGACGGATTCCTGGACCTGAAGACCTGCAAAGGAAGGGGACCAAGTGCAAGAGTTGCTAAAGTGTCCGGGGGGCAGGAGCGTACTAAACCCCGGATGAAGGTGCAAAATGGCTGCCTCCAGTTGGAAGAAGCTGTAGGTTTTGCAACAACAAAAGGAGGTAGGAAGTTCTTCTTCGTGCAGACGATGTCCCACGGTGTGCTGGAGGATGCAGAGTTGTTTCCTTAGCAAAATACCGCAAACAAGCCTTGCTAGCTGCAAGAGTTGCGGTTGGAGAAAAAGGGTGCTGCCCGGGCCCAAGGAGGACCAGGATGTCGCCACTTGGGAGAGGAGACAGAGGGGGCCCTCAACACAGAGAGCCCTCGGACAGGAAGGAAGCACCCGCAGAAGTTCTTGAACACGGATTCAAGAAGTCTGAACACGGCGGTCGTCTCAACACTGCAAAGAGAGGTCCCACGACACCAGAGATCAACTCAGGGAGCTGAGCATCGCAGGACGGAGTGCTGGGGACCTAGGCTCGGCTGTGCATACAGGATTTCTTGGAAATGTGCGCAGAAGCCCTTGTAGCTGCAGATCACACTGTGCACAGGATTACTGTCTGGGGAGGGGAGGCAAGGACTTACCTCCTCCAAATGTGGAGAGTTGGACCACTGGACAGTCTGGGTCACTTTGGTCCACCAACTGTGTTCCAGGGGCCACACTCTTCAGGATGAGAGGGGACCCAGAGTACCGGTGAAGCTGACGTTTGGTGCCTGCTGGAGCAGGGGGAAGATTCTGTCGACCCACGGGAGATTTCTTTGTGGCTTCCAGTGCAGGATGAAGGCAGGCAGTCCCCAGAGCATGCACCACCAGGAAACAGTCGTGAAAGCCGGCAGGATTAGGCGCTACAATGTCGCTGGTAGTCTTCTGGCTACTTTGTTGCAGTTTTGCAGGCGTCCTGGAGCAGTCAGCGGCCGATCCTTGGCAGAAGTCGAAGAGAGAAGTGCAGAGGAACCCTGGTGAATTCTTGCAAGTCGTAATCTGAGGAAAAGCCCACTGGAGAGACCCTAAATAGCCCTCAGAGGAGGATTGGCCACCTAGTCAGGTATGCACCTATCAGGAGGGGTCTCTGACGTCACCTGCTGGCACTGGCCACTCAGAGGCCTCCAGAGTGCACCCACACCAAAAAAAGATGGCAGAGGTCTGAGACACACCTGAGGAGCTCTGGGCACCACCCGTGGGGTGGTGATGGACAGGGGAGTGGCCACTCCCCTTTCCTTTGTCCAGTTTCGTGCCAGAGCAGGGACTGGGGGTTCCCTAAACCGGTCTAGACTGGCTTATGCAAGGAGGGCACCATCTGTGCCATTCAAAGCATTTCCAGAGGCTGGGAGAGGCTACCCCTCCATAGCCTTTAACACCTATTTCCAAAGAGAGAGGGTGTAACACCCTGCTCTCAGAGGGAATGCTGTGTTCTGTCTTCCTGGGACTGGGCTGCCCAGACCCTGGGAGGGCAGAACCCTGTCTGTGGTGTGGAAGCAACTGTACCTGCAGAGAAAACTCCAGAGAGCTGGTTTGGCAGTACTGGGGGTCCATAGTGGAGCCCCAAGGATGCATCGAATTGGCTCCCCAATACCAGATTTGGAATGGGGGGACAAATCCATGATCTTAGACATGTTACATGGCCATATTCGGAGTTACCATTGTGAAGCTACATATAGGTATTGACCTATATGTAGTGCACACGTTTAATGGTGTCCCAGCACTCACAAAGTCCGGGGAAATGGCCCTGAACTATGTGGGGGCAACTTTGCTAGTGCAAGGGTGCCCTCACACTTAGTAACTTTGCACCTAACCTTCAGCAAGTGAAGGTTAGACATATAAGTGACTTATAAGTTACTTAAGTGCAGTGAAAATGGCTGTGAAATAACGTGTGTGTTATTTCACTCAGGCTGCAATGGCAGTCCTGTGTAAAAGTTTGTCTGAGCTCCCTATGGGTGGCAAAAGAAATGCTGCAGCCCATAGGGATCTCCTGGAGCCCCAAAACCTGGGGTACCTAGGTACCATATACTAGGGAATTATAAGGGTGTTTCAGTATGCCAATTTAAATTGGTAAATGTAGTCACTAGCCTATAGTGAAAAATGTAAAGGCAGAGAGAGCATGAGCACTGAGGTTCTGATTAGCAGAGCCTCAGTGACACAGTTAGGCACTACACAGGTATACACATTCAGGCCACAAACTATGAGCACTGGGGTCCTGGTTAGCAGGATCCCAGTGAGACAGGCAAAAACATACTGACATACATGTAAAATTGGTGATAACATGCCAAGAAGGAGGTAACTTTCCTACAGGATCTATCATATTTGTCTGGCAGGGCCGATGCACTTGCTGCTTTCACGATGGTGGCAGCTGTACCAAAAACCTTGCGCCCCAGTGAATCTAACTGGTGGCACTATGGACCAAGGAGTAGTGGAGTGCAGTGTCTTTGCTGCAAGAAAAACAACAGAATCAGGGGGAGGGTCTGAGGGAGGAAACAGTGGATCCTTTAAAGAGGTCTATACTTCTTTTGTAGCCTCGACAGGGCCAATTTGGCTGAAGCTGGTGTAAGGAACAGGTCAATGGCCAGTTCTAATAGACCCGGAACCAGTGGTAGAATTAGTCTGGACTCTGTACGGATGCGAAGCGTCTCGAAAATCAAAGGAGTAGATGGCGTGGGAGCAGGCATTGGAATGTTTAGTTTTGATACGCCTATCACAAGTACCTTCTGAAAGGTATTTATGTCATCCACTGGAGAAACCCTTGGTTGAGAAGAATCAGACAGTGTTGGTGAGAATCTGCCAGCACTGGAGGAGGATGAAGAATAATAATCGAACAACGTCTGGACCGTGTTCTAGACCCAGACCTCAACACATGATAGTTATGTGTGTGTCGAGAGGATGGTCATGATAAAGAACGCCAGGACCTATGCTGATGCCTGGAATGTGTTGAGCGATGAAGAGATCTGAATCGTCATAATCGAGGAGAATGTAGCGGCCTCAACGGAGGAGCTTCCGCAGGTTGTGGCGGTGGAAGCAATGCAGGCGAAGGAGATGGAAGAGGCGCCGGTGCAGGTGGAGGAGGCGAAGTCAAAGGTGGAGGAGAGTCTGTCAGCAGGATAGGAGATGGAGAATATGTTCTAGAGTATTCAGAATCGGAAGTTGATGGTAGACATCTTGTTTTTCTGACTTTCTACAGAGGTCTGAATTGCCTCTACTTTGACAGACTTCTCAACATCAGTTTTCTCCTATGTCTCGAAGTCGACAGACTCCTCAACATCAAACTTCTCCTGCACCTTGACTTCATGGTATCTCTAGATATTGACCTCCTATCTCTCGACACTGAATGTCATCTCTTCGACATCGACCCAGCTCTTGACGGCAAAAAAGTATGGACCGTACTTTGTCTTGACATCAATACTCTTGACATCGATCTGGAAGAACATAATTTTTTATGCAGGCTTCTCTTTTTGGATCTCCCACAGATGGAGTCCTCAGAGGAAGGTGGCAGAGCCCTGGTAGAGGACTGATACTCCCCTCGCTCTATGAATCCCCACCTTCTGATTGTGCCTGTTGCCTGTGTCACTTCTCTGTGTCATGGAGGCGGATCTTCTCCCTTTCCCTCAGAGTGTGTCTGGAAAACGTCCTGTAGTGTGGACATCTGTCAGTAACATGGCTCTCAGGAAGGCAGATGATGCAGACATCATGAGGGTCTGACTTGGCCTTCTTTCTTCCACAGGCAGGACATTTGCCGAATAAAGGTGGAATTTTATTTGACTAAAGAAAAATATTTTTTCTGTCTGAAAATGATTGAAAAAGACTGGAACAGATGAAAACCTTTGAATGAAACAGTTGTCACAAATTTCTGATGAAATTTTTGAAGGAAAAAGGCCAACAAATGCTGAGCTCAGTGCTCCAAGATCCTGTCACTAGGAGCTTGACAAAAGAACTGAAGCAACTGCCACCAGTTGGTCATGATGGAATACTGGTAGTCTATGGGTGCCTTAAAAATGCGCATACGCTGTTTTCACATTTACATAAGGGCAGCCTATGTGGCTACTCTGTCCACTATTCCTTCATCTCTGTGTTTTAAAAATGCATTTCAGTGGGGTGCTACCATGTATATTGGTCCCAAGATGGCTGACATCACTTTCTGGTTGAAGTGCTGACGGCAAATGAGATTGCACCATGAGATCGCTGCTTACGCTCCACCCAGATATGCAAATGTCTTTTTCCTTTAATATCTCAAAAATTACTAGACGGATTTATACCAAATAACAAAATGTGTGCTTTCTGGACCAAGAGCTGCCTTTCTGCCATATTTTGATGTAAGTCCGTTCATTGGTTCAGGCTACAGTTTTGTCTAAAATCTCACTGAAAATTAACATAGGAAACACACTTTTTTGACACTCCCCCTTTTTCTCAGCCCTCGCTCGGCAGCTCACCTCGAAATATTCTATGCACAACAAGATCCTAGAGGACATTTTTTTGGAAAATTTCTTTAGGATTCATCAAATGGTGCCAAAGATACAGCCAAGTCTAAAAAAAAATGTCCTAAGGAAACTCGGTTATCTATATCTATATATATATTTATAGATATAGACATAGGTATAGATATATAGAGATATAGATGTAGATATGTATATATATAGATATATATATATGTGTGTGTGTGTGTGTAGATGTAGATATATATATATATGCGTAGGCTCTCATTATTCTAATGAGACAACTGGATTTTGAGCGGCAGAATCGCCCGCGGTGTGGGAGACTAAGTCTAATCCACTGCGGGTGATACCTGTCGCTCCAATCCGGGTTTTGCTCCGGCTAACTAGCAGTGCCTCATCTCTACCCAAGGATAGGGATGACTGGGCAGCCGAGCGCATGACATACTTGGTTTCTCAGGGAGGCCGTGGTCACTCAGGTCTCATCCGTTTCTCTCAGTTACATTTAGTCTCATATATAAATGACAAACAGAGGCAGTATATGTTTCAATAATGAGTTTAATAAAACAACTGCATCTTAGGTACCAAAGTGTGAGCTGCAATAACCAGAACCACACAACATGACAGTATTAAAATTGTGACGAGAAGAGTGAAGCATAAAAATAACGCTATCATATTGTCACTATTGCCAATAAACTAACTCCTACCTAAGCTATGATAGAGCACAGCATGTTAAGCTCTAATTCTGCCCTTCAGGTTCCCCTGGGAATATATCATCCCCCACACCTGAGCAAATGCCTGCAGTTCTGCGTTAGCATCTGTAGCGAAGCATTCAACGATCAGCATACAGTCGTGGTTCTCTGGCTGGAATCTCCCTCTAACGTGTAAGGGACAAGGAAGTGTTTTTTATAACAACACAGCTGATGTTCTGGGAAAATGTCCCTATGTAAGAATGTGTGTTTTCTACGAATGTTGGAGACTAAACTTCTACCACGTTCACCGGCAATGTACCATGCTGTAGCCTTGGAAGAAGCACAGAGTGATCAAGAATGTCTTGTTTGAGAACAGAGTGCTGGCCTAGGCAAAAACAGTTAGATAAACAGAAAATAAAACAAGACGGTAAAAGTGGCTATTGTAACAATAATAAAAGGAAGCCGAATAAAATATATCTAGGTTAAGGTGCACAGCGGCTTGGCCTATTGTGTTAAAATAACGTGCATGGAGCCATGGCTAAAATGGCTACACAACACCCTCCCCTTGTCGGTTGAAGGTGGATCAAAGCCTAAGGACAGATAAAATTGCTACTCAGATTTGTTGCTTTGTTTTGTGGGCAACATTTAAATACCATAACCTCTGCTTGTGGCCATTTGCATAGTTCTGTGTACCATCACTCCATGTGTGTGGATGTCTCTGTTTTCAAACACATCATTAACCTTCATTTTGCTAGCAGTAAGGCCAGGTCTGCAAATATACATACTATTTTATGCTAGTTAGATCTAGGTAGAAGACCCAGTAGGGTCACCTTAAAACACATTTCAGGTCCCAGATCTGTAACGTTGTGTAGGCTGTCAAATATTGCACTCCAGTATGATGTAAGTCCTACACATGTCCTAAATAAATGCAATAGATCAGTGACATTCATCTTACACCTTGGTTATCTGTAAGGTGATCCAGGGAACATTATATGAAGTCTATTATGTGTCAAATATGTGCGATGTATAACATTAATTTGTAATAGCGCAAATCAAGCATTTCATGACACTCCACTAGGATGGGCCACTATCTTTTCCAATCCTTTTTTGATATTGCCTCCCCAACATCCTCTCCCCAAATGGCTTTCAGGGTCGTCAAGATCAATTCTGTAATTGTTAGAAATGCACCATAAAGCCAAGTCATAGCATAGACTTAGTATACATCACCTCATTTACCCATGGGGTTCCCTAAACTGACTAGATCACCCCATTACTGCATTAATTGCTAAAACAATTGTCCAGTCCCTATCTGACTGTTATTCCTAAGTGACTGAAACTGTGGAATATACCATCTGCAACTAGATCCTCAAATTGCCTCACACCAGCCTTATTCCAGACTTTAACATCTATGGTCCTAGTCCTTTTCTGAAGGTCAACAATAGCCACAGTGGTAGTCGTTTAGCAAACGGTGCCCTTGTCTTGGTTCTTGACAGCATTCTAAGCATGCAATATCATGCCAACAATGTCAAATTGGTGTATTGTGTGTGCTGTACCTGTTGTTCAAGCAGGCGTTGTATTAGTTCCTTTCCTTCACATTGCCAAGGGCTTACCTTGGGGGGAGGGGCGTTTGAGTTGTGGCACCCCTCCCCCAAATAAATGCATTCTTGGCTTGAGGGTCGGGTGGGGGACTCAGATTTGTGTCTCCTATGCCTTTGTTGGTATCTCTTGTTGTCCGTTTTTACTAAAAGGTTTTAACTTGTTAATATTTTTATCATGAATTTAGAAAGAGGGCTAACTAATGCAAATCAGTATTGAACCTATTCCTTGTAGGAACAGTGTACCCCAAACCTTGATCATACTTCCACCCTTCGGCATACTGTTTGTTAGTTGGGACGTTCGTGATTCACACCCACCCTCCCCACCAAATCTCACAGACTAAGCTATACACCTGCACATTCCATACCTCAGATCAACACTCAGACCTCTTGATAATCATCTGGCTACTTACTGGAGCTGGGTAGCTATATAATAAAGCACAATGTCCAGGGCTGCCAGCCTGCATTCGTTGTAGGTAGTTGTAGTTTCTTTAGAATCTATGGTGTTGTCCTGCACATATCAGATCTCTCAGCAGACCTTTAATCTTACCAAACAAACTTTTTTGCAGTTTGACTGGCAGCACAGTGAAAAAGAATAATAAACTTGCACGGTCATTTTTTATATAGTTATCCTGCCATGAGCTGATATAGGCATTTTTTTCCAGAATCTTATCAATCCTGCAGTTCCTGCTAATGTTTTCCATATATTGAAATCCTTTGATACCGAACCTGTAAGACCCCCTCATGAAATGGAGAAGCACTATTTTGTTATCGCAATGGATAAAGACAGTTTCTGTAGACCAGACACGATTCCAAAGTACTGTGGCAAATGTAATTATCTCATCAATCTTTTCTATTGCATGTCTTGAATATAATAAACATCAGCAAGACAATATGCAATTTCTGCCCTATCTTTATTCCTCCTTCCAATGTGTTCTGATGGACCTTTTCTCACAGTGTTCATAGCTAGGGCGAACAGGAGGGGGGAAAATAGGCAGCCCTGTAATGTCCCATATTCTATTTCTCACATCTCACATATTATCCTACCAGTTTTCATCTGGGTTGTTGGTCTGTTATAGAGCAGATGAATCCATCTCATCATTTTCTCACCAATCCTTTCGAATACCTTAAATAAATACTCACATTTCAAAGAATCAAAGTTTTTTTTTTCATATCCATCAACATAAATGCAGAGTGTATCTCCTCAGGCAGGCCCATTATGTGCATTAAGGTGTCTTATGTTCACAGCGATACATCTGTTGCGTGTAAGACCATCTGATCTAGTGTGACAAGTGCAGTCATCAGAAGGGTTAATCTGTTGGCTAGTATTTTGGCTAGGACCTTATTGTCCCATATAAGCATAAAATCTTTAGTACTCTTGATTGTTTGTTTCTGGCCTGAATAGAGGTCAATTTACACTCCAGTCTTCTTGTCATCCGAGTGCATCTCCAAGTACATTGAGCACACTCTACTGGTAAGCCTAGCTTAGTTTTCAGCTCAGCTGCTGTCATCTTTACCCATGCTGGGGTTTTCAGCTCAGTTGCTGATGTCTTCACCCATGCTGGGGTGACTTTGGGGGTCAGAAAGGACTGTGACAAACCATTGTCAATGACCCTGAGCTTAGCTGGAAAAATCAGCATAAATTGTAAGTCAAGTATACAAAAGATGTTTTATTTCAAAGTAGTTTTGTTGGTCCTGAACCTGAGTACTGAAGTCATGATACAGAGAGACTTTGCTGCCTTCTACCTCTACTGCAGACAGTCAGTGCGCCCTTTCGTCTGAAATAAAGTGAGATTCCCCCAGGGGCACTCACTCTTCTAGCTCTTTTACCCACTTTTCCGAAAATAATTCCATGCTGGGGCCCTCTATCTTTTTTGGCAGACCTACAATCCTGAGTTTGTTCTTTCTAGAGCAGTCCTCTGTGTTTTTCAGCACTCAACTTAAGAATATCCATCTGCATTTTAAAGTCTGCAATCTGCTGTTGCCGTTCCAAGACGGTTAGTCTTGTGCTTGCCATGGCTGATTCTGTTTCTGACACCCTCTAAGCTGATTTATCCATCTTTTTTGTCTCTAGCGCTATGCAGGAAGCAGCTATGGCCTCAAATATTGCATGAAACCTGTCCATGGTATCTACTGTCTTTTCCTACATAGCCACTGTTCCTTCCCTAATGTGATTGTCCAGGCTGTTCCCCTCTCTCTGGTCTGCAGGCGGTCCCAGCTGCTGCTGCATGCTTGTGGCCACCTTGTGCCTTCCCCAGCAATCCAGATTTTCAATTTAATACAACTACACAGCCATACAGTCATAGCCACACAGCTGACCCAACAAGACAAGATCACCTCCTCTAGGCACCATGGGGAGCAAGTTATGAATGCGTAGTCTCAGTAACAGCATATCTACTGCATGCATATGTTAGGCTTCACTGCTCTCCCCCTCTTTACCAGACCAAAGAAAAATTGCAAAAGTAGACAGTTCTCAGCCAAGTCACACAGCCAGCCAGGTTCCCCAACATGTTTTCTCTTCTTGGTACATGTTTAAGTGTCATATGCAAGGCAGCACGCACTTATTCTACCCTTCGCTTCATACCAGAGTACCGAATGCGCCCCTTCTACAGCACTCAGCAAGGAGGCAATGTCATACAAATATTTTATCCTTAATTTATGTTGTTTGATCTCCAACCAGGGGCAGCAATGTTTGTGTCACACTACGCCTTCCCCCAATGAAGCAGTGGCAGGGCCTCAGCGGGTTCACTAGGCCTTCTTGTTGCAACCATCACATGGGTCTTCCATGTCAGCAGGTAAGCAATGCAAGCTGCAGCCGTGCTCCTCTGTCCATCTGTCCACCTCCAATGGCACCAGGCATTGCTCTTGAAGTCCTCCTTCGCTTTGAAGGGGATGCTAACATCTGTTTGTAGCAATGGATGAGCACCCTGTGGCAGGGTTTCGACGGCAGGAGCACTCCTTTTGCATGTACACTCTGCCACCTTGCATAAACCACTTCGCTACATAAGTGGATTTTCTAATCCCCACCTCAGTGGATTTTCTAATCATTTTTTCTCCTCCACAAGGAAATTATTTTATCATATGAAGAAACTTTTCCTCTGCATCCCACACCAATGTTGGTGGTATTACTATCCCCTTCTCACCCTGAAAAGGGATTAACTCCTAATCTTGGCAAGAGTAAATAGGGCCAATCATTCTATCACTTTCAAGTTTTGAAAAGGTTAGAGATGAGTTTAAGAATACCCATATGAAAAAGAGCTAAATATCCACAGCTGAACCCTTGTGTACTCCATGGATCATTACCAATTGGAGCAAGCAGAAACTATATCTTGCTGGTAACTCTCTGATATATGAAAATGCTCACTGTGCCACTGATTGCAAGCTAGTATAGCTGATAAAAGGTGATGTCCCGAAACCGGTCCCAGGATGCTTGTTTCCAGTCCAGGGAGTACCTGACCTGGCAGTTCAGGCTTGACTGTTCCCATGGTGAGCAGAGTGAGGACTGATTTGCACATGGCTGGGTCCAAACTGGGGTGGCATGCTGTGCCAAAAATAATGGAACAGGATGCGGCCTGAGCGACTGCAAGTGGCTGAGATTAATTCAAACATTCCATCCATCATCTTGTTTTTGCAAATGCTTCCTACCACAACCAATTTTCTGTTTGGCCTAGAGTCTTGTCCAGTAGAATACCGGGATAACTTTACTAGTCACATGCCAGTATTCTACCACATGGTCAGGGTTATACACCAGCCCTCAACAAATCAGAGCTCCCCCACCCGGAGAGCCGGTGTCTGTGATGTGCTATAGAGGAGTACACCCTTTTTGATCCGTAGAATGCATATGAGGAGCCTCTTAAGTGGCCTATGCCAAACCCAAGAGCCCCACCCTGAAAACAACTACCTCATCAAAAAAGGCGACCTTCTTTGGTGGATTCAACAATATTGATAGATGTACAAGTTACTTACCTTCGGTAATGATATATCTGGTAGAGACATATTCTAAATGCAGATTCCTTACCTTTGAATTTCCCCAGGCGTCAGACTAGATTCTGAGAACTTTCTTCGAGCAGTACCTCTGCGCGCCATCAGGTGGTGTCGGTCGACTCCGCGGGCATCGTTGGCGTCGTGTTCGCCGTGATGACATCGCGGTCGTATATAGGCGCCACCACGGCCATGCTGACATCAGTTTCTTTTCACGACTTTCCATGCCAGTAGCATGGAGTCATGAAGAACACTGAGAGTGGTGTGCCAAAACTAGGGCCCTTAAGGGGAAGTTCCTCTCCCTAGAAATCAGTTCGCAGTGCGGGGAGGATGGGCAGGTCGGTAAGGAATCTGCAACTAGAATATGGGGGTCATTCTGACCCCCGCGGGCGGCGGTCGCCGCCCGCCTGGAGGGAGCCGCCATATGGCCGCTGCCGCGGAGGCCATTCTGGCTTTCCCGCTGGGCTGGCGGGCGACCGCCAGAAGGCCGCCCGCCAGCCCAGCGGGAAACCCCTCCCCACGAGGAAGCCGGCTCCGAATGGAGCCGGCGGAGTGGGTATGTGCGACGGGTGCAGTGGCATCCGTCGCGTATTTCAGTGTCTGCAAAGCAGACACTGAAATACAAAGGGGGGCCCTCTTACGGGGGCCCCTGCAGTGCCCATGCCATTGGCAGTGGACATTGGCATGGGCACTGCAGGGGCCCCCATTGGCCCCACAACACCCCATACCGCTATCCTGTTCCTGGCGGGCGACCCGCCAGGAACAGGATGGCGGTATGGGGTGTCAGAATCCCCATGGAGGCGCAGCAAGCTGCGCCGCCATGGAGGATTCTGCAGGACAGCGGAAAACCGGCGGAAGACCGCCGGTTTTCCTGTTCTGACCGTGGCTGAACCGCCGCGGTCAGAATGTCCTGAGGAGCACCGCCAGCCTGTTGGCGGTGCTCCCGCATCCCCGGCCCCGGCGGTCCTTGACCGCTGGGGTCGGAATGACCCCCTATGTCTCTACCAGATATATCATTACCGAAGGTAAGTAACTTGTACATCTATCAATATTTTTCAATCCACCAAAGGGGGTCGCCTTTTTTGATGCAGTAGTTGTACCTCTTCAGGGTGGGGCTCTTGGGTTTGGCATAGGCCACTTCAGGTAAGTAACTTCTGATAGAGACTTCTAGTTGCAGATTCCTTACCTTTGAATAGATACCCTAGCAATACCATCCCCAATGGTTGGCTGCAAACCAAGATCACACCAAGAAGTCCTGCAGGACCAAGTGGCCAAAGTTGCTGTCCCTTCGGACCTGATTGTCCAGGCAGTAGTGTTTTGTAAAAGTGTGCAGAGATGCCCACATCGTTGCCTGAGAGATGTCCAGGACTGGGACGCCCTGTGCTAGCGCTGTGGTAATAGCAGTAGCTCTGATGGAGTGTACGCACAAACCTTTGGGAGGTTGCTTTTTAGTCAGAGCGTAGCACCGCATTCCCCTTTTTTGCACCCACATATCTCCCAAAGAGTTGATCATCCACCTGGAAGTCTTTGGTATGATCAAGATAGAACCCTAACGCTCTTTTTGAGTCCAGACGGCGGAGTCTCTCCTCTTCATGAGAGGGATGTGTGGGTGCATAAAAGGTAGGCAAGGGGATGGCCTGTCCGACATGGAAGGGTGTCACTAATTTAGGTAGAAAAGAAGCCCTCGTGCAAAGTACCACTTTGTCAGCCAGGATGTATGGCCAGGAAAGGTGGCTTAGATGACAGAGCACTGAGCTCGCTTAATGGCAACTAAAAAGACAGTCTTGATAGTTAAGAGCCATGAAGGGCAGTTGTGAAGCAGCTCATATGGGGAACACATAAGGTATGCCAATATCAGGTTGAGATCCCATTGGGGCATGATAAAAGGGATAGGAGGAACAACATGTGTGAGGCCTTTAAGAAACCTCCCAACTATAGGAGATATAAATAAGGAAGGCTGATCTGGTAACCTCAAGAAAGCAGAGATAGCCGAAAGATATCCCTTAAGAATGCCAAAGGTGAAATCCTGTTGGGCAAGGGAAATATTAAAGAGAAGGACTTGAGAAAGAGGAGCAGATAGAGGATCAACAGATTTGTCGATGCACCACGCCACAAATTTCTTCCAACGACAGGCGTATACAGTTTTGGTTGAGGGACGCCTGGCTGCCAAGATAACGTCACAGACTTCGGGTGGCAGGTCAAAAGACATCAACTGTCGCCGCTCAATCTCCACACATGAAGCTGTAGAGTTGACAGGTTCGGATGGAGGACCCTCCCCTACTGCTCCGATAGAAGATCCTCCCGAAGGGGCAGTCTGATCGGAGGAACTTTGGCCATGCTCAACAGCTCGGGATACCCGCCTCTTCATGCCCAATCCGGAGCCACCAGTATTACTTGGGCCCGGTCTTGTCTGATCTTCTTCAGAACTCTGGGCAGGAGTGATACAGGCGGAAAGGCATACAGGAGGCCTGAACTCTACTTGTGACGAAAAGCGTCGCTGAGCGAGTGCCGCCTTGTAAACTCCAACGCACAAAACAGCTGACATTGCACGTTCTCAACGGAGGCGAACCAGTCTAACCAAGGTTCTCCCCACTGTAGGAAAAGATATTGCGCCACCTCCGGATGGAGACGCCATTCGTTATCGACCACGCATCGTCGGCTGAGTTCATCTGCTCTGGCATTCAAGGAACCTGCCAGGTGTTGAACCACCAGGGAAATGCCCTGATGTTCCAGCCAAGTCCAGAGGCGAAGAGCCTCTTGACAATGGGTCCATGACCCCACTCCGCCTTGTTTGTTGCAATACCACATGGCGGTGTTGTTGTCTGTGAACACCTGCATTGCTTTCCCCTTGAGAGAGGGAAGGAATACTTTCAATGCTAGTCGAATCGCTCAGAGCTCCAGATGATTGATATGGAGCCCGGTTTCTGCCGGAGACCAGATGCCTCTGATCTCCGCCTCTCCCATGTGGCCGCCCCATCCCAGGAGTGATGCATCTGTCACGACTTTAAGATCTGGTTGTGGAGAGGGATCTGCCATTGACCCAATCCTGATTCGTTAACCACCACTGCAGGTCTCTCACAGTTCCTTCTGAGATCTGGACCTTGTTGGAGAGATTCCCCTGATGCTGTGCCCAGTGGAACTTCAGGTCCCACTGCAGAGCACGAATAAACCATCTGGCATTTTGAACCAGCAGGATGAGAACTTCAGAGTCATTCTCATCGAACCAGGACAGAGGCTGAAACATCCATATCATAGCCCAGATATCCTGGACTCTCTTTTTGGGAGGATATGCCCGAAACTGCACTGTATCCAGAACAGCTCAGATAAAAGGGAGCGTATGAGAAGGAGTCAGGTGTGAATTTGGCAAGTTGATAGTGAACCCCAGCAAATGCAAAAGATTTGCCGTAGTCTGGAGGTGGGAGATGACTGTCTAGGGCAAGTTCCCCTTCAACAGCCAATCGTCGAGGTAGGGGAAGACTGGGACCCCTAACCTGTGTAGATGAGCTACCACCACTACCATCACTTTTGTGAACACCCAAGAGGCACTGGTAAGGCCAAAGGGGAGCACGGTAAACTGAAAGTGCTCGTGAACTACCACGAATCGTAGGTAACGTCTGTGGGCCGGCAAAACAGGAATGTGGAAGTATGCGTCTTGCAAGTCCAACGCTACCATCCAGTTTCCGGGATCCAGGGCAGATAGCATCTGAGCCAGTGTCAATATTTTGAACTTCTCCTTTTTGAGGAAGAGGTTGAGGGACTAAAGATCTAATATAGGACGAAGACCTTTGTCCTTTTTCGGTACCAGAAAGTAGTGGGAATAGCAACCACGGCCTACTTCTGGCAACGGAACCCTCTCTATAGCTCCTTTGGCCAAAAGGGCCTGGACTTCTTCGCAGAGAAGCGCCTTATGATCCTCCGATATTCGATTGTATGAAGGTAGCATGGCTGGAGGAGGTCCCTCGAAGGGGAGGGAGTAGCCCCTTCAGACAATTTGGAGGACCCACCTGTCCGAGGTAATGGATTGCCATTGGGGTAGGTGATGGTGAATCCTGCCGCCAACTGGTTCCTGGTGTACCCGCGGACTACGAAGGTTTGGAGGCTGAGGAGGGGGCAGGGGTGGACTGGGCGACCCGCTGGCTCCATGATCCCCGGAGGCGTGGGATCCCACATCCGCAGCCGCACAGGGGCTGTACAGCATGCGCGGGTCGATGGCTGGGGGGAAAAGACACGATTGGGTGCCCCTTCCATAGCCATGAAAGGGGCATAAGGTGGCCTGCTGGGGTCCAGAAGTGGGCGTGAGGCCAAAGGACCGGGCTGTGTCTCGGGAAACCTTAAAGCGCTAGAGCGCCGAATCCGCCTTGTCTACAAAGAGACATGTGCCATCAAAGGGCATGTCCATCAAGGATTGCTGAACATCCCCTAAAAAGCCAGATGTTCTCAGCCAGGCGTGGTGTCTCAGTGCCACAGTCGATGCAACCGATCTGCCCAGAGAGTCGGTCGTATCCAGTCCACAAAAAATCATGAACTTCGATGCATCCCTCCCATCTATTACGGCTTGGGAAAGGATAGTTCAGGCCTCCTCTGGAACTCTAGGCAGCACTTGCGCGACTGTGTCCCAGAGAGTATGGGAATAGCAGCCCAAAAGGCATGTGGTGTTCACGTTCCACAACGCTAGACTGTTGGAAGAAAAAAACTTCTTCCCCAAATTATCCAGTCTATTTGATTCCCTATCCGGGGGTGCGGCAGGGAATGGGCCAGATGAAGAAGAAGCCTGGATAACAAGACTTTCAGGCGTGAAGTGTTGGGTGAGGAATTTCAGGTCTGGCAGCGCCGGCCGATGGCAGCGGGCAATCGTCCTATTCACAGGAGCCCCTGTGCAGGACCAACTACTCAAAGGATGTCTGTCAGTGCCTCATTAAATGGAAGAAGGGGCTCAGAAGAGGAAGACCCCGGCTGAAGCACGTCGGTTAGAATATTAGGCCTATCCTCCACAGAAGGTAGCTCGAGGTCCAGGACCTTAGCTGCCCTTCTCACCACCATGGAATAAGAGGCACCCTCCTCCGTAGCCACGGTAGGATGAGAAAGCATACCTGTGTCAGCAGGTGACTAGACCACTGGCATCACCCTAATCCTGCAACCAGTCCATTTGGGGGTAAAGTTGGTATTCTAAATGGTCCAGCGTCCCCTCCATACTCTCCCTGTATCCATACCCACAAGAATAAGGGTCTGGATCAACCCTGGGCCCAGGAGAGCCCATAGAGAACGGAATTGGCATTGAGCGACGTCGTTCCGGGCTCTGGGTCGTCGGGTATGAGGAAGGGATCGACGTTGATTATGTGCCCAACCGACGTCGGGAGCGTCGACATCTGACCCAATGCAGGGAAAGTAACCATGGCATGACCGGTATCGGAACGGATCCGCGATTGGATTCGGAGGAGCCCTCCAGAGCCATGGCCGAAGCCGATGACTTCGAACCCGAGGGGGGCCCCCACCGACTCAACTGTGCCTGAGGGCGCCGAAGGTGGGTCAGTCTGCCCAAAAATGAGGCACATTGCTTTATAAAATTCCTTAAGCTGGGCAGGGGTAGCTCCAGCTCCCGGAAAATCAGGGAAGGCGGAGCCAACCCAGTTGAAGGATCCAGTGACAGAGGCCTAGAGCGTCCACGATCTTCCCGCTCTGCTTCATCTGAGCAACGTAGTGAAGTCAAAGAACGCTTGTCCTTCTTCGACTTTTTCTTTTTGTGACCCGATGACTTTGAGGACAAAGAGTGGTGGTGACTCCACGGCCGGTCTCAAGACCTTCCTCTCGAACGAGACCGTGAGCGCCACGGTGTCAAGTGTCAGGCTGCCATGGGCTTTAGGGACCGCTCCCTCAAAGCTTTCGGGTTCATGGCCCGACACTCGGAGCACAACTTCAGGTCATGATCGTGCTCCAGGCACCAAAGACACATGAGGTGCAGATCAGTCACCAACATAGTTCAGGCTTGACTCTGGTCTTGCAGGACATCCCTCGACGCATCCACGAACTCGTCACAAAACGTAGTAAAAAAATGACTGAGGTAGCTCTCTCAGGATCTGCGCATAGGCTGACGTGTAAAGAAAAGAACTGATGTCAGCGCACCGGGGTGGCACATATATGTGTCCGCAACGTCATCACGGCGAACATGACACCAACGACGCCCACGGAGTCGACCGACACCACCTGACGGTGCACAGAGGTACTGCTCGAAGAAAAATCTCCAGATCCACTCTGACGCTTGGGGAAATTCAAAGGTAAGGAATCTGCAACTAGAAGTCTCTATCAGATATTATTGTAGCCAAACACTATCAGTATTGATTGAGAACATGCAGCAGGGCTTCCCCAAAGGATGGGGGTTACGAAGTTACGTATTTTCAAGAGGATCTCTGCCATCGGTATGAAAATCTCAGCCTCAAGGATTTACCACGGCTGATATCCCAGATTAAGGGCGACAGCAGCAACGTCTTGTGTGTCAAATTTAATGTTGGGAACTATTCCATCGACACGGAAGATGTTGAAGAATATATAGTCCCTCCTAACTCACCAGTCTATGAAGATACAGGGTTTCTGGAGCAAACTGCTCCGGAGGCTGTTGTCGTGCAGAAACCATGTGTAAACCCTGATTCCAGTTATGCGCTGATGGGCCTATGCGATTCTCAAGATTTCAGAACCGCCGCTGAGTGCCACAAAAATGACAAGGTTAGTAAAACAAAACACGCCATAGACACAAAGTATATACAGCAACATTTTATTTTTAACAAATTGTCTTTCTTTTCTGAACCGTAGAAAGCATCAGCAAAAAAAGCCATTGAAGAAGAGCCACCGTCAAAGGTTAACAACGTAAATTTTTACTGCTTATGCTGTTCAAAACAGTGTGAAGGTTCCTCAAGCCAAAACAAAGAGCTGCATAAGAAATGTGTTTGTGCCTATTATAGCACCGATTTTGAAAAGGAAACTCCAGGCATCCCCTACAATGCCATTTGGCCTGTTAAAGGTTTTGTTGTGACTGTTGTGAACACCTGTGTCAAACATGACAATTATAACCTTTGTTACGGTGATAAAACTCATCATCCACAGAAGGAGGCTCACAAATGTCTATACAACTCGTACACATCAAGAAAAATCTGCCATACATGTAATGAGCAAGATTCATACAATATATATAAACTGTTAAGGGTGGTGGATGGGTTGTCTGAAGAAAATAAATATTTCCACCCTGATATGATTAAGGTCTTGTCAACAACGCTCAAAGAGATCTGATACTCGAGCGAACCATGCTCAAAACTTGAGTGTATGCAAAGGTTGTGTATGTATTTTGATAGAAGGATGACACAAAGGGTCATAGAAAGACATAAGTGTGATATCTATTTTAAAAATAGAAGAATCGGTTCTTTAGACCCCCAAAGAATGTTTTAAAAAATGCTGAGTCTGAAGGTAGCAGGTCATCACTGTCAACATTACATACTTACTCACTTTTAGGACGAGCATCAGAATGTTGCTGCACAAGATGCCTGGAAGCTACACCCAGGATACATATGTATAGCCAGATTGGTATATGTGCTGGTTAAAGAAAGAATAGCTGAAATACACCCTGGAACTCTGCATTATCTGAAGCTTTGTGAGCCACCCACGGCGATGCAGTGTGACAGTCCTGAGTGTATCGCCAAATGGTGTATCAATGCATGGCTACCTACAATGGATGAATACTGGAGCACGTACAAATACTGCATGCGTTAGGTAAGACTAGGTTACACAGTGCCTTGGAACTTCTGACTGAAGATTATTTCAGAAATAAATGTTTTGTATAGTCTGACCTAGAACTGTACAAGCTTTTGAATGGCGTCAGTATCCTAAGTGTACAAAGTTATAGGAGGGGTAAGCGGGAAGTCGTGTCTGGAGCCATTGAGAGTATATCTATAAAAATATCAAAACTTATGATGCTGAGGCAGATTAGCAGCCTAGCCCCTTGTAATATATGTAGCACGTGTCATATTATGTCCACGTAGTGAAAAGACAGCAAACTGTCCAACAACGACGATAAGACGTCTATCAAGAAACTATAAAGTATGCAGTGTTTATGTTTTGCTAACATTCTTTATTTCTAATAAAATGTCCTTACACAAAACAAGTGTCTTTCATTTCATGGGTTGTAGCGACTGATAACATGTCGGTGGATGGGTTAAGGAAGCTTTATTACAATACAAGAGGGGTTGCTAGCTTCGGGAGCGCTGAAACACTGTTAAGAAGGGCTCCAGTTGAAAATGAGCCGGTAAACAGAACACGGGTGAAGACTTGGTTATCTGGGGAAGAGGCATTTTCATGCCACAAGCCAGCCAGGAGGCATTTTAAGAGGACACCTACCATTGTTAATGCGCAAACAGATTATCAATGGCAGGTGGACATAATCAGTGATAGCACGTCAGAACCTTGATAAGTAAACTTACAAGGGGACATGCCTAGGCCAAGGAACCTTTTGACCACGTCCGAAGACTTCCCAGTATGAGGTATCTTTCTGACATAACCCAATCAACCTCTTAGTATCTAATCAACAAGATAATCAATAACATTTAATAGGAGTCAATAATGAAATTACCATGACCTTTCGGCCATGAATAACCACACAAAATCTAGTTAAGTGTTAGGATATTTATTCCCTATTGGTTCCAATCTAATAGTCATCTCCGTTAATCTCATTAGCAATCAATCTCATTAGTAACTCTTCAGATTTATCATTAGAACACAATTAAACAAGGCATAGAGAATATTAATTCAACATTAATACATCATTAATAAGAAGCAGCTTAGCAAAGTCGCAGAGTGCAAGATTCCACAAAGCAAGAACTCAGTCATTTGTCTACTTGCGTCAGATTTTAGTGAACACCTTAGCTAACCTCGAATTAGCATCAGAATGTTGGGCTTCATGCAAAACAATTTAGCAAACACAAATTTGGAAAACATATAACTATGGCCTCTATCAAAGAGCAGTTGGTACCTAGAAAGAAAAGGCAAACAGACAATTACAATTTTCATCAGATATCCCCTCAGTATGGCATAGCAAAAGAATAAGGCTCTTCCCTCATATGGAGGCGAAGCAAGCATCAGTAAGGACTTAGATAGAGGATGGTTTAAAGTATGAGGAAGAATAAACAGCAAAGGCTCAAAAGAGCAATGGCAAAGTATGGCTTAAGGCAGAATGTCAGAATAATGGCAAAAGTGTCCCAATAATGGCTGATTTCTCCTCAGTTCATGCGGTTATATCAAAACTGTTGAGCTAGCCCTTAATTCCCCATTGGATAATATTTGGTGCATCATTATCTCTGTCCAATAATTCTACACACACCCCATTAGAATTTTCCACAGAACACAGTTCTCATGCCATTGATTGGCCTATGTTATTGACGTCTTCATCGGGTGGAATGTCAGGTAAGAAAAGTTACACTTTAAGCTCCAGTCAGTAGTCCCATTGTTTTCTCCTACTCCAGACAGCCTTGTACCTGTTATGAATTACACTGTTGCATTCAGCAAGAATGTCTCCTTGAGCAAGTCGGGTCCCATGAGAAAGAATTTACTACAGCTACACACACATCTCTAGCTTCTGGAAAAGTACAGCGTTGTGTCCTTCAGGAAGATAGCACATTGCACGTTAGGAATAACACAGTTTAACATGAGACCAGGCAGCTAGGCCCAGACCCTCGCTAACTGAGGCCTAGTAATTTAGTTAACAAAACCCAAATACATAGCTTTAATAATGATATGCTGATACAAAGCAAAACATCAGTACATAATTAGTTCATCATTAATAAGTCTCATTAGTCTTCGTATACATTGGTGGCCACTCCCCGTGGGCACATTTTAATCGCGTACATTATTTTCTACGCTAACACATTCTCTATGCAGCTTCATTACACAATATATTGCAAGCTTTTCATGTTAATATTAATTTTAAAAGACACACTTCAACATCAGTCTTCAAGATTTAGCAAAGCATAATAATGGAGCTCGATATATATTAACTGTCATAGATGTATTGTCCAAGTACGCTTTTGCAGAAGCGTTAAGAGATAAAAATGGGACTGTTGTCACCAAGACTTTTAAAGCCATCTTCAGGGAAGGTCAAACCCCTCAAAAACTACAAACAGATGCAGGAAAATCATTTTTAAACAAATTGTTTCAGAAATTATTAAAACAGTACGCTGCTCATCATTTTGTAATGCACTTGGAGGAAAAAGCAGCTGGTATAGGGTGTTTAAGTGTCTAAGATGTGGAGATATTTCACGGCCTACCACACTTACCGATACGTAGATGTTCTACAGGCTTTTATAGATGTTTAAAACACCAGTTACCACAGAACCATAAAACGTCTCCCATTCAGGTAAAGCCAGATAATTGAATAAAGGTGTGGAGAACAGTGTATGGGAGACGGTTTGCTGCAGGTGTAAAGAAGCCTCTTTTAAATAAGGTGACCATGTTAAAGTTTTAAAATTGAAAGGGGTCTTTACAAAGAATTACCATCAGACTATTATTTTTGTATTTATAGTGGAAAGTGTGGAGCTTAAAGAGTATGCATATAGTTACAGGTTAAAGGGCTACAACTGGGAAACAGTGTCGGGCGTCTTTTATGAGTAGGAGTTACAAAAGGTACCTGATGATCCGCACAAGATGTACAGGGTTGAAAAGATTGTGAAAAGAAAAGGTAGCGGGGCTAACAGGCAGGCCTTAGTCAAATGGAGAAGCTAGCCCAAGAAATGTAACAGTTGGCTGTTAGGCAGCTCCCTGCAGGGTGTGTGAGTACGGGGATGTCTCACTGTAGGCGTCAAGATGGAGACAACGCCATTTTATATTACTCTGTCATCCAGCGCCTCGAAGGACATGTTCCCCGACAATCAAATTTCAAATTATACCATGAAACTGGTTAAACCTGTGGACCTGAAAGGTGACTGGGAGGTAACCTTAACAGAAATCCAATACCCTAGAACCTGGATTACATTTTCAATGCCCTAGTCCAAATTTACTATAAAGCGTGCTCAGGACCCCTTGATCATTCAAGCCGGTTTCCTCATGGCTATTACCCATCCATTGCTGCGGTGGACGAAACCATCAACAAATCCACAGCCAAGATTGAAACTTATATGAATATTCAGCTAGTGTTAGATAATGTTAGAAGGAAAGTGTTTCTTAAATCTTCAAATTGCGATACCGTGTTTAGCCGTATGGGTAAATTACAAAGGGCTTTAGGAACAGTACAACATATAAAAAAACAAGTAGAAACGGACCCGTCATGCCCCAATATTGACATTGGTTTCTATACAATCTACCTGTATAGTAACATTGTGGAAGTGCAGAGGATTGGGGATAGTTATTCACCATTGGTAAGATGAGTCCAGGTGAAGAGTGAAAATAACACGGTATTTAATATTCAATACAACAAACCCGACTACGTTGCAATTTCTAAAAACATTTTGACACTATTTCGATCATGATCTTCGACGACCAGTCTGATCAGGTGTCCTTTAAATACGGGAACGTTATTGTTAAGCTTCATTTAAGGCTGCGATTCGACAGCATCTAGTAAGAAGTCATCATGGTGATTATGAAAACATATTGCAACCCCTCTATGTACAGGGATTATTACAGAAACCAGGTCGGATATAGAGGACCACCACCATAGCTTCAAGGGGCCCCTGTTATGTACAGTGCTGGTTTGGAGGGTTTCTTCCATAGTTTGTTTAGAAGAGACATGCCCCTCTTGAGAAGAGGCTACAAAATTGCAAAACCTCACGTTACGAACGTTGTACAGGATTTGGTGGGTTCTGTGACATCTGCTGTTATCGACAGCATGAATAAACAACCCAAGAAAGAGGGGGTCTGGTGTACAAGTCTCACAAATGTATTAAAAGGAAGCAAAGGGCTTCAAGGCGTAGTGGGGTACTGGCAACTCTTCAAAAAAGACAGCGCTCTTCAAAAGGCACACACATAAGAAGATCCGTTAGTCGGACAAGAGCTTCGAAGAAGAAAACGGTCGCTAGCATAAATATTTTTTAAAGCACAACAACCTGAAACATGGCTGTTGGAAATGGCGTCTCTGCAGGGTCACCCCCAAACTTTTTGCATTCCTCCTCTTCTTTTTCTGACCTAATTTTTGCTGGCTTTCGCACTCTTGACACTTTACCACTGCTAACCAGTGCTAAAGTGCATGTGCTCTCTCCCTTAAACATGGTAACATTGATTCATTCCCAATTGGCCTACTTGTAAGTCCCTAGTAAAGTGAAATACAGGTGCCCAGAGCCTGTAAATTAAATGCTACTTGTGGGCCTGCAGCACTGGTTGTGCCACCCACATAAGTAGCCCCTTAACCATGTCTCAGGTCTGCCATTGCAAGGCCTCTGTGTGCAGTTTCACTGCCACTTTGACTTGGCATAATTCACCCCTAAGGTAAACCCTAGGTAACCCATAGGGCAGGGTAATATGTAGATAAAAGGCAGGACATGTACCTGTGTGTTCTTACGTCCTGGTAGTGGAAAACTTAGTTTTCCACTACTGTGAGGCCTGTTCCTTTCATAAGGATAGCATAAGATCTACCCTCACATACTGTTTGAGCGGTAGATTCTGATCAGAAAGAGGTAACCAGGTCATATTTAGTATTGCCAGAAAGGTAATAGAAAATCCTGCTTATTGGTGAGGTTGGATTTTATATTACTATTTTAGAAATGCCACTTTTAGAAAATGAGCATTTCTCTGTACTTAAAATCCATCTGTGCCTTATAGTCTGTCTCCAATCAACGTCTGGGCTGGGCTGGTTGACAGCTTCCTTGTGCATTTCACCCAGACAACCACAATCACAGGACACTCAGTCACACCTGCACTCATCTGCACGCTGAATGGGTCTTCCTGGGCTGGAAGGGTGGAAGACCTGACACTTACATTTCAAAGGCTAGTGGCCTGCCCTCACACAATGGACTGTCAAACCCCCTACTGGGCCCCTGGCAGACAGACTTGTACTGAAAGCAGACCTTGTGCACTTCAAAACCACTCTGATGACTCACCCACTTCAAAGGCATTTTTGGCTATATAAACTGGGTCTCTGACCCCACCAACTCAGACACTTCCAGACCTGAACCTGCAACCTGTAAGAGGAGCTGGCTGGCTGCCAAGAAGACTCATCTAGACTGCTTTTCTGAGAAGGACTGCTTACATGCTGTTGCCCTGCTGCCCTGCTGACCTCTTACTTTGCTGAGAAGTGCTCTCCAAGGGCTTGGATTGAGCTTGCCTCCTGTTTTCTGAAGTCTCAGGGCAAAAAACGACTTCATCTCTTCAGGAAACTCTTTGTGCACCAGAAATCGATGCACAGCCTGTCAGAAACAATGCACTGCCTGCCTCGCAACCGATAAATCATTGCACAGCCAAACCGGAACCACGCTGCCCAACTTCCCGAATGGAAACTCAATTCAGCGCCTGCCTTGCGATAGAAAATTCAAAACACAGCCCTACCGGATCCACGCAACACCTGTGACTTCTTCCAGTGTGCCCAGGATTTCCCCACATCGTCCCTGGGCGTCAAAATGATCCCCTCATCACAGTGAGGAACCGAGGCTGTGTGCCGAAAAATGACCCCCGTGCAGTATGGAAAGAAACAACACATTGTCAGTGCCGCGTCGGAAAATCCGAAACACACACCATATTTTTCCACGCATCTCCTCCTCTGTGGTCTCTATGTATGTTATTTTTTACGCAAACCAGGTACTTTGTGTAACCAAGAGACAACTGTTGATTTCTAAGATTTAAGACTCTTTTTAAACTTGCAAAAGTGATATTTCAACTTGTGCTTATTGAATCTTTATCGTTTTGATCTTATTTTAACCAGATAAATATTATCTATTTTTCTAATCCTGTGTGGTGTATTTTTGTCGGGTTAGTAAATGATTTATTGCACACATACTTTACACATTGCCTTCTAAATTAAGCCTGACTGCTCAGTACCTAAATACCATAGGGTGGACACAGGATAATTTGGATTGTGTGTGACTTACCCTGACTAGGATTGTGGTCCTTAATTGGACAAGGGTGTATACCTCTGTCAACTAGAGATGCCATTTCTAACAATGGCCTTCGTACATTGCGCATCTCTAAAACCCACCCAGACCAGCATCGAAAGCAGTTTCTTTCATGGAGGTGTCGCCGATAGCCGCTTTGACGCCTTAGGAGACAATAGAGTTTTTTATATCCGGGTCCATGGATAAGTATCTAGATCTCACTAATACGCTGCTGCACCTTATCTGTAAAATCGTAAAGCGGACGTTCCAACAAAGCGAATGACGCTAAAGTGTCGATAAGCGCTTACCCCATGGCAATCATGTTCAGTCAGGTGGACATCACCCTCGGTGACCAACTTGTCATGCAAAGTGACAACATGTACGTATACAGGGCCTACATCGAGAGTATTCTAAATTACAGCCGTGACACCCTGGACACCCAGCTTTCAGTGGGGCTTTTCTACAAAGATACTTAAGGACATTTTGAAGACAAGGAGCTCAATTGGAACAATCAAGGTTTTGTAAAAGGAAAAAACTTTATCGCAGGCAGTAGACAGTTTGACCACCTTGGACATTTACATTCATACCTTTTCTTCCAAGATAAACTGCTTGTCAACGGTATCAATCTTAAGATCAAATTTAACCGCAACAAGGGCTCATTCTGTCTCATTAGTGGGGATGCGAAGCAATATAAACTGGTCATGGTGTCCGCTAGCTTGTTTGAAAAGAAAGTGAAAGTGTCACCAAGCGTCAGACTGGCTCACCCTGAAGCTTTACAGCTACTGAATGCCAAGTACGCCATTGAAAGAGTAGCTCTGAAGATATTCAGAATGCCAATCGGTATCAGATTAACCACACAGCAAAATGTATTTGTGGGGCAACTAACAAAACTTATTATCATCGGTTTTGTGGACAATACCACTTTTAGCGACCTCTATACCTCACACCCCTTCAATTTCAAACACTGCAACATCAACAGAGAGGTCTTTGATTCCTGCAAAACCGTACACACCTAGTTTTGGAACAGCTAATTTTATCATGGAATATCTCTGTCTGTTTTTGATAACCAAGAAACACCTGCAGGACTTGGGAGTCGTCGTATCAAGAGAAGGATATAGGGCTGGCTACACACTGTTCGCTTTCGATCTGATGCCTGACATGGTAGACGGCGACCACTATAATTTGATCAAAAATGGAAATCTAAAAGCTGAAATACATTTTAGTCAACCCTTGGCTATGAATGTGAACATGGTTGTATTCTCTGTATTCAACAGCATCATTCAGGTCAACCACACCCAACAGATTCTGTTTGACTATCTTTAAAATATTGTACAATGGACACTGATTAGATACGCAAGTTCTTAAGTCATCATAAATATGCTAACAAATAACTTTTTAGGTGCTTTTTCAAGCAACGGACTATGTGGGGAAATAGGGGTAGAAAGACCCCGCACACTCGCCTTTAACACAGATCCACATTACAAGACTGGAACACACTGGGTGGCCCTGTTTTCAGATATCGACACGGTTACAGTGTTTGACAGTTCAGTGGCGTTCCCTGAACATAGCATCTATGTAAAACCTATATTTAAGTATGTAAAAAAAGCTGCTGCTAGGGTAGAGTATAACAAGATGAGGGTACAGGATGCTCTAGCCATCACATGTGGGGAACATTGCATATATTTTATTAGTAAAAATGTCTGAGGCTATGACGTTTGGACATTTTTTTGCTCTATATTCGAGCGATCTTGTAAACAATGACAGTATTGTGAAATATGTAAAAGAAAATGCCAGGTCTACGTCAAGCTCTGTTGAAACAGAATACGATGTTTGTCAAAAGTGTAAGGTCGTGTAATATCTGCATGTGTAACGATGAATGTCCACAATAAAATAATTTAAACTTGAATTCAGATTATACATCTTTATTCTGACACCAGAACACACATTTTTAAAAGGCTTTTAAAAGATGGCAGAAGCATGTTGAAAAGTTAAGAGGGTTTATTACAATAAATTTTTAGTACAAACATTACACTGATAAACTTACTAAAGAAATAAAAGAAGAAAAATCCTTCAATATGTTATCTAGTCCAAAACTATATACACAAACATTGGAACACATATACATTGGATCAAACGTCATAAAAGAAAAAATCAGGCTGTGAGCCATGGGTGTGCTTTGGACAGGATCTTTTTTTTGAGGTTCCACAGACAAAGCAGGTATGCTCCAGAAAGGGGATAGCCAGGGAACAAAAGATGCTGATAGCAACTGGGGGATGGGGGCTTTCAAACTTTCAAGCATACGTCTGTGGTCAGCATTACTGACTATAGTCGTGGGAATGTTGAGTCAGCAGTGTGTAGAAACTGGTCCCAAACTCTAGGAGCGTTCTAAAGTGTTTTCGGGTGTATTAGACCTTTGACTAGGTCGTTCACGTGGGTCCAAACAACTGGCTGACCTTTGTAGAGGAATTCGCTCTGTTTATTCCATTAGGTCAGGTCTTTAGAAGCTGACATTTTACTTAGCAACACTTGCACTATCCCTATGTATCTTTGAATATTTTTTAAAGATCTTCAACTAAGACGTCTGAGGATGGCGGTGGTGACGGTAGTGGTGGTTGTTGATCTTGAGGTGTTGCAGGGGTTGGTGGAGACGGTTCAGAGTCAGATGTATATAGAGTTAGCTTGTTTTTTTCAGTATTCCATTGCTTGTAATATTGTAAAAAGTTTTGAAGCGCTCTGGAGTAAAGACCTGCTTTGTTGTGAGGTTTTAAATCAGTCTGGTTCAAAATGCCTTTAATTTCGGCATCTAGAAGTAGCTTTTGATTTTTCCGTATTTCCCAAGCATCATCGGGCCCAACTATTGCAGCTGCTGGCGCGGCACCAAGGTCATCTTTTGTTCATAATCCATCAGTTCCCTGCTAGGAGGCCTGTAATTAAGGGTATAGCTATGCCAAACAAAGAGCCTATAAAGCCGTCCAACTGATTTACCAGTTTCTTCTTGGAAATGAGGGAATCCCTTTTATTACTAAGCTTCTTGATAAGTTGATGCTTCTTCTTCAACACATGGAACTGGCTCTCTGATATAGGGACATAACCCTTAAGGGTGTTTAGGGTGATTTCTGAAATGTCAGCCACTAATTCGTCCGAAGACGCACACAGGATGGCCTTTCCTTGTTGGGGGCTAGCTGTGACTAGCATGTTTAGGAGGGCTAGACGCGCAGACATGCTCAACACCTTATATTATGAGGTTTAGAGTGTAAATGTTCCGAAAGTCTTTTAATGATTCTTTTTACAGGCTCTGAGTTTGGTTTAGGTTTGTAGGCGACGGAGCGATCGGGTGGGAAAATACCAGCACTTAGTCTATAGTCTTCTAGAGTACTGGGTTTTAAGTCTACCTATAAGTAGCCGTGGGGTTTCATGGTAGTGTCGTTAAAGGCTTCCAAGAAATACTGTGTGTTTCCGGGGTACATCTGTTTAGCTATGATACATATCTGTTGTTTGTCACTGGGGTTTTAAATAAAACAATGTATGAGGAGTTGAGAGCTATAGGAAAGCTGCTCTTACCCTTGTAAAACAAGTTCTGCATGATGTAGCATATGCTTAGATTACGATGGTGTGAATATTGAGTAAAAGCTTTTTCTATCTCAGGGTGATCCCCGCCTTCACGCATAAGATCACCTATAATCACCATGTTTACATGGCCTGAAGGTAACAATGTGTTGTTATTGATATTACTAGGTATGCCTTCTATAAATTTGATGTGGGGGAACCTTAGGGATAGTTCCGTATAAAGATCTTGCTAGCATGAATAAAGCCATACAATATTGTTAGTGGTTTGGGATAAAACCCCAGGAGCATTTTCTAATAGCTTCTTTATAAAATAACTTTTACCATAATTTGAGAGACCTGCTAAAACGCAGAGGAATGGAAGTTGTAATATGGTGTCAATAGTCGGGAGGATTCAAGACTTTAATGTACCTTTAATAACCGTACAGTAGGGTTTTGTAGACAGGACAATGTTATCAAACACTACACTTAAGGCTTTACGCAAGGGGTGGGTTTTAATTTTCCACCGTTTTTTGGACTGGACTTTTCTAGGCTGTTTTTCAACAATTGTAATATAATTTTCACAGTTGCTTGATATAGCGTATTCGTTCACCGGATCCTTTAGACTGTCAACATTTATTTTGACCGTATTGTTAACATTTAAGGTGATGCCTTTGACCTTCAGACACACTACATTGTTAGATGTTTTATAAGAATAGGTCTTGGGCCCAGATGAGGTGAACTCAACTTTTTACTTGTCCTCTTCTTGCTCACTGGTCCAATCTTCTAGATAATCACCTAGTGGAGGGTCTTCATCCCCTACTTTGCTCACAATAATAACAGAGTCAGCATTGTGATACAAACACCTGTCCTGATGTTTATCCAACAACCTGTAAAGCTCTTAATGAGCATACACGGTTGTGAAACAGGCTATGAAGATGTTTAGATTGTTACACATTGTGGGGTAATCTTTTGTGTATTTTCAACACAGAGCTGCGGTCTCATCATCCATAAACTTACAGCTGGACACCTGGTAACACAGCACAAAAAGGTACTTAAACAGTTTGTCAGAATCTATTAATGATCCTGTTTGACAAGTTTGTACGTTGTGTGAATTTTCCCCTTAAGGAGTTGAGGCAGAGCTTAGCTAATGGGGCCTGGCTAGGTTGACCTCGATGAACTCGAGCCTCAAGCTTATACTCTTGTGAGCGTAGTAATCATCGATGTGCTTTTGCTTAGAGGTCTCATTAATACACCATTCTGGAAGCCCAGATTCGTCTTGCTTGTCTCTGAGAAATAAGATGATATAATCAGAAAAGAGCTGGGTTGTATTCCTTTCAAAGTGCCATATTTCGAGTATTTTAACAAGTTGGTATCCTTTTACTATGGCCACTTGTACCTCAATGCTACACCAGGTCCCCGCCAGCATCCTTTGCTTGTCATTGTGTCTGTACTCGTCTCTTTGCTTTCAGCGCACGTTCGACATAGTGGGAACATTAGCTTACCATCGACTCTGTACAGTAGCACTGGGAAGTATTGCCTTTGGGGTTGATAGATTTGGGATTTAACTAGCCAAAAGTATTCATCTATGAGTGTAAAGTCCCTATATATGATGGTGGGATGGCCTAAGGGGTATAACTTCAGTTTGTTCACAAACGGATGTAGACTTATGAAACTGTAATAATGTATTTTCTCACCACAGCCGAGTTCCGCATCTGATGTTAGCATGTCTATCCAGGCATGCTCCCAAAGGGATCTCATAACAAAGCTGCAGGTTTCAACATATTGCGCCTTTACCAGAGTACGGTGGTGTAAGTGTTCAAACTTGGTACCCAACAGCCTGTTAAACTCGTAGTGTTTGTAACAATGATGAGAACCGTTGTAAAAGCACACGCTGTATTAAAAGGTCATTAGCACACAGTTAATTACAGCGAACCCATCTAGGTAATATGTCCTCAAACGGTATTTACCACCCTGTAAGGCCTGCTGAATGAAGATATTTTCCTTGTCAGAAGCGTACATGACCCATTAGATAGAGGGGGTTGAATAATGCTTCTCTTTACCTTTATAGAGGTCAGGTGGTCCTAGAGCTATGCTTTCAGGTTTTAAAAACGTGCTTGTAGATAAACATACACATGGAAGCCAGCGTAATGTGTTGAAAAGAGTCTGTGTATTCTATGGATTTTGTCATCTTGGGTGTGCTGAGTTTTGTAGGAAGCTGGCCTGGTGTGTGGTGAACACCTATGGTGTTATCGCCCTATAACAGGTCCAGGTATCCCCTATTAGTGTAGTGTAGGCAGTGTCTAGGAAGCCAGGGATCTCTAGAGGTAGCTGTGGATGAGCACCCAAGACTTATCTAGGGGGCATGTAAAGCTTATGCAATACCACTATAGGCACACAGCACTTTCACACATGAAAGAACCGCACAGTGTTACAAAAATGAAGGTACTTTATTGTAGTAACACAAATACTAGAATAATGAATAGGCAAGCCCCCAACTGGAGGTAAGTACACACACTATTATATACACATTAGCAATCAGTCAGTAGCATAGAAAGCAATAAGCATTGGTAAAAGCAACAGCAAACAGTGAGGGCCCTAGGGTAGGGCCAACCCATATATAAAATCATTAGAATGTGAAAGGTAGTCCCCCACCCATGGAACTGGAATCAGTAGAATGGAGCTGGAGATAGAAAATTAGTTACTTAACTGTAACTGTAGTTCTCCAGTTCTCTTCTAGCTGAGGTCAGGGCAAGAACAAGTGCAACCTTCCATGACAAGAATTTTATGTCTGCCCTGTAAATGAGTTCAAATGGATGTTTCATCAATTGAGACAAAACTATATTAAGCTGCCAGGATGGCGGTGGTGGTCTGACCGGCGGGAAAGAACAAAAAAGTCCTTTAAGAAACTGCTTGATAATTCTTGTCGACCAGAAGGATGGTGAGTCTCCTGATCGCCTATAATGCGAAATAGCAGCTAAGTGGACCTTAACTGAAGAATTTGCCAAACCTTGTCTGGCTAAAAGAAAGAGATAAGGTAGCACTTGCTCTGGTGATGAGGAGAAAGGGTGAACCTGAGCTTGTTTACACCATATGCAAAATCTTCTCCACTTAAGTCGATATGATTTAATGGTGCTATCAGCTACCACTTTAGAAAGAATGACTCTACAGTCGGAAGGAATGTTCAAATGTTCTAATTCATGGTGTTCAGGAGCCAGGTAGTCAAATTAAGTGATGCTGGATCTGGGTGGAGAACTAGACCGTCGCCCAACAGGCGAGGTATCACTGGCAGAGGTATGCTGCAGCTCTCTGACAGGAGAAGTAACTCCGTAAACTAATGCTGACGAGGCCATGCTGGGGCTATCAGAAGGATCTTGCAGTTCTTGTTCTGATTTTGGCCAGGACTCTTGGAATGAAGGGAATGGGAGGAAAAGCGTAAGCATAAACGCCTGACCAGGCTATTGAAAACGCATTCCCCCGAGAGCCTGGATGGTGATCCCGACTTGCATAAAATAGGCATTTTGCATTCTGGGGAGTGGCAAAAAGATCGAGGTTTGGTTTGCCCTACTGAGAGAAGATGCGATCCAGCACATTATGATTTAGCTCCCATTTGTGATTGGATGTTTTCTGCCTGCTGAGAGAATCAGCAATAATGTTCAGAGTTCCTGGTAGGCGTTCTGCTCCAAGATGCACTCCCTGTAGGATGGACCAGTTCCAAATACATTAAGATTCTCAATATAAGAGCAGCGATCTGGTTCCCCCCTGTTTGTTGAGATAGTGCATCGTTGTGGTGTTTTCTGTACGTATGAGTACCAACATTTTTTTTTATCCTTGGTAGAAAAGCTCAAAGTGCTAAGTGAACTGCTTTCAGTTCGAGATAATTGATATGGTAAACTTTCTGATGAGATTCCCACTTGCCTTTGACCATTAAATCTTGAAGGAAGATTCCCCAGCCTTCCAAGGATGCATCTGTTGTGATTACCCATGGGGCTAGTTGCGGAAGAAAAGAAAGACCTACTGACAGGTGAGATGATTGGTTCCACCAAGACAGATGTGATCTCACTGGTTTCATAACTTTGATTACGTCATTGAAAGATCCCTTGGACTGTGTCCACTTATTGTCCAACTGCTCTAGAAGTGGACGCATTTTAAGACGACAGAATGGTACAAGTGAGATGCAGGAAGACATCATTCCCAGTAGGGACTTGAAGAGGCAAACTGAAACAGATCTTTTTTTAACAAGACTAGCTAAATAAATTAGTTTCTTCTGCCTTTCTTTTGTAGGAGCCGCCTTGGAGCCGGATGTGTCTAGAACTGAACCCAGGAATGTCCTTATTTTCAAGGGTTGGAAAGCTGATTTGCTGCGATTGATAGTTAGGCCTAGCTTCCCAAACAGGTCTATGCAGGCTTTTGTCTCTCTTTGAGTCTGCGATCTGGGCCTTGCCTTGATGAGACAGTCGTACAGATATGGAAAGACTTGAAGTTTGTGGCTTCTGAGGCCGAAAGGAAGTACCTTGAACTGGAAATGCTCTTCGGCTACTACGAATCTGAGGAATCTTCTGTGGGATTGATATATAGGAACATGGAAATGGGTCCTGAAGATCTAGAGTTGACATATAATCTCCTGGATTGAGAAGGGAAAGGATATCCTGTAACGTCTTCTGGACAAGAAAGAAACAAGAATAAAACCCCTTGTTTCTGTCCCAAACAGGGAACTTTCCTATAGCTCCTTTTTTAAGCATTGTCCGGACCTCCTTTCTGAGGAGCTTCAGGTGCTTCAGGGAGCATGGAGGAGGGGGTCTTGGTGGTGGAATTTGCATGAACTCCAGTGTATGGCCAAATTGAATAATGTTTAACACCCAACAGTCAGAGGTGATAATTTGCCAATTGTGCAGGTATTGGGAAATCCTTCCTCCTATATGAGACTTGAAGAAGGATAGGTAGCCGAAGTAAGGGAGAAGTCATTGTCTGCGTCCTGATTCTCTGGTTTGTCATCCTGCTCTTGTTCTATGTGTGGTTCTAGCATATGCTGCCTGTGGAGGTTGCCTCTGCTGATATTGGGCTCGAAAGGATTCAAAATTGGAGATGGAAGAAGGATATTTATACTGTTGAAAGCCCCCTCTGTAGGATGGATATCCCCTTCCTCTGGCACCCCGAAAGGGTTGCCTTTTGAACTGCAAGGGACATTGCTTTGTCTGTATCAGTTTTAATAGCCTCATCGACATGTTTCCCAAATAGGGCTTCCCAATCAAAAGGTAAGTCAAGAATTTTGCTCTGTACTAGTGGTCTAAAAGAAGCCAGGCCTGTCTCCTTAAAAGAGATGCGCCTGCCAGCTGACGAAAGGGCGTAGTAGCAATAACCATTGCGCAGTCGATGACTTCAGCTGAAGTCCTTTCCACTTCCTTTATTATCTTCACTGCTTCTGCTTTTGATTCCTCAGGAAGATGGTCTATGTAAGGAGCTATGTCAGCCCATAGCAGTTTGTCATATCTTCCTGTTACAGCTAATGAGTTTGACATCCTTACCGTAAGAGAGGACATCAAGGAGAAGCGCTTTCCAATTTTTCAAGCCTTCTCCCTTCTTTATCAGGTGGAGCAGAGATTGGAGCTGAAGAATTTCTAAACCTGCACTGTGCTGCTTGAGTGATAACAGAGTCTGGCTTGGGATGTCCAGGCAGGCACGCTGGGGCGTCCTCTGATGCCTTATATTTGTGTGGTGGGATTTTTTATTACTTTAATACCTTCGCTCCATAGGTAGTCTACTATAGGTATCGATCTTACGCTTTTTTTTAAAGAGCTCCTTAAAGTCATAGAGAAAGCAGTCCATTTGTTTTGTAGGCATAGCTAGTGCAAACCTCTTCACTGCCTGTTCCAACAAACTGTAAAAAATCCACCAATGTCACCTGGTGGAGAGTCTACAGGGATTGGGGAGGGAGAAGATGGTGAAGGTATCTGATAGTCATTCCGTTCCGTAATATGATCTGTCAATTCCCCCTCTTCCCTGTCATCGTCATATGTTAACGGGTCTTGTGTTGGAACAGAAAGAGGTGTGTGTGGAGGCACATCTAATGGTAATACCCGTGGTCTAACGGGTGTGGAAGGAGGTGGTACTAGTGAAGGTATAATTGTCTGCTGGTCTTCCGATTCAACTGGTGGAAATCTTTTCCCATAGTCCGCTAACATTAATTGGAGGTCTGAAATAAGTGACCCTGGCATAGGAAACATCTGTTCCTGGTACGAATATTGATCATCAGGAGAATAAAAGGATTGAGGGTCATACTGGTTATCGTCTCCCAAATCCTGACACTTTATATAGCTCAGAGGGACTATGGGCCACTCTAAATGGCCCTTCCTCATCCGTTTCATCACCCTCTAAAAGATGAGCAGGAATTAAAGGTGAAACTTTACTAGGTAATGTGTGTGACGGCGTGACGGATGTTAACTTTCTTGGTTTTCCTATAATATCCACCGTCAACGGCATTGTCAACGGTATTATCGATGCTGTCATTGTCGACGGTAAGGATGTCATCGTCAACGATGGTCTCGTCTTTGGAACCGTCGACGGAGATGAGGTAACTGATATCTTTAGCGTTGAAGACCTGATGGAGGAGGCCGTCGACGACAGCGTTGTAGTCATGTGGACATTGGAAGCAGAGTATACTGTATAAACCGTTGTTGATCTAGATGCCGTAGATGATGCCGTGCAGACTGTTTTCAACGGTTTGATAGAAGGCTTTTTGAAAGAATGTTTAGACGTTGAAGGTAGCAGAGGAGGTTTAGAAGACGCTTTTTTATAAGGTCTGAGGGGACAGAAAGTTCTCTCCTTTCCCTGTGTGAGGATACAGCACTTTCGTGAGGAGAACTTGAAGAGCTGTGCGCCTTGTAAGACCCATGTTAGGTCTTTTTAGTAGCTTTTTTCGGTTGGTCCTCTATATGACCCGTTTGAGGTGATCTGTCCCTTTTTTTAGCCTGTCTGGAGGGAATAGAGGAGTCCTCAGTGTCTGAACCAGGAACAGCATCCTTCCTTGTCTTCAGTTTCTGGAGCCAAGTAAGAAGCCTGCCCTCTCTGTCTTTAAGGGTCTTGTTAGGAAAGGTTCTATATACCTTACAATCCTTAGCAGAATGTTGTGGATAAAGGCAATATAAGCAGTATTTGTGGGGTCCTCAAAGTGAAGTCTCTTCTTTCCCCAGGTCTTGCAGGCCCTGATGAGACCCTACCTCTCCTTGTCAGACATGCTGAAAATTACAGAAATTGAGTGTACAGCAGTCTAGAGAAAAGACCTGGAAGCCTTTGACTAGAAACAGCAGTTTCTTGAGGAGAAAAATACCAGAATAAATTCCAGAAAGATATGACTGAGCAGAGCTCAGTGGAGACTCTCTAGCACGACGTGCGGTAGAAAATCTGAGGCACTGGAGCTTCTCACAGGAGTTTTCAAGAGGGAAGGTCAGCCTGATTGGCTGAAATCTGGTTTGGGACTTTTTTCCTCAAAAAGACAAGGATAGACTACTAATGTGATAGGCTTTAAGCCTGCATACATTTTAGTTATCATAACATTGCTTTTATACAACACAGGGGACTCCCATCTCGACAACGGGAAATGATTCAAGCATGTGAACCTATGAATGTTCCAATACTGCAGTAACTAGGAACCCCAAGAGGTGAGTACCAGAGTGACCCTGAGCGCCCAGGAGAGCAGAGGTAAGTACCTGGTTTTCCTAAAATCCAAGAGGAGGACTTTGGAAAAGGATTATGCAAGACACAACCAAGACTAGAAGAACCAAAAGGTGGAGCCTGACAGAAGAGGACCTGCAAATGAAGGTGACTAAGTCCAGTTCATGATGGAGTGTCCAGTTGTGACAGGAGCCACTACCCACCCTTCTGTCAATGCAGGACCAGGTCGACGGTGGGCAAAGAAGGTCAGCAGTGCAGGACCGGAGAGGAGTAGAAGTCCCAGAAGTAATGCAAGTGATGTCGGCGGTCAAGATGCAATTGGTTAGTGGTGCTGGAAAACCACCAACAAGCCTTGGAAAATGCAAGAGACACAGAAGGAGGTTTGCAAGGCTGAAGAGGACCAGCAAGGTCCAGAAGACTCGACCCAAGGAAGGGTAGTCTGGGGTGACCTTAAACAGCTGGGAGACTCACACAAAGAGGAGGCAGCCCCCACAGGTGACCCACTGACAGCAGGTACAGGAGTCGCAGTGAGGCCCACTCAGCACACCTGAAGAGGAGTCCCACGTCGCTGCAGCAGCAAACAGGAGACTGTGCTTTGCAAGAAGGAGTGCTGGGGGCAAGGACTACACAGAGCCTGAAGGTCCCTTGGAGGCAGAGCAAACAAGCCTTGGTAGGTGCAATAGTCACGGTGCACAGGGGTACTGTGCTGCAAGGAAAGGCAAGGGCTTACCGTCTCCCAAGTTGGACAGCTGTTAGAGAGGACCAAGAGGACCACCCCAGACTACCACCTGTGTTGAAGGATCCATGCACTTCTGGAGGAGAGCAGATCCACGCAGCAAGTCATTATTGCAATGTGTGCCTGCAGATGCAGGGGAGTGACTCCATCACTCCAAGTAAGATTCCTTCTTACTTCTTGAGCAGACTGAAGACTCGCCGCCCTCAGAGGATGCACCACTGGGGAAATGTTGCAGTTGCTGGAACGAGCCAGAGAAACAATTTTGCAGAGCGGACTCCTCGCTGTAGTTGCAGATTGTCAGTTCCTGGAGGGTCCAGTTGCAGTCCCAAGGCCAGAAGACGAAGTAAACGATGCAGAGGAATCATGCTAGAATCGTGCATGTGAAATCTGAGGACCCTCCGAAGGGGGAGACCCTAAATACCCCACAAAGGGGGATTGGCCACCTAGCAGGGTGACCACCGATCAGGAGGGGGCTGTGACATCACCTACCTAACCTGACCACTCACATGCTCCCAGGGGCCATTGCCTACCTTGGATTCAAGTAGGCAGAATCAAGTGCCCACCTGGAGGAGCTCTGGGCCTCACGCCTACGGTGGTGATGGACAGCAGAGTAGTCACTCCCCTTTTCTTTGTCCAGTTTCACACCAGAGCAGGGACCAGTGGTCCCTGTACTGGTGCAAACCGGTTTATGCAAGGAGAGCACCAAATGTGCACTTCAAAGCATACCAGTGGCTAGGGGAAGATACCCCTCCCAAGCCATGTAACACCTATTTCCAAGGTAGAGGGTGTTACCTCCCTCTCCCACAGGAAATCCTTTGTTCTGCCTTCCTTTGCCTGAGCTGTCAAGCAGCAAGAGGGCAGAAATCTGTCTGAGGAGTGACAGCAGCACGGTCTGCCCGGAAAACCCCTGAAGACTGGTAGGAGCAATGCTGGGGATCCTCTAAGGAGCCCCCAGAGTACATGGAATCATACAACCAATAATGGCAATAATACCAAACATGCCCAGGTTCGGAGTTACCATTATGTAGCTGGACACAGTATGTCCAGTACACAGGTAAAATAGCTTCCCCGAACTTACGAAGTCCAGTGTAATGGTACTGGAGTGCGTAGGGGCACCTCTGCTCATGCAGGGGTGCCCTCACACACCGGTAATTGTACCCTGCCTTCTGGGCTAGGCGGGTCTACCATAGGGGTTACTTATAGTGACCTGTAGTGAAAGGGAGCATGCACCTTTTCACGCAGGCTGCAATGGCAGGCCTGCAGACACATTTTGCATGGGCTCCCATGGGTGGCACAATACATGCTGCAGTCCATGGGAAACCCCTGCCCTGGGTGCCTAAGTGCCATATACAAGAGACTTATATGGGGACACCAGTACTCCAATTGTGGGTGTGCAAAGTCCTAAGTAACCAACTCTAGAGGGAGAGAGCACAATCACTGGGGTCCTGGTTAGCAGGATCCCACTTAAAACAGTCACAGCATACTGACAGCAGGCAAATAGTGGGGTTAACCATGCCAAAAAGAATGTCTTTTCAACAGGTTTCAAAACCTTTTCCTGTTTAGACATCTCCACCACAATGTCTCTGAATAGATTGTATTCTTTTTGCAACATCATTACATCCGTCTGATAGTAAGCTTTCAACTCTGGTTGAAAATGAAACGTATTTTCACGATTTTTACCATACCATTGTAGAAAGCTCTCTTTCTTCGCAGACATCATATACTCAACACCGTAGCTGTCGGGCGGAGGCATGGGACCTTCATAATTCTGATTCTCCCAGGTGTTAAAACAGTGGGAGAACCTTTACACCCTGGAAAACCAAAGGCTTTTGGCAACTTGCTCAATTTTATGGGTAGAAAATTCAGGGTATCAATGAACCTTATTTGTAAAGGCACAGCCATTAACAGCATCAGTTTGGAGCCCTGGGCGATACGTTCTACGGGCATCTTTTCACAAATCATGTTTTGCAAAATAAAGAATGAGTCATATGCTTTTGAGTTATGCGCCATCAGCGTATACCCTTTGAATTTTAACTAAACAAAAGTACTGAAAAAATCGTTCACACATGAAAGGCCTTCAAACTCCCAGTTGTCATCGGAAGTTAGATGATGATCGTAAATATAGTTAGGTTGGTGTACACCTGTCTCTTTTGTACACTCTATATCAAACACTATATAGTCTACTGTTTTGGTCTGAGGCCACCCTTTAACCATGTAACACATGTGTTCTGTTCCCGTCTGAAAAGATGATGCTTTACACCTGGGACATTTCATGCCTTTGCATTTGTGATCTTTGGCTACATAGTGCCCACACCCCCATAGTCTGTTTTAAGGATGCACCGAACAAACCTGTTGTGTATGCTCAAACAGTTTCGTTTACACGTTTCCAACCTATTACATGTGCGAAACCTCACCTTCTGATCGGCAACTACGACACAGTCGTCACTTTGACATATTTTACACTGCATTTCACAATGGTGAGTTGAATGAGTGTTGTAGATGTGGTTGCAATGGGTGCACACGTACTTGGCTCCTAGAAAACCCTTCAGGTTCAAGATGCCATAAAAGTGATTTTCATGATGGAGAACATCAACTGTCTTGTTTTTCACATGCTCCCGGGTTGTGAAGTACTTCCAAGATCCGTTGAAGTAAAGAACTTTTACTGCAATGGCAAAATAGTTCCCAAAAAGTCCTAGGTCCCCTAACTGACCAGTCTGTCATGTGGTATTTCAAGCGTCGCATGGGCTTCAGCCACTCTTGACATAATATCCGTATCTGGCGTGCTGCGGTCCAGCAGTAACCCAGGAATGCTAGCCCCTAGACACATGTTTGATGTTCCCTTGTTAAAGTAGAGCAACCAACGCTGTTTCTGTCCAATGATGTTACTTTACAAAATACTCTTCAAAGGTCTGGAAACACTACCCTCGCAGCCCCGAACAACGAGGGCGATGACTTTGAAGGTCTCATACGCTACTATTTCTGCCTTACTCCGTGAAAGATTAGAAAGGTTTTCTGGAAATTCCATAGTGTCAAACACATCATGCAACGTTGTCTGGTGAACAAGGGACTGTCAGTGCTAAGTCCCTGGAAGCGCAGTTGGAAGAAATCATTAGGCCCTACAGCATGTAACAAACGCTCTATGAGCATTTATACAGCCTGGGGGATAGCTAAAAGCCCTTGATCAGACGAGTTTATTAATTCCAGGTTAACAAACCTCAAATATTCGTAATGCTCTGCAGTGTTAAATCCTCTCTTTAGTACACCAGTACCTTCTAATACTCTCTAAAAACACAGGCTCTGAATCCTGATTGGGGACTGGTGTTGTATGGCGAGCTCTCAGGTGAAATATTTTGGGATAGTTGACTTTGGATCAGAGCAGGCACATTTTTAAGCCTCCGTGTAGCACATATTCTGGCTTTTTTTAATTTACTTATTAAACGCCTGTGCTGCTTAGCGCTATTAGTCCACTTTTGTTTTTGACAGGCCACCCGTTTTTAGGCAACCTCCCATAGCCTATTTGAACAGGATCTATTGTATTTGTGAGCGGTGTCCTTGGAGCTTCCACTACTATAGACCTAGCAGCAGGACCTTCTAGGTGTCCAGGGTATTTGAGTCTCTCAACTTTACTCTGTGAATGCCTGAAATTTCTGAAGCTCATGATGTTCTCTCCTAAATTTATGTTTTGAGGCCTAACAGGGGCTGATTTATATAGTGCTGTCAATGTGTTTGGAACTTTGAGAACTTGGCTAAGGGATTCTAGCTGCTTTTTGTTCTTGAGGACTCGTAAGAACTGAAGGGCATTAGTAAGAATATCTTTGACCTTCTTTTCATATTTTGACCTCTGGACAGCTATATTAAAAAATCTGGAACCATCACTCTTTAGGGAGTGCTGTATGCCTAGTCATGCCAGTATAACAGATATGTCTGCAGCGGCTGATTCACAAGCTTGTAACACCTCTGTTCTACACCTTTCCACCCTCTGAATTATCTCCCTCTGGGCATCCCTCAAGGAACTGTTCTCGCTTCCTGCCTCCCGAGTTTTAAGGTCTTAGAGTTCAGCTTGGATTTTAGCTTTCTGACAGCCTGTTGTATGACCTTGATATGTCCCTAGTATGTTTTTTTGGTTCAAAACATCCTGTTCTGGGGCAGTAGCTGCAGCAAATGGGGTAGGGTGTATATTATCACGGAGCGCACCTAGTACAGTTCTCTGGTTACCATCAACAGCCCCATTCTGAAGGTCAGGACTTGGGTGGGTGAAAAAAACAGGGTCCCAGTGCAAGCACCCCAGCGCTCCGGAGGATGGTTCCTCGCTGGACACTGTTTCAGAATTCTGATTTTGAAACCCGCTCCACCCTGTACTACTGTTGGGGTATGTTGAGGTGGATGATGGTAGATTTACACTTGATGGGGGCTGGTGGGATCATGCACTCCTGGTGGTGTAATCTGTGACATCAGATATGGGGAATTTAAATGCTGGATGTAATAGCTCAGGGTCGTACAGGTGTAGGAATCGCAGGGACAGGGAACAGGTGATTACAGAACAGGTGGTTGCGGCCCCTCAGGCTCTACACTAGAAGGCACACTGTGCACGGATGCTGGTGTTTCAGGACTCTCCATCACCCTTGTCAGGGCCCTGACAAGCCCTATACATGAAGAATAAAGGTCCTCTATGGGGTGATCATTTTCAAGCATTGAGTCCCAAAGACTATACGGAATAGTTATAGACGGTTTTGGGGGTGGCCCTCTAAGGAGCACATCTAAATTAGACACCTCAGACATTGAAAATTTACAGACCTGCGGACTATGGGGACCTGCCTGAGGTGTAACGGTATTTTTTAAGGATAGATCTAAAGGAACTGTTTGAGCTCCGGGACCGCCAGCTTCTTCTTCCAGTTCTTTAAGGAACGGTGATTCACTATTGGATTTTTGCCTGGCTTGAGATCCCCTTCAATGGTTTTACACATCCGCTGCTGTTGTGTGTCTGCAGCAGGAAGTGTGCACCCTTTGGGGTCTCCAGCCCTAAGCACAAATGGAGTTTCTGTAGGAGTGTTCAGTGTACTGGTTATAGGCTTTATGTGTGCTGTAGCGGTTATAGGAAAGAATGTCTTTAAGGCCTACATTTATATAGGCCTTGCATGTTTTGTTCTGATGCACAGTGCAGCTCTCACCGGCTCTTGATGGCTGGTTGTTTTGTAGGGTCTTGGTGATGTCCTTTAGAGGCATTGACGTCCGCTTAGCCTTATGTGGGACTCCTCTATAGATCTTTTGTGATGGCTCTATAATGTCTACATAAAAAATACATATTACATATTATTACATATTTGTTTTCTACCGCCCTTCACTTTATGCTAGAGGAACAAGCTGTTTGAAAGAGAAAGGCATTAGGATTCATTTGACTCTGCATTTTGTAAAGTAAAAACACACCTGAAATGTTCCTTTGCGGTGTCCCTTTTTTATAGGAGGTCCGTCCTTAGGCACTGAAGACTTCCTTTGTTGGACCTTCTTTTTTGCTTGTGGTTCTAACTTTTGTGGCGGTATGCTGTCCTTGTATGTCTCCAGGGGACCTGTAAAGAAAAAAGGAACAAATGTCACATTTACAATATAATACACAAACTTGGCACGCTGTCTGAGGGCCCCACCTATAGGGCCTCTAAGGGGTGTTTGGACTGTCAGGGTTGCTGTTTACTTAGCGTTTACACCAGGGCCCATTTTATTTACCTGCAAGAGCCGTATCCTGCTGCACTATGGGTGCTGCATCTTGAGCCTCTAGGATTTGCTGTAGCGAGTTGACCGCCAGCTGTACTTCAGCATCATAACCTGTAAAAAACACACAAGCACAGGAAAAGATTTTTAGAAAATAAAAATTTAACCAATAAGACAGTGTTGTTGAGACTGGTAGGTTGACAATGGTCTCTGAACTATAAAGCTCTAAATAGATGTACCTTGCTGAAAGGCAGCCGTTTCCTTGTCGGCCCACATTAGTTCTGGGAGATCCTGCGTACAGAAGAGACAAACTTGGCTTTAAAAAAAAACACTCTAAGAATCACAGGTGGCTTTAGACCATAACTCATTTTGCACCACATTTCATAAACACCTGACAATGACTCATTTTGAATTATGTACTAGTCAAGAGTAATATACTGCTAAAAATCATAACACAACAACCTGGTAAAGCAACCACTCCCAGGAGACTGCGCAGTTAAGTAAAACACATGAAATATAAACATAAAGGGCACTGATTACCACAACATTTTTACAATATTTGTTCAGAACTGCAACTGAGTATTTTGCATGAAAAGTTAAGCATATAAACACAAGACCCTCAAGAAGTCTCTTTCATTGGCTGTTTTAAATTATGATCCTGGCTAGACCCTGAGCCACACCTACTTTTCTAAGAGATTTACTGTGTGCACAGCACACATATTCAAAAGACTACGAAAATATAAAAAGGTGGTAAAACTGTTACGCAGGGGCACAAGCAGAAAGTTACAAGTGGCATCTAAAGTGTGGACTGGGATTGGGTGTAAATTGAATTTAAGAAATTCCCAAGACGTTTTAGGATTACAAGGTCTCAGGGTCCTATGCACACACATTTCTCAATAAACCGGCACTGCCAGGAGCTTCCACTTTTGAAGGCAGTGGAAACACAGTCAACTAAAGGAAGCCTTCAGATCATGCTGTTATGGCCAAGAAAGATTTGAACTCATTTGTCCACCAATTAATCACCCACCTAGTGTAATATGCATAATATGGAAGTACGAAAAGGGAATGTTTGTAGGGGCAAGAGCGATAAAATGCTCATATTTCACGATCATAGATCTAGGGGAGCTGGAAATATAATCCCTCTGTGGATTACAGAGAATCTATAAAACTGTTCCGTCAAGAGTCGACTGCCTCGACGTACCTGTACGGACGGACATGAGATTCAGCGCCCTGGGACACCGGCCACAAGCACCATGGCAGCTTCACTAGACTCTGCGCTTGTCTTTGCTGCACAGCTAGTGACAGTAATGCGTGGTAATGGTCACCGGCCAGGTCAACATATATTAAAATCCACGTAAGCATGCTGCCTTTATGGTATGCTTAAACCAACAGAACACAGGGGACACCATAAGGCTGCTTAAGAGCACCTGATTACTGCAGAGACATGTCAAAGGAAACACCAATCCAAAGCTTAAGGGGTTCCCTGTGGAATTGAACTCATCAGAAAGAAGCAAGGGGTATTCTGTCTCATGCACTGAGGTGTAAGGCATCATGGGCCAGATGTATCAAAGGTTTCAACCCATTCCTTGTCTATGGGAAAATGTGTTTGTACCTATGGCCCCATGTCCTGACGTGAGCACACGGAGCTGTGGATAATCCAGCATGTGTTGGTCCAACCACCAAAAGGAATAGGATATTCCTAAATGCATTGATGAAGGCCTGAGAACACTGGTGTGTGGAGTACTGGGGCTTGCCCTGCACCAAGCGTGAAGTGCATATCCCTGCATGTGTTGTTCTGAGCACAAAAACAGGGGATATTACTGCATGTGGTGCCCTAAGTACACAGATACAGTGCATATCCCAGCATGTGCTGTCCTGAGCACACAAAAACAGGAGATATTACTGCGTGTGCAGGCAGCTCTGACCCCACAGCACCACACACCCTGAAAAATGGCTTCAAGGAGTTATAAAAGCCTTAAGGTTACAAGTAGGGGTGCCACTCAAAACCTCCAGCAATATGGTGCATGATTAGTCACAATTAATACAAGCCCCACCTGTGTTCAAAACTGCACTGTACATATACAACATGCCATTGTTATTTACTCTAAGTAGAAGATGGCTTGCACCAACACTTTGCATCCTGCCCTTCTGCGTCATACTTTTAACTGTATGATAGGATGTAAGATTTCTTTTGTGGGCTTTTCCATTAATTTATTTTTCATTTAGTGCAAGTTAGGAATGGCCCCAAACATTTTCATTTACTTTTCTAGGAAAGGCAAAATAATTTGCAGAGCATTAGGATTCCCATTCATTTGTGCATGATAGCAGTTACCAAACTTGATAACTTAAAACTTTACTTCAAACATCTCCCCAGGCCTTAAAGTAGCCCAAGGTCAATGGTGTTAATCATTAAAATTAAAAGATTAGTCAGAGACCGGTGATCTGCGGGCCCTGTGAAACATTAGGAAAAAAAGAATAAAAAGTTGGTTTTCTAGTTCTATATGGCCTTGGATGGGCCACAACCGTTCCTTGGATGGGCCTGGCCCATCTTGCCCACCCTCTAGAAGCAGGCCTGTGTGTGACACAAAGTTATGAACACAAAAACAGCAGTCTGGAATGCAGGCTGAGTATTTACCAGTGGCTGAGATTAATTCAAGCATTCCATCCATCACTGTTAGAAATGGGGTCTTTGGTTGACAGTCAGGTTACCCCCTGTTCAAGCAAGGACCCTCACTCTAGTCAGGGTAAAAGAGAATCACCCTCAGCTAACCCCTGCTTACCCCCTTGGTAGCTTGGCAGAGCAGTAGGCTTAACTTTAGAGCGCTAGGTGTAAAGTATTTGTACCAACACACACAGTAACTTAATGAAAACACTACAAAATGACACAACACCGGTTTAGAAAAATAGGAAATATTTATCTAAACAAAACAAGACCAAAACGACAAAAATCCAACATACACAAGTCAAGTTATGAATTTTTAAAGATTAAACTCAAAAATAGCGCTTAGAAACAAAAATGCTTCAATGAGATGTTAACACGGCGTCGTGACGGAGTCGTTCCCAACAAGCCGACACCAGCGGCGCCGGACACGGAGTCGTGTAGACCCCCAAGTACAGTACCTTTGGTGAAGAGTGAAAACAAGCCGAGGCGCGAAGTCAGGAATCGCGGCGTCTGTGCGAAACGTTGAATCCGTGCACTTCAAGCGGTGTCGTCACGACGTGGTGCAGCGACTTCCACGGAGTTGCGGACTTCAGCGGAGCTGCTGCGGCGACGGGCCTGCGAAGAGTGTCGCGTTCCAGCGAAGGTCACGGCGTCAGGTGCAGGCGGCGTTACCGGATTCAGCAGCGGCGTCGGTCCGGAGTCGTCCGAAGTCGATTTCCTTGGATTTCCACCAGCTTTCCTTTCAAGGGCCCAGGGACTGGACAGGGCACCACTTGTCAGAGCAGGAGTCTCTCCAGAGACTCCAGGTGCTGGCAGAGAGAAGTCTTTGCTGTCCCTGAGACTTCAAACAACAGGAGGCAAGCTCTAACTCAAGCCCTTGGAGATTTCTTCACAAGATGGAAGGCACACAAAGTCCAGTCTTTGCCCTCTTACTCTGGCAGAAGCAGCACTGCAGGAAAGCTCCACAAAGCACAGTCACAGGCAGGGCAGCACGTCTTCCTCAGCTATCAGCTCTTCTCCATGCAGAGGTTCCTCTTGGTTCCAGAAGTGTTTCTCAAGTCTGTAGATTTGGGTGCCCTTCTTATACCCTTTTTAGTCTTTGAAGTCACCTTTCTTCAAAGGGGACTCACACCTACTTGTGAAATCCTGCCTTGCCCAGGCAAGTCATCAGACACACAGAAGGGGGTTGGAGCCGGCATTGTCAGAGGCAGGCACAGTCCTTTCAGATGAGAGTGACCACTCCACCCCTCCCTCCTAGCAGAGATGGCTAATCAGGAAATGCAGGTTACACCCCAGCCCCCTTTGTGTCACTGTCTGGTGTGAGGTGAAAAACAACCCAACTGTCAAACTGACCCAGACAGGGAATCCACAAACACGGCAGAGTCACAGAATGGTTTAAGCAAGAAAATGCTCACTTTCTAAAAGTGGCATTTTCAAACGCACAATCTTAAAATCAACTTTACTAAAAGATGTATTTTTAAATTGTGAGTTCAGGGACCCCAAACTCCACATGTCCATCTACTCTCTAGGGGAATCTACACTTTAATCATATTTAAAGGTAGCCCCCATATTATCCTGTGAGAGAGACAGGCTTTGCAACAGTGAAAAACGAAATTGGCAGTATTTCACTGTCAGGACATATAAACCACATTACTATATGTCCTACCTTATCCATACACTGCACCCTGCCCTTGGGGCTACCTAGGGCCTACCTTAGGGGTGCCTTACATGTAAGAAAAGGGAAGGTTTAGGCTTGGCAAGTGGGTACACTTGCCAAGTCGAATTTACAGTGTAAAAATACACACACAGACACTGCAGTGGCAGGTCTGAGACATGATTACAGAGCTACTTATGTGGGCGGCACAACCAGTGCTGCAGGCCCACTAGTAGCATTTGATTTACAGGCCCTGGCACCTCAAGTGCACCTTACTAGGGACTTACTAGTAAATCAAATATGCCAATCATGGATAAACCAATTACATACAAATTACACGGAGAGCATATGCACTTTAGCACTGGTTAGCAGTGGTAAAGTGCTCAGAGTTGAAAAGCCAACAGCAACAGGTCAGAAAAAAATAGGAGGCAGGAGGCAAAAAGACTGGGGATGACCCTGCATAAGCAAAAGTCCAACACGACCCCCTACCAGCCTAAAGCCAGGGGAGAACAATCAATACCTTGATGTACTTCCCTGATTGGGGCGATAGAACAAGGACCCAGGCCCACAACAGCAGGGGCATGTTCCAGTTCCTTCCTGACTCCAGTTGGATCCCTCTGTCCATACTCTCAGGGCCCACTAAGCTAACCCATGGGAAACCCTTCTCCACATCTACAGACACCATCTGTGCAGCATCTAACTTTACTTTGATCACAGATGTATTGCAATGGGCAGATAGTACCACCAGGGCCAACACAGTGGTGTTGCCCACTCCACCCCCGGGGTGTGACCCTCGTCCCCCCCCCAGGGGCAACTCTGTCCACCAGGACAGCAAGCCACGGTGGCCCCAGACAACTGTCAGGGATGAGAGCCCGACCTCAGGCCTCTCCAACCACTGTGACTGCGGAGAGTGGGGGGCGGTAGCCCCAGGTGCCTGGCACCCTTTGACCACTCTCTCTTCCACCAGGTCAGGGATGACAACCTGACCCTGGTCCTCCCCTCTGGGGCTCTGTATCCTACCTGCAGAAGCGGCACCCCCAGAGTCAAAAACTGTCAGGGTGCTTGTAGAAGCAGTCCTGCACAATTCTTCCACCAGTGCAGGACTGTTAACCTGCAACTGGTCCGCCAACCTGGGGTCTGTACCTTCAGGTTGGACCAGGGGTGAGGCTTCCCTCCCCCTGCCCTCCCTTCTGTGGTCCTGCACCCCCCAAATAGGAGTGGCCCCCTCAGAAGACAACATGGGATGGGCACTGTTAGCAGTAGCCCCTTCCTCCAGGTCAGGGGGGACACCCTGAACCTGGCCTTCCAATCCAGGGTCTGTACCCTTAGATTGCACTGGGGCCAGGGGTGAGGCTCTTTCTCCCCTGTCCCTACTCTCAGGGTTCTGCACCCCCCCCCCCCTCAGGGAGAGTACCCCTTGAAATCACACCAGGGGGGGTGATTGGGCAAACCGCCCACCCCTTCAGGTCAGGGTTTACCCCCTGCACCTAATCCTCCAGTCCAGGGTCTGTACCCACAGACTGGACCACTGCCTGGCAACCCAGGACTTCCTGGGGGGCATACCTACCCCCCACCAAGTCAGAGTTTACCCTCTGAACCTGATCATTCAACCCAGAGTCACCACCCTGCAGTTGAACCACTGCCTGGCACACCAGGACTTCCAGGGGGGCACACTTACCCCCCTCAAGGGACACACTGTCCCCAAGGGCCACACAAGAGTCTGGCTGGCGCAGGTCTCCTGACCTCTGCCCATCTGACAGAGTCTGGATTCCCCCCAACCCAGAAATGGTCTCACCAAGGTCATTCCTGGGGGGCTCTGCTCTCAGAGCTGACCCCTGACCCTCCAGGTTCTCCACTGGGGTCCGCAACCCCCTCTCAACCCTCTGTCTGGACTTCTGCACCCCCTCACTAGGAGTGGTACTGCCAGACACCAGAACTGGTGGGACGCTGGCTACAGCCGCCCCCCCAAGTTCTCCTGACACTGTGGGGTCTCCCTCAACAGATGGCCCTATGGTACAGGCTAGGCTCCCCTCCTGGTGTTCCCTCATGGAACCCTCCAGGACCTGGGACCGGATCTCGGGCACCTTGGGCCTCAACCCATCCCCATTCCCTATCCTCTGAGACTGGACATGGGGTCCCTCACCCATCCCACTACACTGGGACCTACCTGGGACACTACAATCCTTCCCTACCTCACCTGGTTGGGAACTACCTAGACCACTCCTCTCAGGAGCACCCCCAAATGCCTCTTCAGACTCTCTGGTTCTCACCCAGAAGTCTGCCTCCATTGCAAGCTCCCTGGGGTCAGAGAACTCACACTCCACCTGGTGTTGGCATAGCTCTGGAAAATAAGGACTAGACATATGCTCTCCAGCAATTACATCACTCAGCCCCTTACATGAATTAACCAAAGTACCCTTCACCCAACCATCCAGTGACTCTGCTTTGGAAAAGCACCCCACATCACCCTCCTGAGACTGGTGAGACAGTACCTGACTGTCCCTGACACTCAACCCACACTCTTCTGGGATGTCTTCACACTCCATAACCAGGACTTCTACCTGGGGGGAACCCCTCTCCCTGTCACTCTCACCTAGAGTCAGTAGAGTGTCCCTCCCACCAGTAGGAATATGACTCCCCATGCCAGTTCCCCAATCCACCTCAGGGACCCTGTGCATCACTGGAGCTACCTCATACCCCTGAACCTCCTGGTGTGTGTTAACTCCCTCCTTCAAGTAGGGCACCACATCTCTGGGCATGTGCACTTCTTCAGCAGCACTAGATAAAAAATTGTTGCTGCCACCATTCCAGCTGGATTCAGCCCTCATGACTTCCAGCTCCTTCATTTTGAGCTCATAAGCCCAAATCCTCTTTTTGATCTCTAAGTCCCTCCTCCTTTCTTCCAAATCCTTCTCCCTTTGCATCCTCAACTCCTTGAACCGGCGAGCCCTCTCTGCCTGTCTGTCCTGTAACTCTTCAGGAGTCAGACCCTTGGATGACACCCTGCTACCCCTCCTGGGGACCCTCCCCCCAGGCGTAACAGGTACCTCCACTACACCACTGTGTATCCTCTGCACTTCCCCACCCACATTCTCCTCCTCTGTGTGCCCTCCAGCCTTCTTGATTGTCACCCAGGCCCTCTGTGCCTTTTGCAGCTCCCCCTCCCTGGTGGAGCTCTCAGTGGGACAGTCAAGATCTTTAAGGAACTGTTTTAATTGAGCAACTGAGTACTCCTTCAGTTTCTCCATTTCAAACACAGCTCCAGCTGTTGCATCTCCAGATTGAGACATGATGGTCACAAGTGCAAAGTTCCAAAGGCAGAAAATAAGTTCCCAATGAAGTAAAAAGAATCAGTCAAGGGATCAGCAAAATCATGGAAGTAAAACAAAAAGGAGTCCTTAAGAGAAAAAGCAAAAGATCACCAAACAAGTAGTATGTGGTCACGTAGTGGTCTGAACTCAAACAGTAGTGTACACTTAATCACTGTATGTCAAGTACAAATACAAGTCCCAATCCCAACCGCTGATCACCAATGTTAGAAATGGGGTCTTTGGTTGACAGTCAGGTTACCCCCTGTTCAAGCAAGGACCCTCACTCTAGTCAGGGTAAAAGAGAATCACCCTCAGCTAACCCCTGCTTACCCCCTTGGTAGCTTGGCAGAGCAGTAGGCTTAACTTTAGAGCGCTAGGTGTAAAGTATTTGTACCAACACACACAGTAACTTAATGAAAACACTACAAAATGACACAACACCGGTTTAGAAAAATAGGAAATATTTATCTAAACAAAACAAGACCAAAACGACAAAAATCCAACATACACAAGTCAAGTTATGAATTTTTAAAGATTAAACTCAAAAATAGCGCTTAGAAACAAAAATGCTTCAATGAGATGTTAACACGGCGTCGTGACGGAGTCGTTCCCAACAAGCCGACACCAGCGGCGCCGGACACGGAGTCGTGTAGACCCTCAAGTACAGTACCTTTGGTGAAGAGTGAAAACAAGCCGAGGCGCGAAGTCAGGAATTGCGGCGTCTGTGCGAAACGTTGAATCCGTGCACTTCAAGCGGTGTCGGTCACGACGTGGTGCAGCGACTTCCACTGAGTCGCGGACTTCAGCGGAGCTGCTGTGGCGACGGGCCTGCGAAGAGTGTCGCGTTCCAGCGAAGGTCACGGCGTCAGGTGCAGGCGGCGTTACCGGATTCAGCAGCAGCGTCGGTCCGGAGTCGTCCGAAGTCGATTTCCTTGGATTTCCACCAGCTTTCCTTTCAAGGGCCCAGGGACTGGACAGGGCACCACTTATCAGAGCAGGAGTCTCTCCAGAGACTCCAGGTGCTGGCAGAGAGAAGTCTTTGCTGTCCCTGAGACTTCAAACAACAGGAGGCAAGCTCTAACTCAAGCCCTTGGAGATTTCTTCACAAGATGTAAGGCACACAAAGTCCAGTCTTTGCCCTCTTACTCTGGCAGAAGCAGCACTGCAGGAAAGCTCCACAAAGGACAGTCACAGGCAGGGCAGCACGTCTTCCTCAGCTATCAGCTCTTCTCCAGGCAGAGGTTCCTCTTGGTTCCAGAAGTGTTTCTCAAGTCTGTAGATTTGGGTGCCCTTCTTATACCCTTTTTAGTCTTTGAAGTCACCTTTCTTCAAAGGGGACTCACACCTACTTGTGAAATCCTGCCTTGCCCAGGCAAGTCATCAGACACACAGAAGGGGGTTGGAGCCGGCATTGTCAGAGGCAGGCACAGTCCTTTCAGATGAGAGTGACCACTCCACCCCTCCCTCCTAGCAGAGATGGCTAATCAGGAAATGCAGGTTACACCCCAGCCCCCTTTGTGTCACTGTCTGGTGTGAGGTGAAAAACAACCCAACTGTCAAACTGACCCAGACAGGGAATCCACAAACACGGCAGAGTCACAGAATGGTTTAAGCAAGAAAATGCTCACTTTCTAAAAGTGGCATTTTCAAACGCACAATCTTAAAATCAACTTTACTAAAAGATGTATTTTTAAATTGTGAGTTCAGGGACCCCAAACTCCACATGTCCATCTACTCTCTAGGGGAATCTACACTTTAATCATATTTAAAGGTAGCCCCCATATTATCCTGTGAGAGAGACAGGCTTTGCAACAGTGAAAAACGAAATTGGCAGTATTTCACTGTCAGGACATATAAACCACATTACTATATGTCCTACCTTATCCATACACTGCACCCTGCCCTTGGGGCTACCTAGGGCCTACCTTAGGGGTGCCTTACATGTAAGAAAAGGGAAGGTTTAGGCTTGGCAAGTGGGTACACTTGCCAAGTCGAATTTACAGTGTAAAAATACACACACAGACACTGCAGTGGCAGGTCTGAGACATGATTACAGAGCTACTTATGTGGGCGGCACAACCAGTGCTGCAGGCCCACTAGTAGCATTTGATTTACAGGCCCTGGCACCTCTAGTGCACCTTACTAGGGACTTACTAGTAAATCAAATATGCCAATCATGGATAAACCAATTACATACAATTTACACGGAGAGCATATGCACTTTAGCACTGGTTAGCAGTGGTAAAGTGCTCAGAGTTGAAAAGCCAACAGCAACAGGTCAGAAAAAAATAGGAGGCAGGAGGCAAAAAGACTGGGGATGACCCTGCATAAGCAAAAGTCCAACAATCACTTTATGGTTTTTCTTACACTAGTAATCCTGGCATAATATTAGCCCAGGCATATTGGCAACTTCCTTTGCCACTCTATGCTTTGCTATTACGATCCCCCAACCCCTCTCGGCAGAATGGTGGTTCTGGCATATTAAGGACATTCTTGGCAATATGCTTGCTGTGGCCAACCCAGATCGTTGTCCCAAGCAAAATGGTGGCCTTCCTTGGCACACTGGTGGTCATGCTTGGCATATGGAGGCCATGCTTGGTGTCTCATGGATGCCCTGGCAATACATAGTGGCCATTTCTGATATGTCTTTTGGATACATGGATCCACAAGGCTGACACTCTTCATGTAGGGCAGCAGTAAGATTGCATACTTGATGGAAATAACTTGTTGATATCTAAGGACCAAACTCAAATATTCACTACAAATAAAAGTTGCCATTTATGTGTAACTGTTTTTTACAGACAACAAACATTTGCTTATAGAAATGTAACTTATTTATCCAAATTAAAAGTCGGATTTAGGAAGAAAAATCTCTAAATTTCCACAAAAGCCTGAATGTGAGGAAAATGGTCAAAATGTGTGCAATGTGGGTAGGTCTGTGCACATAATGTGTATTAGCTAAATTAGGTAAATTAATAATGCCACTGAAACAGGCTGCACTCACTGAAGTGAATCTTTACAGAATTAATGTCCTTCTCATTACAAGTTAATTATATTCAGTCCTAATTTCAATATATCACTGTAAGAAAGTGATTTATTAGTTGGGGTGAATAGTAATCCACCACAAGAATTAAGCCAGTGATCTGTTAGGTGCAGGAAAAGGTTTCAGCAATTTAAACCTGAGCAGACAGGCTAAACTTAGAGAAAATGTGTAAAGCATTTAGAAGTACCAAAACAGTAAAAAAAATGTTGAAAACCCAACACAATGAAAATCCCTATCAATTTAAACATTAGAGTAATATGTAATTAACAAAATAAGACAATAACAACAAAAACTAATAAGAGGAACCTGAGGTATGCATTTTTAAAGATTTAAGAGAAAAAGCGCCAAGAAAAAGTAAAGTGCCAATCTGTGATCACCGTTCGCGGTCGAACAGGAACTCGGTCTAATATCAGACCAAATGCAATGAAGCATGGGTCGAATACACCAAGCAGGTTTGTTTTGTTCAAAGGTTTTACCTTTTCACTTAGTCTCTAAAATGAAAGTAAAATTCCTCCTTTGGGTAGGGCCCGGCTGGTCCTGGCAAAGTCCTTTCAAAGTCAGATTGGCATTGAGTAAGGTTCTGCTGAAGCTGTTGGTTTTAGTGAAAAAAAATCAGAGCTAGAATATACAAATTTCCCACCAGGGAAAGTCCTTGCGGTCACCCAGTCAAGATTTCTACCTTCGAACTTAGGGCGTGATTTAGATATTGGTAGACAGGTTACGCCGTCACAACGGTGAGAGATATCCCATCAGCTGAAACCCAAATCCCATAGTAAATAATGGGATTCAAATCTCAGCAGACAGGATATCTGTCACCGTTGTGACAGAGTAACCCGTCCGCCAATATCTAAATCAGGCCATTAGTCTCTAATTTGGAGCTCGGATCACTCAGTGAGGCAAAGCAGAAGACTGTTTTCTGGAAGGTCGCACCAAGTTGGGTAGCCTTGCCAGAGGGATGCACTGAACTAGATTTGTAGGCAGAAAAAATCTTAGAGGACAACCAACCTGATTTTCTTGCCCAGAGAGCAAGACTGACTAATGTAGTTTGTCCCGGTCCTCTCCATGGTATTTGGAAGTCCAAAATGTTCAGAGTTTTTAGAATAAGGGCCTGATTTAGATTTTGGTGGATGGGTTACTCCGTCACAACAGTGACGGATATCCCATCGGCCAAAATATAAAATCTATAGGAAATAATGGGCTATATATTTCGGCAGACAGAAGATCCGTCACCTTTGTGACAGAGTAACCTGTCTGCTGAAATCTAAATCAGGCCTCAAGTCTTTCTGGATATCACCAAGGCTTCCAAGACTTCCATGATAGCACATAGGAGTCAGGAATCACTCCAGCAGAGACCACCAGCAGGATCCAGTCCTGTTGCAACTAGTCACACATCATTTCAGGAAAAAGGCCTCTTGTAGCTTTTGATGTCCCTTTAATCACACAGGAGGTCAGCCTATGACTCCTGGAGTCCCTTTCTTTGCCTGGGATACAAGTGGGAGCAGATCCAGCCCTTAAAGTCTCCTCAGAGATCTGTTCTTCCGCAGGTCAGGAAAGTGTTAGGAGGAGCTGGTGGTGAGGTCCACTTTTGTACAGCTGAGTAGCCAGTGGGTGAGAGTGACTCCTGGACACTCACAAACCAATGAGGAAACAGTTCTGCGGGACAACCCTTACAACTGTTGCAGCACATCTTCTTGGCTTAACTGCAAAATGGCTCAGGATGGACCACTCTTGCAGGGTCCAAGAATGCACAAGCCTTCTGCCCTTGGATGGAGCTTGTGGGCCAAGCAGGAGTGTCTAGAGAAATGAGCAGTCTCTTCCATCCTGGGAACTACAACTGTGTCAGTGATGTGGAACTGGACCGTAACACACCACCACTGACTAGGGTGCATACCATTAGGGCGATCAAGGGATTTTCTCCCTGGCTAAATAACTGAGAGCAGGTAGACATTTGGAGGCTGCACTACAGAAAGATCTGGAACTCCTCATATTATTCAGGTCCCTACGGCATACATGTTTGTCTTTATAAGACCTTGTCTTCCACCCAATTATGCCCTTTAGGAAAACAATACCTTTGATGGACACTATCCTTCCATAACACTTTCCTGGTGATGGAACAGAAGAGCAGGCAAATACCTCCAGTGCCTACTTGGAAACCATAGCCCAGTGGCCTGTCTGACCCCCTCCCTCCCATTTTGAGACTTTCTTAGTAAAGCTCTCTTTGAAGTATTCAAACACAATGAAGGAACAGTTCTTGTCGAACTGAAGGCACATAGGGTAGTGGTAATGGGACACTGTAGGGGTAAAACAACTGAGATCTGAAAAGCATCAGATACTGAGCTGTTATCATTAGACAAGCTGATTCACATCTTTGAATCAGAAGTGATTTCAAACACTGCAGCAAAGGTGAGATTAGGCAATAGTAAAATTAGATACACCCAAATAGTTGAACAACACAATCGTAATATGTAAATAACTTAAAAGGGTACATAAAGGAGAAGGGAAACCAGGTATGCTACTGACTCAGCTTATTCGGCCAGAATGAGGAGGTACTCTGGAGCTCTAAGTCCATTTCACAGGGCATTTATTGCTATACGAATTGGGACAAATTGACACTTTCTACAACTACTACAAGCACCTATAAAACTCACATGTAGAGGCACACACTGACAAGATTCTAGCATTACTAGACAATGTACCACTTCTCACACTAACTCAGGAGGACAGAGAGGCTCTCAGCAACCTTATTGCCTCAAACGAGCTCAAGAGAGGTATCAAAGAATTGGCCAAATGAAAGAGACCAGGGTTCAATAGCCTGCTGGGTGAATTTAATTAAATCTATTCAGAATTGCTAATTCCCCAACTGAATAAGGTCTTTGACATTGCCCTAGAAAAAGGAGATCCTGTGCTGAATTTCGAATTCTAAGCAATTTACCACTGCTGGCCAGATCCAAAGTGCAAGTGCTCCGTGTCTAAAACTGTACTGGTGATTGGTTTATCCATGATTGGCATATCTGATCTACTAGTAAGCTCCTAGTAAAGTGCACTATGCGTGCCCAAGGCATGTAAATCAAATTCTACTAGTGGGCCTGCAGCACTGACTGTGCCACCCACATGAGTAGCCCTGCAGGCATGTCTCACTGCAGTGTCTGTATGTGCAGTTTTAAACCACCATTTTGATCTGGCAAGTGCTCCCACTTGCCAGGTCCAAACCTTCCCATTTACTATATGTAAGTCATTCTAAAGTAGGTCTAATCCAGCCCCATGGGCAGGGTGCTGTGAATTTAAAAGGTAGGACATGTACTGGTGTGTTTTGCATAGTGAAATATTGATAAATTCGATTTTCACTATTGCAAAGCCTAGCTCTCCCATACTGTAACATGTATCTTTTAAGTGTAATTTCCCATTGGGGGCATATAGAGATATGGAGTATATGGGTCTCTGAAATCAAAATTTTAAAATAAATCTTTTGGTGAAGTTGGTGTTTGAATTGTGAGTTCAAAAATGCTACTTATAGAAAGTGGGCATTTTCTTGCCTAATCATTCCGTGCTTCTGCCTGTCTGTTGAATACACAGCTGGGTCAGGATGACAGTTGGGCATTTGGAACTGTCTGTGCATTCACTCTAGACAGTAACACACAGAAAGCTGAGGTGTGCCCTGCATATCCTGATAGCCCATCACCAGGCTGATGGGTCTTCCTGAACTAAAGTGATGGGAGAAGCTGACACTTTCACCTGAATAGGGCTGTGCCTGTCCTCACACAAAGCAGTCTCCAACTCCCTGGAGTGTGTCTGGGGCCATGGCAGAGTAAGGAAGGGTCTTGTGCACTACAAGGACTTCTCTTTGAAGTTTGCCTACTTCAAAGACAGAAATGGATATAAGTACTGGACCTCTGACACCCCGAAATTAAAATCCTTCTGGACTGAGGAAATTTTGCCAGGAAGAAGATCTGGGTGCTGCAGGGGAACTGACACTCTACCTGTTGCTTTGTTGTCCTGGCCTGCTGCTTGCTGCTTTTGTCCTGGGAGTGAAATGACTGGACTTGGCTTTCTACATCCTGCTTTCAAAGGTAGGGCTTGGGCTGAGCTTGCCTCCTGTTAAGAAGTCTCAGGGACATCAAAGACTTCATCAGCCAGTGCCTGGGCTCTTCTGCTGAGAGTCCTAACTTGCCAAGTGGTGCCAACCCCAGTCCCTGGGCCCTTGGAAGTGCAAGCTGGTGATCTGAAGGAGAAAATCAACGCATCAACGTGCTGTACCAGAAGAATCGATGCAGTGCCTGTCTTGCGGCTGACAAATTCCTGCAGCGCCTGTCTCACAGTGCCTTCTTCATCACGACCCAATCAACACAGTGTGTCTGGGTTTTCCACGCATTGTCCCTGGGTGCCCATTTTTCATCAACCTTGCACTGCAGTAAGGAACAAAGGCTTTGTGTCCAGAACTTAATGCATTAGCTTTCCTGCAAGGAAAGAATCGACGCATCACTTCCCCTGCCAGGAAGGAACTGACACATTGCCTCACCTGCAAGGAAAGAATCGAAGCATCATCTCCCCTGCGCAGTAAGGAACTGACACATCATTTTGCTTTTCCGGAGCCTCACCTCCCCTGTGACCTGCATCGTCTTTGTTTTTGACACATCCCAAGTACTTTTTGCTAATGAGAAACATCCATTGATTCCTATGCATTACGACTTGCTCAAACGTTTAAAAAGAGATGTTTTGACTTGTGTATGTTGGATTTTTGTCATATTGGTCTTGTTTTATTCAGATAAATATTGGCTATTTTTTAAACTGGTGTGGAGTACTTTATGGTGTTTTCACAGTGTTACTGTGTATGTGTGTACAAATACTTTACACATTGCCTCTGAGATAAGCCTAACTGTTTGAGCCAAGCTACCAAGGGGGTGAGCAGGGGTTATCTTAGCTGTGTGACTCCCTTACTCTGACTAGAGTAAGGGTCCCTAACTTGGACAGGGTGCCAACCACTGCCAACTAGGGACCCCATTTCTAAGAAGCATGTATCATACTAACAAAAAGGGTGGTACTCCCCGGATTACTTTACCTACTTTTCAGTTTGCTCAAATGGATATCGAAAGGTGGTTTCTGGGACTTGACAAGGTTTGCAGAACATTGATATGGGACATGGGCAGTCAGAGGGTGGCTCTCAACACTCTTAAGAATACAATCACAACTAGGGGCCTGCGGGTTCCAAACTGCGAATTATACTCCTTGGTGGCACAATTGCATTGTATAACACAATGGCTAGATGGCGAGGGGATAACTGAGATGAGTAGAATGGGAGGGGTACCCAATCATGGTGCTCTAATGTCTCTTTTACTGGAAACACTGACCAGACCCAATGTGAAGCCCAAGTTATTATTGATAGCTTTGAGGTACTGGAGGAAATGTGTGATAAGGACAATGCAAAGCACATTGTATTCCCCAGCACTATCACTAATTGGATTACCTTGCGGAGATTCCAATCAATCCTTTTTTATATACCAAACATTGATGCAGTGGACAGAGGTGTGTCTCATCACCGTAGGGGACTGCTACAACAATGGGGAAGTCAAGTCTTTAGAGCAGTTGATTGCGGACTATGACCTGCCACCTGGCCGTTTCGTACATAGGGGCAACTACTCCACAAGTTTACATGGCTATGGACCTTTGGACTGAAAGAGCCCACACAATATACTGTCTTGCACTTACTTATGACTCTGGCCCGTAGCAGACACTTATTAACTTGGATAGATAAAGTCCTAAATGGCAAACCTCCTGAAACTCAAACATAGGTGCGAAATGGACCTTGGTCACGATAGGAATGGGAATAGAATGAAGGCTCATTTATAACTATTATTCCGAAACACTAGACTGAAATTCACTCAATTTAATTATCTACACCAAAATTACCTCTCCACTAAGAACAGAGGAAACATGTTTGGTGGTGACTCGAGATCATGTCCTCAGTGTTCAACCCCATCAGCAGATTTATCCATATGGCTGGGCTAGCCCGATGATACAGATTGTCAAACATTTGAGTGAACCTCTGGGGCCTTGATCTGTCACATGAAGCCTGTCAGAAAGGCCAGTTTCCCCACCCAGCACCCAGAAAAGCAGGTAATAGAGTGGATGACCTAGCACTAGCACTGCCCAGGAAGTTGATAGCTAAGATCTGGAAGTTGACATCGGGTCCACTCTATACGAGGTGGTCTACCGAGGTAGAATACTGGGCCATAGCACAAGAAAAAGCTCTACCGAGGGAATAAGCATGCGTCTGCCACAGTAGGCCACCCTTGGATGTGTGGAAGAAAGTCACCCAGACTTTTAAAGAATATTCAAACCCACCTACAGCTCACAGCACATCCCATTCATATACTGAGTTGAGTGATCCGGGGAATACAGGTAGAAGCGGCCCCAACGGAATTAACCAGGATGCCCGTGTTCTGACAGGCCCCTAAACAATGTCTGTTACCCCAATTCACATATTTCCAACTGAACCCAAGATGCCACTCAGCCACACTGTATGATATTAATTATGAAAAGAACCTACACCTGTGAATGTTAAGTTTACCTGTTATGATTTGTTGTGTACATATTATGTACCTCGACTCCATTATGTTCCTACATGCAAAGCGATTAGATAAATATACTATAAATGTGTATGTTAAGATGTGTAACTTCTGCTCATATATGGCATTAAATAAAAAGAGGTTTAATAAAAAAGAAAGATTTTTCCTCTGTCAAATGGGTTATTTTGAAGGCTGACCCTCAGGCTTAAACTGCAGCCACGAGACTACAATGGTAGACCTGAAGCTAAGTTTTCCTTGTCACACTAATGGATTTCACAATACATGCTTCAGTCCACCTGTGATATTTAACTTTCCATAACATGGGTGTATTTCTCCACCATATGCTATGGCCGTATAGGAAAGTTAAATATACCAATTAGGAGTTGTACCATATTTAGGGGCTGCTGAGCGCATGCACGGGGGTCTGATTAGCTGTGTCACAGTGCAGAAAAACATCTGGAGTGACCAGGCAAAACACGGCACTTTCTCATAATCATTTAGTTGGGACTTCTTAATAACCCTTCAGCAAAAAGAGAAAAGGGACATAATTTTTATGCTGTGGCGATAACACATTACTTCAGTGGAAAGGGCAAATTACACGTTATTTCTGAAGTCCAACATGAATATAACACTGTTTATTGTCTCACACATTGCATTTTACAATGAATTTATACGGGGAAACTACTCAGCTCTCTAAATGGCCACAAAAACATTTCCATGTGACTATACCTTACTGCACAAATGTAAATTCTTGCAGCCAGATCTTTGCTACCTAAATTTGTTAAACAAATACACATGAAAAACCTCACTGCATGAACCATACGAGCATATGTACAGATCATAGTATGCTCCTTATTACAATTTTTAAGGGAATGGAAACCATAGTGATCTAATCGACGCTTGGACTTTCGTGAGTCATGGACCCCTCCCCATACTCAACAATGAAAATAAATAGCATTTTAGTACACTTATAAACTACTGCAATTTTGCAGTTTCAACAAACGCACCTGTGGTTGCTGTTGAGCCAGCATGAAGGGTTTTAATACCTATGGCTGTCCTATACCAGTAATCATCATTACTCCGAGTCATAGTCTTCCATGTCACAGCACTTACATATAAAAGATGAGTTCTCACCGCCAAGAAAGCCAATCAACATTCCATAACTAGAAATAAGACTTTTACTTTATCCACCCTGTGGATTAGTCTTTCTTGCTTTTATTTACTTTGCCCAGCTCACTTTACCCATAAGTTCAGATGGACCAGAAAGTCCCACCTGTTATATATCAAACACTATCACTGACACTAAACAACCATGCGTCTTTGCAGGTTCTGGCAAAAACAACAGAAGAAGCAAACAGAGGGAGGATAGGCATAAACAAGGACAGCAATGGGGAAGACTAGGACTCAGGCAATGAAGGTTACTGGTAGTAATCAGGCCATTATCCCCTCATCTAATGTCCCTGTCACAGCCCTTACATGCACGAGTCCATAACAATTGTTCCATGCCAAAAATGGGAGAACCAAAATGCCAGGACACGGACGTCTGCAGCGCAAGCAGAGCACAGTGAGGGCAAAGAAGCACCAAAAAATACAGCAAAAAAAGAGTTTCCGATGCAGACAAGCATCAGAAGCCTGCAAGACAAGATTAGATGGAGAAGAGGGAATCCAACAGACATAGAGTGAAGGCCAACTATGCAACACAAGAGGGCAGAATAAGAACAAAATTGCCTAGAAACTCCCGCCCTTACCCCCCCCCACACCACAACCTGGGTAATAAAGAGATCTGTAGGAGCCGCTATCAACCACAAATGATAACACAAGATTCAGAGGGAGACATAATGGGAGTAAAACACAAGAGAAATCCAGGCCACCGTTTGCCAAGAAGACAGATGACCTTAGAAGCCAAAAAAACAGAGGAACAGATTGATCTACCCCAGAAACTTACACCAACTGATACAGCAGGGCACAACATTGAGTGGACAGACAAGATATATATATTTGAACACCCAACACCAAAACAAACACTTCAAGATGAGGACGAGCTAATGGAAGAAAAAACATACTCCAAAAAGTTGAGGAGGAACCACAAACCAAGGCTAATGTGCTAAAAGAGGTCTACAAAGAATGGTTGTAAATTACCAAATGCTTCAAAATGTCTGAGTAAGAATGGTAAGTCTGAAAATTCTAGAATACACACCTATTTCCAGGATGCACTAAGGCAGAGAATAAGAAGAAAATCTTTCAGTGGCCAGGGTTAAACAATAATGATATCCAAATTCATGAGCAGCTTCTGGCTTGTGGCAGCTTAATACCCCCTCACAACTAAAAGAGTAAAGAATGCAAGACAATCCACTGTGAATCACACCAAACACATCTGACCAGAAAAAGATGGAACCTGCTACCTAATGCCAGTATTCCTAAACGGCAGCAGGACAGCAACCATAAGCACAAGAAGCTGGGTCGACCAGGAAGAGGCAACCAAGGGAGTCAAGGCGCGACCCTAGCAGCAAAACAAGCAATGCTGCTGCACCTCCTCTGACCCTGAGGAACGGCATACCACAACACCCATTAAAGACCGGAATAGAGACATTGCAAGCCTAAAATAACCTGGGCATGAAACATATCCACAAGGGCATGCAAAGAGAGCCCTTGCAAGCAAACAAAAATCAAAGAAGATACAACATTTGGTAGCCTCCATGAACCATAGTCATAGAGGCAACAAACTTGCCATTACTTTCATGCTAGTAACAGTAGCCTTATGTGAGATACTCACCAGTAGACCTAAAAAGAACGGACTGCCACATTGGCATTATCCTGGCAAGCTGGATCCAACAGGAGCAATGCTTATTTCCTCACTGCTCTGAATCTACTGACAACCATGCAAAGGAAACTGTGCTGGTGTAAGAGACCTGGTTGAAAGGAAAATGCTAAAAGAGAAGGGGACAATGACACTGGAGACCTCCACTTGCCTGCTTTTATAGCTAGACACAACCTGGTGTCTAGAGGCACTGGTATTTATCTAAAATAAGAAATAACTCATTTAGATTTTCACAACTGAAAGCCCATGTTATGATTTCTAATATGACATATGATATACCTTGCTACATTTTGTGTATTTTCAACTTTTTATAGATGGTTCAAATCCTGTGACTTCGTGGAGCTGAATATAAATATAAATTAAACCTTTATACAAGGTGCAGAGAAATATTTGAACTACAACACCCATTTATATATTAATGCCTACCCTCTTTGATTCATAAATTAGGTTGGTGCTCTACATGATTCTAAAAGTAACAAGTTAATCAGCTGTAACAAAATGAATACACATTAGTATTATACTTTTTTGCTAGGCAAGAAGCAATTCCTTCTGCAGCACTGTCAATACATTAATACTATACCTGGCTCAAACGTAATATAAATAAAAGGCTATATTCCTACTGTGAAAGAAAAAGTGCAAGTTTGACATTCTAATCCTTAGAAGGATGGCTCCAATAATATTTTGCACATAACAAAGTCGAAATCCTAGATCTTTAGTATTATACCAGGACAGCTCTCTGTACCCTGTAAGTCTTTGATAGCTCCAGGCGACAGGGCATCGAGTCCCAAACTCTGACAATCAGTGTCTGGCTGCAGCAGAAAAGTATTTTGAGCGCCTACCAAGGAATACTCTGAAACGGGAGGCACAATAATCCATGAATCCAAGATGGCCATCAGCACTGCAAGTCTTGTGAGAGTCCTGTGGGCACTCTGGGACTGTAGTGTGTCTTCACTCTATCTGTGTGTTTTGTGTAGTGTGTTTGTTGCAGACACAAAGCCTCCTACCAAGTAGCTCCAGTAGTCTGAGTATACCTCTGACCTCTTCTGCTGTGAAAGACCCAAGCACCTAGGAAGTTTGGAGGGGCATGTCTCCTTGCCTGCATGATATATACAGGAGAGCCCTAACTGAGGATTATGACACCGACCTCCTTGGGCTAGATTAAAGCACTAAAGAACTAGCTTGGAAGCCAAAAGGCTGAAATGAAAGCCAGAGGACTGACACCCTGCTAGTCATAGACATACTATAAAAAGTACAACCTGAACCAGGATAGTAGCAATCGCAAGTCCAGACCATCCTGGAAGAATAGCAAGTGCACAACCGTGTGAGAAGTAAGGAGTATCAGTCTAGACAATGTCTCAGCCAGAAGAGGGCAGGGATCTCACCCTGAAGTTCATTCCTGAGAAGATCAAACAAATTACATCTCACATGAGCTGGTAAACTGGCAAGGAGGCAATAAATGCCAAATGCCAAATTAAACAAGCAAAATTGACCTCCTTAAACACTAGCTGGGTATCAACAAATGGACCAAAAGACCCATTGCATTCCCAGACCGTGGTGCCAAAACATTAGCAGCACGAAACACAGAGGTAGCTCTGAGCAGGGAGCAGGCCTAACCTCCATTTCCAACACCCAGGGACATGAAGCACAAACATCATACTTTGATCGCACCATCAGTGTTATGCAAAATGCTACAGGATCATTGCTGAACCCAGTGAAATCACTGCACCCAAACCTATGCACCTAAGAGGAATGTGTAATTGAACACGAGAGAAAAGAACCAAGTAACAGTCCCTTGAAGCAGGAGTAAAACCCCAGTCAGGTTCTAGGATCTAACCTCCCCACAGGAAACTGTGGAACATGACATATGTACAAGAAAGTCCAGGCGGGGACCACTAGCCTAGAGGTCGAACAATTGAGCATCATTAAATTGGAAACCAAATCCAGGCAGGGCCCTGGCATAACTTAACTAAAGTCTGTAGCAGTTTTTTTAACTAACTCAAGGAGCTAGATCTTCACTGTTCGCCTCCTAATATGATCAATGTTCAAATCTGCCAAATGAGCTATTTCAGGATCCAGCCGAATTCTGAATACTGTGGAAAATCCATCCATGTTAACCCCTGGTACAGAAAAATTAATTAATTACTTACCTGTAACTCCAGTTCTCCGACATTGGAACCTTTCCTACAGTCACATTCTTGAATCATTCCCTGTCGTCAGGCTAGGAAACCACAGCACTTTTACATAGCAGTAAACAGTAAAAAGAGGCCGCAGGCCTGAACAACAGTGTCTGTTTAGTGGCGCATTCATCTCATTTGAAGCAACCTGAACTTCAGCCAATGAGGTGGAAGTCTCAGCTCACCTACTCCTCTTACAGCCCACCATAGTTCAGATTTCAAAGCATAAGCCCAAGAAGAGTATGTAATTAATGATCTTCTGACTGGGGAGGAGGGAGGATCACATGTGAATATATGAAAGATTTCAATGTTGGAGAACTGGAGTTACAGGTATGTGACTAGTTCTTTCTCCAAAACTGGATCTTCATATATGGACATGCTTGAATCAGAATAGTAAGTAGTACATACAAATTCTAATAGTCTTTGATAAAATCGAAAAGCATGCTCATCTTTATTGAAACAGAGTCCTGAGAATTGCCAGTCCCCCCTGCTTTATCAGCTTCTGCACCCATGTCAAGGCAGTAGTGCTTTGTGAAAGTATCCCTTCTCCTCCAGAATGCTGCCTGGCAAAATCTTGCTCATACATACTGTTAGAGTGCTGCAGTTGTTGCCATGCTCCTGGAGTAATGCTTAATTTGTCAAATAACAGGTGCCAGGGTCTAAGATATTTATCGGAACACCGCCACCTGCAAAACCTATGCTCCCTGCCAGTACTGTCATACACCAGTATCAACAACACCTACTTACCATTACAGTCCTAAATAATGTGAAGATTTAGACTCTACCGGGTGACACAAAGCTGAAAGAATGTCTTGAGCACTCTGATATTATTATTTTTTAATCTTATATTGAATTGTTAAACACTTTGCTCATGTGCTTTTTAAAAAAAAAATAGACTGACAGCACAACCATGTGGTGGACTGCGATAAATATGTGCTATTGTTACAAAATGCTGGTGCTGAGCACCAGCCGACACCAGCATAAATTAAGTACTGAGTAGAATGTGCCCTCACGTGTCCCTCCAGTTGTCATGACCACACAAACTTGCCAAGTCAAATCAAAGAAGTGCATGAGAAAAGCAAAGAGATATCCTCAGTGGAGACAGCAAAGCCCAAACTGGAAGAAGGTTTGCAGAGTAATCTTGCGCTTATTTCAAAGGAAGAATCAAGAAGAGAAGATCCAAGATGGCCGCTGTGAGTCCTGAAGGTTAGTTACAGTTCTAGTCTTGCAATCGGTTGGTTGCTAGGTTACGAGCTCTCCAGCTGGAAGCCTTGCACTTCAACTGAGGTCTGACAGGAATCAGCTGTGTGGAGAGAGAGCGCGCTTCAGAACAGAAACTCCTGTGAGGTAAAATTACATTTGAAGATTATATTACAGAAAACTGATAAATATTGTCAAGGTTTATTCGAAGAGTTTGATAATAGACCGTTCCCATGGAAGTCGGCAAGGCTACAGAGTTAATGTATGAATTAACCTTATGTTTACAAGGTTCTTGTTTAAGATATTAAAGTCAAAGAAAAAACGAACTTTAAAAGAGCAAGTATCTACAAATGTCAAGGTTATAAACAAAGGCCAAGTTTAACCTGTTCTATGCCTTGGACGAGATGATCTCGTCCAAGGCTACAGTTCCCCTGTGCCTTGGACGAGATCATCTCGTCCTAGGCACAGGGGAACTTGGGGAAGCGCTAGCGCGCCCCCGTGCACCCCCTTCCCCCCCCCAGGCGGGGATGGAAGGGGAAGACCTTCCCCTTCCACCCCCGCCCCCCCCCACGGCAATCCGATGACGTCAGCGTGCGCACAGCGCGCTGACGTCATCTAGTGTTGCCGGGCGCGCTGGAAGCCATTTGCTTCCAGCGCGTCTTCGGAGAAGGACGTCTAAGGTGAGTCCTCTCCGTTTTTGGGGGGTGGGGGTGGTGAAAACAGGCACGGGGGAAAGGAAAGGGTTTTTCCTTTCCCCCTGTGCCTGTTTTCACAAGATTCCTGCTCCACGATCGCGGGCAGGGCCCGCGATCGTGGAGCAGGAATCTCCACTAGCCACTAGGGATTTTCTTTGTTGTTTATTTTGGGGGCGACCCCCTTGGGCAAGGGCCACCCCACGTGGCAATTTTTTTTTGTATTTCGCCCCCCCCGGTGGCAGATCCGCCAATTTTTCGGCGGATCTGCCCCCGGGGGGGCGAAAACCACTAGACACCAGGGATATTGTTATTTATGTGTATTTTGGGGGCGACCCCTTGGGCATGGGTTGCCCCCCCCGGGGGATTTTTTTTTTTGTATTTCGCCCCCCCTGGGGGCAGATCTGCCGATTGTTCGGCGGATCTGCCCCCAGGGGGGGGCGAAAACCACTAGACACCAGGGATATTGTTATTTATGTGTATTTTGGGGGGCGACCCCTTGGGCAAGGGTCGCCCCCCCCCGGGGTCAATTTTTTTTTGTATTTCGCCCCCCCTGGGGGCAGATCCGCTGATTTTTTGGCGGATCTGCCCCCGGGGGGGCGAAAACCACTAGACACCAGGGATGTTATGTTTTATGTGTATTTTGGGGGCGACCCCGTGGGCAAGGGTCGCCCCCCCCCGGGGGCAATTTTTTTTTGTATTTCGCCCCCCCCTGGGGGCAGATCCGCCGATTTTTTGGCGGATCTGCCCCCCGGGGGGGCGAAAACCACTAGACACCAGGGATTTTGTTTTTATTGTTTATTTTGGGGGCAACCCCTTGGGCAAGGGTCGCTCCCCTGGGGAGCTATTTTTTTTTTCTGTTTCGGCCCCCCCGATGGCAGACCAGCCATTTTTTGGATGATCTGGCCCCGGGGGGGGGGTGGAAGCACACTAGGCGCCAGGGATTGTGTTGTGTGTGTGTGTGTGTGGTGTGTGTTTGGGGGCACCCCTTGGGCAACGGTCACCCCCATAAGGTGGGGAAAATTCGTATTGGCCATCTCTGCCCCTAATTTTGTAGGCCCATCTGCCCCCAAGGAGGGCAGAAACCACCAATACGGCAGGGATTTTTTTGTTTTGTTTTGTGTTGTGCTGGGGGTGCCCCCTTTGGGAAGGGTCGCCCCCTGAAAGGGGGCACAGAGGTGTTGCCCATTTCTGCCCCCCTTGGGGGCAGATTGGCCAATTTTTTTACGCCCATCTACCCCCGAGGGGGGCAGGATCCACTTAGGTACCAGGGACAACTTCTAAGTTCTTGGTGGTGGGGTGTTTGTCAACTGGCAAAGTATTTGTATTTGTGATTATAACAATTTATTTCTTCTTTTTCTTCTAGTTCAACGCTTTTGCTTCCTTTGCTGTGGATCTTTGCGGTTTTGGCAGTAGTTGTCCTGTGGTTTGCATAGTTGCATGTTTTAGGTAAGTGAAAGCAATTTACTCCAAAGGAGTATTGTTGACATGCATGAATGACATGTTTGTAGGTGGTATACTAAATGCAGTATTGTGTGTTTGACATTGTCCTTAGATTTGAGCACAGTGATGTTTGTGTTGTCATATGTCTAATTTTCTTTTTTCTTTTTTCTTTTTAGTGGGATATCATTGGTGATTGCTGTGTCTGTGCAGAGTAGTTGCTTGGTGAGTAGCTATTTCAGGCAACTGAGTGGTATAGTTTTTTGTAGTACATAACTCTTTGTGATAAAGCTACACTTTGTTTATTACTTATTTTAGTGCTAGTTGTTGTTGGCAATCCATTTGTTGTTAGGATCATGGCTAGCCGCAAAGTGACCGCTCAGCAGGTTGTTCGCATGCTCTTTGAGTCGTCTTCAGACCATGATTACGACACTGACTCTGCATCTGAGGCAGAGGAGGAAGCAGGAGATTCTGGATGTGAGTTTTCTGTCCGAGAGTAGTCTTCTGATGAGGAAGCTACTCTCAGTGCAGATGAAGGGCCTGTGTTAGAGGAGGACATTGATGTGCCAAGAGTGCAGCAGCCTGGGGCTGAGGGGTTTCCCATTGGAAGACCTGACACCTGGATTGCCCCAAACATGGAGCAGCCACAGTTACCTGCATTTACTGGTCTCCCAGGGTGTAGAGTTAATATGGAAAACTTTCTGCCTGTCCATTTCTTTCACTTGTTTATGGACGATGTATTTTTGGAAGAGATTGTGGAGCAGACAAATGTGTATGCAGAGCAATATTTGCGGGACAACGCTGCCAGACTTAAGCCTCAGTCTAGAGCTACTCATTGGGTTCCCACATATCTGGAAGAGATGAAAAGGTTTTTAGGTTTGTCTTTTTTGATGGGGTTGATCAGGAAGCCGTCACTGGCTTCTTATTGGTCTACTAGTCCCTTGATGGCAACTGCTATATTTCCTGCAACTATGACACGTAATCGGTATTTGCTTCTTCTTCGTATGCTGCATTTTGTAGACAATACTTTAGCCTTGCCACGAGATCACCCTGATTGTGACCGCCTTTTTAAGATTAGGCCTGTCCTTGATCATTTTGTGGATCGGTTTTCAGAGGTCTATGTTCCAGGCAAAGAGATAAGTGTGGACGAGTCTTTGGTCCTTTTCAAGGGGCGTTTAGTTTTTAAGCAGTACATTCCTAGTAAGAGGGCACGGTATGGGATTAAATTGTATCTGCTGTCAGAAAGCAGTACAGGATATGTGTATAATTTCCGGGTCTACACTGGTAGGGATTCCAGTATTGACCCTCCTGGTTGTCCGGCCACTTTTGGAGTTAGCGAAAAAATTGTGTGGGAACTTGCTAGACGGCTGTTTAACAAAGGTCACCATTTGGACGTAGATAATTTCTACACTGGAATGCAGTTGTTCAAGGAGTTGTTTAGGGTGGACACTGTTGCTTGTGGCACAATCCGTTCTAACCGGAAAGGCTATCCAAGGGAGCTTGTCTGTAAAAAACTTGAGAGGGGACAGTGCAGTGCCTTGTGGAATAATGAGCTGCTAGCTCTGAAATTTTCAGACAGGAGGGATGTGTACATGCTATCGACCATACATGATGAGAGTACTTCCCCTGTGGCTGTTTGGGGTCAGGTTGCGGAAGTGCGCAAACCTGCGTGCATTTTGGACTACAATAGGCACATGGGTGGTGTTGATAGAGTAGATCAGAGGTTGGAACCTTACACTGCTCTTCGTAAGTCTTATGTGTGGTATAAAAAGTTGGCCCTACATTTATTTCATTTGGCAACTTTTAATGCCTTTATTGTATACAAGGATTGTTCACCTGAGTCAAGGATGACATTTGTTAAATTTCAGGAGTCGGTGATAGAAAGCCTTATTGTGGTGGAACCGGCAAGAGTTCCTAGAGTAGAAGTGGTGGAGGATGTGGCTAGATTGAAAGATCGGCACTTTCCAGATCACATTCCTCCCACTCCCAAAAAAGACATGCCCACAAAGAAATGTAGAGTATGTGTCCGGAGATCAATCCGGAGGGAGAGCTGGATGTACTGCCCCGAATGCCCTTCAAAGCCTGGGCTGTGTGTGCCCAGCTGTTATAGAAGTTACCACACAAGGAAAAACTTTTGGGAAATACCGTGAGCGTAAGCTGTCTGTTTTATATTTTCATATGTTTCACGGTTGGCATCTGTCGTGTATTTAGTTAGAGCTTTTGTGTTTGTAGTTTTGTGCTTATTTTATAATTAGTAGTTTCTTTGTTGTTTATAAATAAAAAAAAGTGATTGCGGTGTGCGTGGGGTGGCGCTTGGCTGGCTGTGTGCTTGGGGTGGCGCTTGGCTGGCGGTGTGCGTGGGGTGGCGCTTGGCTGGCGGTGTGCTTGGGGTGGCGCTTGGCTGGCGGTGTGCGTGGGGTGGCGCTTGGCTGGCGGTGCCAGCCAAATGGCAGTCCACACTCCCATCAGCTGGTGTGATTCTTGTATCAGGCATGTGGGCGTATGTAAGTGATGGGCCCTTGAGTGGCGCGGTCTGTCGATGTGAGTGTTGTAATGTGCTGGGCCCATGGCTGGCGGTGTGAATGGTCTTGTGCGTGTCATGTATGAAAGGTGTGTGAATGGACTGTAAAGCGGTTGGTGCCTTGTTGCGGCTTTACAGCTCACGAGCTGTGAGTCATTGGTTCACTTTTTTGCCTTTCAGTTATTAGCAGTGCATTTCATTTTTGTGAAATCTCTTGTTAATAAAATTTGATCCACTGAACCATCACTCACCCTCGTGCCAAATCCACCCAGTATGTGTTGTAAAAAATGACAAAACCTGCTCTGCAGTAATCAGGCGTCGCAGCACACCTGTGACACGCTAGGTGCCTCGGGTGGGACCCCGATGATGAAGCATGCCACCAACTTGGTTGGTGGGTGAGGGGTCTTCTTCACATAACCTAAGTGTGTTTCTTTTCACAATTTTTGTGTTTGGCACATCACGGACGTATGTGCACACATCAAAATGATATATTGCAAAAATACCTGTGTTTGGGGGGGAGGGCCCACCTATGTTTTTGGTTCTGGGTGGGGCCTTCATTTAGGGAAACCTACAAAACCCAGAAACTTTTTAAAACTAGACACCCCAAGGAGTCCAGGGAGGTGTGGCTTGCGTGGCTCCCCCAACATTTTCTTACCCAGACTCCTCTGTAAACCTCAAAATTTGCATACAAAAGCATATTTTCCTGACTTTTCTCAGTAGGATCACCGCCCCAGCACAAAATTCCTACTCCCCAGTTTTCCCCTCAGTCTCCCAAGTAAAATGACACCTCACTTATCTGGGTCCCCAAAGCAGAGTCCGTCTAAAGATGTATAAAAGAATATGCCCTTATAAACTCGCTGTGCTATCCCTTCTATCGCTTCAGGTTTTGGGCCTTATTCTGTTGCAGGCACCTGGCCCACCCACACAAGTGAGGTATCATTTTTATCGGGAGACTTGGGGGAATGCTGGGTGGAAGGAAATTTGTGGCTCCTCTCAGATTCCAGAACTTTCTGCCACAGAAATGTGAGGAACATGTGTTTTTTTAGCCACATTTTGAGGTTTGCAAAGGATTCTGGGTAACAGAACCTGGTCCGAGCCCCACAAGTCACCCCATCTTGGATTCCCCAAGGTCTTTAGTTTTCAAAAATGCACAGGGTTGGTAGGTTTCCCTAGGTGCCGGCTGAGCTACAGGCCAAAATCCACAGGTAGGCACTGTTTTCTTTCAAAAAATGGGATGTGTCCACGTTGCGTTTTGGGGCATTTCCTGTCGCGGGGGCTAGGCCTACCCACACAAGTGAGGTATAATATATATAGTGAGACTTGGGGGAACGCTGGGTGGAAGGAAATTTGTGGCTCCTCTCAGATTTCAGAACTTTCTGCCACAGAAATGTGAGGAACATGTGTTTTTTTAGCCAAATTTTGAGGTTTGCAAAGGATTCTGGGTAACAGAACCTGGTCCGAGCCCCGCAAGTCACCCCTCCTTGGATTCCCCTAGGTCTCTAGTTTTCAGAAATGCACAGGTTTGGTACGTTTCCCTAGGTGCCGGCTGAGCTAGAGGCCAAAATCTACAGGTAGGCACTTCGCAAAAAACACCTCTGTTTTCTTCCAAAATTTTGGATGTGTCCACGTTGCGCTTTGCGGCGTTTCCTGTCGCGGGCGCTAGGCCTACCCACACAAGTGAGGTATCATTTTTATCGAGAGACTTGGGGGAACGCTGGGTGGAAGGAAATTTGTGGCTCCTCTCAGATTCCAGAACTTTCTGCCACAGAAATGTGAGGAACATGTGTTATTTTAGCCAAATTTTGAGGTTTGCAAAGGATTCTGGGTAACAGAACCTGGTCCGAGCCCCCCAAGTCACCCCTCCTTGGATTCCCCTAAGTCTCTAGTTTTCAGAAATGCACAGGTTTGGTAGGTTTCCCTCGGTGCCGGCTGAGCTAGAGGCCAAAATCTACAGGTAGGCACTTCGCAAAAAACACCTCTGTTTTCTTCCAAAATTTTGGATGTGTCCACGTTGCGCTTTGGGGCGTTTCCTGTCGCAGGCGCTAGGCCTACCCACACAAGTGAGGTATCATTTTTATCGGGAGACTTTGGGGAACGCTGGGTGGAAGGAAATTTGTGGCTCCTCTCAGATTCCAGAACTTTCTGCCACAGAAATGTGAGGAACATGTATTTTTTTAGCCAAATTTTGAGGTTTGCAAAGGATTCTGGATAACAGAACCTGGTCCGAGCCCCGCAAGTCACCCCTCCTTGGATTCCCCTAGGTCTCTAGTTTTCAGAAATGCACAGGTTTGGTAGGTTTCCCTAGGTGCCGGCTGAGCTAGAGGCCAAAATCTACAGGTAGGCACTTCGCAAAAACACCTCTGTTTTCTTCTAAAAATTTGGATGTGTCCAGGTTGCGCTTTGGGGCGTTTCCTGTCGCGGGCGCTAGGCCTACCCACACAAGTGAGGTATCATTTTTATCGGGAGACTTGGGGGAACGCTGGGTGGAAGGAAATTTGTGGCTCCTCTCAGATTCCAGAATTTCTGCCACAGAAATGTGAGGAACATGTGTTTTTTTAGCCAAATTTTGAGGTTTGCAAAGGATTCTGGATAACAGAACCTGGTCCGAGCCCCGCAAGTCACCCCTCCTTGGATTCCCCTAGGTCTCTAGTTTTCAGAAATGCACAGGTTTGGTAGGTTTCCCTAGGTGCCGGCTGAGCTAGAGGCCAAAATCTACAGGTAGGCACTTCGCAAAAAACACCTCTGTTTTCTCCCAAAAATTTGGATGTGTCCACGTTGCGCTTTGGGGCGTTTCCTGTTGCGGGCGCTAGGCCTACCCACACAAGTGAGGTATCATTTTTATCGGGAGACTTGGGGGAACGCTGGGTGGAAGGAAATTTGTGGCTCCTCTCAGATTCCAGAACTTTCTGCTACAGAAATGTGAGGAACATGTGTTTTTTTAGCCAAATTTTGAGGTTTGCAAAGGATTCTGGGTAACAGAACCTGGTCCGAGCCCCGCAAGTCACCCCTCCTTGGATTCCCCTAGGTCTCTAGTTTTCAGAAATGCACAGGTTTGGTAGGTTTTCCTAGGTGCCGGCTGAGCTAGAGGCCAAAATCTACAGGTAGGCACTTCGCAAAAAACACCTCTGTTTTCTTTAAAAAAAATGGGATGTGTCCACGTTGCGTTTTGGGGCGTTTCCTGTTGCGGGCGCTAGGCCTACCCACACAAATGTGGTATAATTTTTATCGGGAGACTTGGGGGAACATAGATTAGCAAAACAAGTGCTATTGCCCCTTGTCTTTCTCTACATTTTTTCCTTCCAAATATAGGAGAGTGTGTAAAAAAGACATCTATTTGAGAAATGCCCTGTAATTCACATGCTAGTATGGTCACCCCGGAATTCAGAGATGTGCAAATAACCACTGCTCCTCAACACCTTATCTTGTGCCCTTTTTGAAAATACAAAGGTTTTCTTGATAGCAATTTTTTACTCTTTATATTTCAGCAAATTAATTGCTGTATACCCGGTATAGAATGGAAACGCACTGCAGGGTGCAGCTCATTTATTGGCTCTGGGTTCCTCGGGTTCTTGATGAACCTACAAGCCCTATATATCCCCACAACCAGAGGAGTCCAGCAGACGTAACGGTATATTGCTTTCGATAATCTGACATTGCAGGGAAAAGTTACAGAGTAAAACGTAGAGAAAAATTGATGTTTTTTTCACCTAAATTTCAATATGTTTCTTTTTCAGCTGTTATTTTCTGTAGGAAACCCTTGTAGGATCTACACAAATGACCCCTTGCTGAATTCAGAATTTTGTCTACTTTTCAGAAATGTTTAGGTTTCTGAAATCCAGCATTGGTTTCATGCCCATTACTGTCACTGACTGGAAGGAGGCTGAAAGCACAAAACATTGCAAACATGGGGTATGCCCCAGTAAAATGCCAAAATTGTGTTGAAAAATTGGGTTTTCTGATTCAAGTCTGCCTGTTCCTGAAAGCTGGGAAGCTGCTGAGTTTAGCACTGCAAACCCTTTGTTGATGCCACTTTCAGGGGAAAAACCACAAGCCTTCTTCTGCAGCCACTTTTTAATTTTTTTTTTTTAAAAACGAAATTGTCACTGTATTTTGGCCAATTTCTTGGCCTCCTTCAGGGGAACCCACAAAGTCTGGGCACCTCTAGAATCCCTAGGATGTTGGAAAAAAAGGACACAAATTTGGCTTGGTTAGCTTATGTGGACAAAAAGTTATGAGGGCCTAAGCGCGAACTGCCCCAAATAGGCAAAAAAAGGCCTGGCACAGGAGGGGGAAAAGGCCTGGCAGCGAAGGGGTTAAAGGAGAAACGAACTGTTAACAAATAAGCATTTACAAATTCAATGGTAATAAACCAAAATAGAGTTTAAAAGAGAAACAAACTTAAATAAACAAGCATTTACAAATACAAGTTATCAACAAATGTCGAAGTAAGAAAGGAGAAACAAACTTTAATAAACAAGCATTTACAAATACAAGTATTGACAGAAGTCACAATAAGACAGGAGAAATTAAATAACATCAGCTGATTTGAAGAACGCATTATCACCAACTATATATATATATAGCAACATAAAACCAATCACTAACAAAGGTTGAGAAGTTCTTCCAGAATCAGCAATAAGCATTTTTTTAAGAAGAGCTATCATTTATAGAGAGAAGCAAGGCTACAGAGAACTCAGGGTGAGTGAAGAAATAATAGAATTAAAGAGAATTAAGTGTTGAGAGTAGAAAGTGAAAAACTGATGTTGTATGTCCCTAGTAATTGCGACTGTGACTCTTGCAGGTGCTGTATCCAATCTTAGATGTGAAGAGGCAGACTGAGTACTGGCGTTCATCATCTCTGTGGCAGTCTCTCTACCATCCCATTCCCCTTTCCCCCTCCAGGGTACTCAGCACGAAGGATTAATATTCGTTGTGAGTAGCTCGGGTCGGGACTGAGGAGTTATCTTCTGCTTCTGAGGAAATCGAATTGAAGTATCCTGACAGATTGAAGTGCCATCACCCTAATTTTAGGGAAAAAACAGATTTCCTCCTGAGCAGAATGGCAGAAGGAATTGATATAAAAGCATTAGCCACCGTTTTGGAAGGGTTACAGAAACAATTAAATAACACCATAGAAGAAACAGTCCAAATGAAACAGCGAATAAATGAGTTAGGGAACACCGCTAAATCAAACAAATTTGTGTTTTCACAAATCCCTAGCCCTTCACAGTCTGCAGGTATATCCACTCAAGTAATTCATGCGGTTTCCCCTATTATTCCTTTGGCTCAACCCGAGCGCTTCGGTGGGGATCCAAATAAGGCGCAGATTTTTCTGACCCAATGCTCATTGCATTTTTTATGTAGACCAGTCATTTTTTCCGAAGACCAGTCCAAAGTGGCATTTATATTGTCTTATCTGACAGGAGATGCGGCTGCATGGTCCATGCCAATAATTTCCAGAAATGATCCTGTTTTATATAATTTCCAAAATTTCAAGGAAGAGTTCTTAAGAATATTTGATCGGCGAACTGCAGCTCAAGCCACTGACAATGAACTACTGGAAATCAGGCAAGGTAATAAAGATTTAGTAGCCTATCTGGCCCATTTTAATAAACTCATTGTAGAGACTGCCTGGCCGGAGTCAAAAAGAGCCGCCATATTTTATCGTGGACTGAGAGATGAATTGAAAGATGCCTTAGCACAAGTTCCAAATAGACCCACCGAAATTTTGGAGTTAATTGATCTTGTGTTACAGATTGACCACCGGTTAACTGAACGAAGAGCAGAAAAGAGAAGAGAGTATCGACCATTTCCCCTGAGAATTGATTGTGTAAGAAATTATCATACGAGAGTCGGAGAAGGGATAACGATAGAAGAACCAATGCAAATTGGTTCCATCCGAGGTCCTTTATCTAAGGAAGAAAAAGAGAAAAGAAGAGTGAATCAACTATGTTTATATTGCGGTGCATCTGGGCATTTTGTTAAAAACTGTCCCAAGAAACCCAAAGCTCTTCAGTCGGGAAAAGGCCAGCTTCATCAGTAGAGGGAGTTGCCCTGATGAAAGCAGAACCCAAGATAACTCCTTTAGATCAACGAGTGGCGAATACCTTACAAACCGCAGCGCCACATTTGGTACAAACAGTATCAGTTAAGACCCTTGAGAAGGAAATTCAAGGAATCTCACTTATGATAGACTCTGGAGCTACGGGCAACTTCTGTGATATCAAATACGCTCGTAAAATGGGTATTCGATTTATCAAGAAATCTACTTTGGAAGTAGTAAGAGCTGTGGATGGAACCAATCTTTCTTCAGGACCCATTTCCCATGCGACCGAACCAATTCAGATGCAAGGTTTTGGTGGACATCAGGAGCAGATAATCTTTAATTTGATAGATGCTCCACAATTTCAACTCATTTTGGGTCTGCCCTGGCTTACAGAACATAATCCACAAATTGATTGGAGCAAAAGAACAATCAAGATGAATTCCTCTTACTGCAAAGAGAATTGCTTTCATGATGGAGTGGAAGTGTCCACCAAGTCCCAAGCGGCCTGTTTATCATCACACTCTTCAATGATCTGTGCACTAAAGACAGCAGAAATCCCATAAGAATATGAGGATTTAGTCGCCGTTTTTGATGAAAAGGAGGCTGAGAAATTGCCACCACATCGACCCTACGACTGCAAAATTGAACTGGAGCCAGGTGTGATATTGCCATGTAGCAGAATATACGCATTGACCGAAGCAGAGAATCAACATTTAAAGGAGTATTTGGATCAATATCTTGCTAATGGTTTTATTCGTCCTTCTGAATCTCCAGTGTCATCCCCACTATTTTTCATACCAAAGAAGGATGGGAGTCTTCGAACTTGCATTGATTATCGAGCCCTCAATCAGGTTACCATCAAGAATCGATACCCACTGCCTTTAGTGTCAGTTTTATTAGATCAAGTAAAGAATGCTAGAATCTACACCAAATTGGACCTGCGAGGAGCATATCATTTGATTCGAGTGGCTTCAGGGGATGAATGGAAAACCGCTTTTCGGACTCGATACAGATTATTTGAATATCAAGTGATGCCTTATGGGTTATGCAATGCTCCCGCTGCCTTCCAGCTTTTCGTTAATGATATATTACGAGAATTCCTCGACCGGATTGCCGTGGTTTATATAGATGACATTTTAATCTTTTCCGACAATCTACAGGAGCACATTTCCCATGTTCGATCCATCCTCACAAGGTTGCAAGAAAACCATCTCTATGTAAAATTGGAGAAGTGTGCATTTCATGTGGAACGAGTTGAGTTCTTAGGATTCATTTTGTCACCAGAAGGAGTTAGTATGGATCCTGCCAAGATAAAGACAGTGCAACATTGGCCTTCTCCTTGCAATGTCAAAGAGATCCAGAGTTTCTTGGGGTTCGCTAATTTTTATCGAAGATTCATATCCAATTTTTCTCAAACAGTTACACCCATTACTCGATTGTTGAAGAAAGGAGTGAAGTTTGAGTGGACAAAAGAAGCTGAAAATGCTTTTAATTTTTTGAAGAATTCCTTCGTCTCAGCTCCAATCTTGCTCCACCCCAATCCAGATGAGCCATATTATGTGGAGGCAGATGCTTCAGATGTTGCCATAGGAGGTATCCTTTCCCAGCGTCATAAAGATACAGGTCAATTACATCCAGTGGCCTATTTCTCTCGCAAATTAACACCACCAGAGATAAATTATTCAATTGCGGATAAGGAGCTATTGGCAGTCAAAGAAACTTTTCGTGAGTGGAGGCATTACATTTTGGGAGCTAAGCATAAAGTGACCGTTTACACGGACCACCGAAATTTACAGTTTTTAAAATCAGCTCGAACTCTAATAGCTAGACAACTGCGTTGGTCCCTATATTTTGCAGACTTTGATTTTGTTATCACTTTCAGACCAGGAAAGGTAAATGGGAAGGCAGATGCTCTATCTCGAATTGATACCAGTGCAGTTAAAGAGCCTCCAGAAAAAGAATTGATTATTCCACAAGAGAAGTTCATATCTGCCATATTGTATGAAAATTTAACCAAAGAAATTCAAGAAAACTTAACATTCGAAGGAATGCTGAAGTGGTCCAAAGAAGGCCAAGGAAGAGAAATCAAAAAAGGTTTGCCATACTTTAAAGGTGCACTGTATGTTCCGACTGTGGAGCTGCAAGAAAAAATTCTTCAGGCTTATCATGACGATCAATTGGCTGTACACAAAGGAATTCAAAAGACTCAAAATCTAATACAACGAGAATTTTGGTGGCCAAAAATGAAAACTCAGATAAGACAATATGTGTCAACTTGTGACAAATATCAAAGAGGGAAATCAAATAGAACAGCTTCACAAGGTCTGTTAAGACCTTTTCCCACTGCACCCCATGCCTGGCATACTGTTACTATGGATCTTATAGTGGACCTCCCTAGTAGCCAAGGTTTTAACACTATCCTAGTTTTTGTAGACACTTTCACAAAAATGCCGCATTTCATTCCTCTAAAAGAAATCCCTAGAGCCCCACAGGTTGCACAGTTGTTTACACAACACATAGTACGCGCCCATGGTATCCCAAAAATTCTAGTTTCAGACAGGGGGTCCCAATTTGTTTCTCGCTTTTGGAAGTCCTTTAGTAAAAGATTAGGAATTGATTCTCGTTACTCTACCAGTTTCCAACCTGAAACCGATAGGCAAACAGAGAGAGTGAATCAAGAGTTAGAACAGTATTTAAGACTCAATTGATTCGATAAAGAGAAGGAATGGCCCGAGTTGATGTGGGAAGCTGAATTTGCTTACAATAATGCTGTTCATTCCACCACTGGGTTCACCCCCTTTTATCTGAACCATGGTAGACATCCTAATGTAATGTTGGGTAAAGAAGATGATTCAGTGCCTGCAGTAGAAGAGATGGTGAGGGATTTGCAGACCACGTTAGTTAGGGCTAGAAAAAACATAATTCAAGCAAAAGACTCATATAAGACTCAGGCTGATAGAAAAAGAAGAGAGAGCCCCATTTATTCGAAAGGAGACAAAGGGGGTTATTCTAACTTTGGAGGAGGTGTTAATCTGTCCCAAAAGTGACGGAAAAGTGACGGATTTACCACCAGCCGTATTACGAGTCCATTATATCCTATGGAACTCGTAATACGGCTGGTGGTAAATCCGTCACTTTACCGTCACTTTTGGGACGGATTAACACTCCTCCAAAGTTAGAATAACCCCCAAAGTTTGGTTATCCGCTCATCATTTACGTCTCAAAGGAAATCGCAAATTTCAGCCACGATTTATAGGCCCATTCAAAGTTGACAAGATGATCAATCCAGTGGCAGTTAAATTGCAGTTGCCAGCTCATCTAAAGATACATCCTGTTTTCCATGTCTCCTTGTTAAAGAACAGTCCTCCAAATTTACGTCAAAACTCCCCTCCAATTCCTATCCAGATTAGCTCTGCAGAAGAGTATGAGGTCAATCAAATCTTAGATTCCAAAATCCGTAATGGCCAGCTTTATTATCTAATTGATTGGAAAGGTTATGGTCCAGAGGAACGATCCTGGGAGCCGCACGAGTATGTACATGCTTCAAGATTAGTGAGAAACTTTCATAGAACCTACCCAAGCAAACCTAAATTGGAGAACTATTCCTTGAGGGGGGTACTGTCATGACCACACAAACTTGCCAAGTCAAATCAAAGAAGTGCATGAGAAAAGCAAAGAGATATCCTTAGTGGAGACAGCAAAGCCCAAACTGGAAGAAGGTTTGCAGAGTAATCTTGCGCTTATTTCAAAGGAAGAATCAAGAAGAGAAGATCCAAGATGGCCGCTGTGAGTCCTGAAGGTTAGTTACAGTTCTAGTCTTGCAATCGGTTGGTTGCTAGGTTACAAGCTCTCCAGCTGGAAGCCTTGCACTTCAACTGAGGTCTGACAGGAATCAGCTGTGTTGAGAGAGAGCGCGCTTCAGAACAGAAACTCCTGTGAGGTAAAATTACATTTGAAGATTATATTACAGAAAACTGATAAATATTGTCAAGGTTTATTCGAAGAGTTTGATAGTAGACCGTTCCCGTTGAAGTCGGCACGGCTACAGAGTTAATGTATGAATTAACCTTATGTTTACAAGGTTCTTGTTTAAGATATTAAAGTCAAAGAAAAAACGAACTTTAAAAGAGCAAGTATCTACAAATGTCAAGGTTATAAACAAAGGCCAAGTTTAAAGGAGAAACGAACTGTTAACAAATAAGCATTTACAAATTCAATGGTAATAAACCAAAATAGAGTTTAAAAGAGAAACAAACTTAAATAAACAAGCATTTACAACTACAAGTTATCGACAGATGTCGAAGTAGGTAAGGAGAAACTAACTGTAATAAACAAGCATTTACAAATACAAGTTATCAACAAATGTCGAAGTAAGAAAGGAGAAACGAACTTTAATAACCAAGCATTTACAAATACAAGTATTGACAGAAGTCACAATAAGACAGGAGAAATTAAATAACATCAGCTGATTTGAAGAACGCATTATCACCAACTATATATATATATATAGCAACATAAAACCAATCTCTAACAAAGGTTGAGAAGTTCTTCCAGAATCAGTAATAAGCATTTTTTTAAGAAGAGCTATCATTTATAGAGAGAAGCAAGGCTACAGAGAACTCAGGGTGAGTGAAGAAATAATAGAATTAAAGAGAATTAAGTGTTGAGAGTAGAAAGTGAAAAACTGATGTTGTATGTCCCTAGTAATTGCGACTGTGACACTTGCAGGTGCTGTATCCAATTTTAGATGTGAAGAGGCAGACTGAGTACTGGCGTTCATCATCTCTGTGGCAGTCTCTCTACCATCCCATTCTCCTTTCCCCCTCCGGGGTACTCAGCACGAAGGATTAATATTCGTTGTGAGTAGCTCGGGTCGGGACTGAGGAGTTATCTTCTGCTTCTGAGGAAATCGAATTGAAGTATCCTGACACCAGTGGCCGTTAAGCTTTGCTATGGCAAAAGATTATGCAGGCTGAGAGCCAACATACTATTCCCAGTTTGGACAGGAAACAACCTCTTCCTGGTTGTCCAAAAGACACAAACAACTGTTCTGTTGACCTTTCATCTTTTGTCTTGTTGATAAAGAAATTGGGGTGTCTATATTAATCTAGTGAATCAAGCGGTATTTCAGCTGAAGTAGATGGGATTGGGAAGAAAGATCATAGAATGACTGGTTCATCCAAGTAAAAGTCAGTAGAAATTTAGGGGTTAGTTCTCAGAATGACACTGTCCCTTGTGAATCGTAGAAAGGGTTCTTTGATAGTGAACTCGTGCATTTCCACCACTCTCCGTATTGATGTTAAAGCAAGGAGAAGCAATGTTTTTCATTAGATAATCTTTAGTGCACCTTGTGTACAGACTCATAGGGAGTTTGCATTAACTGATGCAGTATGGTATTGAGTTCCTAAGGAACCAGCTAAATCATACAGGTGGAAATACTCTGAAGAGCCCTTTCATAAATTGTTTTATAACTTGTTGGGAGAACAAAGTGGGTCATGCAATTTCTGTTCCCCTAAATCTTGATATTGCAGCTGAATGTTCTCTTATTGATGAGGACTTTAGTTCCTTTTAAGCTAGATCAAATAAATATTTGATGAGGTTGATTTTGAAGTGGATGAAAGCCTTTGGTCTTGCTCAATGAACAAAAGCACTTCCACTTGGCACTGTAAGTTTTTGTAGTTGCCGGAGTGTTTGCCTTTTCTAGGATGTATCTGCAGTCTTGCAGTAGATCCAAGTGGCCAAGGTGTAAGTGGCCAGGCACCATTCTGTCAGGTTTTGTGATTTGAAGTTGTGGTGCAGTACTTCTATGTGGTGTCTGGAGAGGAGCTTACAATTTCAGAGAGACTGTTGGACTTGCTGACAGTTGCAGGAGTTTGCTGTACCAGTATTGGTGTGGCCATGCCGGAGCAATGAGGATCAGAGTGCAATGTTTTAAATTCACCTTCTTCAGCACCCTGAAGATAAGAGGAAACAAAGGAAATGTATAAGCAAAGCAAAGATTTTGAACCATCTGATTGAAAGAACATTGTCTGTGGATCACGGATACTGCAATCTGCTTCCAAAGTCTTGCAATTTCTTGTTGCTGTGTGTGGCAAAGGGATTGATAATGAGCTGAGCCCCCATTGTTGGATTGTTCCAACTTGTAAGAATGTGATAGTTGTTGACTGAGCACATTTCTGATCATGTTGGCAAGCTTGCAGGTGTTCCACTGCAAAGTCAATATTATGAAAAATGGGCTAGACCCATAGTAGCTGAGCCTCTTCTGAGAAGGGGCAGGACTGTGTTGCACCTTGTTCCACTGTGTAAAACATACATGTCATATTGTTCTTTCTGATTAGGGTGCCTGCCTTGCTAGCCTGGGGAGGAACACTTGCAGCCTAGTCATATGGCTCAGAGCTCCAAGACTCTGATGTGAAACAACTTTTCTGTGTCCCACCTGATGCCTCTGGTTCTAAGTTCTTGTACATGAGCTCCACAAACTTCCATGGATGCATCTGTGGTTAGCACAATTATTTGTGTTCAAGGCAACAGCGGCCAATTTGTGTGGGATGTGGGGCCATGCCCCCCCACCTTTTTCCTGATGTGAAGAGTGTCTGTCAGGCTGAACAAAAGTCAGCCTGACAGACACTCTTCTAGTTCAGGTCAGGCAGCAAGGACCGGTACATGCGCTAAATGTGCAGACTCCTGGCTGCCTAAGCTGAACTTTGCTGGGGTGAAGAAGTCACAGCTCCTTGTGATTGACCTTTTTTGCCTGGCAAAGGTGCCTCAAGGCCCTCCCCCTCATGACGATGGGGAGCGTCACTGATTGCTTCGGACCTGGGTGCTTCAGTTTTAAGCCGTGGAGTACCCAGGGCCAAGTGTGAAATCAGTGACACCTCGTCACAGAGTGGGGTGGGGTAAGCAGTCACACTGACCCCATCCCATTCTGTGACAAGATTGGGACTGCTGCCTTCCCTAAACTCAGCCAATAAGGTAAGGCAACAGTCCCAACCCTCCTGGGACCTCTAGGGCTTCCCTGTCGGAGCTGCTCCTCTTGAGTTAAGTTTTTTTAATGTTTGGTGCATGCTTGTATTTGATAGTGAGTGTTGTGAATGGGTGTGAGAGTGTGTGTGAATGAATGGGTGTGAGTAAGGCGTATGTGGGCATATGTAACCACCCCTGGCCCCTCCCTCATACAATTACTGTCTGCCACTGGCTACAGGTTCAAATAAGGGACCTGCCTTCAAAATGGTGGGTAATCCCACCACAATAATGGTGGATAATCCTCTTCAGTCATCTCGTAACTTGAGCTATGTCATCCCATGAGCCTTCAGTTTGTTTCCATTGAGCATCTAGTTCCTGTTGGACAAGCCTCATTCTGAGTCTGAAAAAGGTAATGAGCCTATTGAGGATGACATCTAGCCTAACACAGACTTGTATTTTCTGACCATGAGTGATTTATTTGTAGATAACCTCTTCATCTTGGCTTGGAATTTGATTGTTCTCTCTGATGATAGCACAGCTTTTCCCAACTGTGCATCGAGTATCGTTCTGAGGAATTGGATTTTTATGTGTCGCTCTAAAATAGATTTTTCTTTGTTCAATGCGAGACCCAAATTCTGAAACAGACTGATACTATTAGTCTTGTAAGCAATTGCCTGTTCCTTTGATGGAGCCTTGACAAGCCAGGCATCCAATTATGAGTACTCTTGAGGACATTGTTGCCGTAGGAAGGCAGCAGCTGGTGATAGGCCCTTGCTGAAAATCCTGAGTGCTGACTTGAGGCCGAAAGGGAGTGCTTTGAACTGATAATGTTGTCCTGCCACCAAAAAGCAAATATAGCTTCTGTTCTTCTGGTAGATAGGTATGTGGAAGTATGCATCCTGAAAATCCCGTGCTGTTAGGTAGTCCCCTTCCTAGATCGTCAGGAGGACCGCCTGAGCTATGATTATGGACTCCCCTTCACCTGCCCCACCTTCTGTGTTTAATATGGAAGGTGAGGCAATGGTGAGTCAAGCTCTATTTTGGTTCTCATTGAATCATGACTGAAAGGAGCTCTTTTTTGTCCCGGTTACCTTCAATATCTTTGCCTTTGGACCCGGTCGGAGGAGTAACCTTGGGCACAGCCAGAATGTCTCTGAGGATAGTATGCTCGACTTTGCCTCTGTTTGTCTGAATCCTCCCCTGTAGGCTTCGGGTCAGTGTGAGCCTGAAAAACAGACAAACTAATTTGAAGGTATTGCAAAAAGTGCATTAGCTGTATCTGTGTCTGATTTAACACTGTGAAGGGCATCATACACATCCTTTACAGAACAGTGTAAGACCATCAAAGGGCAAGTCAAGTACTTTGGATTGAACTTCTCGATGGAAGGATATTGATCTGAATCAGCCTTGCCTCTTAAAAACAGGTGCAGAGGCAAGCTGGTGAAAGCCTGCATTTGAGATTTCGATTGCTGGTTTACCAGACTCTCTTTTATCCTCAGGGATGAGATAAAGCATTAGTGCTATATCATGCCACATCTGGCAAATGTAACGTCTTAAAATTGCGAGAGCACTGGACGCTTTAATAGATGTTGCTGCCCTTGAACTGATTCTTTTCAATATGCCTACTATCTCTGTCTAGAGCACAGGAGGATGGTGTTCTAAGAAACAGTAGTGTCAGAATTCATCACCCATGTTGAATGATAACACTGGCTTGGCAGTATGTCAGAAAGCACTAATGGGAGTGGTCCATTTTCCATCTCTTAATGCAGGGGTCTTCAAACTTGGAGGTGGGCTTCCCTAGGGGGTCCTCAAGTGATCCCGGGGTGGGGAGAGCACCAGGCTCCAGCCAAAAGAAGCATTATGCAGATAACAGTGCTTTGTTTTAAGCAGAAAACATTTGTTTGCATTTTTTTTAAAGAAACAGAACCTACTGCAATGTTTAAATAGGTCTACACATGTTTAACATTGCCAACTTAAAAGAATAATTGTGAAAAATTCTGAGGGAGGCCCGAGGATCTTTTTTTTCACTGTGGGCGTGGCATTAAAAGGTTTGAAAACCACTGTCTTAATGCCTCCAGATATTAGATGTAGTGACAAGGTGCAGCAGGTTTCTTAAGTGAAGTCTGAGAATAAGGCTATAACGTCAGAATTAATTGCAGTGAAACAGAACAAGTGCCTTTGCCCCAGATTCCAAGAACTCTGAAGTGTGGGCATTGACAACTACCTTTCAAGACACAAATGTTTTTTGCACATCCTTGTTTTGAAATAACTCCAATTACCCCCTTTGCATGCCCAGGAAGGTTTTCTGGAGCCCCAAGGAAGTTTGCATTATTTCTTAATCAGTGTTGGTTATGCTGCTTGAGCAAACCTATGATCTCCGGCGATGATTATATTAAAGTAGACTGTTATGTTGACTGTGGCCAACTGAAATTTCCATTAATTTTTAAACCACCATTCCTCTGCTTAACACTGTGCTAGATGGCTGTATGTAATTACACTTATGGCAAAGATATCACAATGACTATATCGCAGGCACTACATTGAACGTTACTATCGGTCACACCATTACATCAAACGTTATCGCATTGCAGGTGTGTGTGTGTGTGCATGTGTAAAAAAAAACAAAGGTGACAGGGACGTTATAGTTTGGAAATTGGAAATAGAATTAAAAAAAACCTTAGAAAGTCACTGAAAAAAACAAAAGTTACAGTGACATTATAGTTAGGTTAAGATTTTACAGACACAAAATTAGCAGGTAGATTATACTTATCTCAAGAAACTATAACTCGTGCCCTAAGGTAATTATAACCTGTGCCCCTGTACTGTTTGCTCTTGCTTGGCAGAAGCTTTCAAATAGCTTCCGCCAAGCAAGAGCAAACAGCTATGTCCTGAGGGTGGGCACCTCAGGACATAACAGGAGCTGGGCCCAGGGGGGGTGGCTGTCCCCAGGGACATTAATTGCTCTAGAGGGGAGGCTCTCCTCCTTTAAAAGTGCACGGTTGTGCCCCGGGGAAGTGGTGGTCCCCGGGCCCAAAATGGCCTGAGGAAGGGGGTTGCGCAGCCCCTCGCTCCCTTAATAGTAATAGTCTGGCCTTGAGGAGGTGGTAGTCCCCGGGGCTGAAAACGGCCTGGAAACATGGTCACGCAGGCTCCGTCCCCATTCTGGTTATCGCCCGGTCCCCCAGGAGATGGTGTCCCCAAAGCCAAAATCAGACTGGGGAGGGGGGCATGGCCCACCTCCCCATTTTAGTTATCAGCCAGGCTGTGGGGATGGGGTCCCCACAGCCAAAATCGGCCTAGGGAGGGTGGCCATGCATGTTTTGCCTCCTCCACTAAATCACACAAATAGAAACACCCCTCAGAAGCTGGCCCACCCGGGGGGCAAATAAAAAAACAAGCATGAGAGACCACACTTATTTATTTATTTATTTACTTTTTGTGTGGATTCGTGGATCCTCAGTGAACTCATGGCAAACAAACGTTTTTTTAAAATGTTTTTGAGCCCCAGCAGGTTCCCTGTGGGACCCCACCACCAGGCGAAGGGAGTCAGGGTATTCCTACCCTGCCCTTTTCTGTTTTCTTTTTTTTTTTTTACTTTTTTCTTGGCTGGTAACACTCTAGCAGAAATGTTGGCAGCCAATCAGATCTCACCATGAGATCTCTACGATTCTCAGATCCTCTGTGCCCCTCGATATCTATATTTATTTTATTCTTAAGTAAGTTCAAAACTACTGAAAGGATTTACATCAAATTACAAAAAAGGTCTTTCTCTGGATCAAGATCTGCCTTTCTGCCACATTTGGTGTACTTTTGTCCAGTGGTTCAAGCTGCAGTCATGTTTAAAATTCCTATGGGAAAATGCATGCAAAACCCGTTTTGGGATACCCTTTTCTCTGCCCCAGCTGGATGCATTACTCCAAAACAAGCTGCAGCTGGAATGAGTGGCAAACTAGTTTTGAAAATTTCATGAAGGTTCGTCAAACGGTGCCAAAGTTATTAACAAAACAAAAAGGGCTTTTGCTATGGAAACTAGACCCTAATTATACCTGCCTACCACCATTAGGTAATATAATTATTACATACTGGTGGTTGCCACTGTGTTGTTATAGATAGGTCAGACCTTTCATTGGAAGACCATTTTTGTTTTGCTACTACCTTTGGCGCTGTTTGACGAATCTTCATTAACCTTTCAAAATAAAGCTCCTGCACATCAGCTCCTTTCAAGAACATCAGGGTGATCTGTCAAGGAGGAGCCAAGAAAAGGTGGGGGGGGAACACAACTTCCCCCATGCAGTTTCCATGGGGATTTTTGAACAGTGATACAGAGAAAAAGGCTTAGGAGAATTACACCAAATCTGGCAGAAAGCAAGATCTTTACCCAGAAAGTGTGTTTTTTCTGATTTGCTGTAAATCCACCAAGTCAATTTGGAGACATGAAACCTTATAAATTACATAACTGGATGGTTGGTCCAAGGGATACCAAAGGGACTCCCTGTACCGCCGCGCTCAGACACGTCGTCTCTTTCTGTCCTTGCAAATGGAACGCGCTACCGATACTCGGAGCGCCGTTCCCTGCGTTTTTTGACTACACATTCTGGGAAGCATATATTTCGCTCCCGGCCTCGCTACACTTACCTGTAGCCCTTTTTTCTTATTTTTTTTTGTTGGTGGTGGGTTTGTCTGGTCTTTTTGCCTGTCTCTGTCCATTTTGTGTCCATCTTGTTTTCTTCGTGTTTTTGTCCTATACTGGTCTATGGGCTCTTCCCAATTCAAGATGGTGTTCTTTCCTTTTCCTGTGATGCCACTTCCCTTTTCTCAGTATATAAGTCAGTCACTCTTGTTCCACCTTGCGTTGCAAACACTTCCTTCTGGTTGTGCTGTTCGCTCCTGTTCTTTGTTCCTGCTTTTTGCCTTGGGAGATTTTTGCCTGTTCTTTTTCCCTGCTTTTTGCCTTGGGAGATTTTTGCCTGTTCTTTGTTCCTGCTTTTTGCCTTGGGAGATTTGCCTATTTTTGTTTCCTGTTGTCAAGTCCTGTTTTTTCTTGTTTTTCTTCAGGAGTTCCTGTTTGAGGTTTTTTTCCCCAGTGTTGTTTTTTTTTCCCTCTGGGATGCCTTCTGGAAGGTACGGTCTGCCTTGGGGTACCCTGTCAAGCGGCACCGTGGCTACTAGAAGGGGTCGCCCTTATCTGGGAGTATCCAGAACCTGTAGAAGACTTGGTGTATTCGCCAACCCGGTACCCAGAGGTGAGGAGTCCAGCGCAGTACGTAACACTCCCCCAGGACCAAAAATTTAAAGATATTGGCCGGTTCAGTCCTGCAGGACCGGGAAATCTCATTGGCTCATTTGCAACATGAATGAAAATGTTGTGGCCGCCATTATAGGACAGGAGGACTCAGTCCCTGTATCAGAAAACATTTTTAAAAAAATTAAGTAGTAAGGTATAGTGTAAGGGTACCCTGATCTTCTGGCCCATCTGGAACCTCCCTTGGCTCCAGTCCTCTTGTGGGAGATTTTGACAGCTCCCACAGGAGTCCTGGAGGACCCTTCATGGTTGAGTGGTCCTGTGGTAGTCACAGCAACTCATATGCTTCTGCAGGAGCCCATGAGACTGAAAAATACATTAAAAACAAAGGACAGATGTGGAGTCGGGGTCCATGGGCAGTTGGCCCCTCACAGGAACGTGAACACCTGTGGGGGTTGGGAGCAGGTCCTGTGGTGAACCTCACACTGTGTACAGCCAATCAATCAATCAATCAATATATTTATAGAGCGCACTACATACCCGTTAGGGTTTCAAGGTGCTGAGGGGGGGGGTAAGCTGCTACTGGTAGAAGAGCCAGGTCTTGAGGAGTCTTCTGAAGGCGAGTAGGTCCTGGGTCAGTCGCAGGTTGGTTGGGAGAGTGTTCTATGTTTTGCCGGCGAGGTAGAAGAAGGATCCGCCGGATGCGGGGGAGGGTGGCGAGTGTGAGGTCTGCGGAGCGGAGCTGTCGGGTGGGGGTGTAGAAGCTGAGTCTGTTGTTGAGGTAAGCAGGTCCGGTGTTGTGGAGTGCTTTGTGTGTGTGGGTGAGGAGTTTGAATGTGATCCTCTTGTCAACGGGGAGCCAGTGGAGGTCTCTCAGGTGGGGTGTGATGTGGTTGCGGCGGGGTACGTTGAGGATCAGTCGGGCGGAGGCGTTTTGGATGCATTGGAGGTGCCGCAGGTGTTTTGTCGGGATGCCTGTGTATAGTGAGTTGCCGTAGTCTAGCCTGCTGCCGACGAGGGCCTGTGTTACTGATTTTCTTGTGTCTGTTGGGATCCACTTGTAGATCCTGCGGAGCATGCAGAGAGTGTTGTAACAGGAGGAGGAGACTGTGTTGACCTGTTTTGACATGGAGAGGGAGAAGTCGAGGATGAAGCCCAGATTGCGTGCGTGGACGGTCGATGTTGGTGGTATTCCTAGAGATGTTGGCCACCAGGAGTCGTCCCAGGCGGAGGGGTTGGGTCCGAGGATGAGGACCTCCGTCTTGTCCGAGTTCGGTTTCAGGCAGCTGTTTCTCATCCATTCGGAAACGGGCTGCATTCCCTCGTGGAGGTTGGACTTGGCGGTGTGTGGGTCCTTGGTGAGGGAGAGGATGAGCTGGGTGTCGTCGGCGTAGGAGATGATGTTGAGGTTGTATTGGTGGGCTACTTGGGCGAGGGGTGCCATGTAGGGGTACGCCGCAGATGATTTTGGTGGCTTTGGAGCGGAAGGGAGGGAGGCGGATTCTCTGGGTTCTGTCGGAGAGGAAGGATGTAGTCCACTCTAGGGCTTTCTCTTGTATTCCGGCTTCGAAGAGGCAGGTTCTCAGAGTGTGATGGCATACCGTGTCGAAGGCGGCTGATAGGTCCAGGAGGACGAGGGCTGATGTTTCGCCGTTGTCCATTTGGCGCCTGAAGTCGTCTGTGGCGGCGAGGAGCGCGGTCTCGGTGCTGTGATTTTGTCAGAAGCCAGACTGGGAGGGGTCCAGGATGTTGTTGTTTTCGAGGTGGCGAGTCAGTTGTGTGTTGACGATTTTCTCTATGACGTTCGCAGGGAATGGGAGTAGGGAGATGGGTCGGAGGTTCTTAAGGTCCTGAGGGTCTGCTTTGGGTTTCTTAAGGAGGGCGTTGATTTCGGCGTGTTTCCAGCTTTCAGGGAATGTTGCTGTTTCGAAGGAGATGTTGATGACCTTCCGTAGTTGGGGAGCGATGGATGCGTCTGCTTTGTTGTACACGTGGTGAGGACATGGGTCTGACGGTGATCCAGAGTGGATGGAGTTCATGAATTTGCGTGTCTCGGTGTCACTGACGTTGGTCCAGGCGGTTAGGCGATCGAAGCGGGTGGTGTTAGCGGGGGTGGTGTCTGGCGTGGTGGAGGCTGCTGTGGTGTTGAAGCTGTCGTGGATGTTGGTGATCTTTTGGTGGAAGAAGGTGGCCAGAGAGTCGCAGAGCTCTTGTGAGGGTGGAATGTCGTTGCCGTTGGCGCTGGGGTTGGAGAGTTCTTTCATGATGCTGAAGAGCTCTTTGCTGTCGTGTGCGTTGTTATCTAGGCGGTCTTTGAAGGAGGATCTTTTGGCTAGTCTGATTAGTTGGTGGTGTCTGTAGGTGGCGTCTTTGTGGGCCGTGAGGCTGTCAGGTGTGTGTTCGGTGAGCCATTTATTCTTACGTTTCCGGCAAATGTGCTTGGAGGTCTGGAGCTCTTCGGTGAACCAGATCGCTTTCTTGGTGGCTTGGTTGTTGGTGGTCTTCTTTAGTGGTGCGAGGGAGTTGGCACAGTCGTTGATCCACTGTCTGAGGTTGTGGGCGGCGGTGTCTGGGTCGGTGGGGTCGTTAGGCGGGTTCTGGGCAAGGGCGCTGGTCAGCTGGTCTTGGGTGACTTTGCTTCAGTGGCGGCGGGTGGCTGTAGGGTACGGTGGTGCTTGACCTGTTTCTGGAAGGTGAAGTGGATGCAGTGGTGGTCGGTCTAGTGGAGTTTGGTGGTGTGTTTGAAGGTGATGTGGGTGCTTGTGGAAAAGATGGGGTCAAGCGTGTGGCCGGCTAGGTGGGTGGATGTGGTGACAAGTTGACTGAGGCCGAGGTTAGCGAGGTTGGCGATCAGGGTGGTGGAGTTGATGTCGTTTTTGTTCTCGAGGTGGAAGTTAAGGTCCCCGAGGAGGATGTAGTCTGTAGACGCGAGTGCGTGGGCGCTGGCGAGGTCAGAGATGGAGTCGCTGAAGGGTGCCCGTGGTCCGGGAGCTCTGTAGACGAGCGTTCCTCTGAGGGTGGTGTTGGGGTCGGTGTGTATTTGGAAGTGCAGATGTTCGGCGGTCTTGAGGGTGTCGTCCGTGTGGGTGAGGACCTTGAGGGTGGCCTTGTGGGCAATGGCTATTCCTCCTCCAATTCCGTTTGTGCGATCCCTGCAGGTGATCTTGTAACCCTCTGGGATGGCTATGGCGATGTCGGGTGCCGAGGAGTCGTTCCACCAGGTTTCAGTAAGGAAGGCCACGTCCGGGGCTGAGGTGTCGAGTAGGTCCCAGAGCTCGATGGCGTGTTTGCGTGCGGAGCGGGTGTTAAGGAGTATGCAGTGGAGATGGTTGGTTCTGGTTTTTGGAGGTTTGGTGGTTCTGTCGCAGGTAAATCTGCAGTTGTGGCAGGAGAAGGGTCCGTGGGTATTTCTTGGCGAGGACTGGAAGCATGCTGCGGAGCGGCCAGGGTTGAGGGCATTGAGGTCGCTGGCAGTGTAGTGGTGTCTGGAGGTGCGGGGTTCCGTGGACCGGGGGGTGGCGCTGGGCGCGGTGCAGGCGCAGACGGGCGCAGACGGGCTTGTCTCTGGTGCGCCTCCGGCGCGCCCGCTGCGCGTGACCGCCATTAAGAAGGGGAGGGGGGAGGGAGGAGCAGCTGGGAAGCGGGAGGCGTGGACGAATGGGGGCTCGAGGGGGGCGGGCCGCAGTCACGCAGCGGCGGGAAAAGGAGACGGCTCGGGGGAGCCGAGGCGCTGGGGGGGGCAGGGGGTCAACACGGGGCGGCGAAAAAGAGAAAAAACAATCAGCTAAAACTGGGCAGAACACGGAAAAACACAGAGTAAGCAGACAGCTAAAACTAGATAAAACACGGAAAAACACGGAGTAGACAGACAGCTGAAACTAGGCAAAACACGAGAAAACACGGAGTAAACAGACAGCTGAAACTAGGCAAAACACGAGAAAACACGGAGTAAACAGACAGCTAAAACTGGGCAAAATACGAGAAAACACGGAGTAAGCAGATAGCTAAGACTAGACAAAACACAGAAAAACACGGAGTAGACAGATAAAACTAGGCAAAACACAAGAAAACACGGAGTAAACAGACAGCTAAGACAAGGCAAAACAAAACAGCTGAGACAAGGTAACTCAGGACAGGGTGAACACACACAGCGATTACAAGACGGCACTTACCACTAGACACCATGGATGGCCAGAAGGGAGCAGCGAGGGTGGGGGGGGAGGACACGGGGACAGCTGGGTGTGGCTGTTCGCACGGGGAGCGATCCAGTGGCCACAGAGCCAAATGCTGTGCACAGTGGAGGAACTGGCCACCAGTAGGTTGGGTGCAGTGCCTGGCTAAATTATAACCATTGTTTTTTCAGTAAATTTATCATAAATCGTGGTGGGGGTTTAGGGCGGTTGTTTTTATTTATTGTGGGTTTTTTTTACAATTGATTTTTTACTTTCATGGTAAATGGACATTCGTACAATTTCTAACTTTTGTTTCTTTATCATACTGATCTATCATTTTTTATTCTAACCTGGGATTCTCCTAGCACCAGATGTTAATTTTTCACTCCATGCAGTATAGTGCAAAGATGCACAGATGTAGATTATTTTCTTCTAGTTCCTGCAACACCTTGTGATACATTCTAGGGTGTGTCTTATTCCTGGCATTCAACTTCTTGTATCTTCTGCGGGAACCTCTTGTACAGCTGGTCATGCTTTGACTTATATGTGTCACCACATGATAGAGGTTCCAAGGAAGTACACTCTCTCTGTACCCTACGAAGCATTTAGTCACATAAATTGTAGGTGACTGGGCACTGGGCATGCATTCTGCTTCTTATTCACCCATGGATTCATGAACTCCTACACTTCTCTACTCCTTCAGTCTTCCCAGGGCAGTGAACTTCTTGTTCTACATCTGGAGCTGTAGAGGATGGTTGAGAAATCTCTCCTTTGCCTCTCTCAGCCATACTTCTTCCAATGAAGCTGTGGCACAGCATCACCTGTTCGAGTCCCTTGCTCTTCACATAACTGTGGACAAGACTTCTGTTGTCAAAGGAAAGACATTTTGTTGAGATGGAAGGATAGGTTCACAAATGAAAAACTTGAATTGTCATTTGAAATGCAAAATACTCTGCTGACTCGCCATTAAGTCTGTGAACTACTGAAGTTGTCCAAACCTCGTCGCAAGGCATGCCAGGTCTGCCATCTCACACTAGACACATCGGACCCATTGGTAAAAAAAGATGACTTATTTATTAAAGACACCCTGAAAATTCAAGTTTCGTGCCAGAGCTCATCTACGTTCCCATTTTCTCTGGGCAAAGTCAAGATTTTAAAATTATAGATGGTCCTCAAACACCTTGAAAATCCGCAGATTATTTTTCAAGGCCAACGTCTCAACACATTAAACACAATTCTTTAAAGTGTGCTCACTAATCTTCCTTATGTGGCATCTCAATTTTTCTGGATGCAGGGATGGTGCTCCATGTCCAGCAATTATTAAGGGAAATGTTTCTCTTGTGGTCACCCAATCACAGCATTAGTGTCCATGAGCTCATTACTGAGACCACTGACCTAAAATGAAAAACGAGAGCAGAAAGCTCTCTATTCCAACAGGAGCCTCTAATGTTTTTAATTCTGGTCTGTAAACCTGATATGCTAACAGTCCACTGACTAAAATAGCAAAGATACTCAAAAGGGATAACCCTTTTATTCTCACTCAGCAATTTTTGCAATGCAATGCAAACGTCACAAAAAATACAGAAAGATTTATACCAAATCAAAAAAGCACCACTTCTGAGAAAAATGTTACTTTTATGTCAAGTTTGGCATAAATCCTTGATGTAACTGAGAGCAAAATGTCGGCTGAGAGCTACAATGGGAAACACATCCTTTTGACTCACTCTCCCTTAACTTTTTTCTCCTTGGATGGAACTACAAACAATTTAGCATGCTGGACCCTAGGTGCCTATGCTAAGTGACTGCCTAATTTGTTGCAGATCCAATTCCTGAGTTACAAGTCTATAGGTAAATTAAAATGTACCTATAGCCTTTTCAATGGTTGTATTGTGTGTGATATATATATATATATATATGCCTCAACAACTCATAAAAATGTTACTAGACCTGCAGGTCGAGTAGCTTGAATAAGCTACTCGACCTAACTGTAATGTACTTGACCCAGAAAGAGTCTCAAATTGTGTGATCCTAGGCAAATATTGTATTTTACACTCACCTTTTTCTTCATTCTCACATATGAGTGCAACTTCAAATATGTGAGATCAGCATTTCTGCTGTACCAAAAATCCTCTTTTATTTGATTAAATACACTAAATGTTTGCTCCATGTATAAACAATCTAGCACACAGATAGGGTGCACATGATCCATGCATGACATGCCTTTTAGTTTACTAATAGCTTTGCCATCAGAGCAGGAGTATTTCTCAGTTTATGTTTAAACACTCACTTTTAATAAATATACAGTATTACTAAAGCATGATGTAGTAGGGCACTGTCATTTACAGACAGTAAATTTCCAAGAAATGTCCAAAACCCTTCCCACTAACTTGCAGCTTTAATGATAAAACTATCTAATGTATTAATAATCTGTGAACATTGGGTTTCAGAAAACATTTAGCACTTGCACATCACCAAGTAAAGTGTTCTGACTTTTTTTCACCCTATTAAAATATTATTTTCATCACACAAAAGTACAGAAAATGGTCTTTTACAGCTACTGAAATATATTTTAAAATGTTTGTAAAGTTGACTTAGTTATATAAATGCTGTGTGTTAGGAAAAAGCTGATACCAAAAGCCTTTCACTTCACATAGGTCAGAAAGTTCACCTTACAAAATCCTGGAACTCTGCAGTCACAAGGAAAAGTATTTCCATTGCAAGAAGACATACTAACATTTGACCTCTGTCTCTGAACACAGAGCAAATGTGACAAGAGTAAGATTTAAGGCATCCTCATGGCTAATTCCCTTTCTGACTAAACAGAACGCCTGATCTTTGTCCACTCCCAGAAGGGTCAAGTGGAATTTAAAAATAGCTGGACCTCATAAACTAAAACTGCAAACTTGAGGCAAGCCAGGACACATCCAATATGCTGTAAGTTCATATGAACTTATTGGAAAAAATGAGTTTTGGCCGTAGCCTTGATCACAGATGGAGTGGGTTTACAATACACATCTTTAAATAACACCAAACACAAAAGACGGACATTCATACAAATACCAACACTATGGCCTAGACAATGGCGGCCATCTTTGAACCTTGTAATCATGCTTGATGTACTGCAGTAATCTATCAAGTGTCTGTGTATTTCATCCTCTAAAATCAATATTACAACCATCGTATAATCATACAATTCTCTTTATATTAGAGACAAAGCGGGCTCGTATAATAATTAAATCACACTTTAAACATTCCCTGTTGGTCTAATTCATTGTATTCAACAGACTGAATCAAGCCATAGTGGGTAAATTCTTGATTCGAAATATACTCTGCATAACTCAGTTCTAACTACACTTTGAAACTGGACAAAATTAAAATTAAGAGTTAACTTTTCATTTGAATTTTCTCCCATTTAAAAGCATGAAGAAACATCCTTTTGTTCACAGCTTCAATACTGAGTTGACAATGGGGGTCATTCTGACCTCGGCGGTTAAAGGCCCTTACCGCCGGTCAGAAGTCCGCCATTCTACCGCCGCGGTAAACCGCCACGGTCATTCTGACCACCAACTGTGAAACCACCAAAAACCCGACATCCAAGGAAGGCCGCCTCATCAGCGGGCCGCGGAAAACTGGAGATGACCAAACCTCCACCGTCACGCCAACACAAACACGCACATGCCATTCTGACCCACGAATCCACGCGGCGGTCTTTCAACCGCGGTATTCCATTGGCGGTACACACCGCCGCGCTCAAAATACACACACAGCTCCAAAACACAGCCACATTGGACAATTTGAAATACACACACCTGAGACACATACAAACAACACTCCCACACATCCAATCAACTATAAAACACACACCCACATCACCCACAAACCCCCACTAGTTGGAAATCGGAGAGAAAGCGATAGAGATAGAGATAGAGAGAGCGAGCACAGCAATCGAAAACCCCAACACACACAGGAACCCAACTTCATCACCCACACCACATTTACGCACACATCACCACATATCACCACGCACATCACCACAAACACCACCCCACACCTCATCCACACCACCCCATGGCACCCCAAAGACACCCCAGGTTCTCGGACCAAGAACTCAGGGTCATGGTGGAGGAAATTATAAGGGTTGAGCCCCAGCTCTTCGGCACACAGGTGCAGCACACCTCTATAGCAAGGAAGGCTGAGCTATGACAAAGGATCGTAGACAGGGTCAACGCTGTGGGACAGCATCCCAGAAATCGGGAAGATATCAGAAAGCGATGGAACGACCTACGGGGGAAGGTGCGCTCGATGGTGTCGCGACACAACATCGCTGTGCAGAAGACTGGCGGCGGACCCCCACCCACTCCACCCCAATTCACAGCATGGGAGCAAGAGGTAGTAAACATCCTGCATCCTGATGGCCTCGCTGGAGTACACGGAGGAATGGACTCTGGTAAGTCGAATCTCAACTACTTCACCCCCCCCCAACCACCAGCATGCCAACCCCCCCCTCACCCCCAATCTCAACCCCCCAGCACACAACCTCCCTGCCAATGTCTCACCAGCACAACCCACCCTAAACAACACCAACCCCTGAATGCCAACACAAACCATAGACAGCCACCACCAAAGCATGACCATTGCACATACCCATACACCCCCCCCCCACCACCCTCACAACACCTCCCACAAGGGAATGCCAGCACTGGGGGACAAGGGCACTCAAAATGCACGCCATGGCACACACAGAAACAATAACCATACTCCTTTACCCCTGCAGGGCCCGAACGCCAACACACCGCCACGGAGGGTCCAGATTTGTCCATCCCACCCCCAGAACAGGCCCCCAGCGAGGACAGCAGCTCTGTCGACCTAGAACCTGATGACCAGCCCGGACCATCGGGGACCTCTGGACAGTCGGTTCCCCACACACAGACACACGCCACAGCAGACCCAACCCCCTCTGGGAACACCAGCACAGCTCCCACCCAGCGGGCCCATGCCTCTGTCTCCAGGACGCGTCAAGCAGCGGTGTGTCCGCCACTACAGGGCACCCAGGCTGACCCAACACCCCAACAACAACAGGGACCTGGGGGCAGTGGTAGTGGGCACACCGTCCAGGGGACAGAGGCCCGGGGAAACAGGGCAACTGGGAGGTCTGCTGTGCGACAGGGGGGGGAGGACAGGCCCAGGGAACCCACTCTCCAAGAGGCCCTCACCACCATCATGGGAGCATACCATCACTCCCAGGAGACGATGGCGACGGTACTGGCCTGGTTCACCGAGATCCAGGCACAGCAGGAGGAACAGTACATGGGGTTCAGCAATGAACTCAGGAACATCGCTACCGCTATGGGGACCATAGTCCAGGCCCTCAACCGGATAGAAACCACATTGCGGGACCATGTGGCACCACAAAGGGCCCCTGTCACTAGCCAGGAACAGCCTACCACCTCCGCCGGCGCTAGTGGTCAGGAGGCCCCCACAGAACGACGGCCCACCAGAACCCCACCTCCTGCTGAAGAACAACCACCCCGCAAGAGGAACCTGAGATCTCACAGGAAGACAGAGTAGGATGCCAAGACCCCCGCCAGCATAAGATACCCCCTGATGTCATCCCACTGTCCCACAGTGTCACCCTGTCCAACCTTGAACTGCCCCTGCTCCATCCTTCCACAGGCATATGGAAAATGCACCTGTAAAACTGAGAACTGGGCTCTGCCATGGACATAACTCCACCCTCACCCATCACCGTTTTAATATCATGTACCAATATCTAGCACTAAAAATAAATCACTCATTGCACTGAAATCATTCAGGAGTCAGCCTGTATTATTTACAAATGTATAACACATTACTGATCAATAATGTTCTGTTATTTTTGTGATGACAACATACCGATGTCAATAAGCATTAGTCCATGGGCTAACCAAGCAGAAGTCACGCAGTGGGTCATACAGCACTGAAAAGGGAAGGGAAAATCAAACATCAGTTTAAAAGAACTGGGGGGAAATACACAAAGTAAAGATGCAGGGGGCTTTCAGTAAATGTTAAATGGCGTGGGTGATTCTTACCTGTGTGCTACTGAAAATACTGTTGGATAACTCTGTCCCTGTTGTCTGTGTCGTCCTCTTCGTCTTCCTCCTCTTCACTCTCCGCAGGCTCCACAGCTGCTTCAACACCACCATCTGGACCATCCTCCTGCAGGAAAGGCACCTGACGTCGCAATGCCAGATTGTAAAGCAAACAGCAGGCCACGATGATCTGGCACACCTTCTTTGGTGAGTACATCAGGGATCCCCCTGTCATATGCAGGCACCTAAACCTGGCCTTCAGGAGGCCAAAGGTTCTTTCTATGATCCTCCTAGTTCGCCCATGGGCCTCATTGTACCGTTCCTCTGCCCTGGTCCGGGGATTCCTCACTGGGGTCAATAGCCAAGGCAGGTTGGGGTAACCAGAGTAACAAATTAGCCACACACGTTGTGTCTGTAGCTGTTCCATCACATAAGGGATGCTGCTATTACGCATCACATACGCGTCATGCACTGACCCAGGGAACTTGGCATTCACATGGGAGATGTACTGGTCAGCCAAACAGACCACCTGGACGTTCATAGAATGGTAACTTTTCCTGTTTCTGTACACCTGCTCATCGTCTTTTGGGGGTACTAAAGCCACATGGGTCCCATCAATGGCACCAATTATGTTGGGGATATGTCCAAGGGCATAAAAATCACCCTTCACAGTGGCCAAATCAACCTCCTCAGGGAATACAATGTAGCTCCGCATGTGTTTCGTCAGGGCAGACAACACTCTAGACAAACTTTTTGAAAACATAGGCTGAGACATTCCAGATGACATGGCCACTGTTGTCTGGAAGGAGCCACTTGCCAAAAAATGGAGAACTGACAGAACCTGCACTAGAGGGGGAATTCCTGTGGGTTGGCGGATGGGGGACATCAGGGCTGGCTCCAGCTGGGCACACAGTTCATGTATAGTGGCTCGGTCAAGTCGGTATCGTAGTATGATATGGCGTTCTTCCATTGTCGACAGGTCCACCAGCGGTCGGTACACGCGAGGATTCATCCTTCTCCTCGCAAGTCCCAGCGGACGGTGCCTAGGAAGGACAACATGGAGCACAGAGTCAAGCAAATCACAGGTACGTTCACCACAGCATGCCTAGCACACGATTATCTATGTATTGAAAGGCGTGTATGTGTGGCAATGCAAGGCCTAGGCCTGTGTGACGCAGTACAAATTATGCCATGTGGGCCCTTGAAATGGCGGCTGCCTGACCTGTGAAGTGGGACAATGGGATGTGAGGTCAATGCGCTGGCGTGGCACACCGTGGCGGTAGGCGGTCGAAGAACGCTATACGAAGCCGCATTGGTTAACATTGAAGCCTATGGGTTTCAGGAGCCAATGACGAGGTGCGCCGGCGGTCGCGGTACGCACCGCCACGGGCGTGACCGCCATTTTCTATCTGCTTAATCACTCGAGACCTGATCATCCACAGGAGAGGACCTATACTGCAACTGCTGCTGTGACCTCGGTCTGGAAGTGACAATGGCTGCTGCGACTGGGGAAAGGGCCCCTGCCTTCACGTCTGAGGAGTTGGAGAAACTTGTGGATGGGGTCCTCCCCCAGTATGCGTTACTCTACGGTCCTCCAGACCAACAGGTAAGTACACTGGGTGCACATTGAATGGGCTATGCCTGTGTGGAGTGGGGTGGATGTAAGTTGGTGGGGTGGGGGGGCAAATGAGGAGTGCAACGCACGACAGATGAGAGCATGTGCCATATGGCAAGGTTGGGGAGGGGGGGCCAATCACATCTAACATGCAGAAAATTGATGAATTTTTCCTTCCCACCCTGTACATGTCAAATAGGTCAGCGCCCATCAGAAAGTGGACATTTGGCGTGCCATCGCCAAGGAAGTCCGGGCCCTGGGGGTCCACGTCAGACGGGGCACCCACTGCCGCAAGAGGTGGGAGGACATCCGCCGCGGGACCAATAAGACCGCCGAGTCACTGCTGGGGATGGCCTCCCAACCTAGGAGGGGTGCCAGTCATACCCTGACCCCCCTGATGTCCCGGATCCTGGCGGTGGCCTACCCTGATTTGGATGGGCGCTTGAGGACATCACAGCAGACACAAGGGGGTGAGTATCAGCACATTCTGCTATCTTTCTGCGCAGTGGAGGCGTCTGGGTGGGGGAGGAGGGTTGTGGGTGACATTAGGCCAAGGCGCTTTCTGTAGTGTAGTCCTCTCCTTTAGGCATGGCCCTGTGCTCCCGGCCCCCACCTCTGTAGGGTGACAAGTACAGCTATCGATGGTCCAGCATCACACATGTGTGCGTTTGTCGTCTCTAGACCTGTTGTCCTAGTCAGAAGTACTGAGTAGTGTACCCCGAATGCGCGGCTTAGTGCATGAGGCTCCTGTGTCTGTCCTCTCCGCCAACGGTGTTGACATTGCATGCACTCAACCTGATCTTCGTTTTTCTCCCCCCACCCTTCTTCTTCATCTTCTTGTGCATGTGTGCATTAGCATCATTAGGCAGAGGAGAATTGGCATCGGAGCACGAGGGAGCTGCAAGTCACAAGGCCCGGTGGGCCCAGGAACAGACACCGAGGGCACCAGTGATCCGGAGGGCGAGGGGAGCACCACAACGGGGACCGGTGGTGACACCAGCGACACCGACACGTCCTCGGATGGGAGCTCCCTAGCGGTGGCGGCAACATCCGGGCCCCCCGCCTCTACAGGTACAGCCGCCACCCAGCGCACCAGCCCCGCCCTCCCAGCAGCCCCTCAGCCTACGCTCCGTGCCCGCTCGCCCAGGAAGGCGGGCGTCTCCTTCGCCCCAGGCACCTCAGCCCCTGCCCCTGTCACCCCTGCTGCCCTCAGTGAGGAGGTCATTGACCTCCTTCAGACCATCATTGTTGGGCAGACTACCCTTTTGAATGCCATCCAGGGGGTAGAAAGGGAGGTGCATCGGAGCAATGCCTACCTGGAGGGCATTCATTCGGGTCAGGCTGCCCATCAACGATCGTTCAATGCTCTGGCCTCAGCACTGACGGCAGCCATTGTCCCTGTTTCCAGCCTCCCTCTTCTGACTGCCTCCACCCTGTCTCTGTCTCCTGTTCCTCAGCCTATCCCATCCACACCATCAGACCAGCCTGCACACACCTCAACACCCAAGGGCAGCTCATCCAGACACAAGCACCACAGAACCCACAAGCATTCACCCAAGCAACACCCAGATGCAGACATTCCAACAGTCACTACCACCTCTGTGTCCCCCTCCTCCTCGTCTCCCTCCTCCCTCCCTGTGACGTCTACACTCACACCTGCATGCACACCACCATCAGCCAGTGCTTCCATCACCAGCACACCCTCCAGTACAGTCCGCACACGTGCAGTCACCACCCCCACTACCATTTACACGTCCCCTGTGTCCTCTCCCACTGTGTCTGTCACCCCCTCTTCCAAGACACACAAACGCAGGCAGACACCCACCCAACAGCCATCCACCTCACGACAGCCTCCAGCACAAGCACCTGCACCCAAAGACAGCACACCTGACTCTCCTACAACCACATCCTCTTCCTCCACTCCCATCACTACTACTCCTACCCTTTACCTTGGTCCTAAAAAACTTTTCCTCGCTAATCTTAACCTCTTTCCCTCCCCTGACCCACCCCCTCCATCTGCAAAGAGTCCCAAGAGCACCTCAGCCACCACCAGCCCAGCTTCGAGTGTCACTGTGGTGCATGGGTTCTGGAGTCCACCCTTTGCCAGCAGTGACACTTCAATCAGCAGCAAGGGAACAGCCAGCCCCCCCAGGCAAGAGGACCAGGAAACTAAAGGGCCGCCGTGAGAGGACTGACACGGCTGCCCCCAAGGAGCAAAGTTCGCCCACTTCACCAGCCACAACATCTAGGGGAGGCAAGGGCCCGAGAGCCCCATCTAGGAGCGAAAGGGCAGCAGGGCGGAGAAGTCAGCCCGCAGGAGCGCGGAGCAGGAGGGCCCCACAAGCCCCATCCCAGGTGTTAGGGAGGACACCAAAGGGCCCAGGACTCCGTCACCGAAGGGTCCAGCAACAGCACGGTCGGAGGGCGACTGAGCAGGGAGTCCAGGCCAGGTCTGGCTCCCTTGACTTACTGGACGAGCACCGCTGAAGAGGGCCCCGCCGTGCAGAAGAGCACTGCTGAAGAGGGCCCCGCCGTGCAGAAGAGCACCGCTGAAGAGGGCCCCGCCGTGCAGAAGAGCACCGCTGAAGAGCGCCCCGCCGTGCAGAAGAGCACTGCTGAACAGGGCCCCGCCGTGCAGAAGAGCACCGCTGAAGAGGGCCCCGCCGTGCAGAAGAGCACCGCTGAGGAGGGCCCCGCCGTGCAGAAGAGCACCGCTGAAGAGGGCCCCGCCGTGCAGAAGAGCACCGCTGAAGAGGGCCCCGCCGTGCAGAAGAGCACCGCTGAACAGGGCCCGCCGTGCAGAAGAGCACCGCTGAACAGGGCCCCGCCGTGCAGAAGAGCACCGCTGAACAGGGCCCTTCCTGTCAAGCACCGCTCCGCTGGGCCCCGCCGTCTCAAGCACCGCTCCGCTGGGCCCTTCCTGTCAAGCACTGCTCCGCTGGGCACCGCCGTCTCAAGCACCGCTCCGCTGGGCCCCGCCGTCTCACGCACCGCTCCGCTGGGCCCTTCCTGTCAAGCACCGCTCCGCTGGGCCCTTCCTGTCAAGCACTGCTCCGCTGGGCACCGCCGTCTCAAGCACCGCTCCGCTGGGCCCCGCCGTCTCACGCACCGTTCCGCTGGGCACCGCCGTCTCAGGCACCGCTCCGCTGGGCCCTTCCTGTCAAGCACCGCTCCGCTGGGCCCTTCCTGTCAAGCACTGCTCCGCTGGGCACCGCCGTCTCAAGCACCGCTCCGCTGGGCCCCGCCGTCTCAAGCACCGCTCCGCTGGGCCCTTCCTGTCAAGCACCGCTCCGCTGGGCCCCGCCGTCTCACGCACCGCTCCGCTGGGCACCGCCGTCTCAAGCACCGCTCCGCTGGGCCCTTCCTGTCAAGCACCGCTCCGCTGGGCCCTTCCTGTCAAGCACCGCTCCGCTGGGCCCCGCCGTCTCAAGCACCGCTCCGCTGAGCCCTTCCTGTCAAGCACCGCTCCGCTGGGCACCGCCGTCTTAAGCACCGCTCCGCTGGGCCCTTCCTGCATGCACTGTTAACGGTTCACTGTGCCCACCATGCCTCCTCCTTGACCAGTGGAGACTGTAATCCACCTGATGGTCTGTGGCTTTGCACTCCCCAGGATGGAACAGTGGGCAACCCACCTACTGTATAGACTTGAGAGACTGTGGCTTTGCACTCCCCAGGATGGCACAGTGGGCAACCCACCTACTGTAGAGACTTGAGAGACTGTGGCTTTGCACTCCCCAGGATGGCACAGTGGGCAACCCACCTACTGTAGAGACTTGAGAGACTGTGGCTTTGCACTCCCCAGGATGGAACAGTGGGCAACCCACCTACTGTAGAGACTTGAGAGACTGTGGCTTTGCACTCCCCAGGATGGCACAGTGGGCAACCCACCAACTGTAGAGACTTGAGAGACTGTGGCTTTGCACTCCCCAGGATGGCACAGTAGGCATGGTGGCCCCTTCGTGGATCTGGCGTCGTGGACTCATGTGGCTGTGGTGCCCCCCCTTCCCTTCCCCCTGAGGTGCCTGTAGTTTTTTCATCAGATGCCCCTGCAGTGTTCTCTCCAAAGGACTCAGGTCTCCTGTGTGGGCTTTGCCCTTGTGTTGTTACACTTTGGCCCACGGACACTTCGATTTTCTTTTGATGTGCAGGACTAATTGCCTCGGTTATCCATTGCAATGTATATAGAATTATTTTGATATTGATTTTTTGGCTAGTTGACCAATACTTTTCAGAGCCTATTTTTTACATAAATTTTTATTCACAATTTAATTATGTCTTTGCATTTTTCAGGGGGGTTTGGGTGGTGTCACTGTTCTTGTTGCTCTGCATTGGTGTGTACATAGTTTGGGGGGGTGGGGGTCGCATATGTGTGTGCCGTAAGCTTTCCTCCTCCCCCCTCCCGTGTGTCGTAGGTGCAGTACTCACCGTTGTCGTCTGCGCCGGTGTTCGTACTCGTGGTAGATGAGCAGGTAGACGAGAGCAGGTAGGATGTTTAATTCGGGTTCCATGCTGTCCTCCTTCCTCGTGGAGTGCGTAGAGGTGAGCGTTTTCCCGTTCGTAGTCTGTTTCCGCCGTGTTTTTATCGGCGGGGCTCCCGCCCCGGAAAAGGTGGCGGATTGGTGAGTTATGATACTGTGGGCGGTACATTGTCTGCCGCCTGTCTGTTGGCGGTGACCGCCGCGCTGTTTGTTTGTACCGCCGTGGCGGTCGGAGTGTTAAAGTGGCGGTCTCTGTTGGCGGTTCCCGCCAGGGTCAGAATTCAATTTTTTGGACCGCCAGCCTGTTGGCGGGTTGGCCGCCGCTTTATCACCGACCGCCAGGGTTAGAATCACCCCCAATGTCTTTTATTTAAGAGTTAAATATTTCAGTGATTCAGTTGTTCACCTCTGTGCCCCATCCCCAGCCTGGGTCATAAATCTGACTGAGCACTGCTCATTACCAGACTCTGCTATCTGCAGCCTGATGACAATAATGTAAAATAAACACAGCCTTTCCTTAACTTTAAAAGGAAGATATTATATTGTGCTTTTGAACAAAAGGCTGTGAACTACTCTGAAGTTGTCTGGGAGCTACTGGTAGCTCGCAGTCAACTGGTTGGAGACACCTGCTTTATACGTTCTCCTTTTTGTGCCCCTAAAACCTGCCATTCCATACAATGCATTTCAATGGGATGCTATCATGTATATTGGTCCCAAGATGGCTGCCAACACTTTCTGGTTGAAGTGCTGACAGCCAATCAGATCTCACCATAAGATCTCTGCTTACACTCCACCGAGATATGAAATTTATTTTTCCTTTAATGTCTCAAAAACTACTAGACTGACTTATACCAAATAACAAAATGTGTGCTTTCTGGACCAAGAGCTGCCTTTCTGCCATATTTGGTGTAAGTCCGTTCAGCGGTTCAGGCTACAGTTGAGTCTAAATCTCTATGGAAATTAACATGGGAAACACACTTTTTGACAACCCCTCTTTTTCTCAGCCCCGCTTGATGGATCACCTCGAAACTTTCTATGCACAACAAGACACTAGAGGACATTTTTGGGAAAATTTCTTTAAGATTAATCAAATGGTGCTAAAGATATAGCCAAGTCAAAAAATGTTTTTCCTATGGAAACTAGGTCCTTACTATATAGTTATAGTAGGACATATATATATATAAATATATATATATATATATATATATATATATAGGACGTTATAACTAGCTAGGAACTAGTTTCTATAGAAAAAGCTGTTTTTTACTTGTCTATATCTTTGGAGCTGCTTGACGAATCTTCACGAAAATTTCCAACACAATTTGACAGTCACATGAGCTGCTGTCTGGAAAGTTTTGGGGTGATCCGTCAAGTGAGGCTGAGATAAAAAGAGGTGAAATTTAGAGCATTTCCGATGGTAATTCCCATAGGAAAAACTAAACAGCGATAGTGCCAAAACCACCGGACGGAATTAACCAAATTTGGCAGAAAGGTAGCTCTTCATCCAGAAAGAGCTCTTTTCGTTATTTGGTGTAAATCTGTTTGGTGGTTTTTGAGAAATTAAAGAAAACCCAAATATGTATATATAGGGACCTGAAGGATTTGTGACCAATCCCGATCTTATGCTGAGATCTGATTGGCTGTCAACACTTCAACAATGAAGTGTTGTAGGCCATATTGGGACTCGGCTTGAGCCGAGTCCCAGACAAAAATGTAAAAAAAAAGGCAAGAGGCCAGGGTACAGACATCCTGACCGCTTAGTTTACGGTGGGAGTCGCAGCAGAAAAATGTTTCAAAAGACAAAGGGCGGGCTACCATGCTTCATCCTTTTTATGTCCCTGGGTGAGCCAAGTCCCTTGGGCATTGTTTATTTGTAACGGAGGCTGCCTGTCCCCATCCTAGCTCCAGGGACTGCCACCTCCCTGGGGCAATGCAGAAAATATGTGCGGGGTGGGGCCCCTCCATGGCCCGGGGACCACCATCGATCCGGGGTCGGCTCCTGCTATGTCCCGGGTTCATCCACCCCAAGACATAGCTGTTTGCTTTTGTTTGGTGGGAGCTGACCCTTCCCACAAAACAAAAGCAAACATAACTTTGCTTTCTGACAGCAGGACCTGTCAAACAGGTTCCGCTGTCAAACAGCAGAGTTTTCATCTTTCCTGCACGCAGATATGCATGCACGGAAGGCAGGTGAAAACACTGCTCCAGCAAACAGGGAGCTGCTATTAAAAGCAGCTCCCTGTTTGCTGGAGCAATGAAGGCTCACCCAGGAGGCGGGAGCTAGCTGGGACTGTGGGGGCCTTGAGGCTCCCCCCATGGTCCCAGATAGCCAGTAAAGGGCCAGTAAACATATCATACATCAAAGCCTAAAAAACGCCCTAACTCTCTCCTCCCACTCTCTTTCTTTCAATCTCTTTTCCCCCTCAAACACACATTCAGACATTACGCAGCCACTCACAGACCCACTGACGCCCTCATGCACCCACTCACTGTGGCCAAACGCCGCCACACCGGCCAAAGGCAACGTGCAGCAGTGGTTGGCTTAACGTATAGTAATGAAAATTACTATATCTTAAAAAAACCTAGAAATTCGCTGAAAAAACAAATGTTACAGTGACGTTATAGTTAGGAAATAGAATTAAAAAAGACGATAGAAATTCACTTAAAAAAACAAAGCTTACAGGGATGTTATAGTCAGGCTCATATTTTAAATTTACAAAACCACAGAAATTCACCAGTTATAGTTAGAGTTATCTCAAGTAACTATAACTCGCGCCCCCGCCATGCATTGCTAATTACCCCACAAATTACGCCACTCAAGACATCTATGATAACATCATTGATAATATGAATGTAATATTTGCAGTAAAAATTTTGATGAAGAAACTGCATGGCGGGGCACCAATTAAAGTTGCCCTAAGGCATGAATTATAGTTACTTGAGATAACTCTAACTATAATTTGTGAATTCCTATGGTTTTGTATGTTTAAGATGTGAGCCTAACTATAACATCGGTTTTAAATGGGGTCTCTAGTTGGCAGTCAGTTTAAACTCTGTTCAAGTAGGGACTCTCACTCTAGTTGGGGTAAGGAAGATACACAGCTCAGATAACCCCTGCTCACCCCCTTGGTAGCTTGGTACAAGCAGTCAGCCTTATCTCAGAGCAATGTGTAAAGTATTTGTACACATACACACAGTAAAAACACCACAAAAGGGCTCCACATCAGTTTAGAAAAATAGCCAATATTTATCTAGATCAAACAAGACCAAAACAACAAAAAACCAACATACATAAGCAAAGATATGAATTTTTAAAGTAAAAAGAGTCTTACTCCATAGAAATCAATGGATGCGTTGTTTTAGCATAAAGTACCTGGTATGCATCGAAAATAAAGCCGCACGGACAAGCATGCACCAGAAAAGCAAGCGATGCGTCGATTTCTTACTAGCAATTGAGGCCGTGCATTGATTCTTTCTCTGCCAGGCAAACGATGCGTCAATTCTTTCCTCGCAGTAGATTCCCAGACAACGAGCCTCAGGTCTGTGGGATGATGTTGAAGATGTTGACGCCTAGGGTCGATGGGTGGAAAATTCCAAAGTGCTCTGTGAAGTGTCAACACTGAGAACAGGCGAAGTGTCGATTCTCCAGCTGCAAGTCAGGGGCTGTGTTTAATTTTCAGCCACGGGACTGGCGCTGCATCGATTTCTCTGACGTGCACACAGCAGTCTGTAGATTTTATCCCGCAGGTTACCTGCTTCCACTTCTAAGGATCCATGGACTGGATTTGGCACCACTTAGCAAGTCAGGACTCTTAGTTGAAGAGCCCAGGCACCAGCATATGAAGTCTCTGATGTCCCTGAGATTTCAGAACAGGGGGAATGCTCAGTCCAAGCCCCTGGAGAAACATCACAAGCAGGAGTTCAGAAAGCAACGTGTAGTCCTTTCTCTCTTACAGCAGAAGCAACAGCAGGCCACCATAGCAAAGCAATAGGCAGAGTGGCAGGTCCTCCTCAAGCATCAAGCTCTTCTCCCTGGCATAAGTTCCTCTTGGTCCAGAAGTAGTCTAAAAGTCTGGGGTTTTGGGTCCACTACGTATACTCATTTCTACCTTTGAAGTAGACAAACTTCAAAGGAAAGTCTCTGTTGCTCACAAGATCCTGCCTTGCCCAGGACTGGCCCCAGGCACACACCAGTGAAAGGCACAACCCTTTCAGGTGCACGTGTCAGCTCCTCCCTCCCCACTGTAGCCCAGAAGACTCATCAGGATATGGAGGCTATATCCCAGCTTCCATTGTGTCACTGTCTAGATGACATTCACAAACATCCCAACTGTCAGTCTTACCCAGCCGTGGATTCCACAGGCAGGCAGAGGCACAGAATAGTTAAGGCAAGAAAATGCCCACTTCTAAAAGTGGCATTTTCAAACAGACAATCTAAAAATCAACTCTACCACAGGATGAATTTTTAAATTGTGAATTCAGAGACCCCAAACTCCAAATCTCTATCTGCTCCCAGCAGGAAACTGCACTTAAAAGATATTTAAAGCCAGTCCCCATGTTAACCTATCTGAGAGATAGGCCTTGCAAAAGTTGAAACTGAATTTGGCAGTATTTCACAATCCGAACATGTAAAACACACCAGTACATGTCCTACCTTTTAAATACACTGCACCCTGCCCATGGGGCTACCTAGGGCCTACCTTAGGGGTGAATTACATGTAGTAAAAAGGAAGGTTTGGTCCTGGGTCCACTTGCCAGGTCAAACTGCCTGGGGAAGACTGCCCACACAGACACTGCATTGTCAGGTCTGAGGTATGTTTACTGGGCAACTCATGTGGGTGGCACAACCAGTGCTGCAGGCCCACTAGTAGCATTTGATTTACAGGCCCTGGGCACCTCTGTTGCACTATGCTAGGGACTTACCAGTAAATCAAATGTGCCAATCATGGAAAACCAACTGCTAATACAATCTAGACAGAGAGTATATGCACTTTACCACTGGTAAAGTACCCAGAGTCTTAAAGCCAACAAAAACTAGTCAGAAAAAATAGGAGGAAGGAGGCAAAACGTTTTGGGATCACTGTGTCAAAACAGGCCAGGTCCAACACAAGCCCCCTACTTGCCTAAAGCCAGGGGGGCAATCAATGCTTTGATGTACTTCCCTGATTGGGGCAATAGAACATGGACCCTGGCCCACAACAGCAGAGGCGCGTTTCAGTTTGACACCTTCCTGAACCTAGTTGGATCCTTCTGTCCTTAATATCAGGGCCCACTAAGCTAACCCATGGGAAATCCTTCTCCTCACCTGTGGACCCCATCTGTGCAGCACCTAAACTTACTTTGCTCACAGACAGTACCAACATGGCCTTGTGTTCAGTACCACCATGGCCAAGGTAGTGGTGTGGTCCACTTCACCCCCGGGGTGTGACTCCTGTCCCAAACCCAAGGGCAACCTTGTCCACAAGGACAACAACCCACAGTGGCCACTCATGGCTGTCAGTTATGAGCACTAAGCCTCTGCCCTTCCACTCTGTGGTTTATCAGAATAGGGGCGGGGGTAGTCCCAGGTGAATGGCACCCTTTGTCCACTCTCCCTCCCACCAGTTCAGGGGTGGTATCTTGAGACTGGTATTCCATCCCAGGGCCTGCACCATGAGGCTGGACAGAGGCCAAGGGTGAGTCCTTCCTCCTGTTAGGGTTTGTGCACAGCAAAGAGCATGTCCCCTCTCACTGCACTAGTGGGTTCTGTAATAGCTCCCTTTTAAACTTACTATTGAAAGCCTTTCTTGTTATCTCACCTTCCCCCCCCCCTAGGCTTCTGTGTATGTTGTTTAATGTGCTGTTTTGTTTACACATTGGGCCTTGCTTTTACCAAGGCTTCTTTAAAACACTCCTCTCTAGGCCATGTGTTAATTCAACTCATTTGCATAATAACTGAAACTCTGCACACCTTTCAAGAACATGTGCAGCATGTGAGGACCACACCCAGCTCTTCAAACCACACCCAGCTCTGCACACCTTTCAAGAACATGTGCAGCATGTGAGGACCACACCCAGCCCTGTCTATAAAAGGCAGCTCCCGAGCCTCACCCAGTGCTTGTGCTCGTCTACCTCCCGCTTACCTGAGGACAGATCCCTCGGCGCTGGCACTCCTGCTCTCTACAGACTTTCATTGGCTTCAATGGGCGCAGCTGCTGGCTCTTCCTTCTTCCGGTTTCCGGTTCCTCCTTGCCTCAGCCTCTCTCCTACAAGCAACCTGCAAAAGAGAAAGAAGACAAGGTTAGACTGATCAGTATCTCTTGCCAGCAACAAGTAAGTGCAAAACTTTTATTACCTGAAAGAACTTTGACAACAATTTCTGGATTCGTGTATAGACAATTTGAAACAAGATACCTTCCACGAACATTGTGATTCAAACTCTTTGTTACAAGAATACTTTGCGGAACTTTGTGAAGCAAAATTTTTTTATGGAACTTTTAAGAATCGAACCGTGGAAACCATTAACAGCAAGGCAAACAGTAAATCAAGGACTTGCACAAATTACATGCTGTATTTTGACGTAAAAGTACAGTATTTGTTTTATAAAAGATTCTGGAAATATGGGAAAAGTGAGTCTGCTATTGGCAATTTAGGCTTTAGTTATATTAAGATGAATGTTTGATATTGGTAATTCTGATAACGGTATTTGTTTAATGTTTTAGAAGCTTTAGAGTAAAAGAAAGCACATCCCAGAGCAGTAACACATTCCAAACCTGGAAACTTGAGACCAGGATCCAAGAGGTACTTTTAGAAGAAAATTTCTAATAAATAAAGGGATAGTCAGGAACCCAGTTAGGAATAGGTTGTACTTATCTGTTCTTTGTTTATGTTTCATTAGGCACCAGTTTCTACAGAAGTCAGAGAGGGCCGCAGATTTGTGCAGCACTTCAACAGTGGAAACGCAAGAACGGTGTTGTCTCTTTATTTTATTTTATCCACTTCCCCCCTTCCCTTGAGCTTCTGTTCTTAGTGCACTGTTTTAAAAACTAGTGTGCTGGAACAAGCAGTTTCAGGGTGGGGTCGGATTGTCTTCAATCTCCATCAGAACTGAACAAGGACTCAGGTGAGCTGGGCTTTGACACCTCCCCCCTGCCCTCCTCCTCAGGGATCTGTACCCTCCTTTTGGGAGCAGAACCCCCATACTCCAGACCTACCAGGGCACTGTTGCCAGCTGACCTGCACAATTCTCCCACCAGTGCAGGTCCACTGCCCTGTAACTGGTCTCCCAACCCAGGGGTTGTAACCTTGGATTAAACCAGGGTCAGAGGTGAGTCTCTTGCTCACCTGTCCCCCTTCCAGAGTTCTGTACCCCCATCAAGGAGAGTACCCCCAGTAAATAACATGTTAGGGACACTGTTAGCAGTCACCCCCTCCCTCCAGTTCAGGGGGGACACCCTGAACCTGGCCCTCCAACCTAGGGTCTGTACCCTGAGGTTGGACCTGTGCCGGGCAAGTCAGGACATTCTGGGGAGAATTCCTACCTCTGTAAGGGAAACACCTCTTCTGGTGTTGCACAAGAGTCTGTCTGACACTGTTCTCCCGACCCCTGCCTATCTGGCAGAGCATGAAGCCCCCCCAGACCAGAAGTGGTATCATCACCAAGGTCATTTCTTAGGAGCTCTGGCCTCAGAGCTGGCCCTGACCCTCCAGGTTCCCCACTGAGAACTGCCACCCCTCCGTCTGGACTTCTGCACCCTCCTCCCAGGAGGGGTACTGCCACACACCAGACCTGGTGGAACACTTGTGACAGCCCCCCCCCAAGTTCTCCTGACACTACGGGGTCCCACCCAGCAGATGGCCTCCCAGTATAGGCTAGGCTCCCCCCTGGTGTTCTCTCATGGAACCCACGCCCCAGGCTCTGGGACTGGGTCTCAGGCAACTGGGCCTCTGCCCACCCCCACTCCCTCTCTCCTGAGACAGGACATTGGGCCCTTCACCATCCCACTACACTGGGACCTACCTGGGTCACTGCAAACCTCCCCAACCTCCTTTGGTTGGGGAAAACCTGAGCCACTACCTTCATGATCACCCCCAAATACCTCTTCAGACTCAATGGTACTAACCCAAAGGTCTGCCTCCAGTGCAGCTTCCCTGGGGTCAGAGAACCCACACTCCACCTGGTGTTGGCGTAGCTCTGGAAAACAATGACTGCATGTATGCTCTCCAGCAATCACATCACACAGCTCCTCACATGTGTTAACCAAACTACCTTCCACTTCACCATCCAGTGCCTTGAAAACGTACCCCACATCACCCTCTTCAGACTGGCGAGACAGTATCTGACTCTCCCTGACACTCAACCCACACTCTCCTCCTTGGGTGTCTCCATACTTCACTGCCAGAACTTGTAGCAGGGGGGAACCCCTCTCTCTGTCACTCTTACCTAGAACAAGTAGAGTATCTCTCCCACATGACTCCCCATGCCAGTTCCCCGATCCACATCAGGGGCCCTGTGCACCACTGGAAGTACCTCATAAACCTGAACTTCCTGGTGTATGTCATCCCCCTCCTTCAAATTTAGCACCAAGTCTCTGGGCATGTGCACTTCTCCCTCAGTACTGGATGTAACACTTTTGCTGCCACCATCTGAACTGGCCTCAGCCCTCATGGCTCTCAAGTCCCGCTCCATCATTCTGAACTCCTGTGCTAAAAGAGCTTTCTTCTCCAAAAGGGCCGTCTCAATACTTCTCTTTCCTGCTTTAACCTGAGCTTTAGCTGCTCCAACTCAAGCTTCCTGGCTCTCCGCCTAATCTCCAACTCCTCTGCAGACAGACTTAGAGAGGAAACACTGCTGCCAACTCTGGAGGGTGCTTCTCCACCATTCAGGTTAGCCCCCTGCCCCACCAGCGATGCTGGTTCCTCCACCCATCCCAGGTGCAGACTTTGTTCCTCCTCCTCCACAACATCATTCCCCGCCTCTGTGTGCTCACCAGCTTTCTTTGCTGCCCAACAGGTCCTCAGAGCCTTTTGCAGTTCCTCCTTCCTAATGAGCCCTTTAAAAGAACACTTAAATTCTCTGCAGAACTTTTTGAGCTGAGACACCATATAGGTTTCCAACCTCTCTTGCTCAAACACCAAATCTGCAGCACTGGTGATGGCTCACCAGAATGAGACATGACTGTGGTCCAAACTCGAGAGTTGCAAAAAAAAAGAGAAAGAGAAAAACAGCATGTTGGTGCGTAATGGTCTTTGATAAGACAGTAGTGTACACCAATCACTGTATGTAAGTACAAATACAAGTCCTATCCTCACTGCTGACCACCAAATGTTAGAAATGGGGTCTCTAGTTGGCAGTCAGCTTACACCCTGTCCAAGTAGGGACCTTAACTCTAGTTGCGGTGAGGGAGATACATAGCTCAGATGACCTCTACTCACCCCCTTGGTAGCTTGGCACAAGCAGTCAGGCTTATCTCAGAGACAATGGGGGTCATTCTGACCCTGGCGGCCGGTGACCGCCAGGGTCACCGACCACGGGAGCACCGCCAACAGGCTGGCGGTGCTCCCGAGGGCATTCTGACCGCGGCGGTTCTGCCGCGGTCAGAAAGGGTAAACCGGCGGTCTCCCGCCGGTTTACCACTGCCCCATTGAATCCTCCATGGCGGCGGAGCGCGCTCCGCCGCCATGGGGATTCAGACACCCCCTACCGCCATCCTGTTCATGGCGGGAAACCCGCCATGAACAGGATGGCGGTAGGGGGTGCCGCGGGGCACTGCAGGGGCCCCCGTAAGAGGGCCACGCAAAATATTTCAGTGTCTGCTTTGCAGACACTGAAATACGCGACGGGTGCAACTGCACCCGTCGCACCCCTGCAACTACGCCGGCTCAATTCTGAGCCGGCGTCCTCGTTGCAGGGGCATTTCTGCTGGGCCGGCGGGCGCTCTTTCGGAGAGCGCCCGCCGGCCCAGCGGAAATGTTTAAATGGCCGCTGCGGTCTTTTGACCGCGGTGCGGTCATTTCACGGCGGTACCTTGGCGGACGGCCTCCGCCGTCCGCCAAGGTTAAAATCACCCCCAATGTGTAAAGTATTTGTACCAAGACACAAAGTAACACAGTGAAAACACAACAAAAGGACTCCACACCAGTTTAGAAAAATAGCTAATATTTATCTAAATCAAACAAGACCAAAATACAAAGAAACAACATACACAAGTAAAGATATGAATTTTTAAAGTAAAAATAGTCTTAATCCATAGAAATCAAAGGATGCGTTCTTTTAGCACAAAGTACCTGGTATGCATCAATAATAAAGCCACACGAGCAAGCGTAGGTCGGAAATCAAGCGATGTGTCAATTCCTTACTGGAAAATGAGACCATGTGTCACTTTTTCTCCGCTGGGCAAGCGATGTGTTGATTCTTTCCTCGCAGGGAAGGGATGCCTTGATTACCAGACAAGCATCCTCAGGTCCGTGCAGTGATATTGAAGATTTTGATGCCCAGGGTCGATGCGTGGAAAATTATGACACGCTGTGTGAAGGGTCCACATTGAGAACAGGCGATGCGTTGATTCCCCAGCCGTGAGGCAGGCACTGTGTCGAATTTTCTGCCACAGGATAGGCGCTGTGTCGATTTTTCGGATGCAAACACAGCGGTGAGTGGATTTTCCCCTGCAAGTTATCAGCTTACACTTCAAAGGGCTCCGGGACTGCATTTGGCACGACTTAGCAAGTCAGGACTCTTAGCAGAAGAGCCCAGGCACTGGCAGATGAAGCCTTTGGTGTCCCTGAGACTTCAGAACAGGGGGCAAGCTCAGTCCAAGCCCTTGGAGAAACTTCACAAGCAGGTTTTCAGAAAGCAAAGTCCAGTCCATTCCCTCTTAAGGCAGAAGCAGCGGCAGCAGGCCACCACAGCAAAGCAACAGGCAGAGTGGCAGGTCCTCTTCAAGCATTAAGCTCTTCTCCTTGGCAGAGGTTCCTCTTTATCCAGACGTGATCTGAAAGTCTGGGGTTTTGAGTCCACTACTTATACTCATTTCTGCCTGTGAAGTAGGCAAGTTTCAAAGGAAAGTCTCTGTTCTTCACAAGATCCTGCCTTTCCCAGGCCTGGCTCCAGACACCACACACCAGAGGGTTGGAGACTGCATTGTGTGAGGGCAGGCACAGCCCTTTCAGGTGTAAGTGTCAGCTCCTCCCTCCCCACTGCAGCCCAGAAGACTAATCAGAATTTGCAAGCTATACCCCAGCTTCCTTTGTGTCACTGTTTAGAGGGGGTCCTGCTTTACCAGACCCAATTATAGCCCCACGCCAGGCAGTAAGAGCTTCTGCTCAGGCAAAGCCTTTCAATATATGTATTTTGTCTGCAAATTTAGAATTTAACTCCATTTTTTATTTTAAAATATTTTAGGGCCTTCTTTGGCATGATTTCAACATGTCACACTGGGTTAAACATCGAAATAGGCGTTAGAGTGCTACATCCAGGGGGGTAGCGTCAGGTGGGGTGTTTCCGGTGTTACATCCCCCCTAATAAGTACATTATGTAGTAAATAGTTGAGAACAGGTGCATTCAGTCGGGTATGTTGAGGTGTCTGTCGGATTTCATCTAGATGTTTTACATGCACACAGACTAAAAAACATGCACACTCTCTCTCGTTCCTCTCTGTTTTGAAGTTCTTAAAGAAATTTGGCTATTTAACAAATTATTTTAAGTATCACTGACATTCTACACTGTTCTACTGTTCCACTGCCCCTTAAGTCCTGCTCATGACCTGCTTCTCAAGTAATGTAGGTTTACAAGATTTGTCTGCGTGATTGTTAGGAAATATGAAGCTCACACACCCCCAATCTTACTGATTAAGCTTCGTCCCTAGCCACATCATGATTGGTAAGTGTTAGCAATGCAACAGTGTTGCAGGAAGCAGCAGGTAAGGTTCCTTGGTTAGTATTTTCTGCACACTGTTTGGGGCAACCTATATTTAAGGAAATGTATGCTGCTCAACCTCCATGCCTATTTACTATGGAAGAAGGCAAGCGTACACCAAATTGACACAGCATGGAGCCTGAAGTGGAGATGAGGGAATCTTCCCATGTTATTCCCAAAATGGCTGACCTATTAGAGATGATTCAAGTGGCAGTGGCAGCCACTTTTAAGGACAGAGAGGCTGCTGCTTAACCAAAAAAGCCCAGATGGTCACCCCAGACCCGGATGATATGAACGAAGTTGAGGAAATCAGGGAGAGAGTTATTCAAAGGGCAGAATTTAAGGATATGATGCAACACTTGAAGGGTATTATGGTTTTTCCTGATACCCACATTGTTGATGAAGGAGAAGATTTTTTTCAGTAATTATCAGAAAGAGGGGGCTAGTCCTTACCATTGCATAAGGCTATCAGAAAGGTCATGAAGAGGGAATGGTAGTGTTAATGCGTCCCTTTATGATAATTTATTACACATCAGGACTCGTTTTAGGCCAATTAATCTTTTGAACCAGTTGAGAGACACCTTAGGACGAGATAGCTAATCAATATATCAATCAATACGTCAATAATGTCATCAATATTTATCACAACAATACATTTCACCTTAGTCAAAGTCATTAATTAATTCAAGACACTACCATGATCTTTCAGCCATGAATAACCACACCGGTTTAGTAGAATTTTATGAGTTTTATTCCCTATTGCTTACAATTCTAATAGCAGGTACGTCAATCTCAAAACCAAGAAACATAATAGCATAGTCACAATATGGCAACTTTGGTAAGATTTCATTAAAGCGAGTATCACAAACATCATAACATAACACGGCGTGAACATAGATCAATTTAGCAGAGTGTCAATAATGCGTCAATTCAACAAAGCCTAGATTCGGTCATTTGTCTATTTGCGTCAGTTTTGGTGAACACCTGTCCTAACCACTGATTAGCATTAGCATGTTGGGCTTCATGCAAAACAATTTAAAACACTAATTTGGAAAACATCTATCTAAGGTCTCTGTCAAAAGTAAGCAGTTGGTACCTAGAAAGGAAAGCAAACAGACAAATCACAAATGCATTGTCATAATTACCCTCCAAGGTTTAGGTCAGTGCACAGGTTCAGTCTTCGTCTTCAGGACATCAGTCAATTCGCCATCAGTCAAAACTCAGCTCTGGGGCAAAAGGGCACTTCCCTCATAAGGAGGTAAAGTGTAACATGGACAAATCTAAGGGTGAGGATGTTTTTAAGTAAAGCAACAAGTCACCAAACAGAGTGACAGAGTTTCTGGATAAAATCAATAGCATTCCCTAACCCACCTAAATGACTCCCTGTGACATGGGTTTTTATCCCTTTTCCATTGTACATTCCCCCAAAACTCGATTGGACATTTGTTATACCCCACTATCAGAAAATACATTAGGTAACCTAACTCTTCACCCCATATTATTTTACAAGTCTTTGATTGGTCTCCATAATTGACGTCTTCAGAGGTGGCACGTCCGGTATGATTTCATCTTTCTGTAATTCTTTGCACATCTTTTGGTCAGCAGCTCCATTGTCTTCACTGGTTTGAATGACCTTGTACATTACATTAATCTACACTGTTTCAGTTTGTTTTTAACATTTATTCTGCAAACAAGAAAAAGGCTATGAGAACGGATCTAACATGGTTACATTCGTCTTCTAGTTTGAAGGAAAAAGAACATGCAGGGTCGTGTCCTTTTAAGAGTCAGCACACTGCAAAATAGAAAAATACATTTAATATGAGAGCCAAGCAGCGAAGCTTCGGCTCATGCTAACTTAAGGCCTATGAGGATTTCAGCACAGATTCAATAACGCAATCATTAGTATAAACTTATTTAAACACAATATAAACATTTTAGTCATCATTATTAGTCTACGTATACATTGACGGCCACTCCCCGTGGTCACATTTCAAGTGCACGTTTTAAGCAAAATTATTATTATTATAGTTTCTATGCAGCATTATCACACATTAATTCATAAACATTTCATGTTAATATAGATTATATAAGCTACGCTCTCTCAGTCCCTCCTCTGATGACATCCGTCATCACACAAACCTTTCCCTTTGACCTTTCACTTTAATTTTTCACTTTACACATAATGCGCATTTCAACATCTTGTCCCTTGTGTGAACTCTCCCAAATTTCATTAAACATTTTCTCCCTTTCATTTTATTCATTCCTTTTACTCCTCTTTGTCCAATTTCTTTTAATGATGTCATTTATTTTGCAAGCTCCCCATAATCCTAATAGACAGGCCAGAACAATTAATAGACCACCTAATATTTTTGCAAGTACCCCATTCCAAATGTTTCCAAACCAGCTCCCTACTCTGGCAATTCCCTTTCCTAATTCCTCCCACACTCCGGGTTCCTTCAAATCCTTCAGATCTGCACTATCTTTAGTTAGGGTAGTAAGCATACCTCTAATCTTTTTACTATTATCAGGTATATATGAGCAACAATGACGCTCGTTGAGCATCTTGCAGACTCCGCCGCTCTTTGCTAAAAGAATGTCTAAAGCAAGCCGATTTTGAAGAGTCATAGCCCTTTCCGCAGCAAGTTCAGTATCCATCAGGAGTATAGCCCCTGTAAAATTTGTCAGCATGTTATCCACAATAGTAGACAACTTTTGAATCTTTATGGAGTTTAAGATAACCCCTATCGAAGGAATTATGGCTCCAACTATGTCACCAACGACAGCAGCCGCTGTCACTCGTTTTTGTCTAGCATGTTGTAATTCAGACGTTTTAGGTATTTGCTTTAAGTCATCAATCTGGTACATTTTTGGGAAAACTATTCCCAAATAACATGTCCCATACCATCCCTTAGGGAGACGGTAATAAGCATCAAGTCCACAGATATAATAGATCCCAGGGATCGCTGGATCCTGTCCATTTACATGAATGTCCATTTACTCTGAAACAAAAATACATGCCTACATTCACTTGTTCCCACAAATAAAGTGTCATGTTCAGATTTCGGCCTATATATACAAATCCTTCCTACATGTAATGCATCTATAGATAGTTTGCCTTGTGTCTTTATTGCGGAGTAAGCATAATCATTTGCATATAATCGTTTCTCTAGCACCTTTTCTAATCTTTCTTTTAATGCTTTGCGTCTATCATTAGTGTGATCTAAGAAGCTTTTCTCTACAGGTGTCAATAAGCAAGTCAGATTATTGCGGTGTGCATAAGCTGTCCCAAATGTAAGCGTCGGTTCAAAGAAACCTCTAACTAATTTTATACTATGCTCCTTGGCTAATTTGTTCAGAAACTCAATCACAGGCACAAAAGAAAACACTACATTCAAATTAGAATAAAAATATCGCACATGCTCCTGATTATAGAATCTTGTTAATAGCAAGCTACAACTTATCCCGTACGTTAATGGAAGGCTATGGTAGGTGACCCCTTCTTGCACTGATGAAGGAATCTTTGTGCACAAATAACAGTTTTTCGCATCAATTGTTTCAACATACTCATTCAGCAAGCGATAGAAGACATTAGTGGAAAGTTCTCCCTTTGAGTTAGTTCCCTCATGCAAGTGTTTTGCATGCTGTTCAAACCTTTCCCACGGTGTTAGTGTTGCAGTCTCAGGATTTGAAGCATTGTTAGTTGCCTTCTTATCCAACCAGGGCATTCCCACAATCACTCCTACAATTATTATTGCACACACAATACCTAGTATAAGACTTAACCAACCACACACCTTACCCCTGTTGTTACTACCTCTATTATAAGCCATGTCTGTAAAAAGAATCAGATAGCAGAACAATAATCAATTTGAGGACGATATAAAACTCCATTTTTTTTTTTTTTTTCTCTTAATGCAAAAGTCTCTTTCTCTCTGTGTATATTTACAGCATTTCACTCACTCCAGGACCCTTTTTGTCAAATCAGGTTAGCAGCTTGTCATAATCGGGTTTTCAAGGTCAATTCAGGTTATCAGTGTCACATCTGGTAATTTATAAGTCTCTTTCTTAGCTTTTCCAACTTTCAATTTCTTTTCAATTTCAGTTTTAACACAGTCTTTTTATCTGATTGATTTCAGGTGCCGTAGTATTGGCCTGGTACTTCTCGATCAAAACAGAACGCTAAGAATTCTTGTTGCCATTCAGATGTTGTTGCATATGCCCATTCAGGACCTGTGTACCTTCTTGTGATGGGCTGTGTTACGAGCGGATCAATCAGAGTCAAAGCAATGGAGTATTTTACTGTTTTAATTTATTCTCTGTTTAGTCACAGGTTATTTCTTTAACGATAGCGTTAAGAGTCTGAGTCTCTGGGGTTCCGGGTTCTCTTAGGGTCCTTTGTTTCTCCTAGGCTTTCCCTGGTTCCCACGTCGCCTTTTTGGTCTTCTGGAGGATGGACGTCTTCCTCTCGGATCCCAGTCACCAAAATAAAAGAAACAAATAAAGAAGCGGTGAGTATTTCTGGGGTCCTGGGTGGGGTACGGTGCTCGTGAGGATTTAAGGCAACATGCGGGTAAGTTCGTGAAGGGGTGATCGGGGTTGGGCTCTTTCAGGGTTGTGGGGTTCCAAACTGTGCCTACTTCCCTTCTCGCCCCTCCCCTTGGTCCTTGTTCACCCTCCCCGTCCCTCCTCCTACTTCCCTGGTGCCTTTCCCTTTTACCGACTTTCCCCGTGGCCCTCCCGTCCTTAGAAGGGACCGTACCTTGTCAAGCCACGACCCTCCTGGGTCGTGGCGGCTCTCTCGTTTCTCCGGAGCTCCTTCCGTTCCCAGCTCGCGCTCGTCGGGGTTTCCTCCCTCTCCGGTCGGGATTTCTTCTCCGCTCGTCTCCACCTCAGCCCGTACTCTCGTCGCTCTCCGCTCTTCTCTCTCTTTGCGTTCCGCTGCTCTTCCTTGTTCCGGGTCCGCCTCCCCTTTTAGTGCCCGAAGCCGGAAGTCGTCGATGCTATGTCGATGCGGCGTCTCCCCGTTGCCAGGGGAACGCCGCGCCGTTTCCGAAAACCCGGCCGAAAGATGGCGGATGCGAGGTGAGTAAGACGGGCCCTCCGGGACCCGTCTACAATCCCCTACCCTAGATCGGGGCTGTTCGAGGTCCGATGACGGAGGGAACCTGGAGAGGTAGTCGGCGGGACCTTGTAAGGAACCAGGGATATGTCGAACCTGGAACGTAAAGGGTTGTAGTTCTAAGAACCATCTCAAGATTCTGGAGTTAGAGTCTTTGTGAGCGGCAAGCCAGGTGAGAGGGGCATGGTCAGTGAACAAAACGAAGGACCTCCCTAAGAGATAATACTGTAAGGAGTCTATGGCCCATTTAATGGCAAGACATTCTTTTTCAATCGTTGGGTAATGGGTCTCTCGTGGAAATAATTTCCTACTTAGAAAAACCACTGGGTGGTCAAAACCTTCCTTATCGGGCTGTGTAAGCACGGCTCCGAGACCTACGTCTGATGCATCCGTATATAGGTGGAAAGTGTTTGAGAAATCTGGGCATTTTAGTATTGGGTCCGTGACAAGAGACTGCTTCAAGAGATCAAAGCTATTCTGTTGGAAGTCTGTAAACGGAGCTAATCTAGTAGGGTTTAGTTTGGTCAGTAGGTCTGTCAGAGGGGCAGCTATGGTGGAATAATTGGGGATAAACCGGCGGTAGTATCCTACTAAACCCAGGAACGACTGTAGGTCTTTCTTTGTTTTAGGTTCAGACGTTTGCAATATAGCCTCAACCTTGTTTTGTTGCGGTTGTAGGGTGCCATTTCCTATATGGTACCCTAAATAGGAGATTTCAGTGTTTCCCAGTAAACACTTCTTAGGGTTGGCAGTTAAACCGGCTTCCGTTAAGGCGGAAAAGATTGCATCTAGGTGGGCTAAGTGTTCTTGCCAGGTTTCGCTAAAAATGACTATGTCATCTAGGTAGGCAGCTGAGAAATTTTGGAATGGTTTTAAGATTCGATCCATCAGACGCTGGAAAGTCGCGGGAGCGCCGTGAAGACCAAAAGGTAAAACCGTAAATTGGTAAAGGCCGGAAGGGGATGAAAAGGCTGTCTTTTTCTTGGCCTCGGGGTGGAGGGGTATCTGCCAATAACCTTTGGTTAAGTCCAGGGTGGATAAATAACGAGCCTTTCCTAATTTCTCTAGGATGTCATCCACCCTGGGAATGGGGTATGTGTCAAAAAGGGAAATCTCATTAAGTTTACGAAAATCAATGCAGAATCTTATCGATCCGTCTGGTTTAGGAACCAGCACTAGGGAATTCCAAGGACTATTAGAGGGTTCAATGACCCCTAAGGCTAACATTGCTTCGATTTCGGCTTCGATGATAGGCTTCCGGGCTTCGGGAATGCGATATGGACGAAGACGAATTACTTGTCCCGGGGGGGTGTTAATGTGATGGTATGTTAATGGGGTTCTTCCCGGTGTTTTGGAGAAAAATTGGGGATGTTGCTTGATTAGGGTGTCTAGTTGGGTTTTCTTAGTGTCAGTTAGCTTTCTATTAATATTGGGGTTTTCTTCCGGAGGGATTTTTTTTACAGGGTATAACTCTAGTTCCCGTTCTTGGGGATATGAGACCAGACACCCAATACCCGTTTGGTCGGTAGTCTCTTCTACCGATTTCCATTGTTTTAACAGATTTATGTGGTAGATTTGTGTTTTCTTTGGGTGGGTGCTTATCTCTAATAGATAAGTGACAGGGGAGACTGGTCTAATAACCGTATAGGGTCCTTGCCATTTGGCGATCAGTTTATGGTCAGATGTAGGTCGCATAATAAGGACCTGTTCATTAGGGAGGAAAGAACGAACTTTGCTTCCCTTATCATAGTAGGACTTTTGCTGTTTTTGAGCCGTGACTAGGTGACTATGAACGTCTTCCCAGAGGGTTTGCAACTGCCCTCTGAGTTGATGAACATAATCCATCAAGGGTTTCCCTTCCTCTTGTTCTTCCTCCCATGTCTCTGCAGCCATATCCAGAAGGCTGCGAGGTTGCCTTCTGAAAACCAATTCAAAGGGGCTATGCCCCGTAGAGGACTGTTCGTGAGTCCGTATCGCATATAGAACCAAAGGAAGTTTCTGATCCCAGTTGCGACCGGATTCATCTACTGTTTTTCTCAACAGTGTCTTTATTGTGCGATTATATCGCTCTACCAGTCCATCTGTCTGGGGGTGATAGACCGAGGTTCTTAGCTGGGTAATCCCTAACAACTGGCTTATCTGCTTCATGAGTTTTGACATAAAGGGCGTGCCTTGATCGGTCAGTATTTCCTGGGGGAAACCTATGCGGGAAAATACCGTTATCATGGCTTGGGCTATTGTTTTGGTAGTCATGCTGGCGAGGGGTATGGCTTCTGGGTATCTAGTTGCATAGTCCACTATGACTAATATGTAGGTATGACCTTTAGAAGAGGGAAGGAGGGGTCCCACCAAGTCCATGCCCACCCGTTTAAAAGGGATATCAATAATGGGTAAGGGGTATAATGGCGCTTTCCTGGGCATTCCTGGCTCAGTTAATTGGCATCTAGCACATTGGGAACAGTATCTGCGTATCTGAGCATATATTCCTGGCCAATAAAATTTCCTCATCAGGTATTCTTCCGTTTTCTCTCGACCGAAATGACCTCCCCCCGGTTGATTGTGAGCTAAAAACAGTACGTGATCTCTAAATGGGCCTGGAACAACTAATTGTTGCTTGGTTTCCCCTTTTCCCGTTCTAGTTATCCGGTATAGGAGGTGTTTTTTTATAAGAAAATAGGGACCCACCTCATTAGTTATCTCTGTTCTGGCCGAATTCCAAGCATGGACAAGGGTAGGGTCCTCTCTCTGGCTCCTTGGAAAGGAGACGGGCCTGCTACTAATCTCTGCTATTAATTTAGGGACCTCCTTAGTCTTTCGGTTTTCCTGATATTGTCTTTTCCCCCGTCTTTTCTCGTTTCGCGTGAGTTTCTTTCGGTATGGAGGTACTTCTAGGGGGACATTGGAAAAAGGGGCTTCGGTCCACCACTCGGGAGTCCCAGCGGGCCTACGAACTTGGTCCAATAGGTCATAGAACCGACTATAATCGGTCCCGATGATACAGTCCTCGATTAATTGCTCCATAACCCCTATCGTAAGTATATCCCGAAAGGGGCCCCATTCTATCTTGACCGTGGTGAGGGGATAAGTTCCTTTGTCTCCATGTATACAACATATGGACACCCAGCAATTGGTGACCGAAGAACCCAAAGGGATTATATCCTTCCTGATGACCGATTGTCCACATCCTGAGTCAATTAGAGCCGAAATGACCTGTCCATTTATGGTGACCAGGTATCTAAATTTCTCATTCCCTTTTCCTGTACACAGAACTCTACGCCGGGTGACTCCGACTTCCATAGGCTCTGGTCCTTCGGATTTCCTGGGACATATCCTGGCAATATGGCCCCATTCACCACAGTGGAAACATTGCGGGGACTGCATAGGGTGGTGTTCTACGGGTGTGGGAAACCGTGTTTCCTCAGGAACATACCTGGGAGTTAGTTTTAGGGGAGGAATGGGTTTTTTTTGGAAAGGCCTCGGGGTTACGGGTTTACTTTCCGTGGACCGATGGAAAGCACAAGCCAAATCAATAGCCACCTCAGTGTTCATGTTTGGATGTTGTCGGATCCAGTTCTTAGTATTAAGAGGTAGTGAATCCAAATACTGTTCTAAGGTAATTGTCTTAATGACATCCTCCCGAGTTGTCCCTATGGGTCCCAACCACTTTTGAGCTAGGTCTTTCACCTTAAAATAAAAGGAGCGAGGGTCCTCGTTCGCACTCCATTTTATTTTTCTGAATCGTAAACGGTAATATTCTGTATCATGCCCAACCCTCCCCAGGATACTTTTTTTTATCTCCTGATAGGAGGTCGTACCATCAGGATTGGCGGATTGGTAGGCAGACTGTAGAAATCCCGTAAGCAAGGGGGCCACATACTGCCCCCAGCGGTCCTCTGGCCATTGAGCAGATGAGGCTACCCTCTCAAAATTCGTGAAAAATGAATATGGGTCTTCTCCTTCCTGGTATTTTTGGAGGACCGAACTGGGTACGTTTGGGTGTACCTTACTGGCCGCGATTGTAGTGGTTAGCTTTTGTAATGCAGTCTCATGTACTAACTGATTATTGGCTATTATTGTAGCCTGACTTTTTAAAGCCGACTGTAAGGCCTCCCGATCCTCCTTGGCTTCTCGTTGGTGTGCTTCCCACACCAACTGCAGATGTCTCTGTCCTTCTGCAAGTTGCTTAATTATGTCCTCTAGGGACGGGGTCTCACTCATGATGAAACGCTCGTAAGCCCACCTGAGAAGTATCCCACTTCTGACACCACTGTGATGGGCTGTGTTACGAGCGGATCAATCAGAGTCAAAGCAATGGAGTATTTTACTGTTTTAATTTATTCTCTGTTTAGTCACAGGTTATTTCTTTAACGATAGCGTTAAGGGTCTGAGTCTCTGGGGTTCCGGGTTCCCTTAGGGTCCTTTGTTTCTCCTAGGCTTTCCCTGGTTCCCACGTCGCCTTTTTGGTCTTCTGGAGGATGGACGTCTTCCTCTCGGATCCCAGTCACCAAAATAAAAGAAACAAATAAAGAAGCGGTGAGTATTTCTGGGGTCCTGGGTGGGGTACGGTGCTCGTGAGGATTTAAGGCAACATGCGGGTAAGTTCGTGAAGGGGTGATCGGGGTTGGGCTCTTTCAGGGTTGTGGGGTTCCAAACTGTGCCTACTTCCCTTCTCGCCCCTCCCCTTGGTCCTTGTTCACCCTCCCCGTCCCTCCTCCTACTTCCCTGGTGCCTTTCCCTTTTACCGACTTTCCCCGTGGCCCTCCCGTCCTTAGAAGGGACCGTACCTTGTCAAGCCACGACCCTCCTGGGTCGTGGCGGCTCTCTCGTTTCTCCGGAGCTCCTTCCGTTCCCAGCTCGCGCTCGTCGGGGTTTCCTCCCTCTCCGGTCGGGATTTCTTCTCCGCTCGTCTCCACCTCAGCCCGTACTCTCGTCGCTCTCCGCTCTTCTCTCTCTTTGCGTTCCGCTGCTCTTCCTTGTTCCGGGTCCGCCTCCCCTTTTAGTGCCCGAAGCTGGAAGTCGTCGATGCTATGTCGACGCGGCGTCTCCCCGTTGCCAGGGGAACGCCGCGCCGTTTCCGAAAACCCGGCCGAAAGATGGCGGATGCGAGGTGAGTAAGACGGGCCCTCCGGGACCCGTCTACACTTCTATTTGCGGTTCTCTTTCTTTTCAATCTGTGTTGGCCTTGCAATTCTCCTTCACTTAGATCCTCTATTCGGGAGGTATCAGTTTCTTCTGTTATTGTTTCACCTGGTGCGACCCTTTCTTTCACAGCCTGCTTCTCTGGCCAATTATCTCCCTTATGCGTCTTTTTCCTGCTTGTTCTTTCAAGTCGCTGAACAGCACCCTCCTCTTGTGCTATGGTGTTTTCTCTTGATGGACCTGCAACTGGCTGAGGGGATGCCGGGGTGCTTTGGTCTCTCTCTACTATTTCCCCTTCTTCTTCTGGGTCTGTAACAGGTTCAAGCTCTAACTCGTATCCGTCTACTTCTGGGAGAACCTCTCCTTGATTTAGTTCTCCTGCAGCCTCTACTGAGATAGGCACATTGTCACCTCTCTCAAACTCGTTCACTGTTTGAGGGACTAGGCCGTTCTCAGTGGGCTCTCCTGCAGTCTCAGTTCCCTCTTGGCTATTTTCAGGCCCTGAGACTTCCCTCTCTGGAACTGTTGAGTCAGAAACTTCAAGTTCCTCATCAGTTGGACACGTTACCTTCTTTGGGTGACTGGCATGTATCCAGTTTGGAACGCCTGCACATTTCACAGCAGTGGTTGTTGTTAATATTACTTGATATGGCCCCTTCCAGCGCGGCTCCAAACACGACTTTCTCACGTGCTTCTTGACAACCACCCAGTCACTGGCTTGCAGAGTGTGACCTGGATCACTGATCGGTGGCAATGTGTTAGCTTCCACCTGGTGAGAAAAAGAGCGAACCACATCAGCCAAGCCTTTGCAGTAGTCCAACACCATATCATCTGTGATATTCACAAGAGCATTTGCAGGTACTGCGGGCAGCCTCATAGCTCTACCCATAAGGATCTCGTGGGGTGATAGTCCTGTCTTCTTATCAGGGGTGTTCCTCATCGACATCAGCACTAAGGGCAATGCATCTGGCCATTTCATATTGGTAGCTGCGCACATCTTCGCTATTCTCGATTTCAAGGTACCATTCATTTGTTCTACTAGTCCTGATGCTTCAGGGCGGTAGCTACAATGCAGCTTCTGTTCAATGTCTAATGCGGCACACAAGAGCTTAATCACCTCATTATCAAAGTGTCTGCCCCTATCTGATTCTATAGAGATTGGAAACCCGAACCTGGATACTAGTTCCCTAAGCAGCAGCTTTGCAACTGTGAGACTGTTGTTTCTACGTGTGGGGTAAGCTTCAATCCAGTGGCTGAAAACACACACAATCACCAACACGTACTTCAATCCTCCACAAACAGGCATCTCAATGAAATCCATTTGCATCTTGCTAAGTGGACCACCAGCTCTCCCTATGTGGCTCAACGTTACCATAGTCCCTTTTCCGGCATTCATCTGTTGACCGATGATGCACCTGTGACAAGTAACCTCTGCGGCATGTCTGAATTTTGAGTTAAACCAGTCAATCTTGAATGACCTGATCATTGCATCTCTCCCAAGATGTGCCTGTCCATGGTAAAGCCTCGCAAATTGTGACAGAAGACTGTTTGGCAAAACCAGTCTCCCCTCCTCTGAGACCCACAAGTCATCAGCTCTTTGTACGCATTGCATTCTCTGCCAGGAGCGTTTTTCCTTCTTGCTAGCACAACTCTGTAGTGTTTTTAGCTCATCTAGTGTATCAACCACCCTTAATGCAAGGTTCAAACATGTGTCATTTTCGGTTTGCTGTAACAATTCCCAATGATCCTTGAACAATATACAGTTCAATGCGCAAAATCTTGCGACTTGATCTGCATAGCCGTTTCCCATGGACACAAAGTCTTGTGACTTAACATGAGCATTGCATTTCACCACAGCAATTTCAAGGGGTAACTGAATCGCATGTAACAAATCCTTAATTTGTTCACCATTTTTCACGGGAGAACCAGAAGAGGTCATAAAACCTCTCTGTGACCACAATTGGCCAAAGTCATGTACAATTCCAAATCCGTATCTGCTGTCGGTATAGATAGTGACTCTCAGATTTTCAGCTGCGTGGCATGCCTTAGTAAGGGCAATTAGCTCTGCCACTTGTGCGGAATACACTCTTTCGAGCCAGGAAGCTTTGATGATACCAGCTATAGTACACACAGCGTAACCAGCTCTCAGCATTCCGAGTGAATCTCTCAAACAGGATCCATCAACAAACATGATGCAGTCATTTTCTTTTAACTGCGTATCTTGAATATCAGGTCGGGGCTTGGTACATAGTTCTGTTACCTCAAGGCAGTCATCCTCCACTTCCTCTTCATTATTAATCTCAGTACTTTCAACAGGAAGTAGAGTTGCCGGGTTTAATACAGTACATCGCTTCAGTGAAACATTAGGCGACCCCAAAAATAATTGTCTCATATCTGGTAAGTCGGGCATTTGTCATGGGCTGAGTTTTGGTTCGAGTCAACAAAATTTCAACTGAATGTGGAACCATTACTGTCAAGGGATGTCCCATCACTATGCCTTCACACTGCGTGAGGCTTTGACCAACTGCTGCAACTGCGCACAAACAGCCCGGTAAGGCTGCTGCGACGGGGTCCAAGGTAGCTGAAAAATATGCTACAGGGCGATTTGCACCTCCATGGACCTGTGTTAAGACAGGCAAAGAACAAGCATCACGTTCATGACAAAACAGTAGAAAAGGTTTTGTGTAATCAGGCATATCCAAAGCTGGTGCCCTGCACATGCACTCTCTCAATTCCATGAATGACTCAAGCTCTTCTTTGGATAGGGTTATGGTGTACGGTTCATCCTTCATCTCTTTGCCTGTTAGCTTTATCAATGGTTTTGAGATAAATGAGAAGTTGGGTATCCACTGGCTACAGTAGCCCACCATTCCCAAAAACATCCTGACATCTCTCTTTGTTGTCAGGGGGTTCATTTGCAAAATGGCTGTCACCCTTTCCTTCGATATTCTCCTGGACCCTCTCTCAATCAAGTGTCCTAAGTATTTCACCTCTTTCTGACAGTATTGCAGCTTCTTTGGCAACACTTTGGGGGTTATTCTAACTTTGGAGGAGTGTTAATCCGTCCCAAAAGTGACGGTAAAGTGACGGATATACCACCAGCCGTATTACGAGTTCCATAGGATATAATGGACTCGTAATACGGCTGGTGGTAAATCCGTCACTTTTCCGTCACTTTTGGGACGGATTAACACCTCCTCCAAAGTTAGAATAACCCCCTTTATGTCCATTCTTTCCTAAATTATTCATTAAGGCAATTGTGTCATACCTACAGTCATCTTTTGTCCTGGACGCAATCATCAAGTCATCAATGTACTGCACTAGAGTTGAATTGAAAGGCAGTACTAAGGATTCTAAGTCCTTTTTCAATGTCTGATTAAAGATGGACGGTGACTCAGAGAACCCTTGAGGAATTCTGCACCAACTGTACACCTTGTCCAGGAATTTGAAACTGAATAAAAACTGTCTGTCCTCATGAAGAGGCACCGAAAATAAGGCTTGTGACAAATCTACAACGGTGAACCATTCAGCATTGCACGGAACCTGAAACATGATCACTGCCGGGTTTGGCACTATGGGGCAACACTTCACCACAATCTCATTTATTTTTCTCAAATCCTGCACAATTCGAACCTTCCCACAAGGCTTTTTCAGACCCATTATTGGTGAATTACTTGGACTGCCCAATACCTCCTTCAGGACTCCCTGTTTCACAAAGTCCGCAATTATTTGCGACACCTGAATAAGGACATCTTGTGCCATATGGTACTGCGGCACCTGGGGGAATACTGCATTTGGTTTCAATTGAACTTTAACTGGTTCCACACCTTTTATCAGTTCCACTTCATTTCCTGTCAAGTCCCACACTTTCTCTGTCACCGTTCCCTGTAACTCGGCTGGTAAGTCAGTCACTGTGAGCATCGGGAATAATGTTATCAAAGAGTAATCTTCATTCACGGTTTCTGTCTCTAACTCTGAGAACTGACCATCATCCCCTTCATCATCACTGTTTGTCTGCACCTCAATTCCATCATTGGAACAGGTAATCGAGCATTTCGTTTTGCACAGTAAGTCGCTTCCCAATAGGGATAACGGACTTGAATCACAGACTACAAACTTATGCAGTCCCTGGAAGTTGCCAATCACATTAGTGCTTTGTTGAATGACACCATCCTGCACCACATTTGGGCATTCCCGCTTCCAATGCCCCACCCCCCTGCACGCGTGACATGGTGACATCTTTTTCATCCCTTGTACATCATTTTGAACTACAACAGTATTCAAGTCTGGACTGCGATTCACAAAACCTCGACCTCTTGGTTGTGCCTGAAACACACCATTCCCTTGCGGTTGCTGCTGTATCATCTGCTGAATCCCATTTCCCTGCATTCCTGCCTATGCAGCCCTTATCTGCATCACCATCACTTTCTCCTTCAACTTTTTCTGCTTCAGCTCAATCTCATCACTACAGTATTCCGCATACTACAACACCTCATCAATCGGCTTCGCTTGCCAACAGATAAAATGATTCTTAATCATCTGGCTAACCTCTGGTCTCAGCCCTTCAATAAATCTGAACACAAGATGGTTCATGTCTTTCGGCTCAATGGTCTCAGTACCACTATAATGTTTGAATGCCTTCAACAACCTCTCATAGTAAGCATGTATTGATTCTTAACCTCCTGTGAGGTCCGGTCGATTTTCTGCCAATCAGTCACTTTCGGCGACACCTTCTGCTTCAAAAACTCAATCACTTTATGATAGTACTTCATCACCTCCTCAAAGGGTGCTCCGGTCACCTTATCTCTTGCCGGCTCCTGCGTCGGCCAGTCTACCCTTCGCTTGCATTCAAGCCATAAGTCAGGCGGAACAATGATCTCAAACAAGATATTCAGGTCTTCCCAGACACACTGCGCAAGCTTCACAAACTTATATGTTTATTGGTACCACTCGATCGGTTTCTCCCTCAATCTGAGATAATCATTAGTGAAGGATAAGATAACCCCCCTGGACCACGGTACATGAATTAGAACCCCACCAGCTGTTTCTCTCTTTGGTAGCATCTTTACTGATTCCGTATCTGGTGTAGTTTTAGCTTTACTCAATCCTGGGCTGTCACCTTTCTCCTTGTCTCTTTTCTTAGCCCATCTGCCTTCCCACTTTTTTAACGCTCCCCACATTTGCGCACTTTGCAATATTTCCTTTAAATGCGCTTTCATTCCGGCAGACTTCATATGCTCAAAGTCTTTTGAATCAAAGTCTAACCTGTAACTTCTTTTCAAATGTTTAGTATTCTCAATATCAATAATTTGTCTGCCAGGTTTGCTAATTTCTGATGTACCTTGCCTACTTCTTTAGTAATCTTAGGGCACAGATATCTCAATTCTGCTTCTGTGTATGACTCTAATCTGTTTAACCCCATTGTTCCATCCACTAGTTCAGCCGCTTCCACGCCCAGTCTCACAAAGTTCAGGTAATCATCTTTCTCCGACCTTTCCGGTTCCACTGCAGTTACTGTAGTCTTTTGCGTAGTATAGGTCTTTTCTAACCACTCATTTAACTGTTGTACCATAAAACCTTGCAATGAAATGTTCCCTGCATGCATCATTGGCGACTATGAAGCATTTGTACTTATTGTCTGTGGGCTTAGCACTCCTAGCCCTGCCTGTCTCATTGCCTCCAATGGTGTTTCAACTGGGCTAAGGTCTAACAAAGACCTCGGTTTTTCAACAGCTTGCTCTCCCGGGGCCATTAGCTGGAGAGTTCCTATAGACCCTCCTCTTAATACATCCTGGGTCATTATTTCTTGATCACACATACCAGGCTTACCTTGCGCATACAATGGCACCGGTGGACCAACAGTAATCGGCAATGATATGGCAGCTGGTGTCTGACCTGGTCCCAAATCTCGTGGAGCAGCAACTCCAAAGGTCTGATTTTCTGAAGCCGGTGCAGGTATTAATAGAGGACCTGCTGCTGGATTATACCCTGGTATCAGCTGTGGCTGCGGCTGGGGCTGCAATTGCGGAGTTGGCTCGATCTGCACTAACCTCGATTTTGTATATATCGGGTCTGGCGGCACTATCAGATTTGTGGTAGTCTCTAGTACTGGGACGTCTGGATAGATTCTCTGTATCTGCGGTGGAGGTTGCAACTGTATCTGCATGTCTGGCGCAGTGGGTACACTGACACCATTCTGTATCGAAGCCGTATCATTAGTCTGTACTGTATCAGTAACTCCCTTCTCCTGCGACTGGTTCCCAGGATCTGCACTAGTGCTCAGGACATTGTCGCTTACCGCAGAAGGTGGCGGGCGATCATGTAATATCTGATTTAAAAATTCTTCGTTATGTGAATCATCTTCTTCTTCTCAAGATCTTTTAGTTTCTTTAGGCTTACTAGAGTCTTTGGGGGTCATGCAAACTTCGACGGGCGGCGGAGGCAGCCCGCCAAAGTTCCCCTGCCAGAACACCGCAGTGCGATCAAATGACCGCCGCGGTGATTCGGACTTTCCCGCTGGGCGGGCGGGCGACCGCCAAAAGGCTGCCCGCCCGCCCAGCGGGAAAGAACCAGCAACGAGGAAGCCGGCTCCGAATGGAGCCGGCGGAGTTGATGGTGTGCGACGGGTGCAGTTGCACCCGTCGCGATTTTCAGTGTCTGCCGCGCAGACACTGAAAATCAATGTGGGGCCCTGTTAGGGGGCCCCTGCAGTGCCCATGCCAGTGGCATGGGCACTGCAGGGGCCCCCAGGTGCCCCACGACACCCGTTCCCGCCAGCCAGGTTCTGGCGGTGAAAACCGCCAGAACCAGGGTGGCGGGAAGGGGGTCGGAATCCCCATGGCAGCGCTGCTTGCAGCGCCGCCTTGGAGGATTCCCTGGGGCAGCGGGAAGCCGGCGGGAAACCGCTGGCTTCCCTTTTCTGACCGCGGCTTTACCGCCGCGGTCAGAATGGCCCCGGAAGCACCGCCAGCCTGTTGGCGGTGCTTCCTTCGTCACCTACCCTGGCGGTCTGTGACCGCCAGGGTAGGAATGACCCCCTTTGTCTGTTTTGCATGTGGCTTCGTTCCCCTGTGCCTCATCTTCCTGTGTTATTGCTGGGAACTATTTTAATCCATCAACTATTCCCTGTCTCCTCATTTTGCTCTCATTATCCCACCTAGCTTCCGCTAAAGTCTTTTCTGCCCTTTTTATTCTTCTTTGGAATTTTTCTTGTCTCTGTTTAATAGCCATTAGATCCCAAATTGCTAAAGCCTCATATTGAGCTGGCCTCGGAGGTGGCTTCTGTACACTTAACATCCACCTTAAATTCTCTAGAACTCTCGTATTGAACGTCCTGCGTTCTGGGAACGCCAAACATCCCTCTTTTTCTGTCAATTTGCACCACTGTTTCATCCATAAACAAGGCGTGACACCTTTTTCCTCCATGACTATGTAAGCTGGAGTTCCCTCAGGCGGTGTAGGCTCCCCTTCACTCGCCATAATGTATGTGTCTCCTTTCAGAGCACTCTTAAAAGCTTTGACAAAGTTCATTTTTACGTCTTTTCTTTTGTTTGTATATAATCAAGAAGTGACTTTTAATTCCCAGGACACTCTTCACCCACCTTTCTCAACCTATTGCCTCTCACGAACGGCTGCCAATCCGTGCGTGACCCTTCTCAACAACTGACCTATCTCGGAGCGGCACCACTGACGTCACACTCACACACTGCAGCTGACAAAGTCCTGCGGCTCGTCCGCCCCTCACTAGATTCACACCAGACTAATGCAAAAATTTCTGTGAACACCTTAACAACAGCACAAATTTGCCGGTTTACTACAGGAAGGGTACACATTCGCTTTAGGACTTTACAGAGATTTCACTTGAAGCCTCGGCCGCTACTCTCTCTTTCTCAGTTCCCGCACCCGCAAGCAGAATTCGACCCGCAAATCCTACTCTTGACTTGTCAATGGTTCGTCCTAGTGCACTTTAGAACTTGCCAAATCTCCATCGAAGGTTTCACACATACAATTTGACTCAATCTCGACTTGTCAACCACGCCCGATTGACCTAATTAAACCGCACAAATTACAACATAAACCCAAGTGCCTTCTACACTTGTCAATATACTCCGGAGTCTTAGACCACGACGGGTCCGTACATGAACAACCAACCACGTGGATAATTTTGAGCACAAGCGCCACACTCATATGAAGTACGCCGACTTCCCTACTCTCATACTGCGGAGTACGCCCACTCCTACTAAAACTACATTACCTGGCTTAGATACACACAAACTTCACAATTCACCTGCGAAATGCATAAGTTGAGCAAGCGCAAACCCTACACCATACATGCTATGACGCCGAGAACATTCCCAACTCACTTAGGCATGCTCCGAGATCCCAGGAAAGTCATGGTGAATTTAGAAACGCATCATATCTCCAATTTGCATTATCTCAGAAAAATAATCTAAACAATAATTCTCTGTCCTACGGCCCCAAAGGGCCAAACCGTCGCTCTGTTACCAGAACTGTTAACGCGTCCCTTTATTATAATTTATTACACATCAGGACTCGTTTTAGGCCACTGAATCTTTTGACCCAGTTAAGAGACACCTTAGGACGAGATAGCTAATCAATATATCAATCAATACGTCAATAATGTCATCAATATTTATCACAACAATACATTTCACCTTAGTCAAAGTCATTAATTAATTCAAGACGCTACCATGACCTTTCAGCCATGAATAACCACACCGGTTTAGTATAATTTTATGAGTTTTATTCCCTATTGCTTACAATTCTAATAGCAGGTACATCAATCTCAAAACCAAGAAACATAATAACATAGTCACAATATGGCAACTTTGGTAATATTTCATTAAAGCGAGAATCACAAACATCAGAACATAACACGGTGTGAACATAGATCAATTTAGCAGAGTGTCAATAATGCGTCAATTCAACAAAGCATAGATTCGGTCATTTGTCTATTCGCGTCAGTTTTGGTGAACACCTGTCCTAACCACTGATTAGCATTAGCATGTTGGGCTTCATGCAAAACAATTTAGAACACTAATTTGGAAAACATCTATCTAAGGTCTCTGTCAAAAGTAAGCAGTTGGTACCTAGAAAGGAAAGCAAACAGACAAATCACAAAAGCATTGTCATAATTACCCTCCAAGGTTTAGGTCAGCGCACAGGTTCAGTCTTCGTCTTCAGGACATCAGTCAATTCGCCATCAGTCAAAACTCAGCTCTGGGGCAAAAGGGCACTTCCCTCATAATGAGGTAAAGTGTAACATAGACAAATCTAAGGGCAAGGATGGTTTTAAGTAAAGCAACAAGTCACCAAACAGAGTGACAAGAGTTTCTGGATAAAATCAATAGCATTCCCTAACCCACCTAAATGACTCCCCGTGACATGGGTTTTTATCCCTTTTCCATTGTACATTCCCCCAAAACTCTATTGGACATTTGTTATACCCCACTATCTTTAACCTATCAGAAAATACATTAGGTAACCTAACTCTTCACCCCATATTATTTTATTTTACAAGTCTTTGATTGGTCTCCATAATTGACGTCTTCAGAGGTGGCACGTCCGGTATGATTTCATCTTTCTGTAATTCTTTGCACATCTTTTGGTCAGCAGCTCCATTGTCTTCACCGGTTTGAATGACCTTGTACATTACATTAATCTACACTGTTTCAGTTTGTTTTTAACATTTATTCTGCAAACAAGAAAAAGGCTATGAGAAAGGATCTAACATGGTTACATTCGTCTTCTAGTTTGAAGGAAAAAGAACATGCAGGGTTGTGTCCTTTTATGAGTCAGCACACTGCAAAATAGAAAAATACATTTAATATGAGAGCCAAGCAGCTAAGTTTCGGCTCATGCTAACTTAAGGCCTATGAGGATTTCAGCACAGATTCAATAACGCAATCATTAGTATAAACTTATTTAAACACAATATAAACATTTTAGTCATCATTATTAGTCTACGTATACATTGGCGGCCACTCCCCGTGGTCACATTTCAAGTGCACGTTTTAAGCAAAATTATTATTATTATAGTTTCTATGCAGCATTATCACACATTAATTCATAAACATTTCATGTTAATATAGATTATATAAGCTACGCTCTCTCAGTAGGACATTGTTAGGCATACATTCCCTCAGTTTTTAACCAACGATATCCTCTTCAAGAGTTTGTGGATAAATTCCTTACTATGGTTTAAGTATATTCCTTAACAGCATGACTATCTACCCTGGGATTGATCATCCTAGAAGATGCAGTTCCTTTTGCCCAGTCAACAAGAGGATAGAACTGCCCATCGAGAGCATATGCTGCATCAAATGTTTTGATTAGAACCTCAGCATATTCTAGTTATGTGGTACAGTCGCTAATGAAAGGGTCAGCAGAGCTAATGGAGCAAGGTGTAACATCACATCTAACTTAGCAGTGACAGCAGCAGGTTTGCTTCCATTTTGATCTGTCATATGATTCCCTCAATGTAGCCTCAGCAGCAGGTCTTTAGTGGCAGCACAAAGGTAGTTGTGGATAAGACCCTGGAAGCTGAAGCTGCTTAGAGGAATCTGTTGATTAAAATTCAATTTTTTCGGTCAAGGTTACTTGGAGACCAATTAGAGGCCATGATAATCGTCTGAAGATCAGAAGCTGCTGGCATTGTGCAAAGGAAAGATACTTTGGAGCACACAGAGCTTTCGGCCCAGTATTCCAGTCAAGGATGGGAGGTAAACCTTTTGAGGAAAGGGACAAGGTGTGGGAGGCCCTATCGCCGAAAAGTCCTGGCTACAACTGCCTAACAAATCAGCTCACAGTCAGTCAGTCCTCAGATCCTGACTATGCCAGTGCACAGACTACAATACGTGTTGGGGGCTTCACAATTTATCATTTGGACACCTGGTGGCAGTAGGTTGATTAAAGACAGGTGGGATTTTCTAGATAATGCAGGAAGGCTATCACATAGTTTCAAGAATCCCCTCTAGAATATTTCTGTATAACCTCAATATGGGCCATTCCAGAAAAGAGAAAGGTGCTCCTGAATGGAATCCAAAAGTTCAGTGAAAACAAAAAGGATCATATTCCATCATATTTCTGGTGACAAAAGGAACTGAATGCAGGCTAGTGTTGGTAAAGTATTTCATACCACCCAAGAAATTTGAGATGGTAACACTTCAGAGGATTTTGATCTACCTGACCAAGGGAGATTTTTTTAACATTATTGAATCTCAGGGATGTCTTTCTACATGTTACACCTAGCCTCTCAAAGTTTTCTGATTTTGTGTACAGAAAGAAATTGACCAGCCCCAAGTACTACCTATGCCTTTTGTACTATTCCAGAGTATTTACTAAGGTACTGTATCCCCTGGTGGAATTACTGCACGAGAAGGATCCAACTTTTTCCATACCCAGATGATTGACTGATCAATTCCTCTTATTTTCCCAATGCCCGAATAGAGGAAGGTGTGCATGGTGGTAGGGCAACACAGATTTCTGATAAATTATGAAAAGTCACATTTAATTCTATAACCGGACATGCAGTTTTTGGCACCCATTTAAGAAGAAGGTATTTCTTCATCAAACGTAAAGACATTAACATCAAAACTGACATTGCTCCTATAAAAACAGTGTACAACAATCAGAGAATGGCTAAGACTGCAAAGCCTCATGGATTCCATTTATGACTCTTTAATGGGTCAAGCTATACGTGTTTCTTCTAGCAAACCACCTCTTAACTGATTGGAGTCCCAGTTCAAAGAACTACAAACAGAACGTTCTAGTGAATTCAGAGATAGTTTGAAACATGCAACTGTAGTTAGAGTATGAGAATATAATAAAAAGTTCCTTATTCCTTTGAATTAACCAAGATGCCAGCAAGTTAGGTTGGGGGCAGTCCTAGGCTAAGAGGCAATTCTGGGCCTTTAATCAACGCAAGAACCGGACTACTCAACCAACTGGAGGGAGCTGAGGGCACTTCAATTGAACTTGAACCATTTTGTTTCATAAGTGTTTCAGCAGCAGGTTCAAAAGAGGACAGACAACAAAGTTGTGGTCTGTTCTGTGAAAAATCAGGGGAGTTGCCTGGTACACTCTTTGAGCCTGTTAAGAGTAGGAGATTTGCCAGTGGACAGAGATGAATCTGTTATTTCAAAAGGCAATTCAGCTTCTAAGGAAACAGAACGTAGAATCAGATAATTTGAGCAAGGTTTACACCGCAGTTTTCGATGTCACCGTGGAGAAGTGTATTCCTGGAGCTGGTGAGGAGGCTTGGCTTGTCTCAGAGAGATCTATTTGCCTCAGAGGAGAAAGCTTTACTACCCACATTCTGTACATTTACGCCCTCCACCAATGCATGGAGGATGGGTGCAATATCATTCAAGTGGCCGAAGAAGCTCACCTACGTCTTTCCCCCAATTCCCTTGATAAATGCTCCAGAAAATAAAGGAAGAAGAAGCAATATTTCTGTTAGTAGTTCAATGTTGGAATTGTTGCCCATGGTGCTGCTTACTTCTGCAATGGTCAGTAGCTCCTCACTGAAATGTTTCTTTGAAGCTCTACTGTTAGAAATTGGGTCTCTAGTTGGATGGTATGCATCCTGTCTAAGTAGGGACCACAATCCTAGTCACTGTAAATCAGTTACATTCCCAATATTAACCTGTGCTCAACCTCTTGTAGCTAGGGACAGAGTAGTCAGACTTAACTTAAGAGGCAATGTGTAAAGTATTTGTCCAACATTTAAAATACAGTAACTCAATGAAAGCACCACAAAAAGACTCCACACAGATTTAGAGAAATAGAGAATATTTCTCTGAACAAAACAAGCCCACAATGACAAAAATCAGATCAGTAGAAGTTTACTTATTATTCTATTGTTTTAAAAAAATTAAATGCGAAATAGTGCTTAGAAGTCACTAGCGTTGAAAAGGTTTTTGAGGTCACAAGGGACCGGTGCAAATCCAAAGTTCAGAGCGACCGGAACGTTGGTCGATGTGCAGACTCCACTGCGACTCCGTTGAGCCGTGCAAAGAGGGTCCTGATTCATTGCCGAGCTACGCTGACATCAATTCAATTCGTCTTCGTTTAGCAGCACAGAGCGTCATCGTGGAGCCGCGCAAGCTGTGAATCAGGTGTCATCGAGCAGCGTCTGCATCAACGTTGAAGGGCAATGTGGCAAAAATGTACACACACTTGAGGCGATGCATTGGTTTTTGCAGGAATCGGCTGCAGAACCCAGTTTTGAGGCCCAGGACTGGAGAGGGCACCTCGGGCAAGAGTAGAACTCACAGATGGCAAAGTCCAGTAGCACCAGGAGAGTTGCATGTGGTCTTTGATGTCGCCGAGACTGCAAGAGAACAGGGGGCAAGCCGCAAGGCCCTTGGAGTCACTCTGGTTCAGCAGGATGGATCCAGTCCTTGTCCTCAGCAGGGCAGTGATCAGCGGGCAGCTCGTGAAGCTCAGCAGAACAGAGAAGCATTTCCTTGAAACAGTCAGTCCAGGCAGAATGACAATCCTTATAGCACAGCAGTCTTTACTCCAGCAGAGTTCTTCCCAAGAACAGAAGAGATCTGATATCAGGGGGTAAGAGCCCCAGTAATTATACCCAAAAGTGCCTTTTAGCTAGGGGTGATTTCAAAGCAGCTCCTTGAAGTGCACTGGCCCCCTCTTTCATCCCAGTCCTGTCTCCAGAATATCAGTTGGAGGTTATCAGCCCTTGGTGTTGGGCTCAGGCCACTAACCTTTGAAGTGTAAGTGTGAGCTCTTCCCATCCTTCCTGCCCAGGAAGACCCATCAGTATGCAGGTGCAGCTAAGTGTCCTGCGTTGTGGCTGTCTGGAGGGAATGCACAATGTAGCTGTCACCCAGCCCAGTCCAGACGAGTGTTGGAGACAGGCCATCAGGCACACAGAGCACTGAGAGGAGAGAAATGCCTACTTTCCAAAACTGGAATTTCTAAAATAGTAATAATAAATCCGACTTCATCAGTAAATAGGATTTATCATTACCGCACCAATTACATGAAACATCATGTAGCTACTCCTTTCTGACCAGAAATTACAGCTTAACAATATAGAAAGGAATTCCCAATGCTGGCCTATCACAGAAGTAAGCCTCACAGTCAAGAAAAATGACTTTGGGAGTTTTTCATTATCAGGACATGTAAAACTTAAAATTACATGTCTTGCTGTTTACTTACATAGCACCCTGCCCTATAGCCTAAATAAGGGCCTACCTTAGGTGTCACTTATATATAATAAAATGAGAGCTTAAGGCTTGGCAAGAGGTTTTAAATACCAAGTCAAAGTGGGAGTGAAACTCCACACACAGGCTATGTAATAGCAGGCCTGAGACATGTTTACAGGGCTACTTAAGTGGGTGCCACAATTAGTGCTGTAGGCCTAATAGTAGCATTTAATTTGCAGGCCCTGGGAATATGGTATACCACTTTACAAGGGACTTACAAGTTAATTAAATATGCCAATTGTGTGTGCATCAATGTTACTATGTTTCAGGGGAGAAGTACATGCACTTTACCACTGTTTAGCAGTGGTAGGGTGTTCAGAGTTCTCAGGTCAACAAAAAGATACAACGAAAAACAGAAAGTGAAAAGCAAAAAATCTGAGGTGAGACCACCCTAAGGATTTGAGGTCTAACACCTACCCACTGGCATCTCCCCAGTTGTTGAAGGCAGGGCTGAGCCATCTACAGTTGGGTCTGGCTACTAAGAAGTTCAACCTTCAGGCTAGAAGATGCTCTCCAGAAATTATTCTTTTTATTCAGCAATCCATACATCCTGCAACCTTAAGAACTTATTCCCATTATTGGTAGTCATCTGAGAAATAGTGCATTGAGAATGGGTCCTCTGGATTGCACACGGATAAGATCAAAGTTCTTTATTTTCTTCCATGCTCCAGGAGTTGTAGTTAGCACTTTCAGAAACCATGAATTTTAATCTCTGTTTCTGCTAGTGACAAGATTACTTAACGTTTTTGTTCTGAAAAGCCTTTTTCTTGGTCTCCTCTGCTGGCTTGAGATTTGCCTTTGGTGTCACAGGCATTCCAGTTTTCATCCATTCAGCCCTTGGACTAAATAGACTTAAAGTTCTTCATGGTCAAGATATTTGTAGCTGCCATCACTTCCGTTACAGGGATGGGAGAATTAGGAGCTCTTTTTTGTTCAGACCCCTTCCTAAGGTTTTTGCCAGATAAGGTTATTCTTAGGCCAGGTCCCCAGTTTATTCCTAAAGCCCCTTCGTCGTTTAAATGTTAGAAGGATCTGGTATTGCCATTCATAAGTCCATCTCCTGTAGCACAGGAGGAACAAGTCCTCCATACTCTGGACGTTAAAAGTGCATTATCAATTTACCTGGCTCAAACAGTGTCATTAAGGAAAGAGGATGCTTTGTTTGTCACTTCTGGCATAGCAGGTCAGTCTTAAATGTTCTAATACAATGTTGAGTAGGTGGCTGAAGTGGGCCTTCAATACAGCCTATGAGGCACAAAGACAAATGTTACCCTTTGTAGTTCAGGAGAGGTAAACAATGGATATTGTGGCATCCTGGGGAGCATTTAAGGTAGCTTCAATGGCAGAAATGTGTAATAACTGTGATGGGGAAGTCGAACAAGGAAGTAATCAGCTATAACTGACCAGTAATCTTCATTCATATGAGTCTACGACCTCGCTGTCACAGTTTGGTTTCCAATCCTAAGCGGTATAAGCTTCAGTTATTTAGCATGGGAATGCATGAGATGATGTCACTGTGGTTACCGTTGTTACCAGGTTACAAGAAATAGTAAGAAGCCACAAGGGAGAAATGGGAAGCATTTTTTGTTATTTTGCTTGCTGATCATGCTGTTCAGAGGAGCATTCCTTCAATGAGAAATAATTATGATGGGGGAAGTTGTAGACTTGGAGTAATGAAGATTACTAGTAAGTAACCGGCCATTTTCATTATATAAAAGCTCTAATAATAGCTTCTGCAATTATGTCAGAGCTCACGATATATATGGGGTTGAATTCCAGCAAGACTAAACTTGACACCTTTCTAAAAATCTATATAGACTCTGATTTTGAAGGGAGCTGAGTAGAATTCTGGTTCGGGAATCCTTAGCGCTCAATCATGAATAGGCCGTTGTTCCAGCAATAGGGATTAACCAGTTGTGAAACCAACAAACCCAATTTTACCAGATGGAAAATCAAGCCAGTAGTCAGGCAGAGCGAGCAAGCGCTTTGACCTGTTGTAAGATTTGTGGGGTTTTAACCATTCCCACCGCATGCCCATCACTTTCACTCGTTCGTGGGCTTAACTTTCAAAAATCCTTTGTTATCATTGGTGAATACATTACATTTGTCCCTCTTTGCGGTGGTTTTGTTACCGCCTAGCAGGCTGCCCCTGTTACATGGATAATTGCACGACTGCCAATACGTCTGACTGCGAGCGAACTTCTTTTTCCTTTTATGTCTCTCCTTCATGCTCACACTCATGGTGGCCTTGGTGCTTTGAATTGGCATGCTTATGTCAAATGTTTTATTTTTCATTCTCAATATAAGTGGCAAGAAAAGACCAGTTAGGAATTTACAACGGTAATAGCTCTAACTCAGGAAACACATTACCCAATGCATTGCAAAGGCTTGTTTTTTGTGGGTGGACTGGCTGGATTGCAGCCTGGAACCACTGTCCTGCCCTGACTCAACCCTCAGCCAGGAGACATGGGGAACATGTAATCCTCCCTCCTGTCAGAATACAGTCTGCCCTGCCCTCCCACACCTTCTCCACTATCCTTTCTCCTCCCCAGCGCCTCACAGCAGACCTCTCACTCACATGTATAACTTGCCCAGAGCAGATGGTAAATTTGAATTATAATACCCATAGAAAAGGAAATACTGGACATGCATTAAGCATGATAAAAACCAGACCTGCACAGTTTTGCCCATTCTATGAGAATAAACACGTAATTGCATGGTACTAATGGGGTGTTACGACGCTGCATCGTTTTTAACAGATGTGTTTTACCACCCTGCAAGTACCGTTCCACTCATAATCGCGGCCACAGAGGGGCTGGAAGCAGGCAGGATTCGGTAGTTAGAGGGTTGTAATGTGCTGTGAGTCTGTGCACACCCACAAACTTATATGTTTAGGGCTGTTCATCAACTCCCCTCAGATCTCCTTCAATATTGGAAAAGGTTGGCAATTCACATCTGACAAAGGCAGGAGTAAAATGGTTTTAGTGGCAGGAAAAAGAGGGCGTATGGAAAGTGGATTCACAGCAGATTTTCCCATGAGCAAATATGTGTATCTATCTGCTTGTGAGAAAACGGATGTTAAAAAAAGTTTGCTAGAAGTACAGATTCCAGGCCTACTTCTATAAACCTTTGTGAATTCCTGAAAGTCATATATCTGCGCTAATGCAAAGACATATACCTAGGGGTGAACTTTGCTGGCCTTCTTTAAAATAAGAAAAATATGGCATTAATTAGTTTTATTCACTGATGTCTCACTGAAATGGTAAAATTGCATGTGTTTTGGACGTCAGGTGATAGGAATTCCACGTCCATGATATATGAAAACATTTAAGAATACTTGTGAGAAGGGAGACTATTTACTGGGGAACCAAATTGGTCATAACCAGGGCCACTAAAATTAAGTGATTTTGCGGCTTCTGTAGTTTCCGCATAATTACTGATATGCTGTATTTGCCACATAATCTGCAGATTTAACGTGCTGTAGCATATTACTGCGCAGTAAAATGCCCTTCTCAAAGGTTGACTGGCCACCTTTCTGTGGGTCACTGCCGTTTTTGGGTGTTAAAATTAAATTAACAAAGTACCAGGTAGTGTTATCGTGTAAAAATGGCAAAACAATTAAGTACTACTACTACAAAATGTGCCGTATTCCGCCACGAAATTTGCTATTTCTTGTCGCATAATGTTGTCAACCCTGATGGATAATTTTGTTCCCCGTGCTGCATAGTTCCAGTGGCCCTGGTCCTCACATTTAACACTGGTGAAGAATGAAGTTTTGAGACGACAAGCAGGTGAATTTTATTTCCTGCTGACTTGCATTGTTGTAATATATATTTTCCAATACAAAAATAAAAAAAAGTTTAAAAAAAATATCAAAATATTTGGCTACACATTAGATTACCTCCTGGCTAATTTAGGGAAAGTTTCTGGTGCATATCTTTATGTATTCCTTCGTATTCAATGAAAGCTAAATACTGACTGAGTCTCCTTACTCCTTTTACATTGGAGGCAAGGCAGATCTCCAGTATCTGGGACTCGGACGGAACACTACTGGCTGACTGCAGCGCTGGCAGAGAGTGGTATGTCTGCTGTTGCTGCCTGCGCTCCAGGTCTTCCCCTGCCAAGGGAGGGAGGCTGGCTGGTTATCCCCAGACACGTGACTTTGCTCTCGGATGGGGTGCTCCTCCGGAGGGAGGGGGCATGGGCTGTACGTGTGTAAGGGTGTGTGTGCGTGTGTGTGTACTTAAGGTCTTGTGCTGGGCTTTGCTGCCCGAGCTGCCACCACCTCTGCTCCACCTCCTCCCCCTCCCCCTTCTTTACAAAACTATAAATAGTGGAACAAAAGGACAACTTCCTTGAAGCTCACTGAAACTGCACCAATGTCTTTTTTTCAAATAAACGCAGCAGGCTGTGCGATTTCTTCTTCATAAGATGCGGGAGGGAATTCCACCAGCAGATTTTAATTCGGAAGCTGGCATTTTGGTTGGATATTATTCGTGGCCGATCCAATGAAGCAGGTTTTCTGTCGTCATCAGGCTCCTTTTCCTACTTGACAGATTCGGGATCCAGTAAGTGTCTTCCGATACCTTCTTCTTGGTGAATATTGGCTGTGGTGCCCTGTACCCAAAGTATCAGGAGATGTCAAAATGTGTTGGACCTGCCAGCACCGGGCATATCTATACCTGCTTGCTTTGACCTAGGACACTGTGGTGAAAACTCTCCACAGGCTTTGAGACGTATGGTACTTGTTCGATTGGAGAATGTTTAATTTCTGCTGTTCCAGTGTTAAAAGTGTCAGTCTGTCGGTTGTTTTCGGGGAACGATGGTATCCGGACATTCCAGATGCATCAACGCTTAAAATTGTCTAGAATTCTATTGCACACCTCATAACGAAAACTGACATCCGAATCCGTGATTCCAAAAGGTAAGACACTAGTTGTGGTTTGGTACAAAGGAGTAAGTAGTTCGAAGACTCGGGGAACCATTTGCAAGGGCGAAATGCAAGATTTGGCTAATAACGTAAATTCCCAAATGCCCTCTCACCCCATCTACTCCCTACCGGAAAAGAGAATTTGAGAGTGTGAACATATACCTATCTGCCGGTATTTAAGTTCAAGTAGCCTCAGTTCTTTTATACTTTCAGTTCCTTTAGCGGGTGTGAAGGGGAATACGCTGTCATCCTACCCTCTCCCTTTTCGGCAAAGGCTTGTTTACAGCCTAGTACCGGTTTGTTTGTTTCCTTTGCACCTTGGCGATGGAGAGCGCGCACAACACCGTCCTCTTCGCGACCCCTCCCGCCCCCCTCCTTCACCCTCTGCCCCACTTGAGGACTGGTAGCTAGGACAAGACATCTTTCAATCAAATGCTACCCAAACAAAAAGTGTCAGTGATTGTAACAAAATATAAAAGGCTATGCCGCTACTGGCTGCAGTAGGTGAGGCGCGTTTAAGCGTTGCTGGGCAGGGGAGGGATTACGTCATTGCACCGTGCGCCCAGTTTGTGTATTGTCCCACCAAACACCAGGAGACACCGGCTGGCGGGTAAGCGATGGCGAGAGCTAGCCTACTCGTACGAGGCGTGAACGTTGTGCCACTGCCTCTCCTCCTTTATTCTCGACCAGGGTCGGGTTCTTCTGTCCTAGTTCTCAGTATGCCCCAGTCAAGCCGATGAAAAGGCTACGCTCGCGCGCAGTGTTTACAGTGCCCGTAGGAGTGCTCTGACGTCATGTGACTGACAACTCTCTCCACCAGACGGCGAGTTGCCAGGGGGTTGGCAACAGGGCTAAATTAGGAAAGGGAGCGCGTCACAGCCGCCTTGACAACAGTGGGCGGCACTTCCGGCTCCATTTGTGCTTGTCCTGCGCTCCTCGATATTAGTGGGTGTTTTACTCTGCTCTTCGGGTTGGGTGTTGTGTTTCGATTTATATATTTTCCCTTTTTGTTTGCTACGTCCTCCTTGGCTTTTAGGTGTTAAAACTGAGTTTCTTTAGGGCTTTTCACACCTTGTCTCTTTCTAAAGTTGGCCCTCTAAGCTAGTGCTGGAACGGCGACCAAAGTATGGAAGTTGCAGGAACTAATTGAACCATCTGACGGACATTGATAGACAAATAACGGACAAGACGCAAGAGGGACGAAGAATGGCACATAATCAGGCCTTTGAGTGGATCGGATCCCTCTAGGTTTGCCCCAGGTAGTAATAAAAACGAACATGGAAAGGGGTCCCTGTAGCGCCCTCTAATCATAACCTTAACTTTACTGGTAAATAATACTGAGCGACTTCTGGACAATTAATGTGAAACGTATTAATAATCCATGGCACATTTAGTTCCTGTTTACATTTCACATGTCTTGCATAATCCTGCGTTTTCTAAGAGTGTGTTTTTCCAGGATGTTATGGTATAGCATTGTTTTCGGGCAACAAATTACTCTTGATCTGAGTTCCCTCCAGCAGCTTATAACCGACCACATGGGAATGCAAGTTTCTCTCAGTGGGTTAAAAGGTGTTCAGAAAATACGGTTATCCTACTCTTGGCCTCACTGCAGAGCGCACTAAGCAGTGGTCATATTTTCCATTTTCAATTATTATTCTATGCAAATGTGTGTGAAGGCGATACACGTCACAATATTGACAACGTTAAAGTAAATGGAGTGCTTACAGATGTCGGTGTTTGAAGGTTGGTAAAGTGAACAAGATACGAAGAAGTGCATTCAGGAGAGAATGAAAAGAGTGTGCTGAAAAGGAAAAAGAGGAGGTTTAATATATGCAGATAAAAAAGATGCCGAGAGAAAGGGCTGTACATGTCTAACATAGAGTGAGCATAATGAGCTCAGTAATGGTTAATTCACAGTCTCAATATCAGAATTGAACTATTTTCAATATTATTTTCAACAAAAACGTTGTTACTCATTTGTCTTAAACAGCTAGAGGAACCAAAATACAGGTCAGGCGGCACACTATGGGACTCACAGAAATGTAGTTTGCGTTTAAGTCATACCATTAATTACATAGACCACACCCCTTTTAGAGACCACTTACCGTTTGTGTCCAGCTTAAAGAGCCCTGCACATAGTATGCCTTCTTTATATTTTGGTGAAAAACTACATATTGTTTAGCCAGTAAAGTTTATTTTTTCACTTAGTATCTTCTGCATTATGCCAATGCAAGTAAAAAAGGGAGTTTATATCTTAGCATAATGCAATATTTTATGTTTGCAAAATGCTTGTGTCTGGCGTTTTAATGTCTGTGACAACTTGAGTGGCCCTTTTAAACATGACACCCCCAACCTCAGGCTAGGCTAATAATTGCCATATTGCAGTAGTGCAAATTGTTCTCAGCAGTATAATCTATAAATTCGCCCCCCCCCGCCCAAAACTCCTTTGCTCCACATCACTCGCCCTTGCGATCACCCTAAGAGTTTGCCGCAGCACCTACAGGGTTCGGTCATTGACATACCTAGCAACAAAGGCCGCCCCACTTAAGGGCATCTCCGCTCTTTCAGGAGTTCAGAAGAGGTTTTAAGACCTGGCTGTTCAACTGACAGATGCACCCAAAACAGCGCCTGGATACCGTCACCGGAGATTAGTGCACTTTACAAATACCATGATTGAATGAAGCTCAAAGCAAAATAATTGTCTCCAACAATTGCCACACCAGGCATACAAGGCACCCCTATCCAGGTGAGAGATGGGCTTTTTTTTCCCCAAAAATGATTTTATTTCACCCTCCCGTTTGGAACGTTATAACATAAATGCTTGTTTGAAGTCTCAGAATATTGAGTTGAGGGGGTTAATGCATATGATTTCAGGATGTGTGACTGGTAAATCATAGGCTTAATTCCTAATGCACATTCCATTCCCCTTGCAAATGAATGTGAGTGTCAATCAGTTGGTAATATTACCACCTGTTAATTACTCTGCCAGGAATCTGCGCTATCCTAACCCAAAATAAAGTGGTAAAATAGCATCCTGCATTGAGCAGTTCTTAAAGGAGATGACTGAGATACATCCTTGCAACAAGCAATGAAGCCAAAGGAACTGGCAAAAAAGGTAGTTCAATTGAAATAACTTCACAACAAATGGTGTTTTAGCATGCAAAGAATACAAGCATTTTTTTCAAATCTCCACAACACATAAAATGTGTGGCTGATGGGCAATATACTTCAAATAGGTCACTACAACAGGAACATAAATCATGGCCTTTAATAGCATGTTATAATAACAAGCATGCTTTCAATTCTGTTTTGAAGCGCCCAGCACACACATTGTCTAATCCATTAATGCATCAATATTGTTACTAAATCTTGTTGGGGCACCATACACTATTAAATGCAACATTTGTTACAGATTTCTCCAAAAGTCCCTTGAAAAAAATAACCATATTCTCTATAATGGTAGTTCCCTAATGTCTACATTAATGGTGGCAATTAGCCTGGTCTGCGTAGCAAAAATTACACTAATGAAGGGAGCAGGAGAGAGACACCAGACTGACAACATGGTCACTAGTTAGCCATTGCAACACTGGAACAAGTGTTGCACAAAGTAGTGTTTTCTATGTAGAGTGCTTTTGCATTGAAAATCTGTTTTACTCCCTGTCAGAGGTATGCTGCTTTTGACAGACTCGTGCTTAGTTTGACAGCAGAATAAGGTTTCTCAAGAATTTTGCCACAAACTACACTAGTTTAAAGAGTCAGGACACAGTGGTGCAATGCCAGTACAAGGCGAGTGCTGGTTTACCTCCTGCGTATAGACACCTCCCTGGAGAAAAAACACACAAACCATGTGTTAAAGCAAATTGTACTTCTATCTTACAATCCTATCTGAGAAACTGAACTAAGAGGCGTTTGCTTTAGGCGGAAGAGGGATGACTCTTGATAGACATACATTGGGCTTTTTATCTAGAAGGTGCACAAAAGTAACACGGGTCAAGCATTTGAAACGAGAAATAATGAACATTGTATGAATCTGTGACTTCTGACGGGCATTACACATGTAAGCATAAAAAGTCACTCATTTTAGAAAAGTAAAAAGGAAGGGACTGCAGTCAAATCTAATATCCCCAAATGTATTGTAAGATACTTTATTCCTCTCTTGTAAACTGCGTGGAACTATGCTGTACTAATTAATATGATAGTATAAATTACACTACTTACAAAACTCAGTGCCAGAAGATGTAACCAACGTTATTGTTTCTGTGGCAGGTAAGACTATTGGAGTTAATGTGGCAGAAAATAAAATATCATAAAAATCCCAATTTCATGCCAAGTTTTCCTTCTTACATGGTTGTAGCACTTCTTGTATATATCATATTAATGCATACATATTGTAAGTTGTTACCAGTAATATCACAATGGTCCTCATACACTTGCATGGTGCTGGTAAAATTGTGATGCTCAGTGAGCCTGCCTAACAGCTGTGCTGCTGATGAACAGTGGGGTCTGCATAATTATTATCATGTTTTCCCTTAATAGTACCACACTTACCAATTTCAATATATATTTTTGTGCCCGTAGCACAGTGCTCTATGGACAATTACCTTGCCACATTTCACGCAAATCCAAAAGTATTTTGGAGTTTTTAATTTTACATTATTACACCGATTTCATAAGACAGGTCATCATCATCTAATAATATAAAACACATATCTTAATACATACATTTTATTTATTAATTCATTATAGCACTAAAAATAAGATTTCATAACTAATTCCGTAGAGGCACCAGACAATACAAATATAAGTTTATCTTTCTTATTATAATTGCTGATCAAATTCATCCCAACATTTCTCTCTAACGGCAATGAAAAAATCTCAATGAAAGTTCACATGAGTCAAGATACACTCTTTCAGCTTTACATACACATATCCTTTGTTATGCTGTAGTTTATTTTGCATCTCTTTTACAATATTGCAGACATTCACAATCTTGATTTCAGCTAAAGTTTACTGATTTCAATATCAAGACGCAGCTGACTGTATGGCGGAATCCAATCCTTTTAGCTCATATTCAGATAACAAACCACAGAAGTTGATTTTCCAGATTGCCCAGGTTTTTTGGCATAGTCCTTAATAACCGTTACCTCCTCGTCCCCTTCCCTATTCCTCTCATTACGAAATGAGGCATTCGTGCCTCCACAGACACTTTTCTAAGCCCAGATTACTGTAACAAATATACTTAACACAAGGGACCCCATCTCTCCCTCCTGGGACATGTAGCTTTGGCTTACCTGGAAACAGCCTGTAATATACCAAGCTTCATAATCATTTGAAATAAGTACATAAGGCGGGATGGAGGGATGTAATGATCACAACAGGAAAGTCTGGACTCAGAGTAATGACATTACCCGCTAGTAATCGAGGCATTAACAACACTTTCTTAAACACTCAGGCCCTCATTCTGAGTTGCCAGATAACTTCCAAATTGTGATGTAACTCCATTAGCACACATTTTGGAATTGTGAGTTTTGCAGTTTTTATCTCACACTGGACACATTGGGTGCAATAAAAAACAGAGCCCCTGGATAAAGTTCGGCAGGACAAACATTCTTATATTTAATAGGGGAAAAATGACCGATAAATACCACAACATGCATATTTTCGGTGTGTTTGGCACCAAAATCCACATTATGCCCCATTTTAGAAGCTCAACTCGTAATACATGATAATTATTGCACACAAATTCCGTTCACCTCAGTGTCGGTTTTTATTTTATAGCACAAAAACAAGCCACTCATAATGAGGGATTAAGACAAATACATGATGATAGAAAATGTATGTTGGAATTTGATTAATAACACTGACATCAGAGATTTTCTTAAATATAATTTCATAATCAAAACCCTCTTCTCATTCAACCAACGCACAGATTGCTAGGGTTCTGTTACCCTTTCCAAACAAAGAGCTTGCAAATGTAATGAGACTCCTTTAACGTAAAAGACACTGGAAACATTCACAAATCCCAGTTAACAGCCTTCATTAGAGTTGCCACACTCAAAACGCCCAGTAACGGATGCAGTTCAGTTTTAGAATCGCAATGCCTTGAATAGGTATGCAGTTCCATATTAGTATCGCAAGCTTCTAATTAGGTGCACATTTCCATGCCAGTCATCATTTTCAATTTTGTAACATTCCCTTGCTAATATAACCATGCCCAAGTTGTAGGTACATTAATTCAATATAACCATGCCCAAGCCAGTGCCTACACCAGTGAGGTACAACTATATCCATGGCAGCATAAGAATAACCCAGTTTACCAGAATAACTCCAGAAACAAATCTGCTTTATGGTACTAAATGAAGAATTTGTATAAAATCCTCTGTATTCTTTTTAACGTGGAGATTCTGCTGCTGTATGTTTTGGTAATAAACAGGAACTGCTTAAGAAACTCACAAATACATTTGAAGTGCTTTTGTCATGTATTTCCCATTTAATGTTTATATTGCAAAGAGGAAACACCAGATTTACCAACTTTCTTAGTGGCATTGAACGTGTTGGCTTCGTTGGTAAAAAGGCTGACACAGAAGCAGCGCTTTTCGTGCTTCAGATGCGTTCTCTGTTTACTGCCTAGCAGCATATTGTCCATTTAGGATCCCTCTCGATGGTAATGTCTTTATGGAGTACATGAATAAAGAAATCAGAGTTGCTGTTAGAAATACTGAGCAAATTTAAGAAAGGCTTTACAGTCCCCTTTACAACTGTAGAAGAACTATCGGTCACCAAAATAGTCTGCAAATGTCTTATAAAATTGCCTCTTTTGACCTCCTCTATTCTCCCTTAATGCAGTTATCTGTCCTATGGTCTGAATACAAAATTGTTGCGAAGTGCAGAAACAGCACCATCGTTTTTTGCATCCTTTCTTACTGTGTACCTTTAGCAACCCAAGTAAAAAAATATTTTTAATTGAGTTGGGGAAATGGAATTCAAAAAGGGCGCAAACAAATCAAGCATAAAAGTAGTTAGTTCCGGTTATACCCGAAAATCTGACTCATGGACTAACGATGGGCCCAAGGTAAGCATGATTTGGTTCCAAATGGAAGTTTGCATCTGGATTGGGATTCCGAGTTTTGCAATAATTACCCCAACTGCAGGGTTTTCCGTGCATAATCCTGGACTGCTGTAACCTGTTGGAATGCAGACAGGGTAAAAATGCGTTATTCAGAGTTTTGTCCCTAGGGGCCATGGCAGAACTTACAGTATTTCTGTATTATATACGATTTCGTGGTTCCGAATTCAGTGCCAAGTAATACCTCACCTGGTAAATACCACACACACTGTGTCAGCATTTACCTGGTTCAGTTCTACAAAATTAGTGCACGTAAATGTGGTCATTTTAATACGAGACCCTAAATCTTGTGTTAAAACTCCGCACAGTTCACTCAAATCAATCAAGTATTTGTAAAGCGCGGCTAATCGCGCATAGGGTCACAGTTGAAATTGTGTCACAAAGCTATACCGCCTGATTTAACAGAAAATGGTCAATAATGCCAAGAGACTTAAGCTGTCACCGATTTCCATTTTTGAATTATAGTAACTTTAGGTGTGAACCCCCGGGGACAACAAAACAAATAAGGGAACCGACTGGCTATGTGCATGACCAGCAATTGTGGCCCAGCAACACTATTTCTAGCATCCAGGAGCATCCAGCAGCCAAGAGTATGGAGACAGGTCTGCTCACGTATCACAGCAGGCAAGGTTAATTGTTGGGTCATGAGGATCGGGCTAGTAGGGGTCTCCACACAAAGAAAGCAAACTTGTTAGAGGGGATAGCATTCACAAGGAAGACTTGCTTGAATGTTTGCTTCATTTATTAGCTAAGGTATAAGAAGGTGTTTTTTGCCTTGGTCGACAGTGCAAAATGGCTTTGTACGTCCGCCCCAAATTTCTTTGCCAATTTTGGTGCAGCCTATTGTGTACTGTGTGTAATAGAATACTAAAATAATTATTTAAATATTTACAGTGCTTTCATCAAGCTAGGACCTCGTAGCACTATAAATATACATCACTCTTTCCTGGTACACCAACCTGCAAGAGCAGTGCACCGAGACTCAACAGAAGCATAACTAACAGCAAGGCAATGGGGACAGCTTCAATGTTTAGTGCTAGCATTGAGGAAATAGGCAGTATACAGTGGCAAGCTTTCAGGAAGCACCAAGTCAGGATTCACGTGGGTCTCACCACTGTGGTGCTCTTCTATGAGCTTACGTGGGGCTCCAGCTTTTATTGCCAGTTCATGACGAACAAGTTATCTTTGGTAAAGCCTTATCTGGTGGAGACTCTATCTAGTCACTGATTCCTTACCTTAAAATTATCCCCAGGCATCAGACTGGACCCGGACATTTTTCACGGGCAGGTGGTGTCCTTCGGGTCCATGTGGTGTCCATGTCGGAAGTGACGTGGCAGTGCCTATGTTATCTCCACCCCGGCGTGCTTATGTCTATTTCTTTTTGTGGCTTTCCACGCCAGGAGTGCAGAGCCACGAAGAACACTGACAACTGGTGGGGGAAACTAGGGCCCGAAAGGGAAACAGCTTTGGTCCTAGAAATCTGTTTGCAGAGAGGGGAGGATGGGTGTGTCGGTGAGGGTCTGTGGCCAGATAGTCTCTACCAAATAAGTCGTTACAAAAGATAAGTAACTTGTTAATCTGATAGAGACTTCTAGCAGCAGATTCCTTATCTTAGAAAAGATACCCAAACAGTACCCCCCAGAGGTGGGTCTGCAAAACTGTTTCACACTAAAAAGTCCTGCAGGGTTGAATGGACAAAGTGCCCATCCCAATAGACCTGACTGTCCAATCAGTAGTGCTAGATGAATGTGTGCAGAGAGGCCCACTTTGCTGGCTGGCAGATGTCCAATACCAGAACTAACGCAGTGGTCACAGCCTTAGCTCTGGTGGAATGGGCACACAGACCCTCAAGGGCTTGCTTCTTGGCCAGTGAGTAGCAGATTTTAATGCAGGGCATGATCCATCAAGAGGTGGTCTGTTTCTGCACAGCCTTCCCTTTCTTCGCTCCATCATACCCCATGAAGAGTTGGTTCTCCACCCGGAACCTTTTCATGTGGTCAAGGTAAAACAATGACACTACTTTTGGGTCCAGTCAACAGTCGCTCATCTTTCTCAGATGGATTCATTGGAGCATAAAAGGTAGGGAGGGTGATGGACTGGCCTACATGAAAGGGAGTGACAACGTTCGACAGAAAGGAAGCTCTAGAGTGAAGAACCAGCTTGCCTGAGAAGATGGAGAGGTACGGAGGCTTAGATGACAAAACCTGGAGCTCAGTGATCCTCTCACCACTAAGAAGGCCGCCTTGATGATAAGGAGCCTGAGAGGACAGTTGCGTAGTGGCTCAAAAGGAGCGCATATCAGAAATATGAGTAGAAGACTGAGGTCCCCTGAGGCAAGATAAAGGATTAAATTGGAAACATGTTGAAGATCTTTTAAAATGTATTTACAACAGAGGATTTGAACAAGGGTGGCTGGTCTGGCAAGCACAGAAAGGTTGAGATGGAAGAAAGATAGCCCTTTAAGTTGCCCAATGCAGAGCCCCGATAGGCAAGAGAGAGAATAAATAAATGGACCTGAGAAAGGGGGTCAACTTGCTATTCTGTACACCATGCCACAAACTTCCCCAAGCAGCAGGCGTATAGCGTCTTGATGGAGGGATGCCTGGCTGACAAGATAACATTGCAAACTTCTGGTGGAAGATCGTAAACTGTCATTTGTCGCCACTTAGTCTCCATGCATGAAGGCAGAGCATTGACAGGTTTGGGTAGAGAATCCCCACTTGCGTTCGTGACAGAAAATCCTCCCTAACAGGCAGCCTGATCAGAGGACGTTCTCAACAGCATGGGATACCAAACTCTTCAAGCCCAGTCTGAAGTCACAAGGATGGCTTGGGCCCAGTCATTCCTGATCTTCTTGAGAACTCTGAGCAGGAGTGGTGTGGGTGGAAAGGCATACAGGAGGCCCGAGCCCCACTCAAAATGAAAAAGGTCTCTGAGCTAGAGCCACCTTGGAAGGGGCGCGTAGAAGTGCTGACCGCGCAATCTCGGCAATGGCAAACATCTAATGAAGGCTCTCCTCACTGCTGAAAGTGACCTTGCACCAACTCCGGATGGAACACCATTTTTGATCCAACATGCATCTTTGGCTGAATATGTCCGCCCGGGCTTTCAGAGCTTACCAGGTGTTGAACAACCAGGGATATGCCCTGATGTTCCAGCTATGTCCAGAGGCAGAGGGCCTCTTGACAAAGGGTCCACAACCCCACCCGATCCCACCTTTTTTGTTGCAGTACCACGGGGCAGTGGTGTTGTCCATGATTACCTGCACTTGATTTTCTGCGCTAGGCTTTCTACCCTCCCTCCAGCCAGATGCCTGCCAGATTGCCCACAGCTCCTGTAGGTTGATGTGGAGTCTAGATTCTGCTTGAGACTAGAGGCCTCAGATCTCCATCTCTCCCAGATGGCCGCCTCATCCCAGCAGTGATGCATCGGTCACTACTGTCATCCGGTTGGGAAAGGGAGAGGTGTCTGCCGCTGACCCAGTCACGGTTTGTTAACCACCAATGCAGATCTTTTGCAGTTCCCTCTGAGATCTGGGCCATGTCGGGGAAATTCCCCTGATGCTGCGCACACTGGAACTCCTAGTCCCTCTGCAGAGCCCACATATGCCAGCAGGCATATGTCATCAGCAGGAGGCCATGAAGCGCAACAGCCTCAGAGTTAGTCTCACCGAACCCCAAGATCGAGGCTGAAACATCAGTATCATATCCTAAATATCCTGGACTCGCCATTCGGGAGGGTAACCCTGAAACTGCACAGTGTCCAGAACAGCTCAGATGAAGGGGAGCGTCTGAGAGGAAGTCAGGTGTGACTTTGCCACGTTGATAGTGAACCCCAGCGAGTGGAGGAGATCCGCCGTAGTCTGGAGGTGGGAGATCACTGCCTGGGGTGAGCTCACTTTTAACAGTCGTCGAGATAGGGTACGGCTGGTACCCCTAATCTCTTCATTTATACATTGTAACCACCTGAGGAGCGTTGGTAGGCCCAAAAGGGAGCACAGCAAATTAAAAGTGTTTGTGGCCCACCGTGAACCACAAATAACGCCTGTGGGCAGGCAACACTGGAATGTGGAAATATGTATCCTGTAGTCCAACTCTAGCAACCAGTCACCCGGGTCAAGGGCAGACAGAATTTGAGCAAGTGTGAGCATTTTGAATTTCTCCTTTTTCAGGAAGAAATTGAGAGGGCACAGGTCTAGGATAGGATGGAGGCTTCTGTGCTTTTTGGGCACTAGAAAGTAGTCGAAATAACAAACACAACCTACTTCTGGCATTGGCACCCTCTCTATGACTCCCTTAACGAAGAGAGCCCCCACTTCCTGGCGGAGTAAGGACAGATGGTCCTGCATCAGTCTGTCGCAAGTGGGTGGCATCAGTCTGTCCCAAGTGGGTGGCATGGGTGGAGGAGTACTTACGAAGGGAAAAGAGTAGCCCCTTCAGACAATCTGGAGAACCCAGTGGTCTGATGCCATTGACCTCCAGTGGTGCAGGTGATGGTGTATCCTGCCTCCCACTGGTTTTCCATGATTGCTGGAGGATGTACTTAAGAGGTTTGGAGGCTGTGGCTGCCGGGGTGTGGTGTACTAGCCTGAAATCTGGCTACCTGACCCACAGGGTCTGGGGGTACCAAATCCTTGCCCACGCAGAGGCTGGGGAGCTTGTGCTCCGTAGTGGCTGGATGGGTAAAGGTGTGGCTGGAAGCCCCTTCTGTGGCCACAAAAGTAGCGAAAGGCAGACTTGGTTGGTGGGGGGCCATGAAAAGGCCCAGGGACCTCTTTTGTAGCTCTGCTATCCTTGAAGCACTCCAGCACTGAGTCCGCCCTTTCTCCAAAGAGACAGGAGCAATCAAAGGGCATGTCCAAAAGTGAAGCTTGGGCATCCCTTGAAAAGCCAGTTGCCCTCAGCCAGGCGTGGTGCCCAAAGAACTTGGGCAGCACTTGTACAACTTAATCTCACAGTGCATGGGAGTAATGGCCCAAAAGGCACCCAGTGTTCATGGACCACAGTGGCAGGCTGATGGAAGAAAACATTTTCTTGGCTAAGGTGTCCAGTCTCTTGGATTCCCAATCCAGAGTGGCGGTAGGGAATGTGCTATGGTTTACGCAACAAGTGGAGGCTTGGACCACCAACCTCTCTGGGGTAGGGTGTTGTGTGAGAAAACTGGGGTCCCCTGGGGCGGGGCAATGGCGGTAAGCAATTGTCCTGTTCATAGGAGCCTCTATGCAGGGCTTGGATCAGGCCCCAAGCAGGACATCTATACAGCTTCTTCATATGGGAGAAGCGATTCTGAGCAGGGGCGGCTCCTCCGCTAAGGCGGAGGGGCATCACCCCACTGGATTTGCGAAAAAGGAAAAATAAAATTATAATAACATACGCTACATTATTATCATTTTATTTTTCCTATGAGTAAGGGTTGGGCTGGAGGCAGGGGGCCGGAGGAGGTCTATGCACCGCAATAAGTACGCATGTCTGTTTGGCCGGCTGTCAGACATGCACACTTTGCATGTTCTCTACCCAGATGTACTGCACAGCCGAGTGGAGAACATGCACATGCTCCCACTTCCCTGCTCAGACCAATCACAATGCTGCTGTCATGCTGGTGGTAGCAGCGTCATGATTGGCTGGGAGCCTGTGTGCACCCGGGAAGAGGACAAAGGGGAGACAAATGCGTCACCCTCAAATGTAAGTGGGTTTTTGTTTCATTTATTTTTTAAACACCCTGTCCCGTCGTGCCCCTTCTCACCCCGCCACCCCTGTTCAGCGGTAGCCACCACTGATTCTGAGGGGGTCACTTCCAGCTGAAGCACCACTGTCAAGATGTTAGTCTTGACTACCACTGAGGGCAGACTGAGGTCCAGGACCTCTGCCGCCCTTCTCACCACCAACGCAAGAGAGGCTCATTCCTCCATAGCCACATTGGGAGAAGAGACCATGCCAGTATCTGGAAGGTGTTCAGTCCACTAGCATCCACCAGTTTCTCACCCCAGTCTTATGTTGAGGTCTAGGATCTGGTATTCATCATTGTCCTGTGTCCCCTCCCATTTTTCCCCAAGTCCTAGCCTGCAGAAATAGGGCGGAGGCTCCGGTTTTGAGGGCAAGGCTCCAGTCGGCACTGAAGTTGGCATTGGGCAAAGCCCCTCCAGATCAGTGTCCTAGTCAGGGATGCAAATGGGGACCATGCTGCCAAAGCGTCAGCATCAGGAGTGGTGTTGGGGAATACTGAGGTGGTACAACTGGCGCCAGTCTGGATACATCCACTGATACAAGGGGCCCGACTGGAGCAGCGGGTGGAACTGCCAGCGGGTAACTAGGAGGGACCCCTCCCGAACCTACAGGCCCTGAAGGCACGCCAACGGGGAAGTGGCACCTAGATATGAGGTGCATGGCATCGTAACATTTGCAGAGTTGGAAGGGGATCTCTTTTGCTCCCGGAAACTCATGGATGTGCAAAGCCAGCCCGGGTGCAGGTTCAACCGCAAAGCCAGGCCTCGAATGACGACGCTACCTTGTGTCGTCAGATGATTTTGATGGATAGGGCTAAGCCAAAGATCTCTTCAGCTTCTTACTGTTTTTCTTTTTGTAAGACACAACTGAACACCCAGACGACTTCAACTGCGATGAAGATTAATGGTCCCCCAACCAATACTTAGATCTTCTGCTCAACTGGGATTGAAACCGTTGCGGCATCAAATATCAAGTGGCAAGGAGCTCGAGGGACCGCTCCCTTAAGTTCTTGGAGTGCATGGCTTTGGAGTTGACGCAGGTCTTCGTTTTGTGGTTGCACTCAAGATACCTGAGGCAAACAAGATGCAGGTCTGTCCCCGACATCTGTCGGTGACAGGTGCTGCAGGGCTTGAAGCCAGCTTTCTTAATGGACATCCCTGACACAGACAAAAAGTAAAAAAAGGTCAGTCAAAAAATGACTAGAGATAGCTCTCAAGATCTGCCCAGACTGGGGGAGGGGGGGGCATGGCTTGGCCGACCAGCAAGATGGCCGCCACACCGTGAGGCTCTGCTGGGCGGGGGACCCGATCTGTTCATTTCTCCTGGGGAGCGGCCGCACGACTCCTGTAACAGGTCGGGAGCGGCGCCGGAGGTCACGGTGAACCTGCTGTTTCCTTCAATGTGCCGCTCGGACGGCTGGAAACACCTCGGCCTGACCGGCGTCCCGAGGTGGGCCTCAGCTGAGGTGGCGGGCCTGGGTGTCGCTGGGCCAGCTTGGTGAGTGCCACAGCCCCCTACTATCATAGCTCCCGATATTAGGAGCTGGGGCCTGGAGGCGGCCTCGTTGGCATACCTGCTCGGCGCCCTGCTTTTCCTCCCCTGTGGGGCCCATTCAGCAGTTGTGTCGGACCGCGGGCACCCAAGGGGGTTTGGGCCACATATTAGCTGGGAGTTGGCCCCTCCGGTCTGCCTCCCCTGGCAGGCCTCTCCCCCCGGTGACTGCTACTGGTGTGGTACGGTGCATTCTGCTAGACGCTGGTTTGGCTGACGGAGCCGAGGATGGGGAAGGCTGACCATAAGCAGCCTAAGCTCAATTTTGAAGGGGGTAAGAGGAGGGGTGGTGTGGCTGGCCATCCGGTGGAGGATTTGCCGCCTGAGGAGGGGACTTCAGCCTCTTCTGTGAAAGCTATGTTCTTGGACCTCAAGCATAGCCTAGCTGACATCGACGCTAAGCTTGACCATTTGACCGAGGAAATGGATCGTATAAAGGAGCGGGTGGATGGCCATGACGCCCGTTTTGAGCAGCTGGAAGCACGCACTTTGGATTTGGAGGATGGTCGCTGCGGGGACGGAGAACAATTGCTGGCAATGGAACGTGTGCTGGAAGTGATCCGTAGCAAGAACGAGGACTTGGAGGCTCAGTTGCGCCGCAGTAACATTTGCATACTCGGACTACCTGAGTCGATATGGGATGAATGGAGGACTATGTTGAAACCATGCTGGCTGAACTATTCCCTGGCGAGCTCTCCCGGATGCTGATAGTGGAGAGGGCTCTCAGATCTCTGGGACCTCAGCCGCCACTGGGCACGCCCTATTTTGTACGCTTGCTGAATTATCGAGATAGGGACACTATACTTAGCTGGCCAGAGAGCAGAGACAAGTGATCTACAATAACGCTGAATTGAGCATCTTTCCTGACTACACTCTTGGGGTGCAAGCTGCCCGCAGGGCTTTCTTGCCGGTTAAGCGCACTCTGAGTCAGACTGAAGCTAAGTACTTCCTCATTTACCCAGCTAAACTACCAGTGTGACATAAGGGCAAGCTGCATTTCTTTACTGATTCGAAATTGGCTGCTAAGTGTGCTAAATATGTCCCTAAAAAGGTACCGTCGGAGAGTCCGAGAGATCCTGGCAGAGAGAGAGAGATGCCCTAAGTGATAATGACTAAGGTTTTTTACTGTTTGGGGCCCCCGGTGGCACTGCTTGAGTCCTTGTGACTGGCAATCTGTCATTGTTAACACTTGTTCATGTTGGCTGCTCTACTATATACCCATTTTTGTGTGTCCCCTCGCCCCTCCATCCCGTTCGGGAAGGTGTTCGTATGGCCCAATGGAAGAGTCCTTTCACATTGTTGTTTATTATTGTCTGGGATGTGTATTTGGAGATGGGAGGGATTGTGGCTCTGACTCGTTTGGTGGGTCAGCGTGGGTGGGGGTTGGGAATGTTCTGTTTCTGGCTCGCTTTCTCTATCCTTCTTCCTCCCTTTCTGTTTCTTTTTATGCATGCTGCTGAAGCCTTAACTGTGATGGTATGGGAGGATGTGTGCTCAGATTGGATATTGAAATGGCACAGAAGCGCGTGATGCCTGTGCGCTGCCTTATTTGGAATGTGCATGGACTGAATGATGGGCAAAAGATGAGACTGCTGTCTGCTTATACGCAGCACCATGCAATTGACATTTGCATGTTGCAGGAGACCCACTTGGTCGAGGCCACCAAAAACCGGATAAAAGCTGGCTGAATTGGAGAGTGTCATGTTGCGATGTATTCGCGATATGCTACAGGGGTGGCGATTTTGCTTCGGAAAGGGCTACAGTGGCACACCGAAAAGGTAATTGCAGACCCTAATGGCCATTACATTATGTTATGTGGTGCGTTGCTGGATAGACCTTGAAGACTAGTATCGATTTACGGCCCTAATACTGATGACCCTGAGTTCTTCGGGGAAGCGTGGCGGCTGATTGGATCACTGGGTAATGGGCCCTTGCTGTGGGGGGGGGCGGACTTCAATGTGATATAAGATCCTGTGGCGGATCGCGAAAGCCTGGCTCGGCCACAGTATGTAGCGGCTGCCAAGGTCGTATCGCTTGTGATGGCCGAGGGGGCTCTAGTAGATATATGGAGGGCAAAGCACGGAGCTGACAGGGAGGGCACCTGTGTCAATTATGCTCATAGTAGCTGGTCCCACATTCATCAATGGCTTTTTACCAGGGATGCTGAGCTCTGGACGCAGTTGATTGAGCATATGGCGCACACCCTGTCGGATCATTTGCTGGTTCTGCTGGAGCTAGCTGTACCCGGGGGTTCCTGGGTGTGCCTTTATGTGGAGGCTGCCTCACGGTGCACTTCATGACCAGGTATTTAGGGATAAGATCCATTAAAAAAATATATATATTTTTATTAAGTTTAGTTTCATGACAGATCTATATACCACAGTTGTGTGTTACATTAACAGGATTTAGTCGATCTAGTAAAACATTTACATTCAAACAACAATAACAAAATGTACACAATTTAGGTCCTATTGTATCTTCCAATATATTTGTCTGCTATGTCTGTCTGATAAGTCTTGTATTTTGGTATTGAATGGCCCCTCCTTTAGCTACTTGATTACTCTATTTCCTGCTGGCCCCTGTTTGTTTGAGGTGGTAAGGAGTGCCGTTCTATTGTCTGTTAGTGGCGTGTGCTGGGGATGTAATCGTGTGTGTGTTCTGAATATTTGCCCGGCTCTTGTTGGCTAGTGTGGGTATCAGCGGGTGTAGGGCGTGTGAGTGGGTATGTTCGCGTCTAGCATATCAAATCGCGGCCGCTTGCGTAATTGTGTTATAACTGGTCAGTTACTATGTGGCTGTGGCTGCGTTTTTTTTTTTTTTCCATTCCCCTGATCATGGTGGTTTCTCATCGTTTTTAGCCTCTAGTGTGGCTACTAACGTTTCCCAGGCTACACAACCTGTGTGTTGTTGGCCCTCCCGCGCTAGTTTCCTTAGTACCTGATATTCTGTGCGGGAACAACGCAGTGTGAGGGTGTGCCAAGTTTTCAAGTCAGGCGCATTAGGTGCTTTCCAGTTCATGGCTATCAATCTTTTGTACATCACATAGACTAGGTCTGCAAACTTATGTAGGTGTCTGTGTTTCTTTACTCTTGTCCTCAGCCCTAGTAGGCAGGACTTGGGATCCACTGCCAGTGCAAGTCCCGTCAATTCTGTAATTTCTTTTACCATTCCATTCCATTCCTTTTGCACCTGAGGGCATTCCCAGACCATGTGGTAGAAGTGTGCCAGCGGTGCATTACATCTGGGGCAAACCGGGTCCGACCCAGGAAACATTTGTTTAATCCTGGCTGGTGACAAATATGTTTGATGTATGTAGTTGAACTGTGTATAGCGAAATCTCGGATTTCTCGACACCCCTCGGGTGTGGTATAGGACTTTCGACCAGTCCTCTTGAGGTATCGGGTCCGGTAGAACGGTGTTCCACCTATCCCTTGCTCTCTCCAGATTAGGTTCAGGGGTCTTACTCAGGAGATTGTATAGGTTCGACACTACTTTTGTTTGATTATCATATTGCAGCATGTGGTGTATTGTGGGGGAGATCTCTGGCTCTTGATCTCCAGCCGCCCATGTTTTTTTGATTGAATGGCATATGGCATGGTAAGCTAAAAATTGTCCCGGGTTCACTGCTGTGAGGGCTTGTATAGATTCGAATGTCATTAGTTTCCCTTCTTCAAAGCAGTCTCCTACTAATCGTATGCCCGCTTCTGACCAAGCCGCAAGTGAATGCGACCCAGCCTTCGCCCAGCCAGGGAGCCGTTCCAGGGGGATGAGCGGCGAGTAGGGGAGCAACTTGTGTCCTCTCTGTACATACCTCCCCCAGCATGAATGTGCCACTACCATTAATGGATTGCCAGACTCGCCTTTTAGTTTTTTGTTCGTTAGCCATGTGAGCAGAGTTGCCCCCTGGAGTCGGGCCGTAAACCATGCGGACTCCGCCAACGCGGGCCTGCGGATCCAGTTCAGTATCCACTGTAGCTGTGCGGCAGCGTAGTAGAATTCGAAGTTGGGGGCGCCCAGACCGCCAGCGCCAATTGGGCGCTGCAGCGTGGAAAGTGCTACACGGGTCCTGCCCCCTCCCCATATCAGCTGCAGCAGGACTGCGTTCAAATTACAGAAAAAGCTCTTGGGGACACTGAGTGGCAGTGCCGCAGAGTAATATAGCAGCCTGGGCAGTATCAGCATGTTGGCCACCACCACCCTGTCCAGTGGTGATAGTGGTAGTTTATTCCAAAAACGCAGCGACCCCTTCATTGAAGCCAGTGCTCTCCCCAGATTACCATCTCTAAGATCCTCAGTTTTATGGTATATATAGACCCCTAGGTATTTAAACGTTTCAAAACACCATTTCAGGCATCCCACTGGGGCATTTTCTTTTCTTAACGGGGGCCAACTAGTTAGTGGGTACACACACGACTTTTCCCAGTTTACCACCAAGCCCGATAACCCTCGATATTCAGTCAGTAGTGATATTACTGAGGGTATCACCTCGCTTCCTTTCCGTACATATATTAAGGTGTTGTCTGCATATAATGATGTTACGTGATATAACCCGTCCCTAATTATTCCCCAACTGTCTTTCATTGCACGTATTTGTGTCGCTAATGGTTCCATCGCTATGGCGAACAATAGGGGGGAAAGGGGGCATCCCTGCCTAGTGCCCCTAGTGATCAGGAAGCTATCGGATATAACCCCACCCGTTTTCACCCTAGCTTGTGGTTTGGTGTATAATGTCTGTACCCACCGTATGTAATTAGGGCCAATTCCCATTCACTGCATAGCGGCAAAGAGAAAGTCCCACTCTAGTGTGTCGAATGCCTTCTCAATGTCTAGTGAGAGTAGCATTTCGTCGTATGCAGTCGGGGAGGTGTCTCCCATTATGCTCAGCAACCTCCGGATATTAAAAAAAGTATTGCGTTTTGGGATGAATCCGTTTTGGTCTTCGTGTATCAGAGTGTGTATGTTGGGGGCTATCCTGTTGGCCAATATTTTACCTAGTATTTTACAATCTAGATTTAGAAGCAAAAGTGGTCTGTAAGATTTAACATCTGTGGGATCGCGCCCTTGCTTATGAAGAACCACTATCATTCCCTCTCTCTGTGTTGGAGGCAATATCTTGTTGGCCCATGCCTCCTCAAATACTTTCAACAGGTGGGGCCTTAAGCGTGCCGAATAAGTAGAATAGTATTCTATCGGAAGGCCATCTGTACCTGGCGCTTTGTTCCTAGGCATCTGCGCTAAGGCTAGGTCTAGTTCCCCCAGCGTCAGAGGGGCCTCCAATGTCTCCCTGTCTGCCTGTGAAAGCTGCGCCAGGGGTGAGCCTGCAAGAAAGGACCCAAGTTGTTGGGACGTGCATGTTGTGCGTTTGGTGTAAAGGTATGTGTAGTATTCCCTGAACGTCCCATTTATCTCTTCTTGCGTGGTGACCAGTGTGCCTACGCCTGCCCTTATAGCCCCAATGGGGGACTGCTGACGGTCCTCGCGTAAGAGCCACGCCAGCAGCCTGCCCGATCTGTCTCCTTCTGTTTGCAGGCGCATTAAGTGGTATTTGTAGTCATGTCGGCGGAGTCTAATGTCTGCTTCGTTATATTTTGTACGCGCTTCTTTGTAGGGTGTTTCATTGCGTGACACTGCAATTTCTATTACTCTCAGTTCCTTTTCCAGTTTGCTGGCCTCTGCATGTAAGGTGCGTCTCACTCCCCAAGTAGTTGAAATGCAATAACCTCTGACCACTGCCTTGTGTGCATCCCACTCTGCAGCTCTTGAGTTTGTGGATTTGTCGTTTATTTCCCAGTACTGTCTAAGTGTTGTGTTCAGTGCTTCTGTGAATGCCTGATCTTGAAGAGCTTCCACCTGCAATCTCCAGGTGGGGATTACTGGGCATTTCCTACCCCAATTCAGTGTTATTCTAAGCGGCGAGTGATACAATAGTTTCTTAGCTAAGTATTCTATCCTATTGACCAATGCACATATGTCTTGGGTTCCCCAAATTATGTCTATTCTGATATATAGTTTGTGTGGTATTGAATAAAGTGAGTATTCCCTCTGTTGTGGGTATTTCATGCGCCATACGTCATATAGTCTCCTGTCGCCAGCCCATGCCTGCAGAGGGGATCTGGCATTTCTATTTGCTGTCACTTTCGGGTGAGTGTTTGACCTGTCTAATACTGCGTTTGGTGTGCTATTAAAGTCACCGCCCCATATAGCCGGGGCTTCAGGTTTATCAATAGTGCCGGAGTAAGTGTGCCCAAGAATTCAGCTATCGCACTATTGGGGGCGTATATCCCAATTAACGATAATTGTCTGCCGTCCAACTGGCCCTCCACTACCACATATCTGCCCCCTTGGTCTATCCTGTGCGAAGTTTGGACATATGGGACGCCTCCAGCTATCCATATCAATACTCCTCTAGTGAAGGTCGAGTATGTTTTGCCTATGACCTGTCCTCCCCACTTCCCATGCATCTCCTGTAAATCAGGCTTCAGTAGGTGAGTCTCTTGTAAAATGGCGATGTGTGTGCCCTGGCGCCTGAGGCGTGCATATACCCGGGATCTTTTGCTTGGTGTCCCCAGACCCCTCACGTTCCAAGTGACTATTTCATATTGATGAGTGGTGTGATTTGCATTTTGAGCCATGTAACATTGTAAGATGTAGCTGCATGTGATACACTCCTATTTACCAAGCCCTTCCAGGCTCCTCCTGTCCCTCCCGGATGTAAAGTTAAGACTGACAGCCTCAGCAGAATTTTCTGTATGTTGGAGAGACCTATAGTGTACAAGTTAACTATTTCCCCCCCTCCTCCCTCCCTAACTGATTCACTAACCCAACTATGAACACGTAACAAACTACACAACCCGCAGTTGTGTGAGAAAACCTGTATCCATGTGGATATCTGTGGGGGAGCTATTTTAGCAACCAGATGTGGCTCTTTTACGGGGCTCACATCCTTCAGCAGACTTGGTCTGCATATACAAATGGGCGCTCCCGGAGTGCTTGCCCCCCCCCCCCATTCACATGTTCAACGACATCGATCAGTTCGCTCAGCAAAAAGGTGGAAGTTTGTACAAAAGATACTCAGAGGGAGAGGTTACAACTTCCATCGGTCAGCTTCGCACACGGTTGTCCTGTGCCAACCTACAAGTTTAACGCTCAGTTCAGAAGGAAAAGCGGCTTAGCAGCTTGCAGTCAGAGTGCATCTGCAGATCTGGGGGTGAGCTTCGGGCCCTTTAGTACGTCTGTTAATGTGGAGTCTGAGCTAGCCGAGTTGGATTTCAAGCTGTCCGCGGGTGACGCCCAAAGTGCCTCGAAGGAGTTCTGTGTGTGCAGAGGAGATTCTTTCAAGACTTTTGCCCTTTCTTCTGCTGCCTGTTTTTTAGTGGGTTGTCCCTTAGATCGTTTCTTCTTGGAGCGCTTCCGCGAGGGGGAAGTGAGCCATTCCTCGCCTTCATCCATGCCCTCCTGGGATCGTGCAAGTCCCTTGGTGTGCAGCCACGTCCAGGCGTCTTCAGGTGAAGTGAACACCTGGGTGCGGTCATCCGATATCACTCTTAGTTTAGCGGGGAACAGTGGGGCATATTTGATATTATGCTCGCGGAGCCGTTGTTTAATTTTATTGTAGGAATTACGTTGGGTGAAGTCTGGGTAAGCGTTAACAACTGAGTCCTCATATCTAAATGGGCCTTTGCTGCGGAACTGCTGCAGTATTACATCGCGGTCTCTGTAATTTAGGAATCTGGCTATCAGCGATCTGGGTGGTTGGCCCGGGGCCAGCGGTCTCCCTGGGACTCTGTGCGCCCTTTCCACGGAAAAGAACTTCGATGGAGCCCCATTCAGTACTTCTTTGATTAGCCATTGTTCTAGGACTATTTCCGTGCTTTGCTCCAGTAGTTTTTCGGGGAACCCTAGAAAGCGTACATTATTGCGGCGAGATCTGCCTTCTGCCTCCTCTGCCCTTCTCCATAATATCTTCACCTCTGCGTCCAGACGTTGAATTTGTTTTTGATTATCCTAAACCGTAGGGGACAGCTCTTTCAACACCTCTTCTGCTGATTTCACTCTCTCCGCCAATTTGCGGTGGTCCACTCTGAGTAGGCTCAGGTCTTGTGATAATGAGTCTATTCTATTTTCCAGTGAGGATTTAGTGACCATGATCGCCTGTAGCACTTTTTCAAATTGTGTAGAGTGGGCTTGGAGTGTGCTTTCCAGTAACTGTAAGGTTGGTATTAGCTGTTGGTCGCTAGGCGCTGGTCCATGTGTGCTTCGGTCTTGACTTTTTGCTGATTTGGATTTCCCAGCCATTTTGCTTTACTGTTGGGCACCTTTCGAGGTGCAACGCAGCGTGACTAGGTGTTGCCTAAGCGGCAGATTTCACTTTTGGTGCGCCCACGACCCACCTTGTGTGGTTCTTTGCCTTGGTGCTGCCGAAACCGCTTACACTTCCCCCTGGGCGAGCCAGGTATCGGCGGCGCAAGCCGCAGGCATTTGGCTGACAGGCACTTCCTCCAATTTGTGGATGTTCTGGGGCAGGAGTATATTGCCACCAGCGGGCCACCCGGTCGTCCCCAGTTATACAGGGCCTTGGGCGGCCTAGGCACTCCCTCTTGCGCAGCCTCTGTGTTGCTCTTACATGCAGGTGTGGCCCCCAGTAGAAACAGGGGGGGGCGTACAACAGTGATGATCGGGGGACAGTGGTGAGGAAAAATGGGGGGGGCACCGGGCCTGCCCACCCAAGCAGCTCCTTCACGGGTTCTGTATTCCCATTGCTCGCATTGCCAGGAGGGGAAATAAGGTCTACTGTGCAGGGAACTATGGAGCCGGCTCCTTGGTATCACCACCGTGCCTGGGAGGACAATTGCTGATGCGGCGTGGCTCTCCCGAGCCGATTCAGCTCCTCTTTGTCCGTATTTATTGCCGCTTCGGCTGGCAGGCACCCAATGCCGAGCAGTGCGCGGCCCCAAGCCTCCGGGCACGATCCCCCACACGTCAGGCGCCGGGGTGGCCCGCCCAGCGGCAGGGGTGCCGGAGTCGCAGTGGCCGCCTCTGCCCGGCGAAGGTGGGGGGGAGGGGAAGAGAAGGGGGAGAGAGCCCCAATCAAGATTTATCTCCCCCAACTAAGAGCCCCCCTCTGTGGCCGCCCACTCACCGTGCGCCGGTGTCTCACGTCCAGGGCAACAGGCCGTGTTCCGCGCCGCCTCAGCCTTTGCGGCCTCCTGGATTTCTTCACCGCCGCAGCCGCCGGCTCCTTCACGGCTGTCGCCCAATCTCTGATGCCGCGCCTGTATCCCCGGCTCCTGCCGGCCCCCCAAACCTGCACACTGCTCCTACAGGCGCCGGCCGCCTCCCCGGGAGCGCCCTGTAGGATTTTTCAGGCGAGCCCGAGTCGGAGCACACGCTTTAGGCGTCCTCCTCGGCCACCATTTTGGCTCCTCCCCCTAGGGATGAGATCCATGACGCTATTGTACATTACTTTGTGGAAAATCGGGGGTCAGTGACCTCGGCTGGAACCCCAGGTGGTGATACGTGGTATCTGCCTCTTTAAACAGCATGGTGTGCTGAGGGTGTTGAGGCAGATCCGGAGGCCCAGCTTGTTGAAATGGAAAAAACGCTTAGCTGAGGACTGGTCCTGGGACCTCTTGGCTGCCCTGAGAGGCACGATGACATGGTATGAGGAGGCGGCCTGCGTGAGGTCTGCTTCCTGGGGAGACACGCCACGGCGAGGAGATCCAGCAAGGGGGTGAGGGCTGGCTGTACGCTAGCAAATATGCTTTGTAAGCCCTGGGCAAGTAATTATATTGTAATGCTGTCGGATTCGTCCGGTGAACGTTACACCGGAACTGAGGAGATCAGGCGTGTCCACACTGACTTTTACGCGGACTTATATGCGGATCCTCCTGGGTTGGACTATGCAGCAGCAAATGACTACTTTACAGATATTAGCCTTTGGTTTGAGGATTCTCATCCGTCATACCTGGATGCCCCTTTTTCAGTGAACGATGTGATTCAGGCTATCTGTAGTCTGCCAGACGACAAGGCACCTGGGCTAGATTGTTTAACTCCGTCCTTTTATAAGGAGAATGCTGATATCCTTGCGCCGTACCTCCTGGAGGTTTATGCGGAAGCGCTTGAGACCGGGGTTCTCCCTGCTTCACTGCGAGAGGCTTTCATTTTGACTATATTATGCCCGGGAAGGACCCGAGCAGTTGCGATTCATACCGGCCACTTTCCTTAATCAATATAGATAATAATATTCTGGCGAAGATGATAGCTGCTTGCTTGCAGCCCTTGCTTCTGACTCTGGTGCTGCCGGATCAATCCGGCTTCGTGCCGGGCCGCTCTACCTTTCATAATCTTTATACATACTTTGCGGTATCTAGTACGACCGATCCTGCTGATCGTGCGGCGGTGGTGTTTTTAGATGCCACTAAGGCCTTTGACTCCCTGGCGTGGTCGTACATGTTTGCTTTGCTGACTCGGGTGGGACTGAGTGCCAGGTTTATCCAGCTGATCTGTCTGCTGTACTCGCGAACTTCTGCTCGGTTACGTGTAAATGGGACTATCTATGCCCCCTTTTTGATTGCTAGGAGCACTCGTCAGGTCTGCCCACTTTCTCTGCTGCTTTTTTGCAATAGCAATGGAGCCGCTGGCGGCGCGCTTGAGACAACATCCTAACCATAGAGGACTGGCCTTTCAACGCCGTCCAATATTAATTTCTATGTATGCGGATGATATCGCTTTATATGTCCGAGATCCGCAGCGTCACCTCGATGCTCTGCTAGATGAAATAGTGTGCTTTGGACGGTTTTCTAGGATTACCATCAACTAGTCCAAGTTGGTGGTGTTGCCTCTCTCTGAGGCTACGGTTTGGTTCTCCCCTGAATACCGTATTGGCTGGGCTGATGGCCCGGTGCGTTATTCAAGTGTCTGGCTGAGCGGGGACGCAGCGACGCTTTGGTCTGCAAACTACAGCAAAGCGATTACGTGGCTGGAGGACAAGGTGGAGATGTGGCGCTCACTGCCGCTCTTGCTGACGGGTCGCATTTTAATAGCGAAGATGGTCATTTTTCCCAAATTTTGATATGTTTGTCAATCTACCTCTTGTCCTTACAGTGAGTTTTCTGCAGAGACTTAGGTCCACGCTGTTAAAACTGGCTTGGGCGGGTGGACAGCCCAGAATATCGTGGGAAAAGCTGACACTTCCGTTTGAGATGGGAGGTTTGGCTGCTCCGGACTTAGAGCTCTATTATCAATGTGCTCAGGCACATTTTGTGCACTTTTGGCTGCACCCCACTAGATACCTGCCACACTTGGCACCTGAAAGTGATGCTGTGTGGCCTCACAGATTACCGCGGGTGCTCAGGAGTCCTTTCAACCCAGATCACTTGGGGTTGACACTGTGACTTGTACGGCAAGAGCTTGGACTGCGTTGTTGCAACGTGCCAATTTGCGTGAGCCTTTTGCACTTGCGATGCCGGTGTTGGATGTTGCGGATGTGCAGCTGTCTGGGGATGCCCGTGTGCGTGAGTTCCTTTGTGAGTCTAACTTGGCCACCTTAGGCGCATGGTTTCCTGATGGGCTGTTTATTTCCTTGGAGGTGGTGCTTAGGGATGGGCGAGATACTGCGTTGCACCGGTTGTATGCACTTAGAATCGTCAAGATGCTTCGCGTGCGCTTCTCCTGTTTCCCTGAGATGCCGCCGGTATGCTAAGCGCTGGAACTCATGTATCAAACGCAGTCCCCGCACAGGCTTATTACCAAGCTTTATGCTTGAATGCAGAACGAGGCCCCTGAGACTGTGATTAAAGCTAAGGTGTGCTGGGAGGTGAACACGGCGAGACCATTCCTGATGAAGTGTGGCGGAAATGTTGCAAACATATGAGGGAGCTGTCCCCTAACTACAGACTGCGCCTTATTAATTTTAAGTTCCTACATCGTTTGTACTACACACCCTGTAGCTTGCGAAGTATGGGTCTGCTTGCTGATGCGTGTTGTGCTAGATGCGGGTCCCCTGATGCAGACTTTTTGAATCTAGCGTGGAGCTGTGTTGGCCTGTGCAAATACTGGACAGAGGTGCTGCGGGCAATCGAGGCGATGACTGATCTCGAACTGCTATAAACCCCTAAACTTGCCCTTCTGGATTATGTGGAGGAGATCCCCTCCGCTCACAGTAGATTAGTGGGACTGCTGCTGCTGCTGGCTAAGCGCAGGGTCACAATGTGCTGGGGGCATAGTCGTGCTCCCCGTTGTCATGAGTGGCTTTGAGATGCTTTGTTTTGTCAAGAACAACTAATGTTATACTGGGAGCTGATGCCTGAGGGATCTCGGCCGAGAGACATCTGGGCCCCACTGCACGCATTCTTAGAGTCCGAGGATTTGGCACCATCGGACGGCTAGACGCTTCTCTTTGAGAGTACAAATTGCTATGCTTTTCTTCCATGCTATCCCTCACGATCTGCAGTTATGCTGGCGATTTAACGGCTGCTTTGTTTCTCTGTGCTTTCATCTTTTGGTTATATCTTTACTCCCCACCTTTCTCTTTGTCTTTTTTTTTCTCCTAATCTTTCTGTACTTAACCTTCTGTTGATAGATGTTTTTTAATTCCTCATTGTGCTCGTCGGGAGGTCTCGGAACATCGGAACATTGTACTGTTTTTTGTGAAGCCCTGACTTCTCTTATTGCTATATTGTGCAATGATACATGCAGTTGATACTTCTTACACTTTAATTAGTACATAGGATGTAAGTGATGACCTCTTAGATGGGGTACAATGGTTGTGTTATTATAAATGCTTAATAAAAAAATAAATAAATAAAAAATCTGCTCAGACTGGCACGGAAAGTAAATGATGTCAGCACACTGGGGTGGCACATATATAGGCAGACCGTATGTCAATTGCGGCATTGATGCTACCTACCGGCGCACACGGTTTTGGTTTAGGAAACATTTCTGGATCTAGCCTCACACCTGTGGATAATTCTAAGGTAAGGCATATGAGGCTAGAAGTTTCTATCAGATAGTTGGGTATGAGCCTGTTAGAGTTAGTACAACCACACTGTTTGAGATCCCATCCAATCAGGATTTTTCTGCTTATAGGGAGTAGTCATTGCTAAGTAGATAAGGCTTACTGTGTTTCAAGCATGCACAGAGATTTATTTCGGAGCATGCCATCAAACAGATGCGCCCTCCAGGTTGCTCGAGAGAATATATGGGCATCTCATTCAGACCACAGTTACACAATAGGAAGGGGAAATGAGAGATGGACAGACCATTTTGTTTATCAGTGGATAGCATTCATCCCCTGTTTTGGGTTCATATTCACACAAAGGGATGTTTGCCATCACCTCTGGGCACACAAAAACATAATCCTAGTTGTAATTGTAATCATTCATTATCATTATTTAGTCCAGTGTTTTTGATCAATCCAGAGGGTCAGGTGGATGGTAAGCATCTTTCCTGGCCTGCAGCTGTACTTCCATAGCCAATGACAACTGGCAGCATGGGGGGGCTGAGACTGGCTACCCCTTAAAACTAAAGGGTTGGAAAGGCAAGTTTAGAGTCTCCCTAATCTCGAAGATACACCAGAAGTGTCCCCAGAGATCACTAGATTTGCTTTATGAATGAGCCAGGATTGAGTTATGGACCCAGGCTACAAAATCAGAAATACAGGCAAGCTTCTTGGAACAAAGGAAAAATGGTGGAATGGACCACCTGAAAAGAAGAGCTGCAGACCTTCGTCCTTACACTACCACTCTCCACTTTCCCCTAGACTCCTACAGTGCTACCTACTATCAAGATTCAGCACGCTCAGTTTATACAAACTTCTTAAGCACTGCCTCCCACCTTCTCGGTACATGCAGTGCTTCTTCATATCAAACTCTAGCATTGTTACCTCAATGGAGCACTCCATCACTTCTAAATTATTTTCCTCCATTCCTTCAAACTCCTGCAGCACCTCATACAATGTTTGCGTGTTCCCTGCAGCTCTCCCTTCCTTCGTTCCCCAGAAGCATTCCCCTTGTCAAACACTTGTAACACTTCTTCCGTTCACATGCCTGCACCCCACCCTCCCTTCAAGTTCCAGTAGCATCCATATTAAAGTTCCTGCTTCTGTATCACCCTCCACACACCAGCAGCACTTTCTCCTTTTGGGTGCCTGTAGAACTGCCTCCCACCATGGGCATGCGGCACTGCCTCATTTTGGATGCCTGCACAAACCGCGCCACTCAGGGGTGCATGCAATACTCTTTTTTGTTTTGTTTTTTAGAATCATGCAGAACCCAGACCTACCTTCCGTCTCCAGCAGTAACCGGATGAAACGCAACTGAAGCACTCCTTCCCTCTTGGCTTATTCCACCTAGGTGCGTGATAGCTCTAAATTATGTATGACAAATTCAACCAGTCCTGGCTTTTTAGCCACTACCTCTTTGTATTCCGTAGTTTGTCATTTTCATGTTATTTTTGCTTGTATGCTAATATGGGAGCCATTTGGCTTCTTTAAGGTAAGCACAGACCATCAGTCACGCGCTGCCATTGTAAGGAGTTTTACAGCTCCTAAAACCTTGGTAGAACACGGAAAGAAAGAAGACAGGCTACCACAGCAGGCTCAGGCCCTCGCAAGTTAAAGGTGGACGTTACCTCTCCTTGGAGACTTTTGAATACTATAGTGGACATCCTTTGTCTTCAAGCTTAGGCAACGCACGGCCATACCTCTTCCTTCATCCTTACACTTTAATACAAGCTTGCGGATAAGGTTTTTTTTATGTGATTAATGATTGTCTGTTGGATCGCCTGCTTGGGTCAGCTTCTTTTTCAGGCTTTGTTCGTATAAGAAAGCCATTCCATGGTTTAGCCTGATCAAGACAAAACTATGCAAGAGTCCTTTAGTCACGTAGGTGGCAGTTGCATAAGCCAATGGTTGGAGATGTGAGGTTAGTATATCTGTATATCTCTGTACGACTGGCTGTCATGGTATGATTGTCGATTTCCACAAAGAGTGGTTGTACAATGCAGTAAAAAACGGAGCACATAGGCTAAGAACTATTAGAGATCTGATTAAGAAGGTCCTGATGATAGCCACAAGATTTAGATAGTGGAGTGGTTAAATATGTTGACTCATAGATGCTTGAGACATATTTTCTCAGCAAGCAATGTGATCTGTGTATAATCCTACCAAGGAACCACTTTATATTAAAAAAAACAAGAGACATCGTAGGTATTTTTAACATTAGGATCCCACGAACTAAATCAAACAGCCCCCTTGTTTAACAAGGTAGAGCCCCTGCAGGGACAATAGGTCCCAATACTAGGACTTCATGATGAAGCATACCTTTGACTGAGGGTGAGAGCCTTTGAATAACACCTGACAGGTATTCAATTATAGATTCACAGATTGCTCTTGGGTCTGGAGCTAGCATAGCTTATATGTGTACTCTAGTAGTACTGCCTCCTCTTTTTTGATGAATTGCAGTTGGGAAATAGGGGCGACCCAAGTTAACTCCTTTTCACTCACTCTCATTTTGATTTGTGTAATGAATGAGCTGGGTTGCAGCAGTAGCCAGGGTTTGGTTAGTTAGTTTGGTTGGTTAGTTAATAAATAGCTTTTGGGTTATATCAGTGGTTGGAGTGGGCAGGGTGTATTAATAACAACATTCCCAATCCTTTTTATTTTTTACAATAAAAGTTGGCTCCTTTAAAAAACAAAAATCCAGAAAGGAAAATGAAAGGGAAGGGAGATCGTCTCTGTTCTGTAAGCCAAGATAGAGGCAGACAGAGCAAGAAGAAACAAGCCTTCTCGACAGGATGTCTGTTACCTGAAATAAATGTAAATGTGTATATTTGTTAATCATCAAATCTCAAGGCTGCATGGGAGCCAGTGTAAAGATTTAATTGATGGAATCATTTGAGGCATTATGGTGATAAAGGTTTATTCTCTTTGAGAAGTAACGTAAAGGTGTTATTAGCTGCGTTCTTGAGTGTCTTTCTATGTAAACTTTATTAAAAAGGTTTGTGATTTGTATAGTCTGATTGCATACTACAAGTGTGTATATATATATATATATATATATATATATATATATATATACATATATATATATAGAAAAACGTTTATTGTTTTTTTAACTCGGTATTTAGCGCTCTCTGATAGCTATTACAGCATATATGTAATGTAGAATACAGATCCACATCTCAAACAGATACCCACAAAGTAAAAGCAGAAAAGGTCACGTTTGTTGCCCCCAAACCCATCAGCCCAGCTTATAATGAGGCCACCACTTTCGCTATATCCTGTAGTGCTTCCGGGGGCAACCCCAACCTGCGTATGTTGTCTCCTTCTGATTTAATTTATTGTTTCATTTAATTAAAACCATAACAATTATGCATTTTGCATATTCGTTAAATACATTAGACTACAATTTAAATACCTTCACAAAAAAAATCTTACGAAATAAAAGGATTTTCTAGTCATTAGCTCTCTCCAGTGCTTTAGGGCAGGGTGTGCACGGCAAATTTCCCTTTTAGCTGTCCAAGTCCTAGAGTCTCGAAAACAAAAGTGCAGGTGCTTGACTACAATGACCCGTTCATTAGTACCCTAAAGAATAAAGCTGTCTAAAATTGCTCTTAAAACTTCTAAAAAAAAATGAGTCAGGCTGAAATGCTTTGATTACTTATCATCCCAACATCTGTAATTCAACACTCTCATTTTAGACAATTAAACATTGAGTCGGGTTAAACGTTTATGATACTCTTTACACCCAACAACCGTTATAGTCCCCTTGTACCGATGCCCAAAGTGCAAGTGTTGTATCCTTAGTAAATACTGACAACGATAGCTTTTATTAGATTAATTCAAAGGGATTAGGTGATGAGCTATTTTAGTAAGCACTCCACTGTGCTAAGGACACGAGCATCACTTTAACTGCAGCGCTAAAGCCATGAACCTAACAAACTCACAATTTAACTGCAGATTGTGTGGATTGAAGCAAGCTACTGAGGCCGCAGTACAAGTCCAAACGCCTCTATCATTAAACATTCTCTTAAGTAGTCTCTGAAGAAGGTCAGGCAGACCTGGACAAACACATGTTATGTGAATGAGATCTTCCTTATGACGTGCACAATGCCTGCATAGCTCTGGACTTGGATTCCCCCATGCTGGAAGGTTTGCTGTAGTTGGTAAATTGCCCAGTCGCATTATCATTAGCTTATGTTTCATTAGCACCAAGTAAGGTGTGGAGAGGCATGCAGCCAGTTCTAGTTTGACAAAGTGCCTTAAAATCATCCACGCATGGGAGTGGGTGCTGAATTTGTTTTTATCTTGAATAAAAGACAAAGATTTACTGGCCTTGTTAGCTCCTGTTTTGAATGAATCGTATAAAGGTGCTGCCTCCCACAACTTCTGTAGATGTAATTGACTGATGGATGACTGTAGATATTTATTATAGGCTGACTGCTGGTCGGTTTCCAAGGCCAACCAAAGGGTGCTGTTTAACTTATCAACTGAGCGGTTGATTTTGGACCAGGTTTTCGCCACCTCAACTTTAGCGGCCAGGTCTTGCCAAACAAACGAAAATTCCAAACAAAGCAGCGACGGTGAGGCTGATTGTGGTAATTTGAAAACTAGCCTGTATACCTTAAGCTGGATTTTGTCTACAAGTGTCACTTCCAAGCCATGTATTGGCACTCTGGCATAGGTAAGTGTTCAGAGCAATCTGGGAGAAATAACAGTTTGCAACGGATGGAATGAGGGGCCCTCTAACCATTTTGTCAAAAGACAAAAAGGCGTAAATTAAAGAAGGTGCTTTTTGATCAACATATGTTGTCTGTTGAATGAAGGAGCCTCGAGCGCCCATGTAAACTCCTAGATATTTATAATATGGCAATGATTCCAGAAAAACATTATTCCAGCAAAACATTATTCAGAGCCATCCTGGCAGTGGGAATCTGCTGCAGCCACCCATCATTATTTTAGATTTAGACACATTGATTTCTTGTTGGTTGAAGTTGACATAATTGGCCAGGATATTTAAAGATCTTTGAAGGCCCACCTTCGTACAACAGAACCAAGTCGTCTGCATATAGTAAATGTGTTAACAAAATCACTCCCAGGTGGGGAGGATGTACATTTCCAGCATCCAAGGCTGGGGAGAGGTCTGCCATGAATAAATTTAATAAGTGTAGAGCCAGCACACAGCCCTGTTTCAAGCCAGAGGTTGTAAAAAGTTTCCTTGAAAGCCATGTGCCATCTCCAATTTTTATTTGTATCCATGTGTCAGAATATAATTAAATAATTGCATTCAAGAGAGCTGCCAGGAGACCCTATTGCTGTAATTTACTCCTGAGCAGCTATCTGTCGGTCAAAGGTGGCCTTAAAGACTATAAAACCGAGTTGTAACCTCCTATGTCGCCGTCTACACTGCTCTGCGAGGAAATAATTTATCAATATGTCTGTCATAGTACCTACTCCTTTTCTAAAGCCTGTTTAGTTAGGGGGAATGATGTTATGTTTGTCAGACCAGGCTATTTATTCAGCATGAAGCAAAGAGGCGTAGTTTTGTGCCTCTGCATCATGAAGGGCAATTAACCTGTATTTGGATGGGCTGTCCCTATCACGCCCTTGTAAAATCGAGTTGATTATGGAGCCTCACCAACGCTTAGGGATTACCCCTCCCAAACTGACCTTGTGATAAAGGGAACCCAGCATCTTCAAAAGACCTCTTCTCCTTGAAGATGGCTTGAGGAAGGCTATTTGGCCCAGGACCCCCTTCTTGGCTGGCCTTAAGAAGGACTTTATATGTGAAGTCAGAAGACAAGGCTAAATCAGCAGCCTCTTCATTGGTCACCAGGGATTGAGAATTATATCCCCAGGTTACTAACCGCAGTGCTGCTGGGATGCAGTTTCCACAGATTTGGTGATTTATTGAGAAAATTGTCTTGAGGTAATTCGCCCAGTCATTCTCAGTAATATTTGAGTTGTTGAGCAAATTTCCTTGGGTGTTTAGATGATTAATAATTTTCCAGAATTTCCTGGGATTTTTCTCTTTTGCAGCAAATATTAACTTTGACCAGAAATTACTCTTGCCTTCATTTTTTCCTTCCATTTTTGCCTTTTGTATTCCTTTTTAGCTTTCTTTAGTTGTTCCCAAAGATGTTGATTGCCAAGATGTGCTTTGAGACACCTTGCCAATTTCCTTTGGACTTTCTTGAGAGAATTACTTAGTTTCGAGTGTCGGGCCAAGATGGGTTGACTGGCATGACGGAGAGGTCGAGATGGAATAAGGGAAGAATATTGATCAAACATTTTCTTTTCAAAGTTTTCCCAGGCTTCCAATATATGAGCGTGAATGTTAAGGCTGTCCTTCATAATCAACTTGGCTGAAAATGCTAAGGCTACTATTGTATCTGATGGCCAACAAAGTCTCTTTAGATTAGTTGTTTCTATGAGCCCCACCTGTGTGGGGGCTTGAGAGTGGACAGGTGGAGAGGACCCTAAGGTGAGTATTTGACATGAGTGATCACTGCATGTACTATATTTTATTTCAAATTGCCGTACCAGCAGGAACAAAGGCAGTGTGACTAAAGTATAGTGTAAGGTAGACCGCCATTTTGGGTCGTGATATGTGTAGCTTGATGGAGAGTCACCTGGGAATCTTCCATTTAGGGCCTGCAGTTTAAGATATTACAAGGAAATTATTAACTGTTCTCCCTGCTGGTCACGCTGTTTAGCATACAGTGTCGTCTATGTCGGAACATTCCAGCATAAGTTGTCAACACTTAATATTTCATCATCCTCTTGGGCCTTAATTAGGTTTGAATTAAAGTCACCAGTCAAGATAATATCCCAGTCTTGGTAGAGTTGGCGATAATCTGTTATGAGTCCGGAGCTTTCACGGTCAGGGAGGTCCTCAAGATTCCCTCTGCAAGCGTCATGGAGGGGTGGAAAGGTCAACCTAGGGTGGTCACTTGTTCGGAATCACCTGGGGATTCTCTCTCGCTTGTTGGGCCACCTGGACATGGGCCATGGGCGCAGGGTGCAGAGTGGTTAGTACTCAAGCATTCGAAGTGAGATAGGAGTCCTTAGTTGTTGGTTTTTTCTTCGACAGGGCCCCTGTCCACGAGAGTTCTTGGTCTGTTTGGGTGCAGGGCAGTCCTCTGGAGCTTGGCAGAGGTACTGGTCCCTCTGGATGCATCGCTGGTCTTTTGCAGGTTCTGTGAAGTATGACACAGGTCGGTAGGGCTGGGGCCAAATCAGTTGTCTTCCTTCTTCTCTGTTGGGGGTTTCATCTAAGCAGTCCTTCTTCTTCTGTCAGGGTGCCAGGAATCTGGTAATCTGGGTTCAGAGAGGCGTTTTAGGGGTCAGAGGACAGTAGCCAATGGCTACTGTCCCTGAGGGTGGCTACACCCTCCTTGTGCCCACTCCCTGGGGCACAAACCTAATCCTATTGGTCCCTGCCCTCCAAACCAAGATGAAGGATTCTGCAGGGAGGGGGTCACCTCAGCTCTGGACACCTTAGGGGTGGTCCTGGCTGGGGTTCTCACTCCTCTCTGTTTTCCCTAATTTTCCCGCCAGACTTGGTGCCAAAAGTGGGGCTTGTCCAGGGGGTGGGCAGCTCCACTAGCTGGAGTGCCCTGGGGCACTGTAATCTGAGGCTTGAGCCTTTGAGGCTCACCACCAGGTGTTACAGTTCCTGTGGCAGGGGAGGTTTGAAGCACCTCCACCCAGGACCGGCTTTGTTTCTGTCCACCAAGAGCACAAAGCCTCTCATCCCATGTGGTCAGAAACTTGTCTGAAAGTGGCAGGCTGGCACAGACCGGTCAGTCCTGCACTAGCAGTTTGGCTAACATACAGGGGGCTAAGATGCCCTCTGTGTGCATTTTTCAATAAATCCCAAACTGGCATCAGTATGGTTTTTTTGTGCTGAGGAGTTTGATACCAAACTTCCCAGTATTCAGTGAAGCCATTATGGAGCTGTGGAGTTCGTAATGACAAACTCCCAGACGATATACTCAATATGAATACACTGCACTTACAATGTCTAAGAATGGACTTAAACACTGTAGGGGATGTTGCTCATGCAGCTATGCCCTCACCAGAGGTATAGTGCACCCTGCCCTAGGGCTGTAAAACCTACTAGAGGGGTGACTTACTTATGCCACAGACAGTGGTTTGTAGGCATGGTAGTCTGAGAGGGGTGCCATGTCGACTTTGTCTTTTTCTCCCCCCCAGCACACACAAGCTGCAAGGCAGTGTACATGTGATTGGTGAGGGGTCCCGTAGGGTGGCATAATGCACTCTGCAGCTCTTAGAGACCTTCTCTGGCTACAGGGCCCCTGGTACCATGGGTACCTTGTACAAGGGACTTAACTGTGTGCCAGGGTTGTGCCAATTGTGGAAACAAAGGTTCAGTTTTTGGGAAAGAACCCTGGTGCTGGGGCCTGGTTAGCAGGATCCCAGCACACTTTCAATCAAAGTTGGCATTAACACTAGGCAAAAAGGGTGGGAGGGGGTAACCATGCCAACCGTGGCACTTTCCTACACTACTCTTATGAAAAGTTTGTTGTAGTGTGCCAGGAATAGGTTGAAGGATTACATTGGACGTTGAAATTGAAGAAGATAATTCGGCCAGATCCGAGGCACTACAGGCTTATTGTGTACCAGCGTCTCTCTCGGCTTTCTTTTTGTCATACTTGTCAGACAATTTGGTGAATATTGGATATACATTTTCATTTGTGTTGTCCTTATGTTCTAAATGTTTCTTTCTCGCTTTTCTTAGATGTTTGCGTTGTCTCTTTGTTAATTTCTGAGGAGAAGGTGTAATGCGCACTGAGTTTAATGCTTCCAGTGAGATCTCTTCAGTGCATTGCTGAATGACTGAGTTTGTTTGGTTGAAAGGCGTTGGTAAGTCGCAAGTCAACTCAGATTGCGCCATAACTCCATCCGACTAATGAGCAGATTTTTCAGATTGCGGTCTGACAATGAGATGTTTGCTGACAAGCTGTATGGCTTTAAAAATGTTGGTCAGTAGATCGAGAAGAACAGATAGTTTGTCAATAATGGGACCACAGGAAAATTGCTCTTGGGTCGGTATGTGACCGGCCTGGGCTCTTTTTATTAATGATGTTAGGACCTCCATTTTTTTGATTAATTCCTGCAATTTGTTCAGCCATTAAATTCATAATGTCAATCTGCGTCCCCAGCTTATCTGATTGGAAATTCAGAACTTCTGTAGATGATTGTAAATTTGTAATTAAGCTATCCCACCAGTACGGCATGCTTGATAATTGATTAGGTACTGGCGAGAAACTGTTGCAATTACTTTGTGTATTTGCCACAAAGGGGAGGAAGTTTGCATGGAATTTTTTAAGTGCCTCTCTTCAGAGTTCTGCCTTGTTGACCTCTGTATTAAGGAAGGCACAAATAAGGCTTTGTTTGAGGTAAGGTTTTGCATTACCCCCACCGAAGGCTTAGCCAGAACACAGTTCTTATTCTCACTTTCTGGTGAGAAGCACTGTGTATCCCTTCCGCTGTGATTTTTTTACTGCTGATCTTCGAGTCATATCACTTGAGACTGGGCCTCCCAAATGCATGGAGCTCTCTATATGCATTGTTTTAACTTCCAGGGCTTGGATCATAACAGCATTGCTTGAAATCGAGAGTGAGCAGGACCATGATACATCAGTATGTGGTTCGTGCCTAACAGAAGATTATGGTAAATGATGAGTAATTGCAGTGCCTGAAGCAGTACCTAGGACTGAAGACGAAGCGCAAGTGTGTTAATTTGCAATTAAAGATGACCTGTGAACTAGCGCAACAGTTTCTAACGTATATTTTTATAGGTTTGTGGTTAAGACTTTGGACTATAGTGCCAGGAATAACCTGATATTGTGATTTGAGCTCAAATTCTGATACTGATGGATTTCTATATTTCCATGTTGACTGGGCCATGTTATTTACACCACTTTCAACCACTGTACTGTCCTTATTAAGAGGGATAATAGGATCGGGGAGGGCTGAGGCATCGTTCGGTATGGCATATATTGCAGCCATTGGATCCTTAAAAAATGAGAGGATTGACTTCCCAGATTGCGATGGACCAATCCTCGGTAAAGAAAGCTCCATCGAGCTGCTAATGTTAAACTTTGTTTGCTTGCTAGCTGCAGGTAAGTACTTCAAGGATGGCTTCTTACGCACTTTATTTGGCATTGGCTGCAATGATTTTCCAGATCTCATAGTTTTTCGCTGGACGCTACTGTGGCGCCCTTCCTGAGTCATTAGAAATCTACACCTATGTGCACCTGTTAAGTTTCGTCCTTCTAATCTCTCACTGCCAAAGAAAATATGGTCTTCTTAAACAAGGTGGGTGAGGATCAGAAGAAAAGTGGGGGGGGAGCACACCTGGCCATATGCTGCACTAGGACCTAGCCTGACCGCATCCGCGTTGTGGGGCTCAGCTTTCTTATAGGTGGCCTAACTCCTACCGTACTGTTACTGAAATACCTCAATGTCCTTGCTATTTGTTGAGTCAAAATAATGCAGAGGACTAAGCTGTCTGGTTCGCTGAACGAAACATCAGGTGCTGGAGTTAAGTGGCAGTAAGTAAAATTCCAGTTGAATACTAGTTGAATTAAACTTATAGCTGCTTGACGGGTTAGCCTTTGTGCACACTAAGGAGCTCACTGAGAGGCTCACAACTGGTATCACCACTCCTTGCTGGGCCTTTGCTAAGGGCAATGGATGGATGCAGTTCCTTCAGCAAGAGTGCTGACAAATACCCAGAGATAATATAGACAAAGATACAGGAAGGAAAACTGTGCTATTCCAGTACAATTCCAGGCAATCTCCGAGCAGTCATCAGGTGGAGCAACAGATGGGGCGAATGACAAGCTAGAGTGGGATTTGATTGTCTGGGTTGTTTGGGTAGTTACACGCCTCTGCGCAACCTCACCTCCCAGGTTGTCCCAGATTGTCCTTGATGGACAAGGGGTGGAGGAGCACACAAAGTGAAGTAAGATAGCTTAAGGCTTATTGAATCAGGTCCTAGGTAAGGTTTAAGAGGGGCTGAGCAGCCCGAGTTAAGAGGAACGGCTGAAGGCAGTAGAGGCCGGTAGGGGCCAGTGGAGCAGATCTCAGAGCCGCCCCTGGTGTTTTCTCCATGCAGTCTCTTGCAGTCCCTCACTCTTCTTGTGGCCTCTTTTCAGGCTACCAGCGCCTGTTTCAAATTCTGCTTTAAATTCTACCCAGGCCCCTCGCACACCACTCACCACACTCACCACTCACTACTGTATAGGCCGTGGACTTCAGGATCTTCTTGCCAGCACACCTTCAGATGCTCGGGTGCTGCAGCTGTGATTGTGGCGTTGATTCTGGTGATTATGGCGGCAAGTTCAGCTCGCTCGGCTTGCTCGTTCGACCTGCTCGGCATGCTGCAAACAGCGAGCTGCAGATGCCATGTTAGAGGGGGCAAAACGTGATTGGGGAAGGCGGCAACAATCTACTGTGGCCCAGACGACAACTATGTCTCCATGCGTCCGCGATCCAGGCTGCAATCTTAGTAGCTGCCACAGCAGCAGAACCTCCTCCTCCTACGGGAAGCAGCAAGTGTCAACCACAAACAGGAAGCAATAAATCTTGCTGTCTCCTTCTGTTTTGCGCACCTATCTACCCACCATCCTGTGATGTAGGTAGCCTCGGCAGATCTCCAGTATTTGGCGTTCTTTCTCTTAGCCAGCAGCATACCCAGTCCCACCAGCACCCCGTCTCCCTGGGGTCCCACCAGGTCCTTCAGGATACCCACTAGTCCACCGGTGGTGTAACATTATTGTGTGTTCCCAGCATCCTAGATAATGAAGCAGATATCTGCAACTAGTAGCGCTGTGTGATCAGGTATCTCCAGACCATGTGATAAAAGCCCCCAACGGACTCTGGGCATCTAAGACAGATGGAGGTTGGGAGCGTTTGGGCCTTCCACAAACGGCGGTGTGTGACGTAAGCCTGGTGTTGATGTTTAAATTGGAAAAGGTGAAGCTGGGTGGTGATTGCCAGTGCAGGGGTGCCGTGCACTGGGCCCAGACACTCAAGGGTCCCATCAGGTCTGGGGAGTGTGTCTCCAGAGTCCTAAAAGTCTGTGATATTTCTCCCTTTCCCAAGGGTCCCATAAGCAGGCGTGCTTCCACTGGGTTGTATACAGGGACTTCACCAAGGACTTCCCACTAGACAAACAGAGCATGTCATAGCTGCAAGTATGAGTAGAATTGAGATCTGTGCAGGCTGAAATCAATCTGGAGGTTCTGAAAGGACCTCATGTGGTCACCCTCTCAGATGTCTCACAGTAGTGAAATGCCGATCCGGTCCCAACCTAGAAAACCCTCCAGACATCTCACCCAGTTCAGCCAGTGGCCCGTCTAGAGGGGTGTCTCAAGTGTCACCCTCCGGTCCCATCCTATCCATCTCAGCGGCACGCTCCATGTCTGAAACACCACCCTCGTCGGCCCCTGAAGTGAAACAGAGGCAGATGTGCCATAAAAGAGACCCATTATGGTATTCAGTTGGATCAGTGCTATTTGCCACTGAAATGCAGGATCCTCCCATCTTCTATGTAGCAAGTTGTTCACCACCAGGGTTTGCACCACCCAGTAATAAAGGTGGCTATCTGCCATGGCAAGCCCGTTGTCATACATAGATCAACAGATATATATTTTTAACACACTTGTTTTATTTAATGGCATGATGTACCAAATATCCGTTGGCAAAAAGTGGTTACAAATTGTGTACCAACTTTTTGCGAATGAAAGAAAACTTGCAAACCAACCTACGTATTAGTAGGTCTATTCACAAAATTGCAAGTTGTCATGGATCACACTCTGAACTACCTGCCGTCAAATTTATTGATGGTGTCCTGCTGGGGTCAGGAAATCACCATGTCTGTGATCACATTTCAGGGGTGTGCAATTTAATAAAATATCTACTTGTCAATGGGACAGGTTGCTTCATAAATCTGTTTTAAGAGTTTCTGCCAACTCTTCTCTAATATTTTGCATACTGAAAAAGGTTGAAAATTTGCTTCTTCCATGGATGGGGAGAAAGTGGTTGAAGGCAAAAGTGAAGTTGTAAATGCTGAACAGATTTTTGCATGAGCAAATCTACACATACATACTTGCTTGTGCTAAAATACAGTTCACAAATATTTTCTAGGAGAACGATTTCCTGGTCTACTTCTGTAAATTCTTGTGAATTCATGAAATACGTAAATTAGCACCCATGCAAAGACATATACCATGGGTCCTCTTTTGTGACTTTAAGAATTGGGCACCTAATTACATCTGGCGTTAACCAAGACCTTTTATTTTATTTTAGGTTGTACGTCTCTCTCTATCCATCTGCTGCCTGGCTTCACTCTTTCACAAGGAGCATATCTGCACACAAAGTAGTTTTGTTCACTGCCAAGAACTACTGTGGCAATGTGTGCTTTTTGAGACCAAAAAATATCTTTGCCTTTTACCAATGGTGTGGCTCGGCAGCACACACAAAAGCCATGTCAAAATGAGACACGGATTGACAAACCCAAATGATTGACCCCCAATGTTGGACATATTGGCTTTGCCAATACGTGTTAATTTTCATGTTTTTCATAATCTTGTTGAAACTGGTTACACTGATTTTCCATCTTGAATATTTTTGGGAAATACCAGCATGAATTAACATATTTTACAAAATTATTTTTTAAAGAATTGGTACCTAAAATGTCACAATAATTTAGCAAAATATTTTTTCCTTACTTGCTTTTTTTGTGAACAATTTATTTTGAAAGCAAATGATCATCAATCTTGTTTTCAAGCTTCTGCAAATATCTGCATATAATCAGACAGCATTCTGGGAGCATTATACGTAGCCTCCTATTGTTAAACTTTGCAAACATGTGTACACATTATTTTTACTGGAACCATGGCCAGTAGTGCAGTCGGAGTTTACAACATTTATTTAGAGAAGTCACTCTAATTATAAAGGCTTTGTATTAATGAACCATAAAAACAAATTCGAAAAGCATTGACATATGGACACAAATATTACCTCAACTGCAGATGATTCCCTTCTATGCTACTATGTGACCTGGGGGCAAAATAACCATGAAAACGTGTTGACCCCAAACAGTATGATTTGTCCTGGACATCAGGCTATAGGAATTCGACTCCCCAAAAATTTAAATAAAGTCAACTTTTTTTTTTTATAAATGCTGTGTTTTTTTAAAGTTGAGAGTTGCCAATGGTTCCTTGGACCACTGCCTACTCCCCAACAAACTTTGGGCGTAATTTTGATATTGACGGTACTACAACCAGTCCAATGCGGCAGCGGACCAGAGTACACATCAGTAGACGGTGTTCCGACTGCCCCACTTAGATGTATTGCGGCTGAGCTGCCGGCTGCCACGAAGGAGTGACATTCTGAGTCGTCAGGCTGACAGGGTCCCGCAGACCTTATTTATATGGTGCATTTGTGGCGGATTGACGATAAAGGGAGGCCATTGCGGGACCCAATGGACATCGTACAATTGCAGTGGCTATGGAAGAGAAGTAAGTCACACGCACATACACTATACCTTAGCCATATATGTTCCCCTGTATGACACAACACACCACATTCATACTATTATCCTGTGCCTTTCTACCACAACACAAAGCGTACATGCCGAAAACACACATTGCCATACATCCATGACACAACATACACACATTATTGACACTACACCCACACATGACAACCAAACAACTACACTCTCCTCTACACAAACACATACACAAAAGCACAACTACACACATCACAACGACCACCAAACAACAATACTCACCTGAATGTTAAACACAGCAACACAACACACGACCAAACATACACAACATCAGACCCATATGCAAGTGGCACACAGTCTGACACAACCACATCACCCACTCTACCTCCCTCCACGTCAACCAGCCAATCAAATCGCACACACACATAGACAAACTGGCTCACATACAGAACTGGAACCACATCACCACAGGTACAGGTCCCCTTGCCATGTGCACAAGTGGACATAGTTGACAAGCGTGAATGTTAAGTCATTGTGGTACCAGCATTCATTTGGCAATGACTGCTGGCATCTAAATGACATCTGTGTACATGTGCGATATATGCCTTTATCGGTGTGTCCGCATTCATGGCTGGCACAATTGTGTTCCCGACATATGCATGTCACAGTAATTTAAAAAAATTACTGTGACATGTATATGACTGCATTGGTCCTGAGATGATGTGCATTGACCACACAACTTAGAATGGCAATGGGAATGCCCTACCTTCGAATCTGACAACTAGGGGTGGGGGGGTCTCGGTGGTCCAGTGGCAGCAGCGATGGAAGGTCTTGTCCAGTTGCGACCAGTCTAAAACAGGAGTGGAATCGGGAACAAAGTAGATTTGTACCTCACTTCCTTCTCCCCAATCTGCCAACTCAGGTGTGGAGGTAGCACCGCTACAGTTGGCTTGGCAGTAAGGCACATCCAAATCTTCTTGGTGGGAAGGGTGGTGGGAGTCCCGCCGTCAGCTGCTTTCTCCTATAACGCCATCAACGCAGTTAGGAAGTTCTGGCAGAGTCAGCTGGACTGGGCGGGTTATCAGCTAAGGGACTGCGAACTTCTAAATTGGGCAGGCGGACTGGTTTTCCGTTGAAGAATCGACGGCGGGGCCATTACCACCAAGATCTAAATCAGGCCCTTTGTTTTTTACATTCACTTTTGCTAATGTGTTATCATCCCAACTCAGGAGTTGGTATCAGTGGTGGCTGCTGACACTGAAAACTGGAGGGGCGTACAGACCATCCCAAATAACAAAATTCAAGGGAGCGAAGTTAGTAAGCCCATCTGTCCCATGGAGAGAAAAGAGGGTTGCCAGTCAGGAAAATTTTGAAAAATAGAGGACAAACCATGCATTTTACACCACATTTTCCTAAAGAAAATGATGAAAAAGCTGTACATGTAAAAGGCATAGTTAGCACAATCTAAGATGGTAGGAAATTGTATGCTGATGTTATTTAGTGCACCTACACTGGAAGCTACCATAAGGCTTCCTATTTATATGTGGCTGTAAACTGCCATTAACTATCTGAGTGGGTTGTATTGCAGTAGACCGCTTCAGAGTACGCCAAGAGAAAACTTGATTCCAGGGGAGGCAGCAAAATTTAAACCTAGCTATTGCTGCATTAATATCCTGATGTAAAATAACATTTTTGTAATCAGACTATCAATTTCAATTTGTGTCAGGAGCCACCAATAGACCAGGTTACAGGACAGTAGTACAATCAGTTTGTACGTGAGATGTGAGATTTATACAGAGATCTGCAGCAGAAGCGTTAACCCATTGAGCTGTGTTAATCGAATTAGAAAGAGGGACCCGCAAATTCTGTTGCAAACAAACAAACGTCTGCGGTGTTTGCTTCACTGGACTGAGCTACCTTGGTAACTGAGCAATTGTAGGGGCTCTGGGAAAGCTTTGCAAACTTCTACCAGCTGTCTCACAGTTTTTGTAGTCAGCTCTCACATCTCGGTTCAGTAGTGACAACTGTATAAATACTCCTTTCAGCACTCAGGCAGCCCTATAAAACGCCACTCACAGCTTCCTTCAGCAGTAACAACCGTGATTCTCCACACCTTAGTGTCAGAACCTTCTCACTGATAAGTGCGCTGCGCGTGGTTTTCTTGGGCCTGGAGACATACCAAGCAGCATGCTTAATGCACTGCTGCAGGCTAGTTTCACTTGACCTTGGACCCTTTTTAGGTCTCCATCGCACTTGAAACCGCTGCTGGTTGGTATACTATAATAAATTGCAATTTAGTAGGGCCCCCCTAAACACTGCCTTTCCCACTAGTGACTCATTTTTCCTTTTTAAACCCATTTTTGATTCAGTAATCTGTTACAGATAGCAGAATGGATTTAGTTCATTAAAAAAATGGACATTTTGTGGTTGCAGCGCCCACAGTGATTCTTGCAAATTGCAGGCTTTACAACCACAAAAAGGATTTGTATTAACAGCCCAAAATCTATTTGCGTATTTTGCTGCAGCTTATTTTATAGAATTTTAAAATAATGATTTGCATATTTACAGTGCTTTCAAAAGACTAGGACTTCGTAGCATTATAAATATACATCACTATTTACTGGTTCACCAACTAGGATTCAATTTCACCCCTCACCAAGTCAGAACTCAAGACCCGCTCTCCCACAGCACCACACACCCACCCCTCACAACAACACTCACTCACATGCATGCTTCTCAACACACACTCACTAGGCAAGCACTTCACCAAGATTTGGGACCTCATTGACTTCAATGCACCAGAACTTTTCTTTCTCACCAAAACCTAGCTCGAACTCACATCGGCGCTGGACTTCCTACTGGACAAAAATCCTGCCCCAGGGCCAACCCCATAAACCCTAAGGAGGGCTTGCCGTCATCCACAGAGACACCACAGAGACACCATCAAGTGTACACTGACGCAGAAACTTCTTTTATGGAATACATACACTTAAAGTTTCAGGCAGACAGCAAAACCACTATCAAAGGCACCCTCACTTTCTGGCCCCCAAGACCTTGCACCCATTTCAGTGTTTTCCTCACTGACCTCACCACATCCCTCACCATGGGCACCATTGACTTCATACTCATAGGCTATTTCAACTTTCATCTCAACGACCCCACAGACCTGCTCGAAAGTCTACAGAAAATCAACCTCACCTAGCTCCTACAAGGCCCTACCTACATTGCCAGGCAAACCCTGGACCCCGTCTTCTCCAGCAACAAGGTTAAAGTCAGCCACATCACTCCATTCACACTGACAGACAAGTCTATCCTCCACTTCCACATAACAGGGCCACAAACCACCCCTATGGAGTCTAGCAACATCCCAAGCCACTGCTGGAAGAAAGTTACAGAAACGCAATGGCTCAACAACCTCCAGCTAAACTACCCAGATCCAGACCCACTGCAGCAATAATGAAGACAGTCTACTCAGGGGTGCTCACAGACCCCTGACCCCACCCGATTTACAACCTGGGAAGAGCCACGATCAGTACTGCATTCACTTCCATTATCAGCACCTCCCTCAAGACAGCCACCTTCCCAGGTAGCTGGAAACACACCGAAGTCACTGGCCTCCTCAAAATACCCTCAGCCGACCCCAAAGTACTCAGCAACTACAGACCCATCTTGCTGCTCTCCTTCCCAGCCAAAGTCATTGAGAAGACCATCAACAGACCACTCTCTGACCACCAAGAATGCCACAAACTCCTGGATGACTCGACATCAGGATTCTGAAATAATCACAGAACCGAAACAGCCCTCATCACTGTCACAGAAGACATATGCACCATCTTCGAACATGGAAAGGCCGCCGCCCTCGTTCTTCTTGACCTCTCTGCTGCTTTAGACATAGTTTCTCACCACACACTCATCACCAGACTACACACAGTGGGAATACAAGGAACAACACTCAAATGGATAGCTTATTTCCTTTCTGGAAGAACACAAGAAGTCAGGCTCACACCGTTCACATCAGAACCCAAGGACTTCATCTGCAGAGTCCCACAGGGATCATCACTCTACCCCTCACTTTTTAACATGTACATGGCTAACATCATCAGATCCCACGGAATAAACATTATCGCCTATGCTGATGACACCCAGCTCATTTTTAACCTCTCAGAAGACACCATCACCACCAAGACAAACTTCAAACAATGCATGGCCAGCATGGCTAATTGTATGAAAGAAAACTGCCTCAAGCTCAACACTGACAAAATGGAAGTGTTGATCTTCAGGAATAAGAGCTCACCTTGGGACTCCACCTGGTGGCCCACCGAGCTCGGACCCACTTCCAACCCAACCACTCAAGTAAGGAGCCTAGGCCTCATCTGGACACCACCCTCACCATGAAGTCCCAGGTTGACCCCATCACCTCCTCATGTTTCCACATCCTCCGCATATTACCTTATATCTTCCGGTGGCTCCCACTAGACACCAGAAGTACCATCCTCAAACCCTAATCACCAGCAGATTGGACTCTGGCAATGCACTCTACCCTGGCTTCCCAGCTGATCATCACAGATTTCAAACCATCTAAAACGCCACTGCCAGACTCACCCTGGACGTCCCACACTGATCCCACACCACACCTCTCCTCAGAGAGCTCCATTGTCACCCCATCCAAAAGTGCTGCCAGTTCAAACTTCCTACATACAGTCAAGTTCCTACACAACACAGGAACTGCATACCTCCCTCACCTGCTTCACTTTCACCAACTTACCAGACAACTTTGCTCAGCATCACTCTCACTCTCTCACACACACACACACACACACACACCGTATCCATGGAAGCAGAATGGGAGGTTGATCATGCTCCTCCTAAGCCTGCCAAATCCTGGAACGACCTCACACAACACATCGGGCCTCCTGCTTACTTCTTAAATTCTGCAAGAAGCTGAAGGCCAGGTTTTCCAATTAGTATTCTTGCAAGACAATTGAGACTTCCTGTACTCAGGACCAGCCTCACTGCACACCTACTCTGCACCTAGATTCCCTCACAGGCGACAATCCACTTTACATTACATTGTCTGATTACCTGCAAAAGACATATTAACAGATTACTTTAATAAATTGAGTTTTCTAAACATAAAGAATGCATTTTGTACGAGTTACTTTAACTTGCATTTATTTTTTATTTAATGTGCGTGCGTTATATTTAACTACATGAAGGTGAAAGGACAACAAAATAGTTGCTGAATAGTTTGTCCTTTTTTTGCCACATCTTTGCCCCCAGTCCCCTTTACATTCAGAATCACAGTTCCCATACTTGTTATATGTACATCAGCTCCTTGATGACCGGCGAGGCCACCATCGAGGCCCCCTCTCCAGTGCAACCCAGAACACAACAGCTGAAAAATAGGACCTGCCCTAGAAGCTGCAGCAGCCCGCGCTAAGGCACACGACCGGAGGGCCTAAGCCCTTTTTGCCCAGCCAGTAACATTGCGTGTCTGTGGTATACCTGATCAAATGCAACAACATGTAAAGCAACACCTCATAGGGCAGTAGAATTTACTAAAACAGTAAAATATCTGTTGGTTCAAAATCGTTGAATTGACAAGCATTGGCAAAGCCAAGAGGTGTGAACTGTAGGAGAGCAATTGGCTTTGTCAATTTATTTTAGCCATTTTGTACAGCAGCTGGGCAGCATGGCTGAAAGTCAGAAAAAAGGGCAATGACACACCAGCATTGACTGAGGGGTGATGATCCATTTTCTTAGTATGGAATTATTCTCTGCCTTCACAGAAAAATGAATTATCTTACATCCAAGCTGACTGGCGCCGCATGAAGAAAGCACCAAAAATGGCATGTAATGCAGTGAGCAAAGAGCAGCGCCGTTTGTATCCTTGTAGCATCTTAAAACATGTTAGTGTAAATTGTAGGTCCTTTTTTTGTGGCGAGACAAGCGATGGCCAGCCACTACAGGAGAGGGGGTGTCAAGGCAGGCAGCAGTGCAGGGGGGTGGGCAGGGCAAGCAACAATGCTAGAGGGAGGAAGTGGGTGCAAGTAAAAGTAAAAAAGTACCTCGGAAAGCAGTGAGCAGTGAAAGGACAATGGGCAAGGTAAGCACTATTTGGACTGGCCATGCTCCAGAATAGGTACAAACACATGAGGAGGACGTGAAGCCAGCACTAGCTGACCAAAGAGAAACAAGTAATTGAGAGTGATGATGAAGCCACCAATGCTAAGTATTGGGTGGGCTGTAAGCCCCCTGCAAGCAAACAAAATGTCTCACAAGTGACAGCGCATGCGCTGTCACAGGTGAGATCTACAATATATGGGGTGCTGGGTTTGGAGAAGAGAGGACATACTGTCAAAGAGGCGAAGGTGCTTGCCAAACATTCTCAAGGACATAAACAACCAACAGTGCCTTCAAAACATTTACTGGCACTAGAGTTAAGGCGGGAAAGTGTTTAAGGAAGGTGCAGGAATGTGTTCCACTTGAGGGAAAACGGCCTTTACCTCACAGCCTTTACCACGAAGGACCTTTACCACACAGGTATTTTCTTTTTTTAATAACATACTTTTATAAAATTTAAAATAAGTGATTTTAGAAGTTAAGGATGGGTAGACATTAAGGGGAAGTAAGATGTGATTTTTAGAGTTCAGGAGTGGGTAGAGGTAAAAGGAGGTGAGAGTGACCTGAGGTATAGGAAGGTTAGGGTGACTTGAGGGTTCGGGTGTGTAGACCTAAAATAAGGTGAAAGTGACATGAGGGTTCAAGGGTGGGTAGAGGTAAATGGAGCTGAGGGTGACAAGGGGTATGGGGCGGGTAGAAGTGAAGGTGGCTTGAGAGCTCGGAGGTGGGCAGCGGTATTCGTTATTGCTAGTAGTTTGCATTCAGTTCTTGGAAATACCAGGAAGAGTGAGCTTCAAATTTGATGGTTTTGAGATATCTGGCTCGCAAAAGCCAAAAGAAAAGTACCACACTCCAAGTACACGCAGCACAGATGCACTCTAATGAATAAATCCATCAGTAGTTGGTCCTTGCTCCAGGGGCTAAACAAAAACACACCAAGATCAAGTGAAGCAGATATGCGCTAACATGCACCCACCAGTGAAAAGGAAGAAAGGAAGAATTACAGTAAAGCTAACCAATGGTAAGTAATGGGCGTGCTAAAGGCCCCTTTTTTTGTTTAAAAACAATGGATTGTCACAAGTGATGACAAGCGCTACCTCATGTAATAGCTCAAAACCAATGTGCTACTAAATGTTGAGAGTTCTTGAGGAACACGGGCTGCCACCAAAACCTGCAAAAGTTTTGTAGTGTACTTAAAGGGTATTTATAACACATGAAATCCATGATAATGTAACCCAGAGGCACAATTGAGTATCACACAAGTAACAATACAGTGCACAACATTCATGGATGCACTGATAAAGCTAATATGTCTGTTTTTAGTAGAGTTTTGGTTTATAAACTGAATGAATGCAGTCCCTCTAACAGTGCTTGAACCATTGTGTTTTTTAATCCATTGTGATTAGGGTGGGCAAAATAACTGTGATGCCGGCATAATCTTGTGTAATTTCTGAAATTTTGTATTATGCTTGTCATACGAAATGCCAGAAATTACACAATGTTTGCTAATTGAGCTTACATTCAGGGAAAAATTGCATTGCAGGACTACATGAATAATTCAAACAACCAGAACGCGAGTGTCTGTTAATTGTGCCATGCATAATGTTGTGCTATTTTTTTTTTGTGCAAAGTGCTTCCTTGCATCAAAAATGAATGCAAGGTTGTATTTCGCACTAAGCAATAGCACCAAAATGCTTCATCGGGGTTTCCTGCAATTTCACATACTTTTTTAGGAATTTCACTTAAATTCCAAAGCGTTCACACACTCTGTGACGTGGGGTGATCCTGTGTGTTTTGTGCTGTGTGTCTGTTGGTGTTGCAGTTCTGGTATAGACTGTGGTCTGTTATTCCGCTGTTAGTGGCATTTGTCTCCATTGGGACCCAGGCTCTGGCTGTCTGACTAGTGCTGTAGATTTTGGCCTGTGCTGTGTGTTTAGTAATCCTGGAAGTCTGGTGCAGATTGTGGTCTATGTTTGTTTACCCTGACTTTCCTCATTTGTGACCTGGGCTGCGGTGTGCTTGATGGTGCTGCAGATCAGGTGTTGGCTTTGTTGTTGTTTGCAGTACGTAGTAGATTTTGTTGTATGCATGTGGTGTATAGCTGGGCTCACACGCTAACTGAAACTCAGTCTATCGCTGCGTGCTACTATGAAGCAAGCTAAGCACAGAGCAAGCCACAGAGCCGCAATCACCAAAGTATTGAGACCTGGATTGGCTTATAGTAAAGAATCAGCTTCCAAAGGCCAGAGGCCAGGAAAGCAGCATGGTTGGTCTGGTGGGGCATCATAGCCGAGCCCATGAAGGCATCAGAGTCTCCAGTGCTGTCTGGATGCAAAAATGCATTGGGCACAGAGCTTAGCATGAACTTGCTTCTGCTCTTTATCAAGGTGCTGGTTAAGTATCCAGGGTGCGGCGTCCTATACCACAGGCCTTAGGCATTCCTTTCCTACAGGGAAAGATTCATGCCACTCCAGCATTAGCATCTTAGAACTGACCCCGAGCTGCCACGTTCCCCTTTTGGGAGGAAGTCTACCAGAGAGAGCATCTCTTTGGTTTCATAAAGACGTTGAGGGGATATTCTGAAAGCTTCCCAGGGAATGCATTCCGCCCATTGGTTAACTGTGGCTTCTTGTTTTGTAACTCACTGTTGTTTGCTTTTATTTGCTGATTTTGTTTGTTTTAGGCTGTCCAGCTTGAGTTTATCCCTCCTGTTGAGCATAGCCTGTTTACTGTATTCTTCCACGAGGGCTCTCTTTCTGTAAACAGGTCTTTAAATTATGTTCTGATATTGTCACATTTGCAGTGCATTCAAAGACAGAGGTCAAATTTCAGGCTCTGTTACCCAAGGAAGCTTGGGGTTTATTTTTCTTTCTGTGACTTCAAAGTGAGAAGATTTATCTGACAATCTAGGGGTGTTTAAGGAAATGCTTTTGTTTAGCACACAAAACAATTTCTGTGCAAATATTTCAGAATATAACAGAATTGCAAAGAAGCAATTTTTCTTTCATTCTGAAGTATGCTGGAAACAAATATTTTAATACGATAAAAACAAATCAGTACACTAGGGGATGCCATTTCTTCACATTATTGTTTGTGCACTCTAGAGATTTAGCAGTAAAACTGTATGTCTGTGCAAATATAAAGGTGTTTCCAATTGAAATGTGTTGCCTCTAATGGCATTGCACTGCCACACCACAGCTACTCCATTCTACGGGACTCTTCTCCACTCTATGCTACTCTACGCCCCTTCACGACACTACTCCACAACACTCTAAGCCTCTCCCATTTGCACCAGTCATCTCCATTCCCCTCTATGCCATACTACTCCACTCTATGCCACTTCACCCTACAACACTCCACTCTATGCCACGCCACTCTAGGCCACTCAACAACACTCCATTGTGTCCCACCACACTCTACTGTACTCCACTCCACTCTATAACATTCTTCTCCACTGCGTCACTCCACTCTACTACACGTAATGCCATTCTGCAACTCTATGACACTTCACTCTATGACACTCCATTCTGCTCCACTCTGTATTACTCTACGACACCATATGCCACTCCAATCTACTATTCTCAACACCATTTTACTCCACTCTGTGGCACTGCATTCTATGGCACTGTATGCCTCTCCATTCTACAACACTGTACACCAACCTGCGGCATTCTATGCCACTCGGCAACATTCTGTGCCACTCCACTCCTATTACACTCCATACCACTTTACTCCACTATACGACACTCCATTTTATCCCACTTTGGTCTACACCACTCTACTCCAGTCCACTACACACTATGCAACTCTACTCCACTCCGCTCTACTCCATTCTATGCCACTCTACTCCATTCCACTCTATGCCACCCCATTGAATGCCACTCCAGTCTACACCACTCCACTCTATTCCACTTCACTCTATGCCACTCTACTCCACCTTTCGACACTCCTCTGTATCCCACTCCACTCTGCTCCACTCGACTCTACATCACTCTGTGATACTCTATGCCACTCCATTCTATGACACCCCACTCTACGCCACACCATGACAATCTGTGACACAGTGCGCCACCCCACTCTAACACTTGATGCCACCCTGACTCTACTATTCTCCATGCCACTTTATTCCACTCGACTCTGACACGCCACACCACCCCGCTTTATGACATTCGATTCTACAACATTCCATGTCATTCTACAACACTCCATGCCTCTTTACGACACTCCACTCTATGACACTTTATGCTAATCCAAAGCACTCCATGCCACTCTATGCCATGCCACCTTACTCCACTATATGACACTCCACTCTACACTATGCCATTCCATTCTACAACACTCTACTTCATTCCACTCTGCTCCAATCCACTCTGTGGTACTTCACTCTACTCCAATCCACTCTATGCCACTCCACTGTATGACGCTTTACACCTCTCTACGCTATACCACCCTATGATACTACACTCTACAAACCCCAACTCTATGTCACTCCACGCTGACACTACACTCTATGCCACTTTACAACACTACACTCTACAACATGCCATTCTCCACACTCCATGTAATCTGACACCACTCTATGACACTCTACACCACTCTATGCCACTCCACTCTATGCCACTATACCAGAGGTCTTCAAACTGTGGGGCGGGCCCCCCTAGGGGGGCCTCAAGTGCTCCCAGGGGGGGGCTGCCAAACTCTGGCCAAAAGAAGCATTATACCAATAACAGGCCTTTGTTTTAAACAAAAGCATGTTATTGCATTTTTAAAAAGGTAACAGCACCTAACTGCAATGTTTAAATAGGTCTGGACACATTTAAACATTGCCATCCTTATAAAGTATTTGTGAAAAATTCTGAGGGGGGCCCATAGATTTTTATTTTTCAACTGGGGGGGCGCGGCATTAAGAAGTTTGGAGACCACTGCACTATACTCTTCAAAGGCTCCACTTTATGCTGCTCCACTCTACCCACTCCACAACACGCTGTTCCACGTTATGCCACTCCACTCTACTCTGCAACACTCTACTCTGCGGCACTCTACTCTGTGACAATCCAATCTGTGACACTCCATCCTGCAACGCACCACTCTGACACACTATGCTAGTCTACAGCACTTTATGCCACTCCACTCTACTACACTCCACGCCATTTTACTCCACTCTACGTCACTCCATGCTACGCCTCTCCACTCTATAATACTTTATTCCACTCCACACTGTGCCACTCCACTCAATGACAGTCTATTCCACAGCCCCCCATGCCACTCCATCCTATGAAACTTTACCCCACTCTATGTTACGCCACTCTGCACCACTCCAAACCATGTCACTCTACTCCACTGCACTCTATAATATTCCACTCCACAACAGTCTACTCCATGCCACTGCCCTGTACACCACTCTATGCCACTCTACTCCCCTTCACAACACTCAGGTCTATGCCACCCCACTCTATGACCCTACTCCACTCCACAACACTCTACATCACTCCACTTTACTTTATGTATGACAGTTTACTCCACTCTATACTTCACCACTCCTCTCTACTCTACAAGTTTAATCCATTTTATGCCCTTCCACTCTACACCCCTTTACCCAGTGCCCTTCTACCCTCCGCCCCTCCACCCTACAGCGCCCCTCCACTCTATGCCCCTCCACTCTATGCCCCTTCACCTTACGCCACAAAACTCTATACTTCTCTGTAACACTAAGCTCTGCAACACTCTATTCCACTATATGGTACTCTGTTTCCCTCCACTTGAAGACCCTCTACACCCCTACACTTGACACCACTCCACAATACTCTATGCCACTCCACACTACTCCATTGTGTGGCACTGTACTCCACTCAGCAACACTTTACTCTACTCTGTGCTATGCCACTCCACTCTGCAACACTCCATTCTTGACACTCCACTCTACTCCATGACTATCCACCACTCTATATGACCCTCCTCTGCATGCTACTCTATTCTATACCACTCCACTCTGACACCCTACTCCTCTCCACTCTATCAGACTCATCTTCACTTTACAACACTCCACTCTATGACACTCTACTCCACTCTCCAACAGTCCATGACACTCTATGCCACTTCACTCTGACACTGTATGCTACTCCACTCTATGGCACTTTATGCCACTCTATGACATTCTGTGCCACTCAACTCCACTACCCTGCATGCCACTTTACTCCATTCTGCATCACTCAACTCTGTGACACACTACACCACTGCAGTTTACAACACTGCACTGTATGACACTGTCATTCTGCAACACTCCATGCCACTTTAAAACACACTACTCTTTGCCTTTCTGCAACACTCTAATCCACTCTATGCCAATCTACTCTACTACACTCCACACCATTTTACTCCACTCTACGACATTCCACGCTTCGCCACTCCATTCTGACACTTTACTCCACTCTACTTTATGCCACTACACTCTTCTCAAGTCCACTCTATGCCACTCCACGCCACTCCACTCTATGACACTTTACTCCACTCTGCGCCCTTCCACTCAGTTCCACGCTATGCCATCCCACTGTATGACAGTCTACTCTATGCCACTCTACACCACTCCACTCTCCACCAATCTATGCCATTTACCTCTATGCCGCTCTACTACACTTCATGCCACTCCACTCTGACTACTCCACTCTTCAACACTCTATGCCACTCTACACCACTCCACTCTACTTCACTCTATAACACTTTACTCCACTCTACACGTCGCCACTCCTATCTACTCTAGAACAGTTTAGTCCACTCTACGCCCCTTCACTCTGTATCTGCCCCTCCACTATATGCCACTTCACTCTATGTCCCTCTACAACACTCTATTCCACCCTAATGTACTCTGTCCAACTCCACTCTATGCCCCTTAACTCCACGCCACTCTACGCCCCTCCACTGTACGCCTCTCCACTCCATGTCACTCCACGACACTCTATGCCACTCCGCTCTGACACTTTATTCCACTCACCAACACTTTTAGTCCACTCTTAGCCACTCCACTCTACGACACTCCATTCTTGACATTCCACTCTACTCCACGACTCTCTACTCCGCTCTGTGACACTCCATGATACTCCTCTACACTCTTTGGTACTCTACAACACTCCACTCCACGACACTCTTCACCATTTTACTCTATGTTACTCCAATCTACTACACTCCTCTCTACGAAACTCTCCCCTTCACCACTAACTTTTTTTTCTATGCTGAGCAGCTGTCACGCTGGTGTACATGGCTAAATCACATTGGCAAAGCCACTAGCTCTTGCATAGGCGAGACCCATTGGCTTTGCCGTTGCTTGTATATATTGCAGTGCCTACATTCTGTCTTTGGGATGTGTGTATACGTGGTAACCACTCACTTAGTGGCACATGGCATACTATACAAGGTGTGCATACTTGCCAACATTATGTGAACAAAAAGTATTTTCCAGGTTTCAAAACGTCTACTTCGAATTATGATTGCACTAAAGAAATGCCATCACACTTCATTTGACTCAATAACAACAACATAAGAAATTACAGGCCAGATGTAGGTATATTCCAATTTGCGACTTGCAAATTGCGAGTCAGAGTGACTCGCAATTTGCGAGTCGCAAATTGGAATGTAGAATGGTGTCCCTGACACCATCTGCGACTTGCAAGGGGGTCGCAAAGGCCCACCTCATTAATATTAATGAGGTGGGTCGCAATTTGCGACCCCCTTGAGACTCTTGGCACTCACAGGGATGGTGGCCTGCTGGAGACAGCAGACCACCATGTCTGTGACTGCTTTTAAATAAAGCAGTTTTTTTTTGTAAGATGATGCATTACAAAACTAAAAAATGAAACGTTTTTGTTTCATTTTTTCAGAGCAGTCAGTGGTCCATAGGACCACTGCCTGCTCTGGAAAAATGTTTTAATGCCATTCACAAAGGGGAAGGGTCCCATGGGGACCCCTTCCCTTTTGCGAATGGGTCAACACCCATTTGAAATGGGTGCTAACTGCGATTGCTTTGTGACCCCGTTCGCGGTCACAAAGCAATCTGGCATTGCACTGCAACTCGCAATTAGGAAGGGGACTCCCCTTCCTACTTGCAACTCGAAAACCCGTTTTGCAATTCGGTAACCAGGTTACCTAATCACAAAACGGGTTTTGTGCATTGCATAGTGCAGTTTGCACGTCACAAGCAGCGAAAGTCGCTGTTTGCGACATGCAAACTGTTACCTACATCTGGCCCTACATCCCTGAACTAGGAGCATTAAAGGTGCTACATTCTGACCTCTGCAAAATGTATAACCTTGGAAAAAATCAACTCCGTGATTAATACCATCTGAGACTCGCACTGGAATACTAACACAGTGCGCCTTCCCACAAAAAAGGTTTTGCCAAATATGGAACAGGTAGTGCCTATATTGGTTAAAAAGTCATATATTTTGCAGGCTGTTCTAATGAAGAACCAATTACTCTTTTGCAGACATAATGCAACTCAACTCATTACCTTAGTAAGGCCAGTGTTTAAAATTAAATACAGCAAACTATACTTTAGAGGTCCTTCTGAAATTATTTATTCAAAAAGTGTACCTTACTATGTTTCCTTTTTTTATAGGTGCAGAAATTCAGAATAACTTGTTCACATTTTAATGCAGTATATAAAGTATACAGAAACATCCCTCCATCTGATCATAGATATATTTAAAAAGCAGGGAATACTCCGCTGTAAGCACAATGGAAGACCATTTCCTCTAATTCTGTGACGAATATGTCTAGACACATTCTTGTTCTAGGAAACACGCATACCATGTAAAGGTTTTAGCTTCTTTTTAGACATTCGGTGTTAAGCAGAGAGGGTATCGGTGCATTTCAGCGTCATAGCTACTTGGTGGCGTCTTTGTCAGGATGTAGGGACAACCCAGTGAAAGTGTGATCGTACAGCACGTAAAGAATGTAATTCGGACCATGAAATGGTTAATTTAATTCGAAAAAATATGAAATAGGTATTTCCGAGAAGACTGTGACAAAAGAATACCACATATATTCCTGATTGGTACTTTTCAGAGTCCATTGAAGAGAGAGATCACCTTCACAGTACTTCAGTGGTGGTACTTTTCAGATCCCATTGAGGAGAGAAATCACCTTTCCAGTACTTCAGTGGAGGCTAACAATTCTGATATGGGAGGAGTAGGACCAGATACAGGCAGAATATCCCATTGAAAATCCAGTACCACCACTGGCTACCATTTAGTCCTCATTTATGTCTTCGTACAGGACTTGAATTTATCTACCTTCAACCTGACCAATCACTATTTATTGTAATAGGATGGTGAGGCTCTTTGTCCGGGACTTTGTTTCATGACCACTGAATGTAACAAGCGTACATTCGCATCAAGTTAGTGGTTTTAAAATTTATGAGAAAAATGTGACTATAATTATTATATTACATTAAAATTATATAGCTCATAAAAACTAAGGGGATGCAGTGCTGATAATATGGATTATGCAGCAGTTAACGCCCAGCAAATACGTAACACTTCTCACTCCAGGAAGTTGGAGAGGGAGATGCTGGAGCAATTTTCAGAGCCGAGATGCAGCCATGAATGTTACATCACTGAAGTCAAAAGGATTGGGAAAAATGCAAGCGCCACACAAAGTATAGCAAATGAGTTCCGCCCAGCAGGAGAGTGGTAAGGGTGGGGAATGTAGGCAATGGTGCATTTTGGAGCATACTGTCAAAATATATTAGTAAAGCACGGTGTCATAGCGCACTGTGATTTACACATAACACATTTTCCATTGAAATTGCCACAGAATTCGCCCCGACATGCAGTTTACCAATAAAACTATGTAGCACACAAACGATAATGAATAGAAACCGGATTTCAGCAAATATTTATAATTTCCAAGTTGCGCTCTAAACCGATCGAAACTATGATTATTATACATAAGCCAGATTAATTTCTATTGCCGCTTCTGGTGCAGGCATTAGGGGGATATGTGGTTTATCCCCCATTCACAAAATAAAGAATGACTGTCTTAAAGCAGCTTCTGGCAGTTCTTACTAGTTCGGCCACAAACATTTGCCGTTCTGAATTGGCAGTAGCATACTTGGAGGATGATATTAGGCTCCGCCCTCTGCTGCTCTGGGTAACTAGCTGGGCAAAAGAGGATACCACCTTTAATTGTTGTGTCATGTCTCACTGCCTTAAAAACGACCTTGCCCTAAAAGAACCATGGCTGTTCTGTCTTAAAGTGCACATTATTAGTATGTTAGGTAAGCAGAGTTTTTTGACGATTCAAATTGTATTACCTCTTCCACCAAAGGCATTGTCAAAAATAAATTTTTTAACAAATGTACTGCATATTTGATCTTGTCTCCTGGCTGTGTGACAGTATAAGTACAATCTACTTTGCATTTATTCTTTTTGTAGATTGTATAAAAGACCAAGAATGTTGTTTCTGGTACCTGTTTTTAAAGTACAGAGCTTCGCTTTTTTTAACCTTAAATTACATGTTATTGAATGACTACGTTTGTGTTAAAGTGTATAAATGTATACAGTCTACTGTTAGTATATGAAAGCACCCGGGCTATATTTACTGATTTATATTGTATGTATGACTTGAGGTTGCTTTATATGCTGCTGTAAAATCTCCTAAATTATTATGTATTTATTGCTAAATGTATTACATTAAATTGTAGTACTATGTGTGACTTTTATGGCGTTAACCCAAATAACTAACTTTTGACTATCATTTCACATCTTTAAATGAAGTGTCTTGATTTGTTAAGTTTGTTTTCATCATACTTTCGAATTACAAGAAAAATGTGTTTTGTGTGTGCTTTCCTAACTGCTGATATATTTTGAAATATTTGTACAATTCATTCACAGGAATTTAAATGTTGCTATGTGTTAAGAGAAAAAAAACGGACACAACTTTTTCCTTTTATACTGCCTGTATCCCAACAAGACAGTCAGGTAGTTCACTTTACAAAATCCTCCAATTTTGCAGCCAGAGAAATAAAAGTAAGCACCAACTTCCACGTTAAAAGAATGAGCAGTAATTTGTCAGAAGGCATCACCTGACATTTGATCTCTGTCTTTGAATGGACAACAAAAGTGACAAGATAGTATCAAAATTTAAAAGTATCTTTATTGCTCATCACCTTCTAAACTTCAGCGTGGTTATTTTGGCACCGCATCTATAAGTCCAGCGCCTGGACCAGCTCAATAATCGGGCTTCGCAGGATGGGTGAATTTGCGTTATAGAACATGCTTTTCTCAACTCTTCTGATCACTATTAGGCTGTTGTTTGATTGCTGAGCCCATTTTGAGATCCATGTGCTTTTTATTTTTTCAAGTAAAATATCCAAAGGATTGAACACGTTGATTAGTGACATTCATTCTTAGGTTGTAGTTCCTTTGCATGGGGTGTCCCTGCCATTTAACATAATGCAAGATGACGCTCTGGTAATTAGACAACGTCGTGATGGGGTACATGTTTGGCAACGCGGCGTCATACCAAACGTCTCATATATCTTACTATATGGGGGAGGAGCCAAGATGGCGACCGAGTCGTACGCCTAAACAAGGAGCTCCGACTCGGACCCAGCAAATCGATCCTTGAGGGCACCCCTGACTGGGAGCTTAGACTCCTTACAGGGCGCGACCGGCCCCGGGGACACACGCGGAGCGGCTGATCGGGACGAACCCGCTCGGAATCGGGTGAAAAAAGAACAAAGAGCCGGGACGGGCGCGCGGCCACGAGGCTGGCAATGGCGGCGTCCCGGAGAACTGCATCGGCAGTAGAAGAATCGCAGGAAGCCCAGGAGAAGCCGGGACGGGGGTAAGGAGCCGGGGGCCTGCAGCGGGGGAGAGGTACTGTGCTGAGGGGCTCGGGCACTGGAGCAGCCCCTCTCTACTGACCGCCGCGCTCCCCCTCCCCCCCCATCCAGCGCAGAGAGCCAGCGGGACTCTCCTCGGCGGCGCGTATCGGCCCCGGTGTGAGGCAGCCCGGGGGGCGCACGGGGAGGCTGACGTCGGCACTGCCCGAGCGCGGGGCCAGGACAAAGGGCCCCAAAAAGCAGGCAAAGGAAAAGTCTTGGAAGCGCTCACCCAACTCTAGGGTGGAGCGCTGCAATAAAGTGGGGACGGGCTCCACCCTCCCCTCGATAATTAACCCAGGAAGCAGCGTGAAACCAGCGGGGGGGATGGAAGAGGTGGGGGGCAACATTCGGGGCCGGCGATGAACGGCTGAGGGGGCACTGCGGACAGGAGGCCTTCCCCCCCGCACCACAGCGCGCGCCGGGGTCGGCCCCCATTGCGGGCCCGCCGCACAACACCGGTGAGGACCTGCGAATACAAGCGGGTGAGCAGCGACGGCTGCAAAATACCGCGGACACCGGAACCTCCTGGACCCCCCCATCTCGTTGGGGAACTCTGCAAGGGGTGGTCACCCCCAGGGGGGCTTCTATACATGCTCCTGGACTGGAGCGCCCCCATCAGCGGCATCAAGACCCCCCTCCCAACTGCTTTAATCGGCATAACGCAAACTCATATAGTTTTCCACGATAGGTCAGACCCGCGAATTACTCGCAGGAGCCTTAACAAGGCACCACGCCTTGGAAGAAGCACAGGTACTCTCGAGACGCCTAATAACACTGGAAACTTATCACTAAGCAGGCCCTCCCTGACTGCGGGAGGTATTTAAAAGGGAAAGCAATGGCTGGGAAATCTAAATCGGCAAAACACCAAGAGCGAAATGCACCCGGTCCGGCGCACAACGACCAGCAGCAAATCACAACCTTGCAATCGCTCGAGAGCACACTCCAAACACATTCCTCGCAATTCGGAAAAGTGCTGCAGGCAATTATGGACACTAAATCCACGCTAGAATTCAAAATAGACGCAGTAACACAAGACCTAAATCTACTTAGAGTAGATCATCGAAACTTGACAGAGAGGGTGAAAACAATGGAGGATACCCTAAGCACGACATGCCCCACGGTCTCGGACAACCACAAACAGATTCAGCGTCTGGACGCAGAGGTGAAGATCCTGTGGAGACGAGCCGAAGAGGCAGAAAGTAGATCCCTGTGCAACAATATTCGCTTGGTGGGGTTCCCTGAGCACCCACCGGAACAGAGCCCGGAACTAATAATAGAACAGTGGCTAATCAAGGAAGTACTGAGCGGCTCCCCCTCGAAGTTTTTCTCAGTAGAACGTGCGCACAGAATCCCGGGAAGATTGCCACTACCGGGCCAGCCACCTAGATCATTGATAGTGAGACTCCTGAACTATAGGGACCGGGACCTGATACTGCAGCGATTCCGCAGCAAAGGCCCATTTCAATATGAAGGCTCAGTGGTCCACGCTTATCCAGACTTCACTCAAGAAGTACAGAAACAGTGGAACTCCTACGTGAAAATCAAACAACGACTTCGGGAACATAATATCAAGTAAGCCCTCCTTTTCCCAGCCAAGCTGAGGGTGAATTTAGAAGAACGCACTCATATGTTCACCTCCCCTGAAGATGCCTGGACTTGGATGCACGCTAAAGGCATAGCACAGCCCAACAAAGGAGCAAACGAAGAGGAGGAATGGTCGACCTCCACATCAAGGAAACGCAGCAAGAGACGCCCCAGGGGCCAGCCCACAGAGAGACAGGCAGCGGAGGAAAGAGCAAAAGTATTTAAAGAAACCCCAATACTAATGCAGGACTCTTTCGAGACACTCAGGACGGGCCCCTCGACGGGCTCGGACTCGGAATCGGCCAGCTCGGAATCCACAATCACAGAGCTGCGGATGAACTGTGAACTGTGTACTGCAATAATAAAACGGCCACTACAGCCCTAATAGGGCAGCAAGAGACTGGAATACAGAAGTGGCCGCAACAGGAATTGTACTGCCAGCTGTGTTGGCTCCAAGGAGTATCTTTTGAATGATTAATCACCGACCGCTGTGATTGCCGCTCAATAAGTAGTAACAGATGGGACGGGGGGACAAATAAACAAACCTACCGGGGGTGCCCACACCTATACATACGCACACTCACAGACTAGGTCTGAGAAAGGATGTGAGCTCCACACAGGAGGCACATCTGACCCCTATGATGGCTGCCCCACAAGTATTCGAACGGATACAGACCCCACCGAGCAGCAAAGTGTGGGGCTTTTTCTTTCTTTTTATGCGTGTTAGTAGTTGGATAGGGCAAATAGTTAGAAGGGGGGGGTGGGGAGTTGGGAGTTAAGGGGTTTAGAAGAGGTCAACTAAACCAACAAGGTACACTATCTTAACATATACCCGGTAAAATGGGGAGGCAACCAGAAGGAAATCGTAACCCGGAGAGGACACATGGGTGCGGCATTACACAATAACACATGACTCAACACACGAATGCACACGCACACCAATATGAGATAGTCACGTGGAATGTGAGGGGAATGGCCGCACCGGGCAAGAGAACGCAAGTGCACGCATGTCTCAAACGCCAGAAGGTCCACATAGCTATCCTACAAGAAACACACTTAATGGAAACTGAGTTGCGGGAGATTCAGGTGAAGTGGGGCGGACAGATAACAGGCACAGCATACTCAGCGTTCGCCAGGGGGGTACTGATATGGATAGCAGGTGGCGTCCCGTTTGTCCGAACCTCGTACAAACTAGATCCAGGGGGCAGGTATGCAATAGTAGAGGGACAACTAGAGGGGAGACATTTAACGATCATAGGGATTTACGCACCCAACAATGCACAGTCGAGATTCTTAGAGACACTTACCCGGCACTACTAGTAAGCCCTGCAGCCCCGGCTATATGGGGGGGCGACTTCAATAGCTTACCTAATGTAGCCTTGGACAGATCAACCCCCCCCCCCCAGAAAGGAATAACAACAGAAGCGCCAAGAGCCCCCTACAGAAATGGGCGGACCACATGAGACTTTATGATTTAAGGCGCATGCACCACCCCAGACAGAGACAATACTCATTTTACTCTGTGCCCCATAACGTACACACAAGAATAGATATAATCTGGGGCACCGTTGATATATGCACAATGACGAGCGGGACAGAATACTTAGCTAAGACACTGTCGGATCACTCTCCGCTCAAAATGGTCCTAAAATGGGGGGGAACTCACTCGGCAATCCCTATATGGCGGTTACAACCAGAAGCACTCCAAGATCAGGCATATGCAGAGGGACTGAACACGGCGTTGAAGCTGTACTGGGAAATTAACTCAGAATCCGCGAACTCAAGGGCGGCAGAATGGGAAGCACACAAGGTGGTAGTCAGGGGGTACTGCATGTCGTCCTCCTGAGGGGTCAGGCGCACTCTACACATGGAGATCAGCAACATAGAGAAGGAATTGAGAGCACTTGAAATAGCGGTGGCAAGGGAAGAGACACCCTACACCGCATTAAAAGAGGCGCGCATAAAATATAAAGAAGCAGACTCTCGCCTCCGCAAGCACGATCAAAAATATCATCTGATGCAACAGCAGTCGGAGGGAGAAAGGTCAGGCAGGCTGCTGGCTTGGCTCCCGAAAGGAGACCAGCAGCAGTCCCCAATAGGGGCCATAAAGCTAGACAATGGCGAGATGGCCTCCACGCAGACTGATATAAACGGGGCGTTCAGGGAATACTATACGAACCTTTACGCCAAACGAGCGGCTTGTACACCCGCGCAGCTTACAACTTTCCTCGCAGGCTCCCAATTAGCACAATTATCGCAGGAAGACATTGAAAAATTGGAGGCCCCACTGAGTGTAGCGGAATTAGAAGTAGCATTAACACAGATGCCCAGAAATAAGGCACCGGGAATAGAAGGTCTTCCACTAGAATACTACGCGAAATACTCGAACCATTTAAAGCCTCATTTGCTGAAAGTATATGAGGAGGCCTGGAACCACAAGGCATTGCCCCCCACGCAAAGAGAAGCCATGATAGTGGTCCTGTCTAAGCAAGGGGCGGGACCCCACAGATGTTAAATCCTACAGGCCATTATCACTTTTAAACACTGACTGTAAAATTCTGGGCAAAATATTGGCTGACAGGTTGGTACCTGTCATCCACACTTTGATACATGAAGACCAAAATGGCTTCATCCCCAAACGTAATACCTTCCTGAATATCTGTAGATTAATGGGAGTGATGGGAGGTACTCCACCGGGGGCACATGAGGAAATGGTGTTATCACTGGACATCGAAAAGGCATTTGATACGCTGGGGTGGGATTTTCTGTTTGTCACTATGCGGAAAATGGGAATTGGCCCCAAATATATACAATGGGTGCAAACACTGTACTCCAAGCCACAGGCACGCGTCAAAATGGGCAGAACTGTGTCCGACAGCATCCCGATCGCTAGAGGCACTAGACAGGGATGCCCCTTGTCCCCCTTATTATTTGCTATAGCAATGGAACCACTAGCCACTCGCCTGCGGTTAATGGAGGACAGTTGGGGCATACTCAGGAACGGGGCGAAACATATAATATCTCTGTACGCAGATGATGCCTTAATATATCTGCGCAGAGGAAGCGAGACAATCCCACCAGTAATTACACTCCTGTCTGAATTCGGAATAATGTCCGGTCTGGTAGTGAACTGGGAAAAATCGTGCGCGTTCCCCTTGTCCGCACGGACACTGTCAAACAGGGAAACGGCCTCGACTGGGCACCTAAAATGGTGCTTTGATTCATTTAAATACCTGGGGGTCCAAATATACCACAAACCAGAGGACCTCAGAGATGGAAACTTGGGGAGAGCGCTGGCCTCCATTAAAGGGTAACTACGTTTCTGGAGTAAACTACTGCTGTCACCGATGGGCAGAGTGGCGATAGCAAACATGCTGATATTACCTAGGCTTTTGTACTACTTCTCGGCGTTGCCGCTTTTGATCCCTAGGAGCTTCTTCCGCGACCTGAATGGAGCACTCCTGCAACTCATATGGGCGGGAGGCAGAGTGCGCGTCGCACTCGCCACACTGCAGCGCCCGGTGACTGCGGGTGGCCTGGGAGCCCCTAATTTCGAGTGCTATTATGCGGCTGCGCAGCTACAGTGGACACTGAGCTGGATACACAGACCCGCGCTGGCGGAATCGGCTTGGGCGCTAGCGAATCTGAGCGGTGCGCCCTTGGTCGCCTGGCTGGCGTCCAGGAATCCGGGGGGGGGCGTCCGACAAACCACTTATGCTGGTTGCGCATGCATGCTGGAAGAGATACATTCAAAACGGCCGCGGCGCGCTCCCCTATTCGCCTCTCGTGCAGCTGGGTAGGAGGAGAAAGAAAACGCTCGTTGGCGGCGTGGACGGAGGCGGGAATAGAAACGATAGGCGACTGCTTCGACGAGGGGAAACTGATGTCTTTTGAATCGATACGTGATCTCACCTCAGTGAATCCTGGGCAGTTTATGACATATCACGCCATATGCCATTCTATTAAGAAGATGTGGGGGACAGGGAACCAAGAACCGACGACCTCCTCAGCACTGTATCATATGCTACAATATGATAGCCAGCTGAAGATCGTATTGAACCTATACAAAACTCTGAACAAGCACCCCGCACCCAACTTGGAAAAGGCACTAACAAGGTGGAACAATGTTCTCCCAACCCCGATCTTGCGGGAAGAATGGCTGAACGCTCTACGCCATACACAGGGGGTCTCGAGAAACCCTAGGTTTCGATATACGCAATTTAATTATACGCACCAAACGTACCTTCCACCAGCTAGGATTAAACGAATGCTCCCCAGCTCGGACCCAGCCTGCCCAAGGTGCCAAGCCCACTGGCACACTTCTACCACATGGTATGGGACTGCGCCCAGGTGCGCGGGCAATGGAGTGGGATAGTGGAGAAGGTATCGGAACTGACGGGGTTGGTACTCACAGCAGACCCTAAATCCTGCCTGCTGGGTCTGAGAGAGAGACAAGAAACATAAGTACCTACATAAGTTTATAGACCTAGCCTACGTAATGTACAAAAGCCTGATAGCAATGAACTGGAAGTCGGCCACTGCCCCGGATCTGAAAACATGGCACAGCACGATACTGAGATGGGCTAGCGCAGAGCTAATGGTGCTGCGGAACTTAACAGGGGGGCTCCAACAGCAAGCAGGCAGGGAGATATGGGAAACTCTGATAGGCAGACTAGAAGCCAAAAGCGATGAGAAACCGCCATGAACTAGAACATATGATAACTCTAAAACAATCAACCGCTTATCGGGGTTGCCCCCATCCCTTACGGGGTCCCACCGACTTGAATCTCATGACCGACCGGCGCTCCCGCGTCCGCCCATGCTGCTCGAAGCAACTCACAATGCTTGCCCAGAGTGGACCTAGCATTCCACATAGGCAAAAAAGCCAACGTAGCCCAGACACCACACACTGCTTTCGATCCGGACCTCCCCCTACACAGTGCATAACCACAAGACCCATAAAAGAACATACCCAATCCTGGGCTCACTTGTTTACGATTCACACATGGCAAAAGCGAACGTTTAGAAACCGCACTTGAACTCCCTTATAAATAAGCAGTATAGACCTCAGTTAAGTTGTTGTTGTCAGAGTGTTAAACTGTGTATTAATAGTGTAATAGATCTATCACATTTTGATACTGTACTTGCCAAATGCTGGAAATGGATCTAAAGAGAAAATGTAATAAAAATATTTTACAAAATATATATATATATCTTACTATATAATCTGTAAAACAGATCGTATGGACCTCTGTAGGTAGGAAGCCTATCCTAAACTTTATATATAAATATGTATATATATTGTTATTTTCAAATCAGTTTACATCCCATACGGCCAGCATTAACAGTTGTGTTATACATTCTAGACATTTAGACATTTGAGGCCGTGTTACTTTCCGGTACTATTGTTATCAACAGTAATGTGCACCACCCCATACATCTCTCTTATATCCGAACTTAGCCTGTTTGGGGTGTGGGTGGAGTAGGAACTGTCTTTAGCTGCCTAGATATGTCAGCTTTTCTTGTGCGTGCTGAATGTCCCAATCGATAGTTAAATCAACTTTAGTAAACTGGTGGGCCATTTGTAGTAATCTTTAGTTATGGATTACGCATTGTTGGTGAATACCCGGAGTGAGGTAGGGAAAAATAGGAGGGCAGAATATCCAAGGCTGAGTGGGGAATGGGCATGGAGTTTGACACTGGTTTAGTCTAGGCCGCGCATATGAACATGCAGTGGATTGATTACGGAGATCTTTAATTCCCCGTGCCCAGTTACTTAGTTTGTGAAGGGGAATAAAACTGAGGGCTGCTCAGGATGGTCCAGCAGTAAGTAGGGCAGACCATTTTTCACTACCACAACGGATTCTGGTGGTCAGTGAGGCTTGTCATAGTTTTTGGTTGCCCGTGTAAACAGATGCATTGCATTCTCTTATGTGTGATCTATGTCGTGTGCTCTAAGGCTGCGGACTTCTTCCCAGTGAAGTGCCTGACTTGCACAATATCCAGCACGTAACTGCCCAATCCCACAGTGTGCTACTGTCGTACCAGTGCTAGATTTACAAATCAGGGTTATGATCCTGTTGGCTAACATTAATAGCCTGGTCTGAAAACTTTATTACCACTGTGTCTTTGCTACGCCGGGGAACCAACCCTAGTATATAATCTTAAATTGTATTGTAATAGCAATCCCAACCTGCCTAGTCGGTCCCACATCAGGGGCAGCTCATGTGGGATGATGTGCTCATTTTATATTAGGTCTCGGGTGCCCGTTGCTTACCATTTGTTGGCTTGCGTGACACTACAGTCTCGTACTTGGTCAATGCAGCCTAGCATCATTTCCGTTCCTGTTCTGTGGAGCAAGGACGAAACACTGATTCAACTTAATCAGTGCCTGTCCGCTGTTCTTAAAGTGATTGAGGTACTTCTTTTTAACTTCTAGGGCCCTACAAACAGGCTTGTGTTACTGGCAAAAACGTCCAGCAGGACAAACAAAAGTGCAACGTTTTATTTTCTATAGTTAACTCATATCTTTTGTTTTGCCAAGTCTTCTTTTCTCACTTTTCAGTCATGTTTTGTTTTCGCTTGTGGGCCCAGTTCTCAGAAGCGACGATTATCTTGTTCTTAATAGTGCAAAGCGACATTGGTTCTTTCTTATGTATAATTTCCAAAATCATGCTTTAACATATAATCGTGCAGCACACCCCAATCCACTCTACTCCAATCCAATCCACCCACTCCAATCCACCACACCTCACCCCACCAATCCACCTCACTCACTCACTCAATCCAGTCCATCCCACCCAACCCAGTCCACCCCAGACCAATCCAAACCACTCACTACAATCCACGCTCCAATCCTTCCAAAGCACACCACTCCAATCTGCCCCACTCTAATCCAAAACAATCTGCCCCATTCCAATCCAAAACAATCTTCCCCACTCCAGTCTGCTCCAGTCCAGTCCAAAACAATATGCCCTACTCCAATCCAAAGCAACCCATCCCACTCAAATAAAAACAATCTGCCCCACTCCAATTCAAAGCAATCTGCCCCATTTCAATATGCCCCATGCCAATCGAAAACAACCTGCCACACTCTATTGTAAAACAATCTGCCCCACTCCAGTCTAAAACAATCTACCCCACTCCATTTTGCCCCACTCCAATCCAAAAAATAGCTCCACTCCAATTCAAAACAATCTGCCTCACTCCAATAAAAAAATCAGCCCCACTCTAACCTGCCCCACGCCTATTCATATAAATCTGCCCCACTCCAATCCAAAACAATCAGCCCCACTCTAATCTGAAACAATCTACCCAACTCCAATCTAAAACAATCTGACACACTCCAATCCAAAGCAATCTGCCCTCTCCAGCCAAAAACACTCCAGTTTGTCCCACTCCAATCTAAAACAATCTGCCCCACTTCAGTCCATAACAATCTGCTCCACTCCAATCTGCCCCACGCCAATCCAAAACAATCTGCCCCACTCTAATCTGAAACAATCTGCCCTACTCCAATCTAGAACAATCTGCCCCACTCCAATCGGTCCTACTCCAATCTGTCTGATTCCAATCCAAAACAATCTGCCCCACTCCAATAAAAACAATCTGCAACACTCCAATCCAAAGCAATCTTCCCTGCTCCAGTCCAAAACAATCTGCCTCACTTCAATCCAAAACAATCTGCCCCACTTCAATACAAAACAATCTGCCCAACACCAATCTGCCCCTCTCCAATCTAAAACAATATGCCCCACTCCAATCTGCCCCACTCCAATCTTTCCCAATCCAATCCGCCCCCTACAATCCACCCCAATTTACCCCCCACCAATCCACCGAACTCAATCCGGTCCACCCCATTCAATCCAGTCCACCCCAGACCAAACCAATCTACCCCAGACCAGTCCATCCACCTCAGATCAATCCAAACCACTTACACCGATATACTCCAATCCGTGCTTCAAGCCTTCCAAAGCACCACTTCTCCAATCTGCCCCACTCTAATCCAAAGCAGTATGTCCCATTCCAATCCAAAACAATCTGCCCCTCTCCAACCTGCCCCAGTCTAGTCCAAAACAATCCGCCCCACTCCAATCCAAAACAATCTGCCCTACTTCAATCCAAAACATTCTGCACCACTCCAATCCAAAATAATCTGCCCAACTCCAATCCACAACAATGTGTCCCTCTCTAATAAACATAATCTGCCCACTGCAATTCAAAAGACTGTACCGCACTGTATTCTAAAACAATTTACCCCACCCCATTTTGCCCCACTCCAATCCAAAACAATTTGCCCCACTCCAATTCAAAGCAATCTGCCTCACTTCAATAAAAACAATCTGCCGCACGCCAATCCATAAAAAATCTGGCCCACTCCAAAACAATCACCCACACTCCAATCCAAAACAATCTGTCCCAATGCAAGCTGTCCCACTCCAATCCAAAACAATCTGCCCCACTCCAATCCAAAACAATTCACCCACTCCAGTCTGCCTCGCTCCACTCCAAAACGATCTGCTCCAATCCAATCCAAAACACTCTGCCCCACTCCAATCCAAAACAATCTGCCCCATTCTAGTCCAAAACAATCCGCCCCACTCCAATCTGCCCCCTCCAGTCCAAAACAATTTGCTCAGCTCCAATCCGCTCCACTCCAGTCTGACCCATTTGAATCCCAAACAATCTGCCCCACTCCAATCCGCCCCGCTGCAGTCCAATCCACCTCACCCCTGTCTTCCCCAATCCACTCCACTCCAATCCACCATAATCCACCCACTCTAATCTAAAATAATCTGCCTCACTCCAACCCAAAAAACTTTGCCCCAGTCCAACCCAAAACAATTTGCCCCACTCCAAACCAAAACAGTCTGCCCCACCCCAATCAGCTCCACTCTATTCTGCCCCACTCCAATCCAAAACAGCCTGCCCAATTCCAGTCTGCTCCAATCTGACCCACTCAAATCCAAAACAATGATCCTCACTCCAATCTGCCCGACTCAAACCACCCCATTACAGTCCGCCCCACTTCAATCCGATACACTTCACCTAACCAGTCCGCCCCACTCCACTCCACCATAATCTACTCCACTCTAATCCAAAACATTTTGCCCCACTTCAAAATAATCTGCCCAACTCAAAAATAATTTGCCCAACCCCATAGCAATCTGCCCCACTCCAATTCCAAAAATCTTCCCCACTCCAATCCAAAAAATCTGTCCCACTCCAATCCAAATAAATCTGGCCCACTCTACTCCAAAACAATCTGCCCCACTCCAATCTTCCAATCTCTAATTATAAACAATCTTCCCACTCTTTTCTAAAACAATCTACCCTCCTCCAATCTGCCCTACACTAATCTGCCCCACTCCAAACCATAACAATCTGCTTCTTTCCAATAAAGACAACCTGCACCACTCCAATCAAAAACAATCTGACCCACTCCAAACCAAAACAATCTGACCCACTCCAGTATAGCCCACACCAATCCAAAACAATTTGGCCCACTCAAATATGTCTCACTCCTAACTAAAACAATCTACCCTACTTCAATCCAAAAGAATCTGCCACATCCAAAGAATCTGCCCCACTCCAATCCAAAAGAATCTGCCCAACTCCAACCTGCCCCAGTTCAATCCAAAACAATCAGCCCCACTCCAGTCCAAAACAATCTGCCTCACTCCAGTCATCCCCACTCCAATCTGCCCTACTCCAATCCAAAACAATCTACCCAACTCCAATCTGCCCCACTGCAATTTAAAATCATCTCCCCACGCTAATCAAAGATACTCAACCCCACTCTGGCCTGCCCACTCCAATCCAAAACAATCTGCCCACTCCAATCCAAAACAATCTGCCCACTCCAGTCCACAACAATCTGCCCCACTCAAATCCAATCCACCTCACTTCACCCAAACCCAATCCACCCTAATACATCCCAGTTCACCCACTCCAATCCACCACAATCTACTCCACTCCAATCCAATCCACTTCACACCAATTCAACACACTCACCCCACTCCAGTCTACCCCACCCCAATCCAATCCACCACAATTTACCCCATTCCAACCCACACCACCAATCCAACCCACCCCACTCTAATCCACCCCATTTCCATCCAGTGCACCCAACTTCATTCCAATCCATTCCATTCAATCCAATCCAACCCACCCCAATCTAACCCAACCCAACCCACCACACTCTAGTCCATTCAAACCCACTCACTCAAATCCATTCCAATCCAATCTACCCCACTCCAATCCACCACAACCAATCCACCCACTCATTCCACGCATCCCATTCTAGTCCATCTCATGCCAACCGAGTTCACCTTAATCCACCCCACTCCAGTCCACCTTTATCCACACCACTTCAGTTCTCTCCACCCCAAGCCAAACTTCCTGAATCCACCCCACTCTAATCCACCTTAATCCACTCCAATTCAATCCAATCCACTGCATGCAAACTACCAGAATCCAACCCACTCCAGTCCAATCCACCCCACAGTAATCTAGTTCACCCCACTCCAATCAAAAAAGTCCACCCCAGTCCAACCCTCTCTAATCCAATCCACCCACTGCAATTCAATTCACCCCACTCCAGTCCACCCCATTACTGTCCAATCTACCATACTCCACCCACTCAGATCCAATCCACCCACCCCACCCCCAAACCAGTCTTCCTTACTCCAATTCACACTTCTCCAATCCACCCTCTCTATTCCCCCACTCCAGTCCACCCCACTCCAATCCACCCCATCTAACACACTCAATCCAATTCACCCCACTCCAATCCACCCTACCCCAATTCAATCTATCACAGTCCAATCCATCCCAACCCGCCAATCCAGTCCACCCCAATCCTCTACAATCAACCCCATCCAATCCACCCCAATCCACCCCATCCAATCCACCCCACTCCAATCTATTCAACTCCACTCTAGTTCAATCCACTCCACTCCAGTCCAATCACCCTACTCCAATTAATCTAATCCACCCCACTCCAATCCAATAAATCCAATTCACCCCACTCCTGTTCAATCTAAAGCACCGACATCCACTCCAATTCAACCCACTCCAAACCGCCCACCACCGCACACCAATCCAATCCACCCACTCAATCCATTCTACCCCAGTCCCATCACTCCAATTCAATCCACCCACCATAATCTAATCTAATCCACCCCACTCTAATCCACCTTAATCCAATCCACCTCATCCCATTTCAATCCACCCTGCTCAATCCACCTCACTCTACTCCAATTCAGACCAGCCCCATACCTCAATCCACTCCACCCTACGCACTCTACATCACTCCATTCTACAACACTGCACTCTCCCACTGAACTCTACTCCCCTCTACTCAACTCAACTCTACAACACTCTACTCCCCCAATCCATTTTACAACAGTGTAATCCAACAAAACCACTCTACAACAACACTCCCCCACTAACTTTTAGCCACATTTAACAGATGCCACACTGGTGTACAACATGGCAAAAATACATTGCCAAGCCAATTACTCGTGTACAGGTGAGACCCATTGGCTTTGCCAATGCTTGTTATCTTTTCAGGGGGTGATGATGTAGGCTGAGTTTCTGTGGCTGAATTTTTTATATTTGAGTCTGACTTTTGGAATACCTCATGGAGGTTTTCTAATATCTTTTCTCATTCCGTATCATGCAAGACCCTAACAAGGTCTGTTTCCCATTCGTCCTGTAGTTGTTCCATTGGGGTCCCAACTGTCCCTAAGGACCCTGTGTACAGTCATGTCACCACTCTTTTTCCACTTCCCATTCTGTACAGGATGTGTGTGTAATTCTGTGTTGGAAGTTCTGAGTCAACAACTTTCCATATTTTACCCATCCTTGCGATTACGGTACAATGAGAGCCCCCAACTCCTCCACCACCTACTTAAATGGGGTCAAAGATTTATCATTAAACAAGTCCCCCACCGTGGAGACCCAAATGTCTTCCAGTTCCATTGTTCTCTGTTAGACTGGAATCTCATGGTACCCGGCAGACCACGCAGCAGAATTGTTGGAGCATTGGTCTCTGCTACCTGTATCCTCTGTAATCTCATATGACGGCAGTGCTGGGCAACTCGCATTAATCCAGGTAAGAATTTTCACATCTTTGAGGTAAATAGTAAAATAGTCTATAATAAGGTGTTACCCTTAGCCGAGAGCTCAGGTCCCATCTCAGATAAATTACGTTTGTCCCACCAGCAGGTAATCCACTCTGTCTGGACATACATTTCTAAATGGAGCCCCAATTCCACCATGATTCACCTGCAGTTCAAGTTTTCTTAAAGCTGATCTACACCTCCGTACATTCCAATGAGTTCTCCAAGTAAGGTGTTTAACTCCTTCAAATATTCCAGAGGACAACTTTAGGGAGAATAGAAAAGGAATAGAGGAGCCTAGGAAGTAGCACCATCTTCAATTGGACTAATCTCCCTCCTACTGAGAGCAGTAGTGTTTTCCATAAGATTTGGGATCTCTGAGACGCAATGAATCTACTAAGATTTTTGACCCTCGGTTAGGTCAGCCCCTGAGTGATATATATATATATATATATATTTTGTCACTCCTAGGTTTTCGAAAGGTGACTGCTTCCCATTATACAGCGTATCTTGTGTCAGGTCTATCCAGTGCTTAATTTGACCCGGTGGTGCCAGTTGAGCCAACAGCACTCATTTATGGGGACCAGCACTTATTTTTCCTTCTCAGATATTGACCACGAGCAAGAGACAAAAAAAACCAAAATGGAAAAGAAGGGGGAAGAGAAAGATGGAAAACCAGCACAAAGGAGGAATGCAGGTGCCGGCAAAAGTGAGAAAAAGGGGCAGTAGTGCCTGGTAGTGGTATAAAGAGACTTGAGGGGAATTGAAAACTATAAAGTCTCAGTATCCGGTGCACTAATTAGCTTTGGGCACTGACACTTATTCTTATACAAATTAAGCACTAGGTCTATCCTTACACAGTAGAAACAGGGTTTCGTCTAGTTTACCCAGAGTCCCCATTTGATCTCAAAGTCATCCAAGGGCCTCGCAATGGGAAGCAACTCAGCCCTGATATCTCTAATGAAGAGCAGTAGGTCATAAGCATAAAGGTAGACTACCTAATTCCTCCTTTCAATGGGATTTCGCATTCCCAGCCCCTCCATTTTCAGCCTAGTGGCAAAGGGCTCCATTGTTAAGGCAAACAACGGCAGTGAGATGGGGTACCCCTGCCGTGTATCTGTCCCAGCATGGTATACAGCAACGGCTCCTCCACTATGGCCACTATTGGCCATTGCCTCAAGTTTGACCAAGTTTGGCTGTCTGGAAGATGAATAATGTAAGATGTAATAGGCTGGCCACAACCTGAACAGATAGTTGCGGCTGCCATTTTAAGGTCCCAAGACACAGTCCCTGGGGGATGTACCCCGACCCCAGGGGTGTGATATAGGGGTATTTGCGGGCCAAATTATGAGTTTAAAATGATTTTTCTTCACCATGCACGATATTCACGAATATTCAAGGGTAATCTAGAATATTGGAGAACATTAGCAAATTAGCAAAAACACATTTTAAAAAACATTCAAAGACTCATTCAAACATTAATTTGTTCAGTCATACATGCACTCAGAGACTCATGCGGCCACTCATGTACCCACTCTGACTTACTCGTAGACTCACACACCCACTTGCAGACCCACTCAGATACTTACACACCCACTCACAGATCCACCGACAAAGCCTGTCCGAGGTGGTGGTTGGATTAATGTATAGTATTTAAGATTACTTTACGTTAACAAAACCATAGAAATTCACTGAAAAAAAACAAAGGTTGCAGGGACGTAATAGTTAGGTTCTGAATTTACTCGTACATAACCGTAGAAATTCAGCAGTTATAGCTATTGCAAGTAACTATAACTCGCACCCTAAGGTAACTATAACTCAATCCTTCGCCATGCACAGCTAATTACTCCACATATTATATCATTGACACCTTCTATGGAATCTTTGATATTATCACTGCAACATTTGTAATAAAATTATTGATGGGAAACCTGTGCATGGTGAAGCCGTGAGTTACAGTTACCTTAGGGCGCGAGTTATAGCTACTTGAAATAACTCTTAAGTCTAACTGCTGAATTTCTATAGTTTTGTACGAGTAAATTCAGAACCTAACTACAATGTCCCTGTAACGTGGGTTTGCAATTCACAAATGCATATTGCGAGTCGTTACCGACTCACAATATGCATTTGCAACTCGCAAATAGGAAGGGGTGTTCCCTTCCTATTTGCGAGTCGGAGTGGTATGCAACTCCATTTGCGACCGCGTACGCGGTCGCAAATGGAGTCGCAGTTACCATCCACTTGAAGTGGATGGTAACCTACTCGCAAACGGGAAGGGGTCCCCATGGGACCCCTTCCCCTTTGTGACTGGACCCCATATTATTTTTTCAGGGCAGGGAGTGGTCCAAGGGACCACTCCCTGCCCTGAAAAATCCGAAACTAAAGGTTTCGGTTTTTTTTTGTAGTGCAGCTCGTTTTCCCTTAGGGAAAACGGGCTACACTTCAAAAAAAAAAAACCTGCTTTATTGAACAGCAGGTCGCTAACATGGAGGCCTGCTGACGTCAGCAGGCCTCCATGTTAGCGAGTGCCTATACTCGCAATGGGGCCGTAATTTGCGACCCACCTCATGAATATTCATGAGGTGGGTCATTGCGACCCCATTGCGAGTTGCAGTCGGTGTCTGAGACACCGTACTGCATAGCAATTTACGACTTGCAAATTGCGAGTCGCAGGGACTCGCAATTTGCAAGTCGCAAATTGCATTATTGCTACATCTGGCCCAACATTTTTAAAGCCTGCTCACGATAGAAAAAGAGAATATGACCCACATATGACTGTTTGATCTTGAAGGACAATACAACTACTTCAATCAGAAAGTCTCCAAATTGGTCTCTGTCCGGAAAGTGCAGCACTGGCTGTTGCAATGTCTAGTGAATCTGCCACCTTGGAAGTAAGACCCGAGAAGTAGTTCAATAGAGTTGTGTTTAACATAATATATGTAAAAGGCGTATTAACATTTGCGCCTGAGGAGTCTCTTGGCACTATTGGTAGATAACTAATGTTTATTTTACTGGACCCATTGCTACTCATTTTATTGGCCCAAAAGGATGAAAGGCTAAGTCAACATACAAAGTTATAATCTGTGCCCATGAAGTCTAACACATATCCCTAGTGTGGATGGTGTTTAGCCAGCAGACCAGCTGCTTAAACTATAGTTTTGCCACTTAAAGTGTAGTAGTTCAGAAGACCATGGGATGTGCTTCTTTATTGGAGATATGAAATTTGTATTCAGTTGGTTCACAAGCTAAAATGAAAATAAAAGTTTGTCAATAATTTGGAAACAATACAACACAAAGGTAATAGGTCAATGGCTGTAAAGCATTATTAGCTATGAAAGGTCTTAAGGAGTTGAATGGGCTGGCTGGGGTAGCCAATTAAAAAAAATCCAATAGCTTTTCAATTACCATCCTATGCAAAAAGGGCTCTAAACTTCTGAAGATAACGAGAAACAACAGTCATCAATCTTCAGACACTTCCTATATACTTTACCGTAATATTCCACAGCCAACACACATGAACTGGAATCAGTTTTACTGTCTTCTTTACATATGAGATTTAAAAGCACATGGCTAGATACAAAGTATTGGGGAACTCTCAAAATGTTAGTGTTATTTGTGTACCATTGTCTTGGAGTGGTGATGTATTGTCTATTGAGGAGTATACATTTGAGAAACAACTATCAAATCAAACGGATTTCTACAAGGCGTTTGACAACATTCCTATCTAAAAAATAGAGAAGGATATTTATCACCACTTTTGGGGATGTCACTTTAGTGGTAAATATTAATCTTTGCAAATAATTAGGGTGGGGTACCATTTATTTAGTAAAATATCTGTTGAATTGTAACTATACATAAGTTTGCTCAGCATAAGGAGGAGTTCTCTGGTGACTTGATCATCATATTATAGGCTATCCATCTGTTTTCCCATAAAGTTTGTGTAGGTGTAGCTATTAATGATGTGTTCTGGAATACACCGCAAGTTGAATATCTATCCTTCAAAATGCATCGAGTGGTCAACTGAAAGGAGATATGCTATCTAGACCCTTGGTTAGAATAATATTTTCCCAAAGGAGGTATTACAGTGTTAGATTACACTTTCACAGATGTGATCCCTTTTCAATGCTGCCTAATTTTAGAACACTCTATAGTCATTAAAGTGATTAGCATCCTAAGAAATTCTCTCTATAAATAATATCAGCCATAATGAGGCATTGGGACAAGTACTTGAGGCCTTTGACTAAGTATCTAAAAGTGCTATGTTTATACTGAATACCTGCAAAACTTGTCACATTGTGGGGCAACCATGAGCGACCCACTCGAGGGAGCACAGTAATATTGGTTCAACTTTACTTTTGCTGCCCTTGTAGTGAGCCATTCTGGGTTTTGCAGTTGCAGGTTGGAAAAATGTGGGAATAAATGTTTCTGTGTCAATTCACACATTATTCCACATTTTCACTCATAATTTCACAAGGCATTATGCCTACTTTCAGTAGGCAAAACAATACCCTTTCAGGCTTAGAGGGGCACATAAGTTATGCAAAAAAGGAAGACTGAACTTTGGCCAGTTCCCAAGTATAGGTGTAGAGCAGCTCCAGTATAGAGAACCCTACATTTGCTCACCTCAAATGCTTGTTTTTCTAGCAAAGTTTTTAAGCATAGGATTAGCATAGTGGCATCCACACTTAAATATTTCTTGTGTGGCGAGCTAGGTGCTGACATGGTGCATATCTGTTTTTACTAGTGGGGAGATGGCTCAGTACTGGAAGAGGGTCTATGAGGAAATTTCCAAGATCATTCAAAGTCCTATTTATCCCAGTGTGCAGCAGATTATATTTGGTACTCCTGACATCATTGCCCCTGAATGAAAAGGTATTGTGTATTTTATGATAATTTCTGCAAGCCTTCTGTTAGCACAGCATTGGCTCGAACCTAATCCACCATTGACAGCCAGTTGTTCTCCTGTATTGGATCTTTCATAGATTCACATGCTTAAATCATCCCCGTCGTTGAGGTGAGAGTCTCACAGTAACCTTAAATATACATAGCAGTAAGTGTATTATACCAGGCCTCAATGGCCTATACAGGTACTGTTATAGCCTATCCATGTTCCTATATAAAAAAGAACCATATCTGAACTACAACCAATCAGGCAGCAGCACCCTCTAGAACACTCCCAGCAGGGCTGTTTTCCTCAGATTTTCTACCGCATGTCATATGAAGGGAGTCTCCCTGAGCTCTGCTCAGCTTCTTTCTCTACAGCTATTCTGACAGGAAAATTTCTTTCAGATATCTTGGATTTCCAATGGACAGGATGTCGACAAGGGACGACAGATCCATCAACGAGGGATCCGTCGACGAGGGACCCGATGATGACGCAACCATCCACAATGCAACTGTCAATGACATGTCTGTCGATGACAGACGCGTCAACGGCACTACCACCGACGACGGACACAGCGAAAAGAGAAGCGGTGATGACCGATCCAACGATGACCACTACAGGAACATCAAAATTTCTCCCTCTATCATTGATAACTGTGGGAAAGAATGCATCTACAATCCTACCAATGCATACCTCCCCAAGTAAAGTATTACTGTATCCTCCTCAACACCTATTAGATGACGACGATGATGGATATTCTCAAGATGAAGGAATGTTTAGAGTGGCCAACAGTCCGTCACAACTCAACGTCAAATGACAGGACCTGGATGACGATGAGGCAGGTCAATATCGGGAAAATGATTATTCAGCAAAAGACCAACCAGATCCGTTGTATTCCGCATATGGTGACGGAGACACCTCCGTCTCTATGCCAAGGTCATTAGTTACAGATCTCCAAAACATGTTGCCTGACTACTATAGAAGATTTCCACCCTCAGTGCCAGAAACTCCGACCACACAGTATGACCTACAAGCAGGACTGCGGACCCCTATCCTTAGCCATCCAGGGACTTCGCTCAGACCGGATACGAACATCCTTTTCACACAGCCACCTCAGGATGACCCTCAGTCCACAGATGAAGAAAGGAAGGAGGGAGAAATACCTGAAACCACTCCTAGTGAGTGGGACAAATACCTGATTCCTATACCATTAACACTGTTTACAGGACCAGTGGATTCCCTCCCAGAGGATATAGGGGGGTTCCATAATTAAATGGAAAGAGCGGCTAAATGTTTCGAACTGCCCATTCTCTCTCGAGAAACAGATTGTTTCCTATATGACTTTAAGGAACTTTAAAAAAAGTCAGTTAGAGCCATACCTATAGTTGACTTTATATGGTAGTAAAAAGGATTGAAAGCAATGAAAAACCCAGCTACAATACCCTTTTAAATCCCACTTTTGGAGAAAAATAATAAAGCCCAGGAAGATTCCCCAGCTTGTTTAATTGGGCAACTGAAGCCGGATTCCGTAGTATCTCAGGGGGCTCAACGTTGCTCGAAGAATCCTTAAATACCAATATCTTCCCCGCCAGGTAGAGAAGGACGCTGTCTGGACAACATAAGAAAAAAGTTCTCCTCAGAAGCAGCAATAACAGTCAAGGCTGCCAACTCGTTAGCCATTCTAGGCAGATATGATCGACAAATGTGAGCAGACGTCCTCATACATTGACCTCTTGCGCAAGGATGCTAAACTAGAGGCAAAGAAAGTGTAGCAGGAGGGAGAACGGATCAAAGCCAAAGTGATTGATTGCACAATCAATATCTCACTGACAGTGTTAGACAACTGGCGGGGCAGCAGTATTGTGCAGACATGGCTGACTGAAATCTACCTCTTTTAGGCCAGAGGTACAAAGTAAAATACTTGACATTGCATATGATGTGGAATGCCTCCTTGCCAAGCATGTGGATGAGATGTTACAATCTATCAAGGCGGATACAGACACGACCAGATCCCTAGGTACACTGCAGTACAGAAGACAGCCATTTTAAGGGGCTAGAAGCAGGGGAAATTATTTCTTTTGTGGTGGTTTCCAGTCATATAGTCAACAATACCAAACTGCTCAAACACGTTTTCGACAGCAGTACGGACAACAGCAGCAGCAATACAGATTACCACCTACAGCTGCTTACAGGCACCTCACAAGGGGAAGAACCGCAGCCCATGGCAGAGACACAGGCAGAAAACAATGACCACGCATTCATACCAGCTACCAGCCCCACCTGTGTTTCAAAGATTGAAGACTGCATCACTTACCACATCTTTCAGTGGTCAAGGATAACATCAGACAAGTGGGTGCTGGATATAGTATCCAAGGAGCATACACTAGAATTAATCCAGAAGCCTCCAAATACCCCTCCATTAGGACCACTGCCTCCACAGTTAAAACAGCTCCTCAAAGAAGTGTATTCAATGATACACAAAGGAGCAATAGAAATTGTCCCAAATCTGCAGAGGGACCAGTGGTTCTATTCCTGCTTTTTTCTAGTGAAAAAGACTTTGGTGATTGGCATCCCATACTGGATTTGAGGGCCATAAACAAGGTTCTGAAAAAACAAATGTTTCGTATGTTAACGCTTCAGGACATTCTACGCATCTTAAACACAGGAGTCCATATGACATATCTAGACCTCCAAGATGCGTATTTCCATATCCCAATACATCAAAACCATCGCAAATTTCTCAGGTTCAAGTTAGCTGGTATGCATCTACAGTTTCGAGTCCTCCCATTCGGATTAAAATCGCCCACAGAATTTTTACCAAAGTGCTGGCCCCACTAGCGGCTCACCTACGTCAACTAGGGATACAAATCTTTCCATATTGGGACGACTGGCTCATAAAGGCATCTACAAGAAATAAAGTGGTGAAGCACACATCCACTTGCCTCCAGTTGTTCAAAACTCTAGGCCTTACCATCAATTATAGCAAATCACACTTCCATCCCACAAAGCAGCTGAATTTCCTAGGAGCGATACTGGATACTATCCAAAGCAAGGCATTTACATCTCAAGAGAGACAGAGAAAGGTTTCCAAAATGGCTCAAAAGCTATCAACAAAAAAGTTTGTTTCAGTTTGGAATTTCAAATCATTCATGGGAATGATTTCCTCATGTATTCTGCTGATCCCAAATTGCTGACTGCACATGCGACCTCTACAGGAGCAACTAGACACTCAGTGGCTCGAAGTGAATGGCTCCTTCGACGATCAAATTCAGATCACATCGGAAATGAAAACTGCCATGATAAAAGCAGTCAAACTTATCCAAGGGTCTTTCATTTCTACAACAAGTGCTGAACTATATAATAACGACAGATGCGTTGCTCGAAGGTTGGGGTGCCCACCTTCAGAATCTACAGATAAGTGGCAACTGGACACAAAAGGGCAAACAGCTTCACATAAACCAACTGGAGCTGAAAGCAATAGATCTGGCACTGAAGGCTTTCTTACCCAAAATATGAAACTGAAAATTTTTCATCAGAACAGACAATATCACAAGTATGTTTTACCTGAACAAACAAGGGGGCACAAAGTCCTTGGAGCTTTTTCATGTCAAGCTCAGAGCATATGGGAATGGGCCACAGAGAATCAGATTTCTCTGGAAGCAGAACACCTGCCAGGACAAACCAACCTCCTGGCGAACTCTTTGAGCAGGATAATTATCCTGTATCACGAGTGGTAACTCGACCAACAGGTTCTCAACCAGCTTTTGCAGAAGTGGGGCAAGCCAAATCTGGATCTTTTTGCCACATAAGAGAACAAGAAATGCCCGTATTACGCAAGCTGGCATCCCCAAAAAGGGTCATGGGGAAGTGTTTTTTTGATGAGATGGTCAGGAATCTATGCCTATGCTTTTCCCCTGATTCTGCTCATCCCCAGAGTGATCAGCAAAATGAAAGCAGAGGGATGCCGTCTCCTAGTGGCACCCAGGTGGCCCAGACAGATCTGGTTCACAGAACTCCTTCTGTATTCAGAACAACCACATGTTCTACTCAGACAGACATCAGCACTACTGACCATGCACCAGGGCCAAGTCAGGCATCCAAATCCTTCATCGCTACACTTATATGACTGGCTCCTGAATTCAATGAATACTCCACCTTGAACATTTCATCGGAATGTAAAGAAATATTAGCCAAAGCCAGAGCGTACACCACCAATAAGACCTATAAACTTAAATGAAAGCGTTTCTGCTTGTGGTGTGTTACGGAAGGAGTCCATCCTATGACGTCACCTCCGGAACAAATACTTCCTTATTTATTACATTTAGCAAAATCCGGACTTTCTTATTCCTCAATAAGGGTATATGTGGCAGCAATCTCAAGATTCTGCCGCACTCAGCAGACCTCATCGCTATATTCTGCCAAGATTGTAAAACAATTCCTTAAGGACCTTTTTAGAGAATTTCCACTGGTGTGTAAACCTCCACCGTTATGGTTATTAAACATAGTGTTAGGACAACTCATGAAGCCTCTCTTTGACCCAATCCACAGGTGAAAGTTAAAACTCATCTCTTGGAAGACATCGCTTTTACTAGCTCTCACACCAGCAAAAAGAGTGAGTGACATACAAGCCTTCATCGTCAAGGAACCTTTTCTTCAGTTCACTCGAAATGGTGTTATACTTCGAACAAACCCTAAGTATATACCAAAAGTACCATCAAACTTTTAAGAAAGTTTTTTCCTAACCCACAAACGGTTGCGAAGAAAGCGCTACATTCGCTAGATGTAAGGAGATGTTTAAAGTTTTATCTTAAAAAAACACATAGCATTTGAAAATCAGACCAGCTACCCGTAGCATATGGAGATACAAGAAAAGGCTCTGCGACATCTAAGCAGACCATTGCTAGGTGGACTGGATTAGCTATACAATTTTGTCATGCCCAGGCAGGGAAGCCACTGCACAGTAAGGTTAAAGCCCACTCTACAAGAGCGGTAGCCACATCAGCAGCTCTCTTTGCGGGAGTACCCCTACAACACATTTGCAGGGCAGCAACATGGTCCTGCCTGCTTAGGCCATTGAGGCCTAGTGTAATACACTTACTACTGTGTATATTTAAGGTTACCGTGGGACTCCCACCTCGACGATGGGGATGATTCAAGCATGTGAATCTCTGAAAGATACCAATACTGGAATAGTTACAGGTAAGTAACCAATTTCGTACAAGCAGTTTACAGATATCTGTGAGCTAAAGCTGTCCCTCACTTTGAGAAGCCCGAAAAGAAGATATCTACTGCACATGTGGGCATTGATAGTAGTGGTTGGGGCTGTAGGCTTGTGAGGGGATTTTTATCTAGGGATCTTGTATTTAGCAAGTGGTGTAAGATTCTACTGTGAGTGGGCCTCATATTGCTTTTTCTTTACCTGTTTAAAAGTTACTGTCATGTTGTTTATGATTTAGGAGGCTCTCTGTTATATTTTACTGTGTTATCAGTAGGGATGTGAAGAAAAGCAATAAAAATTAATTTATAAAAAAGTCAATAGGGCAATCTCTAGTAGTCAGGTAACTTTAGGCTGCCATGTTTTTTAAGAAGTCTCAGTTTCTTTCAGGGCAGTTCTGGGCTTTTTAGACTTCCAGAGGAATTCAGTAAGTAACAGGTCTATTTTAGTGAAAAGAGTGTCTGAGAGGTGGTGATTGAGAAAATTAATGGTGGGGTAATCATCATTTTGATAGATTATATTCTACCTCACCAAGTAATGAACCTGGTTGACCATTTTTCTAAGCTATCTTTGATGTTATCTAGCGTCTTTTTCTAGTTGAGATCAATGGAGTCTTTAAGGTTATGGGTGAACCCTATACACAGGTATTTTATCTTATCTGGGGCCTACTTGAGTCCATGGGGACTGATGTTGGAACTGTTGCAGTACACATTGAGAGGAAGAACCTCTGTCTTTTCCTTGCTGAGCCAGTAGCATTGCCCTCGATAAACCCTTATCCCTCACTTCATTTCTAACCATAAAAAAAACATTACAATATACCACTCTTTAAACATTCCATCCAGCACAGCACAGGAACTCCGAAACAAACTACACAACAAAATTAAACACTCATGTCTACCCTCTCTTTAGCACAATGAAAAAGTAAAAGTAGAAGGGAAAATGATGTAGATCGAGAAATGGGCAGAAAAAGATATTCTCCTGGTGAGAGATATTGGCGCCCCCTCAGAACCCATACCATTCCACTAACATTAATGACAAATTTGACTTAAACGACCTAGACGTTTACCATTTCCTTAAAATAAAATCAGTTATAACCAAACATAAACCTACACCACCTCTGCCTGCCCAACAGATTAGAAAAATTTACTAAAGGTGGTCACCGAACTTCCAAACTGTACTCCCTCCTATACCCCACAAACAACTCACTAAATAAACCAACACAAGATAAGAGGGAAACTCGACTATCAGACTCCAACAACACTCAAAAGGTCTCACCGGACTGGCCATCTACCTAGAGTAACCTCCCTTCCAACATAATAACTCCATCAATAGCACAAAGCAGATACTGGCTTGCGAATATGGCCCACTGGACTCCAGCCAAACTTTATAAACTAGGCCTCTGATCTTCTGACACATGCTGGAGCTGTGAGAAGGAAACAGGAGACCTAAAACACATGCTAATGGAGTGCACCTCCAGCAAAAAGTTCTGGCAGGACATCAGTAATATAATATCTCACATTCTTCATACAAAATGGACTCCTACTTTAGCCGCTTTTACACTGGGCATCCTCCCCCTGACATTAAACAGGCATTAAACAAGGAGGACCATCCTCAATGAATGGAAAGACTCATCCAGGATATCTCCCCACACATGGTAGGAATGGGTCTAATTCACCAGAACTGCACGTAACTCACTACACTTATAGTAGATGACAACACCAATGAAGAATGGTAAACTCTGGTGCAAACTAGACAATTTCCCTTGTTCCCTAACTGCACTATAGCTCTCTAAATAAACCAACACAAGATAAGCGGGAAGGACTGGCCATCTACCTGGAGTAACCTCACTTCCAACATAATAGCTCCATCACTATCACAAAGCAGATACTGGCTTGCCAATATGGCCCACTGGACTCCAGCCAAACTTTATAAACTAGGCCTCTGATCCTCTGACACATGCTGGAGCTGTGAGAAGGAAACAGGAGACCTAAAACACATGGTAATGGAGTGCACCTCCAGCAAAATGTTGCTACTTTAGCCTCTTTTACACTGGGCATCCTCCCCACTGACATTAAACAGGCATTAAACAAAGAGGACCATCCTCAATGAATGGAAAGACTCATCCAGGCTATCGCCCCAAACATTTTAGGAATGGGTCTAATTCACCAGAACTGCACGTAACTCACTACACTTATAGTAGATGACAACACCAATGAAGAATGGTAAACTCTGGTGCAAACTAGACAACTTTATATCTCAATTGTCTATGTAACCCCGATCATCCAATCACTTGATCATTCATGCATTCACCTATTCACTTGAGTCCTGGACACTGCTGAGACATAACAGGCTTTCTCCGAATGTCCAAAATAGGCTCAGTAAGAGCATCATTGAAAGGGAGCAGGAGCTCCGCAGAAATGGAGGTAGGATGCAATTCCTCAGTCAAAATGTTTGTCTTTACTTCCGAAGATGGCAATGGAAGCTCCACAAATTATACAGCCTTCCTTATGACAGTGTGATAGGATGCTGCCTCCTCTGTAAATTCACCTAGGGATGAAAGATCCCACTCAGGGGAGGTATCCAGTCCACTAGCTGAGTCCAGACCCTGAAACTCTCCCAAGGGCTCAGAAATCTCTCCTTCCTCTAATAACTGTCACTGGTATTCTTGCTCTTCCAAGAGCCTCAATGTGCTCCTCCTTGATCTCAGTCTGGCCTCCAATCTCGGCATCAACAGAGAGTTAGCCGATGTCGACGACGCCAGCTTCAAGACAGATGGATGTGGCATGGGAGATGATGGAGATACACTACGTCCCGACTGGGACCCATCCGGGACAAGTATTGACTCCATCGGCGCCGTCAGCATCATTTGAGGCGACAATGTCATCGTCGCCAAACCAACACCCTCAGCCTGATAGAGAGGCACAAACGGAGCCGACTTGTATGGAGCCAGCTAACCCAATGAGAACGCTAATGGACCCGTGGGACAGCCGGTGCACCATCAGGGGCCATAGCTTTATTAAAAATGCTGAACATAGCATTTAGACAAGCCGCCGGAGTCGGGAAGGCAGAAAACCTCTGTTCGTCTTGTGGCACTTCGGTCGGATTCGAAACCTGCGCCACCGGCTCCTGAGCCAACACAAGTCAAAAGTGAGTTGGAGGACTCGCCAGAGACTCGACCACCTCGATTAGTGATGGCGCCGGAGAAGCCTGAGAACTCTGAGGTTAGGGAGTAACAGTCGGACTGACCTCCCACGCCGTACAATGTCGTCTCCAAGGGGACCGAGATCGAGACCGATCTCTAGAAGAACGGCGTCGAGAATCATGCTAGCGCCGTTTCTTGTGTGATCTTGACGACTTATGAGATTAAGAGTCCCTTGTCTTAGATCTCCGATGACTCTTGTGTCCTCCCTTAGCTTTTGCTAAGAAAAACGTAGCCTCTCTTTCTTTTAACGACTTTGGATTCATCCTCTGGCAAGACACGCACCCTTCCACGTCGTGGTCCGAACTCAGACACCACAAACAGTCTTCATGAGTGTCCATGACTGACATTCAATCCCCGCACATACGAGAAGGCTTAAAACCTGATTTCTTAGGCGGAGACATTGTAACAAGTACAAGAAGACACCTTCGAAACAGTAGCCGTTCAAGAGCTAAGAAAAAACGTTAGCGTCGAAGGCACAGAAAAAAGGGAACTGACGTCAGCACTTCGGCGAGGACCTCTAATTGCCAAGATGACGCCAGACAGAGTCGCGTGCGGAGTCATGCAATTGTGACGTCCTCAACGACGTGAAGAGCTGGGAAGAAAGTTTCCGTTGAATGCTGGCGCATTGGGAGAATCCATAAGGTGAGGAATCCACAGGTAGCTACTGTATCCACCAGAAAAAGCATTACTGAAGGTAAGTAACTTGTTCATATGGCAAAAACTAACAAAAAATAGTCTTGCTCACATCAATATTGCTACCGACCACCACTTTACATATATAGGCCCTCATTATGTCATTGGTGGTAAAAAACACCTACTGCCACGGTGACGGCCGCCAAAAGACTGTCGCCACGGCTACCAGCCATCCGCCCTATTATGACCACAGACGGATTTCTGCCAGAAGGTTGGCGGAAATCCGGCTTTGGTCATGCCGGCGGATGGTGGTAAGGTGCAGCAGCGCCACGCGTAGACCGCTGCAGACCGTATCATAACCCATGACATGGCCTGGCGAAGTTCTGCTAGCGGACACTGCTGCTGGCAGCACCACCCTGTCCCGTCTCCTATCGGAGGACCCCCTGACATCAGGTAAGTCGGGTGCTCCGACAGGGGAGGGGGTGTTTGTGTGTGGGGGGGGGTGTGTATGTCTGTGCGTGCGTGTATGTGGGTGTGTGATGTGTGTTGTATGTGTATGCATGTATGGATGTGTGAGTGCATGTATGTTGTGTTGTGTGAATGCATGTGTGTTTGTATGTGCGTGTGAATGGATGTAGGCATGCGTGGATGAATGAGGGTATGAGTGTGTGTATGCGTGTGTTCATGTGTGCCTTAAGGTGCGTGTATGTAGTGAGGGGGTCAGGAGGGGGGGAATCAGGGGAGAGGGAGGGGGTGGGGAAGTCCCCTATCAGTGACAGGGAAGGGATTCCCTGTCACTGATAGTGCCTACCACCATGGTTTTTGTGGCGGTAAAGTTGCCACGAAAACCATGGCGGTTGGTGGGGTTATAATCCCGCAGGCGAGCAAGTGACGGCCGCCAGGCTGGATACGGAAGCCTCCAGACCTACAGTCGTTACCGCCGTGGCAGTCAGTGTAATACATTGGCGGTTTGGCTAGCCAAACCACCAATGTCTTACTATGGAGAAAAGTACTGCCAGCCTGTTGGCAGTATTTTCCTCCTTATTAACACTGTCCGCCGGGGTCATAATGACCCCCATATTATTTCAACACTTATGGTGTGGGTCATTCTAAGTGCACTTCTACAGATTCTTTCATATTATGCTGGTCATATATTATAACTCATATATAGGCTTTGGTGTATGTTTTGAGTTATAGATCTGAGATCTCTTGTCTTTTTTTGGTCCTCAAGAGGCGATTAAATTAAGGAGGCCGAAACGAGTTGACCGTATGCAATGCAAGAGATTTCATGAGATGGATTATATTGTAGTTTAACATTGGACTATGGGCAAGACGTGAACCAATGAAACTGATTTGTCTTTTAGTGGGGCATACCTTTATTACTACCTCCATGTGGATGAAGGGCTTAAATAATTACAGAGCCACCGATTACATACAAAGTTTTATGAAGACACAAGAAGTAGATGAATTGTCTTCATTGTTTGTATATATTTATGTGCCTCTGTTTTTAGGTCAAACAAGCAAGCGCTCTGGCCTGTTGTGATCTCTCTGTGGGCTTTTAACCACGCCCACTGCATGCCCATCAATATCACTCGTTTGTTGCCATGCCTTTTAAAAATCCTTTGTTATCATTGGTAAATCCTTTACGTTTGTCCATCTTTGGGCAGTTTTGTTACTGCCTTGGCCATCGACCCCTGCCAATACGTTTGACTGCGAGCAAACTTCTTTTTTTTTTTGTGTCTTTCCTCCGCACTAATGCTCATGGCAGCCATAGCGCTTTGATTCTGCTTGCTTATGTCAACTATTTTACTTTTCATTTTCAATTTATGTGGCAAGAAAAGTCCAGTTAGGAATTTACAATGCTAATCAGCCGCGGCCCGTCCTTTAGGGCGAAGGGGCCATGCCCCCCCACCTTTTGCCCCTCATGAAGAGTGCCTGTCAGGCTGAGCAAAGGTCAGCCTGACAGACACTCTCCATGATCAGCTCAGGCCGCCAGGAGCGAGACATGCACGATTTGCGCAAACTCCGGCTGCCTGAGCTAAACTTTGCTGGGCTCCTATAGGCGTGACCTCCTCAGCTCAGCAGAGGTGCCTCAGTGAAGAGTCACCGATTGACTTCGACCTGGGCGCTTCAGGTTTAAGCCCAGAAGCGCCCGGGAAGAGTGCCAATCTGTGACACCTCGTCACAGAGTGGGGGGGGGTCAGAAGTCTCACTTTCTGCATGCTCGCATCTCACATATATTTTTGTCATGGATGCAATTAATAAACGTATACACATTTGGTTCAACAAGAGATTCACTGGTAATGCTGATTCGGAATAATATATCGACATTGGGTTGAATTAATTCTGTTGTTTAATTTATCCCCACTATTTAGCCGCATTCTCTGTTGTAGAATTAGCTTAATTGCATTACGAAAATACATGAACTACCACAGGTGTGTGGTGAGGAGATTATTAGCTGGTTAATTCTTGGGGTGAATATTCGATGTGAAATGGAACCTGATACTCTCCATATTAGAAAACGGTTTTGTGAAAATCACACGAGAGATCTGGGTGGAGAACAAGCTCATAACCCACAATAACCGACTGCCCCTCACTCAAACTGACCTAAGGATCCTCATAATTTGCTGTTTAAAACGTTTTACCATCCATGGTGAAACGCTTAATAAAACAGCTTGCCATTCAGGCAATTCACGCTAACTTTTATTCTCGAAGTTTTGACTAGCTGAGCAGATCAGAGCAATCAACATCTCTGCCAATCCATCAAATGTTTCAGTATTGAAGCCACCTAAAAGGATAAATAAAAAAGATGGAAAGAAATAACAAAAACAAGCAGATATATTCTTTCCGAAGTTGGTCCATTACTGAAGTTGCTTGAACAACCAAATACATGCAAAATCTCCAAAAAAATATGAGCATGCAGAAAATGATGTTCCTCACTCAATGTGAGGAACTGGATCATGTACGTAAACTCTCTTTGAATACCTAAAGTATGGATATTAATCCCTTTCCAAAATCTGTTCTCCCCTACAAGATCATAACTGCTGAACAGGGGTCCGCAAGGATGCAGATGGATGTAGGATATCTCGACAATCACCAAACTTTAAATATGGTTAATCTTGGCAAAATTAAGTCTGTGGATGATTTTGAACTACCATTTAATGTAACCTACTTAATATCTGAAACTACATTTCCTGATGATGATGGATGTGAATAGAACACATTATTAAAAAGGTCTTCATGCAATTCCTACTTTTGGAGTAATCCAGTCAAAAGACATTGTATTTGTACAACTGACGAAATACAACATTTACTAATAGATTTTTTACTGTGCGCAAATCACATTTACACCTACTGCAGTAATGACTACGATTTGGTCTTTTGTAGATGATCTGTGTCGAAATGGTCTTTATTTTCAATATCTGGGGACTTCTAGCTGTAGATGTAATACTGTTTGTTCTCCACCACGCATATTACCAGAACATATTTTAGCCTATGCCAACTGTTTACGAGTACCTTCCACAAGTGGAGTAAGATAGATTTATACTATCCATTGTACCTCCGTGGATTGGCAAGAAGTGACTGCCGCCCAACATCAACCTAGCTTATCTCACAAGCTGACATTTTATTCCTATCTCAGAGATAAAAACTTACATCCTGGAATATTGCCGTCTTATACAAACTGATAGATCGTGTTCATATAGGTTATCATGTATGTTCTAATGTAATATAATTCATTGTAGGAATGCCGCCAGATACAATAGCGAGTGTTATGAGCCACACTACTTCACCACAGAAAGCGAACGTGAATTGGCATTTGATAATAGATGGGCTGTACTGCGAGTATTTTGTGCATACCAACATGAATTAATCACTGATGAAGTTCCCCGGAAGGGACTAAACACATTAGCTGGGCTGACAATTAATGTATTATTTTCATAAAGAAGAAAGAATGGATTACATAATTTTCTATGTACCATGGTCTTTTTGAATTTACTGTTGGACTGAACTTGGATTACTTGTGATCATCATCACCAGACCAAATGAAATTGTAGTTAACGATATCAGATGCAATGACTGTTGACGATAGATATTTAGAGTGCTTCTTTCTTGTGTTTCGTAAATTTACATCCTATGTCTCTGTTTTTTTATGCTCACACACATTTCGTAGAGCTAGATGAGATGAGGTGTTTGATTCTCCATTGACATAACTGTTTCTAGCAGAAGAGGAAAATGTTTTCTTAATTGAGCTCTAAAGTTACAATTTGGCAATTATGAATGGCAGTGTATGGGGGAGATACCGTGTGCTCGATGTCGTGATCTATCAGAGTCTATTATTATGATTTTTGTAGAACCAGTATAGCGATGCTTTATTATTTAAAGTATACAAAATGATGTGCCCCCAAGCGATTACCAGTGTCTGAGATTAATTCACGGATCCCATTAATCACCTTGTTGTTGTTGCAGTTGCCCCCCTAAGTGCAGCGGTTATGCCCAGACATGGGTCTCATGCTCACTGTGCCCCTGGATTCAAGCTATATCTGGCTGATGAGCCCTAATTAAGGCAAAACCAGTTCTAGGTTGCTCTTATTCCGGTTCATGGAGGGCCGGGCCTGGCAGTTTGGGATGGACTGTTCTCATTGGAGCAGGCAAAGACTGATTTGCATACAGCTGTGTCAAAACTGAGGTGGCATGGTGGGTGAAAAACGTGGACATGGATGCAGCCTGAAGGATTGCAAGTGGCTGACCATTCCATCCACAAACTTGTTGCTGCTTTTTTAAAGGTCTGACAGGTTAAGTGACCACGACTCAATTGATTTAACCATGCCATGCAACTGAACATTCACCCAGTTGTCAAACTTAAACAAATGTAGATGTGAACTTATATTTTATATTGTATCTTCAAATGGGATGAACATTCAACATATAAAGTGGACCAATCATTAACTCTTTTTCTAAACATTAAAGACCTGATGTAAATAGAATGCATTCACTAAAAGTGGTCGTAATTTGCTTTGCAACTTTTACCAAATGCGTTTGTATTTCGTGAACTGACCTATGTACCAATAGGCACGTTTACAAAATACTGAATCGTATTAGGATCCAATTCAACCTACCTCATTATTATTAATGAGGTAGGTTACAAATTGCATCTCACTATGATTTGTTACAAGAGTTGTAGCTCTTCTGGAGTCTATACCATTACACAAAAAGAAAGGGAGAAATGGACTTGCTCCTCTCCCTGACAAATTATTTCTATAAAACCAATGACAGTGAGTACTCTACCACAAATGTAGGTAACTCGGTAAATAACCTTATTTCCTCCCCAGTACCGTTGGTATACAGCCCTTTTTACAAAAAGACCCCCTCACCCACCAACCTTGTTGGTGGCATGCTTCATCATCAGGGTCTCACCCCTGTTGCCTAGAGCATGCATGGATCTACAATCTTAGAGTTCCACACTATATTGCCCAGTCATATGGGGGTTGGTGGCACACACAACATATGTGAAACAACGTTGTCCAAGTTCACATTCCAGTTTGCAAGACCAAGCAACATACTTTTTTATATGTTTGATCACCGCATCATGGAGTCTCCAGTGGGGCGTGCCCTGTAGTCATACACTATTGGGACACAATACAAAGACGTTATGCACTCTGAACCATCTTGGCTCTCGTGCAACTCACATCATTAACCTGAATAGCCCACCTATCCCACTTACTTCGTCAAGAGTGGACTCCTGCCGGTTCACCTATTCATATCCTTGGAGCACCGTATGCACCCATTTTTGCACACTGTACTGAATTAAATAGCCAGTGAACCCGTGCTCACTAGCTCCGTGTTGTGGCGGGTGATGTAATTCACTACTACGTAACCATCCTCCAATTGTCTGAGAATTTTCCTACGTAGCCTCGGCAATGATGTGGGCTGTACCTGCCCACTGTAGTCCATGGCAACAGGAGAGTGTAACATTGGCACCTGTTCACAAAACCATGTGCTTTACTTTCCATGGCTTCGGCATGGCTTGACTCGCCCACCCCTAGTGAAGGAAAAACGATGTGATCCTGTGCCCTATGTATCACCCAACATAGTGGCCTGGTATGTACATTTTTACATGTGGAAATCGAAGCCCTCAAGGCCCCTTATCTTTCTCAAAGGTACATTTTTTTTGGTGTGATGTTTCTTTAACTGTGTCATAAGGGAGAATCAGTGCCGGCTGAATCCAACCACTAATATATGTTACATGGTTACAACTGTATACTATTCCAGGGGATATTTTAATTGATGCCTATTTTGTGTGTGGAGAGGTGGTATATCCAGCGCTGTTCTTTCTAAAAAAACCGTCTCTCCAACAAGCTGTGTTTACCATCTAACTGTTCTGTAATCACCCATTTCAAGTCATGTGTGGTGTATCCTTCCTTCAGGAAGTGGTCAGTTAATTTTGATGTATTTCTCCTGCATCTAACATTGCTGTGGTGTTCACATATATGTGTCCTGTTCTTCCTGTTACTCATCCCCATATATCGAAGATTGAATGGGTGATCGGGTACACCACATTGGCAGAATTACAGTTAGTCTGTCTCCTCAATGTCCAAAGTTTTCCTGTCTTTAAGTCTAGTGTTTTGGTAGTATATGTCAAGTGGCAAACACTACAATTCCAAAATGCAAAGTGTCCTACCACATTTGGTACCCCCCAATTATCCCTTGTAGTGGTTTTTGTGTCCTTATTGTTCCTCATTTGGGTGAAGATAGCAGGCTATCCCTGAGGCTAGTGGCCCTCTTGAATGAAAAAGGTGTTTTTTTCCCAATTCTGTTTACCAGTATTCAATATGCCCCAATGTTTATTGATGTCCTTTTTTAATTGATTTGAAATGACACCATAGGTGGTAACACACGTAAGTGGAATTGAGGAGTGGTCGTGTCTGTTTTATTCTAGCCGTGACTCTCTGGTTTGGCTCCTAGGTCTTTTTTGTGCTTTTCGCATGACCAGTTCTGTGTACTAAGTCTTTCTGTCAGAGCTTTAGCTTGGGATTTGAAGTCAGTGACTTTAGTACAATTTCTTTGCAATCTGAGGAACTGTCCATAGGGCACGTTCTCCTTCAATGGACGAGGAAGAAAACTATCCAACCTCAGTAAGGTGTTTTTATCCATTGGTTTTTGAAAAGTCTTTGGCCCTCATTACAACCCTGGCGGTAAATCCCGCTTTCCATCGCGCTGAAGACCGTCAAAAAACGTTGCGGCGGTGGAAATCCGCTACAGGTATTACGACCCACATCTCGGAATCCGCCACAATACAGACACCCACACAAGTCCGCCACACCAAAGGTCAGTGATAAACAGGCGATACCAAAACCAACACCGTCACGCCAACAAGAATACGCCCACACAATCACGACCCACGAATCGACGCAGTGGACTTTCAACGACAGTAATCCATTGGCGGTACACACCGCCGCGCTCAAAATACACACACACTTACAAAACACAACTACATTGGACAATTCGAAATACACACACCTGATACACATACACACACCACACCCACACACCCAATCCCATATAAAGCACACACCCACATTAGCCACACACCCTTACAACCAAAAATTTGGAAGAAGGCCAGAGAGATTAGCTAACACAACACCAGCATCCACAGACACATAACACCATCACATATACAACATCCACGCACCTCAAACAACACACACCAACACATCCCCTCACACATCACAACAGATAGCAGCTCACACATCACCTACACCACATCATGGCACCTAAAGACACCACAGGTTTTCAGAGGAGGAGCTCAGGGTCATGGTGGAGGAAATCATCCAGGTAGAGCCACAGCTATTGCAAGGAAGATGGAGCTATGGCGGAGAATCGTTGACAGGGTCAACGCAGTGGGACAGCATCCAAGAACACAGGATGACATCAGGAAGAGGTGGAACGACCTACGGGGGAAGGTGGGTTCCGTGGTATCCAGACACCAGATTGCTGTACAGGCAACAACATGGGAGGAGCAAGTTTTGGCGATCATGCATCCTGAGGGCCTCGCAGGAGTAGCAGGAGGACTGGACAGTGGTAAGTCATATCTTTACTACTTTCATCCCCCACCCCAACTGCATGCCATCACATACTCCCACTCCTACCCTCACCCCCATCACACCATCAACTCCATATGTCCCACTATCACAACCCACACATCTCAATACCAAGGCCCTGCATGCAACACCTATGCATGGACCACCGTCACCAAAGCATGCCCAGTACAGAAACCCACACAGACCCCAAAACAATTCTCACAAAAGGGCTAAAACAATGACGCAAGCACAGGAGTAGAGGGTACCTCACCCAATGCACAAGATGGTACACACAGATATTAAAATGATGCATTTACACCCCAACAGGACCCCTCCCCAAAGTCACCGGACAGGAGGTGCCAGACATATCCAGTCCCCCCACAGAAGAGGCCCACAGTGATGACAGCAGCTCTGCACGCCTGGATCAAGATGACCAGCCCGGCCCATCAGGGACCTCGGGACAGTCGGTTCCCCTGACACAGTCCCAAACCACCACAGATCCTCCCCCCTCAGAAAACACCAGCACAGCACCCACCCAGCGGGCCCATCCCTCTGTCCCCAGGACACGCCAGCAGTGTGTCCATCACTACAGGGACCCCAGGCAAACCCACCAACCCAAGACAATCAGGGACCTGGGGTCAGTGCCAGTGGGCACACGGTTCAGGGGACAGAGGCACAGGATAACAGGGAAGCTGGGAGGACTGCTGTGCGACAGGGGGAGGACAGGCCCAGGGAACCCACTCTCCAGGAGGCACTCTCCAACATCATGGGAGCATACCACCATTCCCAGGAGGCCATGGGCACGGTACTGGCCAAGTTTCAGGAGTCCCAGCGGCTGCAGGAGGAACACTACCTGGGGATCAGGGAGGACTTGAAGTCCATTAACACCACCATGGTCACCATTGCAGGGGTGCTGGCAGACTTTGTCAACACCATAAGGGACACGTGGCACACAAACGGGCCCCTGACACTAGCCTGGACGATGAACAGCCCTCCACCTCCGCCGGCGCTAATGGACAGGAGGCACCGCCACAGGACCAACAGGCCACTCAGCACCCCACCCCCTGCAGAAGGAGTACCACCCCGCAAACAGTCCCTGAGATCCAGGAACAAGACAGAGAACATTGCCAAGACCCCGCCAGGAAATGAGACTCTCCTGAATGTCACCCTTCTGTCCCACTTTGTCACCCTGTCCACCTTAAACTGCCATAGCTCCATTTCCTATGCCCCATTGGACAATGCACCTGTGAGACCAAGAGACTGGACTCTGCCATGGACATTCCTCCACCATCACCCCAACCCATTTCACACACCCCTCCACTTATTTGCACAGAAATAAACACACTTGAATCACAAAACAATCTGGAGTCAGTCTGTGCTTTCACAAATGTGTAATTGCAAAATCTCTGGAATGTAGCAATGTCAATGTACTTGTTCACATACCAATGTTACACAGCTGTAGGCCAGGAGTAAACATAGCAGAGGGGACAAATTGGGACCCAGATCTGTGAAATGGAGAGGCAAAGTGACAAGTCAGGGTCCATACACTGAGTGAAAAAGCCAGACTTATGCTAAGTCCTACAATAGTATGAGATGTGGGAAGCAGTTCCATCTTCTTACCTGTGTCTCACTGGAAGTAATGCATGATGGTGTTGTTTCGGTTGTCTACATCTTCTTCTGCCTCCTCTTCTTCACTGTCCACAGGCTCCACAGCTCCCACAAGACCACCATCATGCCCATCCTCCTGCAGAAAAGGCACCTGGCGTCACAAAGCCAGGTTGTGCAACATACAGCAGGCCACGATGATCTGGCACACCTTCTTCGGTGAGTAGTATAGGAATCCACCTGTCAGATGGAGGCACCGGAATCTGGTCTTCAGGAGGCCGAATGTGCGCTCGATTATCCTCCTAGTTCGCCCATGTGCCTCATTGTAGCGTTCCTCTGCCCTTGTCCTGGGATTCCTCACTGGGGTCAGTAGCCATGACAGGTTGGGGTAACCAGAGTCGCCTGCAAATATCGAGGGACAACTGTTAGACATCCTCCAAACATTAGGTAATCTCCCATACCCAGACAGCAAATGAAACTGTGTGGGGACTTTAGGCTCACCTATTAGCCACACACGGTGCCTCAGGAGTTGCCCCATCACATAAGGGATGCTGCTATTTCTCAAAATGTAAGCGTCATGCACTGAGCCAGGATACTTGGCATTCACATGGGAGATGTACTGGTCTGCCACACACACCATCTGCACATTCAGTGAATGGTAGCTTTTCCGGTTTCTGTACACCTGTTCATTCCTGTGGGGGGGGGGGGTGAAATGCCACATGTATACCATCAATGGCACCAATGATGTTGGGGATATGTCCCAGGGCATAGAAGTCACCTTTCACTGTAGGCAAATCCTCCACTTGAGGGAAAACAATGTAGCTGCGAATGTATTGCAGCAGGGTAGACAACACTCTGGACAACACGTTAGAGAACATTGGCTGGGACATCCCGGATGCCATGGCCACTGTTTTTTTAAAAGACCCACTGGCCAGGAAATGGAGTACAGACAGGACCTGCACTACAGGGGGTATTCCTATGGGATGGCGGATAACTGAAATCAGGTCTGACTCCAACTGGGCACACAGTTCCTGGATTGTAGCACAATCAAGTCTGTAAGTGATAATTATGTGTCTCTCTTCCATTGTCGACCGGTCCAACAGGGGTTTGTCTACCAGAGGATGTTGCCATCTCATCATGCCCCAGCGGAAGTGTCCTATGGAGGAGAACGGTGAGCAGTGGGTAATACAACACTTAGGAATCATAATGTATTTTTGCAAAAATGTTACAATTTCTCGATGTGCCTTTGTCTGTCCGTATTCCTGGCCTAAATAGGTGTGACGGAGTTATTTGGGCTGCCATGTGGCCCCCTGAAATGGCAGCTGCCTGACCTGTAAGGTGGGACAAGGGGAAATGATGTAACTGCACTGGTTTTGTACACTGTCGCGGTTAGCGGTCGAAGACCGCGGCACAATTCAGCATTGGTTAACATTGGGCCCTATGGGTTGCAGGAGCCAATGATGATGTACGCCGGCGGTGACGGTACGCACCGCTGCGGACGTGGCCGCCATTTTCTAAATGTTTACTCACTTGATACCTGACCTTCAACAGGAGAGGGCCTACACTGTAAGTGCTGCTGTGACCTGTGTCTGGAAGCGACGATGGGTACAGTGTCTGGGGAAAGGGCCCTTGCCTTCACTTCAGAGGAGTTGGAGAAACTAGTGGATGGGGTCCTCTCCCAGTACACGCAACTGTACGGTCCTCCAGACAAACAGGTGAGTACACTGTGAGCATGGTGGATGGAACATGATTGTATGGAGTGTTGTGGATGGAAGAGGGAGGGGAGGGGGACAGGCTAGCATGTGAGGATAGTGTGTGTGTGTGTATGTATGTGTGGGCCAGGGTGGGAGGTTTTTAGGCAATGTGTGAGAAGAACTGTACGGGATAGTAACATCCATTATAACTTCACTTTTCCTCTAGGTCAGTGCCCACCAGAAGAAGGGTATTTGGCGTGCCATCGCCCAGGAAGTGCGGACCCTGGGAGTCTACCATAGACGGAGCACCCACTGCTGGAAAAGATGGGAGGACCTGCACCGCATGAGCAAGAAGACGGTGGAGGCCCATCTGGGGATGGCCTCCCAACGTGGAAGGGGTGCCCGTCGCACCATGACCCCCCTGATGTACCGGATCCTGGCAGTGGCATATCCGGAGTTGGATGGGCACTTGAGGGCCTCACAGCAGCCACAAGGGGGTGAGTACACTCTCATTCAGCTGACTCTGCGTGCTTGACGAGGTGTCTGGGTGGGGGTGGTGGCCTGTGGGTTCCCCTAGGCAAGGGCATACGTGCAAAGGTAGATCCATTGTTTTGCAGCCTCATTCCCAGTCCAAACCCAAAAGTGGTATTTGTCCTCCACACCTAGTCAGGCTCCCATGGGTGCCAGCTGTGCATGAAATGGGTCTAGACAGAGTCCCCCTTGGGCATTTGCTTTTCCCCAGCAGTGTTAGTGCATGGCTCAGTGCATAGGTCTGCTCCCTGTGTGTTGTGTTCGCCAACGGTAGTGGTGTTGCATACACTGACCATGTGTATCTTCTGTCTTCCCCCCTCTTTTTGTTTTGTAACCCTGTTCTTGCGTGCATTAGCATAATCTGGCTGAGGAGCAGTGGCACCGGAGCAGGAGGGCGCTGCATCCCACATGGCCCTGGAGGGTGAAGAAACGTAGTCTGAAGGCACCGGTGGGACAGAGGGCGAGGAGAGCTCCACGACGGGGACAGGAGCATACACCAGTGACAGCGACTCCTCCTCTGATGTGAGCTCCCTTGCAGTGGCGGGCACCTCTGTGCCCACCGCATCAACAGATACAGTCGCCACCCCCCCTACCAGCACCGCCCTCCCAGCAGCCCCTCAGCATGTTTCCCATGCCCACTCACCCAGGAGGGTGGGAATCTCCTTTGCCCCAGACACCTCAGGCCCTGCCCCAGTCAGCCCTGCTGCCCTCAGTGAGGAGGCTATTGACCTCCTGAGATCCCTCACTGTTGGGTAATCTACCATTTTGAATGCCATCCAGGGTGTTGAGAGGCATTTGCAGCAAACAAATGCATACCTGGAGGGCATTCATTCTGGGCAGGCGGCCCAAAGGGAGCATTTCAGGCTCTGGCCTCAGCACTGATGGCAGCCATTGTCCCTGTGTCCAGCCTCCCCCCTCCAACTTCCTCCACCCAGACCCAATCCCCTGTACCTCAGCCTATCCCAAGCACACCATGAGACCAGCATGCACACTCATCAACACACAAGAGTGGATATGGCAAACATAAGCACCACACATTCCACAGGCACTCACACAAGCACCATCCCCATGCAGACACACCAACATTTACTGCCTCCACTGTGTCCCCCTCCTCCACGTCCTCCCTCCCTGTCTCGTCTTCACTCACACCTGCATGCACTACATCCGCAGCCACTACCTCCATCACCAGCACGCCCATCACCACACACCGCTCACACAAGCACACAAAGCTCACTGACCACCCCCACTACCATTCACACATCCCCTGTGTCCTCTCCCAGTGTGTCTGCGAGCCCACCTGCCAAAGTACACAAACGCAGACACACACCCACCCAACAGCCATCCACCTCACAACAGCCTCCACCCAAATTCAGCAAACGTACACCTCCTACAACCACTACCTCTTCCTCCACTCCCAAACCCCCTCCATCTTCCCGTCCCAGTGTGTCTAAGAAACCTTTCCTGGCTAACATTGACCTCTTCCCTACACCTCCCCCCGTCCTTTCCCTTGGGCCAGGCTTTCCAGGTCCCAGCCCAGCACCTCAGCCACCAAATCCCCAAGCACTGTGGTCCCAGCAACTCCAGTCTCATCGCAGGCGCCACCCATCAGGGCTGCCAGTGTGCCACCAAGCGAGGCCAAGGAGCAGGCCATTCCACCACCTGCAAGGTGAAGAAGGTGCCCACATGCCGGAGGGAGAAGCCGCACCTAACAGCAAGCAAGGGCTCCTCCAAACCAAAAGGCGACAGTGGCAAGACACCAGCAGCAACATCAAAGGTGGGGAAGGGACACAAGCCGAAGAGCAGGTCAGGACAGTGCACGGTGGCTACGACTGAGGGACCAGGGTCACCTCTTCTGTCAACCACTACACCAACCTGTACTGCTGTGGACACCGCCACCTGCACCGCCACCAGCACTACCACCTTCACGTCTGCTGCCTCAGCAACAGTCCCCAGCATCATCCCCAGTGGGCAGCCATCCAAGGCTGCAAGAGACGTCCTACTGTGTCCCTCAACATGTGCAGACACATCCACCACCGCCAGCATCTCCGCCACCAACACCGCCGCAACCACCGCCACCAGCCCCGCGACGTGCTCAGACAGTGCCACCACAGCTGACATGGCAATCATCCCCAGTGGGCAGCAGTCCGAAGCCGCAGGAGATGTCCTGGACCCTGCCCAGCGTCCATGAGGCATGACTCTCAGCACTGTTTGTACCTGCAGGTGGCAGGCGAAGTTGCAGCAGGGTGGAGTGTGTCTCTGCATCCATGGCGTATCATGCTACCTGTTCCCAGGCAATCTCGTGGCACACAAACCCATGTGAGGGAATGGGACCTGCCACACTGCATGTGAAGCACTCTGGGCACCAAGCCCCCTCCAGAACCAGTGGAGAGATCCATCCACTACCTCAGTCCTTGGCAGGATGAAGCACTCTGGGCACAAAGCCCACTCCAGAACCAGCGGAGAGATACATCCACTACCTCAGTCCTTGGCAGGATGAAGCACTCTGGGCACCAAGCCCCCTCCAGAACCAGTGGAGAGATACATCCACTACCTCAGTCCTTGGCAGGATGAAGCACTCTGGGCACAAAGCCCACTCCAGAACCAGTGGAGACTGTTATCCACTTAAGAGACTGTGGCTTTGCACTCCCCAGGATAGAGCAGTGGGCAAACCACCAAATGGAAAGACTTGAGAGACTGTGGCTTTGCACTCCCCAGGATACAGCAGTGGGGAAACCACCCACTGGAAAGACTTGAGAGACTGTGACTTTGCACTCCCCAGGATACAGCAGTGGGCAAACCACCCACTGGAAAGACTTGTGAGACTGCGGCTTTGCACTCCCCAGGACCAATCAGTAGGCATGGAGCCTCCTTGTGGTGCAGTGGCGTTGTGTGTTCATCCGGCTGAGGTGCCTGTTTCATTTCGATCTGATGTCCCTGCAGTGTTCTCTCCGTTTCGAGTCAGGCATCTTGTGTGGGCTTCGCCCATTCATTTTGGGACACTGATCCATGGACGATGTTTGATTAATATATGGACTTGTGTAGTTGGTGTACTTATTTGTATATACTGATTTTTGACATTGCACTATCTGATACTTAATAGATTACACTCGTTACAATCATTTCCTTTTGTCCTTGCATTCTTCCAGTGGGTGAGGGGGTGTATATGTAATGTTGCTGCATGTATTTGTGTGTATGGTGTTGTGGGTGGGGGTATTGCGTGTTGCGTGTGAGTGTCAATCTCTTTTCCTTCCTACCCTCCCCTGTGTTGTAGGTGCAGTACTCAGCGTGGTCGCCGACGGCGTCTTTCCTGCTCCTGATACAGAAGGAGGAAGACCAGCATGGGCAGGACATGTAGTTCGGGCTCTATGGTGTCCTGGTTCCTCGTTGGGTGTCGAGAGGTGAGTGGTTTCTGTTCCAATTCCTGTTTCCGCCATGCTTTTGATAGCGTTGGTACCGCCCCGGAAAAGGTGGCAGATAGGCCTCTTGTAATAGTGTGGGCGGTATTTTGGCCTCCGCCTGTCTGTTGGCGGTGACCGCCGCAGTGTTTGTTTCTACCGTCGTGGCGGTCGGAGTGTTAAAGTGGCTGTCTATGTTGGCGGTTTCCGCCATGGTCGTGATTCCATATTTTTTCCGCCGGGCTGTTGGCGGTATTACTGCTTCTTTATCACCGACCGCAGGGTTGTAATGAGGGCCTTAGTATGCAGTCTTCCTTGCAAAGACTGTCACGCCTAAAAAAGGAATAGGCTCCCTGCTGAGTGTGTGGGTAAATGTGAGATTATGGTCACAAGAGTTAATCCATGGTAGGAAAGGGTTGACTGATTCATCATCCCCTCCCCAGATGATAAGATTATCATCATTGTAATGTTTCCATAAGATGATGTTTTATCTGAATGGGTTGTTGTCATTTAGAATATGTTTGATTTCAAAATTATACGCATAGAGACCAGCCACACTACAGGGTGGGTGTAGGTGTCCTGTTCTTATGAATTTTAGGGAGGGTGTAGAAATATTGGATCTTGGGATCAGTCGATATTAGAAATTCAGCCTCCTTTTTGGAGACGTGTTTCTCTGCCTCTGCCCCTTTTACCAGGTGTTTAATCTATATTTCTAGCTGGAGAGTGGGATTGGATGCAAATATTTCATAATTCTTTCTATCACTCAGACTGCGATGGCATTCCAAGTCATAGTCCCCTTTATTTTGAATCACTAATCCTCCTCCCTTATCGGCAGGCTTCATAATGATCCTGTTATCTTTCTTGAGTTCCTCTGGGGCCACCTTCTCTTCCATACTCATGTTCTGAAAAATCTCTGTGTCACATCAATGGTTTCAACTGGATTAAAAACTGCCTGTTCAAATGTCAGTATCTCAACAGGAATAGTACTCAGGGCAGACAAAAGGTAGATCTCACTATTAAATCTGGATCCCCAATTTTATTGTTTCAGTGGTTCCATTTTTTTCACAAAATGCCGTTACCCTCAATCTTTTAAAGAATTCTACTAGCTCACAGTGTAACTGAAACCTGCCCAGGAGGGCTGTCGGAACAAAACCTAGCCCTGTGTTCAAAACTAGTTGTTTTGGTTTGTTATGTTGTCTGCCCCCGACTTGTGCTTGGGATCGGTTCCTTTGTCATGCTCCTTGTGTGCATCCCTGTTGCTTGACTTTCCCAGTGTACCTGATTCTTTTTTCTTCTTCTTCCCCTGCTTCTGCCACCTCTCAAAAAAAAGGAAATCTCTGATCTGAGACAAAACGTTGTGATGGGGCTTGCTGGAAAAGAGGACCCCACTCAAAGGACTGATGGGGTTGGGCTGGAGGATAGTGCTGTTGTGGGAGTCTTAATGGGGTATTTTGTGGGGGAAGACCGGCCAATTCCTATTCCTACTTCTTCCCTTAAGTCTGCTTACTTTTCTTCCCTACTTGACCAGTTGTCATTGTCTGAATACCTCCTGTCCATAGTCATCGAATCAGAGGTTTCACTCCCATTGTCATTGGACCTATAGTCATGTGCCGAATAGGGTATGTTTTTCTAAATTTGATTTTTTTAGATCTTTCTGAAACTTTTGAATTTTTGACTGGCTTGGGTTATCTTTGTATTCTGCCATTTCCTTATCTCAACCAATTTCTTCTTTTAAAAGAACAGAGTAGTTTTGAAGTGGTTCTCTGTCATCTGGATTTCAATAAACATAGTCTCTGATAACCGTATGTCTGTTTTTGTAATCAGGACTAGCCAGTCTCTTGAACAGAACCAAGCTATCTGTATCAAATCTTTTCTGAAAGACTTGCCTTCCAGAAAGATCCGAGGTGCATTGGTTAACTTGGGAACTACCCAGAGTTCTCTCTTCTTTTTTGTATAATTTATGCGTCACTCTAGCCCTCAAAGGGATTTGTTTTGATATATGTTTTGATATATGTATATATATGCTAGAGTGATGCATAAATTATACAAAAAAGAAGACAGAACTCTGGGTAGTTCCCAAGTTTAAGTGGAGAGCAGCTCCAATAAGGAGCACCCTGCATCACCAGTGACACTCTAGATGGGGGATTACTGTCCAATCAATTAATAAACCCAGTAGCGGATGCCTCAGATCTTGCAGCACATGGGTATTCGAATAGCATCTGTGCTATAAGGTCTTCTTTGCTTCGTTTAACTGGCCTAAAATCCGAGGCCCAATATATAATCATGAACTTACCATTTATAGGCAACTCATTGTTTGTTTCCTGTGCAGACAATGAAGTGTCCAAAATGAAAGCTGAACTGGATACTCTTAAGGCAGTAGGCTTCAAGATGAAATAATAACATAGAAGGTACAAACCTTGTGATAGACGGTTTTACCAACAGAGGGTTCATTCCTCTCACTGGGTTCAAAGCCAGCAGCAACAGACCTGGACCCACTATCATTCTCACAAACCAGCCAGAGAAGGAGGATCTCAAAGTCAACTGGCACCCTCTACAAACACACCTGGCAAACATTGAGTCCTCACTTCCCCCTTCTCCGTTATCTGCTATGGTGGGGGAATTATCACAAAACACCCGGAAGAGTGGCACACAATCACAAGAGACAAGTGGTTCTTAAATATTGTTCAAAATAGTTACTCACTTCATTTCAAATGCCCTCCGCTGCTGTCCCACGTACAAAAATGTCATGTCATAAGCAAAGCTTCTTATAAAAAGAAGTTACAAGCCTACTGTAAAAAGAGTCCATCATGGAAGTCTCTCTTTCCCAGACAGGATTAGGAATTTATTCTTGCTATTTCCTGGTAAGGACAAAAGTCCCAAAAAAAGAATTCAGACCTATTCTGGACTTGAGAGTACTGAACAAATCCATACTCAAAGAGAAGTTCAGAATGTTAGCTTTTCACCAGATCTATCCACAACTACATCAGGGGGGCTGGATGTGCTCTACAGAGCTCCAGGAAACCTATTTCCACATCCCGATTGCCATGAAATACCAGACGTTTTTATGCTTCAAAGTGGCATCAAAACATTACCAATACAAAGTAGTATAATTCAGCCTCCGATTAGCTCCTCAAACATTCCCAAAATGCATGGATGTGGTCTGTGAGCAGCATCTTTAGGGGAGAGAGAAAATATTTGTCTAACCTTACCTAGACGATTGGCTTATAGAAAGTGCATCCCAGTTACAGACAAAATAGCATTACCAAATCTGTATTGCCATACTGCAGAATATGGGACTACAGAACACCTTCAAAAAGACTGGACCAGTCCCAATCCTCAATTGTTTTTTCATGACAAATTTTAATAAGTTTCATGGTAACAAATAGGCCAGGCAGGCCGACAGGTATGCAAGAAGATAAAATGATCTGCTGTGAACATAGAAACATAAAAAGTGCACAGAAGAACTACCCTCCTCTGCCCGCCACCCAACCATGTGCATTATCATTTATTCATACCTTTTGCCTCCCAACCGCCTGTCCATATTCTCTAATCTCATCATATAATAATGAATACTCTGTGGAGACACGTTGCAGAGCAATCCTTCGGTAGTCTGCCCAGCACTGCCAGATCTTATTATGCTTTTGAGGTAAACCTTTGCTTGATAAACCACCACTTCCAAACCCATGCAGTGATCTAGACCCCCTTTCCACATTGTCAGGGAAGGGAGGACACTCCACCATTCACTTCCTAGCTATGTCCCTTTTCGCCAAGGTCAGCCCTTGAGATAGGAGTGCTCTTTTGTACCTATTGCCCCTATAGCACGGTCTGGTGCGCCTAAGGCAAGCCCATCTGCGCTCGTCCGCGCCAGACCGTGCCAAGAGCCAAGAAACTCTGAATTAAACATTGCTGAGAAGGTAATTATTAAATACACCAAAGAGGCATTGCTTTCTATGAATAATAAGTCTCAAAGTCTGTGTGCTCAGATTATAGATCTTAGTTGTAGGGTATATAGGTGACCTGCATGTGATTGGTCCCTCCAACTCTGTACTGATCTACAAAAGACTAAGGAGTGTTACAAACTTCCTATTTTTTTAGCCAATTGCCGCTCTTTAGGGGCTCATATAACAGACATCCACCTTCTTTCGGAACAAATAAAACCAATGGCTCTATTTTTAACGGAAACATGGTTGGATGAAAGTTCTGCTCCAGACATTGTGATGGCACTACCTACTGGCTATAAACTTAGCAGAATTGACAGGCCTAATAGAGGGGGCGGTATTGCAGTTGTTTATATATAGATATATGCATGGTCACAACAACTCCTACACTGATTAAAGGCTGTGAGAGCATGTTTTTCTCTATTAGTGCGAACCCTCATCATACCCTGTCTGGTGTTTTGGTCTATCGTCCACCGGGCCCTATGGGAGACTTTATGGCCTCACTGGCAGAGAATATTTCACAACTAGCATGTACTAAATCAAATTTTATACTGCTTGGGGATTTTAACTTACATGCAGAAAATGCTGATAATGTCTCTGCAAAGATGCTAATAGCAGACATGAAGGCTGTGACCTAATACAGTTAATTCAAGGTCCCACGCATAACAAAGGTCACACTTTTGATCCTGTATTCTCTAACGTTTCAGGATTAGAATTTCTATCATCCCGTCCGCTAGCATGGTCTGATCACTACTTGCTAGAACTAAAATTAACCTTTCCTCGTCATAAGATCATAAGTGCCAGGACCCCCCAATGCAAAAGAAAATGCCACAAATTAAATGCCACTGAGTTTATTGACTCGCTGCAATAAAATAGATCAGAAAATATAAATAAAAATAATATAACAGACTTGACACATTCTTTTAATAAATGGATTAGTGATATCCTGGATGAACTCCTTCTAGAAAGCGGCCACGGAAGAAGTCTTCCCCATGGTTCACCTCAAGCTTACTTGAGAAGAAAAGAGAATGTAGGAAGCAAGAGAGGAAATGGAGGCAAACGCAAGATGACTCCATGAAAAAGGAATATAAGAATTTGATTCAAGTCTATCATACTGAAATTAAAAATGCACAGGCTAAATATTACTCTTCAAGAATTGAAGCAGCAGCCAACTCTCCAAAGGAGATCTTTAAGGCTTTAAAAGATCTTACCCACCCCTCTGAGGAGTCAGAAATTATGGACTCCCCGCAGCAACATGTTGATGATCTTGCAATTTTTTTTCATGAAAAGATTCAGGATATTTATGTATCCTTTTCTAATACTCCAAAAGGAGACTACTCCATCAGGGATCAGGGGGGTAGGGAGATTATTCTAACAAACTTTACTCCTATTAGTACGGATACAGTAACAAAATTACTGGGATCCATTAAATCAGGCTCTCCTTTGGACCCTGCAACTCCTCAGATTCTCTTCATGGGAGTACCAGTGTTAGGTCCGGTAATTACAAGTCTTATTAATGTTTCACTATCTTCTGGAGTAGTGCCAGACCTATGGAAACAAGCCATTGTTAAGCCTCTCTTAAAAAAACCTAATCTGGATTCAAAGCTATTGAATAACTACCGACCGATCTCACTGCTACCTATAATGGCTAAACTAGCAGAGAAGCATGTACATACTCAGCTCTCTGCTCTTCTGGAACAGAGAAAGATCTTACATCCCACACAGATGGGTTTTAGGCCATTGCATGGACAGAGACCGCACTGATCGATATTACGGAGGAAGCAAAAAAGAGGATGGACAAAGGAATTGAAACAGCCATCATCCTCCTAGATATGAGTGTGGCATTCGATACGGTTGACCTAAACATTCTTAAAGATAGAATGCGGGGGATTGGAATCTCTGGAGTAGCCTTAGATTGGATCCTATCATTTACTCATGGAAGATCCTTCCAGGTGTTGGACAGATCTTGTACATCCAAACGTATCATAAGCAGCTGTGGAGTCCTACAGGGTTCTGCCCTGAGCCCTCTGCTTTTTAATATCTATATGCTGCCATTAGCGGAGATTGTTGAGTCATTTGGTCTGAACTTAGTATCATATGCAGATGATACTCAACTTATTGTCTCTCTCTCCAACACACAACCGGATCTGGGGACAGCATTAGGTCCTTGCATAAAAGCAGTTGCTGTATGGATGTTGGGAAGTAAATTGAAGTTCAATGATGGAAAAACTGAGGTTATGTTCTTTGGGCAAACAGAAAACTCATTAGCTAATCCAATTATAACAACAGGAGTGGCCACTCTCCTGCCCCTCTAAAGACCTTATAAAAAGTCTCGGGTATGGTTGGACCCCCAACTCTCAATGTTGCAACACGCCAAAAGAGTAGCTGGAACTTCCTTTGCTCCGCTTAGGACTTTGAGGAAGGTTTTAGCAATCCTGCCTTTTCTAGCCAGAAGATTGGTTATTCAGGCATCAATAGGATCGTGCCTTGATTATGGCAATGCTCTGTTTATACGTAATACAAAGACTACAGAGGGTGCAAAATGCAGCCGCACAAGTGCTTTTAAAAACACCCAAGCAACAATCCATACGGACCGGAATCTCCTCCTTACATTGGCTCCCAGTAGCCAAAAGGATTCAATTCAAGGCATTATGCCATATTCATAGAGCCTTATACAACCAAGGCCCTGAAATACTCAAAACACTGGCCTCTTTTTACACACCAGGCAGACCTCTCAGATCCTCCTCAGCTATGTTAGTCACAGTTCCAACAGTAAAGAAAGCAAGATGGGGAGGAAGGTCGTTGTCATATCAAGGTGCTATACTCTGGAATAGTCTTCCTCTTAATATTAGATTAAGTTCTCAAGAGATCCCCTTTAGGAAGGCCCTAAAATCCTGGTTATTTAGAGCGTGATTTCCTATGCGGTTATGAACAGTGACGAATCTGCGTTGCAGTATAAGCGCAACGAGGCCCCTGGGCAGTTTAGGCGCTATATAAGCAATTTTAACATAACATAACATCCTCCTTAATGTGCAAAAGGGCCAATTTCAGGGTCACCCAGGAGAGCACTCCACTCAGACAGATCACACCATCCCTAAATGTATGCAAGACAGAGCATTTCCAGACCATGTGGGTGAAGGAATTCCCTCCATTTGATAATGTAGGCACAGTGAAGAAACATCCATCCCCATGCACCATAGTCGGTATCTAGTGTAGTATATCCTATGAAGGTATTTAAGCTGTATGAGCCGCAGACCCACCAAGACGGCCACTTCCCAAGGTGATCTGAGCGCATCATCATGGAGAGCACAAAGATCAGCTTCCCAGGCCACATGGAGGGCTGATAATGTGTGAGGGCCAATAGTGCAACACCCATAAGGCTGAAAGTGCTTTATCCCCCCCCCACCCCCGATCTGTTGCTGTGGGCAGGGCTGACTGTGCTGGGACAGCTGTGCTGCCAGCCTGACCTGCAGTTCTGACATTGTGAAGTATTCATTTTGGCGTTTATTAGCTTTTTTTTTTTTTTTTGTCTCAGCTCAGGTGCCCACTGCCACCTGATCACCCGAGGGCAATTATTTCCCTTTCAGAGAAGATAAGGAGGTGTCAAAACAGCAGTGCGGATAAAATGTGCTGTTCTCAGAGCCACTCTCCCTACAAATACACAGCAGGTGTACTCTGCAAAACCTGCTCACTGCAATAAATGCCGGGTACTGAGCCCCAACAAATGAGCAATTTAGACTGCGTGACATGCCTTAAGGATTTTGCCCTATATGAAAATGCCTATTTTTTTATTTTATATTTTTGCAATTGTTTTATATACTCGACCTGAAGGTATTAGAATGCTTTAGATGAGCACCAGTTAGATTACACAAGGTCATGCTAATTTTTTCAGGCCCAGGTGAAAATTAACTGATTTGCCCAGAATCACAGGATGTTGAGCTGCGCTGAGACTCTAAACATGGTTCTCCAGTTTCAAAGTCAGCTGCTCTGACTGTTATGAAAGTACAACTACGTAGCATGTGAAAACATTAGTATTATAAGCAGTTTGTTTTATTAGTTTTATTTTTTTCTAGTAGTGTGAAACCCTTATAAAGTGCAAAGCCACTACATAAATGGAAAAAGTAATCTAGCATCCTAACATAAGGGGTAAGAAGTGATATATAAATGCTATCAGATAATATAGACAAAATATGCCTATGTATAGAGGTAAGCATACGTTACGCACTTTCTGCAGGACTCTAAAGTCCCCGCGACATGAGTTTGATTTCCAGCAGGCTTATCTTGGCCTTTTATCATTCTGCTGTTGACCCAATAGATAACACTACAGAACGTTTTAACACGTGGCTTACTTTGTAGAGCATAAGTTGTATATTTGTTAGATCAGAAAGACACATTTCAAGAAAAGGTAGTTACATCACATTGTATACCTACAGAAAAGTACCAAAATTGCTGAAACCCATCAAAGTATTGTAAACTGTCCTGAACAGATGCATAGAACTACGTAGTGTATATGGAATCATGGTAGCTATTCAAAGTAAGGTGCATTTGAAAATATGTACTATATGTTGTTTAAGAGTTGTAGTCTACACTGTTGCCTCATTGACTCCTGTTTAAAGTTTACAGTGAGTTTCAATCATTATGGCCCTGAGAATTCCAGTTTGTGCAGTAACTCCTTGTACAGAACATATTGTAATTATACGTTTTGCGCCTAGACCTGCATCTCCACAAATTTCCAATTTCCCCAGGTAAATTTCAGCGTGTCAAGCCTTCCAAATTTTACCAGGGGGAAAAAGCCTTGTAAATACCAAGATGGAACGGTTTCTTACCTGTAACTCCAGTTCTCTCGTAGCGGAATTTCCAAGATAAGTCATAAGTACTGAATAGTCCCGCCTACATGCGGGTACTCCTGAGCAGTTCTTCAAAATATCTTCTTAAGGGGGAGTTTTCGCCTTTCTTCAGGAAGGCCTGCAAAGTCACTTAAGAAGTAGACAGATAATGCAGCCTATTTACATGGGCTATTCTGGCTGAACTCTCCATCTCAAATCAAAGAAAAAAAGCCAGTGCATTATAATTTGAGATTAATTTGTCAACAGAATACATCTCCTTCACAAACCCATTTTGCATGATAGAGATGAGTAGATGAGGGCAGAGTAGCCCAATAGGCTGCCATTATATGGCTAAAAAGGAGGCTGCCTTTAAGAACTCAGAGACCACCAGTATCCCATCATGCACAGCTGGTGTCAGTTGCTTCAGTTCTTTTGAAGGCAATGCTAGACTTGTACAGTGTGTATCGATATCTCTGTCTATTTTCCTGGGGAGGATGGAGGGTTGCTTATGACTTATGGAAATTCCTCTATGAGAGAACTAGAGTTACAGGTAAGGAACCTTCCTTCATAGAAGATTACCATATATAGTCATAGGCACTGAATAGAATAGCAAGCCCATCCCTACGGAGAGCGAGAGAAGAGGCAGAAGGTGAATTGGAAAAATGTAGCAAATACATTTCCTAGGGAAGCCTGTCCTACTTGAGTGTCTGCTCTAGCTTCAAAATCTAGGCAGTAGTGTTCATTGAATGTGTGAACTGGCTTCCAGGTTGCCGCTTTTCAAATCTCTGAGATAGGAATATTGTGCAGTAAAGCAGCAGTAGCTGCATTTCCCTCTAGTAGAGTGTACTGGTCTAGTAAGAAGTGTTTTGTTAGCTTTTTGATAGGATAATAGAATACACTATACTATCCATTGCACAATGGATTGCTTACAGGTGACTAAGCCTGTGCAAAGAGGATAATAGTGGGTAAACAATTGGTCCAGTTTGTGAATGTTTTGTGTTTTGTCAGTGTAAAATTTAAGAACTCGTTTTACATCCAGTGAATGGAGAGATCTCTGCTGGAGTGAAAGGATTCTGAAAACATGTGGGCAAAGATATGGTTTGGTTGACATGGAAATCTGAAATTATTTTTGGGAGGAATTTTTGATGCGTTCTCATGACTTCTTTGTTAGAATGAAATACGGTGTATGGTTCAGGTGAGCAGAGAGCCTGGATTTTGCTAACTCTGCGGTCAGATGTAATGGTTACCAGGAAAGCAGTTTTCCAAGATAAGTGCTGGAGGTAAGCCTTATGTATGGGTTGCATATGGCTTGAGAGGAATACATTTGGTTCCCATGGACGAGAAGGACGCCTAATGGGAGGAAAGACCTTTTTCAAACCCTCTAAGAAATCCTTGATGATCGGGATTTTGAAAAAAGAGGTCTGTGAAGAACTTTTTCTGTATGCAGTAAGAGCTGTCAGGTGGACTTTTATAGAAGAGAACTGCAAAGCAAATTGTGCCAAATGGAATAGATATGGAAGAATGAAATCTTCTTGCCAGAGGGTAGGGCCTTTCTTTTTTAGATGAACACCATATGCAGAAGCTTTTCCATTTGAAAGCATAGGCCGTTTGTGTGGAAGGTTGCTTTGCCTCTTTAAGAATGTCCATGAAGTCTTGTGCAAAATGTATATGTCCATACTGCACTCGCTCAGGAGCCATACTGCCAAACTCAAAGAGGAGAGATTGGAATGCACCATCTGGCCTGCAAATTTTGTCAGTAGATCTGGTCTGAATGGCAGCTTGAAATGTGGATGGAAGGACCAGTGAAGGAGGTCCATGAACCACCATTGATGTGACCACTCCGGAGCTATGAGTATCATCTTGGCTCTCAACTGGGATAGCTTGATGAGGACTGCTGGAATAAGGAGAACTGGTGTAAAAGCGTAGAGACCAATTGATCCATAGGGCATTCCCCATTGTACCTGGTTGGAAGTACCTTGGTGAGAAGTTTTGGCATTTGGTGTTTTCTGCAGTGACAAACAAATCGATGGACGGAGTTCCCCACTGCTGAAAGATGTCTTGACTGACGTCATCATTTAAAACCCTCTCATGGTTTTTGTGGATGAGTCTGCTGAGAGAATTAGCTTGGGTATTTTGCCATCCTGAAAGGTGAGTCGCAGTTATGGAAAAGCCCCTGGCCAAAAGCCATTTCCAGATAATCTGGGCTTCGTGAGATAAGGGCCTGGACCTCGTCCCTCCCTGTTTATTGAGGTAGTACATGGTTGTTGTATTGTCCGTCTGAACAAGCAGGTAGTTGAACGTGACCGATGCAATGAACGCTTTTAGCGATGGATTAACTGCACTCAGCACTAAGAGATTGATGTGATATGTCAACCCTCTCTGTGACCACTTCTTCTCAATGTAGATGATCCATCCTAGGAGAGAGGCATCTGTGACTATCGTTTGAAGAGGAATGTCCTGATGGAATGGTGTTCCTCACAGGATATTGGAGGGGAGTGCAACTATTACAATGACAGTTTTGTGTGATGAGAAAGATAAATCCTGTAGTCCCAATTCCCTGTCTGCTGGTCCCACTGGTCCTCAGGACATTCCTGTAATGGTGTCATGTGAAGATGGGCATTTGGTGTGAGAAATATGCAGGAGGCCATCAAGAAGAGAGGATACTTCTCTCACGGTTGGATGAGAGGTTTTCATGAGAGCATGAGATTTCCGAAGGATTGATAAGCGTCTACCTTCTGAAGGACACACTCTTGCTGTGAGGGTATTGACGGAAGCCCCCAATTATTGTATCATTTCTACTGGGACAGAGTTTGATTTCGCATGGTTGATCTGAAGGCCCAGCCGTCGAATGAGATCGGAGGTCTGAGAATCCTGAAACATGAACACCTTGATTATCCAATCGCCTAACTATGGGTAGGCGAATACTTTGTGCTTTCGGAGGTGGGCAGCAACTACTGCCATACATTTGGAGAGGGTTCTGGGTGCTGACTTTAGGCCAAATGGAAGTACTTGAAACTAATAATGATTGTGTCCCACTACGAACCTCAAGAATTTCCAATGCTTCCTGGCTATTGCTATATGGAAGTATGTGTTTTGAAGGTCGATGGAGCAGAGCCAATCCCCTTGATGTAACTGAGGAAAGATTTGGTGTAACAGCATCTGGAATTTTCCTTGACTAATCCAAATTTGTTGGCTAGTTTTAGGTTGAGAATGGGTCTGAACTCGTTCCCGTCTTTTTTCTTGATGAGAAAGTACCTGGAATAAATCTAATTTCCTCGTTGATAAGAAGGAACATGCTCAACCGCCTGTTTCTGTATAAGGATGTCTACCTCCGCTTGTAATTGTGGAATGACAATATTCAGAACCTAGGCATCTTGGATGATGTTTTGCCACTCTTCCAAGTAATGTCGGATGCTTCTCCCTACTAGAGCGGGTAACGGAAGAGATGATTCAGGGTTTGATACTGTAGGTTGTTTGCTTCCCTGCGAAGGCAGTTGGCTTGACCTTCCTTTAGGTTAACTCCTGTTGTATGGTTGGTAGGATTGTTGGTACTGCTGGGATTGTGTACCCGACTGTTGGCGACCCTTATATCAATGAGGGGCTTGAACCCTATGTGAAGAACAACGACGTTTGAAAGGCCTGAAAGATCTTCTCAAGTCTTTTTGCTTCTCTAAGCTGACAGCTTTTAATGTCTCTAGCTCAGCTTTCATTCTTGCTATTTCATCGTTTGAGAGCGAGCCGAAGAGAGTAGTACCTGAAAATGGCAAATTAAGTATCCACTATTGCAATTCTGGTTTCAGAGAGGCGAGTCTGAGCCAGGAATGTCTCCGGAGGGAGACCCCATGCCAGTATCTGTGTGCCCCCAGAAGGGAGGACTCTGCAGCTGCACTAATGATTTAGTTGGATGCCATTAGGCCTTCACCTAGAATCACATTGAAGTCCTCTCTTTTATCTCTGGGGAAAAAGTCCGTGAACTGCTGTAGTGATTTCCAGAGGGCTTGCCACCTTCATTGTGGTTGCTGCAGTATTGCGGACTTTTCGCCCAACAGAATCCAGTTTCGTTTCTCTTTGTCTGGCGGAACTGTGGATGAGGGGGATGTGGCATGTTGTTTTCTTGCAGTCACTACCACAACAGAGTCCAGAGAAGGGTCAGTGCGTAGAAAAGCCAGATCCTGATCTGGAGGATGGTGTTTTTTCTGGAGCCTTGATGGTGCAGGCTTGATTGATGATGGTGTTAGGGATAGGTCCATTGCTGGCTCTAAGAGGCCTGGAACCAAGGGTAGCAACTGATGTGAAGCTAATCTTTGCTGCACGGTCTCGAAAATGACTGATGTTGTCTGGGTAGGTGTAGACATTGGAATGTTCAACTTATTAGCACCTCGTACTACGTAACGTACATTAGGTTGAAAGGTCATCCACCAGCGAGACCTAATGAGGGGGAGAATCTGTAAGAGTTGGAGAATATCTCCCTATATCTGAGGAAGAAGTATCAATGGAGTGACTAGATCGCAAGCTTCTGTGGCAATATCTACGATGTCTCAATGTTGAAGGTGTATGCCTTGAACTTCGGTGCCTATGCCTTGAACGATGCCGCAAATGGTGTCTAGAATGTGACCTCGATCGGGGAGTCACTGGTCCCGTTGGTGGTGGAGATGGTAGAGGCGAAGGCATTCTAGGTGCTGTAGGAGGAGGAAGAATCAGTAGAGGAGGAGGAAGTGTAGATGGCACTGGAAGAACATCAGCCGGTGCCTCCCTTGATGGAGAATAGATGCGTGATTAATCGGAGTCTGGAGAACTGTAGATTCTCCTATGCTTCCGGCACGCTTCTTGTAAGCATGTAGAGTCGAAATGGTGATAGACGTCGGCTTTCACCTTCCCTCGATGGTGCTCTAAGTACAGAAGGTGCTTGACGTCTTGATGCTGAAGTCTGTCTTGATCTAGATCGGGTGTGTCTCGATGTCAATCTGGATGTATTGCCATGATGCGTCAACACTGACAAGGATCTCGGCGGTGAGGGAGTGTTGCCGTAAGTAAGCTCCTCGATGTTGATGCTCTTTGTTACGACAATAGTGCCACTGTCGATCTCACCCACTCAGACGTCGATATGCGTTGTCTTTTTTACTTTGATCCTTGGAGGGGTGGTGAACAGGTCGGCTCTGCACCTGTTCTCGACATCGATGCGCTGGACGTCGACCGGGAACAATGACGTTTTTCAGGCCTTTTTTTACTGAAGCGCCCTCCAGGGGCTGATGGCAGAGCCCTGGTAGAGGACTGTGCCTCTCCTCGCCCTGAGGTCTCACCTGAAGACTTGGACTTTCGCTTCCGTCGCTCTTCTATAACTTGAAGGCAAATTTTCTCCCTATCACATAGGGTGCACCTGGATAAGGTCGTATAAATCTTGCAAGAATCAGGTATGTGGGTACCTGAAAGACATAGAATACACACTCTGTGAGGATCAGTCTTGGCCTTTTTCCTCCCACAGCCTGGGCATTTATCTAAAAGAGATGGCATTTTTTGATAATAAAAAACAGTTTTCTATCAGAAAATGGCAGAAAAAAATGGTGAAAGTCCAAAGACATCGAATGAAAGGGTCGTCACTGAAGATCAGAAGTTAATTTTTCTGAAAAAAGCAAAAAATTGGTCGAGCTCAATACTCCAGGGTCCTGTCAGCTGGAGCCGGAAAAAAGAACTGAAGCAACTGCCACCAGCTGTGCATGCTGGGATACTGGTGGTCTCTGAGTCCTTAAAGGCACAGTCTCCTTTCTTAGCCATATAATGGAAGCCTATGAGGCTACTCTGTCCTCCTCTCCTCATCTCTATCATGCAAAAGGGGTTTGTGAAGGAGATCCATTCTGTTGACAAATTACTCTCAAATTACAATGTGCTGTTTTTTTTCTTTGATTTGAGCAAAAGGGGTTTGTGAAGGAGATCCATTCTGTTGACAAATTACTCTCAAATTACAATGTGCTGTTTTTTTTCCTTTGATTTGAGATGGAGAGTTCAACCAGCATAGCCTATGTAAATAGGCTTGTCTTTGCAGGCCTTCCTGAAGAAAGGCGAAAACTCCCACTTAAGAAGATAATGGAAATCCCCTACGAGAAAAATATATGTGTGTGTGTGTGTGTGTGTGTGTGTGTGTATATATATATATATATATTACACACAAAAATTGTTCCCAAAATGTCGAGGCTCTATGTGGCGGTCTTGGCAGGGGGTTGGGGACCCCATTAATACACGTGCTCCCTTGCTTTTTTGAAGGAAAAACCAAGACACCTTTGGTAGTTGCAAAATATCTATTGTCAGAAGTACAAAAAGACCTCCTCCCAACGCGTTTCAGCCGTAGCCTTGTTCACGGATGGGGGAGTGCTCAATACATCATGTTTAAATACAGACCTCATAAACATAGAAAAGAGACTCATTCTCCAATACATCACTGGAAATTGCAAAAAAAGGTGGGAGCCATCTTGTAATTACTTCAAGATATACTGAATCCATATGGGTACTTCGATTCAGTCAGTTAGATGTAACTTATAATCCATTAGTAATATATAGAAGTTCATTATCCTTAATCAATTATATCAAAATTGCTTAAGTGCTCCATCTTATAACTGATTGATTCAATTAAACCAAGTCCCATAATCTCAATCACCATCCCTCTCTTCACTTATTATTTCCCACCAAAATGTACATTTTGAGTCTTCAAACCCCCAACATATACCCTTAAAATACCATATATACTCAAAAAACAGCTCAATAACAGTATAAAATACTTTAAACGGAAAGAAGAAAACAAAAAAGAAAAAGAAATAAAAAATATCCGGAAATAAACTTTTTTAGAAAAAACTTTCATCAACCCAGTTGTGTGTTCATCTCTTCCCTCAAATTCAGACCTCCAGGGGAGAGAGTCATGAAGTTAATAATGTACTTTTTATTTTTTTATTTTCTTCTATCCTGTTTAAAGTATTTAATACTGTTATTGAGCTGTTTTTTGGGTAATATCTAAAGGTGCCTCACCCCTATCCCCTAAGGGTCAGTAAGAAAACAGCAAGTCGTCCGCAAATAGGGCTACTCTGTTAGAGCAGTCCTGGCTCCACTTGAATCTCGCACTGTGTCCATCCTACCCAAACCACCAAGGGCTTCATAATCAAGGCAAATAAGAGTGGGGGAAGAGGACAACCTTGATGTGTCCCCCAGTGAGTCAGGAATGGGTCAGATACATGGCCAGCAATCCTGACCACGGCCATCAGGTTAATATACAATAAAATGGATATATCAAACAAATCTAGGGCCAAAGTTCAGCCAAGTTAGCAGTATGAACAACTAGTCCCAGCTAACAGAATCGAATGCCTTATCAACGTCGGTCACTAATATCGCGGCCAGTCATTTGAGATGGCTTGCGAGGGCCAGAGTATTAGACACTCATCGAATATTGTGGCGAGTGACCCTTCTAGACATAAATCCTGCTTGGTCTGGGTGCACCAGATTGAATATATGGTGCACTAGTCTATTTGATAGTGTCTTTGCAAGGAGCTTAGCCTCTGAATTAAGGAGGGATATGGGGTGGTACGAGGCATGGTCATCTGGCAGGCAAACGGATTTATATGCCCAAACTTGGGCATATAAAATGTAAAGAACTTGCACGGCAGTCCATTGGGCCCTGGGACCTAGGCCCTTGCCAGGCTAGCGCCTGGAAAGGGCCACAGGGAGCTCAGCTTAGGAAAGCTCCTCATCTCTTTGGGCCCTGTTAGGCTTACAAGAGGCAATTCATCCACAAATTTGCGTATCTGTTCTCGGGCTAGGACTCCTCACTGGGCATAAACCCCTGTGAAATATACTGCAAAACTATCTGTCATCAGATGGAGATGCAGAATCCGTGCTCCGGCAGGATATCATAGAAGGGGAAGGACAGTGGGCCGGCAGACTGTCTGGCACAATCTGTATAATAAGTTACTTGATTTGTTGCCCCATTGATAGATGCAGCTTTGCGTCACCCACCACATCTAATTCGCTTCAACTATCAATAATTGGTGGAGTTGCTGCTGGGCTTGTCCCCGTTGTCTTCATGCCATGTGACCATCAGCACAAAGTCCATGATCCTCCAAATCTTGTATCTGAGACTCAAGGTCCCCGGGGTGTTGTCTCTTACGACGGCATTCTGTGGTACAATCTCTTAGGTATTCCACACAGAGTGCCCTCTTAAAGGCCTCCCACAGGGTCGCCACAGAATCTACTATGCCTACGTTTAAGAGGAAATATTCCTCTATAAATTTCATGATGTGGGTTCTATATGCAGGGAGACAGAAATGCCATGGTGAGAGCCTCCAGTGGAAGGCAGATAGTTGGGGACCAAGGTGTATGGACATAACTATTGAAGAGTGGTCAGATAATCTGCATGTCAAAATGTCAGTGTCAGATGTTCTGTGCACATAAGAGGTGTGTATGTAAAAATAATCTAGCCTGGAGAAGGACCCATGGGTTGTTCAGAAATATATATATATCCTGAATCTAATGGGTGGTGTATTCTCCAGGCATCTGAGAGCCCCAGTGCTGTCATCAGGGAAGCAAGCTTAGTAGGACCACTTGCACTACTGCGCCATCTGCATGCCATCTACCCACAAGAGGGTTCATGACATTGTTCCAGTCCCCTGCCACCACTGTCAGGCCAATGGGGAATTCTCTCTTTAGCTGCAAAAATTGATCTACAAATGATTGCCCCAGAGGAGGGGGAGCATAAACTTAACATATTGTGATAAGTTCACCATATAAGGTACCAGTGACTGCCATGTAACAGCTCAGGTAATCTAGCTAGATATTGGTGACCTGAAGCGGGAGGTTCTGATGTATAAGGATACAGGTACCTCTTGACCCCCTCATGAAGCCTGCATGGAACACTCAGCAATAGCCATATCTAGTGAGACAGTGGGCTTTGTTGCCAAGGAGATGGATTTCTTGGAGCATCACAAAGTCAGCCCCCTGTTTCTTAACCTATTTCAAAATTGCCCCTTGTTTGATCTTGTCTAGTAGCCCCCTAACATTCCATTACAAGATGTGGACATTACCTCGTTGATTAGTTGGTTCAGCCACGGTCATGGGTATGGGTGGCTCATGGCAGTAGGGCGTTGCAATAGCGTGTGTTAAGAGTCGGTCTTTGCATACAAATAAACATTCCCAACACATTTCCTACCACCACATCTGTCAAAAACCAGAAGTACCTGCTGCGGACTGCTGCAGTAGGATTCCCCAACTGAGAGCTCCCCAGCACCACATCCAATGGATCCTCATTCCCCATCTACTTCAAAACTAGTAGCCCTGGAGAAATTAACAGTTTCCCAGGGTGGCAGTAGTGACAACAAAATAGGCCTCACGGCTGTGCACGTAGTTAGTGTAGGAAAGTACCCTCTTTTTGCCTCCTGTCTGTATGTTTTAATTGAGTACACTGGGAGCCTGCTAACCAGGACCCCAGTGATTGTGCTCTCTCCCTCTAAATTTGGTTACTTAGGACTTTGCACACCCCACAATTGGCATACTGGTGTCCCATATATGTCCCTAGAATATGGTATCTAGGTGCCCAGGGCATTGGGGCACCAGGGGTTCCCCGTGGGCTGCAGCATGTATTGTGCCACTCATGAGAATCCATGCAAAATGTGTCTGCAGACCTGCCATTGCAGTCTGTGTGAAAAGGTGTATGCACCCTTTCACTACAGGTCACTGCACCAGGTCAGTGTAAGTCACCCCTGTGGTAGGCCCTCCTAGTCCAGAGGGCAGCTTGCAGGTATCTGTGTGTGAGGTCACCCCTGCATGAGCAGAGGTGCCCCTACAATCTCCAGCTCCATTACCCGTGTACTGGACATAGGTCACTACCTGTGTCCAGCTACATAATGGTAACTCTGAACCTGGGCATGTTTGATATCAAACATGTCAGAATCATACCCCAATACTGTTGCCAGAATTGGTTGTATGATTCCATGCACTCTGGGGCCTCCTTAGAGGACCCCCAGCTTGCTCCTATTAGTCTTCTGGGGTTTCCAGGCAGCCCGTTCGGCTGCCACCCCTCAGACAGGTTTCTACCCTGCTGCTGCTTGACTAGCTCATTTAGAGAAAGGCAGAACAAAGGATTTCCTGTGGGAGAGGGGAGTAACACCCTCTCCCTTGGAAATAGGTGTTACATGGCTTGACAGGGGTAGCCTCCCCAAGCCACCGGTATGCTTTGAAGGGCACATTTGGTGCCCTCCTTGCATTTACTGGTTTACACCAGTCCAGGGACCCCAGGTCTCTGCTCTGGCGCAAAAGTGGACAATGGAAAGGGGAGTGACCACTGTCCTGTCCATCACCCCCAGGGGTGGTGCCCAGAGCTCCTCCACATGGCCACTTGATTCTCCCTTCTTGAATACAAGGTGGGCAGATGCCCCTGGGAGCATCTGAGTGGCCAAGTCAGGTAGGTGACGTCACAGCTCCCTCCTGATAGGTAGTCACCCTGTTAGGTGACCAACCCCCCTTCCTGGGCTATTTAGGGTCTCCCTTCTTTGGTGGGTCCTCAGATTCGATGTGGAAGATTCCAGCAGGACTCCTCTGCATTGTTTACTTCATCTTCTGGCTACTGGGACTGCAACTGAACTCTCCAGTTACCGATAACCTGCAACTACAGCGACGACTACGCTCTGCAACATGGTTTTTCCGGCTCCTTCCAGCAACTGCAACATTTCCCCAGCTGTACATCCTCTGAGGGCGACAAGACTTCAGCCTGCACAAGAAGTAAGAAGGAATCTCTCTTGGAGTAAAAGAGTCACTCCCTTGCATCCGCAGGCACCACCTGCAACGATGTGCTGCGTGGATCTTCTCTGATCCCTAGCTGCATGAATCCTGCATCACAGGTGGTGGTCTGGAGTGGTCCTCTTGGCCCTCTCTACCAGCTTTCCCACTTGGGAGACGGTAAGCCCTTACTTCTCCTTGCAGGACAGTACCCCTGTGCTCTGCGACTCTTGCAGCTACCAAGGCTTGTTTGTTCCTTCTCAAGGGATCTTCTGGCTTCGTGTAGCCCCGGCCCCCAACACTTCTCCCTGCAACGCACAGTCTCCTGCCTGCTGCTCCAGGGACGTGGGACACTTCTTCAGGTGTGCTGCGTGGGTCTCACTGCGAATCCTGTGCCTGTTGCCTGTGGGTTGCCTAAGGGAGATGCCTTCTCCTCTTGTGACTCTCCCAGCTGCTGCGGCTCACCCAGGACTCCCCTCCTTGGGTTGAGTCCCCTGGACCTTGCTGGTCCTGTTCAGCCTTGCAAAACCTTCTTATACTTGCCAAGGCTTGTTGGTGGTTTTCCAGCACCACTGACCAACGTGGGACATCACTTACATCACTTCAGGAACTCCTCTTCTGCTCCTGTGCTGCACTGCTGACTTTCTCCATCCACTGTTGACCTTGTCCTGCATCCATAGAAGGGTGGGTAGTGTCTCCTGCCACAACTGGACACTCCAGCTCGACCTGTACTTGGTCCCCTTCCTTTGCAGGTCCTCTTCTGTCAGGATCCACCTTTGGGTTCTTCCAGTCTTGTCTGTATCTTGCACAATCTTTTTCCAAAATCCTCCTGTTGGTTTTGGAGAAACCCAGGTACTTACCTCTGCTCTCCTGGTCTCTGGGGTCACTCAGGTACTCACCTCTTGGGGTTCCTAGTTGCTCCAGCTCCCCTCTAATGATTCCACTTCCTTAAGTGGAGGACTGCCTTTCACATTCCACTTTTTTAGTATATGGTTTGGCCCTCCCCTAGGGCCCTCACTTTTTACTACTGCTTTTACCATTGCCTATTGCTTTCTATGCTGTTTAGTGATTGCTAATGTGTATATAATAGTGTGTTTACTTACCTCCAGTTGGGGTATTGCCTATGCAGTATTTTAGTATTTGTGTTACTATAATAAAGTACCTTTCTTTTTGTAACACTGTGTCGTTCTTTCATGTGTGTAAGTGCTGTGTGACTTTAGTGGTATTGCATAAGCTTTGCATATCTCCTGGATAAGTCTTGGCTGCTCATCCACAGCTACCTCTAGAGAGCCTTGGCTTCCTAGGCACTGCCTACACTTCACTAATAGGGCTGTACACTTCTTCGTTTTTTCTTATGATTCCCTTGTTCACGCTGGTGTCATGACTTTCGTGTCATTTCCAATTTGGACTAACTGATGGAATGCTTTATTGAATATTGTATATAGGTAGTGATTACTTACTAATCTAATTTGTGGCTTCTGATGGATACATCTACCTGTGGATTCCTCACCTCATGAATACTCCCATGGCGCCAGCAGACGGAAATCTTCTTACTAGTCTCTGCACGTCGACGAGGACGTCACTGTCGCCCACGCGACGCCGTCTGACGTCATACAGGCAATAAGAGGTCCTCGACGACGTGCGGACGTCAGTTCCCTTTTTTCCGTGCATTCGAAACGGTTATCTTCGAGGGAGCAACTGTTACTCTTGCGGTTACAGTGTATATCTTGCTGCGTAGTCTTTCGCTGTGGAAATAATGTCGCAGAGAAAGTCTGGATTTAAGCCTTGTCGTGAGTGTGGAGGCAAGATGTCGGTGACGGATCCTCATTCCGATTGCCTTTGGTGTTTGAGCTCCGACCACGACGTCTCGACTTGTGATTCATGTCAGCACATGAATCCAAAGGCTCTTAAAGAACGTGAGGCGAAGTTGTTTATGGCCAAGTCAAAGGAGAAGCATCACAAGAAGTCTTCTCCAAGACATCGGCGTCATCGAGACTCCCGGCGCCGTAGAGAATCTCGGCGTCATTCAAGGGAGGCTCGTTCCAGGTCTCCGGATCGGCGCCGAAGAACATGGGAGGTCAGCCCCACGGTTACGCCGCATCCTTCGACGCCGTTGCCTTCTCCGGCGTCTCCAACTTCACCTGGACAGGCGTCGGTGATTGAGGTATTGGAGCCTCAAGTGTTTTCTCCGGCGCAGACGCCGAGGCCGGCGTCGGGGTCGCCTCCGAGACAGGCACCCCAGTATCCGGCTTTTCCCACCCCTGGAGCCGATAGTTCTGCATTCTTGAATGCGATGTATGCCATCTTCCAATCATCTGCAGTCAACAACCCAGTTGTTGTTCGACCTGGGTTTTTCAGTGAACGAGCCCAAATCTCACCTAGAGCCCTCTCAGCGCCTCCTGTTCATAGGGGCAGTACTGGATACAACATTGGGTCGGGCCTTTCCTCCGCCTCAGCGGATTCAAGATATTCAGGATTTGGTTCCAATGTTTTGAAATGGAGCGGTAGTTCCAGTCCTCAAGGTCCTTCGTCTGCTCGGTCTTTTTGCCTCCTGCATTCTGTTGGTCACGCATGCTCGCTGGCACATGAGGGCTCTTCAGTGGTGCCTCCGAAGGCAGTGGTCTCAACACAGAGGGGATCTAGAGGGTACTGTCAAGATCTCCAGAGATGCTGCTGTGGATTTGAAGTGGTGGATTGTAAGCAACAATCTTTCGCAAGGAAAGCCGTTCCAGCAGTCGCCACCAGTGGCCACAGTCATAACGGATGCTTCCACTCTAGGGTGGGGAGCTCATCTGGGGGATCTGGAGATCAAAGGTCTTTGGTCTCCAGAGGAACAGATTTTTCACATCAATCTGTTAGAATTACGGGCTGTACGTCTGGCTCTCAAGGCCTTCCTCCCTTCCCTTCGTGGTCAGTCGGTACAGGTCCTAACGGACAATACTACCACGATGTGGTACATAAACAAGCAGGGAGGAGTGGGGTCGTACCTTCTCTGCAGAGAAGCTCTTCGACTATGGTCCTGGGCAAAGGACCATCGGATTTGCTTGATAGCAAACCATCTGGCCGGAGTTTTGAACGTGCGTGCGGACAGTCTCAGTTGCCACTTCTCGGCAGACCACGAGTGGCGTCTCCATCCAGATCAAGTCCGTTTAATCTTCCAGAGGTGGGGGTTTCCTCGGGTAGATCTGTTCGCCACTCGAGAGAACGCGCATTGTCCGTTGTTCTGCAGCCTTCAGTATCCGATGCAGGAAGCGTTGGGGGACGCGTTTCAAATGACCTGGTGCGGCCAGTTGCTTTACGCGTTTCCTCCCATACCCTTGATTCCTCGAGTATTGAGGAAGATTCGCCAAGACCGGGCTCTAGTAATCTTAATAGCTCCGGATTGGCCAAGGAGGGTGTGGTACTCCGACCTTCTCCAACTCTCAATGTGCCCGCCGCTCCGTCTCCCTTTCAGGGCAGACCTCCTCTCGCAGTCGCAGGGGCAGGTTCTACACCCCAACCTCCAGAGTCTGCACCTACATGCCTGGAGATTGAACGGGGCAACCTGAGTTCCTTCTCTCTCCCGCCTGAGGTAGTGGATGTTATATTAGCGGCCAGGCGACACTCCACTAAATCTATCTACGCTAATAGGTGGTCTAAATTTGTTGCGTGGTGTGGAGAGAGGCAGATTGATCCTTTGCATGCTCATCTATCGGACGTTTTGTCTTTTGCTCTATCTCTGGCGCAGAAAGGTTGTGCAGTGGCTACCATTAAAGGTTATTTATCGGCCTTGTCAGCCTTCTTATGTCTTCCAGACCAACCATCTTTATTTAAATCCCCTATTGTTATCAGATTCTTGAAAGGTCTTCTAAATCAATATCCTCCAAAGCCATTCGTTATGCCGCAATGGGATTTGTCCTTAGTCCTGACTTTCCTTATGGGGTCCCCTTTTGAACCTATGCATTCTTGCCCCTTGAGGTATTTGGTTTTAAAAACAGTCTTCCTGATAGCTATAACATCAGCAAGGAGAGTGAGTGAGTTGCAGGCCTTATCAGTAAAACCCCCTTATACAACTTTTTATGGGGATAAGGTGGTGTTGAGGACCAAGGCTGCTTTCCTCCCGAAGGTTGTTTCACCCTTCCATTTGGCTCAGGCAATTACTTTGTCCACGTTCTATCCTCCGCCTCATCCTTCCAAAGAGGAAGAAAGACTCCACCGTCTGGACCCAAAGAGAGCGTTGAGCTTCTTTATCGATAGAACAAAGGATTTCAGGCTGGAGGATCAGCTGTTTATTGGATACGTGGGCAAGAGGAGAGGAAAGGCAGTCCACAAGAGAACACTATCCAGGTGGGTTGTTCTTTGCATTAAAATATGTTACTCTTTGGCAAAGAAGGATCCTCCTGAGGGCATTAGAGCTCATTCCACCAGAGCTAAGTCGGCCACTTCGGCCTTGGCCAGAGGTGTTCCTGTGGTCGACATCTGCAAGGCCGCAACTTGGTCGTCCCTTCACACTTTTGCAAAACATTACTGTTTGGATTCTGAGGTTAGAAGGGACGGCCATTTTGCACGGTCAGTGCTGCAGGATTTCTTGGTTTGACCATTTAGGCACCCACCGCCGGGCGTGGTACTGCTTTGGGACTCTATTCATGAGGTGAGGAATCCACAGGTAGTTGTATCCATCAGAAGAACGAGTTACTTACCTTCGGTAACGACTTTTCTGGTGGATACATTAGCTACCTGTGGATTCCTCACGGTCCCACCCGCCTCCCCGTTGCCTTTCTGGTCTTACCAAGTAATCCTTGAGTGCGCTCCTCTTGGTCTTTGAGGGTGCAATAGATGTATATATAATATATTTATATATATATATGTATATATGTATATATCTTTGTGTATATACTTGGTGTGTGTATATATTTTAAAAGAGAGAGTTTTATATATATATATATATGTAATTAAAATGTTTACAGTTATTCATACAATGTGGTGTATTTTTACAATATAATGGATGTTGCCTTGCTCTTTCATTGCATTGCCTGGTTGTTCTCATGCACGTAAAAAATGATTGGTACTGACGTCCGCACGTCGTCGAGGACCTCTTATTGCCTGTATGACGTCAGACGGCGTCGCGTGGGCGACAGTGACGTCCTCGTCGACGTGCAGAGACTAGTAAGAAGATTTCCGTCGAATGCTGGCGCCATGGGAGTATTCATGAGGTGAGGAATCCACAGGTAGCTAATGTATCCACCAGAAAAGTCGTTACCGAAGGTAAGTAACTCGTTCTTCTCTACTTCTTGATTCATACGTGTAGTCACGGGTCCACTTTTGGGGGTGCTGAGTGGTTTGTTCTCACGAGGTTTTGATGTATTTAATCTTTTCATAAAAAACTGAAATTTTTGTATTTCTTAATTTTATCATAAGGAGTCCTGATGAAGTCACGGGGATCATTTTCTCCTGCGACGAAACACGTGTTGTCTGTTCTAATAATTATGAATATTTAATCTCAAGGAATAAATTGGAATCATGCTAACCTCTCACGGTCTTCTTTGATCATGAGTGCTTGGAAGAGGATTTGATTTCTTGTACACATAGACTACTGACCCAATATTTTTTTATTCACGAGTGCCTTGACTTCTGTTGATTGTGCTGGTTTTCTCTTGAGAAAGCATTGGAGGAGGGGGGAGGTCCTCTTGCCAGGAGCACCGTGCCTTAGATTATGTGTTTTGTATATTAGTCTGGAATTATTTGTGAGCGCTTTGTCCTTTCATCTTCTTCCCACTGCTGTTCTTTTCTTTACAATCTCTAGATGTATAGTTTCCTGTATAGTGTTTTCCTACCAGTTAGCAAACTAACACATACCTGTCAGACCCAAAGCCCACTACTCTACTGAGATATATACCCATCTCTGAAATATGTAATGCTGCAACATGGAGATCAATACACACTTTTACCAGACATGACTGCCTTGATTCAGACACTTATTCAGATGCTCTAGGGCAGGCTTCTTTAAGGAATTTGTTTGGATAATTGTGACGGCTGCTATCAAACCTTTTCATCCACAGGTGTGTGGGATGGGCTAGCTATTTTTATCAGATTCTTAGGACTATTAATTAGGATTCACTGGAAGAGAAGGATAAATTGCTTACCTGTAATACTAGTTCTCTTCCTGGGTAGTCCTCATCATAATCATAAGTAACCCTCCCACCTCCCTGGACAAATTTGAATGCAGCATATTACCTATTCTTTGTGCTTCCTATTTTATATCACAGTAAAAAAGACCTGACGTAACTGTCAACTCTGAGGCATGAGGGCACACAGGGGATCCTGTGAGGTGTTAAAGGCATGGAGCCAGTTTTCTGTCTGTTATGTTTTGAATGCAGCCTATTGGTTAAGAATGTCTCTTATTCCCTTGCATTTTCTTTAAAAAAAAAAAGGGTGCTAAATTATTTTTTTATTTGTTTTCTCCTTTTCACAGAGATATATGTGTAATTATTGGGTATTTTAAAATTAAACCTCTCTCTGTGTATATATATATATATATATATATATATATATATATATATATATACATATATATATAATATTTAATATGTGCTCCAGGGTCCCCTCACGTGGGTGGGACTACTCAATGCTTATGACTATGATGAGGATTCCCTTGGAAAAGAACTAGGATTACAGGTAAGCAATTTATCCTTTACTATGTTTACCTCTTAGCAGAGAAAAGCAAAGCTTAGATCCCACTACTGTGACATAACAGTGCTCAATCTTGCGTATCTGTATGAGTATAAAATGTAGAAATTGATTTTATACAGTTAGTGTTTTATTTCCATCTACCAAAGTAAATCTATTTTATTTCATTTGCGATGTTTCCATTGGCTGAAAACTTACATTTCTAATTACAAATTGATCAAATGACTCTGGCTCCATTATTTTACCTCTACAAGGAGTTGACTTCAATTAATATCCACTGTCTTAGGCATCAAGTGGAAGGGTACTTGTTTATATCTAGTCCTGGTACTGCCATCAAGCTACTCTTGTATTATTGTAATATTTTGTGTTACTTAAACATCTTACAACTAAGCTGGAATTTTGATCTATAAGTTTCCAATCTCTATCCATTGCTTATCTGAGTTCTTTATATTTTTAATCAGTTGCTGATATTTTTCTTTTTATGTATTTTATATGTGTCTTATAAAATTACTACACTCTGCTACCGTGTGAGGCAATGGGTTAGATCACAGCTTCATTGGCGTTATGTTCACTGTTTCATTGGTTACATCCCTGGGTATTATACTTGATTTAATTAAGGACTTGTTTGATTTCATTGAAGGTGAATACAAGGTAAATATAAGCACAAGTGCAGTTACGAGGGCAGAAGAATGCATTATATAGTACAATGGTTACCTGCCGGCATGTACTGGTTTCATGACCATTACTGTATATTTACAGTAGATTGTGCAGCAACATATGATTGCCAATAGAAGATATATACACATTTATATAGAAAATAGGTAGTCAAAAGTGGGAAGAACGGAAGTGCTGGCTGAGACTGTTAGAATGGGAGTTGGACTTGGTATCAGGAGAAGAATTATATTTTTAGCTTTTGCCTGAAGGACAGGAGCAACAGGACAGGTCTGAGATGAATGGATGCTTTGTTCCAGTTGATGAGAGCATAGCAAGAGAAGGCTTGTTTTCTATTTTTTTTCTTTGCCTTGGGGCACTCAGGTTTCATCACGTTTATAATATGTGCCAGACAGGTCTTCGATTTGCTAGCATGGATGTGATGTCTTTGTAAATGATGCTAAGTGATCTCAACTTGATGCATGCCAGGAGGTGGAACCAGTGTAGGTCTTTGATGTTGTTTTGAAGTGTTGGCCAGTTAATGCAGCAGGGCTTTTAGAAGGTTGACCGTGGAGCCAAAGAGACCCTGGAGAAGTGGTTTCCTTCCTTCAATGTGCGAGGGTGAGAGCTTGTTCTTTGGAACAAAAGGAGTGACTGATAGGAAGGTATGAGCATGTACAAGAGGCATACCTGGTACGAAGCCATCTGGCCTTTCTTCTTAACATGTTTTTTTTTTTTTTTAATGAAATGAAGGATTGATGCAGAAGCCCAAGGATTTGGTAACTGTTAAGAAGAACGTGTGAAGCCACCAAATTACATGCAGTCAAACATTTGGCATTTGAGCCTGTCGTGGTTTATGGGGACCAACTCAGTTTTGGTCACAGACAGATGCCCCTGACACATTACAAGGCAGCTGTATGCCCTACCAAGGTATTTTGAACAAAAATACCTTGGAACACCTAGGTATCCCTTTATTAATTGTGTTCCTGAAATGATTACAAAGGTATGAAAAAGGGGGTTGGAGGATTTTGGAGGTAATGGTCCCACACCCTGCATGGAGTTCACGTTTCAGCCCCATACAAAATGGGTCCAGTGCTTTCATCAGGACTTAAGTAGTATAATGCGCCGGAATCAATGTTATGGTCTCAATCAATCAAATCAACCTAGCTATAGTCAGTTAGGTTATAAACTACACATACAACACGTAACATTCACAAGGGCATGGTCAACCTTCTCCGATGACCCTGTTGTCTTGGATGCTGCAAAGAGAAAATAATGCATCAGTTTGGTATCAGGCTATCTGTGCACGTCTGTAGTGATCTGTTGCTTCTCATGCCATTCAATGATTAAGCAGCATTCCAGGGAATTGATACTATAAAACAAACGTATAAGGCAAACAACACACAAGACAAACTATGGTCATGTGAGCTGAGAAGTATTGGTAATGGTTTAACCTGTAAAGTTACAATCTGTGAGGTTAAGTCCTGCAGTAACAAGAAAGGCACTAACGTAGTCAGCTATCTTGCTCTAAAAGTTAGGGACACATATGTCAAGTTAGAGTACTGAGGGGCATGCCCTTATTGTCACACTCTGTAATATTTAGTAGGGAAATATAATATCAGGACCCGGAGAAATGTGGGGACACCAGCGTGGGCATATTTGTGAAAGAAGAGAAGAGCAGGCAGTAAGTCACCAGTATACTCAAAGTGTGCAGACCGAAAAAGTAATAGATGTCAGATTACTCACTTCATCAAGGGTGCCTTGTCACCAGCCATACCTACTCATACTCCTTCTCCTCACGAGAAAGTGAAAGGGTAAAGGACTCACTATTCATTTATGGAGGGTTTCCACACAGGCAGGAGCTCCTGTGGCGTTACTGCATCACTCATCGGAGCCGAGGTAAGTACGTGCAAGTTTGAAAAAGCAAGGCCACGTGGTAATTGTAGTTTTTCTGGCCTAATGCAGAGCACGCGCATACCATGGAAGAAAAAACGTGCCCACATGAGTTGCAGTCATGGAGCGTATAAGTGGAGCTTGTACTCGGGAAATAATTTTGTTTGTGTAACTACACATAACAAATGAATAGATAATAGCCTACGCTATCAAGGTGGGAGGAAATATATACCCCAAAGGTATAGCCAAACACCATAAGAGGTAAGGTCAAAATGCCCTTATGCAGAACCCAAACTCTAGTGCCTTAGCGTGGAAGAAAACCAAAAACAGAGCCACGTAGTGGTTGTGGTTTTAGAGGTCTCAAATAGGGAGAGAGGTATAATAACTGTGCTGGAGGCCTTGTCCTACACCGCAAATCGAGAGAGAGGTATGATAACATGGGAGAATGTTTCCTAATTTTCTCCTCTCTTCCCCTCCCTTGCAGCGGGTGGGCGATAGGTTGCTTACTACAAGATTGTTTAGGGAAATGATACGTGTACTTCGATTCCTTCACTCACAGCCTTTGCAAAAGCTCATTAGCTGAGGGATCAGACCATGGGGTGCAGGGCAGTAGATGCATCAGCATTTCTGAACAGGTAACTTAATAAATGTACTTTCCCAGACTCTGGCAAACTGTTGGTGACTCTGGGAAGAGCACCATCAGGCGTATCATGCAAAGCACGGCAAAGGTGACTAATGATACCCTCAGTTACCCATCTGATCCTTGGTCCCATCTTTCTGAAAGGGGACTTGTGTTTTCCAGCATTCCAGCCATTGGCACACTTGCCTGGTGACGGTTTTTGTTTAGAAACATGTAGTGACACTTCATAAACAGACACTTTTCACAGTCAGGTCTGGGTTTAGAAAGATGTGAGGAAATTAGGAAAAGTGAGGTCTAGAAGGGTGAAGCCATGGGAGTGCTTCAAACCTATGTTTCTCCTTTGATATTCACCTCAAGTCTAGCATGGCGGTGCACTACACCATAAATGGCTAACTCCATGTGTAGGTGTAAGGGAAGGAACAAAAGTACCTCTGCGTGATGGGAGACACGTTGAGTGGTGCCTGAAATATCTCTCTGTCTCCTATTTACTCATAGTGCTGTACCTCTTTAAAATCCCCGTGTACCTAAGTATGTTTTTTTGCTATGTCACTACCTTGCTGCCCATTGATATATTTAGCCAGTCCATTCTATTTTCCTTATATATTGTGTCTAAAAATACTTCTTCTTTATTTTACTAAAACCCCACCCACCATGCTCAGAAGTCCTACTGACGGAAGACTGGTAAAAGAGCACTGTTGGTTAAAGTCCTCCAGATTATTGGGGCCATCTTGGCCTTCCCTAAATAAACAACAAGAAATATAATTCTTCCCTATCACAAAAACTGTGTTCTGATTGCTATGTATACAACATTCTGTTTTGGGTTTTACACAATTGGCGCATCAGTTATCGGTCTGTTTAGAGTGTGCACACCCAACAGTCACCCAAATATAAAGCTAAGCTTAGGATTTCAGGCTCCAGTGTGCTCCTAAAACAGTACTTTTGAACACTGAACACACAGCACATTATTGGACTTTCCATGCATTGTCATTAAGAGGTAAGGAGTTGATTGGTTGTTGTGACTACTGTATGTTTACGACAGCAAGCTGAAAGAGTGGACTTAAATTTTGCATCAATTGAAGTTGATTTTAATTACAGAGCAGTTATAATCCTATTCATATTTTCTGGATCTCCAGGCTGAATATTGCATCTGTCAACCCAGAGAGAGTAGAGCTTACCTAAAGCAGACATATTATGCACTTCATTACATTCTTAATCCGCCAGAGATAACAAAGCCCAGCAGCATCATTTCTCTAAGCAGGCACAACATTCCTGCTATCCCCACGTCGAACTCTGCAATGGCCAGGCTGACAATATGTTTCAGATCAGAGTTTTCAATCTCTGCTTGAAAAGAGTCAATCATCTAACACAATCATCTGTTGACAAATGAAGCTAAACAATAATGTGCTAGTCGTACTTGCTAGCACGCCCGGTTCTTAATAAGTAAAATTACAAGGGGACGCGTATAGGTCAATGAACCTTTTGATTTGCATGGAGTACCCTAGTTACGATGTGACCAATGTTTCTCAATAATGGATACACAAGAATCAATAACCATTAAGCAAATCATTAATCAGCAGTTAATAACATCACACTATGACCTTTCAGCCATGAATAACCACAACTCCATATATGTTTTAACAATTTTATTTCCCTATTGGTTACAATACTAAGTCATGAGATTAATTCAAACTTTATTAATTTCAAAATCAAGATTACTTCATTAGTAGCAACCAATAACACAATCTAATCAAAACTAGAGACAGAATACATTCTAAAGCATTTGCATAAGTCAACATGTGAAGCAAAGCTGAATACGTCAACTTGAGTAGCAGAGTTCAACAAATCAGTCAGTCAATCATTTGGTCTCTGTATATGTCAACATCTAGGATATGAACCTCACCTAACCCAGATTAGCATTAGCATGTGGGACTACATGCGAAAACAATTTAGAACATGAATTTAGAAAAACATCTAGCTAAGAAAACTATTAGACAGCGCAGTTGGTACCTAGAAAGAAAAGGCACAAAAGGTAATTCAGTCACATTGTCATAGCTACCTATCCACGTTATGGATCAGCAACAAAGTCAGTCTTCGTCTTCAGGTCATCAATCGATCAGCATTACATCAGCCTCTCAAGAGCATGAGCCCAATGACAGACTCTCAAATCTCTTCGATCTCGTAGTGTCTCGCCGGACATCTGCACTTAACATCTGAACTCTCCCCTTCTGTCCCATCATTATATCAAATTCTCTTAGACTATCCCCCAATTCTTGATTGGTCAATTAATCACACTATTTTATTTCACCCAATGATCCTTATAATTCAAATCTATAAGTTCTAACATTACAAAGTTCCCATATAGTTGATTGGTTCACTGTACAATGTCCTCATCATCCGGCTCGTCAGGTTTCGAAAATGTTACATCTTCTTCTCCAGTCAGTGTCTCTGTTGTTCGAGTCCTGGGAAAGTACACTCCGAATGCTTTACACAGTCCTTGATACAATTTTGATTTCATCATCTCCTGTCCGTCGGTTCACGCAAAAGGTTTCTAGCTGAGCAGATTTTATTAAACAATGAGCAGTTCACCGTCAGTTCAGCACATCAGCGTTTCTACATTGAACGTTAATATTCAGCTTCTGCATGAGGCCTAGCAAAACTAGGCCACGATTTTGGCTAAGTTAAGCTCTAAAATATAATGCAAAACATAAGTTATATCTCTCAATATGACATATTACCACATTATTTCAATATATTTTTAGCTTTCACATATGTAAATCGCTCTTTAATATAATTTGTGAATCTTGGTAGCCACTCTCCGAGGGCACATTTTTAAACATGCACATTATTTTTCTACGTTAATCATTTTTCTACATTTTTCATTATTCAAAATACATAAACATTCATTAATAATTTCTAATTAATATATTTGTGTTAACATACTCTAAGAGCAGAGGAAAATGTAAAGCTAATAAGATAAATCAATGGCCAGAGGACGTGTTGAGAGACCAGCAAGGGCTTTATTCCTGACATGGACAACCAAATGGAAACATGTATAGAAAGACTTTACTTATATCTTCCAACGCTTATGGCTTTCAGGTTTATCTCTAATGAGTCTAATATAATTATCAAGTTACGAAAACACTCCAGGTAATGTTGATCGAGCTTATTTTGTTCTTATACATATTGACTTCCTCAGGGAGACCTAAGTCGACTTTACCTCTAGAAACATGAGACTTGTGTTCAAGAGTTTCAGACGAGGTGTGGGCTGTGTGTGGGAGGATCAGTGTAACACATGGTCATGGCTGTGTGTTAGTATTAGTGTACTACAGTGCGAGGAGTGTTTCTGGATATCTTTGTAACAACAGGTGGGAGAGGGCGGTGTATGGGAGCATCAGTGTAGCACAGGGTGAGGGTAGTGTGTGGGCATTAGTGTATTAGGGGATGAGGGATGTTTGTGGTGATCCGTGTAACAGGTGGGAGAGGGTGGTGTGTGGGGATCAGTGTAAGACATGGAAGTAGGAGGGACTATGGGCCTGATTTATACTTTTTTAGCGCCGCATTTGCGTTATTATTTGATGCAAAAGCGGCACAAACTTACAAAATTCAATTACATTTTGGAAGTTTGCGCTGCCTTTATGTAAAAAAATGACGCAAATGTGGCACTAAAAAAGTATAAATCAGGCCCTATATGTGCAGATCAATGTACAACTCAACAGCCGTATACACTTTCACCAACCCACAAGACACCTACACTCTTCTGCATCACTCTCACTCACACACACTCTCCACATCTGCAAAACCAAAACTGGAGTTTGCTCATTCTCCTATATCTCCCCCAATACATGAAGCAACCTCCCTCAACATATCATATCCTCCTCCTCACTTCTTGAGTTCTGCAAGAAGCTGAAAACCTGCCTCTTTAAGCATCTTGGAGAGCTTTCCCCCACACACCTGCTCATGCGCCCGCATACCCTCTCGGGTGATTACTGCACTATACAAATCAACTTAACATAACATGACACTGGTGAACTTATGTCAGAACACTTCAAAATTAATAAAGAGGTATTCTGTATCTGGAGAGATGCTGAACCTAGGACCTCCAGGCAAGTAGATGTGTCCTCCATTTCCTAATTTTCATGTGAGGGGAGTGGACTGTAAATTTACAACAGAGTCTCTCCTTGGTCATGGTAGGAGATCCTTGTTCAGCACTGTATGAAAGACTGATTGACCCTTCCTGGACTCAAAGGTATGACCTGCTGGTCACATCAAGTTAGCAGCAACCGTTTAACTCGTTGAGCCATCGAGCCAGCTAAATTGAAAGATCAAGTTCACCAAAATGACTAGAAAGAGCTACAAATAGCGTAGGATAGCCACTTCTTTAAGGGGCTTTACAATCACTATGTTGTTTAGGAGGAACCAGAATACAAGTTAATGACTTATCTAACTATTGTTGAAGTCAACGACCCTATTCATATAAACCAGGATCTCAAGAATACTATTACAGGCAGTTAATTATGTAAGCTCCCTACATAGCTACATTTTTAAGCCTACATAGTCTGTAAGCTGCTGCAAGGACTAATAAAATGCAGAAAACTGAAATATAAATTGATATATTTTGTTTGGTGGTTTTGGGTACAGTGGAAACAGGCTGCATGGTCACAAAACAGCTCTTCTTTTGACGAGACTGCCTGGCCACACCAGCATTCCATGCATAACTGTAACATCAGTCTATCATCTGTTGTGCGACCTTAGAAAATACAACAGTATTTCACCTACCCATACCGCCTCACATTGGTTACCGGTGCACACCCTCATTCTTGTTGAAAGCTCTGACTATAATGCGCAAACCGGTTTTTTTAACGTAATTCCTGGCAAGGAGTATTGTTCCATATAGGTCCTTGAGCCCTGGCTGGAATTGTTTTCTTCGAGTACAGAGTCAGAACACCTTCGATGATACAGTCTTTTCTGTCTTCGATGCAAAACTTTGGAACGCACTGCCGATCCATTTGAGAAACCACCCTTCATTGCTCTATATCAGGAAATACGTAAATGCCTTTCTTCTCCATATTTAATTATTCCACATTACCCATAAATGACAAATAATCATCATTTCACTGTTCAAATGCTAGATCGCCAAGAAACTTTAGTCGTTGGCTAAACAAATGCACGTTAACAAAACATTATCGGAAATTAGGCTTGAAGGGTCATTTTGAAGGGTTTATCCAGAAAGGCATTTTGGAGCACATACAGTTGTGCTCCTTTAGGTAAACTTACACTTTCGTGAATGTTTACTATTTTTTTGTATTCACAAACTACGAGTTTAATTGTCCTCATAGTAATTTTAGGACTGCGAGACTACAAAAAAATAAGCTTTTTATGTGTGAATTCTCGCAGTTGTAAAATTACTATTAGAAAAATTAAATTCATAGTTTGTAAATACCATAAAAATGGTAAACCTACACAAAAGTGTAAGTTTACCTTTGTAAATTAGGCCCCTAAAATGTGAATAAAAAGGGAATTATCAGGTAATATTCCTGGAACAATTCGTAGGGATAGAAAGGACTGTGCCCTGTGTGCACTTTAACTAACAAGGAATTGGATATTTCAGGCCCGATAAAACAAAGGCATGTAATTGTACGTAAAAGAGTACCTCTGTAGTACTGCTTCACATGTTCACAAATGCTTTTGTGAATCAGCCCCTATATGTACAGAAAAGTCCAATTCATAAAGGGAATCAGCATGATGCTGGTTTACACCTAGTAGTGAAGTGCTGGTTTTTCATTCTCTATAAATGTTTTTACATGAAAAGCCCTCCTTACACACATGATGTGGAATTTGGACATGTTGATGCATTATGGTGAACCTCCCCGTTCCTTCTTCATTACATGCATCACTAGCATCCTCAAGTGTTCGTTAGAAGTGCAGGTAAGTGTCACTACTGCGTTTGCAAAGTGTTTGTGCCCTCCGCCTCATTTGCATTGGAGCTCCCCGACCATTGCTCTGACACTCCCCTTGGAAGACCATTAGACCTCCAAGCAGTGTTTAGAGACCACAGAGGAGGCAACGAATGTAGCAGGTTATCACATAAGCAGGCTAAATTGTTAGACACACCACGTCATCCTCTGTTTGACCCTGCACTCTTGAGTATCATTTTTAGTTTAAATCTCTAAAAGGAAGAGTGAGGAAGGATTTGTCAGTGATACCTTTTCCTTTCCCTTTTATAATTCTCTATTCTATAGAACTATACACATTTTGAAATTACAAGTCTGACTTAGGGCATGGCCGTAAATCAGACATATTTAGTCAGTTATATTTGATTGCCATTTTTCGTCAACTTAATTACTATGGCGTTGAGCAGGGTATTAGCAGTCTCTGTGCTCTCCCAACCTTTTGCCTAATTTATAAATAGTCAACCACTTAGTGACTACTGAAGTATCAGCATCTATGATTTGCTTATATAAACTGGAATAGAGTTGCAGGCTAGAGAATAATTTAACATCCCAAGAGTTTTCTCGAGGTGTAGTACTAAGGTCTCATTTTAGTGAGAGCTTTTCCCAGTGTTCTCAGGGATCACACAGCGAACAGAAGGAATACTAGAATAGAAACAATATATGCATATGCAGGAATGCAATAATATACGTATATAAATAAATGTAAACACCAATAATTTCTTAAGACAGTCATGAGACTCGGGACATAAATACATCAATATATTAATTATAACAAACAAATCTGTTTGCAACAACTGTTAATGGCGTTTGGAACTCCCAAGTTACTTCCCAAGTCTTCATCGGAATAAAATGATCTGTGGAGTGCATGAAAAATGTGCTGAAGACGAGTTGGTTTGGCAGGTTTAAACACGCAGAACTTACTACAAATTGATACCCTGCAATAATTTCCGCAAAATGAAAAATAAGGCTAAATTAATTATGCTGCACAATGGTGCAGTAATGCCACATAAGTTTCACACGTACATGCACCCACCCAAGAGTAAGTAGATATATATTGCCATGTATAAAAAAGTAAAGAATTATTATGGCCACTGGATAATGTGTGTAAAATTCAAAATTGCCAATAAAATTGAAAAAACACAGGGCTACAAGAAGGTGTAAGCTTAAATTGAAGGTGGGAAATAATTAATCCTGAAATTATAGAGAGAGATTGACACACCATTGAAAAACTTTGTTGGTCTCAGAAATCAGCAGTGCAAACCATCACTACCAAGACCAGAAGTATCCTGCTTCTGACATAAACAAGATATCCATTAAAGCAGTGGTTCCCAACCTTTTGATTCCTGAGGACCCCCACTGAAACACTACTGGAAGCCGGTGACCCCCAAGCAATTTATATAATTGAAATTTCAAACATTAAAACAGTAATTCACAAAAAATACACCAATTATCTACCAAACAAATACTCGAATTACTAAAGATATATTTATTTTATATTTAAAAAATATTCAAAAATTGAATATTTTTGATGGGTAGGTTGGCGCTGCATCTTGGCGACTAACTTTTCAATGTTTGGTTTTATTTAGAAAAGCTGCCTCTTCAGGTCAGATTCTACATTTCCCAATCAATTTCTGTTTTTATTTTTTAGGTACATACGATCTGAAAAAGCTTTTTCACATAAATATGTGGTGGGGAAAGGAAATAAAATCATAAGGGCCTCTCATATCTCCATAGCTTCTCTGTCACATGTAATTCATTTGTTTTATAGCACCCCTCATACCACTATAAGGTCTTGGAGCACTTTACAGGGGACTACAAGGTGTAGGATTCACAGGTCATCCACACTGGTAGGCATTTTCAAGAGTGCTTGATCTGGCAAAGCACATGATTCCGAACATAACACAGTAGTTAGCACTGACTTTAATAATAAGAATGTATTTCTACGCAAGCAAACCTTTTTTTTTCCAGCAGCATAAGACTGGGGGAAAAAACTTTCCAATTTGTACCATGTAGTTTACAGGCAGCTTTTTGATGGCAGTTCATAGCACTGTGCTAAATTAGGGTTCTAACTTATGAGCTGCACAGTAACAAAAGAATCTCTGTGACAAAAACAGTAACCCACTGTATTATGCACATAAAATACTTTTCCTTGCATTATACACGTCCATTGCAGCTACCATATTCACCATCTGTGCTACTTTAGATGAGTCAAAGCTGCTACTAGACAAAACTATCTCTCTCCAGCACATACATTAATAACCAGAGTTATCTTGATGCTTTTATTATTGCCTGAAAGCTGACGGTTGTACAGGGAACTGTGCAGTGCTTTTAAAACTGCTACACAAATTAAGTCTTAAATATAAAAGCCTGCGGACCCCCTGGGAATGTGTCACGGACCTCTGGGGGTCAGCGGACCACAGGTTGGGAACCACTGCATTAGAGCACATGACTTTCCTCGCTCTGTTTGGCATCTGCTCACCACCCCCCACCAGCCCTCAACCCTTCCGTGGTCCCCTGCCTCCCGCTTTGTTGTCTTTAAAAAAAAAAAAAATATATATATATATATATATATATATATATATATATATAGATAGATAGATATGCAAAAAAGAATAGAGAACTCTGGGTAGTTCTCAAGTTTTGGTGGAGAGCAGCTCTAGTAAGGAGCATCCTGCAACACCAGCAACACGCTAGATTTGCTCACCTCAAATGTCTGTTTATCTAGCAAAGTTTTTAAGCACTGGGTCAGCACAGTGCTATCCATGCCGAGCTAGATAGTGACAAAGTCTTTTGCCATTTGTACAGCAAAGTCATGAAGCATAGGTTTGACACATCTATCTAGCTCTCCACCAAAACTTGGGAACTACCCAGAGTTCTCTATTCCTTTTTGCATAATTTATGCGTCACTCTAACCCTGAAAGGGATTTGTTTTGATAAATAAATAAATGTGTTTGTGGCCCATGTAGCTGTAGATACACATGCTGTGCATACTTCTGGCCTCTAGTGTTAGGTTTCAGACATGTACAACTTGTTTTTCTTTGAAGGAAGCCTTTTTGGGTCACAAGGTCTGGTGACTCCACCTAATAGTGGTTGTGCTTTGGCTCCATTGTTAGATTGTTTTTTCTGCGCCATCGGGTTTAGACGTGTTCATCCACAGCTCTGGTTTGAGACCTCGTGGTGTTCTTGCCAGACCATCGGATCAGTCCTCTCGTTGGTATCTACAAACAACCCAGCAATTTCGTTGGTTTCCCACCATTGCGTACCTTCAACTCCGTGACGAATTAACACTGTTGACACTTAACCATTTGGGTCGAGAATGTTGCCATGATGAAAGGGATTCCATTATGATTCTATCGTAGTTGTCAGGCCAAGTATCTGACATCCAACCTCCACAAAGTCTGCAGCCTCTTTTTGTCACCAGAGCACTGTGAGGACTCCTGTTCGACCTGCCTTGAATTCAGAAACAAGAACATTATTTGGTAGAAAATACCCTGGACATCTTCGGAGAACAGAAAGAGTTGGATTTTGAAGAGGTAGATGCTCCGGGCGTCATAGTGGAGGTTGCCTTTTCACCTGGAAGCTTCAGTTCTGAGGCAGATATTGAGTCCGAATAGCCTTACTCAGCCACCCTCTTCAGAAGGTCGCAGTGAGTTCAGATGCTCACATAACTCAACACTCAGAGGTGCAGGCCTCTAATTTCCAAATAGTTTGGGAGGCCTCTGGTGCATCACTGTCATCTGAGACTCGGAGATAGTAATTTTTTATTTAAGTTTGTCATTGCCAATCATGGAACCAATACTTAATGGTGCATTGTTGAATATATAATGATGGGTATTTGACTACTAGAGCCTTGAAGTTTCATATATTTCTTTGACACAAGTGATGATTGTATTTACTATGACATATGCACTGTGGGTGTAAACCACAAACTGAGTATTGCACTTATGTTATATCACCAATCATATTTCTTGTAAATTTGATTCTTCCTTGGGACTACATAATATTATTCATTTGAATCATAATTTAGAATTTTGCTTTATGTCTCACAATTTGGTGAGTGCATCACAATCACAGGTGACTTGAAGATATATTAGGTTTGTGCACCGTTGAGTCTGTTTTCTATGTTAATAATACTACTTTAAATATGATACTGACAGGACTACGGTCATGTGATCAAGACCAATCTTGGTCAAAACGCTTTGTTGTGTTGTTGCTTTGCCACAAAACACACTAATTGTGGCAGCCATTTTGTAACATAGGCGATGTAAAGAATACAATGGCATCGTGATACAGTGGTATATTCTAGAGAAATTACTTATAACCATTATAGCAAAGAAGTTGCCTACGCAAATTATAACATTCAGTATTCAAAAGAACGTTGCCCTAAAATCACAACTGCTGTAATGAGTTAAGAGTCTAGTCAAATGAAACACCATAACTGTGGCTGCCATATTATAGCATGTGCGGTATGAGAATACCATGGTTGAGGTGAAACAGTGGTGCAAAAGAATAATCAAATGGAATAGCTCTTTGGCATTACATAACACAAATTGCATGACAAGGTTCTGGCAGGAGATTACATAAACATATTGCAGTCAAATAGCATAAAATGCAGGTCACAAATAAGTGTAGACAAATCAACAAATTGGAGTAGTGTCCAAGTGGCGAGAATAGCCAAAAAGTATTGTTGCTCAAATTAATAAAATAACAATCGCATACCCATCGCGCATGAGCTGGATGTAATAAACACTAAATTGGCATCAATATCATAGAATACACAGAGAAGATATAGGCTCTGAGTAGAGTAAAAGAAGTAGACACAATTGAATCAAACTAAAATTCTGTGCAGCTGTATGACGCCCAAGTGGGATGCAATTCTATCTGTGACCATGAAAATATGGTAATTATGAAGAAAAACCTAGGTGCAAAAGGACGGGATTCACCGGGGCTGATCATCCAATAGGAGCCAGTTTAATTTCATACTGCACCCACCACACAAACAAATAGCTGCATCAAAGCCCCTGAGTTCAGGTTGTGGCCTAGTGCGATTTTACCAAATGTAAGGGCATAACTGAATGAATAAATCCAAAAATGGTGGCATGCGACCAAATAGACAAGATGCAAATTATCGCATGGCTCAATATAACCACTCATCAAATTCCATAGTCAAAATACAGGTCCCTAAGTATGTAGCACTGAAAGTGTGAAATCAAAAGAAAAGAAAAACAAAATCAAACCCTCCAGAAGTGAATCACTTCTGCGGAAGAGTAGGGTAGGGTGCCCACACCTGGACAGCCTCACGTCACCCGAACAAAGCCAGGTTTGGACAGTCTCTTCCTCTCCTGGAGAATAAAGAAAATGGTAAAATACATGTTCCCACACATCACTCAGTTTAAAAAATAGTTCTGCTTCAAACAATAGAGCTTGTAATATAAAAACCAGTAGAAGTTTAATCTAGGTAAAAATATAACTCTTCATCAGTGTTTAAACCAAAGGGTGCTTTATTACTGAGGTCAGTAATGTAGCAAGATGCACATGCATATCCCAGTATTCCCTTACGTATAGAATGCACAATGCTCCCCAGATACCTCAAACCACAAGGACATTCCAACACAATTCATGTGATTTGCACTGCATGTTATAAACCAAGTTATCTTTTTGTGTGTCTTGGTGTATGGTACTTCGTAATCCTTTTGGTTTGTGCAGTTAGCACAAGCTTCACAGTTGCCATACACAAATAACACTACAAGGTTAAGCTTTTGTTCATTACTCTTCATGGTGATAATGTCACTGTGAATCAGGGCACCCCTCAAGGACCTACTTGTGTCTTAGGTATTTGCAGGTTTATTACCCACTATGTTTCCAATAATTGCATCACAGCTGAGAAGATTCCAGTTCTTGGTAAGTACCCTATTCACTTTAGTAGACTCACAGTTGAATGTAGTGATCATCCTGATGGACCCTTCCTCATCATTGTGAAATGTTGTGTTGCTAGGGCCAAACAGTATCTTTGTCTGACATTTCCCCTCCACGATATGTACTGCCTTAATGAGTACCCACTGTGGAAAACCCCAGTTGTCTGAATCTCTCTATCATGGCTCTGTTCAACAAGGAAGTCATCCTCACTATTACAATTGTGTTTAACTCTGATAAGCTGACTGTAAGGTATACTCCGCTTCTATTGGTTGAGGTGACTGCTCAGAATATGCAATAAACTGTTGCCAGCTATGGTGCTACTAAATTCCAGATTAGATATATCGGTGTTCAAACAGTGTACAAAGTGTTTAGCTTGTGTCCCATCATCTATCGTCATTTATGACCCTAACCCACATCACCACTCTGCCCATGTCTTCCTCAAATTCAGGGCCCAAGGATGACACCTGCTCCTCCCACCAGCCCATCAACAGATTGGCATAGCTGGGAGCGAAGCAAGTGCCCATCGCACTGTGCCCATCTGACCATAGAGTACCCCATTGAAGAGGAAGATTTTATTTTTTAGGCAGTAAATCATCATATTGAGGATCATGTGTGTGTGGGCATAAAGGCTAATCAGCCTAGCTCTCAAAAAGTGCTCACGTGCATCAATCCTATAATCCCATCCATGTAGTGAATGCTGGTGTACAGCGATTTCACATTGTGCCATCAACATGTATTCTTTCTCCCAGTGTACACCCACAATTACTGTTGTGTCATCAACATGTACTCTTTCTCCCAGTGTACACCCACAATTACCGTCAAAAAATCTTGAATGTCTTCAATATGATGGTAGAGCATTAACAAAAGGTCTTAGAAAAAAAGAAAAAGAAAAAATGAAGGCAAGGCAGGAAAGAAAAAAGAAAAGAAAGAAGAAAGGCAAGAAAGAAATGAAGAAGGAAAGAGAAAAAGCAAGAGGAAAAGGAAGAAGGAAAGAAAGAAAGAAGGCAAGAAAGAAAGAAGGTAACAAATAAAGCAGGCACAAAAGAAAGAAGAAAATAGGAAAGGAAGGCAAGAAAGAAGGAAAGAAGGAAGGAAACAAAGAATGCAAGAAACAAAGAAGGAAGGCAAGAAAAAAATAGGGTGGGAAAAAAGACAGACAGAAAGAAGGAAGGAACTAAGGAAAGAAGGAAGGATAGAAAGTCAGAAAGCATGAAAGAGGGAAAGAAAGAAAGCAACACAGAAAAAAAGAAAGCAACACAGAAAGATGGAAAGAAAGCAACAAAGAAAGAAAGGCAAGTGAGGGGAAGAAAGAAAGAAAGAAAGGAAGAAAGAAAGAAAGAGAAAGAAAGAATGAAGGGAAGAGAAGGAAAGAGAAGGAAAGCAAGAATAAAGGAATTAAAGCAAAAATGAGGCATGCAAACAATAAAGAAGGAAGAAAAGGAAGAAAGAAGGAGTGAAAGGAAGAAAGAAGGAAAGAAAGAAGGCAAGAGAAAAAGAAAGCAAGAAAGAGGGAAGGAAAGAAACAAGGCAAGCAAGAAAAGCAAAGAACGAATGTAAGGAAAAAAGCTAGATAGAAGGAATAAATACCAGAGCAAACAAATGAAAGCAATAATGAAGGAAAGAAAGATGGCAAGAAAGGAAGAAAGTGAGGAAGAAGGAAGGAAAGAAAGAAGGCAGGGTAGAAAAGGAGGAAAGAAGGAATAAAGCAAAAGACAGCAACAAATTAAGAATGAAAGAAAAAATGAAGGCAGGGAAGCAGGAACGAACAAAGAAAGCAAGAAAGAAGGAAAGAAAGATTGACAGAGGAAAAAAGGAAAATGAAAGAAGGAATGAACAAATGAAAGTTAAAAGGGCAGTAGGAATAAAAAAAGGAAAGCAAGAAAGATAGAATGAAAGAATAAAAGGAAAACTAGAAAGAAGGAATAAAAGAAAAAATGAAAGAAAAAAGAAGGAAAGAATAGAACTACAGTTAAAAGTATTGGTATCTTTCATAAATTCACATGCTTGAATCATTCCCGTCGGAGAAGTGGGAGTCCCACGGTATCTTAGAAAAAGCAGTAAGACTATCCAGAGGCTATAATGCTAGCAAACCTAAACATATAGCCTATCCATGTCCTTTTGAAAAAAGAACCAAACTTGCCCTATGACCAATCAGGCGCCAGCACCCTCTAGAATATTCTCAAGAGAGGCTCCTTCCCTCATATTTTCTAGCACAAGAGTGAAGAGTACATACTGAAAAAGGAAGTTGAGCCTCACAGGGGAGGAGGGTGGATCGCATGTGAATTTATGAAAGATACCAATACTGGACAACTGTAGGTACAAGTATGTAACTTCTTGTCCAGTGCTGGATAGTTTATAAATTCACATGCTTGAATCTGAATAGCCAGCCTTACTCACAATAACTGTTATGCCCATAGTGGATGGTGGGTGTGAGCATTTCAGTTTATATCTACATATATATGTATCTACATATGTATGTTAATACATAGTCAGACAATAATTGCACTGGGGTTAGAAGCAATTGTATATCAAATCAAACACATATATTCAAATGAGTCTCACCTTAATGAAGTAGATGCCGTAGAGCAGCCTGTCCCATAAATGAATTGCTTTGTTGTGCTGATTCCAAACAGTAATGCTGCACAAAAGAATGTGTAGTCTTCCACATTGCAGCTTGGCATATCTTGTCTAAGACAATGCCTTGAAACAGAGCAACTGATGTTGAGATTTCTGTTGTAGAGTGTGCTTTAGGTCGGCTGGTTAGTGGTTTCCCAGCCTTTGTATGACAAAACTGACTGGTGGATGCAATCCATCAGGCTATCGTTGCTTTAGTAACTCCTGTAACTGACGACCTTGGCAGTAAGAGACTAGTAGTTGGTCTGTCTTACGGAATTGCTTAGTATGCTCAAGGTAGAATCTCAAACATTGTTTGATATCCAGCGTGTGGAGCGTGTTTTCAGCCACGGTTGATGGATTTGGGAAGAGAATTCTCAACATGGCTGGTTTGTTTAGGTGAAAAGATGAAGGCACCTTAGGAATGTATCTTGTTTTAAGAAGAACAAAGTAATCTGAGAAAGTGAGGAAGGGTTCCTTGGTGGTAAATGTCGGTATGTCACTGACTCTCCTAGTAGAAGTAAGTGCAAGGAGAGTTGCCACCTTCCATGTGAGATACTTCAGATCTGCTCTGTGTATGGGCTCGAACAGCACTTTCATTAATTGCGAAATGTCAGAGAGACCAGATCCTCGGGGCCTGCGCACGTTCCCAACATGTCCACCATTAGACAGCTCTAAAGCTCCGATAGAAATATCACAGAGCCTGAGAGAGTCCAAGTGGGGGAAAAGGGGATTAGGTAGGGAACAGCTGGGAAGGAGACCTGTAAGAAGCAAAAGGTTAAACAACACTATATCAAGATATAATCACATTGACTTTCAATAGACTATGGTTATAAGAGTTCTCATACTCAAACCATGGATAACCTAAGAAGTGACTATAACTAGACCTCAAGAAATCTACGTACCTGGAAAAAATCAAGAATGGGTTAATACAATGTTTCATATGAGCTTTTCATGAAATATCACATACTGTCTAGAATACAAGAACCTTCTAGAATAATGTTTCAGAACAAACATTGCATTTTTACATGAGAACAAAAGGCTATCTGAAACATTCCCTGGAAAACAATAGGAATTGTACTAGGGACTTAATATGCACAAAGGATGTCACATTTTGAATTAAGCATCTTCACAGATAATCCAAAAACTCAGGATAAATGTGTGCACCTCAACAAACACAACACACCAAAGTTTTAAATGCCAGGAAATTATTGCGCACACTGTTGCCAATCTGAACGTCAAGTTTTACATGCTGGAAATGAATTGCGCACACTGCTGATTCGAACAAGAATATGCAAATGCCATGAAATGATCGCACATGCTGGAAATGAATCGCGCACTCTGGCGATTCGAACAAGAATATGCAAATGCCATGAAATGATCACGCACACTTGTTGCCGATCTGAACGTCAAGTTTTACTTGCTGGAAATGAATCGCGCACACTGCCGATTCGAACAAGAATATGCAAATGCCATGAAATGATCGCGCACGCTGTTGCCGATCTGAATGTCAAGTTTTACATACTGGAAATGAATTGCGCACACTGCCGATTCGAACAAGAATATGCAAATGCCATGAAATGATCGCGCAAGCTGTTGCCGATCTGAACATCAAGTTTTACATGCTGGAAATGAATCGCGCACACTGCCGATTCGAACAAGAATATGCAAATGCCATGAAATGATCACGCAAGCTGTTGCCGATCTGAATGTCAAGTTTTACATACTGGAAATGAATTGCGCACACTGCCGATTCGAACAAGAATATGCAAATGCCATGAAATGATCGCGCAAGCTGTTGCCGATCTGAACATCAAGTTTTACATGCTGGAAATGAATCGCGCACACTGCCGATTCGAACAAGAATATGCAAATGCCATGAAATGATCGCGCAAGCTGTTGCCGATCTGAACATCAAGTTTTACATGCTGGAAATGAATCGCGCACACTGCCGATTCGAACAAGAATATGCAAATGCCATGAAATGATCACGCAAGCTGTTGCCGATCTTAACATCAGGTTTTACATGCTGGAAATGAATCGCGCACACTGCCAATTCGAACAAGAATATGCAAATGCCATGAAATGATTGCATAAGCTGTTGCCGATCTGAACATCAAGTTTTACATGCTGAAAATGAATCGCGCACTCTGAAAGTTTCACAAGTAGGCCCAAAACTCGAGAGTCTTTGACAACGGGGTAGGGGGGCCAGCCTGACCTCCGCCTTACCGCCCTACTCAAGGATCACCAATATAATGCGGGGCAGGCCTGGAACATCAAGGTAGGCCTCCAGAACAGGAGCTCAGGAAGTTGCTGCTGCTCTGCACCGGGACCTCTGAATAGTGAGCCCGTAGAGCTGGGGTGGCTCCCTTATATAGAGTCTGGCCCAGCCCACAAACCACACCCAGTCATGCTGCAGGGAAAGCTTCTAGAAGGTCCTAGAAAGAGACCACACCCTAACACACTCAGTAAGCCTGCAGCAGTACCTTGCAAATGAACAGTTATTGCAAACATCATTAATAGTGTTTTTCAAGGTTAAACTCTGCAAGGCAAAAGGTTAACATACTGCATATAAACACAATGCATGAATTATGCTCTTGCATAAAGACTGGGTTTTTGCATTTTTGTCGCCCGTAGGGCGCGCACTGTCCTGATGTTGAAGAGCGTTTGGAAAAGAGCGAAACAAATCTTTCATAAATTGTTTTATGAGCCTGGATGAAGCTAGGGAGGGTGCATTTGCAGAGCTTCTGTATGAGGATATTGCTGCCAGGTGAACCTTAACTGAGGCATGTCTGATCCCAGTCTTGGATAGAGCAAGGAGGTATGATATAATTTGCTCTGGTAGAACCTCAAATGGTTACATATTATTTTGTTGGCACCAAATACAAAATCTTCTCCACTTGAGACTGTAAGTCTTGTTTGTACTCTCATCTCACGCTCTAGAGCGAATTACTTTGCATTCTTCATCAATGTTTATGGCCTGGAACTCAGGAGCCATGCGTGCAATTGGAGAGAGGCTGGCTCAGGATGAAATATCTGTCCTTGTTTCTTCGTTAGTAGGTTGTGCTTGCTGGGAAGCTGTATGGGATTGGCCACCGACAGGAGAAGGAGCTACGTGTACCAATACTGTCTGGGCCACCTGGGTTGTATGAGTATGGGCCTGCAACCCTCTGATTTCATGTTCTTGAGAAGTCTGGGGAACAATGGAAAGGGAGGAAAAGCATATGCAAAGATCCCAGAACATCGCATCAAATAAGCATTCCCCCGCGACCCCGGGAGTGGGAATCGACTGGCGTAAAATTGGCATTTGGGGTTCTCGTTGGTAGCAAAGAAATCAAAGGTTGGCCGTCCCTAGCATTGAAAGATCTTGTCTACTTCTTTCTGATTGAGCTCCCATTTGTGGCAACTGATGTCCATTCTGCTGAGAGAGTCCACAAGGGTGTTGTTGGTACCCGGCACATGCTCCGCTCTCGGAGACATTTTGTGCCGAGTGAACCACTCCTAGAGAGCTTGTGCTTCTCTTGAGAGGGATAGAGATCGTGTTCCTCCCTGTTTGACGTAACACATGCTTGTGTTGTCTGTGAAGATCCTGAAAGAGAGATAACGCTTTTAATTCCAAAAGATTTATATGCATTTTCTTCTGAGAGTCAGACCATTTCCCTTGAATGCCCAGGTTTTCCAAATGGCCTCCCCAGCCTTCCAGAGAAGCGCCCATTGTTATTATGAATTCTGGCATTGGAGTTAGGAAGCTCTGCCCATGAGAGATATGACTTGTTTGAGACCACTACTACAGGGTTTCCACCATCTTTGGTGTGATATTGATTAAGTCTTCGAAAGACCCTTCAGACTGGATGCATTGCAGTTGCAATTCCTCTTGTAATAGTCTCATTTTTAGTCTCACCAGATGAACCAAGTTGACTGGCGAGGAAATCATTCCTAGAAGTGACTTGAATGTTCTCATTGAAACGCACTTTCTTTTTGAGATTATGAAAGCCATGATGGACAGCTTTTGCTATCTTTCTATTGAAAGATAAGGTTTGTTTTTGTCCATGTCGACTTTTGCACCCAAAAAGACCATCTTGCGTGTTTGAAGAGTAGATGATTTTTGGTGATTTACTAAACTGTGAAATAAGGCTAGACAGGCGCTGGTGGACTTGGAGGCCTGCTGAGGAGTTGGTGCCTCTACCAACCAATCGTCTAAATATGGGAACATTTGAAAACCTTTGTTGCAGAAGGCAGCCGCCACAGGTGCGAGACACTTTGTGAAAAGTCTTGGTGCTGACTTTAATCCAAACGGAAGAACCTTGAATTGATAATGGGTACTGGCTCCGGTAAAGCAGAGGTATTTGCGATGCCTGGAATGTATGGGGATGTGAAAATAGGCATCTTGGAGATCCAATGATATCATGTAATCTCCACTGTTGAGAAGATGGAGGATATCCAACAGGGTGATCATACGGAAGGATTGTTTCCTCCGAAATTTGTTTAGCTGTGACTTCTTTCTTATGAGAAAGAACCAAGAATAAAACCCCAGGCCTCTCTGATGAATAGAGACCTCTTCTATCGCACCCTTGGAGAGCATTGGGAACACTTTGTGCTTTAGTAAGTGAAGATAAAAGTGAATGCAATTTCACAGGAGGGTGGTTTGGTGGTTTCTGTACGAATTCTAGCGTATGACCGTGAACCACTATATCCAACACCCATTTGTCTGATGTTATCCTTTCCCAATTCTGTTGATAATTTGAGATCTTTGCACCCACTGGGTTAAGTTGTGGAAAGGATTGGACTGTGGCCGGCACCCGATGAGGATCACTGCTTATGGTTTTGATCCCAAGCTTGTGTGGTCTGTTTTCTTCTTCCACCTTGTCTGATGTAGGCTGCTGTAGATGGCTGCCGATAAGACTGTTGATATGCTGGCATGTACTATGATTGCTGGTATTGTCTATGGTAGGTACCCCAAAATCACGAGAAACCTCTACCTCTGACTCCCCGTAAGGGATGTTTCTTGTACTGTAGAGTACCCAGAGAATGAGCAGTCTCTATATCCGTCTTAATGGCTAGTAAGGCGTCATCTGTGTGTTTTTGGACCTCAGGTCTGAATGAGGTCACCTTTAACCATCCTTAGCGGTGCAAAATCACTGCTCCTGCTAACTGTTGGAAGCCTATAGAGTCTATGTCCAGAGCACAATCAATTACTTCTGCAGAAGCGCGCTCCCCTGCCTGTAGTAACTTTCGGGCCTCAGGTTGTTTGTCTTCTGGGATACGATCTATGAAAGCATTCATGTCAGACCACATTTGACGGTCATAGAGACCTAAAAAAGCTAAGGTGTTAGATGCACACACATTAATGGCTGACATCGATGAAAACCTCTTGCCCATGTTATCCAAACGTCTGCCCTCTTTGTCTGGTGGGGCCGAAATGGGCGTAGATGGGTTCTTAGAATGTCTTTGGGCAGCCTGAGATATGACAGAATCTGGTTTTGGGTGCCCTGTTAAAAAGGCTGGAGAGCCGTCCATAGCCTTATACTTTTTGTCCAGTTTAGGTGGCACTGGCGGGACTGTGGCTGGATTTTTCATAATCTTTAGACCTTCACTCCAGATGAAATCTATGATGGGGATTGCCCTCACCGATTTTCTTGCCTGCTTCTTAAAATCATGGAGGAAACATTCTGAATGCAAGACAGATGTTGGTAAGTAGAAACGTGTAGCGGCTCTATCCATTAGATTATGAAAACCTTGTATATCTTCTAGAGGAGAATCTTATGAATGAGGAGGTGGTGGTGATGGTGTAGGGGCTAAATAGTCATCCCATTCATCTTTAGGATGTTGAGGAATAAGAATTTTTCCTTCTTCCCTTTCATCTTCTGAGGAGGAGGTGTCCTCTCTGGGGGGAACAGCTTTTGCCGTCGCAGGTGTGAACCTGGGTGTTGCCGGAGGTGAAGGTATATTCCTCAGTGTAGCCGGGGAGGAAGGTTGCTGCGGCTGCTCCTCAGTTGCAACTGGAAATCTAATTTTATAGTCTTGGAGCATGGACTGTAAGTCCTGAATTAAAGAAGCAGGCATTTGTAATGTATCTCTCGACTGATGTTGCAATGACTCATAGTAACGCCTTTGATGCGGATAATAGGATTGATATTGTTATTCATACTCATCGTCATCCTCTTGGTATTTTACATGTAACTGTGATGGGCTGTCTGCGTCCCCAAAAGGGCCTTCGTCCTCAGACTCTTCCCAGTCTAGCAAGTGGCTAGGTAGTAATGTTGTTACTTTACTAATGGGATGTATCTGCGGGATGTAAGGCAGACCTGGAAAGTGTTGTGATCTTGACTGTTGCTTGAAGGTCAGGAGAACCAGCAGAGATGGGGACCACATTGTCTTGAATGGTAGAAACTAGTGCCATTGATGATGTTATTGTTGACAACTGTGGTGTTGTTGATGACGTAGACGATTATGGTCTCATCAGTGGGGCTACTGTCGACGGTCTTGTCGATGGTGTTGTTGTCGACGGTCTCATCGATGGTGTCACCGTCGTCGTTGTTGTCGATGGTGTTTTCGTCGATTGAATCCCTTCCGTCGACGATGCCCTCGTCAATTAAACCTTTGCCGAGAAGGCTTTTCTGATGATGTCTTCGTCGACGATTGAGTCATTAGTGGTGCAGGAGACCTCGCTGATGACGCCATTGATTAATGTTTTTTCTCACTCACCCGTGCTGATGAGACTGGAGCTTTCAGAACTGACGTCGACATTGCTATAGTCAAGGAAGGTCTTGTCAACGAGACGGTGGCGACGGTACCTTGGTGGTCGTTGTCATTACAATCATCAACATGGACTTCCATTTAAGTGGTACCTTTTTAGATGTTGATGGTTCTGAGGAAGGTGACCGGTGACGGGGCTCCTTCTTGCAACGTAGAGAGGATGGCTGGGAGAAGGCTGACCCTGATAAGCTTTTGGAAGGGTCTTTATGGTGTGCCTTGTGGTATTTCCTGCCTTCCTCAGCCTGCCCCGGGTCAGAAGATCTAGAGCTTTTTTGAGGCTTTGGGTCTAAGTCATTCTCCTCACCTAAAGTACAGGATTTTGCCTGCAACCATATTAGAAGTCTTCTTTCTCTGTCCATCAAAGTTTTAGCAGAAAAGGTGCAGCATATTTTGCAGTCTTTTACCTGATGTTTGGGATTCAGGCAATACAGACAATCTTTATGTGGATCATCCACATCAAGCCTTTTCTACCCACAGGTCTTACAAGAGCGAAAAAGGCCTTTCTTGAGACAGAAAGTTGTTCTGACAGGAAAAAACAGAGCAGAGCTCAGGGAGACTCCCTTGACACGATGTGCGGTAAAACATCTGAGGGAAGGGGACTCTCTTCGGAATATTCTAGAGGGTGCTGGCGCCTGATTGGTCATAGGTCAAGTTTGCTTGTTTTTTCAAAAGGACATGGGTAGGCTATATGTTTAAGTTTGCTAGCATTATAGCCTATGGATATTTTTACTGCTTTTTCTAGGATACTGTGGGACTCCCACTTCGAAGACGGGGATGAGTAAAGCATGTGAATTTATGAAAGATCCAATACTGGATAACAAAAAAATGAAAAAAAGAAGGTACAAGGAATGAAAATACAAGAAAGAAAGTAAGAGAAAAGAAAGAAACAAAGAAGGAAGGAAGAAGGGAATAAATAAAGAATAAAGGAAAGAATGTAATAAAAAAACTGTTACTAGTGTTGCAGATCAAACACAACAAAAGCTGTTTTCCTTACTGGGCAAAGTTTATTAAAGAACTATTGGTGAAATTCAGTCCAGAATAAATGTGTTCTGCACAATTGTCTACTTATGAATTCACATGTATGTTGAAGCTTTTGATAACGTAATACAGTACAGTTTCAAATGGATTCAATCTGTTATTCAGTGAAATACCAGCAGTCAAACAGCAAACAAAGGATATTCCAACAGGAATTTACAACAGCAATGGCAGAAGACAGGAATTGATAAGGCGTGGAATGTGGCCTGTGCTCACATCTGGTATAAAGCGTCCTTCTGTCACAGCAAAATCTAAACACAAAGGCAACATCAAAGTAATACATTTTTTTAAAATGGCAAAGAAGGGAATTAGCTTGTATGCAGATGTGCTCCTTGCGAAACAGCAAAATGCAGTCACTCAAAGTGAAGTTACCCAGTGGCAGAAGAGGGCTCACCCCATCCAATCCTGTATGCTATAGTGGGCGGAAGCAACATGTGAATGACACACCAACAGACCAATGGATGAAGAAAAGTGGTGGAAAGCGCCTTTAAATAAGTATATTGTACACATATTTTAAAAAAATTCCAAGGGTCTTGGCTAACACCAGACCTAAACAAGCAATGGCAAAGCCAATAGCAGCCATGCCTATGCAAGAGGTATTGGCTTTGCCAATGTGTTTTAGCCATGTTGTACACCAGCATGGCTGCTGTTCAGCATGGTTAAAAGATAGTGGTGTAGAGAAGAGTGGCATGGCGTGTCCTAGAGTGGAATGGCGAAGACTGAAGTGTTGTAGAATGGAGTGATAGAGAGTGTTGTGTAGTGGAGTGGCATAGTTTGGAGTCACGAAAAGGAGAATACACTAGAGTGGCAGAGAGTAGAGTGGACTGGTGTAGAGTGTATAGCCATAGAGTGTTGCAGAGTATAGTGGCATAGAGTGCAGTGTACAATGTAGGGTTGTACAATGCAGTGGCTTAGATTAGATTGATGCACAGTAGAGTGCAGTGGTGCCGAGTGCACTGGCGCAGAGTGGAGTGGCGCAGAGTGGAGCGGCGCAGAGTGGAGCGGTGCAGAGCAGAGTCGCAGAGTAGAGTGGCACACAGTAGAGTGGTGTAGAGTGCAGTGGTGTACAGTAGAGTGGTGTAGAATGGTGCAGAGTGCAGTGGCATAGAGTTCAGTGATGCAGAGGGCAGTGGCGTAGAGTTGAGTGGCATAGAGTGCAGTGACGTAGAGTGTAGAGTTGAGTGTCATAGAGTGCAGTAACGTCAATAAATTCAGGATATGTAAAGGGCAGCAAATCACATGTGAAGGTCTCAAGGCGCTGAATTTTGGCACGGATATTTAGTGATTTGCTCAGAATCACAGGATGTTGAGCCGATGCTGAGACTCAAACCTGGTTCCCCCAGCTCCGAAGTCAGCAGCTCACGCCTTTATGTCACACCCTTTCCTCTTGCAAGAGCGTAGAGTGGTACAGAGTAGAGTAGCATAGAGTGGTGCAGAGAAGAGAATTGTGGCATAAAGTGCAGTGACGTTGAGTGGAGTAGCGAAGAGTAGAGTAGTGCAGAGTAGAGTGGTGTGAAGTTCAGTGGCAGAGAGGGCAGTGTTGCAGAGTACAGTGTCAAGAGTGTAGTGGTGTATAGTTGAGTAGAGCGGCGTAGAGAGCAGGGGGTAGAGTACAGTGATGCAGAGCAGAGTGCAGTGACAGAGTGGAGTTGTGTAGAGTGCACTGGCATAGAGTGCAGTGGTTAAGAGTAGAGTCACGTAGAGTGCAGTGGCATAGCATGGAGTGTTGCTGAGTGGAGTAGAGTGGTGTTGAGTGCAGTGGCATAAAGTACATTTTTTCAGAGTAGAGTGAAGTGGAATGGAGTGGATTGGTGCAGAGTAGAGTGCAGTTGTGCAAAGTGCTATAGAGTGTAATGTCGTAAAGTGGCATAGTGTGCAGTGGTATAAAGTACATTGGTGCAGGGTAGGTTAAAGTGGCATACAGTGGACTGGCATAGAGTGCAGCAGCATAGAGGTGAGTGTTACAGAGTAAAGTGCCTTGCCATAGAGTGTATTGGCAAAGAGTGTAGTGGCATAGAGTACAGTGTTGCAGAGTGCAGTGTTGCAGAGTGGCGTAGAGTACCATGGCATATAGTGGAGCTGTGCAGAGTAGATTGACTAAATCGGTATACAGTGCAGTGGCCAAGAGTGAAGTGGTGTACAGTAGAGTGATGAAAAGTGTATTGGCATAGAGTAGTGTGGTGCAGGGTAGAGTAGAGAGACATAGCGTGAAGTGGCATAAAGTGCAGTGGCATAGAGTGGAGTGGTACAGAATGCAGTGGCATGCTGTAAAGTTGAGTGGTGTAGAGTGGAGAGGAATGGATTAGAGTGAAGTATGCATGGTGTGGTAGCAGACTGGCGTTACAGACAATTATTTTTTAATTGAAATGACGATCACATTTGCATAAACATACAGTTTTACTAATAAAACTATACACTGCACAGATGAAAATGTGTCGACATTGCATCCCCTAGTGTAACGATTTGTTTTGGTCATATTAAAGTATTTGCTTCCGACACACTTCAGAAATAACAAAAAATGTGCTTCATTTTTGTTCCTAATTTTCATATATTCTGAAATACTTACACAGTTAATTTAAATGTTGTTGTGTGCTAGAAAAAAAACTATTTCCTACCCCCAGTATCCAGCAAGATTGTCACATAAATTCTCTCACTAGGAAGTCAGAGAAAGAAAAGTAAACAAGTGCCCTCAGAAGACAGCATGTGACATTTGACCTCTGGCTTTGAATGCACAACAAATGTGAAGTGATAAGAACAAGATTTATAGGCCTCTTTACAGAAAGGAAGAACTCTGAAGTATACTGTTTAGTTTTGGCAAGGGAAGGTACTAACTCAAGCTGGACAGGATAAAACAAATAAACCCGCCAAATGGAAAGCAAGAAAATGTGGGTCACAAACAATAAAGCCAACGGCAATCAACGGGCAGAACGCATTCCTAGGTCAGCTTTCTGAATGCTCCCAAGATGTCTTTGGCAAACCAGACCTACAAATTGTTGGTGGTCCCCCTGCCCCTTCTAGAGACACAACCAAGAAGACAAAATAGAATTTAAAAAAAAAACCTTGTAAGGTATAATGTGACGCTTCTTGCAGAAACAGTGAAAAATAAATGAGAAGCTCAAGCCCCTCATTTCTTATTATTATTAAACATGGCATATGTTGCTGGGATGTGGCCCCGGCCGGCCTCCCAATCAGCACTCATTGTGACGCAGGCGGGAGCCAGTCATTGCACTTTTTCTGTGGGTGCCTCAGTGCTTACCTGGGGCACACACACCTTTCTTTTTTCATTTGGGTCTGCAAGGGCAGCACCAGTGTCCTGGTGGCCCCAGTCAAAGCCCCAGCCAGCTCCGATAGCGGGTAGCAGCAGGAGTCGGCTCTGTTCCTTTGCTCCCACCCGTATGGGAGCAGCTTTTTTGTCTGCTTCTGCCTGGACAGGAACAAACTTATGTTCCCTTCTCAGGAGAGTGCTGGCAGGGAATTAAGTTTATATTCCCTGCCTGCACTCTTTCGGGCAGCGAACACAGGTCTCCTGGAGAATAGGGTCCCCGGGACACTGTAGCAGTCATTGGGGCTATGAATGAGGGTTCCCAGGGCTGATCTAAGACTCTGCCCCAGGGGATGGGTTCCCTGGGGCCTCCATGACGCTAAAGGAGAGGGGCCGCGTATACCCTTTCCCTAAAAATAAAAACAATCAGACTGCAGATGGGGGTTACTGGAGCTTAAATAAGGCTCAGGGATGGGAGCTTCCCAACTTAAAGAAAAGCAGCCCATGGGTAATTGGGGCCCTTAGACCTAAAAATGGCTCGGGTCTTCCCCCCAAAAAACAAAACTGACCCCTCCCCAGGCCTAGGGGAACAGGGTATTCCTAACCTTTTCCTCATTACTATTTTTAATTTACTTTTTAACTTATTTTCAGGTCAGGCATTGACTCTCCATGTTCTAAAATGGCTACTACCACATCTTTGTTCATGTGGTGGCATCCAGTCATATCTTGCTCCAGTGCACACATTTTGTTTTACCTCTACTGTTGTAAAATGGCCGTTGGCCACCTTCTAATGGTCAATTACAAATAAATATGCTAAAATGATTAAGATGTATCACCATGTAATCTTGCAATGTCTTTTTTAATTCAAAAATACCATTTAAAGATGGCCACCCTTGTGTGTGCATGCTTTTGGTGAAGCTCCGTCTGCCATCTTGAAGTGGTTTACCTTTTTGTAGTGCCAAAGGAAATTAGTCTTGGCAACTCAGTAGCTCAGGACTCACTACATAATGGTGAGACCTGATGGCTTTGGCAATGCTTGTTTCCTTTAATTGCAGCCCAATAAATAAGATGTGTTTCTATAGTCATTACATGTATTCTTATATGTTTGGTTTTTGTGGTCCACATTGAGATACGTGAACAGCTTTGGTTACAAGTAGAAAGACCTGAGACTTGAATGTGAGGCTTTATCGGAAGCATGAATGAGGTCTGACATATAAGTACTTTAAATGAGGGTTAGTGTATTAAAACTTGACCTGATTCTAGGACTTCTTTCCTGATGATGGAAACATTTAAAGTCAAAACCAGAAGCTGGCTAGATTTTACAGCAAGATCGATCTAATACTTCATAGTCCACCCCCAACTGTACTCTAAGACATCCTTTTTGTTTATACACCTAAAACTGGGTATACATTCCATACTTCAGAACTGCAGAAACTCAAGTGTAGCCATACCAAGAACATTTTCTTCATTGACAGTGCCATTTTGCCATGGCTGCTGAATAAGCCGACCTACTATTTGTCCCTTTCTTTAATCATATCAAGTTGAAAACTTGAAATGTATTGCATTTTGTAACAAATATGAACGTTAATAAAGCACTGGTAATTGCGTCTTTATTTTTTGTATACTATCTTGTTTAGCACAGATGAGATACATGTGGGCATCAGAGTGCTTTTCAGGTTTTAGGTCTTACCTGAGACAAAGCATGTGCTGTCGCTTGCAAGACATTTTGTTTACTTACTGGTGGCTTAGACATGCAGACAGCTTACTGCTTTATCACCAGTCTCATTTCCTTGCTTCTCTTTGATCAGCCCATGCCTGCTTCACTTTGTCTTTGTGTTTGTCCCTTCCCAGAAGCCTGGCCCAAGTACTGCTTTCTTTCCCAGTGTCCTTCCAATGCCATGCTTTCTGAGCTACTTTTTTATGTTTAATTTGCATAACTCCATAAAAGTGTGCATATTTGCAGACTGACTTCTTCCCCTCCTGTCCCTCGTTGCTGCCCCGTCCCACTCTACCATCCTGCATTGTTGCTTGCCTCTTCCCACCTGCATTGTTGCTTGCCCGTGTTGTTGCTTCCCATGGTGTTGCTTACTCCCTCACACCCCAAGTTGCTGCTTGCCCCACTTCCACTGCATTGTTGCTTACCCCTCCCACCCTGTGTTGTTGCTAACAGTGCTGACAGTTAGAAAAGTGCTATAACACGCCCAGTGCTGGATGCCCCATAGTGCTTTATTTTTGCTGGCAGGAGGGTTAGGCAGGAGACATCTGTACCCTCCATACTGTACGCCCTCCCTCTTTCCTTCCCTCTGAGATGCCTCCCACCTTGCCTTCCTGCTGCTCTGCAACATGCCTAAAAACGTTGATAAAGGAAATAGCTCACATAGGCAAGACCTTCTGACTTAGCCAATGTTATTGTACAAGTGAACTATTTCATTTTGGCTCATGAGGAAATAGTGTTTGTTATATTAGACAAACATATGAATGTCTGACAGCAGCAAAGGAACATTATGCAACTCTGTCCTTAACTTGATACTTTAAATAGGTTTGCTGTGGCAGATTATTAATTTATGTCAATCTAGTTTCTACCTTTTGCTAACTCATGGATGCCTCTGGTCTGTGTTAAATTATAGTTAATGACTGACAAGGATTATATTTGCAGGAAGAAATAAGTTACTTAGCTGTAACTGTAGTTCTCCAGTACTGGACACTTTTCATAGATTCACATGCTTGAATCCTTCCCCGTCGTCGAGATGGGAGTCCCCGGTGCGATACAGAAGCTATGACCAAGGGCATATACAGATTAAGTGCATTAGGCTTTAAAATTAGAAACACATCATAGCCGTTTTGTTAAAAAGGACCAAAGTCTAATGTCAACCAATCAGATCACACCATCCTCCAGAACTCTCCTGTGAGGAGCTGACTTCCCTCAGATTTTCCACCGCACATTGTGCTTAGGAGTCTCCTCTGAGGTCAGATTTTTCAAGCACAAGTGCTGCAATATAGATACTACTGAGGAAATGAAGGTGAGCTCCCCAGGGGAGGTGGATGGGTCGCATGTGAATCTATGAAAGTGTCCAATACTGGAGAACTACAGTTACAGGTACGTAACTTATTTCTTACTCCAGTATTGGAACTTTCATAAATTCACATGCTTGAATCAGAACAGTAAGCAGTAAATAACGCATTTTCGACATGTTCAACAGCAACATAGCATTCTATATGTGAAAGAACGTGACAAGATTCTCATAAGCTTTCCCTGCAGTCTACAGCCTGTAAAGCATAAAGGCATTAGTTTCATAGAAAATGTGAGATAATAGAAAACAAGCGGATGGAGGGAAGAAAAATTGGCTTACCTTCATTCGAACAGATTTCTGAGGACTGCTTGCCCAACGGCTGCATCTTGAAGCGACTCTGTGTCCAGGAAATAGTGCTGCATGAAAGTATGAGCTGTCCTCCATGTTGCAGCACGACAAATGTCCTGTATCGACACACCTGCGAAGAGTGCACAGGATGTAGATATGGCTCTGGTGGAATGTGCTTGCGTACTCGTATGCAATGGTCTACCTGCCTTCTGATGGCAGGAAATGATTGTGTCCCTAATCCATCGAGAAATAGTCTGCTTCATTACAGGGTGCCCTTTTCTAGAGGCACTGAAGGCTATGAACAGCTGGTTAGTCTTCCTAAAGGACTTAGTTCTGTCCAAATAAAATTTGATACATCTTTTAAGATCTTTTAAGATCGAGTGAATGCAGGGTTCTCTCTACTGTAGTTTTGGGGTTCGGGAAAAATGACTTTAGCACTACTGGCTCATTAATATGAAAATACGAAAGCACCCTAGGAATGAATTTGGGATTGGTATGTAGAATCACTCTATCATTTTTGAATTGCAAGAAAGGCTCCTGTATAGTGAAAGCTTGAATTTCGCTGATCCTTCATGCCGAAGTAAGGGCAAGGAGGAGAGCCACCTTCCATGTGAGGTACTTGATGTCTGCCCTGCAAATTTGTTCAAAGGGCTCCTTCTTGAGCTGGCCGAGGACGATGTTAAGTTGCCATGCTGGAGGTGGGGCTTTCACTGGAGAAAAGGATCTGAAGAGACCTTTCAAGAATTGCTTTATTAATCTTGGAGAACATAAGGACAGTTTGCCTGGTATTCTTCTTTATCGGGAGATAGCTGCTAGATGGACTCTGATGGATGCATGGGCAAGCCAATAATGTGCTAGCTGTAAGAAGTACAGTAACACTGTTTCTGGGGCAGAGGAGAGAGGGTTTATATTCCTGGCTTTGCACCACAAACAAAATTGTAGTGGATGAATCGTTTCCACTTCAGGCGGTATGATTTATTTGTGCTACCTGCCCTGCTTTAGTTAGTATGTCCCTGCAATCACTTGGTAGGTCTAAGCAGCCGAATGTGTTGAATTCAGGAACCATGCCGACAAGCTCAGAGACTTGGGATCTGGGTGTCTTACTTGTCCCTGGTTGATGGTGAGCAGCTCTGGAATTGGTCTGATCCTGAGTGGACATGAAGACAGTAGAAGTAACTCAGGTTGACGTGGCCGCGCTGGAGCTATCAGAATTATTTGGCAGGGTTCCGGCTTTATTTTCCTGATCACCCTTGTGAGGAGAGGGATTGGAGAAAAGGCGTATGCATAAATCCCTGACCATGCGATCGAAAATGCATCCCCCCACGATCCCTGTTGGTGATGCCAACTTGCGTTATATACGCATTTGGCATTCTGGGAAGTAGCGAACAGATCCAGATTCGGTTTTCCCCAATGGTTGAATATTCCATCCAGTGTCCGCTGGTCTAATTCCCACTTGTGAGGAGAGGTTACTAACCTGCTCGATGAATACGCAATGGTATTCTGCAGGCCCGGGACATGCACCGCTGTTATGTGCACTGTGCTGAATACACCATTTCCACATGGTCTGCACTTCTCGAGATAGCAGGGGGGAATGCGTTCCTCCTTGCTTGGTATTGTCTGTTCTGACAAGCACCGTCGATCCTCGAATCCTCTGAAGGAAGGCTTGCAAAGCATAGTACACTGCTCTCAGCTCGAGAAGGTTGATGTGAAAGAGATGGTGAGAAGGGGGCCATTTGCCACTCACCCGAAGGTCCTGCAGGCATGCACCTCATCCGGTCAGTGATGTGTCTGTCGTTACGATCATTGGAGGAATCTGTGGCAAGAAGTGCAGACCTCTTGAAATGTTTTCGGGAATTGTCCACCAATTGAGAGAAGCTATCATGAGTGGTGTTATGTGGACTGTGTCCTTGAAGGATCCTTGTGCTTGCTTCCATTGTTTGTCCAGCTCCTCTTGAATTGGACGCATGTGAAGTCGGCAGTGGGGAATGAGACTTATACACGATGACATCATCCCTCGTAAGGACTTGTACTGACAAACTGAAAGAACCTTTTTTCTTTGGAATCTCTTCGCTAGGGAGATTAACTTGTTTTGCCTGTCCAATGTTGGATAGGCTTTGGTCTGTTGTGTGTCCAATATAGTCCCTAGGAAGTCTAACCGAGGCGAAGGATGGAGCAATGATTTTTCCCTGTTTAGAGAAAGGCCCAAGTCCTTGAAAAGGCATAGAGTCGCCTTGACTGACCTGCGCGCTGACTGGAGCTTTCACTAGCCAGTCGTCTAGATAGGGAAAAATGTGGTGTTTCTTTCTTCTTAGGTAGGCTGCGACAAGAGCCAAACATTTGGTGAAGATTCATGGTGCCGAAAGTAGCCCAAAGGGGAGGACCTTGAATTGGAAGTATCTGCCGTTCACAACAAATTTCAGGAACTTCCTGTGTAGTGGATGAATGGGAATATGAAAGTACGAGTCCTGAAGGTCCAAGGATGCCTTATAGTCTGCTCTGTTTAGAAGTTGGAGGACGTCTTGTAGGGTGACCATTCGAAATGTTTGTTTTTTGAGGTATTTGTTCAGCTCCCGCAAGTCTAGGATTGTACTCCATAAGCAAGATTTTTTCCGAATGAGAAAAAAACGGGAGTAGAAACTCTTCCCTCTCTGGGAATATAGAACAACCTCTATGGCCCCTTTGCTCAGCATGGTTTCCTTTTCTAAGCTGAGCAGACTAAGATGTCTTTGTCGAGCCTGGGATGGAGGCTTTAACGGGGGAATCTGAAAGAACTCCAGGAGGTCTCCAAACTGAATTACATCCAGCACTCATTTGTCCTTGGTTATTTGACGCCAGCGTTGGATATGATGTTTTAATATTCCATGGAAGACTGTAGGAGAAGAGCGGGGGAGAATTGGCTGGAGGCAGTCATTGCCTACGTGCAGTTTCTTTGGATTGTTGCCCCGGCTTGCTCTTGTGATAGGGTCTGGTATAAGCCGCAGGGGCGGCTGCCTCTGCTGATACTGCTGTCTGGAAGCCTGGAATGTGGTGGAGTAAGATGGATATCTATAGTGCTGGTATCCTCCCTGAAACAAAGATTGTCCTCTGCCCCGGGCTCCACAAAAAGGCACCTTCCTGTACTGCGGAGTGCCCAATGATCTGGCTGTCTCCGTGTCTGACTTTATAGTCTGAAGCGCATCGTCAACGTGCTTCCCAAAGAGGGCCTCTCCGTCATAGCGAAGATCTAAAATTTTCATCTGAACTTCGGGGTGAAAATTAGTGGCTTTCAGCCAGCCCTGACATCTGAAGACAGCCGATCCAGCAAGCAGCCTAAAGCCCATGGCGGCGATATCAAGTGCGCAATCAATGATTTCCACCGAAGATCGTTGTCCCTCCATGAGCACCTTTTTTGCTTCCATTTTGGAACTCTCCAGGAGTTCTTCTAAACATTGAGACATGTCTGACCAGAGCTGCCTGTTGTATCTATCAAGGAGTGCTAGAGAATTTGCAACTCTTACCACAATAGCAGACATTGAGGAAAAACGCTTCCCAATGTTATCTAGGCATCTCTCCTCTTTATCTGGCAGTGTGGAAGGATTCCTGGAACAACTTTGCGCAGCTTGTGAAATTACAGAGTCCGGTTTCGGGTGGCCTGCAAGGCAAGCAGGAGCATCATCTGTGGACTTATATTTTTTGTCTAACCTGGGCAGCACTGCAGGAACCGTTGCAGGATTCTGCATTATCTTCAAGCCCTGGCTCCAAACATGGTCAATTATCAGGATAGCCCTAACTGTTTTTCTGTCAGGCTTCTTGAAATCGTAGAGGAAACAATCCTGCTGAGTCGCAGGCACTGGTAAATCGAATCGTGTGGCTGCTCTTTCTAGCAGGTTATGAAAGCCACTGATACCCTCTGGAGGAGACTCCACAACAGGTGTCACAGGAGAGGCAGGTCCTGGAATAATATAGTCACCCCATTTGTCATTCATTGTATGGATCACACCTTCCTCAGCATCTTTATCCAAAGAGACTTGCCCCTGCGCAGGAGTAGATTTTGGAGAATGTTGAGGCCTAGGTGGGGTTAAATGTTGTGGTTGTTGAAACTGCTGAGGAGTTGGTGGTATTGCAGAAAGTGTCAGCTTATGCACCGATGTAGGCATTGGTGGAAAACGCTCTCTATAATTCGCTAACATTGCTAATTAATCTGACACCAAGCATGGAGGTAGACCTACCAGTCCCGGTTGTTGCTGTTCATAATAGTGTTGGTCATAATAAGAGTCATCATCTAATTACTCCGGACATTTGACCCGCAACTGAGAGGGACTGCTGGCCACACCATAGAGGCCATCTTCTTCTGAGTCATCTTCATCCAACAGATGCAAAGGTAGTAGGCTTGCGACCTTACTAGGAGATGTTATTGAGGGGGTCAAATTATACTTTTTGACTTTCCTTTGAGTAGCCTGGTCCGTTGATGAGAACAGAGCTAAGGTAGATTGTCTCTGTATCTTTGCAGTTATCTTCATCGTCGACGAGAGATGAGATGTTGTTGACGGCGGTGTCGACAAAGTGATCGTCGACGGACACATCGTTGATGGAGGTATCGTCGATAAGCGCGCCGACGGACCAAGCGTCGTCGACGATGGGAGCGTCGACGGTTGAAACGTCATTGACGGTGGGAGCGTCGACAGTTGAAGCGTCATCGACAAGGCCGTTGACGATTGAAGCGTCATCGATGAGGCCATCGTCGGTAAGGTCGTCGCCAACAGTGGAAGTGCCGACAAGTGTTCAGTCGACAGTAGTATCGTCGGCGAGGTGAGACTGCTGCGAGGGCAAAGAGATGGGGTGTGCCGTCGACAAGGATGACCAGACTGTTGACGAGGATTCCATAGTTGCCGCTGACATAGACATTGTTACAACAGTAGATGTCGTCGTTAAGGCAAGGGCCGTCGATGGTGTTACCGTCGATGATGGTCCTGTCGTACGGTGCTGAGGCCAACTTTTTGAAAGTATGTTTTAGCTTGAATGGCGGCGTTGGGGGCTCAGAGACAGCTTTCTTTCTGGATTTCAGATCTGAAGCTTTTGATTTCCCCTTTTTTAATGAGCTACATATTTTTGAGGATGCCTCAGATGAATTATTTGAAGCTTTTTTAGGTGTTTCCCCTGACATATCTTCAGTCTGTCTCTTCACAGGTGTCTTGACGACAGACATAGAAGAGGAGGCACTGTCCTCATCAGAAACCGGATTGTCTCTAGATTTTAATTTTTGTAGCCAAATGAGAAGACAACCCTCTCTGTCTTTTAGGGTTTTAGTAGAAAAGGTCCTACATACTTTGCAGTCTCTAGTTTAACGGTTAGGATAGAGGCAGGATATGCAGTCCTTATGCTGGTCATCCACATGTAGCGTCTTCTTCATGCAGGTAGCACAGGCTCTAAAAAGCCCTTTTTTAGGTGTATCTGACATCCTGTCAGGTTGAAGCAACCACTGTGTAAGAACTTTTGAAGAGAAAAAGACTCCAAATCTCCTCAGAAAGAATATCTGAGAGAAAAACCGAGCTGAGCTCAGAGGAGACTCCTAAGCACGGCGTGCAGTGGAAAATCTGAGGGAAGTCAGCTCCTCCCAGGAGGGTTCTAGAGGGTGGTGTGATTTGAATGGTTGACATTAGACTTTGGGCCTTTTTTTATAAAACAACTATGATGTGTTTCTAATTTTAAAGCCTAATGCACTTAATCTGTATATGCCCTTGGGCATAGCTTCTGTATTGCACCAAGGACTCCCTTCTCAACGACGGGGAAGGATTCAAGCATGTGAATCTATGAAAGTTCCAATACTAAGTAACTGAAGGAGCCACTATGCTGTTACGAACGATCATGGTAGCAACAGACTGCTACCCCACAGTAGCTGAGTTGTTCTGATAACAGGTAACTTTTTTTGCACACATTTTTGTATTGAAACCCTAAGCATAAATGGGCCGCTCAACCACTGTCCAGCAAAGGTTATACAGATGACAAGGTGCATCAATTAAGCCAAGCTTTTACAAAATCTTAGTGGGCAAAGAGTAGAATATTTACATACATATCACAGTACATGTAGGCCTAAGCCCTTTTACCCCCCAACAATCCCTCCCTTTTAACAACCCCAGCTTCGAAAAAGCAAACCCTCCCTCAACCATCCCTTACATAGCAAGTGGTTCATATGTCAGAAATTATCTGGCAGCGTAGATTATTATTGTGCTACATTCAACCCCCAATGCAAAGAAATAGAATGCACTATCCTACACTTAATTGAACAAACCAAGAGCCCTCTAACAAAGATTGAGTGCAGTGTGGGACAGGCCACCATGTTATAATCAAGCTTCCATTTTGCTTCGTACAAATGGTGAGTGCCATTCATGTTGTCAACCATTGAACTGCAAGGTTAGACCCCAGTTTATGATACCACTGAGTGAGCAGAGAACACTGTGACAGCTTCCAATTGTAATCAAAGCCAACTTAGTAGCACCCAAGCATTGCAATACCATGTGCCTGACATCCTTGGGCCAGACAGAGCTTCCAAGCCACTCCATGACCTTCCCGCCTCAAACCAGCTGTGCCTTCATTCTTCCTTATTGCGACTTCTGATGCTAATTTCACACCTCTGCTGCTCCCCTACACCACTAAGGAGCTTCAGGTCCTGCCCATCAGACCTCGCAACAACAGCTGCTTCACAGCCTCCCCATGATCGACCAAAGAACCCTTCAGCTGCCAACACTGCCGCTTCTCCTGCAACTCAGGCCCACCTGCCCACTCTGACGCCCATATCACACCCACACAGAGGACTGCAACCACCCCAGAACTTCTCCCTTGCATCCGGCTTAATGTCCGCTCCCTGTGCAAACAAGCCACAGAAATCTGGGACACCATCACCACCTACGACCTGGACATTGCCTTCATCACTGAAACTCCTCCTCAAACCCTGACATCACCACGGCCACCCCGACGACTATAAGATGATATACCGAGACCGCACCAACAAACATGGTGGGAGTATTGCCATCATCTTCAATAAAACCATCTAATGCATCATCACTGATGACAACCAAACGGCCTTCATGGAACACCTCAACTTCTGCTACAGACTGCCGCCAACACCAAGATGTGAGACACCCTAGTGTATAGACCCCTGGGACCATGCACAGCCTCCTGCGATGCCATTACCAACCTCACCGACCCCCTCAGCATTGACTGCTTTCACTATGTCGTACTCGGCATTCTCAACTTCCACCTCAACGACACCAACTTCACCTCCCTCCTGGAGAACAACACCAACATTAGGCTCACCCCGCTGGTCAAAAAGCCCACGCACAAAGCCGGGCATACATGTGACGCCATCTTCACTTTCAGCAATAGAATCAAATTCACCCACATCACTGAACTCACCTGGACCGACCACAATATCATCCACTTCCCCATTCACGATGCCCAGCACAACCTCTCCAAGCACCCTCGCACTCACCACCGAAGCTGGAGCAAGGTAACAGAGACCCTATGGACACAGGCCCTAGGCACCTCACAACCCGAGCCCACGGCAGACCTCAACTAGGTCATTTGTAATTTCACCACCTTGATCACCAAATCACCTTCCTGAAACCAGTAAAAACCAACAACACCGCCAAGGAAGTAAGATGGTACACTCCAGAGCTCAGAAACTCCAAACACAAGAGCCTCTGTCTAGAGAAACAATGACGCATATCCAAGGACCCCTCCAACAGAGTAGCTCACCCCCCAACCACTTCCACTGCCACATCAAGGCAGCCAAGAGAGCAGCAATCACCAGCCGCATTGACACCGCAGGCAACCACACAAAGGAACTCTTCAAAATAATTAAGGAATTCTACAATCCGACAGCCATGAGAACCACCCTCCACCCATCTCAGAAACTCAGCGACACCCTCTCAGACTACTTCCACAGCAAGATCACCACCATCTACAACATTTTCGACCCCCAACCCATCACTTCCAGCCTTGACAACCTCCCTTAAACAGTGAACACCTGCCACATGATAACCGCATGGTCCCCAATCACCACACAGACAACTGCAACCATCATGTCCTCCATCCAGTCTGGAGCACCCACCGACCCCGGGCCCCACTGTCTCTTCAAAACCAACACTATCAGCACAGAACTAATCAGCATCCTCAACACCTCCATCTCCACTGCAACCTTCCCGGATGGATGGAAGCACACAGAGATCAGACCCCTCCTAAAGATAGCCTCTGCCGACAGTGACGTCAAAAATTACAAATCAAACTCCATGCTCCCCTACCCTGCCAAAGTACTCAAGAAAGCCATCAACCAACAGCTCACTAAACACCTTGAACGAAACCACCTTCTCGACACTTCACAATCAGGATTCCGGGCCATCCACAGCACTGAGACCGCACTGATTTCTGCCATGGATGACATCAAAACCCGCCTGGGCAGAGGAGAGACGGCAGCTCTCATCCTCCTGGACCTCTCTGCTACCTTTGATACAGTCTCCCACTACATTCTCCTCAAAAGACTTTACAACATAGGTATTCAACAAAATGCCCTCAAATGGATCACCTCTTTCCTCTCAGGCTGTGCTCAGAGCATCCACCTTCCTCCCTTCACCTCTGCACCCAAGGCCATCACACGCGGCGTACCCCAAGAATCTTCCCTCAGCTCCACCCTTTTCAACATCTACAAGACTCCACTCGCAGACATTATCAGAGCCCTCAGACTCAAAATAGTCTCCTACGCCGACGATAACCAACTGATCCTCTTGCTCACTGAGGGCCCCACAATGCAAAAAACAACTTCCGCAACACCATGACCAGCATGGCAACATAGATGAAAGACAGCTGCCTCAAGCTAAACGCTGATAAAATGGAAGTCCTGATCTTCAGGAGGAACACCTCACTATGGGACCATAGATGTTGGCCAGGAGAACTCGGACCAGCACCCATTCCATCATTACAGCAACACTGTCTATGCCAGGATTTCTACTCAGCTACTCAAAAGACTCCAGACTGTACAGAACACCGCAGCCTGACTCCTCCTGAATATCCCCAAACACTCCAGCATCGCCCCTCACCTCAGAGACCTCAACTGGCTCCCGATCCAGAAGATTTGCCAGTTCAAGATCCTCACACTTGCATACAAAGCTCTTCACAATCAAGGGCCATCCTACATCAACCACAGACTAAGCTTCCACGTCCCCACAAGACAGCTGTGCTCTGCCATGCTCAACCTCACACACACCCATCGCATCTGTCGTACCTGCAGCGGTGGTCACTCCTTCTCTTACATGACAGCCAAGTCCTGGAACATCCTGCCAGCTCCCTCCTTGGTGGATTTCAGAAGAAGACTCAAGACATGGCTCTTCGGGACACAGCACCCTCAGCGCCCAGATACCCTTAGGGGTGATAATGCTGCACTGTACAAATGATTGATTGGTAAGCCATTCATATTTTATTATGGACTTTCTTTCTAGAAGCATGAGTTTGGGCGTGGAGTGAACAGAGTACCCTAAAATGGATTTAATCATTTGTTCAACCTCTTCCTAGAAATTTCAAATCTTAGAGAATTCCCGCCAAAAATGCAATGCCTCCCCTAGAGCTCCACAACCTCACCAGCATCTAGGAGACGCATTATGGTACCTACAGTGCAAATGGGAGGGAGAATAATTCCATTCGTACCAGACTTTGTTTTTAAATTTCCTGCCCAAAGTCAATGTGAAGGAGTGAATATCCCTTCCCATTCATTACCAATGCTTCACTGTGATTTGTTTCCCTAGAACCTATTCCAGTTCTTCATTGTGTTTCCATGCAGTTGGGTCCTTTTGTGTCATTCTAGTTGATAAAGCTTGGAGATGGTGCCCCTGGTGCCTAACAGAGCAGGGAAGAGCATTTCAAAGGTTTTATCCCTAGTGACTGCGGAGCGGATTGAGGGGCGGATGACCTAGCGCCTAATCTGAGCATTGTACAGGAGTTCTCTGTCTGGGAGGGCAAAAGTCACCTAGCAGTGTAGGAAGGTCTTGGTAGATGCCCCGTCATACATATCAGAGATCATCTTACAGCCTCCCTCCCTCAAAGTCCAGGAGGGCAGGTAACTGTGGTGTGGTCCATCTTTCACCAGATCTATCCAAATTCTAACATGGAACAATCTACCACAACTCTTACCTAGGTAGCTGCATAGTAGTGGGGAGTGCCAGGTACCACCATGCCCCCGCCTCTCTAAGTTGAACAGGAAGTCAATTAGATTCCCAGAGCTCAACTTCTCCAAATAAATATTAATAACAATTGTTACTCCAGTATTGGAACTTTCATTGATTCACATGCTTGAATCATTCCCCGTCGTCGAGATGGGAGTCCCGGTACAATTTTCACAAGTAATGTTAAAAAACATATTGAAGAGAAAAAGGCCCTAGGCCTCTTCAATTTCACAGTCTATCAGAGTCATTTTGTGAAAAGGACCAAACCTGATCCTCCACCAATCAGGCGACAGCACCCTTCAGAACCTCCTGAGAGAAGCTCTAGCACCTCAGATTTTCTACCGCACGTCGTGCTAGGGAGTCTCCTCAGAGCTCTGCTCTGTCTTCACACCTTTATTCAGCTCTTTTTCTCTCAGAGAAACTCATTTATTTGGATTTGTCAGCTATTTTTCAACTATGTCTGACAAGGAAAAGAAAAGTCTCTTTAGAGACTGCAAGACTTGTGGGAAGAAAAGACTTCATTCTGAAGACCCTCATCAAGACTGCATTTACTACCTGTACCCAGATCATTCAGCCAAGGACTGTAAGATTTGCCATACTTTTTCTTCTAAGACCTTAAAAGATAGAGAAGGCAGATTATTAATATGGCTGCAGAAACTAAAGCATAGGAAGGATCCAGTTTCTGGTTCTGAGAGTGAGGAATCATCAACATCCAAGAGATCAGCTAAAAGGGCAAGATCACGCTCTAGATCTCCCTCACAAATCTCAAGGAAAGCCCTCAAAAAGACTGCTTCAGGGTCTTATAAGGGTCGCAGCCCATCTTCTTCCCCAACTAAACTCTCAAGTAAAGAGGGGAGAAGACATTCTTCCAGTTCTGAGAGGCACAGTAAATCTTCATCTGTTCCACCATCTGTGCCTTTCAAAAAGCCATCCTCTGTGACTGGAAAAAAGGCCTCGTCGACGGATTCCCCGTCGACGGCACCGTCGGTGGGCGCATTGCCGACGACAACAGCTACGTCAGGATTTCCATCGTCAACGGCTCCGTCTGCGACATCGTTGACGAGAACAGGTACACCACCGTCGACGAGAACTGCAACGACGACGTCAGCGTCGACGACCGTCTACACCTCGTCATCGTCGACGGCGCTGATGTCAGTGTCAGCACTACCGTTGTCGACGACTTCGTCGACGGTAGACTTGTCGGCGAAGCTTTCTGCTATTAAAATAACGGTGCGTCCAGCGTCGACGGCACCGTCCATGACAAAGTCAATTTACACGTCGTCGACGACACCGTCGACGAGGGAAAAACATCAAAAAAGAGGAGAAAAGTTAACTTCAACCCACACATCACCTAGTAAGGTATCCTTCCTGGTGCCAGTACATCTTTTGGAGGGAGATGAAGATTCAGATGAAGATGGGCCTTTTGGAACAGCCCACAGCCCCTCTGAATTGAATGTAAAATACCAGGAAGAGGAGGAATATGAGGAAGCTTATGATCCCCAGGCTTACTCTGAGCATCAGCAGTATCAGCAGGGAGCGTATATTCCTTCCGACCTGCTTACTGGCCTTAGAGCGATGTTAGTGGATTACAACAGAAGGTTTCCTCCACAAGGAGAACAGCCTCCTCCATCGCCCATTTCTGGTGTTTCTACTCCACATCAAAGACCAACGTCTTTGCACCTCACAGATGTGGCCACTCCGGACATGACAATTCCCCAAGACACTGACATCTCAGAAGGAGATCAGGAGGAAGGAGAGCTCATAGACACTCACTCAGAGTGGGACGAGTATATTATTCCTGCTCCATCTTCTCCTTCTCATTCGAAGGTGGAGTCCCCACTTGAAGACATTGGAGGTTTTCACAATCTCCTAGAGAGGGCAGCCAAGCGTTTTGCTTTACCGCTACCTACGAAACAAACAGATTGTTTCCTATATGATTTTAAAGAGCCCTTTCAAAAGTCTGTGCGCTCTATCCCGATGGTGAACTACCTGTGGGAAGAGGGACTTAAAGTCATGAGTAATCCGGCAACAGTCACAGCAGTTTTGCCACGTCTGGATAAAAAATACAAAGCTCCTGATGATGCACCAACATGCTTGACAGGACATCCTCCTCCGGATTCAGTAGTAGCTCAGGCGGCTCAAAGAAGATCAAAAAATCCTTCTGCTCCGATTTCCGTGCCCCCAGATAAGGAGGGTAGGCGGCTAGATAACATAGGGAAAAGATTTTCGTCTATGGCCAGCCTAGTGCTTAGAGCTGCCAACTCCTTGGCTATTTTGTCTCGATACAACAGACAGCTTTGGGTGGATATTGCACCTTTTATTAATCAACTGCCAGAAGACGCAAAATCAGAGGCAAATAAGACTGTACAAGAAGGTCAACGCACGTCTGCAGAGCTTATAGACTGTGCAATGGATATAGCGACCACTGCTTTCAGACAGCTTGCAGGTGCTGCTGTATTAAGAAGGCAGGGCTAGCTCAAAGCCACCTCATTTCACCCAGAAGTCCAGAATAAAATCCTAGACTTACCCTTTGATGGCCAAGCGCTATTTGGGAAACATGTGGACGAAGCCCTACAGTCAATTAAAACGGACACGGCAAGGTCATTAGGGACCCTGCAATATCGAAGATCGTCCTTTCGTCCTAGGGGGCATGGCCAACCCTCTTACAGAGGGGGATATCAACAACAGAGATATTCTTCCTATCCATCATCTTCACAACAATATCGTCCATACTACTCCCAAAGGCAACCGACTCAACCAGCCTATAGTAGACCGGCAGGCCGTGGACGTTCAACCCGCCCGGCCAAAGATTCAGCTCGTAGAACCTGATGTTTTCGAGGCGCCGGCTACGCTCAGTCCTCCTCCTGTCGCCCTGGGCGGGAGAATTTCCTTATTCCTCAGTCAATGGCAAACCATTACGTCAGACAAGTGGGTCCTACAATTAGTGGAACGGGGCCATACTTTAGAATTTATCCAGATACCTCCCTCCAACCCTCCCCGCAGGACTCCTTCAAGATATCCTCAGCAACTCAAAGAAGAAGTCGACAAGCTCCTTCTCAAGGGAGCTATAGAGAAGGTGCCTCGGGCTCAACGAGGAACAGGATTTTATTCCAGGTTCTTCATCATTTGAAAAAAGTGGAAGGATTGGAGGCCGATCCTCGATTTAAGGCAACTAAATGTATACCTAAAAAAGCAATCGTTTCGAATGATGAGCCTGCAAGACGTCCTTCTGCGTCTCAATCAAAGAGATTTTATGTCATCACTAGACCTCAAAGATGCATACTTCCACATACCCATCCACCCTGCCCACAGAAAGTATTTGAGATTCACCGTAGCCGGGAACCATTATCAATATCGCGCCTTCCCTTCAGGCTCAAATCAGCCCCAAGAATATTTACCAAATGCCTAGCACCAGTCGCAGCCTTTCTCAGGAGAAGAAAGCACCAGGTCTTTCCATACTTAGATGACTGGTTAATAAAGGCAAAGACTTACGCAGGAGCACACAAGTCAACAAGAAAGTGCATTTCCTTACTGGCCAATCTCGGATTCACAATCAACTGGGAGAAGTCCAACCCTCTACCAGTACGCAGTATTACTTTTCTGGGAGCAAAACTGAACACGGAATCCGGCATGGCATGTCCCACGTTAGAGAGACAACAAAGATTACTAACCCTAGGGAGTTTCATACACAGAAGACGAAAGGTTACAGTCCGTCTCTTCAAATCACTATTGGGCATGATGTCTTCATGCATACCTCTGATCCCTCTGTGTCGGCTAAAGATGCGCCCCTTGCAGGAGCAGCTAAACCGTCAATGGCTCCAAGTATCAGGCACTTTCGAAGACCGGATACAAATAACTCCGATAATGATCAAAACTCTCAAGTGGTGGTCTCAAAAGCATCATCTGTCAATCGGTCTCTCGTTTCTTCAACAGCCAGCCCCGTGGACCATAACAACAGATGCCTCACTGGAAGGCTGGGGCGCAGTATTACAGGATCTGAAAATAAGTGGCAAATGGCCAACCCATCTGGCATCAATGCATATCAATTGGCTAGAACTCAGAGCAGTGCACCTCGCCTTACAAGCGTTTCTCCCAAGAATTTCTGGATCGCGAGTGGTGATAAGAACGGACAACACCACTACGATGCACTATCTCAACAAACAAGGAGGTACAAGATCTCTCACCCTCTCCAGGGAAGCCCAAGCGATCTGGAACTGGGCCTCGCAGCAAGGCATCACACTATCGGCGGTACACTTGACGGGAATAAACAACAAGGCAGCAGATGCACTCAGCAGGCAGAAATCGGACTGCCACGAGTGGGAACTAGACCAGAGAGTACTGACCCAGATTTTTTCCCAGTGGGGAATACCAACAGTGGATCTGTTTGCGAAGAAGGACAACGCCAAATGCCAGTTCTTCGCAAGTTGGCATCACCAAAAGGGATCTTGGGGGAATGCGTTTTCGATAGTCTGGTCAGACATTTTTGCTTACGCCTTTCCTCCCATTCCGTTGATCCCAAGGGTCCTTACGAAGATGAAAACAGAACTGTGCACTCTCATACTGATAGCCCCGTACTGGCCGCGCCAACATTGGTTCACGGAGCTCCTCATTCTGTCAGTCAAACCTCATATTCCACTGGAGCCGTTACCTCATTTACTAACAATGAACAACGGCCAAGTTCGGCACCCCGATCCGCAGTCAATGCGGTTATCAGCATGGCTCCTCACCACGGAGAATTTGAGCATTTTAACATCCCGCAGGACTGCAGAGATATTTTGTCAAAGGCCAGAGCGGATAGCACTAACAAGACGTATCAGTGTAAATGGAAAAGATTCTGTGCCTGGTGTCATCAGCGTCAAATCGACCCTCTACTCTCACCACCAGAAGAAATATTGCTGCATCTCTTACAGTTAGCTCGATCTGGCCTAGCACACTCGTCCATTAAAGTTCATGTAGCAGCCATAGCTGCATACAGACGTTCAGATGACACACCCTCGCTCTTCTCTTCTCGCCTGATTAAGAGATTTCTAAAGGGGCCTTTCAGGGTTTACCCTCCTTTCAGACCGCCACCTCCTTCGTGGAATTTGAATATTGTTTTGGCACAACTGATGAAGCATCCATTTGAACCGATCCACCGTGCTTCCCTCAAATACTTGTCGTGGAAGGTTGCCTTATTGATAGCTCTTACATCAGCTAGGCGGGTCAGTGAGGTACAAGCGCTGTCCATCCAAGAGCCATTCCTGCAGCTTAAACAAGATAGACTAATAATGCGCACTAACCCGCATTTTATTCCAAAGGTTCCGTCAGACTTTCACATGAACGAACCTTTGGTCTTCAAGTCTTTTTTCCCTCATCCATCTACTCCGGCGGAGAGGGCATTACACTCTTTAGATGTGAAAAGATGCGTTCAATTTTATTTGGACAGGACTAAATCTTTTCGGCGCTCTAATCAGCTATTTGTGGCGTACAGTGCTCCTAGGAAGGGGTACCCGCTATCCAAGCAGAGTATTTCTAGATGGATCGCTTCTGCTATTCGCTTCTGCCATCAGGCAGCGGGCAAACCTTTGCAGTTATCTGTGCATGCTCACTCGACGAGAAAAGTCTCATCGTCAGCGGCACTGTTTGCCGGAGTGCCACTACAAGACATATGTAGGGCAGCAACATGGAAGAGCTGTCATGCCTTCACTAAGCACTATTGCTTGGAGTCCCTCTCGCACGGAGAGGTAGCAGTGGGCCAGGCGGTTCTCAGGAATCTCTTCAGGTGAAGGTGAGCCATTTCTCCTACATCCCTCCATCCTAGAATAGGTATGCACATTGGAAAAAAAAAAGAAAAAAAAAAAGAAATGCATCTAAAGATAAGAGAACGCTATCATAATCCCATAAGTAAGCGGGTTTTCAGACATTGATCATGTTACAGTAGTGTCTTATGATGTTCTATTACTGTTTTGTTTTTCAAATTTCATCATGTATCTTCACAGGTATATCTCTATATATATATATTAGAGATAAGTAGATAGTTATATTTATATATATATATATATATATATACATATATATATATATATATAGAGAGAGACATATGTCAGTACACTTATATACTTCATCAATTTATGCATGATGATAAGAAGGTTTTGTGGTTTAAGATATTTTGTTTATTAAGGATGTTGTCATTTTACAATGTGCATAGTTATTGCTTTCTACTCTGATTCAAGCATGTGAATCTATGAAAGTTCCAATACTGGAGTAAGAAAATAAGTTATTTACCTGTAACTGTAGTTCTCCAGTATTGGAATCTTTCATAGATTCACATGTGACCCACCCGCCTCCCCGGAGAAGCTCACTTCACCTTTTTCTTTCTATTTATATATATATATTCAATATAATATAAGCACTTGTGCTTGGAAAATCTGAGGTGCTAGAGCTTCTCTCAGGAGGTTCTGAAGGGTGCTGTCCCTGATTGGTGGAGGATCAGCTTTGGTCCTTTTCACAAAATGACTCTGATAGACTGTGAAATTGAAGAGGCCTAGGGCCTTTTTCTCTTCAATATGTTTTTTAACATTACTTGTGAAAATTGTACCGGGACTCCCATCTCGACGACGGGGAATGATTCAAGCATGTGAATCTATGAAAGTTCCAATACTGGAGAACTACAGTTACAGGTAAGTAACTTATTTTCTTGTATTTGTTTCAAGTAAGCTCTATCCAGCCATATCGGAAGTGCTTGAAATCTATAAAGAAGGAAAGGGAGGATAAACATAATCACTGCATTAATTCTGCAGACCAGGAGAAGATAAGGCCTCCCCAAGACTTCAGGTCCTTCTTAATGGCCATCATGAGAAAAAGGTAATTGGCAAAGAAAAGTTCCCCAGAGGTTTTGGAAACTCCAAGGTAATTAATGGATTTCTTAGCCCATCTAAAGCGGAGTATGGCTCCTAACTTCACCACTTCCTCATCCCCAAGAGCTATGTTCAACATCTCTGATTTGTCATAATTTATTTTATAGCAAGGGACTATTAGGAAGAACCGGACGAGATAAAACTTGATGTCTGCATATAATGTGATTTTATATTCCTGTTCTTCAAGTGGTATTCCAGCTACTGAGTCAGTCTGTTCTATCAAGCAAGCCAGCGGTTACATGAAAAGGGCAAACAATAGGGGTGAAACATGCACCCCGTCTTGTACCTCTGTGGAACAAGATGAACTTAAAGGCGTGACCTTTAAGTGTGACCCTTGCTGTTGGTCTGATGTAGTTGGGGAAATCATTTTCAGAAACTGAGGGCCCAATCCCATTTTCTTTAAATTGAGATGCAGGTTGGGAAAACTATTCCAGAAAATCTTGACAAAACACCAAACCTCTACCCGAAATGAACAGAGCCAGGATCCTGTTAACGGCAACTGCACTGACCTCCTGTTCAGCATCTGCTGCCCTTCCCAGCTCCCCTAGCTGCTGCTGCCTCTGCCTTCTTCCTGGAATGAACTGAGAGCCTCCCGATTCTCAGTTCGAGGCCTTCCTCCACACGCAGGCTTTTCCTTGTGCCTTATCCCTGGTGGTCAAGTGGCCATCAAAAGTAAATATTTTATCTCTTTTCACTCTTGCTTTTTCTGCCTTTTTTTCACTCATTTTTTCTTATCTAAAATCGCTCTTCCTTTTCCTCTGTCCCCCTCTTGCACCAGTCCAGCCCCACTCCCCGCAAAGCACCTTTCCCACCCTCTCACCTCAAAGCTGACCACTCCACCCGCCCCCTTCTTAATGGCGGACGCAGCTCTGTGAGAGGGCAAATGCACTGACCTCCTGGTCAGCGTCTGCTGCCCTCCCCAGCTCCTCTGGCTGCTGCGGCCTCTGCCTTCTGCCTGAGATGAACTGAGAGCCTCCTGACTCTCTGTTCGATGCCCTCCTCCACCCGCAGGCTCGTCCCTGCACCTCATCCCTGGTGGTCTAGTGGCCATCACAAGTAAGTATTTTCTCTCTTTTCATTCTTGCTTTTTCTGCCTTTTTTCACTTGTTTTTCCTTTTCTTCAATCTCTCTTCCTTTTCCTTTACCCCTTTCCCGCACTGCTCTGGCCCCTGCGGCCCTGGCCCTGCAAAGCACCATTCCCACCCTTTCGCCTCCCAGTTGACCACTCCACCCGCCCCCCTCCCCTTCTCAATGGCAGCTGCAGTGCGGCGGCGCCAAAGGCAAGCCAGTCCGTGCCTAGGGCCAGGAACCCTGGATCTCCATTAAACCACCCCCTTGCCAGCCTCCGCTACGATGCGAGGTCCTCCTCTGCCTCAGCACACTGCTGCACCATCTCCCCCAAGGACACCTACAGACCTTTCACCTGCAGGAACTGCAACTTGAGTGCCAGCATCAACAAGTTGAAGGTACTTTGCGCACACAGAGATACCAACATCCTCCACAACCCCATCAACTGCCTGCTCCTGAACATCCACTCCCTCCACAAACACACCACCGAACTCTGGGATTTGACCGACACCCGACTGGACATCGTCTTCCTTACCGAGACCTGGACCAACCCCACTTCGGGACCAGACATCGCCATCACCATTCCCGACGGATACAGCATCCTAAGGAGGGACTGGCCCTCCCGCCCCAGTGGAGGACTGGCAATCATACACAAGTCCTCACTATGTGTCAAGGCCGTCCCAGAAGAACAATGCACCACCATGGAACACCTTCACTTCCTGGTCCACTTCAACCACAACTCCTCCATCCACGGCACTCTGGTGTACAGGCCACCCGGCCCGCCCAGCATTCATAGACAACGTTGCAGACGTTGCTACCCCCCAGGCCCTGGCGTCAGACGACTACCTCCTCCTCGGTGACCTGAATTTCCACCTTGAGGGCGGCGCCGACCCAAACACCACCGCTCTACTCGACAGCCTCGCCACCCTTGGCCTCAGACAGCTGGTCTCTGTGCCCACACACATCGCAGGACACACACTGGACCTCATCTTTACCTCAAGCAACCAGATCACCATCGAGACCATCTCCACCCCAGACTGGACTGACCACCGTTGCATACACTTCACAATCACCGCACCCAGCAGCCACACAAATGGAACAAAATCATCAACGAGCAACTCACCTCATTTCTCACCAAATCCCTCCCTCCGATGACACCAACGCAGCAGCGCACAATCTCAATGCACTTTAGTCCCCCTCCAGCTGACATCGGCCAGACGCTTACCTAAGAAAGCCAGCTGGTTCACCACCGATCTCCAAGAATCAAAGCGTACCCACATACGTTTAGAGAAAAAATGGAGGAACAGCCAAACCAGCGAAGACCTTGCCTCCTTCAGAGCCGCAACTGCAGCCCACTACCGAAACTTCAAGAACGCAAGGAAGGACGCACTCCAGGATTGAATCAACCCCTCCACACACAACTCTAAGGAACTCTTCTCAGTCATCAACGAGTTCACAAATCCCCCCTCCGAAGCCACCAGTATCCCCTGTCACAGGACCTCTGTGCCAAACTTGCCACTTTTTTCCACCACAAGATCCAGGACATCTACAACAGCTTCCTCCTGGAAAATCCTGGCACCAGGACCTGCAACTGACCTACTTCCCCAGAACCCACCCAGACCATCCACAGTTTGTCCACGCTCACCACAGAGGAAACAATCAGCATTATGAACACCCACTCCAGACCCCCCATGGACCCCTTCCCACACCACATATACATCAGAGCCAGCACGTCCATCGCCTGAGCTCCAAAACACATTGAACTGCTCCATCAACACTGGCACCTTTCCCAAAGACTGGAAACACGCCGAAATACGCCCTCGCCTTAAGAAACCTTTGTCTGACCCATCAGGGCTGAAGAATTTCCAGCCCATTTCACTGCTACCCTACCCTGCCAAAGTACTGGAGAAAGCAATCAACGCGCAACTACGGAATTTCATTGAGGCCAACAACTCCCTGGACAGCTCCCAGTCCGGTTTCCACAGCAACCACAGCATGGAGACAGCCATTCTGGCAGCCACTGATGACATCTGATTACTCCTAGACCAAGGCCAAACCGCAGTACTACTACTCCTTGACCTCTCAGCATCCTTCGACACGGTCTCCCACAGCACTCTACACACCAAACTCCATGACATAGGAATCTGAGTGAGAGCCCTGGAATGGATCCAATCATTCCTCTCCGGGATGACACAGAGGGTCAGATTCCCACCCTACACATCCAGACCCACAGAAGTCAAATGCAGAGTCCCCGAAGGACTCTCACTGAGTCCCACACTGTTCAACGTATACATGGACCCTCGCAGACATCGTCAGAAGCCACGGTGTGAACATCGTGCCATATGCCGATGACACACAACTCATCATTTCCCTCACCAAAGACCCGGAAAACGACCAAAAGGAACTTCCACTCAGGAATGGAAGCTGTCGCCACCTGGATGAGAGAAAGAGTCCTCAAGCTCAACTCCGACAATACTGAGCTTATCATCTTCGGGCATGCCACCTCAGTTTGGGCTGACTCCTAGTGGCCCACATCCCTCAGCGCCCCCCCTGCACCGACTGAGCACGCCCACAACCCAGGCATTATCCTCAACTCCTCCCTATCATGACCCGCCAGGTAACTCAGTCGCCTCATCCTGCTGGCACACACTCCCCAAACTTCGGAAGATCTTCAGATGGATCCCAGCAGACTGCCACAGAACAGTCCCCAACACCTTAGTCACAAGCAAGCTTGACTAGGGCAAGGCCCTCCTCACCGGCACCTCAACTAGAAACATCATAAAAAACTACAACTCATCCAGAACGCCGCCGCAAGATTCATCGTGGACCTCCCACACCGAGAACATATCTCCCAGCACCTGAGGACCCCCCACTGGCACTGGTTTAGAAACCAATCACCTTCAAGCTACTCAACCACACGTACAAGGCCATACACAACGCAGTATCGGCCTATCTGAACCACTGTGCCTCCTTCCACCCCCCCTATCAGAGCACAGCACCGCAGCTGGCCCTGGCCACCACCCTTTGCATTTGTAAAACTACCACCGGAGGACGATCCTTCACCTACACTGCAGCAAATAGCTGGAACAACCATCCCCTGCTCCTCAGACAAAGCCAGCCACTCACCATCTTCAGGAAGAACCTCAAGATGTGGCTCTTCGGATGAGGCTCTTACCCTCCCCCTCCCCAATGCCTTGAGACCCTCACCGGTGAGTAGCCGCACTTTACAAAAACTGATTGATTGATATATCCAAACTAGGCCGGAACCCATTTTATTGTGCCACTCTCAGGCGTGTGTCCCTCATAAACTCAGACATAAAGCTCCTGGCAAAAGTTTTGGTAACATAACTAGCAGCCTACATTCCCCTATTAATCCATCCCTCACATGTAGGGTTTGTGCCATGCCGCACATCAGCCAACCAGTAGGAGTGCAACTGCAGGTAATTTATGGTTTACTGGTTGAGGAGGTTTCACCAGGCCAAGGAGACAGGTGATGGTGTTACACTGTAACTGTTTCTTTAATAAAAAGTTCATATACATTCATTGAATTGATTAGTGTACAGTGACAATGATGTAAGTACTGCCAATTGATCCCCTTTTTTCCAACTTTATTGTTTTGGTACTTTGTAGCCCAGGAACTAAGGGGGTATACAGGCATACCCTTTTTAGGATTGAGCCCGCGATAGCATGCGCTAGCACTGTGTTTCGTTAGCAAGGCGATGTTGTAGTTAGAAAAGGGCTTGGAACCTGCCTGTGACTTATAATTGGTTGACTTGCATGGCACTCTTTTTTACAGCCTTGTAATTCATCACTGGAGATCATATCATAATTTCCGTTTCTGTGTGTGGAGCAGAGACCAAGCACTGATTGATTCAACTTAATCAGTGCCTGTCGTCTGCTCCTGAAGATTGAAGTACTAATTTCTTCTTTTAACTTCTAGTGCCCTGCAAACAGAAGGCGAGTGACTAGCAAAAAAGTTCCCAACAGTACAAAAAAAAATTATGAAGTTATATTTTCTATAGTTAACTTTTTTATTTTGCCAAGTTTCCCTTTGCACTCATGTTTTGTTTTTGTTCGTTTAGTTTGTTTTCATTTTGGATACAAACAAATACCGCATAGGCGCCTGTGAAACCACAATGGAATCTCTTATAACAGGAGCACATCGCTTCTGCAGTTTCGTTGCAGGAATGTTTTTTACACACTGTACTTATACAGTGCTTTCTAACAGTAACAAGACCTTACTGCGCTTTATTCCAGGGATGCATCCAAATGACCATGGTAAATTTCCCAAAAATGTCTCACATCTATGCACTCAAAAACAAACAGAAATACAACATCCACAGTTGGTTGTCAAACTGCACACTGCATTTCTGTCAGACGTGGTATGCCTGGCATATGCAGTTCACAAACAAAAACATGAGAAGTGTGAGGACATCGATACCCTTTGTGCCTCTTCTGTGTACTCCACAGTCTTCCTGTTGTAGGTCTACCTAGGACCCATTCAATTCTTTAAAAACAGGAATATATCTCCCTTTTGTAAAAAACTCCCCCCCCCCCTTAATGGCCGTTTTCACACACCTGTCCAATCCACGGCACAAAACAGCAATATACCACTAGGGGCTAACATTCTAAAAGCTACCCTATAAAACACCCAAGACACTTGAAATACTGATGCTTTTCATTTGCGTTCTGCACTTTCAGAAGGCTGGCTGAGTCTGCACATAGGTCTAAGGCCAAGTATATATAATTCAACTACAATCCATGCCGTATAATTCCACTCCACTGCAAATAATTTCACTCAAATCCATGCCACATATCACCATACATCCCAAGGCCATACAATTCCACTCCATGCCTCACAATTCCACGCCACATATCTCTACGCCACAGGATACAATTTCACTCCACACCATACAATTTCAATCCATTCCAATTCACGGCTCCACAATTCCACTCCATGCAATGCCATTCCACACAATTCCACATCAAATAATTCTAAACAACACCATGTAATTCCACTCCACGGCATGTAATTCCATCCAACAAAATCCCACTCCGCTCCATGCCACAACCCTCCTTTTCCCTTACCATAAATCCACTGGACATAATTCTACTTCACAGCACATAATTCCACAACATGCCACCTAATTCCACACCATGCAAAATAATTCCACTACATGGCAAATAATTCTGCTCCAAGCCACATAATTCAATGACACACAATTGCACTCCATGCCACACAATTCCACATCTCACAATTCCACGTCCCACAAATCCACACCACACAACACAATTCCACCACACATAATTCCACTGCACGCCACATAATACCACCACATATAATTCACTTACACATTCCCACTCCACTCCACACTTTATTCCACTTCACGCAACATATGTCCACGCCATGCCACATAATTCTAACCATTCATATTAATTCCACTACAATCCATGCCACATAATTCCAATCCACATAATTCAAATCCACTAAACCTACCACAATACTACACCACACAGTTCCAAACCAAATAACTTTGTGCCACACCCTGTAATTCTAAGAAACCTAATTCTATGAAACCTAATTCCACACCAATCCATGCCACATAATTTCACAACAATACTCCATTCCACACAAGAAAATTTAAATCCCACCAACATAATTCCACTCTGTACCTCATAACTCCACTCCACTCAACACAGCACAAATCCACACCACACAATTCTATGCCACACTACAATTCCACTCCACACAATTCCACTGAACAAAGTTCCACTCCACGCCAAAACACATAGTTCCCCTCCATACAATTGCACAAATCCACAATAAGACACATTTCCGTCCCACTAAAAAAAGTTCCACTACACTCCATGCCACATAATTCCACTCCACATAATTCCAATCAACTAAACCTAACACAATACCACGCCACTGAAATTCCACACCACAAAATTCCATGCCATGCTACATAATTCCATGACACATAATTCTAAGAAACATTATAGGGTCCACTCCAGTCAGTGATGCATAGTTCAACTACACTACACATAAATCCACTCCACAAAATTCCACTCCTTGCAACAAAATTGCAATCCTCCCAACATCTTTCCACTGTGCGCTGCATAATTCCTCTCCACTCAACACCACACAAATTCATGCCACACTGTTCCAGACCACACCACATTATCCCACTCCGTGCCACATATTTCCACTCCACACCACATAATTCCACTCCAGACAACTGCACTTCACACACAATTCCACAACTCAGAATTCCACTCCACACACTTCCACACCATGCCACAAAATTACATGCCAAATAATTCCACACTATTTCCATATAATTCCAGTCCGTGACACATAATTCCACTCCATGTCTCATGATTCCACTCCACTAATTCCAAACTGCACCACATAATCCATTCCACTCCACATAATTCTACACCATGCCAAATGATTCCATTCCACATAATTCCACTACACTCCATGCCACATATTTGCCCTTCACATAATTTGACTCAACCCAACACAATTCCACACCACCAAATTATATGGCCCACAATTCAACACCACACAATTCCACTCCATGCCACACAATTCTGCAGCGAATAAATCCACACACCACACAATTCCACTCCACAGTTTGTAATTCCATGGCTCATAAATCCATTCTAATCCATGCCACATAAATCCACTCCACTCCACCTAATTCCACTCCATACAGTTGCACTCCATGTCACAATTCCACACCTCAATTACACTCTGTGTCACACAATTCCACACTATGCCACACAATTCCATGCCAAATAACTTTAGACCACACCATATAATTCCACTCTCAAACACTTTGCTGCTGATTTAAGAGGCCCTAGCGCCACCTTAGCGCAGCCATAGCATCATTTTCTTTATGCTACGGCGGAGCTAAATTGGCTTTATACATGTGCCATATTTACAAAGTGGTGCAATGCATGCATTGTGCCATTTTGTAAACCCTTGAGCCACATTATGCCTGACACAGGCATAATGTGACACAAGGATTTACAAAGTGGGGCAATGCATGCATTGCCCCACTTTGTAAACCCTTGTTCCACATTATGCCTGGCTAGGCATAATGTATGCAAGGGAGGCCCAAAAAATGGAGCAAAGAAATCTAAGAGATTTCCTTGTGCCATTTTCTTCGGCACTTTTAACGCTTGCTTGGAGCATGCGTTAAAAGGGGGCATGCCATTGAATACAATGGGCCCTTATGTACTCTGCAGGAGTAGTACCAAAACTTTGGAGCTACTCCTGCAGAGTACATCAATAGTGTCAGGAATTCTGATGCTATTGCTCCCTACCCTGCGCCATGGTGCGCCATATTTTAAATATGGCGCACACATGGTGGAGGCAGGGGCGCACTAAGGGGCTGTAGAAAAGTGGCACTCCACTGAGTGCTGTGGCACTTTTTTTAAATCAGCCCCTTAAGGGCGTGGCGATTTTGGCCTCGTTAGACCACATTAGCGTAAAAAAATAAATGATGCTGATGTGGCACAAGGAAACGCTAGGGGCTCTTAAATCTGGCTCTTAAGTCTACACAACATAATTCCACTCCACACCATGCCACATAATTCCACTACACACAACTCCACTTCACATAATTCCGCACTCCACCCCATAATTCCTCTCCATATCACATAATTGCATACCACGACACATAATTCCATTCCACATAATCCCACTACACACCAGGCCACATAATTCCATTCCACTCAACGGCGCACCATGGTGCAGGCAGGGGGGCACTAAGGGGTGAAAGAAAAGTGGCACTCCACTGAGTGCTGTGCCACTTTTTAAAAATCAGCCCCCTATGGGTGTGGCGATTTTGGCCTCGTTGGCCCACATTAGCAGGAAAATAAAGATGCTAATGTGGCCCAAGGAGGCGCTAGGGGCTCTTAAATCTGCCTCTTTACTCTACACAACATAATTCCACTCCACACCATGCCACATAATTCCACTCCACTACACACAACTCCACTTCACATAATTCCGCACGTCACCACATAATTCCTCTCCATATCACATAATTGCATACCACGACACATAATTCCATTCCACTTAATCCTACTACACTCCAGGCCACATAATTTCACTCTACTCAACCCAAACCAATTCAGCAAAACATAATTCCACTCCAAGCCGCACAATTCCACACCAAACAAATCCACTCTACTGCACATAATTCCACTCTACTGCACATAATTCCATGACACAATCTTCCACTCTACTCCTTGCCACCTAATTTCTCTCCCCTACAAATTAATGTACTCCACTTAATTTCACTCCATGCCATATAATCCCGCTATGATGTGCATGACACATAATACCACACAACACAATTCCACGCCTCATAATGCTACACCACACTACATTTCACTCAACTCCACCTAATACCACTACAACCACATAATTCCATACCATGCCACCTTTATCCACGCCATGCCACATAACTGCACTTCACACTATATCAATCAATCAATATTTGTAAGTCCGGCTACTCACTCGTGAGGGTCTCAAGGCGCTGTCATGTGTATATCATTTATGGCCACATATTTGCAGCCCACACCAAACAATTGCAGTCAATTTGTCACAGTTCAACGTTTCCCACACAGTATACAGTTAAACTAATGCACAATCAACCATGCTTTCATCTTAGTTTTTTATACCAACACATCATTCCATTCTGTTTCACATAATTCTACTACACTCCGTTCTACATTTATTATTAGTATAGTATTGAGTTTATTTTATCACTAATTAAAATCTTCACAATATTGTTACAATATATTAGAAGTATTTCCAGTGTATCTCGTTAAAACGAATATTTAAAAAATCCAATGTGATTCAAGGCATTCTAATACAAGTTCACTGAAGGTGCAAAACAGTGTTGTGAAAAGTGCAATGTGCAGTACCAAAACCCCAAGTGGATATTTTGCATTCGCTCAAAGCAGGCGTTTTGAAGCAATTTATATATCCATGATTTCACCTGCCTTAAGAGTGTCATATATGGCAATCAGTACTCTAGAGTCCGACAGAAGCACATACCAACTTGTTACTTACATTAATAGTGTCATGGATAGAACGCAATACTTGAAAATCAAGCAACTATAAAAAAAAGAACCAACCATGATGCAAAACGAGAGTGTAATACAGTTTTTAAAACATGTGCAATGTGCTATACAGAAGCCCCAATGCAATACTTTGCATTCGCCCCATGCTGGCAGTTTGAAGCAATTTATATGCCCATGGTAGTACCTACCAGGATGTTTAATGCCTTAAGAAGGTAGAAGCAATTACAAACGTGTTACATGTATTAAAACGTGTCATGGATGGCAATCAATACTTGAAAATCAGGCAAATATAAAAACTAACCATGACACAAAACATTCAAAAGCAATTTCACTCAGAGTGCAATACAGTTTTATAAAACGTGTAACGTGCAAAACAGAAGCCCGAAGGAGACACTTTGCACTCACCCCATGCTTGATTTAAAAGCAATTTACGAGTACATGGTGGCACCTGCCAGAACGTTTCATGCCTTAAAAGTTTCAAGTATGACTGTCAATGCTCTAAAGTCCAACTATCAAGTCATTATATACATTAAAAATGTCATGGATTGGAGTCAGTGCTTTGACTTTCGTCCTAAGGATCTTATACGTTATCTTACTTTAACTGCAGCACCAAGAGAATACTACATAATTCCACTCCACATAATTCCACTCCACTCCATCCAAGAGAATTCCATGCCCACAATCCCACGCCAAACAATGCCATCAGTGCCACGCAATTCCACACCAAATAATTCCATGCCACATAATTCCACCACACAGCACATAATTCAATGCTGAATAATTCCATGCCACATAATTTCATCACATGGCACATAATCCCACACCAAATAATTCCACACCTGTCCATGCCATATAATTACACTTCACTACACATCATTCATTTCCATTCCACATAATTCTGCTCCACTCAATCCAATATAATTGCATGACACAATTCCACTACAAATATTTGGCTCCTCTCTATGCCACATAAATCTATTCCACTACACATAATTCCTCTCCACCCCACATAATTCCACTCGGGGTAACATAAATACACTCCATGCAACTTATTTCCACTCCTTTACTTAATTCCATGACACATAATTCCACACAACACAATTCCACGCCACACAATTCCACACCACTCCACAACAATTCCACTTCACATAATTCCACTCACTTCCACCTAATTCCACCATAAACAACATAGTTCCATTCAACACCAACTAATTCCACATCATGCCGCTTAATTCCACACCATGCTACATAATTCCACTTCACACCGTAAAATTTATCTCCACACAATTGTAGTCCACGCCACACAATTGCAGTCAATTTGGAACAATTTAACATTTTCCACATACAGTACACAGGAGCTACACTAGTACACAATCAACTATGTTTTCATCTTTGTTGGCTTTTTTGTAACACAAACATACACAGCATATGCACCTCAGAAACCAGAACAGGTTCTTTCCCACCAGGACCACACTGCTTCTATAGTTTCTTTGCAGGAATGTTTGTTTTAAATTGGTGTGCTTTAGCTAAAGGGAAAGGTTCAGATTGCATATGGCATCGCTAAATCAGAAATAATTTTTTTTCAGTCTTTCATTAAATTCTAACTATAGCTTGCGCTGTCAACGAGTGTTACACTGTCTTAATTATCAGCATAAATTAACTCTGACCTCATATTCTATTATTTATGGTGCCGGATAAACTCTCTTGCTTCATTGATTTTTATATAGTGCGTTATACAGCACTTCAGAATGTACTACACACAGGAAATAATAAAAAGAAAATCTATCTCCCAAATGGACATGTTTGGAGATATTTTCCACATAAAGTGCTATACAGGTCCCAATATTTAGTTGCCGGTATTATTTAGGATGATCTTGATACTTTAAGTAACCCACAAAGCTTATAAATGACAGTGTGTGCTTAATATTTAGGGACAATAATTAATTTCTATTTAGTGCGTCATCCCCCACTTTGTGCCACTCTACTGTATGCCACTAAACTCTGCACCATTCTAGTCTATGCTAATGCACTCTAAGCCACTGCGCTCAACCCTGCACCACTCTACTCTCTGCCAGGCTACTCTGTACTACTCTACCATACTGCACTCTTCACATTTTAATTCTTAACTCACGCTGTCACTTGCGCCTTAATAAATAAACAATAATGGCCGTTTCATAGTAGTTTATAATACATTTTTAAACATATTGTCCAACCACACTGCTGTACAACACACACAGCTAAAATAGACTAAACCAATAGCTCTCACAGAAGCAAGACCTATTGGTTTTGTTAGTGCGTGTTTGGTTATTTGTACCAAGAGCACATTTAGCCAAACAAACAAATAATAATTATATATATATTTAAACACTAATAAAAAAACTATTGAAATTTGGTAATAATAAATATAGTATTCCCACTCCAGTTTATGCAACAGTAGTGAAAGTGTAAACTTTCAGAGAGGTCAGATTTATGATTCGAACTCCAGTCTGTGCAACGTAGGGAAAGCGCTGGACTTTGGAGAGGTAAGATTTACTTTTCCCTCTTCAGTCTGTGCAACAGTAGGGAAACCCAGGTACAGATTGATCTGTACAAATTTTCAAGGCAATTGAAGTTGAAAAAATATTTTTCAGAACAAGATAAGAACATATATTTAGGAGGATCAGAAATATCACCCAGCACATATACTATAAAAGACATTGAGGATATTCAGACTTTACTCTCACTTAGTAATATGGACAATGAGGTTGGGGACACACAACAAGCTCTAAGCGATCTGAACATTACACAGGATTTGTCAGTGAACAGTGGATTTAAACCGAAATCAATTTTTACACCTGTATTGGCTAGTGACAACACCATAGATACTTTTCAGAGGTTAGTGGTGGAGGATCTGAACAAACTTGAGAAAAAGATTGATGAAGGTAAATCGCATATCTCATTTAACATAAGTAAGAATGAAAGATTGGCCTTGAAAAACCTGAGTGATAACCGGGACATAGTAATAAAGGAAGCAGACAAGGGTGGTAATATAGTCATTCTTAATAGATTAGACTATATCAATGAAATCAACCGACAATTGACAGATAAAACCTCATATATAGAACTGAAGGATAATCCCTTGTCTAAAATTGTGCAGGACTTAGAGATATTACTACGCAACTGGTTAGAACAATGCCTAATTTCTGATGCAGAATACAAATATATTTTCTACAGATTGACCAGGCACTCAGAGGAGTACAGTCCAGTAAGATCAATGGGAGAATGTGTCCCTGGTAATGTAGATCCAGAAGCGGAGAAGAAAGCACTGATTCCAAGTTGGTGTTGATCAAAGTCTTTAATCCTTAAGACAGCGTTTGTCATAGGTGAGTTTTCATTTTTGCAGAAGAACAGCCAACACGTGTTTCGTCACAACAGTGACTTTATCAAGGCTGGGCCAGTCCGGCCAAGGAAAGTACGACCGTAGTTGGTATGTAGGTAGGATGAAAGAGTGTACTGGATCAGGCAAGTAGAGTATATGTTCATCCAGTAGTCGAAGAAGAAGGCAAGGAAGCCCTGATAAGCCTCCAAACGAGTACCTTGTTGGCAGTGGTCGGTTCGTCTATTGTTCGAAAAGAACTCGTCTGATATATATTTTCAATGCTTATCCCAAGGCACCATGCATATACATACTTCCTAAAATCCATAAACACAAGACAGCACCACCTGGGAGACCCATTATATCAGGTCTAGATTCGCCCACTGAAACACTATTGAAATACATTGACAGCTTTTTACAACCGTTTGTCAAGAATCTTCCATCGTACCTACAAGATACACGTGATGTATTGGCAAAATTAGAAGACATCGCATGGTCGCCAGAAATGACGTGGGTAACTCTAGATGTTAGCTCCCTTTACACCTGCATACCGAAGAATAGGGGCCTGGAAGCTATTTGTCATTTTTTGGCAAATAGATTGGCCTCATATTTGGAACATACTAACATGATAGTAGACATGATTCGATTTATACTTGAGAACAACGTCTTCATCCATGAAGGGAAATGGTATAGACAGGCACAAGGAGTGGCAATGGGCTCACGCTTCTCGCCCTCTTATGCAAACTTGTACATGGGACTTTACGAAAAAGTACATCTGTGGATGAACGGTCCTTCCGATTTGACGGAACATATATTCTTTTGGGGAAGGTACATTGATGATGTACTCATGATCTGGACTGGTGACAAATCACAGTTGGTCAGGTTTATTCATCATATCAACAACAATGATTTAAATATTAAAATGACATATGAACACAGTAAAGATCGGATCAACTTCCTAGATTTGGAAATATTTGTAGAGAACAATTGCGTACATTCTAATTTACATCGTAAATTGAATGATTGCAATGCACTGTTACATGCCAACAGTTCTCATCCGATCACACAAATTAATGCCATTCCCTTTGGGGAAATGGTTCGAGTAAAGAGAAACTGCAGTAACAACAGGCTCTGTGAGGCAGAATTGAACAAACTAGAGAACAGATTTATGCAGAGAGGCTACTCTAGACAAATCTTGAAAAATGCAAGAAAAAAACTTAATAAACTGTCAAGATCATCGCTCTTAATACATAAGGGAAAAAAGAACACTATATCCAAAAGATCGATATCATTTTGCACCTCTTTTAGCCAAAATAGTCAGGACATCTATAAGATTATGTTCAAACATTGGAATGTTTTACATACTGACAATACTCTAAAACACATATTATCCATCAAGCCTCACATGGTACATAAAAAATCCACCATTAGGGATCTAATATGTAAAAGTTTTTTACCACCACTTAAGGACAAATCATTAACCTGGTTACCTGAAAAACCTAGGGGTTTCTACAATTGCAGCAGATGTAACATATGCCATTTGGCGTTACATAAGACCTTCACTTTCCACTTCAATGGCAGTAAAATTTACAAGATCCAAGATTTCATTAACTGCAATACTAGATATGTAGTTTATGTTGTGATATGTGAATGCACAAAGATTTATGTAGGGAGCACTATTCGACCTTTAAAGGAGAGGATCCAAGAACATGTACGGGCCTTGAGAAATAATGATGTATTTTCTCCAGTAGTACGGCATGTGAAGAAGGAACACTCCACATTGGAGATCCCTATGTTAAAATATATGGGCATCAGTCAGACAAGAGCACATCCGAGAGGGGGAAATCGTGAGTTAGAACTTAGAAGAAATGAGTCAAAATGGATACTTAGATTGAAGAGTATACAACTGGGCATGAATTTAGATCACAAAATGCATTATTTCTTATGATTCCACATGTTCTCACAGAAAGTTGTATTATTAAGGAATGTTTATGCTCTTTAACGATACCCAATGCGGTCATTATGTCAGTTGAGCAAGAATTGAGGAAGATAACCACACGATCAAGCTTGTGCACACCAAAATCTTGCATGATACATGGTCACATCTACCAACTAACATATTTGTAATATGACGCGCCCAGATACTAACATCATTTTATACTAAGTCCACTGGTGGTAATGGCAACATTTTTCAGACGTATAAAAGAAGTTTCTCAGGTACAGTCCAAGTGAATGTACTAAATAAGAATAGCCAAGCATTCTCAGTCACTGACTATAGTAGACCACGATCTAGATATACCAGGTGGTGGCTTAAATAATGTTGACACCAATTGATAAATCAGGGAAAGGGCAAATTCATAACGGATTTCAGTAGAGTTCATATAGTGTCACATGTTGTGGATATGTGTATTCAGCCTTTGGCTCATTCATTTTAGCTTTGGTTCTCCTATTCTGGCAGATAACCATTTCAAGATGGTGTTTTAAACAATATACATGATCTTGTGAAAAGTTTGTTTGGATGTGGCTTAATAATCTTCCCTTTATTGTAACCAGACTGACTCTGGCTGATAACCATTCTAAGATGGTGTTTTAAACAACATATGTGATCTTGTGAAAGGTTTGTTTGGATGTGGATTAATAATCTGCCATGCACTGAAATCAGACTGATTCTGGCAGATAACCAGTTCAAGATGGTGTTTTAAACAACATATGTGATCCTGTGTAAAGTTTGTTTTGATGTGGTTTAATAATCTGCCATCTGTTTAAATTAGATCGATCACTTTCTCCCAAACGGGACAGGGTGTCTTCCGCACTTTGGAGCTAAGTGCATTCGTAAATGCATTGCGGGTTCCCTCAAGATGGCGCCCGCAATCGGATGTAGTCTACGCGTACGATCACAGGCATGGACTCTAATATCAGATTGTTCTTGGCAACAATGCGGGCATCACACGGTAGCATTGATGGAGGTATGTGGACCGTATTGGGACGCTTTAAATTGGTAATTGGGCCATGTTCTAATTGGCCGTTTGTTGTAACTGGCACTTTTGACAGGGATAATGTGCAATTCAAAGATGGCGGGCAACTTAGAGCCACGGCGAGATAGCGTTTATGAGTCCTACTTCTATTCTGATAAACTATATAAAGTTGTACTCTGTAGTTAGTCGGTTTCGCGTTGCTTACACGGAAGGGCGTTTTTCTGCGATGAGGTCGCTACTAACAAGGTAGGAGTTGAACTTCCAACAGCCAAAGTGATGGGATTTTTTCAGCATGGGTATGCACATGGGATGCCAGACATGTTTGGTAATTGGTATTTTGCAGACATTTGAAATTAGTGGGGAATTTTATTCTTTACTCATTTTTTTATGGCAGTGTATTAACAATGCTGCTGACAATGCTATCATATCTTTGTATTTCTATATTTGTTACAGACTAAACAGTGTCTGGTTTTGTGAGCAATCTCTGGGATTTGTAGGACGTTGTGGTCATGCCAATTAAAGTGAGTTCATTCGGAATTTTTCCATTGGAGCAAAATGAGCACAGGTTGGTTGAACCCTTGGCTGGACATTTTTAGTCAAGTACTGTGGGTGTTTTGACTGGATATGGGACACTGCCTCTTTTATTTTACAGATGTACAGTGTCCCTGCACCCTATTGGACGAATATAGCCTGAGCAGTATACATTAAATATAGGAGGACAAGGTACAGATATGAACAATACCATACTTTTACTGGGATGCCAACTAGGACACAATCAAAGATGATATCAGTGATTATTTTTGACCCTTGAGTCACTTAGGGATTTTTCTTTTTCACTCCCTTCGGTGATATAATTAGTACTAACCAGCATGGAAATAATATACCTGCTGTTCATCTGCATGTTAATTAAAATTGCACATCACTTATTTCGAATCATAATATGAGAGACAGTACTGGGTAAGACACAGTAGACTGGTTTTCATATATTTGCAGATCACATTTACTGGATGTGATGATTATGAGACTCTGGTGTAATGGTTTTTTGTTCACAATGTCTATAGCTTTTGGAATTTGACATGCATGTGGTGGTTTTTATGAAGATTGGTGTTATATGTTTTTAGATCATGATAGATATTAATTGAATGAGTAATGGGATATTAAGTTACAATAAGGGCTTGTATAATTTGTTTTGTCAGCCTTGATAAAGTCCCTTATGGGACGAAACACGTGTCAGCTGAATCTGGTTCGGAGTTTGCAATCAATTTCTTGAAGTGGATAACAAGAACCTTCATTGCTTCAAGTCAACACATTGGACAGTGCACGCTCGTTCTATGGACTAACTGGACCTGTGTGCTTGGACTTAGAGTCTTTGGAGATTAATTGTTTTTCATTTAATTAAATGTTTTGTGTTAGATTTGTGTCATTTATATTTAGAATGCAACAGTGTTGTCATATTCATGGTTTTCTTTTTGTAGTCATTTCTATGTACATATTTGTGTTATATTGATTTTTTCTGTTTGTATTAAATTTGTTATTTGAGTAGTGTAGTCTCGAAGCCATTACACACAATTGATATTTACTTGGATTATACTATATCCATTCATAGAAGCTTTAGGAGAATTGAAGGATCCATGGACATAGCTATTATATGTAATGAATTATTCTTAGTGTGCTCCATTCTTTTTTTTTTTTCGTTAACAGTAGGGAAAGCGTTGGACTTTGGAGGGGTAAGATTTACTATTCCCACTCCAGCCTATGCAACAGTAAGGAAAGCGTTGGACTTTGGAGAGGTAAGAGTTTCTAGTTCCACTCTAGTCCGTGCAAGAGTAGGAAAAGCGTTGGACTTTGTAGAGGTACAATTTACTATTCCCATGCCTATCTGTGCAACAGTAAAGAAAACATTGGACTTTGGAGGGGTTAAATTTAGTATTTGCACTCCAGTCTATGCAACAATAGGGAAAGCGCTGGACTTCAGAGGGGTTAGATTTACCATTCCCGCTTCAATCTGTGCAACAGTACGGAAAGTGTTGAACTTCGGAGGGGTAAAATTTACTATTTCCACTCCAGTCTCTGCAACAGTAGGGAAAGTACTTCACTTCGAACACATAACATATTTGAATAACCCTATGAACTTTCAACAAATATAAAACTCTTAATAGGAACATTATTAAGCAACCAAACAAAAAATTATATATATAAAAATAAAAAAATAATTGACTAATTTACATGATTATCACACATTTTATTCACTATCAATTTAAAAGAAAATGTTATACATTAACTACTTAATTAACTTCTCCCTCTATGCCCCCACAAACCTAGCAGCCCACACTTAAAATATTACTGAAATAAATAAGTGTACAGAATTCACATAATTAATATTCGATTAAATATTTAATAATATATTGATAATTAAATGTTAATTATTACTTAAATAACTTTTCACATTATGCTGCTACAAACCCAATAACCCGCACCTAATATATAACTTAAAAAATATAATTATTACACAAATCACATAATTATTAATCAATACATAATGAATAATTAATTGCTAATTAATTATAACTTAATCTGCTTCTCATCCTATACCACTACAAAACCAACAGTCAACACCTAATATTTAACTTAAAAAATATAATTATTACACAATTTACATAATAAATAATCAAGTGTTTAATAATAATATTTAATTATTACTTAATTTACTTCCCACCCTATACACCCAACTGCCCGCACCCGGTATCCAACTTACAAAATATAAAATATTACACAATTTACTACATTCATAATCAGTTAAATAAAACATTTCCAATTATTACTTAATTAACTTTCCACCATGGACCCCTACCCGCACCTAATATATAACTTATAAAATATAATGAATACACAATTTACATAATTATTACAAAATGTAATAAATTAATAATTAACTTTTAGTTTACTTCCCACCCTATACCCCTACAAATCAAGCAACCTACTACGACAGTATAAATTACTGTTAGTAATTAAATTAAAAATAATAAATCAGTTAAAATTACAAACTATATTTAAAAAGATTATAAACAGTTATACACACAATAACACATAAAATTAATATATGAGCTAAAACACTTAAAGATAAAAAACAATATTTTTTACAACTATATTAATGAAAAAGATATTAGTTACAGTGATATTTATAAAAACTATATCATTTACCTAAATAAGTTGATATTTTTTTACAACGATTTCTGCATCGCAATATTTCTGTATCACAATGTTATTTTTCTTATATTTCTGCAACTCGATATTTAAAACTCAATATTTTTTCTAAACACCCCCTGAAACAACAAAAAAGGAGGAAAAAACAGAAAAACTCAAATGGTTTAAAAAAACAAGCAATGGCGTTGAGCATAAAGTGACTTGGAGAACCTCTGTGAAAGGCAGCACGGCGAGACAATAGGCAGCCTCAGTCAGTTGTAGGGCAGGGACAACACCGCTCCTTCCAACAGATGCCCGGACAAGACCTTGTGGACCCTGTTAATACAGACTTCCAAGTGATCATTACCAAGAATGGAGAACACTCCCTTTAAAAGGTGTTGAGTTATTTGCCTGAGATCCCCTCACTAAGGCCTTACACTTGTTTTCTCTTCTTCAGTGATTTTCAAGATCCTCAAGTTTATCAGGGGCCCCCTTCTGCGTGCCTCCAGTGTGTTACTTTCACTCGTGGTGGCTAAGTGACCCTTTTCCAGCCCGTCCAATCTATTCTCAGCGTCAAGTATTCTTTGGTCCGCCAAGTCAACCTCTGATGGTAGCTTCTGCATTTTTGCCTCAAATCTGAGCGCAGGTCCACCAGGCTGTTGTCAAGATGTTGACAGAGCTCATCTCATAATTCAATCTTAAAGGTACGAATATTTTCAAGGTCCGTTTTAGTTAAAGACATGGTGACAAAGCTTAGATGTGGTTGAACAGTCTCTGAATCGGAGGTGTTTTTGGAGCGAGGCTGGGGCTTGTTTAGGTAGGCAAGAGACCACATGAGCAGACTTCTTTTTGGAAGGCATATGTGGACCTCCTCTGTGTTTCTGAAGAGGTGCTGGATATTGTAAGAAAATGAAGATATGATGCCCTCCTAAGGGGGAAATCTTTTATTGACTGCTGCACAAAGGGAAGGGTCCAGCCACAAAAAGGTGGCTGTGGTTAGCTCATGTGACAATCTTTTAAGTCAACCTTTGGTGCACATTCCTCATAGGCTTGGGATAGTCCTCATCAAGTCCTTCGGCTGTTCTTGTATGAGCCTCCTTATCTCTAGCCAAGGGCTAACCAGTATATGTATAACAAGAAGGTCTCCGCACCACCAGAGAGTCGCCTGCAGGTTTTACAGCACTTCAGATTTATCATCATTCATGTGTTTCATGATGGCTCCTCGCTTAAGCCACCATTAATCATATGTTTGTTTGCCTTAGCCATTGTTATTTCCAACATGGCAGAGGAGAGTGAAACCAAGGCGAGTTTGCACTGCTGCAAGTAGAGTATGGGCTGGTTATAATCTCAAAATAATCGGGTGCTAAAACAGCACATTTGGTCAACAGAGAGATCAACAGAGAGAGGGCTACTTCAGGGTCATCGGTTGTGATGCTGGAGTCCAGGAAAACTCCAGGGTCAAGGAGACTATGAAATAGATTGGTTTAATCAGCATAAAGGCCTGATTCAGGGCCCAGACAGTGGGTAACTGAGCTGGTTCTGAAGAGTGCAGTGGTGATCGAAATCTGGCTGGGCAGTGTTAGATACTCTCCAATTTAATGTATATAATCTCCCTGCAGTCTCCCTCCTCACCCTCACTCTTCCTAAGGCACAGTGACAGCAGCCCCAACCTGACATCCTGCCCATCTCCAGGCCACTGTGCCTCTCCTATTGTCCTGGGAGGACGGGTGGGGGTTGTGGTCCTCTCTCCTTCCAACAAGCGACTGCCCCTCCCTACCTCTTCCATCGCATGTGGGCACTTAGGGCCTCATTACGAGTGTGGCTGTCTATAGACCGCCACACTCGCAGTGGCGGTCTGGACTGACGCCAATGCAGCGCACCGACCACCACGTTACAAACCTGGCGGTCGGACCGCCAGTTCTGCCAGGATCTTGGATCCCGACGGTCTGGAGGTGACAGAGGTCTGAATCCACCAGGCAGCGCTGCAGGCAGCCTGCCCTGGGGATTACGACATCCTCTGACAGCGGTTTGATGGTGGTAACACTCCCATGAAAAGGCTGGTGGAGAACAGGTGCAGGGGACCTCTCTATCCAGCACCATAGGATTGGTCACTGGTCTGCTTTGCAGGCAGTGAACATTGCGAGGGTGGTTGTGCACCCTGCAGGCAAAAGCATTGCCGCAGGCTTGATTACAAGCCAGAGAAAATGCGGTGGCCTGTTTCCCGCTAGGCCAGCGGGTGGAAACTTAGGTTTCCGTCCACCGACCTAGCAGGAAACCCATAATAGCTCTGACAGAGAGGTCCCTACGTAGGCGGCAGCCACCCTGTCGGAAGTGTGGCAGACCGAGTTTTCCTTCCGCCAAATTCATAATGGGGCCCTTAATGTGCGGTCCACACTGAGATCAAGGTCCCCAATTGAGGAAGGCGGCTCGGGCCATTTTCAATTCAGGCTTCTCAGGCGTAAAGGAGGCCTGAGCTCCACTCATGACGAAAAGCATCATCAAGCGAGTGCCGCCTTGGAAACTCCAATGTGTAAAACAGCTGACACTGCGCATTCTCTGCAGAGGTGAACATATCTAACCAAGGCTCTCCCCACTGCTGAAAGAGACCTTGCTCCACCTCCGGATGGAGACGCTTTCTGATCGACTATGCACCAAGGGCTGAGTTTGCCTGCTCTGACGTTCAGAGAGCCCACCAGATGTTGAACCACCAGTGAAATGCCCTAGTGTTCCAGCCATGTCCTGAGGTGAAGAGCCTCTTGGCAGAGGGTCCACGACCCCACTCCGCCCTGCTTGTTGCAGTACCACATGGTGTGGTGTTGTCAGTGAACACCTGCACCACTTTCCCTTTGGGAGAGGGAAGGAACGCTTTCAATGCAGGTTGGATCGCCCGGGGCTCCAGAAGGTTGATATGGAGCCTGGACTCTGCCGGAGACCAGAGGCCTCTGACCTCTGCCTCTCCCATGCGGCTGCCCCATCCCAGGAGTGACACATCTCTCACTACTGTTAGATCTGGTTGGGGAAGGGAGAGAGATCTGCTGCTGACCCAATGTGGATTCAATAGCCACCACTGGAGATCTAGTGCAGTCCCCTCTGAGATCTGGACCATGTCGGATTCCCCTGATTCTGCACCCACTGGAACTTCATGTCCCACTGCAGAGCCCGCATATGCCATCTGGCATGTTGGACCAGCAGGAGGTCATGAGGCCCAGCAGCCTCAGAGTCATTCTCACAGAAATCTAGGCTAGAGGCTGAAGCATCAGGATCATAGCCCGAATATCCTGGACTCGCTTTTCGGGAGGATAAGCCCGAAACTGCACTGTGTCCAGAACAGCTACAAAGAAAGGGAGCATCTGAGAGGGAGTTAGGTGTGAGTTTGCCATGTTTATAGTGAACCCCAGTGAATGTAGGAGGTTCGCTGTAGTCTGGAGGTGGGAGACGACAGCCTGGGGTGAGTTCGCCTTCAACAGCCAGTTGCTAAGGTAGGGAAGACTGAAACCCCTCACCTGCGCAGATGAGCTGCAACCACTTTCGTGAACACCCGAGGGGCGCTGGTAAAGCCGAAGGGGAGCACAGTGAACTGAAAGTGCTTGTGACCAACCACGAATCGTAAGTATCATCTGTGTGCAGGACAGGAATGTGGAAATAGGTATCCTGCAAATCTAACGCTACCATCCAGTCTCCAGGGTCCAGGGCAGACAGCACCTAAGCTAGATTTAGCATTTTGAACTTCTCCTTCTTGAGAAAGAGATTGAGGAATCGGAGATCAAAGATAAGACGAAGGCCCTTGTCCTTTTTGGGCACCAGAAAGTAGCGAGAATAACAACCACAACCTACTTCCTGGTGCAGGGACCCTTTTTATCTCTCTCTTGGCCAAGAGAGCCTTGACATACTTGCAGAGAAGTGTCAAACAAATGATCCTCCGACAGGTGGCATGGCCAGAGGGGAAGTCTCAAAGGGGAGGGATTAGTCCCTTTGGATAATTTACAACACCCACCTGTCTGTGGATGATGGATTCCCAGTGGGGCAGGTGATGGCAGATCCTGCCGCCAACTGGTCCCGAATGTTCCAATGGACTAGGAAGGCTTGGAGGCAGAGGGGGGTGGGTGGGGGGGTTGCAGGTTAGACCGCTGGCTCCCTGATCCAGGAGCACATGGGATCCTGCATCTGTGCAGAGGCTGTGAAACATGTGCGGGTCGGTGGCTGGTGGAAATGAACACAGTAGGGGGCCCCTTCCGTAGACACGAAAAGGATGCAAAGCGGACTGTGGGGGGCAAGTAGCAGCTACCAGGCCAAGGGACCGAACCGTAGCCCGGGAATCCTTAAAGCGCTCGAGCGCCGAGTACTATTTGTCTCCGAAGAGACAGGTGTCATCAAAGGGCATGCCCTCAGTCAGGTGTGGCGCCTCAAGGCCGTTGTTGATGCTACCGATCTACCTAATGAGTCAGTCATATCCAGTCCACAAAAAATTATGATCTTTGCTGCATCTCTCCCAACCATAACAGCTTGGTAGAGAACCGCCCGGGCCTCCTCCAGGACTCGAGGCAGCACTTGCACGACCCTAACCCAGAGAGTACCCGCCCAAAAGGCATGCGGTGTTCATGGACCGCAGCACTAGACTGGCAAGGGAAAAAATGTTCTTCCCAAAGTTATCTAGTCTTTTTGATTCCCTATCTGGGGGAGTGGAAGGGTATTAAGCATAGGATGGGCCAGGAATTTTGAGTCAGTCGGCGCAGGTCCGTGGTGGCGGGCAACTGTCCTATTCACAGTAGCCCCTGTGCTGGGTTTTAACCAGGTACCCAGTAGGACGTCCGTAAGGGCTTCATTAAAGGGTAGGAAGGGTTCCAAACTGGAAGCCCCAGGCTGAAGCACCTTGGTCAGGAGGTTAGTCCTGACCTCCACAGAAGGAAGCTCAAGGTCCAAAACCTCAGCAGTTCTTATTACCACCATGGAGAATGAAGCTCCCTCCTTCATAGCCACGGTAGGGGAGAAAGCATGCCAGCGTCAGGAGAGGCATCTAGTCTGCTAGTGTCGCCCAAATCCTGAACCCAATCCATGTCAGGGTCAAGATGGTATTCTAAAGGGTCCAGCGACCCCTCTACACTATCCCCATATCCGTACCCATGGAAAGAAGGGTCTGGATCTGCCCTGGGCCCAGGAGAGCCCATGGAAAACAGTCCGGCTCCGGATCGTCGGGGATGAGTATAGGATCAACGTCAATTGCAGGCCTAGCCAATGTCGGGAATGACGACGTCTATCCCGATGCCGGGAAAGGTCGCATTGGCATGACCAGCATTGGTACGAATCCAAGAGTGGATCCGGAGGTACCCCCAGAGCCGAGGCCTAAGCTGCCGGGTTGGAACCCAAGGGGGCCCTAACTGACTCTCCTGGGCCCAAAGGCGCAGAGGACAGGTCGGTCACCCAAAGATGAGGCGCATGGCCTCTTAGAATTCTTTCAACTGGGCAGGGATGGCACTGCCTCCCGGAAAGTCGGGGAGGTGCGGAGCCGACCCAGATGCAGGCTCCGAAGGCGGAGGCCCAGAGCGTTGATGCTGGTCCCACTTCACATTGTCAAAGTGACGGGGTGAAGTCGAAGAACATTCGGCCTTCTTTGACTTCTTTTTCTTGTGACCCAATCGTACCGAGGACTTGGCCGAAGAGGAGTGGTGATGACTCTGCGAGCGGTCCGGTGACCTTCCTCTCAAACGAGACCGGGAGTGCTGCTCCCTCAAAGCCTTGGGGTTCACACTCCAGACACCAAAGGCAGACGAGATGCGGATCCGTCACCGACATCATTTGTTGGCAAGAGTTGCAAGGTTTAAAACTGGTCTTCTGGACATCCCTTGAACCATCCAAAACTTGTAAAAAAGTATTCGACAAAAGTGTCTCAGTCAAAAAGTGACTAGAAGTAGCTCTCGGATGTGCGCGTAGGCCGGCGCAGAAAGATAAGAACTGATGTCAGCGTGCCAGGGTGGTGCCTATATACGACCGCAACATCATCACGGTGACCACAAGGCCAATTAAGTCTGTGGAGTCAAATGACACCACCTGACGGCGCGCAGGGGTACTGCTCGAAGAAAAATCTCCAGATCCAGTCTGATGCCTGGGAGAAATTCTAAGGTAAGGAATCTGCAACTAGAAGTCTCTGTCAGATACAACTGTTAAGCCCCTTAGAGGATGGTGGGTCTATACATAATAATTCACATTAGTTAACGTAAGCAATAAAATAGCTATGCATAAGAAGTATGTAAGATAATAGTTGCAAAGTGATTGGAAATAGCTGCAAAACAAATTAATGCATTAGTGAATACCTCGAGGAGGATAACCAGAAAAAAAAACATTAATACAAAGAAATTAAGATTCCATTAATAAAGAGGCTCACCTTAATGAAATAGATGGCGAAGCACAGCTTGTTCCACAGCCAAATCGCTGCGCTGTGCTGATTCCAAAAGGTAGTGCTGCGTAAAGGAATGAGTAGTCTTCCATGTTGCAGCTCGGCATATCTTGTCCAGAAAGATGCCAGCTAAAAGAGCAGCTGAGGTTGATACAGGTCTTGTAGAGTGTGCCTTAGGTGGTCTGGTTAGAGGTTTGCCAGCTTGAGTGTGGCAAAACTGTATGAACACTAGTGGGCTATTGTTGCCTTTGTGACTGCTGTTGCCTCACAACCTTGACTATATAGGAGACTAGTAGTTGATCTGTCCTGCATAAGTGTTTAGTATGATGAAGGGTAAAATGTCAAACATCGCTTGACGTCCAACATGTGAAGAGTTCTTTCAGCTGGAGTGGACAGGTTTGGAATTTTTTTTCGCAGTAATGGTGACTCATTCAAATGAAAAGGGGAAGGAACCTTAGGGATATATCTTCGGTTTGTTCTGAGAAGAACAAAGTCATCAGTGAAGAGCAGGAAAGGTCCTTTAATGGGGAAGGCATGTATGTCACTGACTCTCCTAGTAGAAGTGAGGGAGAGTAGAATTGCAACCTTCCATGTGAGGAATTTCAGCTCAGCTCTATGTATCGGTTCGTATGGAGATTTAATTAAGAAAGAACAACACTGAGATGCTGCTCAGGAGGAGGTGGTTGCACTGGAGGAAAACTGCAAAATAATCCCTTCATAAACAGCTTTCTGGGTCTGGAGGAACAGAGAGAAGGCACGCTTGTGGAACCCCTATATCTAGAGATTGCAGCCAGGTGTACTTTAACAGAGACATGGAAAAGTCTGGACTTGGTGAGTGAGAGAACGTAAGGCATTATTTTCTCAGGAGCTTCAAATGGGTGCAAGTTGTTTGGTTGGCACCAGATGCAGAATTTTCGTCACTTCAGCCTATGAGTCTTGTTCGTACTTTCGGCCCCTGCTCTGGATAGTCACTGTACGTACCTGGTCGATGTTCATGTTGCAGAATTCATATAACTCAGGAGCCATCCATGCAAATGGAGAAAGGCTGTCCGTCCTTGGTTCCTCGTTAGTAATGTCTGTCTCCTGGGAAGTTGTATAAGTTTGGACACAGACAGGAGGATGAGTTCCGTGAACCAGTGCTTTCTGGGCCACCTGAGTGCTATTAGGATAAGCCAGCAACACTCTGTTTTCATCTTCTTGAGAACCTTGGGGATCAACAGGAAGTGGGGGGTGAAGCATCTGCAATGATCCTGGACCATCAGTTTGAAAGGGCATTCCCCCACGATCCCGGGAGTGGATATCGCCTGGTGTAAAAGCAGCATTTGGTATTCTCATTGGTAGTGAAGCGATCCAGCACCGGTCTTTCTCAACGGAAGATCTTGCTCACCTCCTGTTAATCGAGCTCCCATTCGTGGCAACTGTCTTCTGTCCTGCTGAGTGATTCTGCAAGGACTTTGTTGATGCCAGACACATGCTGCGCTCTCAGAAAGATCCTGTGCAATGTGAGCTAATCCCGAAGAGCTTGAGCTTCTTGCTAGAGGCATAGGGAACGTGTTCCTCTCTCCTTATTGACATAATACATGCTGGTCGTGTTGTCCATGCGGACCAACACCAATGAGCCTGGTATTCGAGGAAGGAAGGCTTGAAGCGTGAAGAGATTTATATGCATCTGCTTCCGGCAGTTAGACCACTTTCCCTGGATGCACGTCTTGCAAATGACCACCCAAGCCCTCTAGAGAAGCATCCATTGTGATGATGAAATCTGGAACCGGAGGAAGGAACGGTAACCCCTGAGACATGTGAACGATTTGAGTCCACCACTGTAAAGTTTGTACCATCCTTGGTGTGACAATGATCAAGTCCTCAAAGGACCTTTGAGACTAGATCCATTGACATTGAAGTTCCTCTTGGAGCGGCCTCCTCTTCAGCTGCGCTAGAGGCACTAGGTTTATTGAAGAGGAAATCATCCCCAGGAGCGACTTGGAGATTGTCACAGAAACAAACTTTTTTTCTGAACATTTTGAGAGCTTTTGTTGCCTTTCTTCTGAGAGTTAAGCTTTGTTTTTGACTGTGCTGAGTTTTGCACCCAAAAAGATCATCTTGCACGTTAAAATGGTGGAAGTCTTTTGATGTTTCACCATTAGTCCCAGACTGTGGAACAAAGTAAGGCAGGCTTTGGTGGCTTGGGAGGCCTACTGCGCTGTTGGGCGTCTAAGTAAGAGAAAATTTGAAAACCCTGCTTGCCCAGTGCAGCTGCCACTGGTGCAAGGCACTTTGTGAAAATCCTGGGTGCTGACTTCAGTCCCAAAGGGAGAACCTTGAATTGGTAATGGGTACATACTACAGTAAATCAAATGTATTGCGATGCTTGGAATGGGTTAGTATGTGAAAATAGACATCTTGGAGATTTAACAATGTAATGTAATCCCTGCTGTTGAGAAGGTTGAGGATATCTGACAGGGTTATCATACGGAAGGATTGTTTGCACAGAAATGTATTTAATCGCCTGAGATCTAGAATCAGCCTCCATTCTTCTGACTTATTTTTAACTAGAAGAACCAAGAGTAAAAACCTAGCCCTCTCTGATGAGTGGGAACCTTTTCTATTGCACACTTGGAGAGCTTTTGAGATGCTTCCTGTTTTAGTAAGTGAAGATGAGGTGAGTGCACCTTTGTCAGAGGACGGTTTGGAAGTTTGAGCACAAACTCCAGCGTATGACCGGAAGTCACTATATCTAACACCCATTTGTCCAATGTGAGTAATTTGAAATGTTCGCGCCCACTTAGTTAGTCTGTGGGAAGGAAGGAATTGCAGCCAGTACCGAATGGAAATCGTTGCTTGCTGATGGCGTGCTGACCTTGGGGGGGGGGGGTTGTATCCTTCTGCTGGCTTGTTTGTTATAGGCCGCTGCAGATGGTTAACAGTACATCTGGTGATAAGTAGGCCTGTATTGTAATTGTGGCTGGTGCTGCCTGTGGTAAGAAGAGAAATCTCTGCCTCAGCGAAACGGTTGCCTTTTACACTGTAGTGAGCAGGCAGTATCCTTGTCTGTCTTAATAACTAGCAAAGCACCATCTATATGCTTACCAAACAGGGTTTCGCCATGGTAGGCCATATCCAGTATCTTGAACTGAACCTCTGGCTGAAATGAGGTAGCCTTCAACCAACCCTGGCGGCGAAAGACTGCTACTCGTGCTAGTTGTCCAAGACCTCTGGAGGCTGTGTTTAATGCACAGTCAATGATTTCTGAGGAAGCGAGTTCACCTCCTGCAATATTTTCAGTGCCTCAGGTTGTCTATCTTTAGGTATAAGATCGATGAAACTACTCAAATCAGTTCACATCTGGCGGTCGTAGCATCCATAAATCACTAAGGGAGAACCTCTTCCCTATATTGTCCAATCGCCTGCCTTCTTTATCTGGCTCAGCCAAAACTGGAATGGATGGATTTTTAGAGCACCGCTGGGCAGCTTGAGAGATGACACAGTCTGGCTTTGGATGCCCTGTTAAACAGGCTGTAGAATCCTCAGTAGCTTTATATATTTTATCCAGTCGAGTTGGTACTGGTGACACTGTGGCTGGATTCTTAATTATCTTTAACCCCATGCTCCAAATGTAATCACTATTTGGGATAGCCCTTACCAGCTTTCTGACTTGCTCTTTAAAGTCATGGATAAAACAATCCATGTGGGAGGCAGATGTTGGCAAATGAAAACGTGTGGCAGCCCTATCCATCAAATTATGAAACCCTCTGATATTGCGGAGTAATGATTTCTCCTTCTTCCCTCTCTTCGTCCAATGAGGTATCCTCCTCTCTGGGAGGCGCAGCTTTGTAGAAGCCAGCATAAACCTAGGTGTTGCTGGAGGTGGAGGTATACTTTTTGGTGTAGCCGGAGAGTTAGGTTGTGGCTGCGAAGGTTGCTGTGGTTCATCCGGAGCGAAATCAGGAAACCTTGGCTTGTAGTCCTGAAGCATGGACTGAAGATCCTGAATAAGGGATGCAGGTATCTGCACTTTACTGCGTGGTTGGTGATATTGCAACAGTTCGCAATATCGGCCATGTGGGGTATAATAGGAATCGAATTCCTGCTGTTCATAGTCGTCGTCATCATCTTGGTATTTGACGTGCAATTGTGATGGACTGTGCACGTTTCTAAATGATCCCTCGTCATCAGACTCCTTCCAGTGCAAGAGGTGATTTGGTAATAATGTTGATACCTTGCTAGGAGATATGTTGTCAGGACGACGCAAGGTAGGTTTGGTGACTTTGGTAACTCTGATAGTCATACGAAGAGTCTGCAGAGGTGATAGTAACAGTGTATTGTGGCACAGTTTCTTTTGAAGTAGATAATGTTGTAATCAATGGTACCATTGATGGTGGTGTCGTCTAGGAGGGTGTCCTCGCTGGTGGCGTCGACGATGATGGTCTCGTCGATGGTGATGTCGTCAACAGTGTTGACGTTGATGGTGTCATCTTCGACCATGTCTTCGTCGGCGAGGGTTTCATCGATGATAGTCTCGTCGACAATGGATTTGTGAACAGATGACGGTTCCGAAGGTGCCGTTGTCGGCAGAAGTTTCTTTTTAACTGGCAGTGAAGTTAAATCCACAGTGATGGCACTCACCGTCACTGAAGAGATTGGCATCTGTATGGCCGTCGTCAACAATGTCAGCAACAATGATGGCCTCGTCGGCAAAATGGTGATGGCGGTGGACGTTGTGGTCATCATCAACAGCATTGTTGACGGTGATGTCATCGTCGACTTAAACTGAGGTGATGCTTTTCTTGATGTCGATGGCTCAGAGGAGGGAGAGCGATGACGAGTCTCCTTCGTTTTGCGACTTGGAGAGGACAGATGTGAGGAGGCTGACCCTGCGGATGAGTATTCTCTTTGGAAGGGTCCTTATGATGAGATATACGAAATTTCCTGCTCTCCTTATAACGTCCCTGCTTTTAGGGATTTTGCAGCCATGTCACTATCCTCACCTTAAGTACAGGACTTCTCTTATAACCAAAAAAAGAGTCTTCCTTCTCTGTCCCTCAGAGTCTTAGCAGGGTAGGTGCAACAGATTTTGCAGTCCTTCACCTGATGTTTGGGGTACAGGCAGTACAAGCAGTCCTTGTGAGGATCTTCCACCTGTAGCCTTTTCTTGTCATAGGTTTTACAAGGCCTAAAAATGCTTTTTCTAGAAGCATCTAACATCTTTTGAAGTAGAAAGTAGCTGTGAGAGGAAAAGAATTGAGCAGAGCTCAGGAGGACTGTAGGAAAGTCCCCTCTTTCTGGCATGGTTACCCCCACTTTTTGCCTGATGTCAGACCACAAGCCCAGCCTATGGCTTAAGTAAATGAAATGTTAAAATCCCAACCAGCTAAGGTAGTCCATCTCCCTACAGGGAATGGATTATTCAGTGGAACATAGACCTGGGATTAACCACTTCAATGCGGATGGACTCTCCAGATATTTCCACTTAGACAATGAAGACTCAACTGGGCAAGGTTAGTCTTATTGTCCTTCATTTGGGGGGGGGAGGGTTGTAGGAAAGGTCTCTTTCTGGCATGTTACCCCCACTTTTTGCCTGATGTCAGTGTGTTTAGACTGTTTTCACTGGGATCCTGATAACCAGGACTCGAGTGACTGTGCTCTCTCCTACAAATTTAGTTGCTTTGATACTTATTACACCTCACAATTGGCATACTAGTGCACCCCTATAAGTCCTTAGTATATGGCACTTAGGTAACCAGGGGTCCTCCATGGGCTGCAGCATGTATTATTCCACCCATGAGAGCCCATGCAAACTGTGGCTGCAGGCCTGCCATTTGCAGCCAGCGTGAAAAGGTGTACGCACCCTTTCATTACAGGTCACTACACCAGGTCACTATAAGTCACCCGAATAGTTGGCCCTTTCAGCCCAAAAGACAGGGTATAGGTCCTTGTGTGTGTGGGCATCCATGCATGAGCAGAGATGCCTCTAAAAACTCCAGTTCCATTTTCCTGGACGTTGTAAGTGCGGGAAGCCATTTTAGCTATGTACTGGCCCCAGGTCCTGCTACATAATGGTAACTCCGAGCCTGAACATGTTTGGTATCAAACCTGACAGAATCATACCCCAATACTGATCCCACTATTGGTGGCATGATTCCAGGCACTCTGGGGGTTCCTTAGAGGATCCCCCTGTTCTGCTCCTGTCTGTCTTCTAGGGTCTGTGGGCAGGCCGCGCTGCTGCAGCCCCTCAGACATGATTCTGCCCTGCTGCTTCTCGACCAGCTCAAGCAGGGGACAGCAGAACACAGGATTTCTTGTAGGAGAAGGGGTACAACCCCCTGTTCTTTGGAAATAGGTGTTACAAGGCTGGGGAGGGGTAGTGTCCCCACACCACCGGTTTGCTTTGAAGGGCACATTTGGTTCCCTCCTTCCATAATCCAGTTTGCACCAGTCCAGGGACCTCCTGTGGCATGAAACACACAAAGGAAAGAGGAGTGTCCACTCCCTTGACTAGCACCACACTAGGGGTGGTGCCCAGAGCTCCTCCTGGTGGCAACTTGGTTCTGACATCTTGGAAACAAGATGTACAGAGGCCTCTGGGAGCATTTGCCTGGGTAGGCCGGGAACCTGACGTCAGAGACACCTCCTGATAGGTAGTCACTCCAGTGAGTGACCAAACCCCCTTTTTGGACTATTTAAGGACTCCGTTGAGGGTGGGTCCCCAAATTCATCATGCAAGATTCCATCAGGACTCCTGGTGGCCTGCTCCTGGCCTCCGGAACTGCTGCTGGGCAACACAGAAACCAAACAAGACTGCAACACCTGAGAAAACTTCTCCTTGCAACATTGTTTCTGTGGCTCCTGTCAGAAAGCTGCAAAATTTCCATGGCTGTGCATCCCCTTGGGTTGGCAAGACTTCAGCTACACCAAGAAGCAAGAAAGGATCTCCCTTGGAGTGAAGGAGTAACTCCCCTGCATCTGCCGGTACCTAAGGCAACAACGTCCGGCTAGTGGGATCTTCTGTCCTTCGGATCTGCGAAGATTCTCCAACACAGGTGGTTGTTGTGTGGGATACTCTGGGTCCTCTCTGCCTTCTATCCAACATGGGAGATGGTGAGCCCTTGCCTCTTTCATCTGGCCAGAATACCTGTGCACCGGAACTGTTGCAGCAACCAAGGCTTGTTGATGCCTGCTCCAAGGGATCTTCAGGCTCCAAGCAGCCCGGCCCCCAGCACTCTACCTCTGCAAGGACAGTCTCCACTCTGCTGCTGCAGTGATGTGGGACTCCTCTTCAGGTGTGCTGACTGGGCCTCACTGCTACTTACTGTGCTTGTTGCCAGTAGGTCCTTGTGGGGGCTTGGACTGCTTCTGCTGGCTCTCCTGTCTTCTGAGGGTCAGCCTGGACTCCCCTCCAAGGGTTGGGTTTCTAGGACCTTGCTGGTCCTCCACAGCTCTCCAAATCTTCCACAGGCTCCTCTTGCATTTGCTTGTGCATGTTGATGGCCATTCTGACCACTAACCCATCTGCAATCTGGCGACCGTCAAGGGACAGCTTGTAGGTGACTTCAAGAACTTCTCTGCAGCTCCTGGACCCCACAGCTGGACTTCATCCATCACTGTCAACCCAGATCTTCAGGTACAGAAGAGGGGCATTGGCTCCTGCCCCACCTGGACACTCCTGCATGGACTGGACTCTGTCCCCTTCTTTTACAGGTCTCCTTCACCCAGAATCTTCCCTTGGGTTCCAGTGGTCCCGTCCTGCTTCTGCAATTTCCAACCATGACGTCCCCATGTTAGCCTATGGCAAAACCCGGGTAACTTACCTCTCTGCACCTGGGCGCTGAGTATCTTCTAGATACTTACCTTTTGGGGTTCGACTCTCTCCCAGCAATTGTCTAATTACACCATACACTCTGGTGGGGGACACCCATTCGCATTACATTTTTTTAGTATATGGTTTGGCCCACCTATAGGGCCCTTCCTAGTTTATGCTATTCCTAATTAGTTACCGAGGTATATTTGTTGTCGTCATACTTCCAGAGGGAAGTATACCTATGGCGGTCTAGTTTGCTGTGCCTATTATAAAGAACCTTTATGTTCGATGGCATTTGTGGCTGTTGATACTCATGCTTTGCATAAGTCTGCCATCTAGTGTTGGTCTTGCAGTGTTACAAGTTGTTTTTGTTTGAAGAATCTTTTCGAGTCATGAGATCGAGTGATTCCTCCTCTCGGTTATACTACGCATGGGCATCAAATCTTTTGTTAGATTGTTTTCTCTCCACCGTCGAGTTCGGATGTGTATTCCTCTCACTCCGGTATTCCTCAGTTTGGTACATTCTAAACTTTTCTTTTCTGTCTTTCTTTCAGCTATGGTATTGTATTTCAATCGTGTTTTCACTATCTACTGCATTTGACCCAAATTTCGATGTCAGGGGTCATTTAGGCACCCTTCAGAGTGCCAGTGCCCGCCTCGGGCCTACTACTCCATGTGGTATCAAGAAATGCAGGGCTGATGGAATTCACTCCATTTTGGCTTTGCCCTCAATTCCATTCTAAATTCACACACACCGAACATCACCTGGTGTGTAACTTCTACTTGTCCCCGGACCACAAAGAAGAAACCTGCAACGCCTGTCGGTCTTTTCATTCCAAAAAGGCCCTCTCAGACCAAAGAACATGTCGACTGGATATGTCATCGAAGACACGGACGACATCCTTGATATCTTCAGGGAAGAGCATGCCCATGAGGGGATCCAACAAGAAGAGGCTTTCTCCATAGAAGATTCAGAGTGGGATGTTCAATCGAACATCGAAAGTCAGCCTCTTACCTCGGCGCAACGTGTGAATACATCAACCCCAAACTTGCACATAAAGACTGAAAAAAAACACCCACAAACAGGTCATCGGTTCACCACTGCCTTCGAGCCATGGTCGGATCCGAAAATTACATTTGGATGCCCCACCTTCCGGTTTGGCACCAAAAATAGCCAAGACTAAAATGTCTTCTGTGGCAACCTCTGGCTCGACACCTTCTCACTCAGCCTCGGGATCAACTCGATGCCTCAATCTGAGTGTTTTGGCTCTGATCAAGAACCTATCTATGTCTCCTTCGGAGCCAACGACTTCCAGTCGACACAAAGCTTCTGCTCCGAAAGCTTTGGAACCGAAAATTCCAACTTCCAAAGACTCCAGTCTTTCTGCGGGAGCAGCAATACCAGTGGAGCCAATCCTCGAAATAATGGACTCTCGTCACCACCAGCTCCATATTCAAAAGGGAACAGGACAAAATATTGCTTCTCCTCCAGTTTTAATTAAGAGGAAACTTACTTTCCAAAAAACCTTGAACACAGCTCCTCTACCTAAAAAGGTTTCTAGAGACAAAGACAAAGCTCCAGTTCAACCTCAGGCTTCTCCACCACACTCTCCTGTGCTTCCTCTCACTCCTCCACCACCTCCACTATCTCCTCCACCTATTATTGAGCCTCAATTCTCTCCACAAGGATCACCAACACCTCAAGGAGATGACTTTGGGAATATTTCACCTGACACAAACCCATGGTACTCATATGATACAGAGCCCATACTTCCCAATGACCCTTATTTATATCCTGCACGTCCTTCATCTCCAGAAGACGCAACATCATATCAACAGGTCATAGCAAGAGCAGCTACATATCATAATGTACAAATACATTCTGACCTAATTGAGGAGGATTTAATTTTTAACACAATGACTACCACCCACAAAGAGAGTCAGTTTCTTCCCTTGCTATCAGGTATGCTCAGATATGCTACAGACATTTTTAAAGAGCCTGTTCGATCCAGAGTTATTACACCAAGGGTTGACAAGAAATATAAAGCGCCTCCTACAAACCTTATATACATTTGATCACAATTGTCCCCTGATTCTATTCTTGTTAGTGCAGCACATAAACGTGCCAACAGTCAATCAACGGGAGATGCACCTCCCCCTGACAAAGAAAGTAAAAAACTAGATGCCACAGGAAAACGGGTGGCTGGACAAGCAGCCAATCATTGGTGTATCACTAATTCTCAGGCACTTCTAGAACGGTATGATAGAGCCCACTGGAACGAGATAGAAGACCTTCTCCAGTATTTCCCAAAGGAATAGTTTTTGAGGGGCAAACTATTTCCTACAAAGCTATTAGGTGTGCCACTGATGCAGCTGGCACGGCTGCACGTGGCATTCATACCAGCATTATTATCAGGAGGCATGCTTGGCTGAGATGTTCAGGTTTCAAGCCTGAAATACAACAAGCATTTCTTAATATGCCTTTTGACAAACAGTATTTGTTTGGGCAGGAGGTCAACGCCACTATAGAAAAACTGAAAAAAGATTCAGAAACAGCAAAGGCCATGCAGGCCTTACTCACTACATGATTAAGGGGTAATTTTGTCACCCACAATTCAGGGGAGGCTTTAACTCCTCATCTAATGAGCCTTCTGTAGAAAGCTGGCCTGGTGTGTGGTGACCACCTATGATGTTATCACCTTATACCAGGTCCAGGTACCCCCTATTAGTAAGGTGAAGGCAGTGTCTAGGAAGCCAGGGCTCCCTAAAGGTAGCTGTGGATAAGCAGCCAAGACGTATCTAGGAAACGTGCAAAGCTTATGCAATACCACCATAGTCACACAGTACTTACACAGTGTTACAAAAATAAAGGTACTTTATTATAGTAACACAAATACTAAGATACTTGCAGAGGCAATACCCCAACTGGAGGTAAATTAACACACTATTATATACACATTAGCAATCAGTAAATAGCATAGAAAGCAATAGGCATTGGTAAAAGCAATAGAAATTAGCTCAAAAAGCCCAAAGCCGACCTCAAAAACTACCAGCCCATCTCCCTACTCCCCTTCCTTGCGAAGGTCATTGAGAAGATAGTCAACATCCAACTATCTCACTTCTTGGAGGACATCAGCCTATTCGACATCTCCCAGTCTGGCTTCCGCAAGAACCACAGCACCGAGACCGCCCTTATCGCTTGCACCGACGACATCAGGAGTAGGCTCGACAAAGGTGAAACCGTTGCCCTCATCCTCCTTGACCTTTCCGCAGCCTTCAACACCGTCTGTTCCCACACCCTTTGCACACGCCTCCACGACACCAGAATCCGCCTCAGAGCCCTGGATTGGCTCACATCCTTCCTCTCTGGAAGAACCCAAAGAGTCCGCCTCCCCCGTTCCTGTCTAAAGCCACCAAGACCATCTGCGGAGTCCCCCAGGGATCCACACTCAGCCCCACCCTCTTCAATGTCTACATGGCACCACTCACATCGTCCAATCCCACAGCCTCAACATCATCTCCTACGCAGACGACACTCAGCTCACCCTCTCCCTCACGAAGGACCTCGCAACCGCTAAGACCAACCTCCACACCGGACTTCACGCCATCTCCAACTGGATAGAAGTAAGCCACCTCAAATTGAACTCGGAGAAGACCGAGATCATCATCTTCGGCTCCAACAGATCAGCATGGGACGACTCCTGGTGGCCTGCCACTCTGGGGTCTGCTCCAACGCCCACCACCCACAAACGCAACCTCGGCTTCAGACTAGACTCATCGCTCTCTATGACCCAGCAAGTCAACGCCATCTCATCCTCATGTTTTAACACCCTTTGCATGCTCCGCAAGACCTTAAGATGGATCCCCGTTGAAATCAGAAGAGCGGTCACCCATGCCCTCGTCAGCAACAGACTCGACTACGGCAACGCCCTCTACGCGGGAACAACGGGAAAGCTCCAGAGGAAACTCCAGCGCATCCAGAACGCCTCAGCACGACTCATCCTCAGCCTCCCTCGCCACAAACACGTCTCAGCTCACCTCAGAGACCTCCACTGGCTACCCGTCAACAAAAGTATTGTCTTCAAACTCCTGATCCACGCTCACAAAGCTCTCCACGACGTCGGACCTGCCTACCTCAACGAGCGTTTCAACTTCCACATCCCAAAACGCCAGCTCCGCTCTGCCAACCTCGCTCTCGCAACCGTCCCCCGCATCCACCGGACCACAACTGGTGGTAGATTCTTCTCCCACCTTGCCGCCAAAACCTGGAACTCCCTCCCCGCCAACCTACGCCTGACCCAGGACCTCCCGACCTTCAGGAAGCACCTCAAGATCTGGCTCTTTGATCATTAGCACCCCCTCCCTCACCCCTCCCAGCGCATTGAGACCTTTCCGGGAGAGTAGCGGGCTTAACAAATTACTGATTGATTGATTGAATAGTAAGAGCCCTGGGAGGGCTAAACTATATACTAAAAAAGTGGAATGTGAAAAGCAGCTCCCACCCAAGGAAGTGGAATCAGTAGAAGGGAGCTGGAGGAACTAGGAACTCCAAGAGGTGAGTACCAGAGTGACCCGCAGCGACCAGGAGAGCAGAGGTAAGTACAGGTTTTTCTCCAAAATCAACAGGAGGACTTTGGAAAAGGATTGTGCAAGATCCAGATAAGACAGGAAGAACCCAAAGGTGGATCCTGACAGAAGAGGACCTGCGAAGGAAGGGGACCAAGTCCAGTTCATGATGGAGTATCCAGTTGTGGCAGGTGCCACTGCCCAACCTTCTGTGGATGCAGGACCAGGTCGACGGTGGACGAAGAAGATCAGCAGTGCAGCACAGGAGCAGAAGAGGAGTTCCAGAAGTGATGCAAGTGATGTCCCACGTCGGCAGTCATGATGAAGTCAATCGGTGTTGCTGGAATGCCACCAACAAGCCTTGGCTAATGCAAGAGTCAGAGAAGCAGGTTTTGCAAGGTTGAAGAAGGCCAGCAAGGTCCAAGGGACTCGACCCAAGGAGGAGAGTCTGGGGTGACCCTCAGCAGCTGGGAGATTCACAAGAAGAGGAAGCAGCTCCCACAGGCAACCCACGGGTAGCAGGCACAGGAGTCGTAGTGAGGCTCACTCAGCACACCTGAAGTAGTGTCCCACGTTGCTTGAGCAGCAGGCAGGAGACTGTGTGTTGCAGGCAGAAGTGCTGGGAGACGGGGCTACATGGAGCCTGAAGATCCCTGGGATGAGGAGCAAGCAAGCCTTGGTAGCTGCAAGAGTTGTGGTGCTGAGGGGTACTGTCTCTCAAAGAGAGGCAAGGGCTTACCATCTCCCAAGTTGGACAGCTGGAAGGGAGGAACTTGGGGACCACTCCAGGCCACCACCTGTGATGCAGGATCCACACAGCTCTGGAGGACAGAAGATGCACGCAGCCTGTCGCCGTTGCAGTTGGTGCCTGCGGATGCAGGGGAGTGACTCCAAGGGAGATTCCTTCTTACATCTTGTGCAGACTGAAGGCTCGTCACCCTCAGAGGATGCACAGCTGGGGAAATGGTGCAGTTGCTGCAAGGAGCCAGAGAAACAATGTTGCAGAGCAGAGTTGTCGCTGAAGTTGCAGATTGTTGGTTCCTGGAGGGTCCAGTTGTAGTCCCAATGGCCAGAAGATGAACTAAACTATGCAGAGAAATCCTGCTGAAATCTTGCACATCGAATCTGAGGACCCACCGAAGAGGAGATCCTAAATAGCCCAGGAAGGGGGACTGGTCACCTAGCAGGGTGACCACCTATCAGGAGGGGGCTGTGACGTCACTTACCTAACCTAGCCACTCAGATGCTCCCAGGGGCCTCTGCCCACCTTGGATTCAAGATGTCAGAATCAAGTGGCCACCTGGAGGCCCCCTGGGGTGGTGATGGACAGGGGAGTGGTCACTCCATTTTTCACTGTCCAGTTTCGCGCCAGAGCAGGTACCAGGGGTCCCTGGACTGTTGCAAACCTGTTTATGCAAGTAGGGCACAAAATGTGCCCTTCAAAGCATACTGGTAGCTTGGGGAGGACACCGCTCCCAAGCCATGTAACACCTACTTCCAAGGGAGAGGGTGTTACGTCCCTCTCCCACAGGAAATCCTTTGTTCTGCCTTCCTCTGCCTGAGCTGGTCAAGCAGCAGGAAGGCAGAAACCTGTCTGATGGGTGGCAGCAGCGTGGGCTGCCTGGAAACCCCCAGAAAATGAGTAGGAGCAATGCTGGGGGTCCTCTAAGGAGCTCCAGAGTGCATGGAATCATACAACCAATACTGGCAACAGTGTTGGGGTACAATTCTGACATGTTTGATACCAAACATGCCCAGTTTCAGAGTTACCATTATGTAGCTGGACACAGCTAGTGGCCATCCCATACTTCTCCAGTAGGCGGAAGATTAATGCATTTCTATCAATAATTGCACAAAATCCCCACAGATCAGTGGGTTCTATCAATTATCCAACATGGTTGCTGTCTGGAACTCATCTCCACTCCACCAAATATTCCCCCTCGCACTCACAAACTTTCACATGTACATCTTACTCTCTTGAAAAAAGAGGTACAATCCCTTCTTCTCAAAGTGGCTATAGAGCCTGTTACCCTATCACAGCAAGGGTTAGGAGTATATTCCCCATACTTCCTTATACCAAGGGAAGATGGGTCACTAAGACCAATTCTAGATCTCAAACCACTCAGTCTATAGATTCTCTCAGAGCATTTCCATATGGTCACTTTCCAATATGTCATTCCCTTACTACAGCACAGCGACTTCATGACAGCTTTAGATCTGAGGGACGCATATTTCCACATGCCAATTCATCTAGCACATCGCAAATACCTCAGATTTGTCATTTTGGGAAAACAATTCAAGGTTTTTCCATTCGGGGTAACAACCGCTCCCAGGGTATTAACAAAATGTCAAGCTGTAGTTGCAGCATTCCTCAGAAGACAACACATCCATGTTTTCTCTTACTTGGACGATTGGCTCATCAAAGCTAGGACCAATCATCAATGTCAGCGTCATACTCAGTACACAATAGACCTTCTTCACACCTAGGGATCCACATTCAACTTTCTCAAATTTCAGCTGCAACCATTACAAATACAGTCATATCTGGGTACAGTTCTCAATGTTCAGTCAGCAGTGGCATATCCAAGCTTAGCTCGAATTCAAGCTTTTCAGTCTCTTCTTTCTCACTTACACGAGAATCACACTTACACAGTGAGAACAGTGATGCAGCTGCTAGGGATGATTGCGTCCTGCATTGCCATTGTTCCCCATGCAAGACTATACATGCGTCCTTTACAGCAATGTCTATCTCGTCAGTGGTGTCAGTCACAGGGTTATCTCAACGATCCAGTATTGTTGGACTGCCAGACTCACTGCTCTCTGCAATGCTGGAATCCCACCTACCTTTCCAAGGGGCAGCCCTTTCTAGACACTGTTCCTCAAGTCACTCTGACTACCGATGCATCTCAGACAGGGTGGGGAGCTCACCTCAACAACCTCTCAATACAAGATATATGGGATCCCATTCAGCACAATTCTCATATCAACTACTAGGAGTTGCAGGCAGTCTTTCTAGCACTCAAAGCCTTTCAACCACAACTCTCCCATAAAGTGGTTATAGTCCGTACAGACAACATGACAGCCATGTATTATCTACAAAATACGGGGAGGAAACATTCTTCTCAATTGTCCCTTCTTGCTCAGGCAATTTGGAAATGGGTAATTCACCATCACATTCACTTACTGGAAGAATATCTCCCAGGAATGGATAACCAGTTTGCAGACCTCCTCAGCAGGATGCAGCAACAAGTCCACGTATGGGCACTTTACCCTCAAGTACTTCACCAGTACTTTCAACGGTGGGGAACATCAAACATAGACCTCTTCGTCACTGCAGAAAACTCAAAATGCCAAAACTTGGCAACCAGATACCTACACCCTCAGTCCAAAGGCAATGCTCTATGGATGAACTGGTCAGGGATATTTGCTTATGCTTTTAAACCTTTAACACTCATTCCGTCTCTAGTTCGCAAAATGAGACAAACATCACTCAACATGATTCTTGGAGCGCCCACATCAACCTTGGTTCACAATAATGTTGGATCTATCTGTAGTTCTTCACAAGAAACTCCCCTACAGACCAGACCTTCTCACTCAAAGGCAAGATCAAATTAGACGTCCAGACCCCAAAATACTCAATATTGTGATATGGCTTCTGAAGTCATAGAATTTGGGTTTTTGAATCTCCTCTCAGTAAGGAAATTCTCAAAGAGGCACGTAAACCTACAACTAGACAGTGTTATGCTGCAAAATGGAAAGGTTTTGGCTGCTACTGTCAACCTAAACGCATTGATCCACTCAAAGCCTCAGTTGTTTGTTATTTGCTACATTTACAAAAGGCAAATTTAGCATACTCATCAATTAGACTTCATTTGGCGGCCATAGCTGCTTACCTCCAAAATATACAACATATCTCTTTATTCAGGATTCCAGTTATCAAAGCTTTCATGGAAGGCCTCAAAAGAGTCATTTCACCCAAGGTTACTCCAACCCCCCTCATGGAACCTTACTAGACTCATGGGTTCACCGTTTGGTGCCTATGCATTCCTGTTCTTTGCAATTTCTCTCAAGTAATGTAGCCTTTTTAGTAGCTATCACTTCTAAGTGAAATACATGCTTTAACTTTAGAAGAACCATTCTTCCAGTTACACAGAGATAGGGTAGTTCTTAGGTCAAACCCTAAATTCCTTCCAAAAGTAGTTTCACCATTTCACATTAATCAATCAATTGAGTTACATGTCTTTTTCCCACAGCCAGACTCAGTTGCAGAGAGAGCAGTTCACACGCTAAACGTTAAAAGGGCTCTTATGTATTATATTGATAGGACTAAAAACTTTAGAAAATCTAAACAGCTGTTTATAGCTTTTTCTATGCCTCAGGAAGGCAATCCAATTTCCAAAACTGGCATAGCCAGATGAATAGTCAAGTGTATTCAAACTTGCTACCTTAAAGCAAAAAGGCAGCTACTGATTACTCCTAGAACGCATTGTAGCAGAAAAAAGGGTGCTTCTATGGCTTTTTTAGGTAACATTCCAATAGCAGGCACTTTTAAGGCTGCTACTTGGTCTACACCACATGCATTTACTAAACACTATTGTGTAGACATTTTAGCACGACAACAGGCTAATGTTGGCCAAGCTGTGCTCAGGACACTTTTTCAAACTAATCCAACCTCTACAGGCGAGTCACCGCTTATTTGGAGGGGACTGCTTTACAGTTTGTGCAAAGCATGTGCATCTACAGCCACACATGCCATCAAATAGAAAATGTTACTTACCCAGTAGACATCTGTTTGTGGCATGAAGTGCTGTAGATTCACATGGGTCCTCCCGTCTCCCCGGAAGCTTGTGGTCGTTGTAGTAGCATTCCTATATAAATATTGTACATACGTATATACAGTGCATGGACATCTCTTTTCCTTACTCTCTATATATACTCCTTACCTCACGCACCTGCGGGAAAACAATCTAACAAAGGACTCAATGCCCATGCGCAGTATCATCGAGAGGAGGAGTCACTCAATCTTGTGGCTTGAAAAGATTCTTTGAACAAAAACAACTTGCAACACTATATGGCGGACTTATGCAAAGCATGTGAATCTACAGCACTACATGCCACAAACAGATGTCTACTGGGTAAGTACGTTTCCATTTGCAACACTGTGTGGATTCTTTCATGTGTGCTAAGTGACTTTGTGACTACTGTGGTATTGCAAGTGCTTTACATGCCTTCTAGATAAGTCTTGGCTGCTCACCACAGCTACCACAGAGAGTTCTGGCTGTCTGGACATTGTAACACTCACTAATAGGGGTTTGCTTAGACCCAGTATAAGGTGTAACACCACAGGTGTCCACCACACACTGGGCCAGCTTCCTACATTGGTGGTGCAGTGGTGGGATAAGACACTTGCAACTGCTCTACCACTCTGTCACCAATGACTTTCTACAGGAAAGGTCACTACTAGCCTTGGGGACACATTACACTGTAGTAGTAGGGATTTCTAGACTTTTAGTTTGGGTAAGCTGAGGGTCTAGCATAGCCCTCCCTCTAAACGTTTAGGAAGTCTAGGACCTTAGAGTAGGTAGCTGCACTCACACTACTCTAGGTAACATGTCTTCAGCAGAGGATACAACCCAGTCCTCAGAACCTAAGTATTAGGGCCTCACCTTTCAGGAACGGAGGGAATTATGTGCCTCTAGAAAGTTGAAGACTGGGAGAAATCCCAACAAAACTCCACTCCTGGGATTGCTAATCCAATCTGACCTCCCAAACTCAGAGAGCCAGGTAGAGAAGGAAGTAGAGACTGACCCTCCAGTGTTAGACAGGATAGACTTAGATCCTATTAGGGAGGGTCAGGAAGATTCTGGGGTTCATCATAGTCCTATTGGGAGCACCCATGGTAGTGAAAAGGAGGGACATAAAATTAGGCCCACTTTTTCTCCTAGGGGGTTGGTGCAAAGGGTCCACAGGAGGAGGGATAAATCCTCCTCACCTGTCCACACCCAAGTCTCAGCAGCTTCTGATGAGACTGACCACTCTTGCTGGGGGGGGAGTCCCGAGACAGGGAATTCGGTAAACTGAGACTAGCAGAGGTCAAACTGAGGCTGCAGCAGCAACAGTTAGCCTTAGATAGGGAGGCCTTAGCAGTGGAGTGGATGAGACAGAATTTGGGGTTGACACCCCATGGTGGCAGCAACAGCTATAGAGAGACCAGGGTCCGGGAGGACTCCTATGACTCCAGGAATCTTAGCAAAATTGTCCCACCTTACAAGGCTGGAGACGACATCCACAAGTGGATCACTGCTTTGGAGGGGCTCTGTTGAGTTCAGAAGGTCCCTCAAGGGCAGTGGGCAACCATCTTGTGGTTTTTCTTTGCTGATAAATGGAGGGACAAAGTCCTATCAGAGAGGAAGATGCAGACAATTATCAGGTACTCAAGGATGCTCTCATTGATGGGGTTGGGTTGACCACAGAAGAATACAGGATCAAGTTTAAGGAGACCCAGAAGCAGTCCTTCCAAGACTGGGTAGGTTTTGTGGATAGCTCTATCAAGGCTTTGGAAGGTTGGTTGCATGGCTGTAATGTGCATGACTATCAGGGCTTGTATAACCTTATCATGACGGAGCACATTTATAACAATTGCTAATCTGACAAACTGCATCAGTATCTGGTGGATTCAGATCTGACCTCTCCCCAGGAATTGGGAAAGATGGCAGACAAATAGGTTCACACCAGAGTGGGTAAGAAAACTCACACTGGTGGTGACCAGAAGAAGAAAAATTCTTCCAAGAATCAGGAGAAAGGTGGGGACAAATCCAAAGATAGAAAGAAGGAGTCTTCATCAAGCCCATACACCTCTTCTGGGGTGGAACTAAATCGTCTTCTTCCTCATCCCACCATAAGAAACCTTGGTGCTACATCTGTAGATTAAAAGACCATAAAGCAGGTGACAGAACCTGCCCCCCTAAAAAGAGCACCAAGTCTGCTACTACCAATACCACTTCTACCCCTAGTGACCCTAGCAATAGCACTGGTAGTAGTAGTCAGTCCAAGGGTGTAGCTGGGTTCACCTTGGGAACTGCAGTGGGCTCTGGGTTAGTTAGGGAGACCACTGTGGCAGTTTTGGACTCTGAGGATGGCATTGGCCCTGCCACCCTAACTGCTTGTCTCCTTAATATGGGGTAAGTACAGGCAGCATCCCCTTATCAATGGTGTTGATGCTGAGGCCTACAGGGACACAGGTCCCAGTGTCACAATGGTGACTGAAAAACTGGTGTCCCCTGAACAACACCTGCTTGGACACACGTACCAAGTAACTGACGCTCACAACAGCAATAAGACCCACCCCATGGCTGTTGTTGAGCTTAACTGGGGGTGGGTTGTACTGGCCCAAAGAAAGTTGTTGTATCCTCTGACCTTCCTGTAGAGTGTTTATGGGGCAATTATTTAGAGACTTCGGCCTGGGCTGAAGTGGAGTTGGAAGCCCATGAAGCAATGCTGAGAATCCCTGTGCATATCTTTGCACTGACTAGAGCACGGGCCAAGAAACAGGGAGAGCAAGGGACCCAGGAGCCTGGAAAAATGGCCCAGGAAGAGGCAGGGAGGGCAAGAAATTGCCCCCTGTCCTGACTTCAGGTGAGGATCCCACTCTTCAGGGAGAGGAATCGACCCTTGTTTGAAATCTATACCAGAGGAGCTGAAAGTTGGTACAGCTGAGCTCTTAGGTGACCTTGGGCCCACCAGGAAGGAACTAAGCCTAGAACACAAGTCCTGTCCTTCTCTTGAGATCCTGAGACAGCGAGCTGCTGCTCAGGAGGCAAGGAATATCAGTAGGACTCTTAAAGTCTACTGGGACAATGGCCTCCTTTATTCTGAGGCAAGGGATCCCAAGCCTGGTGCCACCAGGAGATTGGTCAGTCCTCAAAAGCTTAGGGAGCTCCTAATGACCCTAGCACATGATATTCCCCTTGCAGGACACTTAGGACAAAGCAAAACCTGTTACAGACTTGTCCCACACTTTCACTGGTCTCATATTTCTGAGGACACAAAGGAGTTTTGTCAGTCCTGTGTTACCTGTCAGGCCAGTGGTAAAACAGGTGGTACTCCAAAGACCCCCATAATTACACTCCCCCAGTGGTTGGGGTACCCTTCAAGAGGGTGGGGATAGCCATTTTTGGCCTTTCAAACCAAACCCTCTAACTGCATCTGGGAAAAGATTAATACTGGTGGTAGTAGACCATTCCACCAGGTACCCAGAGGCAATTCCCCTTAGGGCTACTACAGCCCCTGACCAAGGCCCACCTGGGAATCTTCTCCAGGGTGGGTTTTCCTAAGGATGTGGTGTCAGACAGAGATGCAAATTTCATGTCTGCATACCTGAACGCAATGTGGAAGGATTGTGGTGTAACATATAAATTCACCACCCCTTACCATACACAAGGGCATTTTTAAGTCAAAAGGTTCAACAAAACCTTAAAAGGCATGATCATGGGACTCTCTGAAAAACTCAGAAGGAGATGGGCTGTCCTATTGCCTTGCCTCCTCTTGGCCTACAGGGAAGTTCCTCAGAAGGGTTGGGCTACAGCCCATTTAAGCTTCTGTTTTGACATCCAGTTAGTGTTCCACTTGCTCTTGTAAGGGAGGGTTGAGAGCAACCTCTCAACCCCCCCCCCCCCAAGCAAGACATATTAGATTATGTACTAGGCCTAAGATATAGAATGGCAGAGTACATAAAGAGGGTAACCAAGAACCTCGAGGCGAGCCAAGAACTGCAAAAGCAGTGGCATGACCAAAAGGCTGTACTGACTGTTTACCAGCCAGGACAGAAAGCATGGTCTTAGAGCCTGTGGCTCCCAGGGCACTCCAAGACAAATGGAGTAGCTCCCACACCATTGTGGAGAAGAAAGGTGAGGTCACCTATTTAGTTGACCTAGGCACTCTAAGATACCCCTACAAAGTGCTTCATGTGAACTGCCTGAAGTCTTATTATGATAGGGCTAACATGACTTTGCTCATGGTCATTGATGAAGGTCAGGAGGAATAGAGTGACTTTCTCCATGACGTCTTTTCCCACAACCCAGTTGATGGTTCAGTGGCGGGAGTAGTTCTTTCTTGCTGACTGCCTCTCTGACCAGCAACAATCTGACAGCAGAAATCTCCTCACAGTTCTCACAACTCTTTTCTTTGACCCCTTGACAAACTACCTGGTGTGAACATGATATTGACACAGGTGGCAGTCTGCCTCTAAAAAGTAAAATCTATAGGCAGCCTGACCATGTCTGAGAATGCTTCAAAGACGAACTGCAAAAGATGCTTGAGTTGGGTATCATTGAGCCTTCCGACAGCCCTTGGGCTAGTCCTCTAGTCTTGGTACTCAAGCCTCACTCCCAAATGGAAAAAGAAAAATTAGATTTGTGTTGATTACAGAGCCCTCAATGCAGTCACTAGGACTGATACCCATCCAATCCCTAGGGCAGATGAACTGATAGATACTTTGGCTGCAACCAAATATGTCAGCACATTTGACTTGACTGCGGGTTATTGGCAGATCAAGTTGTCTGATGCTGCAAAACTCAAAACAACATTCTCAACACTTAGTGGGCACGGTCACTTCACAGTGTTGTCCTTTGGTTAGAAGAATGCCTCTGCAACATTTCAAAGGTTGGTGAATACAGTTCTCGAAGGCCTGGAAAGCCTCAGTGCAGCATATCTACGTGATATAGCTGTCTTTATATCCACCTGGGAGGATCACCTGGTCCACCCTGAAAGTATACTGGAGGCCTTAGAAAAGCAATGCATCCTAATGCCAGATAGGGCAAGGCAAGTTGGTTTATTTGGGCCACGTTGTAGGTGGGGGCCAAATTCAGCCACTACAGGGCAAACTCCATACCGTAATGGATTGGGCTGTCCCACCACTCAAACCCAAGTCAGAGCCTTCTTAGGCCGGACTGGGTATCACAGAAGGTTCATAAAAGGGTATGGCTCTATTGTAGCCCTCGCAAATGACCTCCAAAAGGATGCCAAAGAAAGTCTTATGGACAGATAGCTGCTAAAAAGCCTTTGATGACCTAAAACAGACCAGGTGCTCTGCTCCCATTCTCAGAAGCCCTGACTACTCAAAACAATTCATTGTCCAGACAGATGTTTCAGAGGTTGGGATAGGGGCAAGTACTTTTCCAACTTAATGAAAAGGGCCCATCTCACCTGTTGCTTTTATAAGTAGACGGTTGATCCCCAGAGAAAAGGGTTGGTTGGTCATTGAGAGGGAAGCCTTTGATGTGGTTTGGGCCTTGAAGAAGCTGAGACCATACCTGTTTGGCACTCACTTCCTTGTTCAAACAGACCACAAGCCCCTCCTATGGCTTTAGCAAATGAAAGGGGAGAATCCCAAACAGTTAAGGTGGTCTACAGGGAATGGATTATTTAGTAGAACATAGACCTGGGAGTAACCACTTCAATTCAGATGGACTCTCCAAATATTTCCACTTAGACAATGAAGACTCAACTGGGCAAGGTTAATCTTATTGTCCTTCATTTTGGGGGGTTGTGTAGGAAAGTTCCCTCTTTCTGGCATGGTTACCCCCATTTTGTGCCTGATGTCAGTGTGCTTAGACTGTTTTCACCGGGATCCTGATAACCAGGACCCCAGTGATTGTGCTCTCTCCTACAAATGTAGTTCCTTTGGTACTTCTTACACCCCACAATTGGCATTCTGGTCTACCCCTGTAAGTCCCTAGTATATGGTACTTAGGTACCCAGAGGTCCCCCATGGGCTGCAGCATGTATTATGCCACCTATGGGAGACCATGCAAAATGTGACTGCAGGCCTGCCATTTGTAGCATGAGCTCTTTCACTACAGGTCACTACTATAATTCATCCCTATGGAAGGCCTTTTCAGGCCAGAGGGCAGGGTGCAGGTCCCTGTGTGTGTGGTGCACCTACGAACTCCAGTTCCAATTCCCTGGGCATCGTAAGTGCGGGGAAGCCATTTTAGCTATGTACTGGTCACTACCTGTGGTCCAGCTACATTATGGTTACTCCAAGCTTGGGCAAGGTTGGTATCAAACATGACAGAATCTCACCCCAGTACTGATTTCAGTGTTGGTGGGATGATTCCATGCACTCTGAGAGTTCTTTAGAGGATCTCCCAGTTCTGCTCCTGTCAGTCTTCCACAGTCTGTGGGCAGCCTGCGCTGCTGCAGCCCCTCCGACACGGTTCTGCCATCCTGCTTCTTGACCAGCTCAAGCAGGGGACAGCCGAACAAAGGATTTCCTGTAGGAGAGGGGTGCAACCTCCTCTCCTTTTGGAAAATAGGTGTTACAGGGCTGAGGATGGGTAGCCTCCCCATGCCACGGGTTTGCTTTGAAGGGTACATATGGTGCCCTTCTTGCATAATCCGGTTTGCACCAGCCCAGGGACCACTGGTCCCTGCTCTGGCACGAAACACACAAATGAAAGGGGAGTGTCCCCTCCTGTCCAGCACCACCCTCTGGGTGGTGCCCAGAGCTCCTCCAGGTGGCCACTTGGTTCTGCCATCATGGAAACAAGATGTGCAGAGAACTCTGGGATCACCTGACTGGGTAGGCCCGGTACCTGACATCAGAGACCCCTCCTGATAGGTGGTCACTCGAGAGAGGGTGGGTCCCCATATTTATTGTGCAAGATTCCATCGGGACTCCTCTGCAAACACCTCTTCTGCTCGTGGCCTCCAGAACCGCTGCTGGGCAACACAGGAACCGAACAAGACGGCAAAGTCTGAGAAGACTTCTCCTTGCAACAGTGTTTCAGCAGCTCCTGTCAGCAATTTGCAACATTTTCACAGCTGTGCATCCTCTGGGGTCGGCAAGACTTCAGCTGCACCAAGACGCAAGAAGGAATCTCCCTTGGAGTGAAGGAGTCACTCCACTGCAACCGCAGGCACCTAAGGCAACAACGTCTGGCTGGTGGCATCTTCTGTCCCCCAGATCTCCAACACAGGTGGTGGTTCTGAGGGATCCCCTGGGTCCTCTCTGCCTTATGTCCAACGTGGGAGACGGTGAGCCCTTGCCTCATCCATCAGGACAAAATCCTTGTGCACTGCGACTGTTGCAGCTACCAAGGCATGTTTACTCCTGCTCCAAGGGATCTTCAGGTTCCAAATAGCCCTGGAACCCCAGCACTCTACCTCTGCAAGGGCAGTCTCCTCTCTGCTGCTCCAGCAACGTGAAACTCCTCTTCAGGTGTGCTGACTGGGCCTCACTGCGACTTACTGTGCCAGCTTCCAGTGGGTTGCTTGTGGGGGCTCCGACTGCTTCTGCTGTCTCTCCTGTCTTCTGAGAGTCAGACTGGACTCCCCTCCAAGGGTCGAGTCCCTAGGACCTTGCTGGTCCTCCACAGCACTGCAAAACTTTCACAGGCTCCTCTTGCATTTGTTTGTGGGTTGCCATCCTGACCACTAACCTGTCCGCAATCCGGCGACCGTCAAGGGACAGCTCGTAGGTGACTTCAGGGACTCCTCTGCAGCTTCCGGACCCGACAGCTGGACTTCATCCACCACCATTGACCCGGATCTTCAGCTACTGAAGGGTGGGCATTTGCTCCTGCCCCACCTGGACACTCCTGCGTGGACTGGACTCTGTCCCCTTCTTTTGCAGGTCTCCTTCACTAGGAATCCACCCTTAGTTTCACCTGGTCTGTCCTGTTCCCACAATTTTCAACTGCGACGTCCCCATTTTAGCCTATGGAAAAAACATGTAATTTACCTCTCTGCACCCAGGCGCTGCAGATCTTCTAGATACTTACCTTTTGGGGGTTCACTCTCTCCCAGCGATTGTCTAACTACACTATACACTCTGGCGGGGGACAACCGTTCCCATTCCATTTTTTTTATATATGGTTTGGCCCCCCCTATAGGCCCCTTGCTAGTTTATGCTAATCCTATTTACTTACCTGTGTATTATTGTTGTATTTATACTTCCAGACGGAAGTATACCTATGGTAGTCCAGTTTAGTGTGCCTATAATAAAGTACCTTTATTATTGCAACACTGTGTGGTTTCTTTCATGTGTGATAAGTGACTGTGTGACTACTGTGGTATTGCAAGTGCTTCACATGCCTTCTAGATAAGTCTTGGCTGTTCACCACAGCTACCACAGAGAGCCGTGGCTGTCTAGACACTGTAACACTCTCTAACAGGGGTTTGCTTGGACACAATATAGGGTGTCACACCATAGGTATCCACCACACACTGGGCCAGATTCCTACAGTGACTCCCTTCACACGGCGTGCAGTAGAAAATCTGAGGGAAAGAGCCTGTCTTGGGAGTATTCTAGTAGATGCTGGCACCTGGTTGGTCATAGGTCAAGTTTGGTTCTTTTTCAAAAAGACATAGGTAGGCTATATGACTAAGGGCTAACAACATTATAGTCTATGATTATTCCTACATACTGCTTTCCTAGGGTACTTTGGGACTCCCACTTCGATTACAGGGAATGATTCAAGCATGTAACTTTATGAAAGATCCAATACTGGATCAAAATAAATTATACAGTCTTTGGCATCTGTTCTGTATGAGTATCAAGGTGTCTGTAATCTCAATGGAGGGATTGGAAAGCTATTTTGAAAATTTCTCTAACTCTTAATAGAGATGTGCTTTTTGTAGAACTACTCCTACAAGATATTTTTACATGGCAAGACACCCAATTGGGAGGGAAAAAAAACATTTAAAAAAAAAGAGGAAATGGCCTTGGCGGAAGCTTCCTTCCCTAGGTCTAATAATTCAGTACTCTAATTGGGGTCTTCTACTCCCAGGGGAAGCCTTTAACTCTAGGTCACACCACATTCTTTGAATATGTGTCTCTAGTCCAAAATAATAACAAACATTTGCAAATCCAACAGATCTCACAGTTAATAACAAGTGCAAACTTATTGGCGTTTAGCCTTTAATTATAATATTGACAGAGGGTTATACCATATCTTCAAGTGGAGGTCTCTAGCAGGGCCTGGAATAGTAACAAACAATGGAAAAGCCAACAGGTATCATCTTTATTACCAGGTGCCAACCTACTGGCCTAAAGCAAAAGATAGACGATTATAAGATGGCTGTTGTTCATGTGCACATATGCTCAGAGGCTATTTGGATTGACTGATTTTCAGTTAGGATGGTCAGGCACCATTGTCTTTGTCAGTGCTTGTGACATAAAACAACAATCATTGGCAAAGCCAAAAGCACACATAACAGAGAGCAGTGGCATTTTATTTCCTGCGGGGGGCACAGAGGCAGTGGGAAGGTACAAGGGGAACAGGGGAGATGTTACCATAGGGGATTACCTAAAGCCCTGCCCTGTCACAAGGCCAATGCAAAACATAATGGCAAAGTCATACAACTTTCCATGAAATGATAAGTCCTTATGGAATACCTACTCAGTCAATGGCACCACTTACAAAGTGGCAATAGCTAGTGGCTGTGGGGGGGGGGGGCTTACCAAAAGCCCTCTCTCTCTAGTCTGTATATGTATGTTGTATGTAGTAGTATATTGGCAACCTAAGGGCTCTTAAAGACGGCTGCTGCTACCATCTAACCATCAGGGGTGATAGGGTCTTGTGTTTAATCAATATTAGATTATTGCAGTCTTCTCTGCTCAGGTCTTCCTGAGACAGCCCTCTGTCAGCTTCAATCAATTAGTTCAAAATGTTGCAGTAAGAGGAGCTCATTGGCTAAAAAAAAGTGGTCATTTCACCCATTGCCATTTCAGCCTGCACTGGCTCCTTGTGAGCAGAGGAATTCGTTTAAGATCCTTTGCCTTATGCATTACGTTTTTTATGGTCTTGAAAAGTCTCCGCTTGCGTCTTGTTTCTCAGTTTACAGCTGCACAAGTCTTCATTCAGGCAGTGCTATGCTAATCCTGGTTCTCAGGTTCAGGAAATCCAGGATAGGTGGTAGATCGCTATTGGTATGCGACCATCAGTTATGGAACACTCTCCCAAACAGTTTGAAGTCTGTTTCTTCTCACCTGAATTTTAGAAAGGCCTCAAAAATGCTCCTTTTTACTTCATCATTACTTTTGTCTCCTATCTATTACTCCAGTTCTTTTTGGATCTAGGCAGTTACATATTAACCTTCTGAGTGAGCGATATGATATAACAATCCCTCCTTTCTTCATTCTTCAGGACAGGTCCAGCTTCTGTTATAGTTCTAGTAGTCTATTTGATACAATAGGGAAGTTATTTATTTTCCACAGGACCAGTTATTTTCTGATGTCTGTGGTGTCCTTTATTTTATGTTAAGGCAATAAGATGCTTCCTTTCATCATATCAACATTCACCAACAATAAGTGTTTTGGGCTGTCCCTTAGTTTCACCGCATTTTGGTTGGGCTGTAAAACCTATTGTGACAACATTCTATAGATGGCGACTGATCACAGATAGCCACATTACTTCTTGAAAATACGGAAAGGCAATTGTTTAAGCATATGAAAAACAGCAGGTTCGTGCAATGAACTCTTGCCTAAGACACATGTAGGCAATAATGATAATTATTGGTTCTTTTGTTTCATTTGTTCCCTATTGAAATTAAAGTACAACTGGTCATAAAAAATATGCTGCGTCCAAGTTTGAAGTCGAGTTGATTTTCATCTTAATCCATGCTGATGTCTGCTCTTATAGACCAAATAGACAAACAAGAATCCGCCATGATAATTTGTCTCAAAGAAAGTCATCTAATCATCTACTTTGGTAAAATAAAGATTATTTTCAGGGGAAGAAATTAGGAATATTATATCTGGCTAATCGTTGGTCAATACAAGAAAAAGTACAAAAGTAACAAATTAGATTTTATCGTGCAAACATGCTCAGAAAAAACCCAATCTGACCAAGCTATTTCAGATTGTCTTTAAAGTTTGAAATTGATATTGTGATTCACTGCCAAGTTACGTTTGTTCAGTTATATATTTTTTTAATTAGGCAACATGCAGATAATTACCTCTGCATAAGTGCATACAGACTTCTGCAGTAGGCTACTATTTTGTAGATACCTTCCACGTTGATTAAACATGTTTGCAAAATAAATATTCTTGCATGTTTCTCAACGGGTTTTGCACACCTATATGTAACTTTGATGTGATAAAATTTGTTGCACTGAAAATCCCAATTCTGAGTCACAGGATCAGGATTACTGGAATTTTCAAAATGCTAAGCGCATTTAGGACAGCGGGCAGTGACTGTCCGGTTTTTGTCACGGTGGGAAAGGAAATGAAGGGGAAGGGATTTTTCCATAGCTTTCATTTTTTTCCCTCCGGAGAAAAAATAATAAAAAGTTAAAGTTAAAATGTGCATATGTATATATTTCCGTAAACTTTACTCATAGGGTTTTTAAACTTGTTGGGAAGAAGGAATGCGCATATAATGTTCAACTGTTGTAGATCCTAAGGGTTAATTATGCTTAAATCCCTTGTGGATTCCCAAAACTATCAAAATCTATTCCCGATGAAAGCCTAAACCCAAGAAAGTACATTTAAACCCCTTTCTAGCTTGCTGTTGTAAATCAGACCATTTGAGTGGAGAAAGTTTAGGATTCTCAACTGCCTTGTTCTAAACGGTTCGAGAAATAATTATAGAACCAGATGGCGATTAGAATGCAACAATATAACGTTCTTCTTCACCACAATGCATTTCAAAATAAAATAATGAGCTTTACAGGCTCAAGAATGTCCATTTTATCAAAAACTCAAAGATAATTTTAGGATGTTAAAAATGGGCCCACTGCTAATTAATGTATTTAAAATTAGATGAAAATATATCCTAATTGAGCCAGTGATGCACCCCTGCAATGTTTCCTCTAGTGGACTGCTCATTAATTATGTTTATTTTAAGGGTTTTATAACACTGCCTTGTCACCAGTACCCAGTTCGTAATTCACTAATCAGATCAAAGTTGAATAACTAGTAAATATATTAGTAAACTCATCGGGGCCTTTTTAACTAAAAAAATGCTTAATTCTGTGAATTGCAGGGGCCAATTCAAGTAACAGGAACCCTTATGTATCATGCATCGAAAGCAAGAGCCCGGTCTCAGCTCTATTGCACAGATGGACGCATTGGTAGGTATTTGCCCATACCATTTCACTCATGTATTAATCTTCCATTAATTGTACTGTGCACGCACACTGTTTTGTAGGCATCTCGGTTTCTTAAAAATGTATTTCTGAGTAATTTTACTAATTTTTATGTTACATAAGAGGCATGGAGGTGGTGCCCTTGCTCCACTGCATATATTGAGATGGTAACCTAGTGAATATGCAAAATTATTCAAGTCACCGGTGTTTAGTTTGGCAAATGTATTTTAAACAGTGCGCCTGATAAACATATTTTCTTTTTCTGGTGTTATTCACAAGCTATTTTGTGAATCACCCAAAAGGTGAAATATTCTAGTTAGTTTTGAAAGATGTTATTGTAAAAACCAGTTCTGAAAGTCAGGTGTTTTCAAGTACCCAAATCAGAGAGCATAGAAAGAAATTTCGATTGTAAAGTAGGAGTGGGGGGTGCTTAATAGGAAGAAGAATATTTTTAAAACATGCATGAATTCGATAGGGAAAACAAACACAAAGTAGCTTGCTATCATTTGTTAAGGTTAGGTGTAGTACATAATTGAGACTACTGACTTCTCTGCCGCACAAACATTTAGGGCCAGATGTATAATTTATCCAAATAGTGATTACCTTATTGCGATTATCTGCGAATCGCAATTACATAATCGCTATTTGAATGTAGGAAACTCCAGGAGTTTCATTTAATAATTCCCAATGACTTGCAAATCGACCTACATCATTAATATTCATGTGGTAGGTCACAATTTGCTAACCATTGTGAATGGCTATAATCACAGGGATGGTGGCCTGCTGGACTCAGGAGACCACCATGTCTGTGATTCCTTTTGAATAAAGCAATCTTTTTTTTTAATGCAGCCCATTTTCTTTAAAGGAAAACGGGATGCGTTTAAAAAAGAAAAATGAAAAGTTTTCTTTTAATTTTTTAAGAGCAGGCAGTGGTCCACGGGACCACTGCCTTCTCTTAAAAATTTTTTTTGCATGCATTCACAAATGGGAAGGGGCCCCCTGGGGACCCCTTCCCATTTGTGAATGGGTTACCACCTACTTGAAGTAGGTGGTAAAATGTGAATGGTTTGCGTGACCACATTTTGGTCACAAACCATTCCTACATACCTCTGCAATTCTGTATTAGGAAGGGACACCCTTGACACACCTCTTCCTAATACCGAATCGGTATGTAGTTGCAATTCCAATTTGTGATTCGGTAACAAATTGGCAAATTGGAATTCATACATACCAAAATGCATTTTTGCGATCCCGTTTGCGATTGCAAAAATGCATGATACATCTGGACCTTATTTACAAGCTAAGATTGTGAATACTGTGTGCAAACTGCACAGTGACGTTTTGTGACCTGCCTTTCCTTTTGGGATGCGAGCTATGTATTAATAGGTTGTGTCACAAAATGACCAGTCACAGAAGTCAGTCTAATGAATATTAATCAGATGTGTTGCTTTGTGTGACCCCTTGTGATTATCTACGAACATAGGGACGGTAGCCTACAAGGAACAGCAGTGGACCATCCATCTGTTCACATTGCCAAGCAGAATTCTTTTTATTGAGCACCCTGTATTCCTTAAAGAAACAACTGCTAATTTAAGAAAATGTTTCTCAAAAGGAATACAGGAGCAGGCAGGGCCCCCCATGACTACTGCCTCATCCCCCCCATGCCACTGCACTACATTCCAAAAGAGGAAGCTGTCCAATGAGGAAAGTTTACCCTTTGTGAATGACTTACCACCTCCTCTGAGGAGCTAGTAACTTTACAATGCTTTGATACCTCAATTGCGTTGTGACTAGATGGAGGGACCTACTACTCACAATAATGGGCAGAGCTCCAATTTTTAAAATAATAACACTGCTAAAACACTCCTTATCCACTACCAGCTGCATTTTTTGTAAGGTCTGACAAAGTAATACAGACATTATAGTGTGATGGAAAAATCCCAAGAATTTGCTAAAAACGCTTAGGCGATTCACCTATAATGGAGGATTGCTTTACCAGACATTCAAGCTGGACTGCCCCAATTATACTAATCAATGACTAAATCTATGCCCCTAGAGACAACCCCTCGATTCTGCTCAAAAGGTCAACCATAGAGTCAATCAATCAAAACTTTGGCCCTCATTACAACCCTGGCGGTCGGTGTTAAATCAGCGGTAATACCGCCAACAGGCCGGCGGACAAAAAAATTGGAATCACGACCATGGCGGAAACCGCCAACATAGACAGCTACTTTAACACTCCGACCGCCACAGCGGTAGAAACAAACACCGCAGCGGTCACCGCCAACAGACAGGCGGAAGACAAAGTACCGCCCACTGTATTTCAAGACGCCTATCTGCCACCTTTTCCGGGGCGGAACCAACGCGATCAAAAGCATGGCGGAAACAGTACACAGAAGGGAAAACACTCACCTCATGACACCCAACGAGGAACCAGGATGCCATGGAACTACAGGTGTTACCAATGTTGGTGTATCTTCTCATCTACCAGGAGTACGAATGGCGGCGGCGATGACCAAGGTGAGTACTGCACCTACAACACAGGGGAGGGGGGAAAGTGAGTGACACACATATGCAACACGTAATACCCCCACCCTCCCCACAACAACATACACACAAATAAATGCAGCAACTTTACATATACACCCCCTGGAAGAACGCAAGGACAAAAGGAAATGATTGTAATGATTGTAATCATGAAAAATCAGATAGTCAAAATTCAAAATTCTGTATATACAAATATGTACACCAACTACACAAGTCCGGATAGTGTACCAATCATTGTGCGTGGACCACTGGTCCCAAAATGCATGGGCAAAGCCCACACTAGATACCTGACTGGAAGCGGAGAGAACACTGCTGGGGCATCAGACCGAAAATATACAGGCACCTCAAGGGGAGGGGGAGCACCTCAGCCAGATGAACGCATGACGCCACTGCTGCACGAGGGGGCTCCATGCCCATTGCTGTATCCTGGGGAGTGCAAAGCCACAGTCTCACAAGTCTCTCCAATGGGTGGTTTGACCACTGCTTTATCCTGGGGAGTGCAAGGCCACAGTCTCTCACGTATCTCCAGTGGGTGGTTTTCCCACTGCTTTATCCTGGGGAGTGCAAAGCCACAGTCTCACAAGTCTCTCCAGTGGGTGGTTTGCCCACTGCTTTATCCTGGGGAGTGAGAAACCACAGTCTCTCAAGTCTCTCCAGTGGGTGGTTTGCCCACTGCTTTATCCTGGGGAGTGCAAAGCCACAGTCTCTCAAGTCTCTCCAGTGGTGGTTTTCCCACTGCTTTATCCTGGGGAGTGCAAAGCCACAGTCTCTCAAGTCTCTCCAGTGGGCGGTTTGCCCACTGCTTTATCCTGGGGAGTGCAAAGCCACAGTCTCTCAAGTCTCTCCAGTGGGTGGTTTGCCCACTGCTTTATCCTGGGGAGTGCAAAGCCACAGTCTCTAAAGTGGATAACAGTCTCCACTGGTTCTGGAGGGGGCTTTGTGTCCAGAGTGCTTCATCCTGCCAAGGACTGCGGTAGTGGATGCTTTTCTCCACTGGTTCTGGAGGGGGCTTTGTGCCCAGAGTGCTTCATCCTGCCAAGGACTGGGGTAGTGGATGCTTTTCTCCACTGGTTCTGGAGGGGGCATGGTGCCCAGAGTGCTTCATCCTGCCAAGGACTGAGGTAGTGGATGTATCTTTCCACTGGTTCTGGAGGGGGCATGGTGCCCAGAGTGCTTCATCCTGCCATGGACTGAGGTAGTGGATGTATCTCTCCACTGGTTCTGGAGGGGGCATGGTGCCCAGAGTGCTCCACGTGCAGTGTGGCCGGTACAATTCCCTCACCTGGGTGTGTGTGCCACGAGATTGGCGAGGTACAGGTAGCATGATACGCCATGGAGGCAGAGACATACCCCACACTGCTGCGGCTTCGCCTTCCACCTGCAGGTGCAAACAGGGATGGAAGTCATGCCTCATGGAAGCTGCCCAGGGTCCAGGAACTCTCCTCCAGCCTCGGACGACTGACCACTTGGGATGGTAGACATGTCAGCGGTGGTGCCACTGTCCGAGTATGTCGCGGGGCCGGCGGCGGTGTCTGTGGCGGCGGTGCTTGCGGCGGTGTCTGTGGCGGCAGTCCTGGCGGCGGTGCATAGGTCAGCACCTGCTTAGGGACACAGCAGGACGTCTCCTGCAGCCTCGGATGGCTGCCCACTGGGGAAGAGGCTGGGGTCTGTCGCTAAGGCTGTAGACGTGCTGGTGGCAGTGCAAGTGGCGGTTGTGGTAGCGGGGCAGCTAGCGGTGTTCGTCGCCATACAGGTTGGTGTGGGCGTGGACAGAAGGTGTGACACTGGTCCCTCAGTTGGTGCCACCATGCCCTCTCCTGACCTGGTCTTCTGCTTTTGGCCCTGCCCCACCTTTGATGGTGCTGCAGTTGTCTTGCCACTATCCCCTTTTATTTTTGCTGAGCCCTTGGTGGCTGGTATTTCCGGCTTCTCCCTCTGGGATGTGGGCACCTTTTTCACCTTGGAAGGTGGCGGAATGTCCTTGCCCTCACTACATGGCACACTGGCAGCCCTGATGGGTGGCGCACTCGATGACCCCGCACTCGATGACCCCACTGGGCCTGGGGATTTGGTTGCTGATGTGCTGGGCTGGGACCTGAAAAGCCTGGCCCTAGGGGAAGGACCGGGGGGGAGGTGAAGGGAAGAGGTCAAGGGTTGCCAGGAAAAGTTTTTTAGACACACTGGGACGGGAAGATGGAGGGGGTTTGAGAGTGGAGGAAGAGGTAGTGGTTGTAGGAGGTGTACGTCTGGTGAATTTGGGTGAAGCTGCATGGGCCGGAGGCTGTTGTGAGGTGGATGGCTGTTGGGTGGGTGTGTGCCTACGTTTGTGTAGTTTGGGAGGAGGGCTCACTGACACACTGGGAGCGGACACAGGGGATGTGTGAATGGTAGAGGGGGTGGTGATTGCACGTGAGCGGTATGTGGTGCTGGGCGTGCTGGTGATGGAGGTAGTGTCTGAGGATGTATTGCATGCAGGTGTAAGTGGAGATGAGACAGGGAGGGAGGAGGAGGACGTGGAGGAGGTGGACACAATGGAGACAGTGGATGTTGGTGTGTCTGCATGGGGATGGTGCTTGTGTGAGTGCCTGTGGGATGTGTGGTGCTTATGTTTGCCTGAGCTACTCTTGTGTGTTGATGTGTGTGCATGCTCGTCTGATGGTGTGCTTGGGATAGGGTGAGGTACAGGGGATTGGGTCTGGGTGGAGGAAGTTGGAGGGGGGAGGCTGGACACAGGGACAATGGCTGCCATCAGTGCTGAGGCGAGAGCCTGAAATGCTCTCTGTTGGGCCACCTGCCCAGAATGAATGCCCTCGAGGTATGCACTTGTTTGTTGCAAATGCCTCTCAACACCCTGGATGGCATTCAAAATGGTAGATTGCCCAACAGTGAGGGACCTCACTGAGGGCAGCATGGCTGACTGGGGCAGGGCCTGAGGTGCCTGGGGCGAGGGAGATGCCCACCCTCCTGGGTGAGCGAGCACGGGACACACGCTGAGGGGCTGCTGGGAGGGCAGTACTGGTAGGGGGGTGGCGGCTGTACCTGTTGATGCGGTGGGCACAGCGGTGCCCCCCACCGCAAGGTAACTCCCATCAGAGGAAGAGTCGCTGTCACTGGTGTCTGCTCCTGTCCCTGCCGTGGAGCTCCCCTCGCCCTCCGTCCCACTGGTGGCTTCAAACTCCGTTGCTTCACCCTCCAGGGCCAAGTGGGTTGCAGCTCCCTCCTGCTCCGGTGCCAGTGCTTCTCCGCCTGATGATGCTATTGCACACAAGAACAGGGAGACCACAAAAAGGGGGGAAAGACAGAAGAAAAACATGTTCAGTGCATGCAACACCACTACCGTTGGCGGACAAAACACACAGGGAGCAGCCCTCAGCACTACACCATGCACTAAGAGTTCCTAGAAATTTCACCTGACCACGGGGTACGAGGCCTAAGCCCAACTGCTGCACACCTGGAAGTCAGAGGAGCCTGAATAGGTGTAGATGGCTCTTATCACTAGTGGGGTTGGGGTGCCACATAGCCTGCCTCACAAGGGACCTTGCCTACCAAGTTTGCCCTGGCCTAGGGGAACACACTGCCCACCTCCCTCACCCAGACACCTCGTTATGCACGCAGAGTCAGCTGAATGAGAGTGTACTCACCGCCTTGTGGCTGCTGTGATGCCCTCAAGCGCCCATTCAACTCCAGATACTCCACCACCAGGATCCGAGACATCAAGGGGATCATGGTGCGACAGGCACCCCTTCCACGTTAGGAGGCCATCCCCAGCTGGGCCCCTGCCGTCTTCTTGCTCCAGCGGCGCAGGTCCCCCCATCTTTTACAGCAGTGGGTGCTCTGTCTGTGGTAGACCCCGAGGGTCCGGACATCCATGGCGATGGCACGCCAAAAACCCTTCTTCTGGTGGGCGCTGACCTAAAGGAATGGTACAGGGGGAAAGGAAATTACTCACCCGTACGGACCGTCATACTCATTGCCCACCAGTTCCCACCCATGCCCTAAAGCACATACACTCACCATCCGCACATGCAGGCCTCAGCCCCCCTACCATGTATCTTCCATCCACACCACTCAAAGCAAGCATTGCCCATGCAGCATGCTCACAGTGTTCTCACCTGTTTGTCTGGAAGACGGTACAGTTGTGTGTACTGGGGTAGGACCCCATCCACTAGTTTCTCCAACTCCTCCGAAGTGAAGGCAGGGGCCCTTTCCCCAGACACTGTAGCCATTGTCGCTTTTAGACACAGGTCACAGCAGCACTTGCAGTGTAGGTCCTCTCCTGTTCCTGAAGGTCAGGTATCAAGTGAGTGAACAGACAGAAAATGGGGATCACGTCCACGTCGGTGCGTACCATCATCACCGGAGTACATCATCATTGGCTCCTGGGACCCATAGGGCCCAATTTCAACCAATGCAGAATTGCGCAGCGGTCTTCGACCGCCCACCGCGATGGTGTACAACGCCAGCGCAGTTACCTCATATCCCCTTGCCCCACCTTACAGGTCAGACAGCTGCCATTTCAGGGGGCCACATGGGATGGATAAAAACTGTGTGACACCTATCTAGGCCGGGAATACAGACAGATACCGGCACATTGCGGATTAATAACATTTCTGCAAATAAAACATTGTGATACCTCAGTGTTGCATGACTCTTTGCTCACTGTTCTCCTCCATAGGGCACGTCTGCTGGGGCAGGTGATGAGATGGCGGCATCCTCCAGTGTACAGACCCCTGGTGGACCTTTCGACAATGGAAGACTGACACATCATAATCACATACAGACTTGATCGTGCAACAATCCTGGAACTGTGTGCTCAGTTGCAGCCAGACCTGATGTCAGCTATCCGCCATCCCACAGGGATACCCCCTCTAGTGCAGGTCCTGTCTGTTCTCCATTTCCTGGCCAGTGGGTCTTTTCAAACAACAGTGGCCATGGCATCAGGGATGTCCCAGCCAATGTTCTCTAACGTGTTGTCCAGAGTGTTGTCTGCCCTGCTGAAACACATGCGCAGCTCCATCGTTTTCCCTCAGGTGGAGGATTTGCCCACAGTGAAAGGTGACTTCTGTGCCCTGGAACATATCCCCAACATCATTGATGCCATTGATGGTACACATGTGGTATTTGTCCCCCTCCGCAGGAATGAACAGGTGTACAGAAACCGGAAGAGCTACCATTCGATGAATGTGCAGATGGTGTGTTTGGCAGACCAGTACATCTCGCATGTTAATGCCAAGTATCCTGGCTCTGTGCATGACGCTTACATTTTGAGAAATAGCAGCATCCCTTATGTGATGGGGCAACTCCTGAGGCACCGTGTGTGGCTAATAGGTGAGGCCAAGGTCCCAATACAGTTGACATAGGTGTCTGGGTATGGGGTTGTCCCTAAGGGTTAGTGTGCGTCTAACAGTTGTCCCTCGAAATTAGCAGGTGACTCTGGTTACCCCAACCTGTCATGGCTACTGACCCCAGTGAGGAATCCCAGGACAAGGGCAGAGGAACGCTACAAAGAGGCACATGGGCGAACTAGGAGAATAATCGAGCGCACCTTCGGCCTCCTGAAGGCCAGATTCCGGTGCCTCCATCTGACATGTGGTTCCCTATACTACTCACCGAAGAAGATGTGCCAGATAATCGTGGCCTGCTGTATGCTGCACAACCTGGCTTTGCGAAGCCAGGTGCCTTTTCCGCAGGAGGATGGGCCAGATGGTGGTTTGTGGGAGCTGTGGAGCCTGTGGACAGTGAGGAAGAGGAGGCAGAAGAAGAGGATATTGACAACCGAAACAACATCATCATGGAATACTTCCAGTGAGACACAGGTAAGAAGATGTCACTGCTTCCCACATCTCATACTATTGTTGGAGCTAGCATAAGCCATTTTCACTCAGTGTATGGACACTGACTTGACACTTTGACTTTCCATTTCACAGATCTGGGTCCTACTTTGTGCCCTCTGCTATGTTTACTCCTGGCCTACAGCTGTGTTACATTGGTATGTGAACAAGTAAATTGACATTGCTATATTCCATAGGTATTGCAATTACACATTTGTGAAAGCACAGACTGACTCCAGATTGCTTTGTGATTGAACTGTGTTTATTCCTGTGCAAATAAGTGGAGGGGTTGTAAAATGGGCTGGGGTGATAGTGGAGGTATGTCCATGCAGAGTCCAGTCTATTTGTTTCACATGTGCACTGTCCAAAGGGGCATAGGAAGTGGAGCAATGGCAGTTTAAGGATGCACAGGGTGACATAGTGGGGCAGAAGGGTGACATTCAGGGGGGTCTTATTTCCTGGCGGGGGTCTTGGCAATGTTCTCTGTCTTGTTCCTGGATCTCAGGGACCGTTTGCGGGGTGGTTCTCCATCTGCAGGGGGTGGGGTGCTGGTGTCCTGTTGTTCCTGTGGCGGTGCCTCCTGTCCACTAGCGCCGGCGGAGGTGGAGGACTGTTCATCGTCCAGGATAGTGTCAGGGGCCCGTTGGTGTGCCACTGTGTCCCTCCTGGTGTTGAGAAGGTCTGCCAGCACCCCTGCAATAGTGACCAGGGTGGTGTTAATGGACTTCAAGTCCTCCCTGATCCTCAGGTAGTGTTCCTCCTGCACCCACTGGTTCTCCTGAAACTTGGCCAGTACTGTGCCCATGGTCTCCTAAGAATGGTGGTATGCACCCATGATGTTGGAGAGTGCCTCATGGAGAGTGGGTTCCCTGGGCCTGTCCTCCCCCAGTCGCACAGCAGTCCTCCCAGATTCCCTGTTATCCTGTGCCTCTGTCCCCTGTGCCCACTGCCACTGCCCCCAGGTCCCTAATCGTCCTGTGTTAGTGGTGTTGCCTGGGTTCCCTGTAGTAGTGGACACACTGCTGATTGACGTGTCCTGGGGACAGAGGGATGGGCCCGCTGGGTGGGTGCTGTGCTGGTGTTTCCTGAGGGTGGAGGTCAGTGGTGGTTTGTGACTATGTCAGGGGAACCGACTGTCCCGAGGTCCATGATGGGCCGGGCTGGTCATCTTGATCCAGGCATGCAGAGCTGCTGTCATCACTGTCGGTCTCTTCTGTGGAGGACTGGATCTGTCTGGCACCTCCTGTCCGGTGACGTTGGGTATGGGTCCTGTTGGGGTCTAAATGCATAGTTATTGTATCTGTGTGTGCCATCTTGTGCAATGGGTGAGTGACCCTCTACTCCTGTGCTTGCATTATTGGCTTGGTCCTTGTGTGATTAGTGATTTTGGGGCATGAGTGAGTCTCTGTACTGGACATGCTTTGGTGATGGGTGTCCATGCATTGGTGTTACATGCAGGGCTTGATTTTGGGATGTGTGGGTTGTGTTAGTGAGGTATCTGTGGGTTGTTGGGGTGATGGGTGTGAGGGTAAGGGTGGTGGTATGTGATGGCATGCAGGTGGGGTGTGGGGGATAAAGTAGTAAAGATATATCTTACCAGAGTCCACTCCTGCTACTCCTGTGAGGCCCTCAGGATGCATAACTGCCAAGACTTGCTCCTCCCATGTTGTTAGCTGTGGGGGAGGAGGTGGGGGTCCACCGCCAGTCCTCTGTACAGCAATCTGGTGTCTGGATACCATGGAACGTACCTTCCCCCGTGGGTCGTTCCACCTCTTCCTGATGATATCCCGTGTTCTTGGATGCTGTCCCACTGCGTTAACCCTGTCGACAATTCTGCGCCATAGCTCCATCTTCCTTGCAATGGATGTCTGCTGCACCTGTGATCCGAATAGCTGTGGCTCTACCCGGGTAATTTCCTCCACCATGACCCTGAGCTCCTCCTCAGAGAAACTGGGGTGTCTTTGAGGTGCCATGATGTGGTGTGTGTGATGTGTGAGGTGCTGTCTGTTGTGATGTGTGAGGGGATGTGTTGGTGTGTGTTGTTTGAGGTGGATGTTGTGTAAGTGATGGTGTTGTGTGTCTGTGGATGCTGGTGTTGTTTTAGGAAGTTTCTCTCTCTGGCCTTCTTTAAAAATTTTGGTAGTAAGGGTTTGTGGGTGATGTGGATGTGTGCTTTTATATTGGATTGGGTGTGTGGGTGTGGTGTGTGTATGTGTATCAGGTGTGTGTATTTCGAATTGTCCAATGTGGTTGTGTTTTGTAAATGTGTGTGTATTTTGAGCGCGGCGGTGTGTACCGCCAATGGAATACCGCGGTTGAAAGACTGCTGATTTGATTCGTGGGTCGTGATAGTGTGGGCTTATTTCTGTTGGTGTGACAGTGTCGGTTTTGGTATCGCCAGTGTATCACTGGCCTTTGATGTGGCGGACTTGTGTGGGTGTCTGTATTGTGGCAGATTCTGAGCTGTGGGTTGTAATACCTGTAGTGGAATTCTGCGGCTGCAGCAGAATGTTGACGGTCTTCTGCACAGCGGAAAGCGGGATTTACCGCCAGGGTTGTAATGAGGGCCTTTATTCCCAAAATAATCCAATAAAAGTTCATTGTTAAACGTATATCCATATACACAACTCAACAATAAATTACAACTAGTACAAAAGACACATAAAAACAAACAATTCATCTGTTTGGTTATAAAACATAAAAAGTCATTACAGGCTCCGCCTGATTCACTTCAAATTTCTGCACCGCCTATATTACACCCCTAGAGGCCGCCGTTCGATGGGCCTACGTGCAGATGCAAGTTGTGAGCGGTGCCGTGTGCCTGAAGCTGGCTTTTTACATCTTGCGTGGGAATGTGCTGAGGTGCTTGATTTCTGGGTGGAGGTCATGAGGATGATTGAGGAGATGACCGGATTGGAGCTGCCCTTTTCCCCCAGACTAGCTTTGCTTGGATGTGTGGACGGGGTGCGGCGACCTCACAGGCAGCTGGTGTGCCTTCTCTTGTTGCTAGCTAAGCGTAGAGTTGCTATGTGCTGGGGTCGGGCCCCTCGTGTCTCAGATTGGCTGCGCAGTGCCTCCTTTTGTCAAGAGCAGCTGATGATTTTCTGGGAGCTGACACCGGAGGGTTCCCGACCCAGGGATATTTGGGCTCCACTGCGTGCCTTTTTGGATGCTTTGAAGGATGGCTGAGTTGGTACTTCGTGACTGATTGCACGACTAGGAGTTTTGTGTGCCTTCACTCTTCTCTCGGGGACGTGGGAAATGTGACATTGGTTTGTTATATGCGCTCCTGTGCTCTTCCTCTGCCTGCCTCCTTTCTTTTTCCCTTATTCTTTTCATTTGCAAGTTTTGTATTTAGTTTATAGCCCAATGGACAAGTTGTGTACCGCCTCGAGACAGTTCAGTGGCAGTCATGTCTACTTTGCGGAGACTGGGGCCTCTAGTGGTATGTGGTGTGCCTTGATATGGCACATGGACCAGTGACTTATTTGTAATCTTTCTTAACAGGTGGTGCCCAGGGACTGTGAGGGGCTTGGACTTAGATATTCCCTTGTATCTAGATTTGCGGGCTGTCTTGTTTTGTTTGGTTGTATGTTGCCTTTTTCTAGATACAATAAAATAAATAATTAAAAAAAATAAAAAAAACATAAAAAGTCGATGTAGGAGGCTGGCCTGGCTTATAGTGGGTACCTTGTGGTACTTACACCTTGTGCCAGGTCCAGTTATCCCTTATTAGTAGATTAGAGGTGTTCTAGCAGCTTAGGCTGATAGAGGTAGCTATAGCAGAGCAGTTTAGGCTGAACTAGGAGACATGCAAAGCTCCTACTATACCACTTATATCACTTAGCACTATTATCATAAGAAAACACAATACTCAGATTTACTAAAAATAAAGGTACTTTATTTTAGTGACAGTATGCCAAAAGTATCTCAGAGGATATACTCCCTTAGGAGGTAAGTAATATAAACAAAATATATACACACAAACCACAGTCAGGTAAGTAACAGTTAGAAAAGTAGTACAAACAATGTAGAACACAATAGAATGCAATAGGGAGTAATAGGCCTAGGGGCAACACAAACCATATACTCCAAAAGTGGAATGCGAACCACGAATGGACCCCAGGCCTAGTGTAGTGTGTAGAGGGTCGCTGGGAGTGTAAGAAAACACTAAGGGTGTCCAAGATACCCCACCCCAAGACCCTGAAAAGTAGGAGTAAAGTTACCCTACTACCCCAGAAAGACAGTAAAGTTGAGATAGGGGATTCTGCAAGGACAACAACTGACTGCAAGGCACTGAATACGGATTCCTGGACCTGAGGACCTGTAAAGGAAGGGGACCAAGTCCAAGAGTCACGCACGTGTCCAGGGGGGCAGGAGCCCACTAAACCCTGGATGAAGGTGCAAAAGGGCTGCTTCTGGGTGAAAGAAGCCGAAGATTCTGCACAACAGAAGGTGCCAGGAACTTCTCCTTTGGTCAGAAGATGTCCCACAGTGTGCTGGAGGATGCAGAGGTGTTTCCACGCAGAAAGACCGCAAACAAGCCTAGCTAGCTGCAAGAGTCGCGGTTGAGGATTTTGGGTGCTGCTAAGGCCCAAGAAGGACCAGGAGGTTGCCCCTTGGAGGAGACAGAGGGGGCGCTCAGCAACACAGAGAGCCCACACAGAAGCAGGCAGCACCCGCAGAAGCACCTGAACAGGCACTTAGAAGATCTGATGACGACAGTCAACTCAGAGCAACAAAAGAGGGTCCCACAGCGTCGGAGTCCAACTCAGCGAGTTGGGCAATGCAGGACGGAGTGCTGAGGACCTGGGCTAGGATGTGCACGAAGGAAGTCTTGCAAAAGTGCACAGAAGCCCGAGCAGCTGCAGTTCACGCAGTACACAGGATTACTGTCTGGTATGGGGAGGCAAGGACTTACCTCCACCAAATTTGGACAGAAGGGCCACTGGACTGTCGAAGACACTTGGACCCAGCTCCTTTGTTCCAGGGACCATGCTCGTCAGGATGAGAGGGGACCCAGAGGACCGGTGATGCAGAAGTTTGGTGCCTGCGTTGGCAGGGGGAAGATTCTGTCGACCCACGGGAGATTTCTTTTTGGCTTCCAGTGCAGGGTGAAGGCAGACAGCCCTCAGAGCATGCACCACCAGGAAACAGTCGAGAAAGCCGGCAGGATGAAGCGCTACAATGTTGCTGGAGGTCTTCTTGCTACTTTGTTGTGGTTATGCAGGTGTCCTGGAGCAGTCAGCAGTCGATCCTTGGCAGAAGTCGAAGAGGGAAATGCAGAGGAACTCTGATGAGCTCTTGCATTCGTTATCTGGTGAGATGCCCACAGGAGAGACCCTAAATAGCCCACAGAGGAGGATTGGCTACAGAGAAAGGTAAGCACCTATGAGGAGGGGTCCCTGACGTCACCTACTGGCACTGGCCACTCAGAGCTGTCCATTGTGCCCTCACACCTCTCCATCCAAGATGGCAGAGGTCTGGGCCACCCTGGAGGAGCTCTGGGCACCTCCCCTGGGAGGTTCTGGTCAGGGGAGTGGTCACTCCCCTTTCCTTTGTCCAGTTTCGCACCAGAGCAGGGCTGGGGGATCCCTGAACTGGTGTAGACTGGCTTATGCAAGGAGGGCACCATCTGTGCCCTTCAAAGCATTTCCAGAGGCCAGGAGAGGCTACTCCTCCCAGGCCCTTCACACCTATTTCCAAAGGGAGATGGTGTAAAACCCTCTCTCAGAGGAAATCCTTTGTTCTGCCTTCCTGGGACCAGGCTGCCCAGGCCCCAGGGGGGCAGAAACCTGTCTGAGGGGTTGGCAGCAACAGTAGCTGCAGAGGAGACCCCGGAAAGTTAGTTTGGCAGTACCCGGCCTCTATGCTGAAGACCCGCGGATGCATGGAATTGTCCCCCCAATACCAGAATGGTATTGGGGGGACAATTCCATGATCCTAGACATGTTACATGGCCATGTTCAGAGTTACCATTGTGACGCTACATATAGGTGTTGACCTATATGTAGTGCACACGTGTAATGGTGTCCCCGCACTCATAATGTCCGGGGAATTTGCACTGAACAATGTGGGGACACCTTGGCTAGTGCCAGGGTGCCCACACACTAAGTAACTTTGCACCTAACCTTCACCAAGTGAGGCTTAGACATATAGGTGACTTATAAGTTACTTACGTGCAGTGTAAAATGGCTGTGAAATAACGTGGACGTTATTTCACTCAGGCTGCAGTGGCAGGCCTGTGTAAGAATTGTCAGAGCTCCCTATGGGTGGCAAAAGAAATGCTGCAGCCCATAGGGATCTCCTGGAACCCCAATACCCTGGGTACCTAGGTACCATATACAAGGGAATTATAAGGGTGTTCCAGTGTGCCAATCAGAATTGGAAAAATTAGTCACTAGCCTGCAGTGACCATTTTAAAAGCAGAGAGAGCATAACCACTGAGGTTCTGGTTAGCAGAGCCTCAGTGGTACAGTTAGGCACCACACAGGGAACACATACACGGCATACTTTGTGAGCACTGGGGTCCTGGCTAGCAGGATCCCAGTGACACATAGGCAAAAACAAACATACATACAGTAAAATTGGCGGTAACATGCCAGGCCAGATGGTACTTTCCTACAGTCGACTAAAAGGTATATTTTCCAAGTACTAAGTGCACCTCTAATAAAATTAAGGACTGCAGAACACATTTCTACAGAATCTAGCTGTTGAAGATACTGGAACTTCAATCCATATGTTTTAAAATTCATGGGCTATAAAACTGTTATTAAGAGCGGGGATCAAACCGTTCTATAGAGGGAGCAAAGAAGCATAAGAGGAATAGTAAAATGATCTAAACATCTGTTACAGGGACACTTAGGGCGGTTGTCGAACCAAGTGCCTTGTTGTGGGAAAGCAAAACAAAAATGTAAAGAGCCCAACTGTAACCTGGTTTAAATACAATCTGAGTTGGGAGTTCTCTACGAATGTCAAATAGAACTCTAGCTCATCTTGAGGGCCTAGGGAAAAATATCTTTCCAGGGAGGCCATCCAAAGAGCGTTAGCTCGGCGTAAGTTATAGCGTTGGGCATAAAGGAGAGTCATTATCTGAGCTTTCGCCACAGGACATAATAATTCAGGCTTTATGTACAACTCTGGAACCCCCAGACTTAACGTAGGCAAGGCAAGGGATGCAGGCCACCTTATCAAGGGCATGCAATCTAAAATTATAGATTTAGTGAGACCCAGCTCATGCAATTGTCATAATTTTACCATAACATAAGGGTAGCCAGACCTAATAGATCTTCTAAATAAGTCAGGCCAACCTCGGAATGACAGAAAAAGGTGGTGGTGTCTGATGAAACTAATAATAGTCTCTTCAAAAAACTTTTTTGAATTTTCTGCAAATTGTTGTTATCGCAATACCACCACACACATGCCCCGTAAGAGATGACTAAGACATTTAGAGTGATACAAAGTGACCAACTCCTTTCCTGGCCTATGCCCCAATTTTGATGCGAAACAAAAAAATCCCTCAATTGATCTTGAGAATTGAAGTGCTCTTAATGATAACAAAGGGCCCCATTTAAGTTTGGAGTCAAATGGGACACTTAAATAATTAAAACTGTCCACTTTTAAAACTGGTGATCCCTCTATATGATTTTTTTTTTATTTGGTACTTTTTGTCCACAAATTAAAACAAATAACTTTGTCTGATTGACCTTTAAGTCCAAGGAGGTCCTAAACTCCGCAAAATCATCCACCAGCCGCTGCAGCCCATTTGCAGCAGGCTATAAGGGGAGTGTCATTGGCATAAAGGAGTGTAGGGATAAAAGGTTCCCGACCCTTAGAATATCTGACCTCTTTTGAAAAAGGTGCTCCTCAAGACAATTTATATCAACTTAAAATAAAAACAGAGCTAAGATGCAGCCCTGTCGCACACCCTGATTACAATTTAAAGCAGATGAGCACTTTCCAAAAGGTGAATATCGGATCCTTACTAAAGTGTCCCAATGTAGACTATGCAAAAGCGTGACAAAAGGTTTTTCCACCCCCCAAGCTTTCTAACATATTCCATAATTTAGAACAATTTACAGTATCAAAGATGCTTGATAAGTCCATAAAGGCCAAATGCGAGCCAACGTTTTTTGCTTGACATTTTTGCCAATTAAAAGGAAGAGGTTTAAACATCTCTCTGTGGTTCCAGTCCCCTGTCTGAATCCATACTGTAGATCTAAAATATTAATTGTCTCTGCCCAGTCTTTCAGTCTTGCCAAAAAAAACGTACCTAAAATCTTCATGGTTGAGTCCAACAAGGATATTGGGCAATAACAAACAGGGTTATTTCTGTCCCCTTTCTAAAAAATGGGGACAATGACTGCTTCTTTCCAAGCTGGTATAAAATGGTCCGGTTACAGCAGCGCGAAAAACGTTTGTGAGCAGCGGAACTCCATCTGGGCGTGGAGCTTTGCCACGTTTGCTCTTCTTAATGTCTAAAACTATATTCTCAACCCCAATGGTGAGGCTAAACTCACGCCCCCTCTCCCTCTCAGTCCGTGTCATTTCCCAGAGGTCTTGTTCCACATAGGCCTCGCTCCTGGAATTGAACACTTGAGAAAAATGAGCAATTTAGGATTCAGTTGAAATTAAACAGTTAATCTGGGACAAGGGCCCTGCAGTAAACATGGGTTGATTAAACTTTCTCCCAAAAAAGTTTGGAATCCTATGACTCCCCTGCCTTTAGGAGGTTGGCCCAAGTGAATTCTCTAAATTCGCCTTTCCTATCCATAACCCGTTCGCTGCAAGGCCTTTTCCCCCTCCTGTGCCGAGCCTTTTTTTGGCTATTTGGGGTAGTTCGGGCTTAGGCCCTCATAAATTTTTGTTCACATAAGCTACCCACGCCAAATTTCCGTCCTTTTTTTCCAGCATCCTAGGGATTCTAGAGGTACCCAGACTTTGTGGGTTCCCCTGAAGGAGAAAATGTTTTTTTTTTTTTTAAATGGGAAAACAGGGCTGCAGAAGGCAGCTCGTGGTTTTTCCCCTGAAAATGGCATCAACAAAGGGTTTGCAGTGGCAAGATCACCATCTTCCCAGCCTTCAGGAACAGGCAGATTTGAATTGGAAAACCCCATTTTTCAATACAATTTTGACATTTTACTGGGACATACCCCATTTTTACTATTTTTCGTGCTTTCATCCTCCTTCCAGTTAGTGACCAAAATGGGTGAGAAAGCAATGCTGGATCCCAGAAAGCTAAACATTTTTGAAAAGTAGACAAAATTCTGAATTCAGCAAGGGGTCATTTGTGTAGATCCTACAAGTGTTTCCTACAGAAAATAACATCTGAAATAAATAAATATTGAAATTGAGGTGAAAAAAACAGCCATTTTTCTCCACGTTTTACTCTGTAACTTTTTCCTGCAATGTCAGATTTTTTAAAGCAATATACCGTTACGTCAGCTGGACTCTTCTGGGGATATATAGGGCTTGTAGGTTCATCAAGAACTCTAGGTACCCAGAGCCAATAAATGAGCTGCACCTTGCAATGGGTTTTTATTCTATACCGGGTATATAGCAATTCATTTGCTGAAATATAAAAAGTGAAAAATAGGTATCAAGAAAACCTTTGTATTTCCAAAATGGCCACAAGATAAGGTGTTGAGAAGCAGTGGTTATTTGCACATCTCTGAATTCCGGGGTGCCCATACTAGCATGTGAATTACAGGGCATTTCTCAAATAGACGTCTTTTTTACACACTGCCTTACATTTGGATGGAAAAATGTAGAGAAAGACAAGGGGCAATAACACTTGTTTTGCTATTCTGTGTTCCCCCAAGTCTCCCGATAAAAATGGTACCTCACTTGTGTCGGTAGGCCTAGCGCCCACGAAAGGAAATGGCTCAAAACACAACGTGGACACATCACATTTTTTCACAAAAAACAGAGGTGTTTTTTTCAAAGTGCCTAACTGTGAATTTTGGCCTCTAGCTCAGCCGGCACATGGGGAAACCTAGCAAACCAGCGCATTTTTGAAAACTAGACTCCTAGGGGAATCCAAGATGGGGTGACTTGTGGGGCTCTGACCATGTTCTGTTACCCAGAATCCTTTCCAAACCTCAAAATTTGGCCCACAAAACACTTTGTCCTCTCATTTCGGTGACAGAAAGTTCTGGAATCTGAGAGGAGCCACACATTTCCTTCCACTCAGCCTTCCCCCAAGTCTCCCGATAAAAATGGTACCTCACTTGTGTGGGTAGGCCTAGCGCCCACGAAAGGAAGTGGGCCAAAACACAACGTGGACACATCACATTTTATCACAAAAAAACAGAGGTGTTTTTTACAAAGTGCCTACCTGTGGATTTTGGCCTCTAGCTCAGCCGGCACCTGGGGAAACCTAGCAAACCAGCGCATTTTTTAAAACTAGACACCTAGGGGAATCCAAGATGGGGTGACTTGTGTGGCTCAGACCAGGTTCTGTTACCCAGAATCCTTTGCAAACCTCAAAACTTTGTCAAAAAAACACTTTTTCCTCTCATTTCGGTGACAGAAAGTTCTGGAATCTGAGAGGAGCCACAAATTTCCTTCCACCCAGCGTTCCCCCAAGTCTCCCAATAAAAATGGTACCTCACTTGTGTGGGTAGGCCTAGCGCCCACGAAAGGAAATGGCCCAAAACACTATCTGGACACATCAAAATGATCAAATACAAAACTACCTGTTTTTGCAGGGGGGCACCTGCGTTTTTGGTCCTGGGCTCAGCAGCCTTCTAGGGAAACCTACCAAACCTGGACATTTCTGAAAACTAGACACCCGAGGAAGTCTAGTGAGGTGTGACTTGCGTGGATCCCCCAATGTTTTCTTACCCAGAATCCTCGGCAAACCTCAAATTTAGCTTAAAAAATCAAATTTTTCCCACATTTTTGTGTGGGATCACCGCACTGGGACACATTTCATACCACCCAATGTTCCCCTCAGTCTCCCGGTAAAAATGATACCTCATTTGTGTAGGTGGGCCAAGTGCTTGTGAAAGGGAAGAGCCAAAAACATGTTGATATTGAGGGGGAACAAAGGGGGTCCAAAAGGGCAGTTTTCAAAAAAAACATTTTTAGGCTGACAAGTGCAGCAGAATTTTTATCGGCATAGATGAGACAATGGTGGGTGGTAGGAATTTTGTGGATTCATGCAGATTCCGGAAGGTTCCATCACAAAAATGTGGGAAAATGTGTGATTTCCAGCAAAGTTGGAGGTTTGCAGGGGGTTGTGGGTACAAAAATGGTGTGGGGTGCATGTGAAACACACCACCCTGGAATCAACCGGATGTTTAGTTTTCAGATGTGTCTAGGTCTTGTGGATTTTTCTACATGGCAGCGTCCCAAAGTCCATAAAGTGCAGCCCTCACCATTCCAAGTGGGACGATTTTGAGAGTAAGCCAAGTTCTCATGGCCCAAATGTAAAACTAAAACCCAAAATAATCAAATGTCTTCATGCTTGCTGTGGGATAAGATGTTTTAGAGTGCGGGGAGAGCTAAAAGACTGTTACCCCCTTTAGTTGAGTTGGGGGCGTAACCAGGCCCATACTGGTTGGTAGCCACCACCCCAATATTTTTAGTTTTTTTTAAATTCCCTGGCATCTAGTAGACTTTCTGCCCCCCCGGGGGGTGGATCAGGGTTAATTGCCCCATCTGCCCACTGGTGGGCAGAAAAACTCTGGCCCCATTTATTTGGGGTGGGGGTATGGCCTCTGGTGGGCTTTCTGCCCCCCCTTGTGGGCAGATGGGCCTTCCAAAAATAGGCCCATCTGCCCCCAATGGGGGGCAGATATGGCCAACAGTAACGTGCCCCCATGGAGAGTGACCCTTACCCAAGGGGCTGCCCCCCTAAAGAAAACACATGCATACACACACACCAATCTCTGGTGCCTAAGTGGTTTCTGCCCCCATGGGGTAGATTGGCCTAACAAAAATCGGGGGGGGGGGGGGTAGAAATGGCCTAAAATAAATTTGCCCCCAAGCCTCCCAGGGAGCGACCCTTGCCTACGGGGTCGCTCCCCTTGCGTGACATTGGCGCAAAAAAAAAGATCCCCAGTGCCTAGTTGTTTGACCTAAAATCGGCCGATCTGCCCCCAAGGAGGGCAGAAATGGTCTAAATACAATTTGCCCCCCCAGGGGAGCGACCCTTGCCTACGGGTTCGCTCCCTTTGCGTGACATTGGCGCAAAAAAAAAAGATCCCCAGTGCCTAGTTGTTTCTGCCCCCCTTGGGGGCAGATTGACCTAAAATCGGCCGATCTGCCCCCAAGGGGGGCAGAAATGGTCTAAATACAATTTGCCCCCCAGGGGAGCGACCCTTGCCTAATGGGTCGCTCCCCATCTCTAAAAAAACAAACAAACAAAAAAAAATACACAAAAAAAAATGTGCCCTTGCGCCTAGAGGTTTCTGCCCCCCTGGGGGCAGATCGGCCTAATAACAATAGGCCGATCTGCCCCCAGGGAGGCAGAAATGGCCTAAAATAAATTTGCCCCCCACAACCCCCCCGGGGACGACCCTTGCCTACGGGGTCACTCCACTTGCGTGACATTGGCGCAAAAAGAAAATCCTCGGTGCCTAGTGGTTTCTGCCCCTCTAAATAAAATAGGCTGATCTGCCCCCAGGGGTGCGACCCTTGCCTAAGGGGTCAATCCCCTTGCGTGAAATTCACACAAAAATAAAAAAAAACTGGTGTCTAGTGGTTTCTGCCCCCCCTGGGGGCAGATTGGCCTAATAAAAATAGGCCAATCGGCCCCCAAGGGGGTCAGAAATGGCCTAAATATAATTTGCCGCCTAGGGAAGCGACCCTTGACTAAGGGGTCGCTCCCCACCTCTGAAAAAAAAAAAAAGATCCCTGGTGCCTAGAGGTTTCTGCCCCCAGGGGCGGCAGAAAAGGCCTTAAAAAAAAATGCCCCGCCTGGGAGCGACCCTTGCCCAAGGGGTCGCTCCCTCATGCCAATTTCCTTTTGTTAAAGAAATCCCTGGTGTCTAGTGCGCATTTCAAAAGCCGGATTGATTTACAATCTGGCTTTTGAAATGCTCAGAGAGACTTCAAAGGGAAGTTAATTCATTTCCTTCCCTTTGAAGCCTCTCCGGCCTCCTCCACGTGATCGGAAGAGAAATGCTTTGCATTTCTCTTCCAAACGCGCTGGAAGCTGAGCTTCCAGCGCGATGGGAGGAGGCCTCTGTGATTGTCAGCGCATGATCGCGCGCTGAAGTCACAGGGGGTGGGTGGGGTAGGGTGAAAGGGGAAGGGCTTCCTTGTTCTGAGACACTTTAGAGATCAAAAACTGAGTCAGGTTAAAAGCGCCCTACATAATGCTGAGACCTATATTTGCAGAAAAAGTCAGAGGGACTGAATCCGGGATATTACCCACACCTGGCTGCTGGCAGCAAGTATAAGGGGGTTATTGTCACTCAAACAATAAAATTATTCTAAATAAAATACAATTCTGAAATCAAAAACTATAAACTTTAGAAATTGACATATAGTTAATGTTACTTTACGCTCCACCCCCTGTAAAATGTGCATAAGAATGAAAAGTCGCTGGGCCACACTCACTGGCAAAAAGAAGGTTGTTATTAAAAATATTGTTCAAGGCATACCCATATACTGTATGATTTAAATATGTAATTTCCTGATAAAACTGTTCCACCAGGCCACAAACCGGAGATCCATTAAAAGGGCACAGGGTACAATTAAATCGCCCATCCAAATATACAGTAAGCACTCTTATTGCAGTTCAGTTTTACAACATAGTCATCAAGCATGTCTACCACATCTGAAGAATGATGGTCAAACAGATAATTAGACATATTAATAATCATCAGATCTGCTGGAACTAAACCAGACAATAATAGGACCTGGAACCAGGTGATTGAGTACAGAAATTTTACTTTAGGGCAAGAGCTATTGACCAAACTCAATATAGCCAGCCAATCCTTTGCCCTCCCAGCAGGAGGTAGACGTGCCGTAGTACAAAACATTTGAAAGCCATCCACATAAAAAAATCCTTCGTAGCCCAAGTTCCTTGAAGACAAATTATTTCAAAACCCTTTAGAAAGGTAACCCAGTCTTCACTGGACAATTTAGGCTAGATCTCTGCAATATTCCACGCAAAGAACCTGTGAGGCATGGAGGGCAGAAAAGTCTTTAATTTAGATATACAATTTTGCGGGGTCCTCCCCAATGAAGGATAGTAGACAGCTGAGTCTTATGGTATCGACGTGATCCCTTTATTGCCTTTATTATCATGTGGCAAAGTAGAGGGATTAAAAATTGAGTACTCAGTCACTTTTAAATGGCAGTCATTTTCTTGAAGACTGCGCAGCGGGGAAAAACAATTGCTCAAAGGAATAGTGAGGATAACCGTGGGGACCAAACTGAGTGACTCAACATGGTGTTCCCATTGACCACTTGATCCTTCGCCTGGCACTGGCATGGCTTATAGTAGAAGCCCAAAGGTAAAGCTCTAATTCTTCCATGAGGTCTACCAAATGTCTTAGGGCCTCTTGCAATTTTCCCACCAAAAAGGGTCTTCTAAAATATACAACAACACAGTCACCTAGAGTGAGACTGTCTTCACCACCACAATCTTGTTGAAAAGATCTCCAGGAGAATCTGAGTTTGTCTTAAACCAGTAAATTACCTTGTGTTTCAAGTCTAGCCAGGATTCCCTTTTATTTGCGGGCAATAGTGGAACTCCATCTAAAATGATATCATAGGAGGTACACTCAGGGGGCAGGTTTAAACTAGACTTGTGAACATCAGGAAGACGAATGGGTTGACTATGGGGCTGACCAGCACTACACGTAACAGAATTCCCATTGCCCACATGAGGTATTTGCAGAGCGGGACCATTAGCTGAGAGAGCTATGGGACCACTGACGTTTGATACAAAGTTAACTTCTGCATGAGGAATGTTGGGCCTTGAGGATGGAGTAACAAAAGTGGGCCCGGAGGCCTCAGCAAGGAGCGGCTGGGCACAAGAAAGAGGAATGAGTGAAAGGCAGGATTTATTTTTCGACTTGCAAGAAAAATTCAGAATGAAAAATGTTCAACATGGTCTGTAGTTTAATAAATATTCCATCTCACTGTTCCCTAACAATGGAGTGAAGAAGATCCACAAGTACAGCTTTCATGAGGACTACTTGGCTTCTGAGAAGGTTGTAAATCAGTTGGGGGTTTAGATGTGTTTTTTTTTGTTTTGTCATAGGTTGGATTTTGTTCCACTGTTTTTTAGGAGGGGGTAGCAAACTTAATTGAGGAAGAGTAACAGCTGTAACTTCCCAAAACCTCAGTGAGGTGTTAGCATGGGCGCATGGAATACTAGTGTGACTATAACCGTGATCAGCGTGGCCTGAAGAGTGGATATTAACAGTATGGCCATGATTCACATCCTATACACCATTAGGTATCACCTTCGAGATGGTCAATGGGTCAGGACTCCCCAGGTTGCTAATTATGGAATGAGCAGAAAGGCGCCTAGCAGCATCAATTCTTTCCTCCACCAGGCCAATATCGGAGTCAATAGCATCCATAACGTAGCACAAACAATTTGCAATGGATGGTGCAGCCTTGTTTGGGGGCGCTCTACTAACACTGCATGCAGTAGCTTTCCTTTTTCCCACAGTCTATGTAGATAAAATCAATAAAACTTTAATACAATAATCAATACAGTCAAATAGAGAGCCCTACCTTTCTGAACAGTGGGCAAAGTTCGCCGAGCCAAGATGGGTGGAGTTGCCCTACTTCTTCCTGTCGATGACCTGGCGAAGTCTTGGCCCGGGTGCGACCTGCACTGTGGGATAAGCACATCACTTTAATAGTGCTGCCTGAACCCCTCTTCCTGGACTGTCGAGATGGTTGCCGGGGGATGAAGTTCCTCAATAGCAAGAGAGACACAGAGGCCTTCACACTGTGCTGCTGGATTAGCAAAGTGCTTTAATAGGGCTGCGTGTGGTGGCGTGCCCCTCCTCCTCGGCTGCCGAGATGGTTTCTGGTGGATGACGTCCCACGCCAGCAACAGAGACACAGAGTTCTTCTCCCCGCGATGCTGGATTAGCAAGCCATTTTAATAGGGTTGCGTGTGGTGGCATGCCCCTCCACCTGGCCTGTTGAGATGGTTGCTGGTGGATGAAGTCCCACGCCAGCAACAGGGACACAGAGTATTTCTTCCCTCACTGTGGGATTAGCAAAACGCTTTAATAGTGCTGTGTGTGCTGGTGTGCCCCTCCTCCTGGATTGTCGAGATGGTTGCTAGGGGACAAAGTTCCACCCCAGCAGCAGAGACAACAGAGTCCTTCTCCACAAGCCGTGGGATTAGCAAGGCACTTTTATAGCACTGCACGTGTTGGTGTGCCCCTCCTCCTGGACTGTTGAGATGGTTGCTGGGGGACGAAGACACAGGGTCCTTCTCCCAGTGCTGCAGGATTAGCAAGACGCTTTAATAGCACTGCACATGCTAGCAAGCCCCTCCTTCTAGACTGTTGAGGTCGCTGCTGGGGGACAAAGTCACACCCCAGTAACAGACACACAGATTCCTTCTCCCATGCCACAGGATTAGCAAGGGGCTTTAATAGCGCTGCGCATGCTGGCATGCCCCTCCCCCTGGACTGTCAAGATGGTTTCTGGAGGATTGAGTCCCACCCCAACAACAGAGACACAGACTCCTGCTCCCCATGTTGCAGGATTAGCAAGGAATTTTAATTGGGCATGTTGGCGTGCCCCTCCTCCTGGACTGTCCACCCCCTTCAAAAGAAACATAAAATCATTCTCCTGGTACTGCGGGATTAGCAAGGTGCTTTAATAGCGATGCACGTACTGGCATGCCCCTCCTCCTGGACTATTGAGATAGTTGCTGGGGGACCAAGTCACACCCCAGCAAAAGAGACACAGAGTCTTTCTCCTTGCGCCACAAGATGAACAAGGCACTTTCATAGCACTGTCTGTGCTGGTGTGCCCCTCCTCCTGGACTGTTGAGATGGTTGCTGGGGAGCGAAGTCCCTCCCCGCAACAGAGACCCAGAGTCCTTCTCCCGGTGCTGCTGGATTAGCAAAGCACTTTAAAAGTGCAGCGCATGCTGGCGTGCCCCCCTTCTGGGACTATTGAGATGGTAGCTTGAGGAGGAAACCACACCTCAGCAACAGAGATACTGAGTCCTTCTACCCACACCGTGGGATTAGCAAGTTGCTTTAATAGTGCTACACATGCTGGCGTGCTCCTCCTCCTGCACTGTTGAGATGGTTGCTGGGGGACAAAGTCCCACCCCAGCAACAGAGACACAGAGTCCTTGACATACATATACCACATATAAAGAGGCAGGGAGAGGAAGAAGCTGCTAACAGCTACCTGTACATCACTGGCAGACTAGGCCACACACTGCTTGGGATGGATTGATAAGATTATGATGGCGGCACCAATGTGGGAAGAAGCAATGCTGAAAGAATTTCACAGGATGAGTGGATTTAAGGCCTGGTTCCATATCAAGCCTTTAGTGCTCTTGCATCTGAATATGTGATGGTTCAGACTCAGGCAAATAAATATATGGAGTTGAAACATGTCCTCCAGATGGAAGGGTTTGAGTGGTCTAAGATCCAAGAGTATGAACCATTGGAAAATAGAATCCTCCATAGCAAACTGGAGAAGGTGCAGTCTCCTCGTATAAGAGCCACATCAACAATATGCTTGTAGAGTCGGAGGGCCAAATGGGAAGGAGACCTAGGGGCAACTTAGGATACAGACTGGAAGGTAGTGTTAATGCATCCTAGAGAAGTGGCACTGTATAGGCTAGGCCACACCTGATCCAGCTGAAAGTCCTCCACAGTGTATATTACAACCCGACTAGGTTGTAAAACATGGGACTGTCCCCTTCACAAAATTATTTAAAACGCACTACAGAAGAGGGCACCTTAGACAGGATCTAGATCTGTACTATAATACAGGAGTATTGGAGAGACATTGTGGTAGGCCGGGTAAAAGGACAACACAAAGCCCTGTAGTAGAGTACGAATGTGATTTATTGCTGAATATAGTAGAGTATGAACAGGCTTTTCTCTGTGTTTCTTGTAGTGTTTTCTTGGACAGCTTTGGTCTCGTTGATCCAGATCTTTACGTCTTCTTTGTTCTTTTCTTCTCTTTTAGGGCTCCCAGGAAGCACATGCATGGAGAAGGAGAAGAAAAGTACCGGTAAGTGGTTTTATTCTCTACCTGTTTTTCTATTTCTCTACCTCTTCTTTTTCCTTCCTCCTCTATCTTTCACCCGTCTTGCTTCCTTTCTTTCTTCCTTTTTTCTGTGCTGTTCGTTCTTGGGACCTTTTCATTCTCTCTCACTCTTGTCTCTTTCCTTCCTATGAGTCTGAGCCTCTTTTCTTCTGGTACTCTTGTCTGCTGTCGTTTTTCTCTTCCTGCACGTATCCTCTTTTATTTTCTTACTGTTTTTCTATCTTTCCTGTGTTCCTGTCTCTTGTAGCACCTGTTCCTTTCCTTTACTGTGCTTTTGGTGGTTTCACTACGTGGTACCTTAATACCTTGGGGGGGGGGGATTTCACCACTGTGCCTTCCTATTATTGGGGTTGTGCTCCAAAAGTGCCCAAATTCCTTCTCTTTAGGTTTGTCCCCACCGCCCACTCCCCCTTGATTACTATCCCCGCTCCTCCCGTCCTCCCGTGCCCTTGATTATGCTGAATGCAGTGTGGACGCGCACCTGATTATGCCACGCTTCTCCAGAAGCGTGGAGGGATTCTTTGCTCTGCCTCCCGGGGCCACCGCGATGTTCGGTTCTCTGCTGGCCGCCTGCTCGCCTTCTGTTCCCCTGCTGGGGAAAAACTGCTCTCCAACGCCTCCGTTCTCCTCTTCCTCCTCACCGCCGTTCTCTTCCTCCTTGCCACTCTCCCCGTCTTCCTCGGACGCCGGCGTTTTCTCTCCTCTTCCTTCCGGATTTCCGACTCGGCCACCCGACGTCACAGCCGATGCTGATGTCTCATTGGCTCCTGCCCCAGGCTCTTCCCGAGCACCAGGGGCAGTGTCAGCACCAGTTAAATTTGTGAACGGGCTGTCTCTGACCGGCCTGTCACATACACTCCCCCTAGAGAGCGGCTGATAGAGACGGTCCGACGAAGGATAACGCGACAAAAAGTCAGCATTTGCCATGTGGGTACCCGGGGAATGTTGTATCTGAAAGGAGAAAGGCTGAAGTGAGAGGAACCATCGCAGAACACAGGAGTTGGTATCTTTGTTGTGGGCGAGCCAGGTAAGGGGAGCATGATCAGCCATTAAGGTAAAAGTCCTACCCGCTAGATAGTATCGCAAGGACTCCACTTCCCATTTAATAGCCAAATACACCTTCTCTATTGTGGGGTAGTGTTATTCCTGTGGGAGGAGTTTCCGACTTATGTATACCACTGGGTGAAGGGTCCCATCATCTTGTTCTTGGGAAATGACGGCCCCAAGACCAACATCTGAGGTGTCGGTTTGTACGAAAAAGGGTTTCTGGAAACCCGGACAACACAACACCGGTCCGGACGTCAATGTTGTTTTTAGCATTTCAAAGCTCTGTCTTTCTATAACAGAGAGAGGGGGTAGGGTGTTTGGACATGATTTCTGTAGGAGGTCGGTAAGTGGTCCTGCTAAGGTGGAGAATTGTGGTAGAATCGTCTATAGTATACTACGAGTCCCAGGAAGGCCCTTATATCTTTCTTTGTACGTGGGAGGGTGATCTTAGTGATGGCCTCTATTTTCTCAGGGAAACATCCTGAACAACTAGGTCTAAACCACTGCTTGCCTGAACCACTACTGCTAAACAACAAAAAAGTCTCTACAACTAAGTACTGAACAACTACTGTCCAAACAACAATTGTGCCTGAATAACAATTGCCTGAACAACTAATTTTAAGGTAAGGTTTTCTTTTTGGTTTTTATGGTTTATTAGTTGTTTAGAATATATATATATATTAGTTGTTCAGGCAATTGTTATTCAGGCATAATTGTTGTTTAGACAGTAGTTGTTCAGTACTTAGTTGTAGAGACGTTTTAGTTGTTTAGGAGTAGTGGTTTAGGCTATAGTTGTTTAGGACCTAGTTGTTCTGTCGCATATTCATTTTCTCAACCTGTGGTCTGACCTGTCCTTCTCCCAATATATAACCCAATTATTTGATTCTTGTGTGTCCCAACCTGCATTTCTCAGGATTTGCTGTGAAATTGGCCTTTCTCAAGGCCTGTAGGATGTTGTCTAAGTGTTTCAGGTGGTCCTCCCAGGTCATGCTGTATACTACAATATCATCGGAATAAGCTGCTGCATACTGATGATACGGTCGCAGGATCCTGTCTATAAGTCTCTGAAAGGTGGCTGCAGCCCCATGTAGACCGAACAGAAGGATCGTGAAGTGATAGAGTCCGGACGGGGTGGCGCAGGCAGTCTTTTCCTTATCCTCTGGCTGCAAGGGTATTTGCCAGTACCCTTTTATCAGGTCTAATGTGGACCTAATCTATCGAGAAGTTCATCGATGCGTGGCATGGGGTATGCGTCAAACTGTGACAGGTTGTTGACACGTCTGTAATCAACACAGAAGCGAATGCTTCCATCAGGTTTTGGTACGAGTACCACCGGGGAACACCATGGGCTTGTAGACGGTTCAATAATGCCATCTTCCAGCATGGCTTGCACTTTTTGTTCTTTGATTTTCTTTTTTGCTTCCGGGATACGATAGGGTCGCTGATGGGCTATACTGTCTGTTTTAATACGAATCGCATGTTGTACTAATGAGGTTCGTCCTGGGGATTTCGAGAATACGTCCCGGTTGATATCTATCAGATGGTTGAGTTGCCTACGATAGGGGTCTGTGAGTGCGGGGTTTATTTGAGGGGGCGGGTCCTTGTAAGGGAAGTTAGTGGAAAGGGAAGGACAGGGAATCTCTTCATTAATTTCCTTTGTGATATACATGATGGACTGCTCGCACAAGGATTCCTACCATTGTTTAAGCAAATTAATATGATATATTTGCTCCCTTCCTGAGCCTTGGGGCATGGCAAGTCTATATGTGGTGGGACTGATCTGTTCTACGACATCATATGGTCCCTGCCACCAGGCTAATAGCTTATTTTCACAGCTAGGTAGTAGGACTAGCGCCTTGTCTCCTACTTTCAGACTACGATAAACACTTTTAACATCATATAATCGTTTTTGTTTTGTTTGGGCCTCTCGTAGGGTGGTATGGGCCTCTTCCCATGCCGTGTGGAGATTTTCTCGTAGTTCTTGGGTATAGGTCAAGAGGTCATTAACCTCTTCCTCAGTTTCTTCCCATTGCTCAGCCAGCATGTCTAAGAGGGTACAGGGTTGTCTCCCGAATAATAGCCCAAAGGGACTACGTCCTTTGGAAGTCTGCACATGGGTGCGTATGGCATAAAGCACTAGAGGTAGTTTCTTCTCCCAGTCTTTTCCAGCTTCGGAAATACTTTTTCTAAGTAGGGATTTAATTGTCTTATTATATCTCTCTACTAATCCATCTGTTTGGGGATGGTAAACAGATGTTCTGATTTGTTTAACCCCTAAGGATCGGCTCACCTCTGCCATGAGTCTCGACATAAATGGAGTCCCTTGATCTGTGAGTATTTCTTTCGGAAACCCCACCCGGGAAAATAATTCTATCATTGCCTGTGCTATGGTTTTTGTATGCATACTGGGGATGGGCATGGCCGCAGGGTAACGGGTTGCATAATCGACTAATACCAATATATATTGTCGTCCTCTCACCAAAGGAGTTAGGGGTCCTATAATGTCCATCCCGACTCTAGAAAATGGGTTTCTATAATGGGACAGGGTTGAAGGGGGGCTGGTCGGTGTGGAGAGGGATTAAAGAGTTGGCATTTTGGGCATTCGGAACAATGTTTCCGAATATCTCCAAAGACTCCAGGCCAACAGAAGCACCACAGTACTGCTTCTTCCGTTTTCTCTCTCCCCATATGACCTTCCCCGTTATCCCCATGGGCTAATTGCAGGACCTGCTGTCTATGACTCCTGGGTATCACTAGTTGCAGTTCTTCCCCCCCTGCTGCGGTGGAGCTTCTATACAGTAAAGTGTTTTGTACCAGGAATTTGGGACCTACCACATGGTCATCCGGATTCAAGGCTTGGTGCCATGCATGCTTCAGAGTGGGATCGTCCTGTTGGCTCTGACGGAAATCTCCCGTGATGGTACAAATGACGGCGGGTGGGTCTTGGGCGTCAGTCTTTCGGGGATCCCGAGCCAGTGCATATCTTTGCTATTGCTCTCTCTTTTGTTTCCTACTCAATTTGATCCGTGATCTTTTGTTCTCTTCCTCACCTGCCCCCAGAGGTATCTCTTCCCACCATGTCTTAAGGATATGTTCCTGTCCTGCTTTAGTTAGGAGAGAGGGAAAATCCACGTAGTCGGTCCCGAGGATGAGATCCTCACCCAAATGTGGAAATACTCCCACCCTTACTTTCTCCTCCTCTCCTCTCCAATTCAAGCGTACTGTAGCCACGGGATAGGATCGTTGATCTCCATGTACACAGGCTATTAATACCTGACTCTGCGGATTCCCTTGTCCTGGCAGGACTAAATTCTGTCTGATCACGCTTTGGCTGCACCCCGAATCTACTAGAGCCGTTCTTTTGATATCGTTGAGGAGGACTGTTAGAGTATATGTCGGTCTTTTCCCTCCGGACCATAATACTCGCCCTCTCATCAGCCCGATTTCCATCGGTTCTTCAGGATCCTTTTTTAACGGACAGTGTCTAGCAATATGGCCCCATTCAGAACAATGGTAACATTGTGGTCCTGTCGTTGGATAACTTGGGGATGCGGAAGTTGCAGGGGGAGAACGTTCTGAGCCATGCACGGCCATAGGTCGCTGGGTGGTACTTTTGGCTATGGCCGGGCAGACAGAAGAAGGAAGGGAATGTCTACTGGATTGAGCACAAAAATCTGGGGCCCGGTGGTAAGCGCACGCTAGGTCAACGGCAGTCTGATTCGTCAACCCCGGATGTTGTCTAACCCAGTTCCATGTGCTAGGTGGAAGGGCATCCAGATATTGCTCAAGGACAATAGTATCGAACATCTCTTCCCTAGTAATCACTGTAGGGTGTAACCATTTTCCTGCGGCATGATGCACTCTATAATATAAGGTGTGTGAGTTTTCTTGTTGCTGCCATTTTGTCTGACGGAACTTGGTTCGATAGCTCTCGCTATCCAGCCCAATGCGTTCTAGGATGGTTTTCTTTATCTCCTTATACGGAAGAGTACCACCAGGGTTAATGGCTTGGTAGGTGGCTTGCAACTGTCCAGTAAGTAACAGGGCTATATATTGTCCCCACTTGTCTTCAGGCCAGTTCGCTGTACTGGCTACCCTTTCAAAATTAGTAAATAATGGATCCGGATCCTCCTGTTCTTGATATCTTTGCAGCACACTACTCGGTACATTAGGATAGACCTTTGTGTGGGCAATAGTGTTAGTCAGTTTCCCCAGGGCTGTTTCATGAACCAACTGGTTGTTTGCTATTATGGTCGCCTGACTCTTCAGAGCCATTTGTAAGGCCTCTCGTTCTTCCTTAGCCTCTTTCAGCTGTTGTTCCCAAACGATTTGTAGATGTCGTTACCCCTCCGCCAACTGGGCAATCATTTCCGCCAAGGTTAGCTTTTCTTCCATGTTGGCGATGGTCCCTTTTAGATCCCACTTCTGACACCACTTGTGGTAGGCCGGGTGAAAGGAAAACACAAAGCCCTGTAGTAGAGTACGAATGTGATTTATTGCTGAATATAGGAGAGTATGAACAGGCTTTTCTCTGTGTTTCTTGTAGTGTTTTCTTGGACAGCTTTGGTCTCGTTGACCCGGATCTTTAATCTACTTTGTTCTTTTCTTCTCTTTTAGTGCTCCCAGGAAGTACATGCATGGAGAAGGAGAAGAAAAGTACCGGTAAGTGGTTTTATTCTCTACCTGTTTTTCTATTTCTCTACCTCTTCTTTTTCCTTCCTCCTCTATCTTTCACCCGTCTTGCTTCCTTTCTTTCTTTCTTTCTTTTTTCTGTACTGGTCGTTCTTGGGACCTTTTCTTTCTCTCTCACTCTTGTCTCTTTCCTTCCTATGAGTTTGAGCCTCTTTTCTTCTAGTACTCTTGTCTGCTGTCGTTTTTCTCTTCCTGCACGTATCCTCTTTTATTTTCTTACTGTTTTTCTATATTTCCTGTGTTCCTGTCTCTTGTAGCACCTGTTCCTTTCCTTTACTGTGCTTTTGGTGGTTTCACTATGTGGTACCTTAATACCTTGGGGGGGGAGGAATTTCACCACTGTGCCTTCCTATTATTGGGGTTGTGCTCCAAAAGTGCCCGAATTCCTTCTCATTAGGATTATCTCCACCGGCCACTCCCCCTTGATTACTATCCCCGCTCCTCCCGTCCTCCCGTACCCTTGCTTTTTCTGAACGTGGCGTGGACACGCACCTGATTGTGCCACGCTTCTCCAGAAGCGTGGCGGGATTCTTTGTTCTGCCTTCCGGGGCCACCGCGATGTTCGGTCCTCCGTCCGCCGCCTGCTCATCTTCTGTTCCCCTGCTGGGGAAAAACTGCTCTCCAACGCCTCCGTTCTCCTCTTCCTCCTCGCTGCCATTCTCTTCCTCCTTGCCCCCACTCTCCCTGTCTTCCTCGGACGCCGCCGTTTTCTCTCCTCTTCCTTCTGGATTTCCGACTCGCCCACCCGACGTCACAGCCGATGCAGACGTCTCATTGGCTCCTGCCCCAGGCTCTTCCCGAGCACCAGGGGCAGTGTCAGCACCAGTTAGGTTTGTGAACGGGCTGTCTCCGACCGGCCCGTCACAGACATATTATTCAAAATTGGGACTGGTCCTAGAAAGTGACATTTCCTCAATGCCTCAATTTGTAACATTAAGAATCCCTGATGATGTGGTCTGCCATGAGCCAGACATACTTTGCATGCTGGGCCTGCTATGAGCAAAAAGAGATATTGCAAAGACAAGGGTTTCCCCGAGAAACAACACAAGAAGATTGGACAAGCAGGAATGGACATATATACCAGGGCAGAAAATGTAATATACAAACCTTGAGGAATATCCTCGTTAAATTCCATAAAGTATTGGAATGTTGGATGGAATGCTATGGTTTTGGAAATGAGACAATAGGGTGCTGGACAATTGAAAAAGTAGGTGATCACCTACATGAGTACCCCAAGAGTGGGGGGGGGCAAATAGGTGGGGTGAGATGGTGGCAATAGACTGCATGGACTTTACCAGCCCAATATCTACATTTTAAGTGAGGTCTGGACTCTATGCTTAATAATCGATGTTGAAAACCTCCTCGTCTAGTATTATGTCTTGATGAGATATGGAAACGTGTTTCATTTCTTCTTTGTCTACTGATTGACATGTGTTAAGATACAATTGAAAGGTTTCATAAAAATATATTTTAAAAAAGGAGCTTCAATTGTGTTTGCAAACATTGCTATTTTTGATTGCAAATCACAAATAGAATGGGGCTCCTCTTTCACACCCTCTATTCGGAACGAGTTTCAGACCCTCTTTTAGGCTTTGGAAAGGCTTTTCCAAATCTCAAAAGGGGTTTAGTACATTTTTTTAAAGTGCAGTCACAAACCCTGTGATTTTACAAATCATAGGATTTGCACCCACAAAATGGTCCTGTGCGTTAGGTCCAAAATCTCTATTTTCTGCAGTGATGGTTTCACCTGCATCAAAAAATTATTTTTGCTACTTATTTTGCAAAATGCTAGAACTATGTGGAAATACATTTTGACTTACAAAGAATGATGTTTGAGTACTAAAACATTACAATCAAAATGTTAATTTCAATATATTCAGATTGAATCCTCTACCCCAGACCCAACAGGGGCCCTCCTGCCTTTAGCTGCCACTGAAATCCTAGAATAGAAACATTTGGACCTTCCTATTCTGTGTACCACTTGTGTGCCACATGACTCCTCTCCTTTGTTTTCCCTGCAGAAAATAAAATTCAAAATCAGCCATCCCATAGACATTCTGAAGTGAAGCCTGATGACGAGTTCTGAATCATAGTTACCTGTCTACATTCATTTTGCAGCAGTTTTATTCAAGATCAGTTTTATACCTCATGTTTCAAACGCAAAGTCATTTGGGCTTTTTCACACTGGATTGTTGCATTTGCTGCACTGATGGTCAGGTACAAAACTGTCAATGTAGTAGGCCACAATTGTGCGTCACAAAGAGATGATGGACGGAATGCTGAACTTTGTCAAACATTCACCCAGAGTCACAGATCTGAGTTTGATCCCTCGTTAGTTTGCTTGCTACGCCATTCCAGTTTGGACCCAATATGGAAATCAACCTTGACCCTGCTCTGCCTGGGAATAGTTCAGCCCGAACTGCCAGACCAGGTCCTTCCTGGAACTGGAAAACTGGCATCCTGGGATCTGTTTCAGGGTATCACCCCTCATCAGCCAGGCTAGCTTGAAACCAGTGGTGTAGTGAGAACGGGACCCACATCTGGACATACCCTTCCCACTTAGAGTGAAAATGCAACACAAAAAGATGATGGACAGAATGCTGAACATTGTCAAACATTCACCCCAGTCACATATCTTGGTTTAAGCCATCATTATTTTGCCTGCCATGTCTTTCTAGTTTGGACCAAGCCAAATGCAAATCAGCCTTCACCCTGCTCCCCATGGGAACAGTGCAACCCGGACTGCCAGGTCAGGTCCTCACTGGACCGGACAACAAGCATCCGGGGACCGGTTTTGGGGTATCACCCTTCCTCAGCCAGGCTAGATTGAAATCAGTGGCGCAGCGAGCACATGCCCCACGACTTGTCATACCCCTTCCACTTAGGGCTGTCATTAATTTGCTTGCCCTGCCATTCCAGTTTGGACCCAGCCATATGCAAATCAGCCTTGACCCTGCTCCCTATGGGAATAGTCCAGCCTGAACTGCCAGACCAGGTCCCCCCTGGACTGGAAAGCAAGCATCCTGGAACCGGTTTCGGCGTATCACCCCTCATCAGCCAGACTAGCCTGAAAGCGGTGGTGTAGCGAGGACAGGACCCACGTCTGGGCATACCTTTCCGACTTAGGGCAAAAATGAAACACAAAAAGATGATGGACGGAATGTGAACATTGTCAAACATTCACCCTGGTCACAGATCTGGGTTTAATATTTCATTATTTTGCTTGCCACGCCATTCTAATTTGGTCCCAGCCATATGCAAATCAGCCTTGAACCTGCTCCCCACGGGAACAGTTTAGCCCGAACTACCAGGCCAGGTCCTCCCTGGACCGGAAAACATGCATCCTGGGACTGGTTTTGGGATATCACCCTCATCAGCCAGGCTAGCTTGAGCCCAGTGGCGTAGCGAGAATGGGATTCCCATCTGGTCATGCCTTTCCCACTTAGTGCAAAAATGCAATACAAAAAGTTGATGGAGGGAATGATGAACATTGTCAAACATTCTTCCCCAGTCACAGATCTGGGTTTAATCCATTGATATTTTGTTTGCCATGCTATTCCAGTTTAGACCCAGACATATGCAAATCAGACTTGACCCTGCTCCCCATGGGAACAGTCCAGCCCGAACTGCCAGGCCAGGTCCTCCCTGGACCGGAAAACAAGTATCCTGGGAGGTCACAATTATTCATTGCTAAATATGCTCTGAATATTAAATGGGAGCTCCATACAGGTGCCCTACATTTAATTCTTCCAGTAATTTGCCTCTATGCAGGTTGATCGTGCATGGGCACAGTTGAGTCTGGTGACTCAACCAACTCTTGTGACCTCTGACTATCGGTGGTACAAGTTAAAGAAATTTTTCAAAGGCGACATATTAGACCTGGCTACTTGTCAATCGCTGGGAAGTCACTGTGCTTGCATTCGCTGCTGCTGGTTTGAATGTGATATGTTGTAGCGTATGTGTAGTGTTTAGGACTTCATATCTGGAGGGTTTAAATGTTCTTTGAAACTTGTGGGATGACTGCATTCCAACAACCTTGTTCTCTCTGCTAACCACTCCCCATTGACCTAAGTTGCTCTATTTTTTAAACTCCTATTGTTACCCTGGTTGGTCATGTGACCAGCAGAACCTCCCTGTAAGGCCTATACTCTCAGGGACTAAAGGCATATTAAACATCATCTGCCACGCTTTCCAGGTAAGGGCAGGAATATTAAGGGCATAACGTTTCCTGATGTGTCTTCCCTGTTTGGCCCCCTCTGAGGACCATGGAGGGCCTACGGTTAGAGTTATCTTTGCCCCTACATCCAACTGTGATCTTATTTGTATTAGCAATGTAAATGCATTATTTCTACCGAATCACTGATTGCGTCTGCCCTCTCCACTTTTAGTCTCTGAAGTCAATTATGGATTGAGCTAGTTCCTCCCATGGGTTTAGCTTACATCTCAAGTTTCACACCTGAAACTATAATGCCCATTCCTATGATTCACTTCCTGACACTCTTGAGTGTACCTCTCAGAATCTATATTGTGATTGCTTGAATGAGTCTTGCTTTTCGGGTTATTACTGTTTGAGCTCTATATAGCATTATCTGGTTGTGGTGGGTGGATATTATATAGCATTGCTTATCTGCCTAACTGTGCTGCCAGGACTAGAGTTTATGCCTTCTGGACTGACCACTGTAACATTCTCTTGTTGATTAAATGTTCTGTCAGTATTAGGGCTTATGTCACTCATGGGTGAACTCCATATATCATTCTCTGGTTTCTTAGTCATGCCTAGGATTGGGGATTATGCCACTTCTGGGTGTATTTCATAAACTTTCTCTGGTTGTATAACTGTGCCTGCAGAGCTGGGGCTTCTCACTCTTGGATAGACCCATACATTATATTACATGTGGTATCAATGATCCACATCAGAAGAGGCTCATACTATATCATTTAAACCTCCCTACAGATGGTAAGCATCCGATTGCATCACTGTGTTTATTCTCAAACTCTCCACAAATCTTGGTGCTTAAGCGCAGCAACACACTATGTTTAAAGTTAGTTTCCAAACCGTATGCACCTTACCTGACATTTTCTGTAAAGGTCAAACTGCAACCAATACTGTTTTTAGCTTTCGGGGACATAGGAATCCGATGCACATCGGAATGCTCTGCGATCCCCTCAGGAGTATGGAGCGCTATACAAATTATATAATGTAGGCAAATGTATAGGGCAATTTTTGACCACAAAAAAAGTTTTTTCAAATGGATTTAAAATAAAGCCAGCTAATTTGCACTATTCTGTACTTAGCTACCGAGCAACAAAGTAAACAGCAAAGACAAACAGTCCTTGGCAAATGCAAGAGTCGGAGAAGAAGGTTTGCAAGGCTGAAGAGGACCAGCTAGGTTCAGGGGACTTGACCCAAGGAGGGGAGTCCGGGGTGACCCTCAGCAACTGAGAGAGTCACAAGAAGAGGATGCAGCCCCCACAGGTGACCCACGGGCAGCAGGCACAAGAGTCGCAGTGAGACTCACTCAGCACACATGAAGAAGTGTCCCACGTCGCTGAAGCAGTAGGCAGGAGACTGTGCATTGCAGAAAGGATTGCTGGGGGTTGGGGCTACACAGAGCCTGAAGATCCCTTGGAGGAGGAACAAACAAGCCTTGGTAGCCGCAAGAGTCGCAGTGCACAGGGGTATTGTCCTGCAAGGAGAGGCAAGGGCTTACCATCTCCCAAGTTGGACAGCTGGTAGAACAGCTCAGGGCGACCACTCCACACCACCACCTGTGATGCAGGATCCACAAAGCTCCGGAGGGGAGAAGATCCACTGAGCCTTTTGTTGTTGCAGTTGGTGCCTGTGGATGCAGGAGAGTCACTCCTTCACTCCAAAGGAGATTCCTTCTTACTTCTTGTGCAGGCTTAAGACTCGTCACTCTCAGAGGATGCACAGCCAGGTAAATGTTGCAGTTGCTGGAAGGAGCTGGAGAAACAATGTTGAGTTGTCGCTGAAGTTGCAGATTGTTGATTCCTGGAGGATCCAGTTGCAGTCCCAGTGGCCAGAAGATGAAGTAAACAATGCAGGGGAGTCCTGCAGGAGTCTTGCATGTTGAAAATGAGGACACACTCAAGAGGGAGACACTAAATAGCCCAGGAAAGGGGATTGGTCACGGTGACCACCTATCAGGAGGGGGCTGTGACGTCACCTCCCTGACCTGACCACTCAGATGCTTCAAGGGGCCTCTGCCCACCTTGGATTCAAGGTGACAGAATCCAGTGGTGACCTGGAGGAGCTCTGGGCAACACCCCTGGGTGGTAATGGACAGGGGAGTGGTCACTCCCCTTTCCATCGTCCAGTTTCACACCAGACCTGGGACCTGGGGTCCCGGGACTAATGCAAACAAGTTTATGAAAGGAGGGCAGCAAACATGCCCTTCAAAGCATACTAGTGGCTTGGGGAGGCTACCCCTCCCAAGCCATGTAACACCTATTTCCAAGGGAGAGGGTGTTACTTCCCTCTCCCACAGGAAATCCTCTGTTCTGCCTTCCTCTGTCTGAGCTGGTCAAGCAGCAGGAGAGCAGAAACCCATCTGAGGGGTGGCAGCCGCGCGGACTGCCCGGAAAAACCCAGATTGTGGGGGTCATCTAAGGAGCTCCCAGAGTGCATGGAATCATACAACCTATACTGGCAGCAGTATTAGGGTATGATTCCGACATGTTTGATACCAAACATGCCCAGGTTTGGAGTTACCATTATGTAGATGGACACAGGTATTGACCCTGTGTCCAGTACACGTGTAAAATGGCTTTCCCGCACTTACAAAGTCCAGCGTAACGGGGCTGTAGTTCGAAGGGGCTCCTGTGCTCATGCAGGGGTGCCCTCACACACAGGGCCTGCACCTGTCCGCTCTGGGCTAGAAGGGCCCACTATAAAGGTGACTTACAGTGACTTGGTGAAGTAACCTGTAGTGAAAGGGTGCATTCACCTTTTCACACAGGCTGCAATGTCAGGCCTGCAGACACATTTTGCATGGGCTCCCGTGGGTGGCGCAATACATGCTGCAGCCCATGGGGAACCCCTGATGTCCCAATGCCTTGAGTACCTTAGTACCATATACTAGGGACTTATATGTTGGCACCAGTATGGCAAATGTGGAGTGTGCAAAGTCCTACGCAACCAAATTTAGGGGGAGAGAGAGAGAGAGAGAGAGAAAGAAAGAGAAAGAAAGAGAGAGAGAGAGAGTGAGAGAGAGAGAGAGCACAGTTACTGGGGTCCTGGTTAGCACTGTCAAAACATATTTGCAGCAGGCAAAAAGTGAGGGTAACCATGCCAAAAAGAGGGTACTTTCCTACAACATTTATCAGGTTGTTATTGATAAGCATTTACAATGCCCCATTGGTAGAATATGCTAAAGGAAGGAATAGTTTCTTACCTGTAACTCCAGTTCTCTCGTAGGGGTATTTCCATGGTAGTCATAAGCACTGAATAGTTCTGCACGCCTGCGGGGACCCCGGAGCACTGTTCTGAAGTGTCTTCTTAAGTGTAGATGTTCACCTTTCTTGAGGAAGGCCTGCAAAGTCACTTAAGAATGTCAATGTGCAGCCTAGAGGAAAGGCTACAAAGGCCAAATTGTTCATTCTTTTTGGTTGAAAAAAGGGTACTGTAGTATAAATATACATTAAAAAACATGTATATTCTAGAGATGATGTAGAAAAAATCTTTCACAAACCTTTTTACAACTTTAAAATAAAGATGAAACAATGCAGGGCAGTGTAGCCCATAGGCTGCCATTATACAGAATGTAAATAGAACTGTGCCTTTAAGAAGAGGAAGACTTCCTGTATCTCATCATGCATAGCAAAAGGCAGTTGCCTCAGTTCTTTTTGTAGGCTTGTAATGTGACCTGAAGAAGTCTGAATATATCTTTCATTATTAATATTATTATAATAATTATTATCATGTCAACTCCACCGGGGAGGAGGGAGGGTTGCTTATGACTATCATGGAAATACCCCTACAAGAGAACCTGAGTTACAGGTAAGAAACTATTCCTTCTCTAGTAGGGGATTTCCATGTATAGTCATAAGCACTGAATAGATTAGCAAGCCCATCCCAATAACAGCGGTGGAGTAGACAGAACAATAAAGAAATAATAAATCACGCAAAGAGATTCTTAAGAGAAGCCTGTCCAACTTGAGCATCTGTCCTAGCATCCAAATCAAGACAGTAATGCTTAGTAAAGGTGTGGACAGATCTCCATGTAGCCGCTTTGCAGATTTCTGCTAACGGAATGTTTCTCATCAAAGCAGCAGTTGCTGCTTTGCCCCTAGTGGAATGGGCCTTAGGTCTACCATCAAGGGATTTATTTGCTAACTGGTAACAGAATAAGATACATGAGACAATCCACCTGGATAAGGATTGTTTGGAGGTGGCCAGGCCTGTTCGAACTGGGCCATAGTTAATAAACAGCTGTTGCGACTTGCGCAATGATTTTGTTCTATCTAAATAAAATTTTAAAACTCTCTTTACATCGAGAGAATGTAGTGTTCTCTCAGCAGGAGCAGATGGATTTTGGAAGAAAGTCGGTAAGGAGATGGTCTGGTTTACGTGAAAGTCTGAAATGACTTTAGGTAGGAATTTAGGATGTGTTCTCATTACCACTTTTGAGGAATGGAAAACAGTATAAGGTTCTTGAGCGCAAAGGGCCTGGATCTCACTAACCCTGCGAGCTGAAGTGACTGCTACAAGAAAGGCAGTTTTCCAGGTAAGATGTTGGAGGGATGCCTTGTGTATGGGTTCAAAGGGGTGTAGCATCAGACGCGAAAGGACTATATTAAGCTCCCATGGAGGAGATGGACGTCTAGTAGGAGGAAAAACCTTTTTTTAACCTTCTAGGAAATCTTTAATGACTGGGATTTTAAAGAAAGAGGTTTGTGAAGGACTTTTCCTATATGCTGTTAGAGCTGCAAGGTGTACTCTGATTGATGAAAACTGTAAGCCAGACTTCGCCAGGTGTAATAGATATGGAAGAATAGCTTCTTCTCCGCATTTCGTTGGGTCAAAGTTCTTGTCCAAACACCATATGCAGAACCTTTTCCATTTGAAGACATAAGCTGTTCTTGTGGAAGGGCGTTTTGCCTCCCTTAGAATCTCCATGCAGTCCTGAGGAAGATTAAGATGACCATATTGTACTAGCTCAGGAGCCATGCTGCCAAATTCAAAGACGAGAGGTTGGGATGTCTCATCTGGCCTCGAAACTTCGTGAGAAGGTCGGGGCGGCATGGCAATCTGATATGTCAACGGAGTCACCGGTGAAGAAGGTCCGGAAACCACCACTGACAAGGCCACTCCGGAGCAATGAGAATCCTCTTGGTGTTGGAGTGGGACAGCTTGAGGAGGACTGTCGGTATCAGGGGAAGCGGTGGAAAGGCGTAAAGAAATTTTCCTGACCAGTCTATCCACAGGGCATTCCCCAATGTTCCTGGATGGTAGTACCTGGAGGCGAAGTCTTGGCATTTTTTGTTTTCTGGGGTTGCGAATAGATCTATAGAAGGGGTACCCCACATGGAAAAGATGGAGCGGATGACGTCGTTGTGCAGAACCCACTCATGGTTTTCGTCCATTGCTCGGCTGAGGGCATCCGCTTGGACATTCTGTATGCCCAGAAGGTGAGTTGCTACTATTGTTAAGTTCCTGGCTAGAAGCCAGTGCCAAATTGTTTGGGTCTCTGTAGACAGAGTTCTGGATCTGGTGCTCCCTTGTTTGTTCAAGTAATACATGGTGGCTATGTTGTCTGTTTGGAGAAGCAGAGTTTTTGTAGTCAATGCGGGGAGGAAGGCCTTGAGCGCAAGATGGACTGCGCGTAACTCTAGGAGATTGATGTGATATAGTCTTTCCCTCTGCGACCAAGAGCCTTGAATCTGAAGGTGATCCATATGCACTCCCCATCCGAGCAGCGATGCATCAGTGACTATCGTCTGAGTGGGAGGCTGTTGGTTGAATGGCATCCCTTTCAGGAGATTGCTCGGAGAACACCACCACTTGAGGGATTGAATGGCATGGGGAGAAAGAAGGATGCTGTCCTCCCAATCGTCTACTAGTTGATTGCATTGGTTTTCTAGGCACTCCTGTAAAGGTCTCATATCGAGGCGAGCGTTGGGAGTGAGATAGATGCAAGACGCCATCGACCCCAGGAGAGAGGATACCGTCCTTGCAGTGGTCTGAGGGATTTTCTCGAGTAGCTGGCACTTCTGGAGGATTGATAAACGTTGTTCCTCCGAAGGAAACACCTTTGCTTGAGTGGTGTCGATGATGGCGCCTAAGTAGTGCAACCTCTGTACAGGTGATGTCGTGGACTTGGAGAGATTGACCTAAAGGCCCAGTCTCTGGAGTAGTTGGTAGGTCAAATTGAAATGCCGCTGGGCCTCTCGGTATGTGGATGCTTTTATGAGCCAATCGTCTAGGTAGGGATAGACGAAGATCCGATGTTTCCTTAAATGTGCTGCCCCCACCGCCATGCATTTGGAAAACGTCCTCGGTGCTGACTTGAGGCCGAAGGATAGCACTGTATATTGGTAATGGCTTTGTCCGACGAGAAATCTTAAGAACTTCTGATGTTTTTTGACCACAGGAATGTGGAAGTAAGCGTCGCGGAGATCTATTGAACAGAGCCAATCGCCTTGATGAAGTTGGGGATAGATTTGGTGTAAGGATAGCATTCTGAATTTTACTTTGCAAATCCATTTGTTGGCTACTCTTAGATCGAGAATGGGTTGGAACTCGTGCTTGTCTTTTTTTGGTACCAGGAAGTACCTCGAGTAGATTCCCTTTCCTTGCTGGTTCATAGGAACAGGTTCTATCGCCTTCTTTTGTAATAGGGTTCTGACCTCTACTTTGAGAGCGTTGAGGTGGTATTTCACTGGTTTGGGTGGAATAGAAGGCGGAGGGTTTATGAACCTGAGACAATAGCCATTCTGTACAATATTCAAAACCCAGGCGCCTGATGTTATGCGTTGCCACTCTTCCAGATGATGCAAAATACTTCCCCCTACCGGAGTGGGTAACGGAAGAGGGGGAAGTAAGGATTCAGGGTTTAGACGCTGATGTTTGACGTCCTGTTTGGGCGGTTTGTGGTGTGGAGCGACCTCTTGTTTGTTTTCGCTGGGTCGAAAAAGGTCTCTGGTGTTGCTGATGCTGGGATCTAGGCAGCACCCACTGCGGAGTTTGAAGCCTTTGAGCGAAAAATCTACGGTGGTAGGGACGGAAAGTTTTCCGCTGTTCTCTTGGCTTCTCGATGCCCACTGCCTTAAGAGTGTCTAATCCTGTCTTTATCCTAGACATCTCATCGTCAGCATGAGACCCAAACAAAGTGGAACCTGAAAAAGGAAGGTTCTGTATCCTCTGTTGCGCTTCTGGCTTGAGTGAAGTAAGGCGTAGCCAGGAATGTCTTCTTAAGGATATGCCACGACAATAACTATGAGCAGATAATATGGAGGAGTCCGCAGCCGCGCTAATCACCTGGTTGGAGACCATGGCGCCTTCGTTTACAATTTCCAAGAAGTCCTCCTTTTTGTCTTTGGGAAGGTAATCGGCAAATTGTAACATAGAATCCCAAAGGGCGCGATCATACCTGCCCAAAAGGGCAGTGGCACGAGCTGCTTTCATGGTGATGGCTGATGTTGAGCAAACCTTGCGGCCTGCAGCATCAAGCTTTCTACTCTCCTTGTCTGGTGGAGAGGAGGACGACGGAGATGTTGAATGTAGCTTTTTAGCAGCCACGATTACCACTGAATCGGCCACTGGATCCGCTCTCAGAAATAAAGGGTCCTGCTCAGGAGGAGGGTATTTCTTTATGAGTCTGGAAGGAGCAGTCCTGGTTGTAGACGGTGTAAGGAAAATGTCCATTGCCGGTTCAAGTAACCCTGGGACCAGTGGTAGTAATGGTCTAGCCAAAGACCGCTGGTGTAATGTCTCAAATATGACAGAAGTTGTTGGAGTGGGTACTGCCAGTGGGATGTTCAGCTTGGTAGCAACGCGAATTAATACCTCCTGAAAAGTATTAACATCATCTATGGGCGAAACTCTCGGAGACGGGGAGTCCGATAACGTCGGTGAGTAATCTCTTGTGGATGAAGAGGAGTGCCTATGGTGGGAGCGAGGAGACCTGTGATCTGAATCATGCCGATGACGGTGTCTAGACGTAGAGGAACGTCTCGAGGAATGACACAATTGTCTTGTGGATTCTGTAGGAGTCACCGGGGCGGCCTCAGAAAGAGGTACCGGCGGAGGAGCTGTAGGTGCCAGAGGTATCGGTGGTAAAGGAGATGGCTGAGGAGATGGCTGAGGAGAAGGTGGCATGAGAATCAGAGAAGCCGAGGATTCCGAGGTGATATAGACTCTCCTTGGTCTCTTTGAATGCCTTCTCGACGCCGACAAGCTTCTCGACGTCGAAGTACGACGCCGACGTGTACCTCTCAACGTTGATTCCTCTCGCAGTTGGGAGCCCCTCGACGGCGATCTACCTCGACATCGGTGGGATGACGTCGATCGTCTCCGACGACAAGCACTGTCTCTCGACGTCGATCTTCCCCTTCACGTCGACGGTGACCTCGACAGGGAACTCCTCGACAGCGAATGGCTGCGCCGTCTCGTTGATGATAACGCTCTCAACGGCGAGCGATGTCTCTTCCTCAGCAGCAAGCTGGTTCTCGATGGCGAGCATGTCTGCGCTGTTCCTTGTCTCGACATCGATGCTCTCGACGTCGTCGGGGACCTGTGACATTTTTGAGCAGATCTGGAAGCTGCTCCAGAGGACAAAGTCAGAGCCCTGGTGGAAGACTGACCTTCCCCTCGCTCTGTGGTGGGTTGTGCCCTCTGTCTTCTGTCCTCCTTGGCCTGAAGACAAATTTTCTCCCTATCACGAAGGGTGCGCCTAGAGAAGGTTTTACAAATGTCACAGGCATCAGGTTTATGAGATGACGGCAGGCAAATAATACAGACTTGATGTGGGTCTGTTTTGGCCTTCTTCCTGCCACAGCTAGGGCACTTATCAAAAAGTGAAGGCATGTTGGTGGAAAAAAGCCTCAAATTTCTGTCAGAATTTGACAAAAAAAGACAGAAAACCTTCACTCTGGTTGAAAAACGTCGAGTGAAAATGAAATCCAAAGGATTTGTGTTGAATTTTAGTCCAAAAACCTATAAATAGGTCGAGCTCAATGCTTCAGGGTCCTGTCAGAAGGAGCCGGAAAAAAGAACTGAGGCAACTGCCTTTTGCTATGCATGATGGGATACAGGAAGTCTTTCTCTTCTTAAAGGCACAGCTCTATTTACATTCTGTATAATGGCAGCCTATGGGCTACACTGCCCTGCATCGTTTCATCTTTATTTTAAAGTTGTAAAAAGGTTTGTGAAAGATTTTTTCTACATCATCTCTAGAATATACATGTTTTTAATGTACATTTATACTACAGTACCCTTTTTTCAACCAAAAAGAATGAACAATTTGGCCTTTGTAGCCTTTCCTCTAGGCTTCACATTGACATTCTTAAGTGACTTTGCAGGCCTTCCTCAAGAAAGGCGAACATCTGCACTTAAGAAGACACTTCAGAACAGTGCTCTGGGGTCCCTGCAGGTGTGCGGAACTATTCAGTGCTTATGACTATACATGGAAATCCCCTACGAGAGAATCTCTGGTTGTACAGAGAAATCTTACCAGATAAATTTCGTTCGGATTAAATATTCCTACCTGGAGGCTTGAATGTACAGTTGTTTTCAGAAGATGCCGGATGAGGTGAGTTATGGAACATACATATTCTCAAAGTCAACCCCAAAATGCTAAAAGGCATAGGATCTGCCTTATATCATGCACTTGAGTGTAAAGGGCTGAATGGTCAATTTGAAGCAGATGGGTCATTGGTTCAAAGAACAAACTGGGTACTGAATTACACTTTGTGAACATCTGTTACCTTCTCCCACAGACAGCAAACTGCTTATATTTTGTAAGCTACAATATTTACTATCTAGGGATCTAGACATGCTGCTTTACTGGAAGAGGAACTACGTATGGTGATTCATGCCAGGAGAACTCTAAAACAGAATGCTTAGCTGATAATAGATGGGTAAATTGGGCCAGAATGTATCAAATTAGTTAACAATTTGATTTCCATTGAATCAAATGGAGACATATTATTGGAGAAATTGGCTGTCTACTGACAGGTGAAAGTAAAAGTATCAAAGGGATCCATAGCATCAACGGGAGACAAGTAGGATGGAGTTATTATGAGACTGAAAAACTGCTTCAGTCTAAATACTAAGGCCCAAATTACGAATTGTGTGGTACTGGGGCAGATTTACTGCAAGGGGAAGGTTTATGCCAATTTATTGTTACTGTGCAGTAAATCAGGCCAGTACGGTGCAAATACGAGTTAAATTCCATGGAATAGTGAATTAGATGGGGTTGGTAGGTGTGGGCTTGGGTTTTCAGTCCTAAAAGCCACACAGAATTCCCTTCTTAATTTCGTGGGGCTTGAGGCAAATATTTACCACCTGCTCTGAGAAGGTGGTAATTCTATGCTGCAAGCTCCCTCTAGGGTGGGAGTTGAGGGAGGGAGGTGGGGATAATAGGAGAGGGAAGGGTAAACATTTTGTCATGGAAAAAAGTTTCATGCTTTTTTTCCAGCTGGTTTTACCGGTTCTTCTTCCACTCCAGATTTTTCCTGGTGTGGGCCACATAAAAGGAAACAATCAAAAACACAGATTATAAATTAAAATGTAGTTGTGCTGTGCACATAATTGTGTTAGATGTTTTACGTAGAAAGAGATTGATACATACTATGTAAAAGTGCCCTGGGAGTGAGTGCCATCTGGCAACAGATGGCAAGGACATTATCAGAAAAGGTAGTGAAGAACGTTTGGCTGAACTTTAGGAAGACACTTCAAGAGATTGTGGGTGATTTAGAGGGCAGTAGAAACATTAAAATACTTCTATATACTTCAGTGCGATGCACTGAGATATTGCAGTTAAATTGAATCCCTTTATCTTCCACCAGACAATGCAACTTGGCCAGGGGTAACGAAACACTGCATGGTGGCAAATAAGTCAGTAGTGGAGCTGAAGTCAAAAACATTGGAACGTTTCAGGTAAATGAGTGTCATCTTACAATATATCCTAATGTTTGTGATATAGTGACATAAAGAATGGATGGAAACAATATTGAAAATGGTAGAAGATGAGAGGGAGTTCAGGTTCACACCCAGCTTGTTCTGGGGAGGGCCACGAAATATGAAATTGAAATAAAATACTGAGCTATAAAGAGGCATCCGGTCCTTGGATGCCAGCGGAACCAACTACCCAACGTTTGCTAGAGGTTATGGCCGATTCTTCCCAATGGAATCAGTATGTTGTTGACTTATGCAACAAATGGGTTCTCATTGTGCTGTAAGGGTGCCCACCTGGATGCTAGTTAACTGGACAGTGTCAGAAAGATCTAATCTTGTTAACACTATCCCTTTGGGATGATTGGAGGAAGTGACTTCGTTGTGTAGCCAAATTACACAGTATTCTGCACCCGTCTCTTATTATTTTCTGCCACTTGTTCAGAAGGTTTATGATGCTTTCCTCACCAGCGTAACTAACCGAGAAAGAGGGAGTGATGAGTCACTCTTCTGCTGTTGGTTTTCCTGTGGCCACCAAAGCTTGATAGCCACTTCCCCATTTAGAGGGTTTACAGTGATGGTAAATCTGCCTTTGCTGTTGAAATTGCTGCCTGTACATTGAAAGGTTTGAAACCATGCAGGAAATAATGCCTGGCGAAGGATTGGTAATGGTGTTTTTAAATATTTTTATCAAGTAACAGCAATCAATATCTCCATTTCCATAATCATGCCATTCATCTCATCATCTGCAACCCAAGAATTAGATCTCATGGCTAAACAATGGCAAACCCTATAAGGTGTTAGATAAGAGGATTCAGCAGCTGCACTAATTACCTGGAGATCAGCAGCCCTTTGTGCAAAGCTTCTTGATAATATTCCCTGTTCCCTCAAGGCAACATTTTACTGAAACACTGAAGAGAATCCCCAAAAACTTGTTTTAACTGCCTAGCAAGATAATAGTTCTAGCAGCCCTCATTGTAGATGCAGAGATCTCACATTTCTTCCTGCCCGTGGAATCCAGATGTTTGCTTGTTAGGAGGAACAATGTATGCAGGCGTTGTGGCACGAAGTTCCCTGGCTACATACAGAATCACAGAGTTTGGCTGAGTGTCAGTGCGAAGAAACAGGAGGTCTGGCTTGTACTTTTTCAGAAGCCTTGCAGGTGCAGACTTTGCAGGTGCAAGAGCAAGGAACAATTGCATTGATGGGTCCAGGAGTCCTGGTTCTGGTGTTTTAGCCAAATATTGGCTAAAAAATATTGTGCTGCTGAAATATTGTGTCAAGAATATCAGGATTTCAATATATCGTAGACAGGACTATCAAAGGTAAAAATATTGCTTTTAGTAAATATTGTTGGGTGTAATATCGTTTTTTATTCTTTTTTTAAACTGTATTGTATTGATTTTGTTGAAACCTTACAACAAAACATTCAGTTAAGGTTGATAGAAGCACATTATGGTCCTCATTACAAGTCAGGGTCAGGACAGCCGCTGCTGTGGTGGTCTGACCACCACATAAAGACGCTGGTGGTCAGACCGCCAGGGTTCCGCCATCTGTGCCGGGATTGGTGATCCTTACAGGATAATGGCACATGGAGATCGTAATCTATGCAGTGCTGCCCTGCGGATTACGACCTCATTCTCCGCCAGCCTTTTTATGGCAGTTTCACTGCCATGAAAATGCTGGCAGAAAACAGTGCAGAGGGCCACTGCACTGCCCATGCACTTGGCAAGGGCAGTGCAAGGGTCCCTCTGCCCAGCACCCTTGGGTTACGGCGGTCTGACAGAGATCCTAATCCACCAGGGCAGCGCTGCATGCAGCACTGCCCTGCGGATTACGATCTTGTTCTCCACCAGCCTTTATATGGCGGTAACACAGCCATGAAAAGGCTGGTGGAGAACAGGTGCAGGGGGCAACAGGCGGGCCCCTGCACTGCCCATACACTTGGCATGGGCAGTGCAGAGGCGATCCTGCCCAGCACCGTGGCAATGTTCATGGTCTGCTTTGCAGACAGTGAACATTGCGAGGGTGCTGGTGCACCTTGCTGGCTACAGCACTGCCGCTGGCTCGATTACGAGCCGGAGACAATGCTGTAGCCTGTTTCCCACCAGGCAGGCGGGTGAAAGCTCAGGTTTCCGCCCGCCTACCTAGCAAGAAACTCGTAATGACTCCTGCGGGGAGGTCACCACGTAGGCGGCGGGCACCCTGTTGGGAGCTTGGCAGACAGGCTTTTCTGTCTGCTAGACTTGTAATGAGGCCCTATGCTTCTACAGTTCTACTTACTATTGATGGCTTCTTACTTGAGCACCTTCAAAGTGACAAACAACTTCACAGCAGTATAGAACATATATCGTAGGTCAGTGAAGAAATCAAGACCACAAATGATGGGACAATGAAGAAGCATCACATTATCTCATCCGGTCGTCACATGTTTACTTGCAGTATCAACTCAGTATCTGAATCACTCTTGGAAGTTAAATCTACTTCCCTGGTGAAATGATCTAATAATTGTGCCCCAGTTTGGTCTCCTTAGCAGCCCTATCATCAGATTGGGTCATTCTGAGGTGCAGTTTCTCCTCTGCCCCACTCCAGAATGACCCCCAGCTATTGAGGAACCTGTGGATTCCCCTTTCCCATCCAGTGAGTGGGCACCCGGCGTTTTGCCAAAACAAGGGCTAGCTGGGCAAGCTTATATGGGATTTTCCGACATTTGGGCCTGTTCATGGCTCCCAGTAAACAAGTAAGGGGTGTCAATGGGATTAACAGTCCTGTGGCTTTCTCAAAGTGTGGCACCACATGGCTCCAGAAGGACTGGACACCAACACATTCCCTCACTAGGTGTAAGAAGGTGGCATCTATTACCCCACAATGTTTACATTTAGCACTTTTGTTGGGGTCTATCATGTTTCTCTTGTAGGGGGTGATATAGGTGCAATGTAGATAGTGGAAATGCAGCAACTTAAACTGGTGGTTGCACAACACTGTGCATACTAGTGAGGACACATGTGTTCAATCATTATCATCAATGGTTCCCCCAATTCCCGTTCCCAGGTTCTGTGGGCCTCCAATGGTGTTTTGCTCATAATTCCCCTTAAGGCCCTGTAAAACGTGATCAAATGGCGTCCCTCTCCCCACCCAGTCCTGCCAGTACTCAGACATTCCAGGTGATAACATTTATCTGATTAGTCATTTGCAAAGGATTTCCCCAATCCCTCTACCACCCGTGGTCCCACCCACCCCCGATTGCCTTAACTCTTGCTGTCCAAAGTACATCCACATGTGTTTTCTGCTTTCCAGCACTGGAACAAAGAATAATGGACTCCAAACCTCGGAGTAGCAGACTCAAACTATACCAACTTCCTCTCCCTGGATGATCAGTACAACAACATCAACAAACTTTCATACTTCAAATCCATTATACTGCCTGCTGTCTGAACCCACAGCCTAAACCCCAAAATCTGCTAGAGACTTCTAGTTGCAGATTCCTTACTTTTGAATTTCCCCAGGTGTCAGACTGGATGTGGAGATTTTTCTTTGAGCAGTACCTCTGTACGCTGCCAGGTAGCGTCGGTCAACTCCGCGGGCGTCGTGCTCACTGTGATGACTTCGCAGTCGTATGTAGGCACCACCCGGGCTCACTGATGTCAGTTAGTTTCTTTCCGCGCCAGCCTACACGCAGATCCGGAGAAGAGCTACCTCAGTCATTTCTTGACTACGTTAACATTTTTGTTGTATTTTTGACTAGTTTGTGGATGCATCGAGGGATGTCCCACAAGACCGGATTCAAGCCCTGCGACTCCTGTCACCGAACTATGTCGGTGGCGGATCTGCACCTCATGTGCTTATGGTGTCTGGAGCGCGATCACGACCCAAAGTCGTGCTCTGAGTGTCGGGCCATGAAATCGAAGGCTTTGAGGGAGCGGTCCCTAAAGCACATGGCAGCCCGACACTCGACTCCGTGGCGCTCATGGTCCTGTTTGAGAGGAAGGTCTCAAGACTGGCCGCGGAGTCACCACCACTCTTCGTCCTCCAAAAAGAAGAAGTCAAAGAAAGACAAGCGTTCTTTGACTTCACCCCGTCGATCGGATGATACGATGCAGGAAGAGCATCAACGCTCTAGGCCTCTATCAATTGAGCCTTTTTCTGGGTCGGCTCTGCGCTTCTCCGACTTCCCGGGAGCCAGAGCCAACCCCCCCCAACTCAAAGAATTTTACGAGGCCATGCGCCTCAATTTTGGGCAGTCCGACCCACCTTCGGAGTCTTCAGGCACAGGTGAGTCAGTTGGTGTCCCTTCGGTTTCAAAGCCATCGGCTTCGGCCTTGGCTCTAGAGGACCCCTCCGGATCCAATTGCGGATCCGTCCCAATGCCAGTCGTGCCACTGCAACTTTCCCCGGCGTCGGGTCAGACGTTGATGCTCCTGACGTCGGTTGGGCCCACAATCAACGTTGATCCCATCCTCATACCTGACGAACTGGAGCCAGAATGGCGCCGATCAACGCTGATTCCGTTCTCTATGGGCTCTGCTGGGCCCAGGGTTGATCCAGACCCTTATTCTCTTTGGGTATGGATACGGGGAGAGTATGGAGGGGTCGCTGGACCCTTTAGAATACCAGTAGAATATACACCGCCCCTGACACTGGTATGCTCTTTCTTCCTAGCGTGGCTACAGAGGAGGGTACTTCTTACTATATGGTGGTGAGAAGAGTGGCTGAGGTCCTGGACCTCGAGCTTCCTTCTGTGGAGGTTAGGCCTAACATCCTAATTGCCGTGCTTCAGCAGGGGTCTTCCTCTTCTAAGCCCCTTTTACCCTTTAATAAAGAACTGACAGATATCCTTTTGTGTACTTGGTCCAGACCCAGCACAGGGGCTCCTGTGAATAGGAAGATTGCCTGTCGCCATCAGCCTGCGCCGTCAGACCCGAAATTCCTGACCCAACACCCCAGACCTGAGAGCCTTGTCATCCAGGCTTCTTCTTCATCTTGCGCATTCCGTGCGGCACCCCCAGATAGGGATTTAAAAAGACTGGATTATTTGGGGAAGAAATTGTTTTCTTCCAACAGTCTAGCGTTGCGATCCGTGAACACCGCACACCTTTTGGGCCGCTATTCCCATACTCTCTGGGACACGGTCACGCAAGTGTTGCCTGCAGTTCCGAAGGAGGCCCGGACAGTCCTGTCCCAAGCCGTAACAGATGGGAGGGATGCGGCTAAGTTCATGATTCGTTGTGGACTGGATACAATCTATTCTCTGAGCAGATCAGTTGCATTGACGGTGGCATTGAGACACCATGCCTCGCTGAGAACGTCTGGCTTTTCGGGGAATGTCCACCAATCCTTGATGGACATGCCCTTTGATGGCATATGTCTCTTCGGAGCCAAGGCGTACTCGTCACTCAAGCGATTTAAGGATTCCCGAGCCACGGCCCGGTCCCTTGGTCTCGCGCCTGCACCTAGACCCTAGCAGTCTGCCTTTCGTGGCTACGGAAGGGGCACCCATCCGTGTCCTTTTCCACCTGGCCACACACCCAAGCATGCTGTACAGCCCCTGCGCGGGCGTGGACGTGGGATCCCACGTTCCTAGGGATCAGGGAGCCAGCGGGTCACCCAGTCCACCCCTGCCCCCTCCTCAGCCTCCAAGCCTTCCCAGTCCGCAGGCACATCTGGAGCCAGTAGGTGGCAGGATACACCATCACCTGCCCCAATGGCAAGCCATTATCTCGGACAGGTGGGTACTCCAAATTGTCCGAAGGGGCTACACCCTCCCCTTCGAGACATCTTCTCCAACCATGCCACCTTCATACCGTCAGATATCGGAGCATCATATGGCGTTTCTCCACAAGGAAGTCTAAGCCCTTTCGGCCAAAGGAGCTATAGAGAAGGTTCCGTTGACAAAAGTAGGTTGTGGTTGCTATTCTTGCTACTTTCTGGTACTGAAAAAGGACAAAGGTCTTCGACCTATATTAGATCTTTGGTCCCTCAATCTCTTCCTAAAAAAGGAGAAGTTCAAAATGTTGACATTGGCTCAAGTCCTATCTGCCCTGGATCCTGGATAGTAGCGTTGGACCTACAAGAAGCATACTTCCACATTCCCGTCTTGCCGGCCCACTGGAGTTACCTACGATTCGTGGTAGGTCACGAGCACTTTCAGTTTACTGTGCTCCCCTTTGGCCTTACCAGTGCCCCTCGGGTGTTCACAAAGGTGATGGTAGTGGTAGCAGCTCATCTGCGCAGGTTAGGGGTCTGAGTTTTCCCCTACCTCGACGATTGGCTGTTGAAGGCGAAATCACCCCAAGCAGTCGTCTCCAACCTCCAGACTACGGCGAACCTTTTGCATTCGCTGGGATTCACTATCAGCGTGCCGAAGTCACACCTGACTCCTTCTCAGACACTTCCTTTCATCGGAGCTGTTCTAGAAACATGGCAGTTTCTGGCATATCCTCCCGAAAAGCGAGTCCAGGATATTCAGGCTATGATACCGATGTTTCAGCCTCTGTCCTGGATTTCGGTGAGAATGACTCGGCTGCTGGGCCTCATGGCATCCTGCTGGTTCAAAAGGCCAGATGGCATATGTGGGCTCTGCAGTGGGACCTGAAGTTCCAGTGGGCGCAGCATCAGGGGAATCTCTCCGACAAGGTCCAGATCTCGGAAGGGACTGCGGAAGACCTGCAGTGGTGGTTAACGAATTAGATTGGGGCAAGGGCAGTTTCCTCTCTTTTCCCCAACCAGATCTTACGGTCGTGACAGATGTGTCACTCCTGGGATGGGGTGGCCACATGGGAGAGGAAGAGATCAGAGGCATCTGGTCTCCGGCGGAAACTGGACTCCATATCAATCATCTGGAGCTCTGAGCGATTCGACTAGCATTGAAAGCATTGCAGGTGTTCACAGACAACACCACCGCCATGTGGTATTGCAACAAACAAGGCGGAGTGGGGTCGTAGACTCTTTGTCAAGAGGCCCTTCATCTCTGGACTTGACTGGAACATCAGGGCATTTCCCTGGTGGTTCAACACCTGGCAGGTTCCTTGAATGCCAGAGCAGACGAACTCAGCAGACGATGCATGGCCGACCACGAATGGCGTCTCCATCCTCCTATCCCATTCATCGTGGCATCTCTGCACACTTTTACCAAGCACTACTACCTGGACAACCAGGTCCAAAGGGACGGCTACATTGGCCGTTCGGTCCTGCAGGACTTTTTGGTGTGATCTTAGTTCGCAGACCCACCACCCGGGATGGTATTGCTCGGGTATCTATTCAAAGGTATAGAATCTGCAACTAGAAGTCTCTATCAGATGTACAAGTTACTTACCTTCAGTAACAATATATCTGGTAGAGACATATTCTAGTTGCAGATTCCTTACCGACCCACCTATCCTCCCCGCACTGCGAACTGATTTCTAGGGACAGGAACTTTCCCTTGAGGGCCCTAGTTTTGGCGCAGCACTCTCAATGTTCTTCATGGCTCTGCGCTACTGGCGTGGAAAGTCGTGAAAAGAAACTGATGTCAGTGCGCCGGGGTGGAGCCTATATACGACCGCAACATCATCATACCGAGCACGACGCCACCGGAGTCAACCGACGCCACCTGACGGTGCGCAGAGGTACTGCTTGAAGAAAAATCTCCAGATTCAGTCTGAAGCCTGGGGAAATTCAAAGGTAAGGAATCTGCAACTAGAATATATCTCACCAGATACTTAGTTACCGAAGGTAAGTAACTTGTACTTCCCAACCACTGCCTACCACATAACATGGAGAGAAGCCTCCGATCCTTACACAGTCACATAATTTAGAACATTAGTCTACGGAACTCCCAATAAACAGTGCCCCCCATTGATCATCACCACTGAGAATAGCACCCACCCACATCAGTAAGTAGACTAGATGAGCCTATATTATCACAAATAACTGGAATGTGGAGTAGCACTATACATGGTCAGCTTACATCCTTAGGATCGCCCGGAGCAGTTCCAACATCATCCAACAGAACTGGCGAACCTAGTGAGGCCAGGGCAATGGTGCCATCCTCCTGAATGACCACTCTAGAATGGCCCGCCTCCTCAGGGGCTCGATCTTGCCCAGGTATCTCCCCCTGCCTGGACCTCTAGGAAGGCCCTCTCGCCCCTGTAGACCCCTTAGAACCAGGGGTCCGAGACCACAGTTTGTCTCTGAGCAGCTTGTCCCAGACCTCCAGCCACCTCCACACATTCTCAGGGTTATAAAAAAATATGAGTTTCCTCCGGGCAACACTCACAACTTAACAGGATACAACTACATATAATGGATGCCCAGAGTTCAAAGCTTGCTGTAAGAAAGTTTTGTGTGTCCCTTGAACCTTTGTGGTGTAATCTAGATAAATAGAGATTCTCTGGTTTTTGAACCGCTCTTTGCTTGTCTTCCTGGCAGCACAGAGAATGCAGTGTCTAGCTCTATAATTCAAGATGGGGGCAATGATAGCCGGCGGTAGGGCCCCAGTATGCACCAGGGCACCATGCGCTCTCTGCACTGCAAACACGGCGGACAAATCAGAGGGCTTCACGATATTTCAGATCCATTGTTCAACAAAGCGTTCATTGGTTCACCCCCGCCTGCTCTGGGAACCCGAGGAGGTTAATATTGTTGTGGCGTGGCCTTCCCTCCGCATCTCCAGCCATGGCTCCAGATTTGGAGGTGATCAAGACCACCTGCTTCTTTATGGCAGCCATCTCAGCATGAAACTCTGCAGTGGGATCCTCTGCTACTTGGACCTTCATGGATACTTTGTGGAGGTTTGCTTGTTGAAGGTTGACCTCTAGGGCCACCCTACAAACCCAAATAGCAGAGTTTTGCCTTAGAAGGTTCTCTGGTGGAGAGGTCAACATCCTGGGCTGACCCTCCAGATGTTTGGTGTGTGCGCCGCTGTGTTCTAGCTGAGGGTGTGTTGTATTGTTCTATAGTGTTAATTTGAGAGGGAGCCGCATGCTTTCATCCCATAGCTTAGCAGCAGTCAATAGGGCACCACCTGGGGGGAAAATCAGCCCATGAACTATTAGGTCCTCAACATTGTGGCCCCGTTGAGCAGCGCAACTCAATGAGTGGATGAGCCCGTGGCAATAGTCAATTACCACAACTTGAGGGGGGATACCAAACTATCCCCCCCCTCCAAAAAGGGTGCTAAGGTGTGGGCTCCCTCCTGAAGTGAGGGAGACAGCAAAAGTGTACACTAGTCCCCAGAGGGGTCCCAACAGTATAAATGCAGGAGGGGACTCGCACTGCAGCAGGGGCGGCCCACAGCCCCCTACATTCCAAGGGGGCCCCAAGCAGAGCCCACAGCTGCTGCCCCTAGGAATGACTCAAGCCCCAACAGGCAGTCCAGAAGCATACTGGGTAGCGTTTGTCCAGGACTACTCAACCAATCTCAGGCCACCTCCCTCTCACCTGTGGTGAAGAACAGCCACCGGGACTAGAGGTATACCCTCCGGAGGCCTCCTCAGTCCCCATACACATTCTCAGGCAGTTCAGGCCGAAGGACCCCCACACATCCAGGCCCGCAAACTTGGCCGGTCTTCGGTGCTGGTCGTGTGCCCCCCACGTGCTGTCTTGGGGCAGGGAGGCCAAAGGATTAGAGTCAGGGCTGGTGTTATGGCCCCAGGAGGGCTGCCACAGAGACCAGCTGCCCCCTCCACAGCCCTGATATTGAGGCCCAAATCAGTGAAGCCTGTGACTGCAGTCCGCAGAGGAGCGGCACAAGACGTTGCAGCTCTGCTGCCGCTGCTTGACACCTTGAGCAGCTCGGTCCAGACCGTCTCCGACGTCCAGGGAGGAAAGTCGCTAGCCCGAAAGGATGGCCCCCATGACAGGGGAGCCTGCTTCAGACAGTCGGCCGCTAGGACCACACCAGCAAGGTCTGCTGCTCCACGGGCCTCCAGGCCCAACATGAGGGGGCAGCTCTGCCGCAGACCAGTCAGTGCCCCCCCTCAGTGTAGGGTCAGTACCCCGTCCAGTGCGGGGGTCCGCCGTAGGATTTAGGGCCAGGACGCTGAAGGATTGTGCTGGGGTGTCTAGAGCTTCTTAGGTGCATATCCTATTGGCCAACTTGCGTGGCCCAGCCCCCTCATTTTGTATTCTTAAATAATATTGAATGTATTTAATTTTTTTATTCTATGTTTATAATTTTTTTTATTTGTTTTCATTTTAGAATTTTTATTATTTAAATTGTTCAAAGTTGTATTTGTGATTGTTTTAATGTTTTTTAATATATATATATATATATTTTTAGTAGCAGAATGTTGGGTTAATAGGGGATAAGGGTGGGGAGATTATTAAAATATGTGCATTTTAATTTTAAGTTAATATTTTTAAGATATACAAATTAATTTTTTGAAATTGTGAAATGTAATTGTAAACCATTTTTATTTTATTTTTAAATCTAATGTGAAATAATGTATATTTAATGCTTTAAAAAATATATATATATATATATATATTTTAAAATGTATAAAGTATTATATTAGGATTATTTAGATGTTTAAAATAAAAGTATTACTTTTTATGAAATTGTTATAATTGTATATAAAACCTACAAGATTTTTTTTTTTTAAATAAAATTTTTGGGTGAAAATATATTTAGAAAATGTGATTATTTGAAACAAATGTAACTGTATATTTTTAAATGGTAGAAAATATTATTTAACATTTTCAAAATGTTATTACTAAATAAAATATGTTAGTATAAATTAATGTTATTATTTATTAAAGTGGGATTATGGGCAGGATTAATCGTGTATTTTGCATTCCTGAAATATAATAATGTAGGAAAAAAGTTTTAATTTGAACTGGATATAAAAACGTGCAGTTTCCAACTTTGTTTAAATTGGAGTAGGAATAGTAAATATCACCCTTTTAGTGTCCAACACCTTCTCCAAGTTGATTTGGGTTGCAGTTGGAATAGTAAATGTCACCCCTTTACTGTTCAACACCTTCCCCAAATTGGGTAGATTAGAGTTCGAATAATAAATGTCACCCCTTTAGTGTCCAACACCTTCTCCAAGTTGGTTTAGATTGGAGTGGGAATAGTAAATATCACCCTTTTAGTGTCCAACATCTTCCCAAAACTGGTTTAGATTGTAGTGGGAATAGTAAATGTCACTGTTTATTGTCCAACACATTCTCCAAATTGGTTTATTTTTGAGTGGGAAAAGTAAATGTCACCCTTTTAATGTCAAACACATTTCGCAAGTTGGTTTATTTTGGAGTGGGAATAGTAAATATCAGCCCTTTAGTGTCCAACACCTTCCCGAAGTTGTTTTAGGGCTGAGTAGGAAGAGTAAACGTCAGCGTTTGGTGTCCAACACATTCCCCATGTTGGTTTATTTTGGATTGGTAATAGTAAATGTCACCCCTTTAGTGTTCAATACCTTCCCCAAGTTGGTTAAGATTGGAATTGGAATAGTAAATGTTACCCCGTTAGTGTCCAAAACTTTCGCCAAGTTGGTTGAGATTGGAGTGGGAATGGTAAATGTCACCCTTTTAGGGTCTAAGATTTTCCCCAAATTTAGCATAATAAAAAGATGTCACATATAATTTTTAAATTCTATTTTTTGACAATTTTTCGTTTATTGTGCAGTTTTACATTCTGTCACATATTTGTAAGTAAAAATAGCTATTTTAAAGTGAAGTACATAAAATAATGTCTTCTTTTAATTCCTTTTTTTGGGGGTTCCTGAAGTGTTTTTTATTTTTTTTATTTTACAAAAAAACATTTTCCCTTTTTTTTTTTAATGGACCCTACAGACTTTGGATTGCTTTGAGGGATTTCGACTGGATTGTTTATATTACAGCATTTCTTGGGGGGCTTTTCACATTTGTTTTCTTCATTCTTTGGTGGAGTATTATTTCTTATTATGTGGAGATGGGGAAAGATCAGCAGCTACAAAACAGTAATCTTTATATAAATTTTTTGTTGTGGGTGGGAAATGTTATATTGTATTTCTTTTTTTTAGAATATTTTAAACAGATGGTAAACAGTGACATTGAGTTAGAAACACTTACATGAACAATCATTTTCAATGCAACGGGTCTCGCATTTGCTCGAGTTAGAGCTATTAGCGGTGTAAAGGAAAAAAAAACGCAGCGCGATCGCACTATGTAAAATGCAGCGCGATGGCGCTGCGTGGAAAATAAACAGAGAAAGTAGTCCGGACCCCAGGCTCAAAACATAGAGTCTCGTATGTTTCTAGTAGTTTACTGGTGCTGTGTAGGTGGGCTAAACACCGGAAAAGGCATGACGTATGCTTGCCTTTCACAAATGAAAGCCAGCGGATTTGAAAAGGCAAGCCCACGAACCAATGTAAGTGACTGACGTGACATGGGCGTGGTTTGAAGCCCAACGAGAGATTACTGAATGGACTAAAGCGTTTTGCGCTCGCCCATAAAAATGGCTACAAAGCAAACCTCAAAAGATGAACATTATATTATAAGACATGATTCTCCCTATATTTAGGTGTGCCGAGGGGTACCACAATAGTTCAGGTGCAAAAAGTTCACAGGTCCTTGCCTTGGCTCTTCCAGACCATAGTACTCACACCAGGTGCCCCAAATCTTACTAAATTTCTTCAGTCAACCTTGGGCCCATATGTGACCTTTTTGGCCATCATATAAAGATCCATACCCTTCCGCCAATCCTCTATCATTGATGACTCAGCGGCCCCCCCATCTGCGAGCAATATCTCTTTTGGTCACCAACAGACCCAGGTTACAAAAGAGTAGCTGCGTTCTTGGGATATCAATATCCATGGAAATGCCCAGCAGTACATATTTGGGGTCTGCTGGTAGGGATATGTCAAGGATACAACCTAGTTCATTTAATATTCTCTTCCACTACTGATGGCCAATCGGGCAGTCCCATATGGTACATAGGAATGTTCCTGGACATGTTTTACATCTCAAACATTCCCGTGACGCAGCTCTCCGTAATTTATGAAGCCTGACTCGATATAATATGCTCTATGTAGTATCTTATATTGGATAAGCCTCAGCCTTATTTTTATAGCGACTTTTGTAGGGTGCATAAAAGCCGCTTCCCATTCGGTATCACCTATGTCTCCCAGTTACTTTCCCCATGTCTCTCTTAACTTCTGGAGGTTGTTTGGGACATTATTGTTTATAGTTTTATATGTGCATGATATCGCTTTTTTGAGTATTTCTTCTTGGAGCAGCCTCCCCTCCAGCGGGGCATACTCTGGAATGTCTGCCTCAACAATTCTCTCCACTCACCAGGCATGTCTCAGTTGCAAATATTTATAATATTGTGTGGAAGATAAGTGGTAATCTTGTTGAAGAGAGGCAAAGGGAATCAGGGCCCCGTTCTCCAAAAGATCTCCCAGCTTAGCTATTCCTATGAGGTCTCTCGATTGAAATCCCCAGTTTTCCAATTTCTCTAAGGCTCCAACCAAGCCATAGGGAGGTCTCCTGCATAGTATTTCCCGCCCATCCCAGATGCTTACTAGTTTTGAGCTAGGACTCAATTACCACCTGCATCACTGGTAGCAACCTCTTCCATCCTCTGCTTCTTTATAAATAGTGCAGGTATGGGTGTACCTGAAATTGGAGGTGTTCTACTTGATAGGTGGGGTGATCAAAGGGTGTGTGCCCCCACTCATTAATGACAATCAAATGAGCCGCCCAGTAATATGCCCTAATGTCCGGGATAGCCAAGCCTCCATTGTATTGATTTCTCTGTAGGGTCTGCAGTGCTATCCTAGGGTGTCCTCTCCCCCATATTAACCCACATATTTCTCCATTAATGTTGGTGAAATAATCTTTGGGTATGTGATAATAACTATTCTGAAGAATGTAAAGATATTTAGGTAGCGCTATCATTTTAAACATTGCCACGCAGCCCATCATAGTCAGTGGTAAGTTTACCCATCTGTTCATATCTTTCTGACATTCTGCTAGCACACAATAGAGGTTTTGGTCTAGATCTCTTTATCTAGGGTGACATACATACCCAAATATCTGAACCTTTCCCGTGTTATACCCATGTGACAAGGCAAATCAGCGCCATCTCTTTTCCAATCGGGTATAGACGTCATTTATCCCAATTTATATTGTATCCTGAGTGGGCCCCATATCCGTCAAACACTTGCAATAGTACCGGAATAGTCTCCTCTGGGCAAGTGACATAAAGAAGGACATCTTCTGCATAGAGAGCCTCTCATCCTCACCAAGAGTCTCTCCAATGCTGAAGCATCAGGCAGGCTAGTGGATCCAGAGTCATGGTGAACAGGTAAGGGGAGAGGGGGCAACCTTGCCTGGTACCCTGTTCTATTGGGAAATTGGCCGACTGAACACCATTCACCCTAACTGTAGCTGAGGGCCCACTATATAGGAGCCTAATCCAATCCTTCATTTTAGGTCCAAAGCCATATTTCTTCAACACCTGTTCCAGAAAAGGCCCAGTGGACTTTTTCAGCATCTAATGCGAGGAGGATATGCGGGTCCCTTCGATTACATACTGTCTCCAGCCAGTTGTATAGGCAATGCAGATTGTCTTGTCAACCTCTGTGGCATGAAACCTGATTGCGGATTAGAGGGCTATGACTTTTTACACTCTTGCAGCCAGTATTGATGCCAATATTTTAGTTTCTATATTTAAGAGTGATATTGGACGGTTTGAGTTACATTTCGTAGGGGGTTTCCCTGGTTTGTGTATAACCACTGATGGCCCAGCAAAGGTCTGGGGAGAGGCTCCCCTCCCTCCTGGCTTTCCCATATAGCTTCAAGAAATGTGGAGCCAAGATGGAAGAGTTACTTTTAAAAAACTCTGCTGGTATACCATTAGGGTCGAGTACTTTTCCTATCCACAATCTGGCTATAGCCGATTAGACCTCCAACAAAGTAATAGCCTCCTCTAATTCCCTGCAATCCGCTGGCCGAAAGCCTGGCATAGTGATGTCGACTAGGTGAGATTCAATTTGTGAGGTATCAGCTAATGGACATGCTCCATATAGGGTCTTGTAATGTCTAGCGAATGCCTGCGCTATTGCTAAATACGTGGTGTGGGTTGTACCCTCCGCATCCACAATAGTGTGGACCCACCTGGTCTCCATCTCCTTTCTTCCCAACCAGGCTAGTATCTTGCCCACCTTGTCTCCTGCATCATATAATCTGTGCTAAGTAACTAGGATATGGGATCTCACTTCCTTATTAGCCAGAGCATGGTATTCTTCTCGAAGTAGTGTTATACAGCGCATCATCTGTGGATCAGCTGTAGGATCCAGGTTCTTTTCTAGGGACAGCAGTTTCTCCTCTATACTTTACATTTCTTGTTTTTCTTTTTTACGTTTATGTGTAATGATATTCTGTGCCCTGTCCCTAAGTACAGTTTTGTACGCTTCCCATAAGACTATGGCTGAGTTAACTGAGGTCGTATTTTCCTTAAATTACAGTTCAGTGTCAGTCCTCATTTCCTTTCTGATTTGTGAGTCTCTTGGTTCCCATGTATTGAGCCTCCATCCTGCCCCTGACCCCCAACCTCTAAGTCCCACAGTGATCAGAAGAGGTGAATGGTCCGAAACCCCTCTCGCCATGTAGGTGGCTGAGTCTATCATTGATATCTCTCCCGCCGGAGCGAAGGTATAATCTAATTGAGAGAACACTCTTTGACTACCGAAGTAGTAGGAATATCCTCGAGACTCGGTATTGTGTCTGTGCCAGAGGTCTGTTAGCCCCAATGTGTCCTTGAATCTTGCTAAGTGTGTTTCTCGCTTGTCGTGCAGGGCCAGTCCCGACCTATCCAGAGTGGTACACATAACATTGTTGAAATCTCCCCCCACTATGTGTAAGAGAGTGTCAGTGGCCAGCAGGATTTTGGTTACTTTTTCTAGGGTGGCTTTCTGTAGGAGTGGAGGGGCATACACACTGAACGTCACATCTCTCCTTCCCCACATACTCCGCTCAGCCACTCATTTCCCGTCTGGTTCCACCAATTTCTTTAGAACTTGCCATGAGGATTTTTCCTTATTAAGATAAGATCGCTACCCCTTGGGAACGGGAAGTGAAATTGGCTTGCACCAAGGAGATGTAGGCCTCTCTATTGAGCAGCCTACCATGGGAGCCCAGCAGGTGTGTCTCTTGTAGTAACACCACATCTGGCTTTATTCTCTTAATATAGTTGAGGACCAACTCTCTCTTAATTTTTTTGCCCAGGCCACTTACATTTTCACACAGGACGGTGATCCCCTCTGGCACTATTTCATCTCCTCCCGCCGTCGCCCATGGAATTGTCGTGTGTTGCACCTAAGTGGGTATCTGACTCAGTGTGCCAACATAACTGGGTTCAGTACTCGTGTCATCACATCATTGAAGTCAACCAGAAAAACAGCTATATATACTGAAAACTCAATTTTCCCTTCTACCCTCCCCACCTGTTCTTGCCCCCCACACACCTCCCCAACCCTTCTCATAAGGCAACTATGTGACAAGGTCAGTCGATGAGGTCTGTAGCCCTCACTTCTCAACACTGCAACTAAAACTTTAGAATGCTCAGTCCTTAAATGGGCATTCTACCTGTTTCCCACCTAGTATCCCTCCACTTATCTCTTAGCACCAAACAATACAGGTAATTTATTGTCCACTTACTCTACTAAGACAATTAAGGGGAACAGAAAATAATAGATCAAATAAACAAGGGGGGGTAGAGCGAATGTGGTATCAAAAAAATGGTGAAGAGAAGCAGGAAATCCAAAACAAGCAGGGATGTTGGCAGATAAGCGAACCCAGGGCCCTGTCCATTGTGCAGCCACAGTTTCCGACATCCCCCAAAGTGACATCCGTCACTTTGCAACACAGGCACATGCTGTTCCGTTTTGATGGACCTCTCTGCAAGGATCTGGGCACTGCATGGCTCATGGTTGTCTTGTGCCTGCTCACTTGGTTCCCCTTTGAGACTCCTGTGCCATGAACCGGTCCATCTTGGTCTACAGTCACTCTTTCAAGGGGTCTGTGATGCTAGGGTTGGGAAAATAAAGTCTCTCCGGGGGGCTCTCAGTCCATAGAGAGCCACAGGCAGTGACAGCTGCTGACTATATTGACATGCAGATCTGCTGTGGGCCCTGTTTAATACTTCCGGCCTGTTCCCAGTCGCAGAGTAGTCTCTGTTTTATTTGCACCACCTTCTCCCATGCAGTTTGGTGAACTAATGAACTACTTGGCTTCGCCCTTGTCCGAGCCCCGAGGTCCAGGTAGGTCTTAGTAATAGAATACAGTGCAGGTGTCGCTCCTCCACAGTGGGCATTAAACCAGTGATCAAGTTTGCGGGAGCCCCTCTCTTTCAAAGACCTCCTCGGTGCCCCCACCGCTCCCAGCCGCAAGGCCCAATAGCCAGGGAGGAACGTCTCACCAAGGGCCTCCCCTGGCTGTCCACTCAGCACAAGGCCAACTCTCCGTCACCCAGCAGAGACCAGGGGCCGGATGCACCTTCGTCACATGCCAGAGGCGACGCGGCCCTGCATGCCGGCAGACTACCAGGCAGCGGACGGAGTCTTCAGCCAGGAGGGGGCCGAGCCACACACCGCCAGTTATGGTCACTCGCCTTCGAGAAACAGAGGCAGCAATCTGGTCCCCTCTCCCAAGGGACCCCCAAGTATGCTGCTGGGGACGGTGGAGGCGTGATGACCCAGGGCGGCACTGATCTCTTCTCTGCAATCATGGCAGCAGGCCGGACCTTCTCCTTCAGCTCTCCCCGTCCAGCTTCATTGGGCTGATTGCGTTGGAATAGGCCAGCGGGGCCAGGAGCTGCGCCACTCTGTGGAGCCCCCCCTCTCCCGGCTGTCCCTGTAGCACCGAGGAACTGTCCGCCCCCTTAGGCATCAGGACATGCCTCTTCCTCTCTACCAGCTCTGGCCCTCTTGTTCCGCGGTCTGGGAGAGCAGCCCCAACCTAGGCCATCAAAGGGCCCAGGTTAATTATTCTCAGTGGCCGCAACTTATGTCCCTATGCCCCAATCACATCAGGGCGAGGGCCACTGGCCTCTGGGAATGCTAGGGCGGCAGGATCATGAAGGATGCCGAAGTTGGGCTGCGAGCTTGCGCTCAGTGCGTCATATCAGCCATGTTCTTTGCCACACCCCTGTGATATTGTATTGTTTATATTATGTTTATGTTATAATTATGAGGAATTGTTTGCATTATGTTGTGCATTTATGTTGTGTGATGGATTGAATTTGTTTTTAAGTTGGTTAGTCAGTATTATATTTTTTTAAATACTTAATATGTATATTTTATTTTTATCGGTGAGGCTTCATTTTTTGGTTGTATATTATTGTTTCACTGATGTAATAAAATATTCATATTATTAGGAAAATTTCGTATGTTGTTTTAGAGTATGTTGTAGTTTTTGGTAGGTTCATATGTATTTTAGAAGGTAGATTAGCTATCATCTCTAATCTAGTCCTTTGTTATTTATGAAGTTTGGCTTTACATTGTAGCACATCATACATTTTTTTGTTTGTTTGCTAAGTTTAGGGCCAATTTGGGTAACATATTTTTCTGTTCTTAGTAGCTCAGGGCCTGATTATGACTTAGTCCCTACCTGTGTCCAGCTACATAATGGTAACTCCGAACCTGGGCATGCTTGGAATCAAACATGTCTGAATCATACCCCAATACTGTTGCTTGTATTGATTGTATGATTCCATGCACTCTGAGGACTCCTTAGAGGACCCCCACCTTTGCTCCTACCAGTTTGCAGGGTTTTCCCGGGGAGTCTGCACTTCTGCCATCCTACAGACAGGTTTCTCCCCTCCTGCTGCTTGACCAGCTCAAGCCCTGGAAGGCAAAACAAAGGATTTTGTTTAGGAGAGGGGGGCAACACCCTTTCCCCTTTGTAAATAGGTGTTACATAGCTTTGGAGGGGTAGCCTCTCCAAGCCACTGGTATGCTTTGAAGGACACATTTGGTTCCCTCCGTGCATAAACCGGTTTGCACCAGTCCAGGGACTCTCGGTCCCTGCTCTGGTGGGAAACTGGGCCCCAGGGGTGGTGCCCAAAGCTCCTCCAGGTGGCCACTTCATTCTGCCATCTTGAATCCAAAGTGGGCAGATGCCTCTGGGAGCATCTGGGTGGCCAGGTCAGGTAGGTGACGAAACAGCCCCCTCCTGATAGGTTGTCACCCTGCTAGGTGACCGATCCCTCCTTTTGGGGCCATTTAGGGTCTCCATGTTAGGTGGGTCCTCAGATTTGACATGCAGGATTACAGCAGGGCTCCTCTGCATCATTTACTTCACCTTCTGGCCATTGGAACTGCAACTGGACCTCCCAAGAACCGACAATCTATATCCACAGCGACAACTCTGCTTACAACATTTTTTCCATGGCTCCTTCCAGCAACTGCAACATTTCCTCGGTTGTGCATCCTCTGAGGGCGACGAGTCTTCAGTCTGCACAAGAAGTAAGAAGTAATCTCCCTTGGAGTGAAGGAGTCACTCTCCTGGATGCGCAGGCACCAGCTGCAACAACAACCAGCTGCGTGGATCTCCTCTCCTCCACAGCTGCGTGGATCCTGCATCACCGGTGGTGGTCTGGAGTGCTTCTCTCTACCAGCTGTCCAACTTGGGAGACAGTAAGCCCTTGCCTCTCCACACAGGATAGTGCCCCAGTGCACTGCGTCTCTTGCAGCTACCAAGGCTTATTGACATCTTCCCCAAGGGATCTTCAGGCTCTGTGTAGCCCAACCCCCAGAACTCTTTTCTGTGATGCACAGCCCTCTGCGTGGTTCTCCAGCGATGTGGGACTCCTTTCTAGGTGTGCTGCGTGGGCCTCACCGTGACTCCTGTGCTTGCTGTCTGTGGGTCACCTGTGGGGGCTGCCTCCTATTCCTGTGATTCTCTGTACTGCTGAGGCTCACCCGGAACTCCCCTCTGTGGGTTTAGTCCCCTTGGACCTTGCTGGTCCCTGCCAACCCGTATTTCTTCTTCCATGGTATTTGCCTTTGCCAAATCTTGTTGGTGGTTTTTCCACAACACTGACTGACTGCAATCCTTCTTCTGTCATGGGACGTCGACTGCATCACTTTAGGAACTCTTCAGCTGCTCCAGTGCTGCACTGCTGACTGTCTTTGTCCACTGTCGACCTGGTCCTGCATCCACAGACAGGTAGGTAGTGCTCCTGTCACGAATGGACACTCCAACATGAACTGGACTTGGTTTGCTTCCTTTACAGGTCTTCCTCTACCAGGGTCCACCTTTGGTTTTTTTTGCAGTCTTGTCTGGGTCTTGCAAAATCCTCTTCTGAAGTCCTTTTGATGGGTTTGGGTACTTAGCTCTTCTCTCCTGGTCACGGGGGGCACTCTGCTACTTACCTTGCGGGGTTCCTGGTTCCTCCAGCTCCCCTCTACCGAATCCACTTCCTTGGGTGGGGGCCCGACCTTTGCATTACATTTACTTAGTATATGGTTCGGTCTCCCCCAGGGCCTTCAGTACTTAGTATTACTTTCCCTGTTTTCTATTGCCTTTTATGCTAATTCCTGACTTCTAATGTACATATAGTAGTGTGTTTAATTACCTCCAATCGGGGTATTGCCTATTCAGTGTTTTTGTGTGGTTCTTTCATGTGTGTAAGTGCTGTGTGACTACAGCGGTACTGCATAAGCTTTGCATGTTTCCTAGATAAGTCTTGGCTGCTCATCCACAGCTACTTATAGAGAGCCCTGGATTCCTAGACACTAACTACACCTCAATAATAAGGGAAACCTGGATATGGTAAAAGGTGATAATATCATAGGTACTCAACACACACCAGGCCACCTTCCTACACATTGCACCACAACGTTCCCGCCTGGCTGACCAACAGAAACAGTGGTACGGCAAGGTCACAATTGTAGCACCCCAGCACCCTCGCACCCAGCAACCTCGGAATGTGCACTGACTACAAAGCAGACAGTGTGCATTCTGACGGTGCTGGGCAGGTGAGGCCCTGAACTGCCCATGGCATGGGTAGTGCAGGTGCCCCCATGGCACCCAGCACTGGCTTACCGCCAGCCTTTTCATGGTGGGGTCACCTCCAAGGAAAGGCTGGCGGTAAGTGGAGTTGTGATCAGCACAGCAGCGCTGAGTTCAGCGCTCCTATGGCTGAGCACAACTCAACCGCCATCAGACTTTCAGGAACCATGTTCCTAGCGAAGAGGGTGGTCCGACTGCCAGGGTTGTAATGTGGTGGTCAAACTGCCAGACTCGTAATGACTCCCTTAGTATGTTTTGTAATGGCTCAGTTAATGTGTATAATGTAGTTTGAGGTCTGCCTAGTGTGGATTGGAAGGCTTTGTGCCATCCTTCCACTGCATTGTTTTGGCTTCCTGTGCCTCCATAGACTTCCACCACGGTATCTGGAATTTGTCTTGGCGTCTGTGTCCTAACAGATGTAGTCTGCCAACCCAAGTGTCCTCGAAATAGTGCATTAGGGAACTAAGTTGGTCGTAATTTTGTTGACAGAAGGGGCTTACTATTAGTTAGTTATAGTGGCTGAACTACTTCTGTGATAGGGATGTAGGGTAGGGCTGTCATTATTTCATTTCAAAGGCGGAATATTGTACACTAAGGGCTCAATTACGACTTTGGCGGTCCATCCGTCCGCCGTCAAGCCGGCAGCCTCACCCCCTGTCATATCACAATGTTTCCACCAAGCTGACTGGCAGAAACATCACATTACAATGTTTCTGCCAGTCAGCCCGGTGGAAACAGTGCAGGGGAATCAGACTTGGCTCCCTGTTCAATGCTGTCACACACCAGCACCCTCGGGAAGTGCACCATCTGCATAGCAGACAGTGCGGATTCGGAGGGTGATCGCAGGGTGGCCCCTGCACTGCCCGTAACATGGCCCCCAGAACTGGCTTTCTGACGGCCTTTCCATGGCAGTTGCACCACCATGGAAAGGCTGGCAAAAATGGAGTCCTGATCAGCACGTCTCTGACCACCGCCATCCCTGATCCTAGCAGGGGTGGCGATCTCCTGACAGTCGGATCACCAGGATCATAATTTGTTAGTCGGACTGCCAGGAGTGTGGCGGTCCGACCGACACTACATGTTTGGCGGTTCTCAGACCGTAAAACTCGTAATGGGGACCTTAGTGTAGATTTCTGAAGGTTTCGCCATATTGTATTATAATATTGTATTGTAATAGTATTTATATAGCACTTACTACCCCTGACCCGCTACTCCGGAACCCAAAAGGAATTAGTGGTGGATTAGTATAGGGAAAAATGAGTTCAGTTTTAGTATTATTTTTGAGCCGCGGATATGTGAGTTTGTTAGTTGGATTGGCTGGAGTAATGGAGGGGTGGAGGAGGGAAGAATCCAGAATGGCTAATTGGGAGTTTATAGTAATAGGATGAGGCTTGGGATGAGTAAAGGGGGGAGCAGGGATTCATAAGTATCTAGTATAACAACTTATCTAGGAGTTATGCAATGACCCATGAACATGTTAAGCATAGAATAATGCACACACACACATATATATATATATATATATATATATACACACACACACACATACATACACACACATATGCACACATATATGTACTTACATGTACATATTTAAACAATGGGTAAATATACATTAGTTAAACAGGTTTAAAGAGCATGTGTGTAGTTTATTGTTATGACATAGTAGCAATACATATTTTCTAAAGACCTATGTATAACTAGAATATACACATAATCAGATAAAAAACATTTATCAACACAAGCATATGCAGTCCATAGCTGTTTGAATATGGTGGTTATGAAGGAAAGAGCCAACTCTTGAGTAATCTTCTGAAGACAAGATAGTTATCCGTGGATCTTATAGTTGGGGGTAATGAATTACATAGTTTGGCTGCTTGAACGGAGAAGGATGTACCGCCTATTGTCTTTTTCTTGTATGGTGGTGTTCTAAGGCGGGGTGCCAATTTTGAGCTGAGGTTTCTCTGTTGAATGTATTTGGGTATTTTGGTCCTGTTCCATGCATAGCTTTGTGGGTGATACAAAGCAGCTTGAAGGTGCATCTTCTGGCAAAGGATAACCTGTCTAGTGCTCTCAAGGCAGGGGAGATGTGGGCTTGTGGCTTTACATGTAATAGCCGCCTGGCTGCGGAGTTCTGACTACGTTGTAGTTTTTTCATAATAGATAGAGATGATTCATGCCAGAGGCCATTGGCATAATCCAGTTTGGATAGTGCAAGAGAGATAGTAGCCTGCACCTTGTGTGGAAATCCTAAGTGGGGGAAGATGCGTCGCAGAGTCTTCAAGGTGATGAAGCTTGTTCGTGCTAATTTGACCACTTGGGCATTCATTGTTAACTTGGAGTCCATGGTGATTCCAAGGTATTTAACTTCCTTGGATAATTGAGGAGGTGGTCCGACATCATCAGGCCAGGCGCACAGTGGGTCATAGTTTTTCCAGTCACCACATATGAGTATTTCTGTTTTGGAGGCATCTAGTTTGAGATGGCTCCCAGTCATCCACTGATCAACGGCTCTGAGGCAACTGAAGATTAGTGAGTTTTCAATGTTTTTGGGGCATTCTAATTTAAGTAGTATTTGTGTGTCATCTGCATAGTTGTAGCATGTGAGATGAAAATCATTGATCAGTTCTGGTAATGATATCATGTATATGTTGAAAAGCAAAGGTGAGGTGGTTGATCCTTGGGGGACCCCTGCTTTTGTGAGGTGGGGTTTGGACGAGAAGGGGGGAAAATAGATGATATTAGTTATTTTTTTAAGGTAGGATGTAATCCAGTCGAGAGCAGTCCCTTCTACGCCGGCTTCGTGGTGTCTTTGAATTAAGTTGTCATGGTCAACCGTATCAAAGGCAGCCGAGAGGTCCAAGAGAAGTAGTGCAGCAACTCCATTGCGGTCAACTGTGTTTAACCTCGAGTAGTGCCTTGAGGCCCTAGGACACTGCTTGCTGCCTTCGCCCCATCACAATACATGAGGTTCACACCCCAGCTAGTGCCTTGAGGCCCTAGGACACTCCCTGCCCCCCTCGCCCCCCTTACTGCTGGAGAGAGTGACCTCTTCACATGTTCCTCATTCTTTTTAAAAAGCGGATGACATCCTCTTGGGTTAATCTTCGGTCCCTGATGCTCTGTTGTGTTTCTCCTTCAATTACAGGGGTTTAGCACCGAGATACCAGCATGGAGTGAGCCTCTCAGCGCTATATCAAGTGTGTGCAGACCCGCCCGCCTCTCTTCCAGAGGGTTGAAGCCCCCCAGACAGACACTTTAGGGGGTCAGAGGCTCCTTTGTCCATGTAACTGGCCCCAGTGGTCAGCAGACCCCCCTATCCTAACCCTACCCCACAGACACTTTAGAGAAGCCAAATTATGCGGCATAAAGAGGAACAATTAATGAAAGCATTGCTTAATTACTTTCTCATTTGTACACGTTAACAGTGTCTGGGTATTGGCTACACCTCATTAGTACCAGTTCAACACCTGAACAGAACAAGAACAGAACCAGCAAATGTGACCAACCCAGCTCTGCACAGGGCCTTGCACCTTGTTAGTAAGATTTGAACCTTCTTAGCGGAAAGGAAGAGGTTACTGCACTCTGCGCATCCCTTCCTGGCGCATAGCGCTCTAGATACACATGCTGTGTACACTCCTGCCATCTAGTGCTGTAGATTCACATGCTGTGCACACTCCTGCCATCTAGTGTTGTTCTAGTGTTGTAGATTCACATGCTGTGCACACTTCTGCCATGTAGCACTGTAGATTCACATGCTGTGCACACTCCTGCCATCTAGTGCCGGGCTCTGACGATCACACCTGTTTTGTTGGAAGAGGCCTTCCAGTCACAAGGTGCGGTGACGCCACCTACTGCAGGCAATGCGCAGCGGTATCGGCTCTCAAGTCAGAATGCCCCCCTCTCTCGCCTATCGTCGCACCCCTACCTATCTCTCCCTTGTCTCTCCTCCCCCTTCCTCCCAGAGAACAAAGATGTAGACGTACCATAGAGATACAGAAAAGATGATCTTGCGAAATAAAGAACGAAAGGTGAGCGTATTTACAGCTCACCAGAGGTGGCCGGGGAGGGTCAACGCATGTGAATCAACAGCACTACATGCCACGAACAGGTGCTCACTGGGTAAGTAACACAGTCCGTTTGTGGCATGTGTAGCTGTAGATGCACATGCTCTGCACAGACTGTAGAGTGGTCCTCCCCAGATAGCAGTGGCTTGACCCGAGGATGTCGCAGAAGATTGATTTAGTGTGGATAAGACGGCCTGGCCAAGGCGAGCTTGTCTTACCATAACATCCACTGAGAAATGTTTCATAAAAGGGCGAGGAGTTGACCCGATAGCTGCCTTACAGATGTCAGCTAGTGGTATATTCCCCAAAAGAATCATATATAGTGGCAAAAATACCACCTTATACAACAATTTCAACCTCCAACTCCAGCCTTGACAACATCTCTCAAGCAGGGAACACCAGTCACACAATAACCTCCTAGTCCCAGATTACCACACTGACCACCGCAGCCATCAGGTCAATTAATAATATTTTTAGTTTAGTAACACAATTTGTAGTTTAAATATAAGTATTACTTACTTGAATATGTAGTTGTAGAGATGTGCATTTTCATTTATAATTGTTGCAAGAATTTGGCAGAATTTACTTCTCTTGTAGAATATACTTTGATTAGAGTGATATTAAAAGCCTTGTATGGCTGTGTGGGGTATATTTGTAGTATTGTTTGAATCTCAGCTTGTATAAAGTCTATGATTATTTTTGGGGATAGTAGTTATTTGTTGTTTTATATAGTTTAGGAGTCCGTAGTAGGTACGGCTTTGTTTATTTCAGAGTAAAGCATATACGAAAGGGTTATTGGTGTGTTGATATTCACCCTGTATGGTATATATCTGAGTGAATAGTTTTGGACACATTTTGAAGGTCTTGTCCATCATCCAGGTTTGGCATTGGGTAAGATTCATTAAGTTGTTTGCTGTGGAAAAGATTAAGATTTGTTTTTCATTATTTTGATTGTCACGCAAAAGGAATGGTTCTCATTATGTGTAATTGTTAAATAGTCTGGTATTTCTATGTCTTGATATCTTCTAGGAGCAGGTAGGGTATCGCCGGATGTTTTTTTAGTGCGTGCAATTAGACATTTTGGAGTGAAGATAGGTGGTAGTTGGCCTGTTTTGTGTTCCGAGACATTGGGTAGTATGTCTTTGAAGATTTTGCTTTTCGGTTCCTGAGAACTAGTGGTTGCCTCTCTTATAGCTTGAAACATTTCCATAACTTCCATTTCTGTCACATTTGGGGAGTGGTTGTGCTATTTCACAACAATAACAAAATTTTATAGTGGCCCTTTCACAGCATGCATAAGAGTAATATTTGGTACATTTCCAATTTATAGTTTCTATCAATGCACTTTATTGCCAGTAGCTGTAGCCCATTTGACTTAATAATTGCTTTCCTTTCTGTGAAATGATACATTTGTCTCCTTCTGTCATTATATCTGTAAGTAGTTTAATAATAAAAATATATTATAGTTGAACTTTTGCATGTTAGTTATTAATCTATTAACAAATGGAGTTTTGTTGAGATGCTTTGCATGGTTTTATTGCTTTTCCTTTGACCTTGTTGTAACGTGGAACAGGTGTTTTTTATGTTGAAAGAGCAAAGTTAGAATTATTTAAAATGGTATTTTATTGCTAGCTTGTCCAAGATTAGGGAGTTAGGTTTATTTTTGGTCGCTTTATTTTTGGTTGCTGTTTGGGTGAGTTTCGAATTTATTATTTATGTGACTTTATTACATTTTTGTTGCTTTGTTATAGTTGATCTTTTCAGGCAGTTTGTTGGTGTGGAAGTTCTTTTTTTTATTTTAGGTAATCTGTGTAAAATGATAAAAGTTACAGATTGTGCTACTACTTAATTGCCAATTAATATTTGTTTAGTTTAGTAACACAATTTGTAGTTTAAATATAAGTATTACCTAGAATCCCGGCACTTCTCCTTTCCATTGATGCGGAGAAGGCATTTAACTGTGCACACTAGCAATACCTCCACACAGTTTTAGAGAGGACTGGACCCTAGATTCCGAGGGTGGATAGGGTGCAACTATCATAAACCTAACATGGTGGTTGCGGTGAACGGCGGCCTGTCTCAGCAGTTCCCCATCCAACGGGGTACCCGGCAGGGTTGCCCCCTCTCGCTCCTGCTATTCGCGTTGTACATAGAACCTCTTGCTGAGCGTATATGGCAGCATCCGGGCATCTCCGGAGTGCCAATGGGTGGTAGAGTGCATAAAATAGCCCTTTACGTAGACGATATGCTCCTCCACTTGAGTCAGCCCCGGGCCTCTCTCCCTGGTGTCATGGCGGAACTGTCTCCCTTCGGCAATGTATCAGGGTTTAAAGTCAATCTCACTAAATCCTCTATATTGAATCTCGCCACTCCAGAGGCTGAGAGGGTCGCACTGGAGGCTGCCTTCCCTGTTCCGTGGACTGCACAGGGGATCGCGTATCTGGGCCTGCGAATCCTCCCCACAATAGCAGCTACAATAGACACTAACTATAACCAGATCCTTGACACTGCCCGCTCCGACTTGGCCAAATGGAAGTCACATGGTCTCTCATGGCTGGGACGTCTTGCAGCTGTAAAAATGACACTCTTGCCTAAGATACTGTACCTCGTGCAAACTCTGCCTTTGCAGCCCCCACCTACTCTCCTCGACAAAATGCAAACACTCATTTGGGATTTCATATGGGGCGGAAGGAGGGCCAGAATGTCAAGGCTTCAGGGATACCTACCCCAATCTGAAGCTGGGCTGGGTGTTCCGCATCTATTGAGTTATTTATTACCAAGCTGCACAACTGCGCTACATGATAGAATGACAGCGACCCATGACAGAGAAATACTGGTGCTTTATAGACCAGGAGGTAGCAGGGATCCATATTTGGAAGGTGCCCTGGGTGCCGAGGAAATACAGGCCTCCTGGGGTATAACTCTCACCGATTCTGAGGGCCACTCTAAACGCATGGGACAGGGTACAGGTTGCCAAAGGACTTTCTACACCAGTGTCCCCGCAAATGCCGATCATTGGCAACCCGGACTTTCTTCCCACCCTTGACGAACCCGCGCTCCTGTCCTAGCAGGAAGCAAATTGTAAGCGAATTGGCGATCTCTTTGATAAGGATGGAGTAATGGATTTCTCCACCATCCAAGAGGGGTACGGTCTTCCGTCCTCTGCGTATTGGCAATATGTAGCCGTCCACCACTGGGTGACCTCGACCAAGATATGTCCACATGTCAGCCGACCTCTCACGACATTTGAGCAATGGCTATTGACTAAAGATACAGATAAGTGGCTCCTGTCTGACATTTACACTTTCCTGATCTCAACGCCCACACTTTCAGAGACACCAGCAAGGCGTAGATGGGAGAGGGAATGCGCGTGTGGTTTTACAGATTAGGATTGGCAGGATGTCCTTCACCGTGCATGGGTTACAGCACAGGTCACGAATACCAAAGAAATGTTTTTGAAAATAGCACACTACATGTACTACACACCCGCACGGGTGGCCCGGTGGAAAGCACTCGGCAATGACAAGTGTTGGCGCTGGTGTGGACAAAGAGGTACACTCACTCACATATTATGGCAATGCCCAGGGATAGCCTCCTTCTGGCAATCCGTCCTTGATGCAATAGATGGCATGCATAACACAGCTATCCCGTGCCTCCCAAGTTAAGTTTTGCTGGGCCTTCCCAATCCTCAAACATACCCACTCTGCACACCTAAGGGAAGAGCAATTACCCTGGCGTTGGGGGCTGCTAAATCGCTTCTGCTCTCCCACTGGGGCACCGCGACCGTTCCCACACATACCGACTGGCTACACTGGCTATGGGCCCTTATGGGCATGGAAAAGCTAACAGCTGCAGGGACCGGCTCATTGCCCCTCTTTGACAAAACCTGTGGACCATGCATACAGTACCTGTCGGCCGAGTTTTGAGAACTAACCTGCCCTTCCTACCTGCGCATTCTACGTCTAACAGACCCAGCCCAAGGTGCCCGCTATTAGACTGACTAATGAGATCTAGGTCTGTCCCACACACCCTGTACGACATGATTCGGTACATTGTACAGGGTCCCTTTAGTGATATTGGCTAAGCACCCTTCCTTTCTCTATCTTCCCACTCCCCCCTCCTTATGTTAACTGTTCCCCACCGGCCTGTGGTTGTAGGTGTGTGTCTTGTACTGTTTCTGCATTATAATTTTAATAAAAGAGATGTAAACCATAAATATAAGTATTACTTACTTGAATATGTAGTTGTAGAGATGTACATTTTCATTTATAATTGTTTGTTGCAAGAATCTGGCAGAATTTCCTTCTCTTGTATCATCTGTTGTTTTTGAAGTATTCATTTGCTTTAATTAGTGTGTCTTTTATATTCTTTGTTTAACTCTTCTGCTGCTTGGTCTCCCCCCAACCCCCAATGCTGAGCCCTTTTTGACTATTTAGGGTAGTTCAAGCTTAAGCCTCCATACCTTTTCGTGCACATAAGCTATCCATGCCAAATTAGTGTTCTTTTCTTCCAACATCCTGGGGATGCTAAAGGTGATTCCCCTGAAGGGGTCTGAGAAAATAGGCAAAATATAGCGAAATTTTGAGTTTTTTTAGAAAATAGGGAGAAAGTGCTCCAAATAAAAGTGTCTGTTTATTCCACTAAAAATGGCATCCACCAAAGGTTTGCTGTTTTAAAGTCACAATTTCCCCAGCTTTCAGAAACATGCAGAGCAGAATCAAAAAAACACATTTTGTACAACAGTTTTAACATTTTTCTAAGCGGTAGCCTATTTTCCCTATTTTTTGTGCTCTCAACCTTCTTCCATTTTGTGGTGGAAACCAGTGTGAAACCCATGGGTGATCCAGAAAAGCTATACATTTCTGAAAAGTAGACAATGTTCCAAACTCAGCAAGGGGTCATATATGTGTAGATCCCTCAAGGTTTTTCCAAGGAAAATAACTGTTTACATAAAGAACTATTGAAAATGAATTGGAAAAAACAAGTATTTGTGACAATATTTTCATCTGAAACTTTTTGTCACAATGGCCTACTGACAAAAGCAATATACCATTATGTCCGCTAGACACTTCTGCATGGATGAATATATAGGCTTTGTAGAACCCAAGATACCCAGAGCTAATACTGAGCTGCAGCGTACAATGGCTTTTCATTGAGTACAAAGTATAGACCAATTCTTTTAGCGAAATAGGCAGAGTGAAAAATTGGTATATAGGTAACATGTATTTCTGAAATGGGCACAAGATATTGGAGGTCATTTTGACCTCGGCGGTCTTTTTCCAAGACCGCCGAGGGACCGATGTGCGGAAGACCGCCAGTGGTGACAGTTTGCCGCTCGGCCTATTATGACCGTTGGCAGCTCTCCGTCCTTTTACGGACGGAGAGCTGCCAACAGCCATGCTGGCGGGAGGCGGGGAAGTGGAGGTTGCTCCACCTCCACCACCACGCCAACAGAACACCACCCAGCGAATCACGTCCTGTGATTCGCCGTGGCGGTGTTCTGTTGACGGTGTGGTGTCGGCAGAGCAGCCCCCATGGCTCCCGTCCCTTCCCGGAGGATCATCGGACCAGGTAAGTCGATCGTCCGTGAGGGGAGGGGGGTGGGGAGGGTGCTGTGTGTTGTGTGTGTGCATGGGGGTGTGCGTGTGTGTATGTAGAGGGGGTGTGTGAGTGCGTGTATGCTTGCGGGGGTGTTGTGTGTTTGTGAATGAGTGCGTTTATGTCTGTAGGTATGTCTGTATGGATGTGTGTGTGTATGTTTGAATGTGGGTGTGCGTGTCTGACTGTGTGTGTGGATGTTGGCATGTATGTCGGTGTGTGTGCGTGTACGTGTGTTGGTGGTGCCTGCGTGCATGTCGTGTGTGTATGAATGATGTTATGTTGGGGGTCGGGTGGGGAGGGGGGTCCTGCCACCTTTGGGGGGTGGCACGGGTGGTGGGGGGGTAAAGAGGGCGTCGGGGTAGCAGTGGGGGGTGGGGGAGACCCCTATCAGTGCCAGGGAAGGAATTCCCTGGCACTGATAGTGGTTCCAACCGCATGAAATCCATGGCGGTCTGCAGGGTCCAAATATCGCCGGCGGTATAGTGACGCCCGCCGGGCTGGAGACCCAGGTCTCCAGCCCAGCGGTCATCTCCGCCCTGGCGGGCGGAACGGAGAAGCGGCGGATGACCATGGCGGTAACCGCCATGGTCATAATACAAAAAAAAAGACCGCCAGCCTGTTGGCGGTCCTACTGCCGCTTCTCCGCCATTCCGCCAGGGTCATAATGACCCCCATAGAGTTTAGGAGTAGTGGTTATTTCTACATCTCTGAATTTGTGGGTACCCGTCATAGTCTATGATTTAGAGGGTATAAATGTCAATTTATTTTTATTCACTGGCTTACATTTAAAATAGGCACAAATGCAGCCAAATCCAATTGGTAATAACACATATTCTACACTTTCACAATTCTCTCGATACAAATGGTACCTCACTTGTGTGGGTAGGTCTAGTGCCCGCGACAGGAAACATCCGAAAATGCACCATGGACGCATCACATATTTCCCCCGAAAACTGAGCCTCTTTATTTTTTATTGTGGGTAGCTCTAGTTTTTGGAACCTAGCTCAGCCGGCCTCTAGGCAAACCTAGCCAACCTGTATATTTTTTAATACTAGACAGCTAGATGTATCCAGGGTAGACTGACTTGCATGGCTGACATCACTTTTTGTACCCAGAATCCCTTGCAAGCCTCAAATTTTGACAAGAAAACACATTTTCCTCACATTTCTGTGATGGAAAGTACGGGATACAGTGAGAAGCCACATACTTCCTTCCATGTGCCATTCCCCCAAGACGCCTGATAAAAATGGTACCCCACTTGTGTGGGTCACACCAGAGGGATTTCCAGTGCCATAGTGTTATTTCATTCATTGATTTAGTATAATTAGATTTTTTCTAATCAGTTAAGTCCTTTTTTGGTAAGCCCTAATTATCTTTTCTTTTTGTAGTATAATGTATAGTTGTTTTATTTATTTAAATATGAACTTATTTTTATATTTTTGTTTGAATTTAAATGTTTATAGTTCATAATAATGTTTTGGTTTATTTATTGTATGTTTTTAAGTGTACCTTTTTTGGGGTTGAGTGTTTAATTTTTCAGTGATGTGATATGTTTTAATTTAATTAAAGATGTTTATTATAAGTTTAGGGTTTATTGTAAGTTTAAGGTTTATTGTAAGTTTAAGGTTTTGAAGTAATTGTTTTTTTTTTAATTTGTTATTGTGTGTGTATTTTTTACTAATTTATGAAAAAAAAATTGTCAATATTGTGATAATCAATATTTGTGATATGTTATATGTTTATTTATGTGACAATATTTGTGGTTCCCATATTTTGGTTATCAGTACAAGTAAAAATCTGTGTTTTTTACAACAATATTTGAGTGTTCGATACTGGTGATTTTATAGGTATTTATACGGAATTGATTATTTTTGTTCTAGATAATTAATTTCCAATATTTGTGTGTTTCGATGTTTGTTGGATCGATATTACATCAGTGATCCCTGGTTCCTGAGTCAGAAGAGATCTGGAGATCAACCAGTAATGCAGAATCCCAAATATTAATGATGTAAACAATAGTGGAATAGGCATCAGAATATTAAGCTTTGCTTCTCCTCTATCTACAACCTTATTGAAGGTTATGAAGTCATTGGCAGGTGACACTCTAGAAGGACACTCTGCCAAAGTAGGTGATGAGCCCTGGATGAAGCATAGGTATTCAGGACCACCTCCTGAAATGCCTAAAATGTCATGAGTGTGAAAACCTGTAACTTTTGGCAGGCGAGTCTGGCTGCTTATGAGCACCTGTATGTGAACCTACAATAGTACTCACAGGAAACGGTTGAGCAACAGGCTAAGTTGGATTCTAAGGAACAGGTGGTGTAGCAGGTGTTTGAAGAAATGCAAGAGAAGAGGCTACAGAGGATGTTAAAAAGCATGAAAACATAGCCCTCAATGGAGAAGGAGAAATTGAAAGATGTACCAATTGCTTCACCTCAGGGTTGGGAGAATTAACCTTTGAATACTTGGACACAGACGTCTCGGGAAACCTTCTCCTTTTCATTTACTATACCCAGTCAACCAAAAGGTGCAGGAACCTGCTTGGCATTAATGTTTTCAATTTGGTATCATGTTTCAATGTTGAGCCTACCTTCCATGGCAAATGGCCAGAGATTCTCGACTGATGCTTTGATGACAAGTTGTACTCGGACATCATTTGTCTTGATACTGGTTCCTGCTCTTAGTGGGCGACATGTTACCTCCATGCCCATCTTTGATATCATGGACCTTGGCATTGGGTGGGAGCAGTGCTGCTTCTGAGGAACATGTCTACCAGACCGCATTTGGTGGGGGGGCACGGGCATACACCATCTACTGGGCCTCAACAAAGGGGGCTGTGGTCATTCACCTCTGATGTCCCTGGATTTATCCTATGTATAGCTGTGTAAAAATGGGAAAAGAACAACCCCTTTAGCTTATGAATCTCAGTGGTAGCAATGAGAAGCAGTCACAAGCTTCTAAGGCAGGGAGTGAGGGGATGCTGAATCTTAGAACTCAACAATTCTCCTACTGAGCAGTAACCGATTATCCAAACCAATGCTGTACTTTGATAACGAAAACTACTTTATGACACACAGAAAAAAAAGGCAATATTTCACAGAACAGGCTACAGATACAAATGCTTCACTGGCACTGAGAAACTATGCCTAGTGTCCAGGGTCTTCCCTTTTTCTCATCTCCTGCTTAGGCTCTGTAGGTTTCACCCTTTCTGTGTTGGAGTTCTTTCTTGGTAGGTATCAAGGTAGATAGGCCTTTTACTAGTCTGCGCCCTCAGTTTGCTCAGAAGTCAAGTGTTATTTCTCACCACAGTAGAGTCGCCCAGTCTTTCTTGAGCCGCTGGTGAGAACCCAAGGCAAGCGTCTGTCTCACTACCTTTTCCAAGAGGACACGTGCCAACTGGAGTTCGACCACAGCAGTTGAAGCCGCAGCCAAGAGTCGGAAGGCATGTAGGGCTCCAGTGTAGACTGAGGCCTCCAGCTGATGGTGAGCCATCTTCTAAGATGAAGATGTGGGACACAGTGTCAGACACTACAGTTGTTGTTGGTGGGTCGGTGCAACCCTGCCATGTAAACAGTTTGTTGATGCAGAAGCCCAACTCTCTGAAGCACAGTATGATGATGCTCCTTCATAATCAACTTGGACAGTTTGTTGGTGCAACGGCACATTTTGCTTGGATACACTTTGTTGATGCAGCAGCACAATCCACTTGGGCATGCTTCTTTGTTGCAGCAGCACAATCCACTTGGACACACTTCATTGATGCAACAGGCGCAGTTCACTAGGGCATACTCTGTTAATGCAGCAGCACAGGGCGAAGGTACCACTTGTTCTGAGAGACTACGCTCACATTCCTTGAAGCATGCAGATCACTCTCCTCAGTCTTCCTGTTTGGACAAACCAGCATACCACCAAGGTCAAGAAGATGCTTCTGACGCTCCCTGACCAGTCACACCTCCTGCAGGGTTTTCCCTCTCTCAAAAGGGAGGTTGGTTTCCAATGGCTTCAAATCAGGAAAACAGCTTCTTCCTTCAGGATCAGAGTTCAGGAGTTGTCCCCTCACCTGTGGGAAACTGGCTGGCAGGCAGACACAAGTTCTTCTTTTGTGTCCTTGCTAGGCTTTTCTCAAGACACAGTCTTTATGTAGAGTGATGCTCTTCACAGTAGCATAGTCTCTCACCTGGAGTACCTACAACAGAGGCAGAAAGAGGTGTTGGCTTTCTGCACCTTGCTATCAGCAGCCACAATGGACAGTAATGATCACTAAAAAATAAAAAATGCTGGCCTCACATAAAAGACCCTTATCACTGTTAACAACAGAGACTGCAGTCCCATCCTTCATATCCATCATGTACCAAATGCCAGTGCCCAGAAAGTCTAACAGCAGCTCTTCTCACCAAAAGGACCTAATAACATTTCTAAAGGAGCCACGTCTCCTCTTTACCCTCTTCTGTGTCTAGATCTCTTCCCTTCAGCTTAAGGAATGTCAGCAATACACTACCACTGTCTGAGAAAACAAGTTCCCCTCCATCATGTGCACATGAATAGGCAAGGGGCTTCCAAAATGCCATTCTTCAGTACTCTGGTTCACTCTTACATGCAGTGCATTTACCACACAGGCCACACACACACACACACACACACACACACACACACACACACACACACACACACACACACACACACACACACACACACACACACACACACACACACACACACACACACACACACACACACACACACACACACACACACACACACAGATGTTAGCTCTAGGATTCGGGGTAGTGCTTTGAAGCAGAACTTTACACAAGTGGGCCAGTAGGCCTTCACTCTAATGACATAAGCTACAACTACTGATTCACAAAACAACACGATAAGCTGCCACTACCACTCTTCACGCTAAACCCACAACATGGATACTGTTGAACAAATGACAGCATTCTTTGTGTACCTCTCTAGGTCACAGGAAAAGTCCACATCTCACTCCTGTCAAGAGACAGGCCTAAGCCTTCATGCATGCACTGATTTAGTGTGCTGCAGTGTCCAAAATCAAACAACATGAGGAACATTGCTGTACGCCATGCAGGAGACTGTCACAACAATGTCTCTTTTTAGATTTTTAGATCTACTCTTGGGGAATCTCTGGAGACAGTAAACTGAGTTGCAGTAAGAGGAGCTCCTTCTCAGTTTTCAAATCACCCTCAAGTAGACTGCTGGCACACATGTTGCAGACCAGGAAGCAGGATCTGCTACCTGTCCTTCAGGGTCATCTTGAATATCTACTGGTAGTGATGGCAGTCTTTGAGTTGACGATTTCAGACAAACAGAGAATGCAGTGATCATGAGGCTCTGATTATGCCTTTCCTACCACAGGAAAGCATTTATAAAAAGCAATGACATTTTGTGAAAAAGACAATTCCTGCCAAGAATTTAAGGAAAAATACGTCCTTGTAACCTTTGTTTTTTGTGTGAATTTCAATGTTTTTTTAACTTATAGTAACCCATGCTTGCGCCGTGCATGGCCTTCGGCTGTACGAACCGTGGGTTGCCCCCAGGCCTGGCCTGCAGCCAGATCCTGCGGCCAACCCCCTAACCACCCAACCCCTCGCTGTGCACAACCCTTAGGCTGTTTGCGGCGGGAGTTGGCCACGGCCTGTCTTTCTGTGTGTGAGAATAAGTATTAGAGGGTGTATCTGGGGGGTGAGAGTGGCTGTGAGATTGTCTGGGTGTGACAGTGAGTGCATCAGTGTCTTGGTAGGTCTGTCACTGTCTCTGTGGGTCTGTGAGTGGGTATGTGAGGATTTCAGTGGGCCTGTGAGTAGGTGTGTGAGAGTCTGAGGGGGTCTGTGAGTGGGTGCTTGAGTGTCTGAGTGGGTGCATGACGGACTGAGAGGGGCTGTGAGTGGGTGCACGACAGTCTGAGAGGGTCTGTGAGTGGATACGTGAGTGTCTGAGTGGGTCTGTGAGTGGGTGCGTAAGGGTCTGAGTGGGTATGAGTGGGAGAAAGAGACTGAAAAAGAGAAATTGAGAGAGAGAGAGAGAAAGAGACAGAGAGTTTTAGGCTTTGATGAGTGATATACTTAGAATGATATATTTCTGGACAAACTGAAAAGGAAAATTAATTTGTCTGTTAAAAAGAGTGAGATCACCTTTGAGATGAACCTTCAACTTAAGAAGTTTGAAAAACATTAAAAGACGGAAAATGACCACAGACTTAATCTTTACGCCATGGGTGACTCCTTGCACTCTCTCTCTCTTTCTCTCCTCTCTCTCCTCTCTCTCTCTCTCTCTCTCTCTCTCTCTCTCTCTCTCTCTAGAGAGAGAGCGAGAGAGAACCATGGGGGAAGCCTCAAGGCCCCAGCGGTCCTAGCCGGCACGCCTCATCCTGCGGGAGCCAGCATTGCTCCCACAAGCAGGGAGCTGCTTTAAAAAGCAGCTTCCTGCTTGTGGGAGCAATGTTTTCATCTGTTTCCCTGCACGCATATTTGTGTGCAGAGAAACAGATGAAAACTCTGCTTTCTGCTACAGCTCCTGCTGTCAGAAAGCGGGCTTTGTTTGCTTTTGCTTGGTGGGTTCTGTCAGCTCCCACCAAGCAAAAACAAACAGCTATTTCTTTGGGGTGGGAACCCTGGGACACAGCAGGAGCCGGCCTCGGGAGGTGGCGGTCCCCATGGCTATTATTGGCTCCATGAGGGCCCCCCCTCCAAACAGCATTGGAGACCACCACCTCCCCTGCCTTGGGGAGGTGGCGGTCCCCGGGGCTGCTGTGGCTCCTGCATCCTTTTTGGTAAAAGCCCCAGGGAGGTGGCAGTCCCCGGGACTGCAGGGGGCGCAGGCAGCCTCCCTATGCAAAATTCAATTGCCCCCGGGACCTGGCCAACCTGGGGGCTGTTTACAAAACAAGCACAGGAGTTCTCACTTGTTTTGTTTGTCATTTTTGGCTGGTTTGCGTTGACAATTAAAAAACAAAAATGCTTTTTAAGCCCTGGGGGTGTCCCTCTGAGACCCCAGCACCAGAGGGGCCAATGTGACTCTACCCTGGCCCCTTTTCTTATTTTTTTACTTTTTTCTTGGGACTCGGATGAAGCCAAGTTCCAACATGGCTGCCAACACTTCCTTGTTGAAGTGTTGTCAGCCAATCAGATCTCAGCATGCGATCAGGAGGGTTCGCTGAGCTTTTGTCTACCTATTTATACAAATTTGGATTTTCTTTAATTTCTCAAAAACTACTGAACGGATTTACACCAAATAACAAAATGGATGCTTTCTGGACCAAGAGCTACATATTTGGTGTTATTCCGTCTAGTGGTTTGGGCTGTTGACCTGTTCAAAATCCCTATGGGAATTAACATTGGAAATTTACTTTGACCCTCTCTTTTTCTCTGCCCCTCCTTGATGGATCACCCTGAAACTTTCCAGACAGCAGCTGACGTGACTGTCAAATTTTTTTAGAACATTTTGTGAGGTACTGGCAAGTCAAAAAACACTTTTTTTATTGAAACTAGGTTCTAATTATACCTAGTGGCAAGCGCCACTAGGTAATATATCTATCAATATCTCTCTCTCTCACCACCAACACGTTTCAACTCGCCTGGAGTTTTGATCACGGTAGTGAGTCTCTTTACCATTTTTACTTATATAGAAACAATCCAGGAAGCCAGTAAGGAATAGTTTCTTACCTGTAATTCCAGTTCTATCGTAGGGGTATTTCCATGATAGTCATAAGCTGTGAATATTCCCCGCCCGTCTGCGGGGACCCCGGAGCACTTTCTCCAATATAACTAGGCCTGCCAAGTCACTTAAGAATGTTCATAAACAGCCTAGGGGAAAGACTACAGTGTCCAAAATTCTTTATCCAGTCTATCTTTAAAAGGAACAAATTTAAGATATCTGCATTTAAATGCCTGAATGAATGGCAGATTTTGCAGAAAAATTCCTTCACAAACCTTTTATATATTGTAAAACACTGATGAAGAAGTGCAGGGCAATGTAGCCCATGGGCTGCCATAGTAATGAAGAAAAAGGTGACTGTGCCTTTAAGAGCAGCCAGTCCTCCAGTATCCCATCATGCCTAGAGAGAGGCAGTTACCTCAGTTCTTTTTGTAGGAAGTCCTAGCTGGGAATTATGAGTAATTTGAGATTGTAATCTGTCTACTCCACCGGGGAGGCGGGAGGGTCGCTTATGACTATCATGGAAATACCCCTACGAGAGAACTGGAGTTACAGGTAAGAAACTATTCCCTCTCTCGTAGGGGATTTCCATGTATAGTCATAAGCTGTGAATAGAATAGCAAGCTCATCCCATAAACCGCGGAGGAGTAGACAGAACACTCATGAAATACATTTTCAAGCAAAGAGGTTCCTGAGAGAAGCCTGTCCTAGTTGAACATCTGCTCTGGCATCAGAGTCAAGACAATAATGCTTTGTAAAGGTGTAAACAGACCTCCAAGTCGCAGCTCTACAAATGTTTGCTAAGGGAACATTCCTCATTAAAGCAGTCGTTGCCGACTTGCCTCTGGTAGAATGCGCTTTTGGTTTGCCAGCTAGTGTCTTGTTAGCTAGTTGGTAGCAAAATAGAATCCAGGAGACAATCCATCTCGACATTGTCTGTTTGGAGGAGGCCAGACCGGTACGAACTGGACCATAATTAACGAACAGTTGTTAAGATCTTCGAAGAGAATTGGTCTTATCTAAGTAAAATCTAAACACTCTCTTTACATCTAGAGAATGGAGAGCTCTCTCTGCTGGAGTAGATGGGTTTTGAAAGAAAATTGGTAAGGAACGACTGGTTGATGTGAAAATCAGATATAACCTTGGGTAGTAATTTAGGATGAGTACACAGTACTACCTTGGAGGAGTGAAATACTGTGTAAGGTTTGTGGGTACAGAGGGCCTGAATCTCGCTAACCCTTAGTGTTGATGTGATTGCCACAAGGAAATCAGTTTTCCAAGTTAGATGTTGGAGAGATGCCTTGTGTATGGGTTCAAATTGAGTTTGCATGAGCCTCGAAAGGACCACATTAAGTTCCTATGGTGCGGAAGGAAGCCAAACTGGAGGAAAGACCTTCTTTAACTCTTCTAGGAAATCTTTGATGACTGGCATCCTAAAGAAAGAGGTTTGCGAGGGACTTTTTCTGTATGCAGTCAAAGATGCCAAATGGAACTTTATGGAAGAGAGTTGCAGACCAGATTGAGCCAAATGCAACAAGTATGGAAAAATGACATCTTCCTAGCAAGATGTAGGGTCTATCCCCTTAGAAGAACACCAAATGCAGAATCTCTTCCATTTGAAGGAATATGCTGTACGGGTAGATGGCCACTTTGCCTCCTTTAGGATTTCCATACAATCCTGTGGAAGATTTAGGTGTCCGTACTGGACTAACTCAGGAGCCAGGCTGCCAAATTCAAGGAGGAGAGATTGGGGTGTCTCATCTGCCCTCCGAACTTCGTTAGGAGGTCCAGTCTGCATGGTAGCCTGAGATGTGGATGGAGTGACCGGTGAAGAAGGTCTGGGAACCACCACTGTCTCAGCCACTCTGGTGCAATGAGGATCAATGTGGCTGAAGTCATTGAGAGTTTGAGGAGGACTGCTGGGATCAGTGGAATTGGTGGAAAGACGTACAGAAATTTGTTGGACCAGTCTATCCACAGAGCATTCCCCAGCGATTCTGGGTGGCAAAACCTGGCGGCGAAGGCGCAGCATTTTCTGTTTTCCTCTGTGGGGAAGAGGTCGCTAGAAGGTGTGCCCCACAAACTGAAGATATCTTGGACGACATCTTCGTTGAGCACCCACTCGTGGTTCTCTTCGAGAAGTCTGCTGAGGGCATCCGCTTGTACATTCTGAGCCCCTGGAAGGTGGGTTGCCACGATGTTCAACTTCCTGGCTAGGAGCCAGTGCCATATTGTCTGGGACTCTTGAGACAAGACTCTGGATATGGTGCCCCCCTGCTTGTTCAGATAGTACATTGTGGTACTACTGTCCATCTGTACAAGCAAGTTGTTGGTGGTAAATGACGGGAGAAAGGCCTTGAGAGCTAGGTGCACCGCACGGAGCTCGAGGAGATTGATGTGGTATGACAACTCCTTGGGAGACCAGAGACCTTGTGCTTGTAGGTGACCCATATGAGCACCCCATCTGAGGAGAGAGGCATCTGTCACAAGAGTCTGTGCTGGAGACTGTGGACGAAAAGGTATCCCCTTTAGGAGGTTGTCTGGAGAACACCACCAAGCAAGAGATCTGGTTGCATGGGTGGACAGACGAATCCGATCTTCCCAGTTCCCCGACAGTTGACTCCATTGGTCCTCCAGACACTCCTGAAGAGGTCGCATGTGGAGGCGAGCATTGGGTGTCAGAAAGATGCAGGAGGCCATGGAGCCGAGAAGGGAAGAGACTGTGCGCAGTGTTGGGTGACGCATAGTTTGGAGTGCCCGACACTTCTGTAGAATGGATAAGCGTTGTTCCTCCGAAGGACACACTTTTGCCTGTAGTGTGTCTATGGTAGCTCCTAAATAGTGTAATTTCTGGACAGGAACTGTCATCGACTTTTGAAAATTGACATGAAGGCCTAGCCGATAAAGGAGGTCGCAGGTCCACTGGAAATGGAGTTGGGCTTCTGCATGGGTGGATGCTTTGATTAGCCAATCGTCCAGGTATGGATAGATGTAGATCCGATGTCTTCGGAGATGTGCTGCCACCACAGCCATGCATTTGGAAAAGGTTCTGGGTGCTGACTTGAGACCGAATGGTAGGATGGTGTATTGGAAGTGATCTTGACCCACCACAAACCTCAGAAACTTCTGATGGTTTTTCGCGATGGGGATGTGAAAGTAAGCATCGTGAAGGTCTACCGAACAAAGCCAGTCCCCTTGTTGAATCTGAGGGTATAACTGGTGTAAGGATAGCATCCTGAACTTTTCCTTTCAGACCTATTTGTTGGCAATTTTGAGATCTAGGATGGGTCTGAACTATCTCTTGTCCTTCTTTGGAATGAGAAAAAACTTGGAGTAAATGCCCTTCCCCCGCTGGTTGAGGGGAACGGTTTCCACTGCTTTCTTTTCTAGGAGGATGGAAACCTCCGCCTTTAGAAGGTCGAGATGAGAAGTGGTGGATTTCGGCAGAATGTTTGGGGGCGGAGTGGAAAACCTGAGACAATATTCATTCTGTACAATGTTTAAGACCCAAGCGTCTGTTGTAATTCTTAGCCACTCTGCCAAGCAATTGGTGATGCTTCCCCCCACCGGAGTGGGTAACGGAGTTGGGGGAAGGGTATTTTCATGGTTTTGAAGCTGAAGGTTGTCGAGAACCCTGATTGGACTGCTGGGTTGAACGCCCTCTCTGGTTTTTTTTGCTGAGGTTGATAAGATCGTTGGTATTGTTGGTAAGATCTTGCAGGGATCCATTGAGAGGTTTGAACCCTCTGAGTGGCATAGCGACGCTGGAAAGGTCGGAAGGGCCTTCTTTGCTCTTTGGGGTTTTCAAGACCCACTGCCTTTAAAGTGTCCACCTCAGCCTTCATCCTTGTCATCTCATCATCAGCATGGGAGCTGAATAGAGTGGAGCCCGAAAATGGCAGATTCAGAATGCGCTGCTGGGCATGCGGTTTCAGGGAAGTAAGCCTGAGCAATGAATGTCTCTGTAGTGTCACTCCATGGCAGTATGTATGCGTGGAGAGCAATGAAGAATCCGCCGCTGCACTGATGATCTGATTCGAGACCATAGCACCCTCTTGGACTATCTCCATGAAATCCTCCCTATGATCTCTCGGAGGATGCTCTGCAAACTGGAGAAGGGAATCCCACAAGGACCTGTCATACCTGCCCAAAAGAGCTGTTGCACTTGCCGTCTTGATGGAGGTTGCAGACGAACTACAGACTTTGCGGCCTGTTGAATCTGCCTTCTTACTCTCTGTGTCCAGAGGAGAGGTGGAAGACAGAGATGTTGCATGGGATTTGTCAGCAGCCAGTATGACCACGGAATCAGGTGGAGGGCCAGAACGTAGAAACAAAGGGTCTTGTTCTGGAGGATGATACTTTTTTGTAGTCTGGTGGGAGCAGGTTTCGTCATAGCCGGCGTAAGGAAGACTTCCATGGCAGGTTCTAAAAGGCCAGGTACCAGAGGTAGCAAAGGTCTTGTAGAGGTAGCCATCGGAATGTTAAGTCTTGTCGCACCTCTGACCAGAACTTCATGAAATGTATTGATATCATCCACCGGTGAAGACCGAGGTGGAGGTGTATCCGATAAAGTAGGGGAGTAATCTCTGGTAGAGGACGAAGAATCTTTCTGATGGTCACGTGATCTTGATCTATGGCTAGATCTACGGTGAGAGTGTCGTGACCTTGAACAGCCTGATGACTGATGACCATGTCGAGGCCAATGGCGTGATGTAGAGCGCGGCCTAGAAGCTGGGACACTGATAGGCGCTTGAGGCACTGGAACTGGTGCCGGAAGAATCGGGTCAGACACCTGCAATGGTGTTGCTGGAGGAGAGGCCAGAGAAGGCGACGAAGGAATAGGCACTATAGAAGGAAAATGGTGCGATTCCAATGACGAATGAATCCTTCTCCTTTTCTGCCTCCTCAACATCGATGGACTCCCCGACGTCGATCTTCTCCGACGTCTTGATGTTGAGCGGGACCTTGACGTCGAAGCAACCCGTCTGTGTTTTCGTCTCAACGCCGATCTGCTTCTCGACATCGTGTGACGTGGAGTCTTTGACGTTGTGCGGTGTCTTGACGTCGAGCCGGCTTCAACAGCGAGCATGTAGGCGCCGTACCTCCTCTCGACGTCGACCTCCTTGACGTCAACTGGGACCTAAAGCGTTTTCTGGTAGAAGAACGCCTCTCAGACCTCCCACGACCACTGGAGGCTGAGGTAAGAGCCCTGGTGGAAGACTGACCTTCCCCTCGCTCCGAGGTCCCACTGGTTTCCTGGCATCGTCTCTCTGCTTTCCCTTGAAGGCGAATCTTCTCCCTGTTGCGCAGGGTGCGCTTTGAAAAAGTCTTACAGATGTTACAGGAGGCAGGTATGTGAGAAGATGGCAGACAGATGATGCAGACCTCATGGGGATCTGTTTTGGCCTTTATCCTCCTACATTTTGCACATTTGTCAAATAGAGAAGGCATTTTTGTGGTAAAAAAGCCTTAAGTCCAGTCAGAAAAAGACAAAAATCTAGAGAGGAAGTAAAAAGACGTCGAATGTGGCAGTTATTTTCTAATTTAAACTATATCAAAAGACGTCGAATGTGGCAGTTATTTTCTAATTTAAACTCTATTTTTTTAAGAAAAAACCTAAATAGGTCGAGCTCAATCCTCCAGGTTCCTGTCAGCAGGAGCCGGAAAAAAGAACTGAGGTAACTACCTCTATCTAGGCATGATGGGATACTGAAGGAAAGGCTGCTCTTAAAGGCACAGTCACCTTTTTCTTCATTACTATGGCAGCCTGTGGGCTACATTGCCCTGCACATCTTCATCAGTGTTTTACAATATATAAAAGGTTTGTGAAGGAATTTTTCAGCAAAATTTGCCATTCATTCAGCATTTAAATGCAGATATCTCAAATTTGTCCCTTTTAAAGATAGACTGGATAAAGAATTTTGGACACTGTAGCCATTCCCCTAGGCTGCATATAAACATTCTTAAGTGACTTGGCAGGCCTTTCTGAAGCAAAGGCGAACATTGACACTTAAGAAGTTATATTGGAAAAAGTGATCTCTCATGACTATCATGGAAATCCCCTATGAGAGACTGATGCATTATGGATAACGTAGTTTCAAATAAACATTATAATGATCTGGAAGGTTAAAAAAATAAAGATATGAATATATACAATGAATAGAGGTGCTAAAATATATCACATAAGCTGAATTACCATGATAATATTAGATTAGAAAGCCTTACTATATAATTCAGTGCAAAGACAGCAATTAAATACATCCTAATACTGTCTATACTTTAGAGATTCAGTAAGATAAAGCTGTTGATGACGTTTTCAATGGATGAATCAATGACAATCCTAATTTATGCCATTTTTAACCAATCTATACAATTATTTAACATGACATTCAATATATATATTTGTTTAAATCTTTTCATCATATGTATTTTTTAATACTTATCTTATACTTATGTATATTTATCATTATAGCAAATCATTGTCATGAAAATTATAATTTATACCAGTTTTATCAATTTGAATTATCAATGAAATAAATCAAAACTTAATTACCTATGGTTATCAAGCAAAAGCAAAATGATCATTAACGCATTCCAATTACTGTCATTTTCAATTATTTTTCACTATGAATCAATTAAATGAACAAAAAGCTCTTCTTCAGTATTCAAATCTCCTGGAATGTTAGATGCAAAACATCTGATAACGGAATATACTAATGACTGAAAGACCATTAGATTATTTGTTTTAGCTATGGTGAAACAAGATGAGTGGGGCGCACACAGAACTTTGAGATTCAGACAGCTGGAGAGTAAACTTAATATTCAATTGCGGACTAAGAGTGTCCAATTTAGCCTTCATCCTGGACATTTCCTCGTCAGCATGTGAACCAAAAAGGGTGTTGGCTGTAAGGTGCAACCAGGATGATCTTTTTGCACAAATGCCATGTGCTGCCAAGTCCAGGCCATTTTCACAAAAGATGCTTGTGTCCCACACACCTAGTTGCCCAGAGCGTCCATGTGCTTGCTTTCTTATTCCAGTGGGACCAAAGATGAACATGAGGAAGCCAAATGGGACGTTCATGCAGCTGCTACAATCACTTAGTCTGGAGGAGGATCAGCCTGGAGAAATTTTGGATCTTGATCAGGAGCCTTATATTTCTTTAGAATTCTAGATGGTGCTGAGTTCAAAGAGGCTGGAGTTAAAACAACAGCACTGCAAGTTCTAGAAGATCCGGCACTATAGGCAAGAGTGGTCTTCAAGCGGTCCTGTGATGTAGGGTTTCAAAAATCACACAAGATGATGTTATTGCCATTGGAATGTTTATATTGAATTTGGTAGCGTCTCTAATCAAGACATTGTTAAATGTCAATAGGTCATCAACTGGTAACACTCGTGCTGGTGGTGTGTCAGAGAGGGTGGGAGAGTAATCTCTTACTGATGACCTAGACACTGTAGACCAAGATGGTGTTCGTCTTCCGCGAGATCTGGACCTCCTGAATCTAGTTCTTCTATGAGATCTGGAACAGTGGCGAGACGGACTTCTAGATCTCCTGGATACTTGAGGCTTCTACATGGCATAGTTCTTGTAGCCATCAGAGGCACTGATACTGTGCTGGGAGAGAATCTGAGTGAAGGTGTTCTCTTAGACAATGGTGCAATAGGCCTTGAAAGAGAATACACCTGAGAATATTCAGTGTCTGATATTGCAGACACTGGTCTCTTAACTAAACTTTTAGCCATGCTTGTGAAACATTTACAGGTGATCTGGACCTAGAGGATGATTGAGGTCTTGATGAAACCAAGTCTGTTGATGTAATCTGGGCATCTAGAGACTTCTGCCGGCCTTGCTGAGCCTGGGCACCTGTTAACTTCGAAAGGTGTTTCTTCAATGTTGACTATGGCATTTCCTTATGTTTCGACATCGAATGTCTTCTTGACATCAATGGAAGCTTTACATTGGATGGCTGCTTCTCATATGTGGATTGCCTCAGCGGTGTGTGTCTTGACATCGAGGGTTGCCTGACATGCCAGCGTCCACTTCACAGGTGAAGTCCGCTTTGGCATAGAAATCCTTGCCGTCAACCAGTGATGTTTCTTTGACAGTGATGCTGCTCTCAACGTCCAGTGTTGGGTGTGTTTCAACATCTATGAATGAGCCATCCCCCTCTTTGAGCCATCCCCCTCTTTGATGGTGTTTTCGATGGTGAACAGAGTGGAGTTTTTCTCAATGTCAACCAGGATCTCGTTTGCTGGTGTTTCTTTAGAGATCTCACTCTGTAGGATGTTGTTGAGCGATAGGAGGGCTCTTTAGAGGAAGAATAACGTTCCTCAAAGCCTCTTGTCGATCCTCCTTCCTTTAGTCGATGAAGCCTGATCTCTTCTCTATCCTTCAAAGTACGCTTGAAAAGCTTCAGGAATCACAAGGATGAGAGACTGGAAGACATACAAAACAAACAGCATGAGGGTCAGTTTGTGCTTTTTTCTTGCCACATGAAGGGCACTTCTAAAAGAGTGAAGACATTTTTGGACAAAAATAAAATATATTTTCTGTCAAAAAGACAGGCTAACAGTACAGCAGTACTGGTAGCTCTGAATGAAAACTGTTTGAAAATGTTTTAATATTTTTTTTTTGCTCAGTGCTCCAGGATCCTAATTGAAGGAGCCGTAAAAATGAACTTACCTAACTGTTACCTGTTGGGCATGATGGGATACAAGGGGTATTGTGAGGTTCTTAAAGGCACAGTGCTAGCTTTATGCTTTCTGTTTCAATGGCAGCCTATTGTTGAACAATGTCACATATCCACTTTCCTTTTAAATAAAGGTTTCTGGAAGTTTTCCTATGGTCAGCTGCGGTTTTTAAAAAGAAAAGGAAATGTAATCTGGCCATTTTTTTTACCTTTTCTGTAGGCTGTATGTATATATATGTGTAGTACTATGTACAGGGTTTCTACATACATATGTATAATATTTAAGAATTGCTCCGGGGGGCCCCCCACACATGGACAAGGCTATTCAGTGCTTATGAGTACTGATGAAGATCCCCTGTAAGAGAACTAGATCTAGTCTCCCCTTGCTCAAACCTAATGCATTCTACTGATTATAAAAAAAATACTCACTGATCCTTCCTCAATATTGGGAAAATTATATATTCTAATTCAATTCATACCTTGTGCAAAGATGCATGTGACCCACTTCTCTGTTATGATCCTCCACAACTCGAGAAACAGTTGAACTGCAGTTGTCACAGTACTGGTTTATGGATTTATTGAGGACATCTTTAGGATTCTAGACATTGCTCAAGTTAGTGCTGCAAGAAACTGCTAATTCCGCTTACCTTCAGCATACTTTCAATTTACACACCTTTGGAGTCTTCGCCACCTTGTGGTAAGTATAAGAACACATTTAGTTGAAATTATTAAGAATATGCTTATTAAAGCAAGTAGAACTTATTTTCACATTACTGCTTATCATTACATTGTTCCTAGTGACACCAGTGCAAAGGTACTGCAATGTATTTTCGAGCACACATGAGGTTCTCAAACTTCATAAGCCTATTTTCGGTACGCCCCCTGAATGCTGAATCCAAAATAGTAATGTGGCAGAATATCAAAAAGTAAAATATCAACAGGTAAGTCTAGGTTTTCTATACCTAAATGCACATATATGTACATGAATGGTACATATACATTCAATGAACATAGATGTGGAGTTAGGAATAGTAAATCTATTCTTTGCAAATATGCATTAACCTTTCAATATTTTGCTCCTTGATAGTTTATCCTCGATATTAGTGTGAAACAATATTGCTGGTGTAATTATTAGGTAGTACAATCCTGTTTTTTTCACTTGTGTTGGCAAGTGGTGTGGAAAAATCTTCAGTGGTGTAGTAGGATAAAATCCTAGCTCGTTCCTTAAACTTACGGCCTGATTAAAAGCAGAGGTGCTATTTACCCACCTAGTAAATAACAATACCACACAGTTCCATAAATAGCATCTTTTGTGAGTTCCTGGGGGGTAACATGCAGATTTTGGTGCCTAACACACTAAAATCTGCATGCTACGATAATTATTGTATGGTTTCCCCCTTTTAAATTACAACAGGTTTGACCTGCCGAAAGTTAACAAAGTTATTGGATGCATTAAATGATATTCAACTCGTAATTCCGACCTGTGCGTAGACAGAGGTTTATGCACAGGTTGGGAAAAAACGACTGACTCATAATCAGACCCTTAGTGGGGTATTACCAAGATGCAATGTAAACTCGTGTGATTTGTACCACGAAATATATCAGTTAGGAGCGGAATGCAGGTAGACCTCAGGGCAAATTTTGAAGTACACTTTTTCGTGTAGGTAGTAATTTCCCAACCAGTGACTACCTGCATAGATCCTTATCATCAATTGGGCTTTAACATAAAATCTCTTGATTAGGTGTCCAACGTGAAAGCTTCCACTTGAACCAATTGGTTGTCCTGTACTGGCCTAGTCTAGTATGGTGATGGATTGACTTTTCTCAAGTTGTCCTTCTCTTAATGAATCCGCCCTGGCCATTTCGAATTCATTAATTAGATTTATCAATAGAGAGGATGGATTTCCAAGAATTGTCCATATATTGTCCATCCAGTTATTACAGAGATCATAACATAGAAGCATTCGAGCCAATGAGAAAGGATTCTAAGATGTACTTTGTTGACTTTTATTATATGCCAAATTGTTTAGTTCACTTTCAGCTCCTGCCACTTGATGTGAACTTATATGTACTTAGCATAGGCACTACCAATGACTATCACTTTAAAGGGATGTGACAATATCTGCTCAAGGTGATCCTGGCACTATGCCTCATAAGTAACTGTAGCCTGAGGTCATCTGACCATTATTCTTATATTGTAGCTTGAGGGGGCATGGCCAAGCAAGCCACATTAGCAGATGCCTAAAGAAAAAGCTCCGCACTGGCCCGATGAAATCCTGTTGTCGTCCACGACAGGGAGGTACATGAGGGTCCCCACCCTCGACTGCTGAGTATTACCACGCATTACTTTCGGAGGGGCGCGGGACCCCCAAAGATCGGCTGAGGCGGCGGGGTCTGCTGGATTGGTTCGGCCCGACTGAGGGAGACAAGGCTGCGGGTGCCAGAGCAGCGTACTTGCCCTCTCCAGCCCGTGGCCCGACAGCCAGGACTCTACCGCCATAAGACATGGGCGGTGTCTGTCCGGCAGGCCTGAGGAAAGAAGGTGGTTTGGAGTGCGCGAGAAACAGTGACGGAAAGGGCAATGTGCCTGCTGGTCGTGAACTACCGGCGGGGAACGGACTGTACAAACTTCTACAAGGAAGGAAACCCCAGCCCCGTGTGAAGCCACGAGAGGCACCGGGTCGGGCGCTCAGTTCCAGCTGGGCGGGGCCGGCAGTCTAGACCTGAACGGGCAGCGGCGGATCAGATCAGCACGGGCCTGTGGAGAAGGTGACGTGAGACTGAGAAATTACTGAGCTGTGCCTTCTGTGCCCCACAGGACAAAAACAAAAGAGACAGCAAGATGGCGTGCAGGAGACACTATTTCTCTCCGGACTGCTGATACTGTGGGCTCTGTGGGCCTTGGACTCCACTGGACTGAGGTGAGCGGAGGGGGGAGTTGCAAGTGGGAAACCCTTGGTCCCTCCTGAAGGGCCCCCCCTGGATATCACTCTCCCTTCGCCCTCCTGATGAGGAGTGAGAGGCACGGAAAAGAACCAGCCTTGTTTACAGGATCTGCTGCATGCTGGAGCTAGGGGGTATTGAGTTGGAGGGGGTGACGTGGACTCTTGGGGTTCCCCTCCCATTTGCATATGGTGGGCCCGGCGGCCTTACCTCACGGACAGCTGTGTAGGCCTTTCCCTGGTGAACCCAGACCCAAGCCCAACTTTCCATCACAGAAACGCCTTCTCTGAGACTGAGTTACCTGACGATATGCCTGGGTGACTGGTGTGTGGACCCTTGGAAAGGATGTATCTTACACCTTCAGGGCATTGATTGCAGGGGCACTTGTGCTCCAACTGTCTGGGAGCAGGGCCACACAGGGCTGGTTTAGTGAAGGGATGGACAAGCCAAGGGTGAAGTCTCAGAGCCCTCTTAATGAGTGCCGGGGAGTGACATGGGCCCATCGGATACAATCATGATAGCGGAGACATAGCTCCAACCTCTACTATACATGCTGGGCAAAATCCTTGCCACCATAACTGAAACAAAAACCACGCTTCAGAAAGAGATTAGGACTGTGGCAATGGAGCTGGGCTTGCTCCGAGCGGAACACTGTAAACTATCGGATAGGGTCAAGGAATCAGAGGTAGCCGTATCTGAGTTGTGACCAGAGCAGAAAGCAATAGCTGTTCAACTGAGTAGCCTGGTGGACCAAGTTAACAGGCTGGAGCAACGGGCGGAAGATGCGGCAGGCCGCAGCTGGCAGAACACTATCTGAGTGGTGGGCCTCCCAGAGAGGACTGAGGGGTCAGACCTAATGGTGTACCTGGACACAGTGGCCACAACCCAGCTCACCTCTTCTTTGCAATTGAAAGGCACATCGGGTTCCAACACAGCCTCTGGCCCCAGGGAGGCTGGCCAGGTCGGTGGTGGCTTGCTTACAAGAACAGAGATCTGCTTCTGCAGCAGGCCTGGGAGGCAGGTGCATTTGGAGTAAACAACAGCCAAATGAGAATGTTCCCGGATTAGACAATGCTAGTCCCAGCCAGACGGGCCTCTTTTCTGACCGTCAAGAAGGCACTGGGGGAGGAGGGCCTGCACTATTCTCTTGTGTTTCCTAAAGTTGAAAATCCTGGATGATGGCAAGTCACACTTCTGCCAGGACCCAGAGGAAGCCTGGTCCTGGATAGAGGCGTACAGGGCTGGAACACCGAGGCCCAAGCGGACTTTTCCTACTGGAAGGGAACACTAAAGGAAAAAGCAGCAACCCGAAGGGCCACATAAGAAGAGACAATGTCCAGGCCCTGCAAATCCCAGGCAGATCGAGACAAGGTGGCAGCAGAGCTGACGGAGGCGAAGGACACATATGATGAAAAGGAATTGGCACGAGGGCGAGGCTCAGAAGAATCGAAGTTCGATAGCTCGGACCAGACGGAGTTTACTACCCCTGTAGTCACCCCACCAACATCTAACGAGATAGTTTAGAAGGGGCAGTATAGGCTTGGAGACACTAAGTGGGCCTTTCGCTCCTCAGAATGCTCAGGCAAGATTTGGATGCCAGTGTGGCAAGAGAGGAGCAATGTCTGAAGCTTGGGCCTACCACACCTTCGATCCCATAGACTAGTCATGGAGGTCAAAGGCAATGACTGTTTCTTAGACTTGATTAGTTTGGCTGGCCAGCTGTTGCTGGGCTGCCCTAGGGCCGGGGAGATGAGGCTGAAGTCTTAATTTTTTTTGTGTTTGTTGGTTTTGATTATTCACATATGCTGGTCAGCTTATGTCACTTTCTTAGACATTATAATGATCATAGCATATAGGCATTCCAGCCAATAGGAAGGGATTCTAGGACATACTTTGATGACTTTTTATATATGCCACAAAGAGGAAGGTAGACCGGGGCGATTGCTGGTGTGGCATGTCCGACCGGAGGGTAGAGGCTCTCCCGTTACATGTGTGAAGTTGCAAGGTGGGAAAATTCTCTTCACTCCCCATGACATTTATACAGCATCTGAGATTACTACATGACACTATACAGGCTGTAGGGGCTGAGCCCGTTGGGTGACCCGGGGGTACTCCTGGACCGGGTGGTGCTGTGGATGTTTTCTGAAGAGAAGGCAGCACAGTTGGTAGAACCGATATCGGCCACAGAAATTAGCGCAGCGATTAAGGGCATGGCCTCGGGTCAGTCACCTAGACCTGATGGGCCCCCCTATTTATGCAGCTTATACGACTTACTGGCTGCACAACTAGAGACCCTCTATAAGGAGGCGCGCAGATTGGGGAGGCTCCCGAACTTGACAATGGAAACCTTTGTGGTGCCTTAACTCAAGACCTCTGCATGAGAGGCCTGCACAACCGTTTAAAGACCACTCTCAATGCTTAATTAATACCAACTTTAAGGTGCTGAGCAAGGCCCTCTCCTACTGCTTGAAGCAACACATGCCTCAACTGATACACCCCGACCAGAAGAGGTTTATCCCAGCAAGGAACACCTCCCTCAGTCTTAGACAATTATATAACATTTTCCACAATGGGGACTAGTTGCCAATTCCACGTGCTGCAATAGTGTTGGTGGACCTGGTGAAGGCCTTCAACACCATGCAGTGGGACTTCCTGGAGACTGTCATGCGGCGTATGGGACTGGATTGCCTGGGTGAGACATATCTGAGGCCCAGGTGAAAACTGCCTGTACCATTTCTGACTGACCAGGCAGGGATGCCTGCTGTTTCCCCTGCTTTTTTGCGCTGGCCATTGAGCCGTTGTCAAAGCATGTTGGGGTGAGCCTCCAAGGAAGAGCCCTTATGGTTAAAGGGGCAGAACATATTATATTCCTCTATGCCGATGACTTGTTGATTTATTTGTAGGATGCGGAACAGCACACCAGCATGGCCCTACATCTCCTCGAGTAATATTGGTCTTTTTCCAGCCTCTGGGTTTACCAGGCCAAGACATGCATGTTCCCATTAACTAAGGGGACTCCATGGCCAATATGTATCTCACCTGATGACCTCTGGTCACCATTCACATTTAAATATCTTAGTATTCATATCTATCATGAGACATCCAACTTATTAGAGGATAAAACGTTGCACTCTGAAATATATTGTTTTTGTTTTAGATCTCTGAAACTCCTGATCATGGAAAGAATTTCACTCTCCAAAGAAATTATGGTCCTTAGACTGCAATATTACCTTGCAAATGAAGTTCTGGTCCCGGTGCCATGGTTTCCGCAACTGGACTCTCTCCTGAGACAGCTGATCTGGGTGGGAGTCGACAGCGTGTTTCGCTCACGACCCTGCGTTGCCACCCCCTTGGAGGACTTGAAGTCCCGGTCTTTGAGCTCTATCCCCTGGTGGCGCAACTGCGTTGGGTCACACGGTGGCTGGACGGGACAAGGCTTTCGGAGATGGGCCAGATTGCGACAGACCTCAATCAAGGGGCACTGCTTGCAAGGCTGCTGCGACTCAAGATGCGGACCCCAAGACCAGGACTTTTGTTGGCTGTGGCATTGAGTTGCTAGCGCCGCAACTGCCAAAAGACTGGGGTTGACATACCCTATGCCCCTGAACTGCTGCTAGTGGGATTGCCACATAGCAACCTGATCACATACTTTAAAGCTAGCCTGTTAGACTCTTGGACTGAGGAAGGGATAGGAACAATGAGCGGCTGCTACCACCTGGATACGCTTATTATTCTGCAGAGAAATGGAGCTGACAAATCTTCCAACAGATCAATTCCTTATGTACAAGGCACTCATGCACTCAATCAGGGATCTATGGGGACACAGAACCGCTAACCCACCCAGTACTGCAATTACTACTGACAATGGAGACAGGGAGCGACTTGATCACCTGGTTTTATGAGCCACTTAATAGGGTTGCCAGGAAGCCATTGTGAGCCCTTAGGGAACACTGGGGGGCAGACCTAAGCAGGGATCTCTCAGACGCTGAGAGGTGAGGCTGCTGGCATATCCCCAATAAATGTCATGCAACACCAGACTAAAATACATACAGTATAATTATAATTAAATGACATACTCAACACCACACAGACTGAGGGCAATTTACGGCGGTGAACTACGGTTATGCCCACACTGTACAACGCCAGATGCTGACTTCCTACACATGACCTGGGGTTGCACACACATCCGGAGTTACTGGGACAAAGTACTGATGAAAATGAATACGCCTTGAACCGCTCACAGGAGAACTCGATAGAGACATGCTTAGTGGGTAACTTCCCAAGACCCAAACCCAAGAGAGTAGGCAGCAAGTTTGTTGATCTCACCCTAATACTAGCTAAAAGAAGGATAGTGATGGCATAGAAAAACTCCTCAGGCCAAGAGTTGAGACCTGGGTGAGAGATGTAATGTTATGATCCAGTGCAGAAGCGAGAGCTCTAAAAAGGAAGGAGGCCTAGGAAGTGAGCAGATGTCCTATAGCTGACTTATGGAAGGAGATTGCAGATGAATTGTAATACCCAACAGAGACAGACGCTGAACAGGAAATGGATGGATCGGTAGACACTATACTAATTAAAAATGGGAATGTGGGCGCAACAGTATAACTGGTGATGTCCTAGGGAAGGGATGACTGGTTGAGACTGGGAGATAGTCCCTGGAGCCTATAACACTGCCCCATTCCCTCCACCCTTTCCCCCTGCCAATTGACAAGAAGTCTGTACAGTGTAACATGTCCATCGTGATGACCTGGACAAATCCCACCCCGCCCCGGGAGGAGTTCGTTGTTATAGTTTATAGGATTAGTATAGAAAATAGATAGGACACATATAACCATAACAGAAGAGTTAGGCTAAACAGTATACTTCGCACAGCATTGGAGAGTAGCCATCTAGGGAACAAATATAGCGCATAGATGCACATGGGAATCACATTCTTCAGAGCACTCACTGTGGTAAATCGCAGGCCCTTCTGCACCTCCTCCAGAACGATAGCGACACACTCCCAATGGAGCACGGTAAGAGATTATGAAATTTGCTTGGTGTACTTAAAAAAAAAAAATTGTAACCTAAATTAAAATAAAGAAAAGTTAAACAAATATTGTCTATGATGATAGATGACACAGATGTTATATTATGTTATAGTTTATTTGTACAGCGCTCATGCACAGATGCTTCTAGGCAGTTTTGGAAGACATAACCTTAAATATAACAATGAAAGACCTTTCGTCCTGATGGATTCACAGTTGTGTTCTATATTCTGTTCCAAGACGCCATGGCTTATCATATGACAAGGCTCTATAACCACATGGGATGGTGAAGAGGGTTGCTGATACGATGACCATCATGGTTCTCCTAAAACCTGTCAAAGACTCCAAAATATGAGGTCCATAGTTCCTCATGGCTCTTCCTAACAATGCAAAAATCTTTACCAGGAGCCTGGTTACTAGATTACACCAGGTCTGACCGTCAGTTTTCTCTGTTCCAGGCAGGATTTGTGCGTGGATGACAGGTGTGTGTCAACTCGTATCTGCCAGTATACTTCAATCACTTGGCGAAGAGCCAAAAAATGCAGATGGTCCTTCTCTTGCTTAACACACAGAAGGCCTCCAAACGGGGTGTTGGCTGGTGCTGTGTTCTTAAGGTTCTGGCTAAAATATCTCTAGGCCAACTATGGCGTCCGATATTTTAGCCAACTTCAGCATCCAAGCACCTGCTTCAGGATTAATGGCCAACTATAATAGCAAACACCTAATAGGAGCAAGAAGCATAGGTGCCCACTATCACCTCCAGTCTTCGCCCTCATGATGAGCAGTTGATACAAAGGATTAATAAAAAGGAATTAACCAAAGCCTTCATGACTAGGTCTGGGACATATTAGGCTGTGCTCTTCGGGGATGACATAATATGCTTCATAATAGACCCAGCCACCTCAGTCCCAGCACTAGTCGTGTAGGTAGAGTTTTTTCCCCTCAAAGTATTTGAATTTAAGATTATTTACATTAAATTGTTCGGGATAAGCTTAGCAAACACTACTCACACTGCACACCCCTATTTATTAAGGGACACTAGCCAACACTACTCACACTGCACACCCCTATCTATTAAGGGACACTATCCAGTATATGGAAGGTCCGCTAAAATACCTCAGTGTTCAGATACACAACAACTCTTCAGCTTTGATCACTCTACTTAAAGACTTGTACAGATGGGGCCGGCAGGAGCTGTCGGGTTCAAACGTCTCATTTGCTTCAAAATGAAAGTTCTCCCCCATCTACTTTGTGGTTCAGGCTCGCCTCTAAGATTTCCCCAAAAATATACTCAAAGATATCCAATCCCACCTTCTCCAGTTTGTGTGGGGAAACAAGACGCCTGAGCTTGCAAGATCATCCCTTTTCAAGAAGCCGTTGGGCAGGAGCTTGTCATTCCCAGATGTAATACACCATGTTGTGGTAGCACAGCTTCACCTATTGCTTGAGTGGATGGGGTCCGGCAGAACAAATCCATGGCTAGTAGTTAAAGAGTCAGCTTCCCCCATCTTCTCCTGACATGGATGCCCCCATGTCAGAGGCCTAAGTCCTAAGACCGTTTATACACCATAGGACACTCAAACCATTGGCACAGCCTATTTTGACAGACAAAAGTAACTACTCACCCGTCTCTCCTATCCCCCTTACTCATAAACTGGACTTTACAGCAGGATTGAACAATTCGCTGTACTGGAACACAGCCTGCCTCGGCCCACTTAGATTATGGAACTTATTTAAATAACTACAACTAAAATCCAAGGCCGAATGTGAGGAACGTTTTCAGATCAATCCTATTAATGCCTACACATTAATCCAAACTGTGCGCTGGCTGTACACTGGTACTGGACGGGCAGGAGGGAGAGATTTAATGCAGGTCAAAACTATTTTATCACAGGCTGCACCAAGACAAGTCATTTCCTGCTTACAGACTACACTGAGTATCGAATCCCCGTCAATCTGCAACAATTATATGTGAAAATGAGAGGGGGAGCTAGAGTGCACTCTTCAAGAGGAGGAGTTGTAGACTTTTTGGCATGGAGGGAGTACATTTTGAACTCCAACCAGTATAAAGAAAGTGCATATTGATTTCTCTCTGTATTACCTGACTCCAGACTGGATGAAGGCGCTGTTTGGTGGGGTTGGACTTGAGTTGAAGGGGGTGTGAGATGCGGGACCCAGTGCTCCTCGTCTGGTGGGCATGCCAGTGAGTGAAGCCTTACTGGGCTGAACTACTAGCCCTAATAAAGGAAATGACAGTAGTAGCTCTGCCTCTTAATATATAAAGGTAATACCCTTAGACCATCCATGGCAAGGTAAAATATACCTTCTGCATACCCACATTGGACTATTAATGTCCACGATTAGGTTAATCAACAAGACCCTAACATGTGTACCTTTGGTTGCCAATGGTTACAGCTGTACTGCAAGATTGGACCACAAACACAACTAGTCACCAGAGTAAGTGGTCACTATGTTTCTTTATTTTTCTTTCCCCTTGTCATAAAGAACAAGTTACTTACCTTCGGTAACACTTTTTCTGGTGAATACAATAGCTACCTGTGGATTCCTCACCTTATGAATTCATCCTTGCGCCAGCATCTGACGGAAAGTCTTCTTCCTAGCTCTCCACGTCGACGAGGACGTCACAATTGCATGGCTCCACGAGACTCCGTCTGACGTCACCGTGCCAATAAGAGGTCCTCGCCGGCGTGCTGACGTCAGTTTTACCCATTTTTTACGTGCTTTTGAGGCAAACAGGTGAGAACCGACTTCCACAATAACTTCAATAAATACATATATACATAGAACCCTCATGATGCAACATAATTAAAAACCATCATTTATCTAGACAGGAAAAAATATCAATATACACATGTATCTATACAATCACATATCCTAGTGCAATCAGACAGGCAACGGTAAGGCGGGTGGGACTGTGAGGAATCCACAGGTAGCTATTGTATCCACCAGAAAAAGCGTTACCGAAGGTAAGTAACTTGTTCTTCTGATGGATACAAACTACCTGTGGATTCCTCACCTTATGAATAGAGTCCCAAAGCAGTACCGCACTCGGAGGTGGGTGCACATCTGATTACACCAAGAAATCCTGTAAAACAGATTGCGCAAAATGGCCGTACCTCCGAACCTCAGCATCCAAGCAGTAATGCCTAGCAAAAGTGTGGAGGGACGCCCAAGTTGCTGCCTTACAAATGTCCACCACCGGGACTCCTCTTGCCAGGGCCAAAGCGGCCGACTTAGCCCTGGTGGAGTGGGCCCTGATACCCTCAGGAGGAACTTTCTTTGCCAGTGAGTAGCAAACTTTTATACAAAGAATGACCCACCTGGAGATTGTTTATGGACTGCTCTTCCCTTCCGCTGACCAACATACCCCACGAACAGCAGATCCTCCAGGCGAAAGTCTTTCATCCTCTCAATATAAAAACTGAGAGCCCTTCTAGGGTCCACTCGATGGAGTCTCTCTTCCTCTTTAGAGGGGTGGGGAGGAGGGTAGAAAGAAGGAAGGGTAATACTTTTGCCCCATATGAAAAGGGGTGACAACTTTTGGCAGGAAAGCCGCCCTGGTTTTCAGTACCACTTTATCAGGGAAAAACAAGGTAAAGGGGGATTTAACGGAAAGGGCTTGAAGCTCCCCAGCCCTCCTAGCAGAGGTTATAGCAATAAGGAATACAGTCTTAAGAACCAAATACCTTAAAGGACATGAATGCATGGGCTCGAATGGTGAACCCATCAGAAATGTGAAAACAAGATTTAAATCCCACTGAGGCACGTGAAAGGGCGTGGGGAGAAACTTATTAAGCAAGCCCTTAATAAACCTCTTTACAATCGGAGTTTAAATAAAGAGGGCTGGTCCTGGAGACAAAGAAAAGCCGATAGAGCGGCCAAATAACCTTCTATGGCTCCTCTATGCCTCCTTGCCACAGCTCTATTAAGAGCCGGAGACGAAACTGGTTTCCTCCACAAGTCCATAATAGGCTCCAACAATGCCTTGTTGAAGGGCAGCAAAGGATCAGCTGAGGATGTAGAGGGATGCAGCACCTCAGTTAGCAGATTTGGCTTTACCTCTGCTGCAGATAAAGGCAGGTCTAAATAGTCCGCTGCCTTTCTAATGACCGAGTGGAATGACGCTGCCTCCTTCGTAAACTCCCCCGGAGATGAAATGTCCCATTCCGGGGAAGTATCCAGCCCACTGGCTGATCCCAATCCTTGGTATTCCTCCAAAGGCTCTATAAGCTCACCCTCTTCCAACTGCCGGTATTCTTCTTCTTCAAGGAGACGCAAGGCCTTCCTCCGAGATCTCAAGCGGGATTTTAACCTCAGCGTCGACATTGAATCCACCGACGACTAAGTCACCGCTTCCGAAAACTGATCAGGCACAGAAGAAGATGTATGGATCCGAGCATCCTTCGGACCCGGCGCCGACACGGACTCCAACGGCACCTTCTTCGGAGTTGGCTGGCACGCAGGTAATGGAGCCAGCTGGCCAGGGGAGAGCATCGGCTGACGCGGAGATGGCAACGGTGCCACGGATCTAGATGGTGACGCCATACCTCGAGGAGACATCATCGACGTCGACCCGGCACCCTCAACCGGGTAAAACGGCATAAACCGCTTCATCCGATATGGAGCCGGGGAGCCCAGTGAAAAAGCTAATGGCCCCGTGGGACCCGCCGGTGCACCAGCAGGGGCCATAGCCTGGAAAACAGGATACATGGCATTTTAAAATGCCACCGGATCCGCTCCCAGAGCCGGTAAGACAGGATATCTCTGATCTTGATCCTGCTGCTGCACATCAGGCTCTTGCCGCGCCGGTGAAAACTGAGGGCTATGAGGAGCCACCTCATAGACTGACGGCGTCAGAGATACTTCTGGACTCTGGGGCTGCGGAGCCACAGTAGGGCTCACCTCCCAATTACTTCGACGTCTAGCAGATGGAGACCTCGATCGGCTCCGTGTTGATCGGCGCCGTGAGTTATGACAACACCTCTTCTTGTGCCTCCTGGAAGAAGCGTGAGATGAAGCCCTCTTGTGGCCCTTCTTCTTAGTCTTAGCTGAGAAAAGCTTGGCCTCTCTTTTTTTAAGTGCCTTAGGATTCATACTCTGGCACGATCCACACCCTTCGACATCGTGCTCAGAGCTAAGACACCAAAGGCAGTTCTCAAGCGGATGAGTGACCGACATCCTACCACCACATTCATTACAAGGCTTGAAATCTGATTTTCTCGGGGGAGACATTGTAACTACCAAAGATGCACACTATTCAACGAGCCAGGAAAAAAACGTTGGCATCAAAGGCACGGAAAAAAGGAAACTGACGTCAGCACAACGGCGAGGACCTCTTATTGGCACAGTGACGTCCGACAGAGTCGCGTGGAGCCGTCCAATTGTGACGTCCTCGTCGACATGGAGAGCTAGGAAGAAGACTTTCCGTCGGATGCTGGCGCAAGGATGAATTCATAAGGTGAGGAATCCACAGGTAGTTTGTATCCATCAGAATAATCTGTTTCCATAATTATGTAACAACCTTTAGTTGCAACCAAAACAAAATAACTAAAGAAAGGAAAAATAGGATCTTTGGCTTGTCTTCTGAGTGGCCGTCGCAACTTGGTTCCTATTTTGTGAAAAGGCCAATGGTTTTTCACTCTATATGTTCAAAGCTGATCCCTTCATCAACTCGCATCAGCAGACACTGTGTACAAGTAAGTGGTAGGGAGGTGCATCACCACTTTATAAAAGAGTCCTGTTAACCATATCCCTAAGGCTATGCAAAAACAACGAAGGTTGAGCCGCGGCTGTCAGGAATACAGGACTTCTCTCCCCTATTAACGCTCGGGCTTCCACAGTGTTCTGCTCCCTACAAGGCGTTCATACTCCGTCTGAGGTGTCCCTGTCCCTTGGTCTCCCGGCTTGAGTATTTCTCTGTCCCTCGTGCCTCTTCCTGCCATCATGCCTTCCACCTTCTTCTCCGGTGTCTTCTGTTCGCCGCGCTTGTCCTGCTCCTCTCCCCCCATGTTCTCTGTCTTTTCCTATACAAGTCCTTTGCTCCTTCTCTCGTCAGTAGCAAACTCGCTCTGCAGGTGCGCATCATCGTTGTGAGATAGTGTGCTGCCTGCCTGACGTGTCTGGCCCTGTTTGTCGGCCGTATTGTAATTCCTGGCTGTTGGACCTGGCCCTTTCTGCAGGATCATCCTCAGACTTTTTGCCTTTTCCTTCCACCTTTTTTTTGCTGAATTCGTTTTTGTTGGCTTTAGGACCCTGGGCACCTTACCACTGCTGATCAATGCTAAAGTGCAGGTGCTCTTATTCAACATGGTAACATCATCTTATCCACAATTGGCATATTTAATTTACTTGTAAGTCCTAGTAAAGTGCACTATATGTGATCAGGGCCTGTAAATTAAATGATACTAGTGGGCCTGCAGCACTGATTGTCCCACCCGCTACAGTAGCCCTTTAAACATGTCTCAGGCCTACCACTGCAGAGAGAGTGTGTGGGTAGTTTTAAACTGCCATTTTGACCTGGCAAATACACCCACTTGCCAGGCTCAAACCTTCCTTTTTATTACATAAAGGTCTCCCCTAAGGTAGACCCTGGTTAGCCCCAGTGGCAGGGTGCAGTGTATTTAAAAAGTTGGACATGTACTTTTAAGTTTCACATGTCCAGGTAGTGAAAAACTATTAAATCAATGTTTCACTACTGCAAGGCCCATCTCTACGATAGGTTAACATTGGGGTTACCTTGAAGCAACCTTTAAGTGTAAATTCCAATTGAGTAAGGATATAGATTTGAAGTTTGGTGTCTCTGGACTCACAATTTAAAAACAAGTTGAAGTTGGATTTTAAATTGTAAGCATTAAAAATGTCACTTTTTAGAAAGTTGGCATTTTCTTACTATAACCATTCTGTGCCTCTGCCTGTCTCTGAATAGGCATCTGGGGTGGATGACAGCTTGGCTTTGTACATTCCCTCTAAACAGTAACACACAAGAGGAGCTTGGGTATGACATTTGCATCCTTATGGCCCATCACCAGGCTGATGAGTCTTCCTGGGCGAGATGCGAGGGAAGAGCTGACACACCTGAACAGGGCTGTGCCTCTCCTCACAAAAAGGGCTGCATAATCCCCTCTAAAGTGTCTGGAGCCAGGGAGGGAAGGACAGGAACATTGTGCACTTTAAAGGCCTCTCTTTGAAGTCTCCCCCACTTCAGAGGCTCAACTTGTTATAAGTACGTGACCCCAAACCCCACCAAATCAAAACTCTACTGCAACCAATGACATTCCGTCAGGAAAAAAAGACAGCTGTGCTTCCAGGAGGGACTGCTAACTGCATTTTGCTATGTTGGCCTACTGCTTGTTGTGTTCTGTGACTTGTATGCTGTGACAAAGGGACTGCCACTTTGCTGCTGGCTTTGCTGTGTTGGCCTGCTGCTTTTGGCCTGGACTGAGAAGGACTGGACCTGTTCTCTACATCCTTGAACCCAAGATTCTTAAAGGGCTTGTTGGCTTGCCCCCTGTTCTCATGCGTAGGGACATCAAGGACTGTCTGCAACTCTCCTGGTGCTGCTGGGCTCTGCCATTTGTGAGTCCTACCCTTGCCTGAGGTGCCCCCCTCCAGTCCCGGGCCTCAGAAGTGGGTTCTGCAGCTATCTGCAAAAACTGATGCATCAACCCGAATGTGTGTGAAAAATCGGCGCATCGCTCCTTCCACTCTGTGGCAGTTTGATGGCAGCGGATTCACAACCTGCACAACTTGATGACAACAGCATCCCATTCACTTCAATGGAATTTGATGCAGGACCAGACTGCGAGCTTGATGGTGACATAGCTACCCGACTGTGCTGATCAGAACCAATGCATCATGCCCTCGACGCCTTGCTCCATCAAGGGTACTGTTTCAGCTGACCCTGCCTGTGTTCTGTAGCCAGCCTACCCTCCATCATGTTCGGCCTGAACTTTGGATTCACACTATTTCCTAGCAACCTCAAGTAATCTTTTGACCACGTGTGACTTCAGTGCACTGGTTTCGCATTTAGGGCCTGATTTAGATGTTGGCGGTAATGGTCCTACCATAGACTTTATGACTGGAAACCCGTCCGCCGGCGTGACGGTCGGGCCTGGAACCCAGACACACTTCCCACTGTGCAGATTTGCATGTGCCTTACCAGCAAGAAAAAACTGGTGGTCTGACCTCCACTTGAGTTGGCGGATTGTGGGGGAGGGGAAGGGTGAAAATTCACCTTTTCGACTAGACATGACTGGACAACACCTGTTGTCACTGCTGCCACTGACCCACAGAGAAAACACAACCACCCATTGCCAGACTAAAAAGTAGGGACATCGCATTGCCAGGATACATTGGGTGGGCACTGCATGGGAGGTTGGGACCACTGCAGGTATATACATGACACAGTAAATTTTTTAAGTTACTGTGACATGCATATGTTGTGGACACAAGTGGGTCAGACACAGATGGGGACACACTGATACACAACACATATCTCACACATAGACAACTGTCATTATGGTGCTAGCATTCATGGGCAAATGATTGCTGGCACCACAATGAAGGTACATTCACACCTGTCAACTGAGTCCATGTGTATACATTGCCAGGGGACCTTACCTGTCATGTTGTGCTGCAAGTTGTGTCTGTAAGTCAGTATGCGTGTGTATGCAATGCGATTGGCTGGGACGGGGGCTGGAGTGGGTACTGTGTGTGCCACCTGCATATGTAGTGTATGTTGTGTTGCTGTGTGCAGCATTCAGGCGAGTGGCATTGTGTGGGTGTCATTTTCGTTATGTCTGTAGTTCTGCTTGTGTGTGCCTGTGTTTGCGTAGCTGAGTGTGGAATTGTGTTGGTTGTTGTGGCTGTGTTGTGTGTGGGTTCAGTGTCAATGGTGAATGTATGTTGTGCCATGGATGTCTGTCAATGTGTGTTTTCGGCATGTACGTGTCATGTTGTGGTAGAATGGCAATGGATAATTGTGTGCATGTTGTGTGTAGTGCAGGGGGACACATTTGGAAAAGGTATGGTCACTTACCTCGATTCCACAGCCATTGCCTGCTGTCTATTGGGTCCCACAATGTCCTCCCTGTTAGCGAACTGCCGCCAGTCCACTGTTTGCAGAGCTGTAACATCTAAATACAGCAGGAAGAACACCAGACGCGGCTTGGTGGTGCGACCGCCAAGATCTAGATCAGGCCCTTAATCTTTAAAAATTCATATCTCGACTTCTACCTATTGGAATTTTGTCATTGTGGTCTATTTTTCCTCCTGTATATATGTTCATTTTTCTAAACTGGTGTGGGGTCTTTCTGTGGTGTCTGTCATTGTGGTACTTTAATTAATGTTGCACAAATACTTTACACATTCCCTCTTAAATTAAGCCTGATTGCTCCAGAGGGTGAGCACAGGTTAATTTAGGGTGTGTATCTGAATTACCCTGACTAGAATTGCGGTCCCTACTTGGACAGGGTGCATACCTCTGGCTACTAGAGACTCAATTTCTAATTCCGGCGTTTGCGGATGGACCAGTTCAACAGTAACTCCCTTTCAGGATTGGCCAATCGGGACAATCAATGACCGTATCTCGGTAAAGATAGTCCAAATGAGGTAACAATTGTCCAGCTTGATGCTGCACCTGAAAGAAAAAGGGTTGTAGGGCTTAAAAACACCGCAAGATTCTAGGGTTGGTGTACTTGTGCCTAGCCAACCAAACAAATAGAGCTTGTCTTGTATGCAGTAGAAATTGATGATGCAATAGATAATATTGTAATGCCTCCATAGCCTATTTTATCGGCAAACACTCTTTTTCGGTCAAGCCCGCAAGTGCTTCTGACCATTTGTAAGTATTGTGGACTTTTAACCACACCCATCACTTTCATTAGTTCCCTGGCTTGCCTTTCAAAAATCCCTTGAGGGCATTGGTAATTGCTTTACGTTTGTCCCACCTTGGGGCAGCTTTGCTACTGCCTTGCAGACTGACCCTGTTACATGGGTTATCCCATGATTGCCGATATATTATTATGTGAGCAAATTTCATTTTCTTCTGTGTCTCTCCTTCGTGTTCATGGTGGCCATGGTCCTTTGAATCAGCTTGCACTGCCGTCCCCAGCCCCTCCTGCCCGTCCCTCAGTTTTCTGTTTTGTCTGCCGTCTCACATAGTTCCTTGTTATTTAACTTCACCACAAGTCACTGCTTGAGAGAAAGTTAACTGTATGACATCTTTAAATCCCAACATTTCCTTGTTTTGTGCATGTGAGCCAAGTGCACACAGGCACAGACTACTGGATCACCGTTTCCCCTTTCGGGAGGCAGGTTTCAAGAAAGTGTGTTGTTTGTGAAATAAAACAAGTCTTCCCTGTATGAAAAGTGAACATCCACTGCAGTGTGGGGTCACCACCTTTTGAAGGCACCCCAATTAGCAGCATCCGCCCACAGCACCAAGCTACGACAAGAGGTTACCCCAATGCCATTAGAGCAGGTCACTCGACAGCATGTCGTCAGTTTACTTAAATGCTAGGAGTACTGGAACAACATTAATGGGCAGACAGAGCAGCGGAAGGTGGTCGGGTGTATTTTGTTCTTTTGTGGCTCGAGAGCAGAAGGGAGGCCTCAGCGTAGGCGGGGTAAAAAAAAGAGGGTAAAGGAGGCTTTAGGGTAATGTGCTACGAGGTTGTTTTCTATCTAATTGCATTAGAACAGTAAAACCCTATTCAGGGCTTTAAGTGGGATGAAAAAACTGGGGGGTCTCTCAAAGGGGCGTGGCTGATGTAATTAAGGGCATGGCTTAAAACAGATCCGTGCTCAGCATAGTGTTCCCCCCAACTGGTATTGTATTGCTTCTTTCTGTTGCTGCATCCAGATATATAATACAACAAGTAACGTTACACCTAAAACAAGCCAGGACTATTGGCCTTGTTAATGGTTAGTTGCATAGGATAAATAAACAACAACAATGGCTTCTTCGTATAAAATAGTTAAAATGCTTCAGTTCTGAAATGATGACACTGTGAAAGAACAGTAACAATTCTCTTTGAAGTTACATCAAAGGCACTGCAGGATGGTACTGCTGCCAAGTTATTTATTTTTTTCACCCTGAGGGTGAGGGCAAGAATGGTGAGCCTGACAGAGACCTGTTGCAGCGCCTGCTTTTTACAACTGCCAGTGCTGAGCACCGGCAGGACTCAACCCACTTAAAGCCCTGACTCTATTGAAGTAGCTAGTCTTATGTCGAAGTGGATGGGCATATTTTCAAAGACCTCTGGTTCAGCGACCTTTTATTATTATTAATTATCATTATTCTTTGCTAAATTTATTTGTGTACTTGGATTCCTTTCTTATGTGCATAAATGCACGACATTGCACTGTCTTCAAAGCCTGTTGTAATATGAGTAAGCATGAACAAGACGATGAATGGCATTCGAGAAGGAGTTACTTGATGACTTTGCAGGCTCCCCTTTTCATGGCATGGGGTGGGATTGAAAGAGAAGCATTTTGGAAATTTTCTACAGGTTGTAATGATTGTATAAACTTAACAAAGAGTTAAGGCATTATAACGTCGAGCAAATTGAATCATAAATGCATTCCATGACTTCAGAGTGCAGCCTTTAAAACTGCAGTTTACCTTTAAAATGTAAAAATGTAAAAAATGTAAAAACTAACTACAGACTGCATGTACAGGTAAATACTTGCAAAAGGTGTTTCAGGTTTTTTTTTGTAGTGGATTTAATGGGTTAATTCGTCACGAGACGTAGTTTGCTTAGTGTAATTTTCACATTTTGTTACATATTCTGGGCTGCAGAGGGGAGATTCGTTGATATTGAGGAGACACTGAAAAAGAGATGTGGAATGTGCAAGCAGAGGCAGAGCGGTGTAAACAGAGGTCCGTTGTCACTGGGCAATGCCAGAATATCAGCACCCCACTATCAGTAAAACTGCTTTGAAGGCCAATCACTTAATGTCATGGGTGATGTGTTCAGTGGTGGCTGCCACTGAACGGGGGTGGTGGAGTGGGACAGGGCGGGATGGATGGGGGGGAGGTTAAAAAATAAAATAAAATAAAATAAAAACACCTTTGAGGGGAGACGTGTTTGTCTCCTATCCGTCCTCTTCCTGGTCCCGGGTGCATACAGGCTCCCAGCCAATCATGATGCTGCTGTCACCAGCATGACAGCAGCGTCAGGATTTGTCTGAGCTGCCTGCTTCACCGCTCAGACTGGGAGTGTGAGCCTGTGCATGTTCTCTACTCGGCTGTTCAGTACAGCTGGGTAGAGAACATGCAAAGTGCACATGTCTGTTTGGCCTGCCCAACACAGCTGGGCAAACAGATATGCGCACATTGTGGTGCATAGCCCTCCTCCGGCCCCCTCCCTTCAGCCCAGCTCCACCCCTTACTACAAGGAAAAATAAAATGATAATAACGTAGTGTACGGGATCAAGGTGAGGGAGGAGGCCAGGGTGTTAGAGTGGGAGGGGGGGAGACACCAAATTGCCTTATATGCCGTCGACCTGCTGATTTTTGGGGGGGAAATGCAAAGAGACCTGCCTCGAGCACAGTTAATGCTTTCTCAGTTCGGGACACATTTGGGACTGGGAGTAAACGGGGACAAAACCAGGTTGTTTCCATTGAGGCCTGCGGCCGCGCCCCATAATGAGCTGGGTATGGTCCAGTGGGATCCGCAATGCCTTTCCTATTTGGGAGTTAAAGTGTACCATGACCCGCAGGACATCCTGGAGGGGAATGTAGGGAGAACATTGCAATCCATCAGGGCTAACATGGCTTTTTGGCAATCATTGCCATTGTCTGCAGCGGGTAGGGTTGCGCTTCCAAAAATGATAGTCCTGCCTAGGCTATTATATCACTTTACAGTCTTACCGGTGTGGATCCCCAGGGCGACCTTTAGGGAATTGGAGGCAATGGTCGTAGCATTCCTGTGGGATAACGGCTGGAGGAGAGTGGCATTGGCTAAACTCCAGAGACAGTCCACGGATGGAGGGCTGGCCGTCCCAGACTTTGAAGCCTATTACTTTGCAGCACAGCTCCAATGGCTTACACAGTGGATAGCAAGCAGAACGGACCCAGAGGCAATAATAAAACCATTTACCCCTCCGCGGGCAAGGTTAATGGAGGTGTTGTTGGGGACCCGAAGCAGAAAGATGTGGGACTCCCCTAAACTTAAGATATTGATCCAATGCTGGACAAGCTGTTCACGTAAAATTAAGATAAAGACCTCTTACTCCCCGGAGCTGCCTCTGTTATCCTTGCAAGCATTGACCCGTAGGGGTGGCTGGGAAGGGCTCCAAACCTGGGTGGCGGCGGGGATTCAGACAGTGGGAGCTCTGTTTACCGAGGGGACGATGACAACATTTGAAGCCCTTAGAGTGAAGTTTGATTTACCAAGGGCTCTACTCTACGGCTCACTAACTGCTAGCATTCGGCGGCACTGGCAGGAGGAATTGAGAGAGCCCCCAACGCAGACAACTTGTACTTACCTGGTGACTTCCGCCGGTAGGCTCAAAGCGGTGACAAATTTGTAAAGCAGGATAGGGGCAGATAAGACTCTTCCATTGACCCAACTTAGACTCAAATGGGAGAGAGATCTGGGCACCGATATTCCTGACAAAACATGGGAGCACATATTGGAGGGCTTCCCCAGGATGACTAGAAATGCTAGATTTAAGCTCATTAACTTTTATGTGCTGCATCAGGCTTATTTAGCCCCTGGTCAGATCAACAAGTACTTTGGAACGGACGGAGCGAATTGCCCTAGGTGAGGGTTGCCGGGAGCAGAATTCAGGCACATGTTTTGGGATTGCCCAATTTTAGGAACGTTCTGGGAGGCGGTGACCCAGTCAGTGGCAAGAGCGATAGACAAGGAGGTCCCCTGTACAATAGGCCATTGCTTGCTCGGTTGGTTTCAACATCGACTGAATTGAACTATTGTATTGAAACCAAAATGGCTGATGTATGTTGTATCGTACTACGATAACGTGATAATGAAACACCTGAAACTGCAATAAAAATATGTTTACAAAAAAAAGTAGCGTACGGTATTCTGATTTTATTTTGCCTTTTTTGAAAATCCAGCGGGCGACGCTCCTCCGCTCAGCGGAGGAGCCACCCCTGGATGTGTTTCTTGTGCGCCCCACAAAATCCTCTGCATGGTGCCCCCATTGCCTTTCATTACTGTGTTGCAGGGAGAAATTCAAAACAGTGGCAATTACTATAAAGCATTTTCAAAATTGGCACCCCAACTTTTTTTGAGGCAACAAAAGTGTAAGGTTACTGAATTGATTTCTTTTTATTTCCAAGAAAATAGTGGAAGCAGATTGGTTGGCGGTTCTTTAGGTTGTATGTATCCCCTCAAGAAGCTTGATTGGAAGTTTGATTGTATGCAATTATTCTTACATGTTTCACAGGCACCCTTACTATTAAAGGGAAGTGTGAATGTAATGTTTAGGACTGGCCAACAAACTACATAAGCTTGTTGTTAGCTTGGTGATTTAAAAAACAGTTGAAAAGTTCTAATATCTATATTTAAATGTGCGAACCTACAAAGCTTTTGGGTCCTCCGTCCTCAGCCATTCTGCAATTTCATTTAATGATTTAATGAGTTTTTTTCCATATTTTTTGCCACCTTTAAACTCCACAATTTTACTTTATATAGCTTTTAAGGTTTGACTGTCAAAACATACATTTGTAGAATAATATAAAAATAATGAACTAAAGTACAAGTTACTTACCTTTGGTAACAATATATCTGGTAGAGACATATTCTGGTTGCAGGTACCTTACCTTTTGAATTCCCCCAGGTGTCAGACTAGATCTGGAGACTTTTTCTTCGAGCAGTACCTCTGTGCGCCATCAGGTGGTGGCGTTGACGGCGTCTTGTTTGCCGTGATGACATCACAATTGTATATAGGCGCCACCCTGGCACAATGAAATCAGTTTCTTTTAATGACTTTCCACTCCAGAAGCATGGAGCCATTAAGAACACTGATAGTGGTGCGCCAAAGCTAGGGCCATTAAAGGAAAGTTCCTGCCCCTACAAATCAGTTCGTGGAGCGAGGACAATGGGCGGGTCGGTAAGGAATCTGCAACTAGAATATGTCTCTACCAGACATATTTTTACCAATAGAGACTTCTAGGTGCAGATTCCTTACCTTTTGAATAGATTGCAGAGCAATACCATCCCCTGAGGTGGGCTGTGAACCAAGATCACACCAGGAAGTCCTGTAGGACCAAACGACCAAAGTAGCCGTCCCTACGGACCTGACTGTAAAGGCAGTAGTGCTTGGTTAATGTGTGCAAAGATGCCCACGTGGCTGCCTGACAGAGATCCAGGACTGGAACGCCTCATGCTAACGCTGTGGTAGCTGCAGTTGCTCTAGTTGAGTGAGCTTGCAATCCCTCAGGGAGTTGCTTCTTTGCCAAAGCATAGCACATTTTGATGCATAGGAGGAACCATTGTGAAATAGTTATCTTTTGCACCGCCTTTCTTCACCCCCAAATATCCCGCAAAGAGTTGACCGTCCACCCAGAAGTCTTTAGTACAATCAAGGCAGAACGCCAACGCTCTTTCTGGGTCCAGGCGGTGGAGTCTCCCCTCCTCATGTGAGGGATGTGGGGGTGGGTAAAAAGTAGGCAAGGTCATGCATTGACCTACCTGGAAGGGTGTTACCACTTTAGGGAGAAAAGAACCCTAGTGCGGAGTACCACCTTGTCAGGATGTACTGCCAGAAAAGGTGGTTTAGATGACAGAGCTTGGAGCTCACTTACCTTTTGAGCAGATGTAATGCCAACCAAGAAGGCAGTGTTGATGGTTAGGAGCCGTAAAGGGCAGCTATGAAGCAGCTCAGATATGTGAGGGCTACATTTATATTTCATTGCAGCATGATAAATGGGATAGGTGGGAAGAGATGTGTGAGGCCTTTGAGAAACCTCCCTACAATGGGAGATTTGAATAAAGAAGGTTGGTCAGGTAGTCTCAGGAAGGCAGAGATAGCAGAAAGATAGCCCTTGAGGGTGCCCAAGGTAGAGCCCTGTTGAGCAAGAGAGAGAACAAAGAGCAGAACTTCAGAAAGAGGTGCAGAGAGACGATCAACAGATTTGTCGAAACACCATGCCACAAATGTTTTCCAACGACAGGCGTATACCGTTTTGGTGGAGAGTCGCCCTGGCTGCCAAGATGACGTTACAGACTTAGGGTGGAAGGTCAAAAGCTGTCAACTGTCACTGCTCAATCTCCATGCAAGGAGGGGGAAAGTGGACAGGTTTTGGTGGATGACCCTCCCATGCTGCTGCGACAGCACAAATGGGCAGTCTGATCAGAGGAGCTATGGCCATGCTCAAGAGCTCGGGATGCCAGACTCTTCATACCCAGTCTGAAGCCACCAGAATAACTTGGGGCCCGGTCTTTCCTGATCTTCTTCAGAACTCTGGGCAGAAGTGGTACGGGCGGAAAGGCATACAGGAGGTCTGAGCTCCACTCCAGATGAAAGGCATTGGTGAGCGAGTGCCGCCTTGGAAACTTCAACGCGCAGAACAGCTGACAGTGCGCATTCTCTGTTGAGGCGAAGAGATCTAACCAAGGCTCTCCCCACTGCTGAAAGAGAACTTGCGTTACCTCCGGATGGAGACGCCATTCATGATCGACTATGCTTTGTCTACTGAGTTCTCTGCTCTGGTATTCAAGGAGCCTGTTAGATGTTGAACCACTAGGGAAATGTCTTGATGTTCCAGCCAAGTCCAGAGATGACGGGTCTCTTGACAAAGAGTCCACAACCCCACTCTGCCTTGTTTATTGTAGTACCACATGGCGGTGGTGTTGCCATGAACACTTGCACTGCTTTTCCTTTGAGAAAGGGAAGAAATGCTTTCAATGCTAGTCGAATCACACGGAGCTCCAATAAATTGACATGAAGCCCAGATTCCGCCAGAGACCAGAGGCCTCTAATCTCTGCCTCTCCCATGTAGCCGCCCGATCCCAGGAGTGATGCATCTGTCACTACTGTGAGGTCTGGTTGGGGAAAGGAGAATCTGCCTGGGATCTGCCCTTGACCCAATCTTGATTCATTAGCCACCACTGAAGATCTTTCGCAGTTCCTTCCGAGATCTGGAGTATGTCGGAGAGTCTCCCCTGATGCTGCGCCCACTGGAACTTCAGGTCCCCCGTCAGAGCCCGCATATGCCATCTGGCCTTTTGAACCAGCAGGATGCATGACGCAGGAGGCCACCGAAATCCAGGACAGAGGCTGAAACATTGGTATCACAGCCCGAATATCCTGGACTCGCTTTTCGGGAGGATAAGCCTGAAACTGCACTGTGTTCAGAACAGCTCCTATGAAAGGGAGCATCTGAGAGGGAGTCAGGTGTGACTTTGCATTGTTTATAGTGAACATCAGCGACTGCAAAAGGTTTGCCGTAGTCTGGAGGTGGGAGACGACCACCTGGGGCGTAGCCGCCTTCAACATCCAGTCGTCGAGGTAGGGGAAGACTGGGACCTCTAACCTGCGCAGATGAGCAGCAACCACTACCATCACCTTCGTGAACACCTGAGGGGCACTGATAAGGCCAAAGGGGAGCACTGTGAACTGAAAGTGCACGTGGCCTACCACGAATCTTAGGTAACGTCTGTGTGCCGGCACGACGAGGAAGTGGAAGCGTGCTTCCTGCAAATCCGAGGACACCATCCAGTCTCCCAGGTCCAGGACAGATATGACCTGAGCCATTGTCAGCATCTTGAACTTCTCCTTTTTGAGGAAGAGATTGAGGGACCGAAAATCTAAGATAGGACGAAGGCCCTTGTCCTTCTTTGGCACCAGAAAGTAGCAGGCATAACAACCACGACCTACTTCTGATGCAGGGAGCCTCTCTATAGCTCCTTTGGCCAAAAGAGCTTTGACTTCCTTGCAGAAAAGTGCCATGTGATCCTCCAATATGTGGTCGAATGAAGGTGGCATGGCTGGAGGAGAAGACTTGAAAGGTAGGGAGTAGCCCTTCCTAACGATCTGGAGGACCCACCTGTCCATGGTAATGGATTTCCAGTGGGGCAGATGATGGCAAATCCAACTGGTTCCAGGTGTTCCAATGGACTAGGAAGGTTTGGAGACCGAGGGGGGTGGACTGGGTGACCCGCTGGCTCCCTGGTCATGACCTGCAGAAGAAAACGTTTTCTTCCCCAAATTATCCAGTCTTTTTGATTCCCTATCCAGGGGTCGGTAGGGAATGCGTCAAAGGAAGAAGAAGAGGAGGAAGCCTGGATCTCAAGGCTCTCAAGCATGGGGTGTTGGGTGAGGAATTTTGTTTCTGTTGGCGCAGGCTGATGGCGGCGGACAATTGTCCTATTCACAGGAGCCCCTGTGCTGGGCCTGGACCAAGTACCCAAAAGGATGTCCGTCAGTGCCTCATTAAAGGGGAGAGATGTTCTGATGTGGAAGACCCCAGCTGAAGCACGTCGGTTAGGATATTAGGCCTAACCTCCACAGAAGGTAGCTCAAGGTCCAAGACCTCAGCCACCCTTCTCACCACCATGGAGTATGTAGATCCCTCCTCTGTAGCCACGCTAGGGGAAGAGAGTATACCAGTGCCAGGGGAGGTGTCTAGACCACTGGCATCACCCAAATCCTGCACCCCGTTCATTTGGGGGTCAAGCTGGTATTCTAAAGGGTCCAGCGCCCCCTCTAAAATCTTCCCGTATCCATACCCGTAAGTATACCAGTATACCCTGGGCCCAGGAGAGCCCATAGAGAACGGAATTGGCGTTGAGCAACGTCGTTCAGGCTCCGGGTCATTGGGTATGAGAATAGGATTGACGTTGATTGTGGGCCCAACCGATGTCGGGAGTGTCAACGTCTGACCCGACGCCGGGGAAGGTCCTTGTGGCACCACCGGCATCAGGGCGGATCAGAGATTGGATCCGAAGGAGCCCTCCAGAGCCGTGGCCGAAGCCGACGACTACAAACCCGAGCGGGCCCTCACCGACTCACCTGGGCCCGAGAGCACTGAAGGTGGGTGGATCTGCCCAAAAATGAGGTGCATTGCCTCATAAAATTCTTTTAGCTAGGCAGGGGTGGCTCCGGCTCTCGGGAAGTCGGGGAAGCGCGGGGCAGACCCAGATGGAGGCTCTGAGGTTAGAGGCCTACAGCGTCGACGCGCTTCCCTCGCCACATCGATCGAGCAACGGGGTGAAGTCAAAGAACGTTTGTTTTTCTTTGACTTCTTTTTCTTAGGACCCGAATGTCCTGATGACTTTGAAGACGGAGAGTGGTGGTGACTCTGCGGCCAGTCTTGAGACCTTCCTCTCGAACAAGACCGTGAGAGCCGCAGAGTCGAGTGTCCACCGCCATGAGCTTTAGGGACCACTCCCTCAAAGCTTTCGGGTTCATGGCCCGACACTCGGAGCACGACTTCGGGTCATGATCGTGCTCCAGGCCCCCAGACACGAGGTGCGGATCTGTCACCGACATCATTCGGTGACAGGAGTCGCAGGGCTTAAAACCGGTCTTGTGGGACATCCCTCGACACATCCACGACCTCGTAAAAATCGTTTGCCTCAAAATGTAGCTTCTCTCTGGATATGCACGTTGGCTGGCGCGGAAAGAAAAGAACTGACGTCAGTGCTCCGGGGTGGTGCCTATAAACGACCATGACATCATCACGGCAAACACAACACCACTGACGCACGCGGAGTCTACCGACGCCACCTGACGGCATGCAGAGGTACTGCTCAAAGAAAAAGTCTCCTGATCCAGTTTGATGCCTGGGGGAATTCAAAAGGTAAGGAATCTGCAACTAGAGTCTCTATCCAATATGCTGAATTAAATGGATGTGTGGGGAGGCAATAGACTTTAGTCAGTGTTTTTTTGGGTAAAGAAGTCAGTCACTTCTAACTAACTCATTAGTTTCCAGGCGTAAGAAATATAGAATAAAGAGTTTTACAAATCTTGCCCTAATTCATCAACTAATGAATGATAACAGTGTGGTCATTGGGGTTTGGGGAGTAGAAGGGGGTAAGATTAACTCAGGTCTCCTCGCCAAGCGTTCCATTCACTAATGTACTTCTGCGTACTTGTCTCCCCTTATGGCGCAATCCATATTTTTCATTTCACTTGCGCGCCCCCATGTGGGCGAGTGGAGGAGAGTAGGGCGCACCCAATGTATGGCAATGGTTGGTAGCATGTGTGCGTTCTGAACTCTTTCTCTTTATAATTCATATCTTCCCTGAGATGGCTTAGTTACACAGAAGGGAAGGCGTCTGCGTTTCAAAACAGACACATGTACGGGGCTGTATTTGTACCCAGAAATGCAATTCCTGGCAGAAAACACAGACAGTCTTTCCTTTTTCTGCTCACTGTACTCCCTCTTTAGGTCAAGCAAGCAAGAGCTATAACCTGTTGTGAGTATTGTGGGCTTTTAACCGCGCCCGCCTCACGCCCATCACTTTTACTCGTTCGTGGGCTTGCCTTTCAAAAATCCCTTGTCATCAGTAGTAAATGCTTTACGTTTGTCCCTCCTTGGGAAGGTTTTGTTACTGCCTTGCAGACTGACCCTGTTACATGGATAATTGCACGATTGTCAATATGTTTGACTGTGAGCAAACTTCTTTTTCCTTTTGTGTCTCTCCTTCGCGCTCCTACTTATGGTGGCCATGGCTTGCTCATGTCAACTAATGTTTTACTTTTCTTTTTCAATTTATGTGGCAAGAAAAGTCCAGTTAGGAATTTACGCCAATAGCTCTAACCGGAGCAAATGCGAGAACCATTCTATTGCAAATGCATGGTAGGATGAGAATTTATTAGAACCTGTTACCTTCTTTGCATTTAAAAAACACTGGCTGGACTTCCATGTGCAAGTGAAACATCCAATACTGTTGGAAAAAAATTAAACGTTTTTATATTTTTAAAAACTTTTTTCAACTGAAGGATGTGGGCTGCTTCATACTTTTCAAGCTATAAATGCAACAGGAAAAAGGTAATTTCCGATGATTAAATCAGCATTTGGTGTCCTCCGCATTCAGATGGCTACAAATTTACTGAGGTAGGAATATGCAGTTTCAGATAGTCCAGTCTTTCCACCCACCTGTGCCAGAAGGACACGCATGGTGTCTACCGTGCTCAGTTGATCGCTGAGGCCGCCGGATCTGTGTAACATGTGTGTTCACTGTGGGAGCTGCATGCTTTCCAGCAAACGAGCTTCACATCTCCCAGAGACAGAGGTGAGGAACAGCAGTGGGATAAAAGGAACGCTGACCTACTCAAACCTACTCACAGTCAGAAATCTGGCATTAGCTAAAACCCTCTTGTAAAGCCAGCGAGTGGCATGACTAGTGCTGTATCATAATCACAGCCCAGTCATAATTATCAAGAAACTAACTGAGTATGGCATTATTGGAACCAAGGTACAAAATCACAGGGCGATCGAAGGAATGCTTGAACTCAGCTGCTGGCAATGGCTTGGTCACATTCCTCTCCATCCTTTTTAGTCCACTGTGCCATTCTTTACAGAGATCAGCTATATGCAAACCCAGTCTTGGTTCTGCACACAGGAAACCCAGACCAGTTTCAACTGACTTAGGTCTCATCAGTTTGGCATTGCTTGAGTTCTACGGCACTGTGTGCACGAGACACATGTTCCGCCATGCCCATCACATTTAGGGTATACACTGCAAAAGCAGCAAGGTGATAAAAGGAATATGGAATTAATCCTAGCCACTGGAAGTTGCTCGGGCCACATTACAGATGATCATTTTTGCCTACTGTGCCATTCTAGACCGAAACCCACCTGATGCCAGTGACTGATTATGTTACTTATTTAAAGGCAAATAAAACTGAGCAAACTTTATATTGTAACAACAAAGGTATAACAACACCCAAAATAAAATGCTCAGTGACTGCAATGTCCAGGTTGTGTGAAAATACTTATCATCCATAGAGGTTTATTAGTAATTACTTATGCATGCAAGAAGACAGTTGTCCCAGACTTCGTGGTGTCCCTAAAACCAATATTCCAAAGTCTAGAGCTCTGGTTTTGCACCTGTTGTCTGCAACTTCTACCCCTTATGATTGTTGGTGTATCTTTCACCCTTTTCGTTCCCCTCAAAGTTTTTGTTGGCTCTCACTGTTTCACTGCCTTACTTTCTGGGGCATCATTGGCCTCATGTTGTCCAACCATGAGCAAAGCATGCCCTGCAGTATTAGTGGCACATTTTTGAGATGTTTGTGTCTGTCTGTGTATGTGTGTGTGTATATGTGCAGTGAGTATTATCTGTTTATTGCATGATTCTGCTGCAGTGTTTCATCAACATTGTCGATATACTTCAACATGGACAAACTACTTTTTTTCTTTTGTCTCTCCCCTTCGTGCTCCAAGGTGGCCATGGCGCTCACAGAGGTAACTCGATCAGTGGTACTGGAGCACTTGTCACATTGTTCACACTGTTACCTAATCTGAGTCACTTCAATTTTGCTTTTGCCTCTCCCCTTCATGCTCCACGGCATTCAAACATCCCTTGTAATTGGTCAAATTCTCAACACAGCTCTCCCAGCACAGCGGGTGAGCTGATACTACAATATTCACTGCACTCTGGAAACTCGCCCCATAATGCTTTGCGGGACATTTCTTTTACAAAACATTTTTGCTCAAAACTCAGCCTGTGGTGGTCCTAGAACAATGGGACCACGGCCAAACTGTTCAGCGTGACACATTCGTTCTGTCATCTCTGGGTCCCTACTCTAGGTTAGTGGGAACCCCAAAATAATAAGTCCTCCCAACATTCAGGTGCTCATTACAAGTTAGGCGGTCTTTTCCGAAGACCGCAGTGTAAGCGGGTGTTGAAAGACTGCCAGTGATAGCAGTTTGAAGACCGCCGTATTACGAGTCACCAACACAGCACCGCCAAAAAACAGACAAAAATCCGACACCGTCGGCCTGATCGATGGCAGGAGAGAGGCGGATCCACCAACAGCACCGCCACGCCGACAACATCCCACCCCCCAAATTACGACTCACAAATCAGCACAGCAGTCTTTGCACGGCGGTAATCCATTGGCGGTCCAAACCGCCACAGACAAAAACGCACCTCCACCAGAACACTGGGCCACATTGGACAATACCAATACCCCACACCTGATACACATACACACACCACACACACATCTGATCACAGAATTATATAACACAACCCCACACATACCCATAATCTTTTGCACCCAGAAAGTCTGACATATCAAGGCAAGACCACACTGACAGAAGGCAGTGCACCTAGATATCATAGACACCATCACACTGAACACGCATCACACAGCACACAACATCAAGAGCAACACAACACACACATCACCACTGCACACAGATGCCACAAACCATATGCACACCCAGCACTCAGCCTTACACCAACAAACAGCACACCCAGCATCCCTGCATACCACACCCACCTCCCACAACACAACCACCATGGCACCAAGAAAAATACCCATGATCCACAGACGAGGAGTTGAGAGTTATGGTCAACGAAATTGTCAGAGTGAGTTATGGCAGAGGATCGTCGCCAGGGTGAACGCAGTGGGAAACCATCCACGCACAAGGGATGACATCAGGAAGAGGTGGAACGACCTACGGGAGAAGGTACGGACCATGGCAGCAGAACACCAAACCGCCTTCATGAAGACCGGCGGTGGGCCCCCACCACCTCCCCCAGAGTTCTCTTAGTGGAAGGAGAAGGTCTTGGCCATCCTACACACAGAGGGGCTGACGGGAATACGAGGAGGACTGGACTCTGGTAAGTCTACAACACTCCCAGCCACCATGTACCCTGCACAGCATGTACCCCCACAACCCTCTCACCCCCTCACACCACCTTCACATGCACAAAATCACCATGTACCCAATATCCTCCCTTGCATGCCACAGCCCCATACTAACACCATTCCTTCATAGGCCCACGTAGTGCATGGGTTCCCCACACTGCAGCAAGTACTACAACTACCACAATGCAACACTCCCTACCCTTGTATGACTGCAAACTCCACTCCACATTTGAGCACCTGCACGTATAGCCATGTCACCCCCCTCACCAACAAGAATTTGGAATGCACATCAGTACAAGACCAATACCAACTATAGAGCCAAATTGTACCATAGAAACTTTCAACTGATGCAAAAACAAGCAGTCGTCAAGAAACTGTCAATGCCATTACTGCTCAGCAATTCCAGACAATGATGGCAAACAACCAGGTATACCACTAGTACAATACCATCATGTAACACAGTACCTCTCATTACACAGGTATCCCAAGTACTGCCACACAGCAGAGGATGCCAGAGACAGAAAGCCCAGCCCTGGAAGTAGGTCCAATTGAGGAGGAATACCCTGGATGTCTGGATAGGGATGACTTACCTGGCCCATCATCACCAGCCTCACCCTAACCACAACTGAATCCCCCTCTCCTGTGGCATCCATTGCACAGCAGGTCCCACCTTCCCAAACCTGTGTCCCAAGGACAGATCAAACATCAGTGTGCCCCACAGTACAGGGCCATGAGTGAACATTCCAAACCCAAGACAATGAAGGTCCTGGTATCAGTCAAAGGGGGCACACTGCGCCAGGGGCACAGGCATAGGGGGGAAGGGCCAGTGAGAGGGCAATTGTGGGCCAAGGGATGAGGCAGCAACAGGACACGGCTGACCAGGAGGCCATCTCCAGAGTCCTGGGAGCCTACCTACAATCCCAGGACATGAGGGGCCAGATACTCACCACCTTGCAGGACAGCCAAAGACTGCAGAGGGAATACCACCAGAAGGCCATGGAACAGTGGCAGGCACACAATGCCACCATGGTCTCCATGTAAGGGGTTCTCAAAGAACTCAACACCATCCTGCAGCCGTCCTCCACCCAATAGCAGGCCCCATCCAGTAGTCCCACAACACCTGTGCCTTCTACATCTGCACCTGCTACTGGAATTGAGGCTCAGCAAGAGGAGCCACAGGCCACCACCACCCCTGCCCCTGCAGCTGAGGAACCCCCCGTAAAAGAGGTTGACCATCCAGACATCCTGCAGAACCTAAGGCCAAGACCAAACCCACCACTAGGAAGTGATCCCTCTCCTGAACTGTCACCCTTGGGTGCCACTGATACACCCTGTTGACTGTAGAATGCCAAATCCCCATCATCCCAAGGCTAATGGATACAGGACTTGTGGAACATACAGCTGGACCACCCACACTGATGATCACAGAAACCATGTCCCTACTCCTCAGAACTGTGATGTGAAACACTCAGTTAACAACAATGTGCACAAGTAATGGTGTATTTGTCTTCATTCTTTAAAGTGGCATCTATGTTAACAAGCAACAATCAAATAGACATATCTGGACAACAAGAATGTCAGAGTGACAGATGTAGCAGGAATCTCAAGCAGGTGTGCAAGTACATCCATTTGGTAGTAACATCCAATGGCAAGTGTGCCAACAGCCATTTCATAAAGCAGACTGCAAACAGATGTGACCTGAAGAGGAAAAAAACATGGGATAAGGCTCAATGTATTAAGCCATGTAGGCCATTGCTATGCATCAACAGCATTATTTCACATGCACAGGATAATTGCTTCGGCATCTTAAATACACGGTCCAAGTGCACATTACATTTAAATCACACATACCTGAGAATCATTTAAAGAATTGGCGAATCAGTTCAGTCCTGTTGCCATCTGCCTCCTCCTTGTCTGCCTCCTCTTCAGTATCAGGTTCAGTATCAGCGTCACCAGCCTCAGCCACAGCTCTTGCGGCTATGTCCCCTTCCTCCGACAGTGGGGTGTGCCTTCTGAGGGCCAGATTATGTAGCATGCAGCAATGATCTTGACGACTTTCCCTGGTCAGTACTGTAAGGCACCACCAGACACATGTAGGCAACAAAATCTAGCTTGCAAGACGCCAAAAGTCCTCTCTATCACCCACCTTGTCCGGCTGTGTGCCTCATTGTACCTGTCCTCTCTATATGTAGGTGGATATCTAACTGGTGTCAGGAGCCAGGGCAGGTTGGGGTATCTGGAGTCACCTGTGTGGAAATGGGAACATTACAATAGGAAACAGTGATAGGCATAGTGCAGACTGAGTAGGAAGGTAGATCAAACGTCTGAGATGGACAACAGTACACATACCTATGAGCCAGGCCCTTCCTCGCTGTAGCTGTAACATCAATGCAGGGACACTGCTCTTCCTCAGGACGTGGGAATCATGTACCAAACCAGGGAATTTCATTGTCACATGCGATAAGTACTGGTCTGCAAGACACACCATTTGTATATTAATCGAATATGTACTCTTCCGGTTTCTGTACACCTGTTCATTGCCCCTCGGAGGTGCCAAGGCAGGGTGAGTCACTCAATACTTGTAGGTGACTCTGGCTACCCAAACCTATCGTGGCTCAGTACAGGGGCTGAGAATTGTTATTATGATGCACATGGGCGAACCAGGAGAATTTTTTAAAGGACCTTTGGCCTCTTGAAGGGCAGGTTCAGATGCCTCCATCGGACAGGTTGAGCCCTGTGCTGCTCACCCAAGAAGGTCTGCCAGATAGTAGTGGCATGCTGCATGTTGCACAACCTGGCCCTCAGACGACATGTGCCATATCTGCAGGAGGAGGAGACTGGAAATGCCCCTTTGGCAGCAGTGGATCCTGAGGCCAGTGAGGATGAGGAGGCAGAGGATGAGGATGTGGACAACAGAACATCAGTTATACATCAATACTTCCAATGACACACAGGTGAGACAGTGGAACTGACCATTCCTCTGATTATTGATGTTTTCTGTGTGGCTGTAGCAGGATGGCATTCACTTCCTTTGCATCTCTACTTACTGTCACCTATGGCTTCTCATTTTGCAGATGTTGGTGATATAACAACTGTGTACTGATGTGATGAATACAGACAGTTACAGGTCATAAAATGTATGCTATCATAGTTTTCAGGTCATTTGCACATGATGTGACTGTTTCCATATATGCACATTTTCATCATGTAAAACACTTTCACTCAGAATGTGTTCAAGGGTGTTAATTATAGTGCAAATAATTGATGGAAAAAGTGCAATAGAATGGGGTGATGGTTGAGAAAAGTCCAGGGTATTGTTCCAATCTGTTTGTAGCACAGGTCCTGTGTCAAAGGGGGCACTGGAAGGGGAGCAAAGGCAGTTCAAAGTGGACAAGGTGGGACACAAGAGGGACATTCAGGAGGGTCTAATTACCTTGCAGTGGTCTTGGCAAATGTCTCTGGCTTCTGTCTGGGTCGCTGGGAACATTTGCAGGGTGGTTCACCTTCTGCAGGAGGAGGGGTGCTGGTGGCCTGTGGATCCTGTGGCAGGGCCTCCTGCCCACTAGCTGCAGCAGAAGTGGTGGGCTGGTCAGTAGACTGGCTAATGGTAGGGGCCCGCTGGTGTGTTGTCCATTCCCTCATGATGTTGGCCATATCTGCCAGCACCCCTGCTATGGAGACCATGGTGGTGTTGAGGGCCTTCAAATCTTCCCTGATTTCCTGATGGTGTACCTCCTGCAGCCGCTTGTTCTCCTGCACGTTGGTAAGGATCTGGCCCAGCTTGTCCTGGGATTGTTGGTAAGCCCCCAGGACATTAGTGAGTGCCTCCTGGAAAGTCAGTTCCCTGGCCCTGTCCTCCCCCTGGCGCACAGCGGTCCTCCCAGTGTCCCTGTTCCCCTGTGCCTCTGTCCCCTGAACAGTGTGCCCACTGCCACTGACCCCAGGTCCCTGATTGCCTTGGGGGTGAGGTGGGCACACTGCTGATTGACGTGCCCTGGGGACATAGGTGAGGGGACGTTGGGTGGGTGCCGTGGTGTTGGATTCTGATGGGGGAGGCTCTGTGGTGGACTGTGAGTGGGCTGGGGTGGCCGACTGATCAGTGGTACCTCATGGGCCATCGTAGTTTATCCAGATCCTGAAGCCCAGAGTTACTGTCATCACTTGAGGGCATCTTCTGTTGGGGGGCTGGATAGTCGTGGCACCTCCTTGCCACTGAGATTGGCTGGGGCACCTGTGGGGATGTAAGTGATGTATTATGCTTCATGCCTGTGACATATTGTACATCCCTATCTTCCGCTCTATCATTGCTGTTGCCCTGCCACCTTTGTTTGTGTATGGCTCGGGGAGATTTGAAAAAACTCAGTTGGCTACTCAACATCCTCTGTACAATGATAGTCATGCCTGACTGATGTCCATCTATCAGAAGCACTCGCTAGGTACTACAAGAAGGTCTATGCAGTACATGCTCTGGAGAACGCCACACAGATCTGGGATTTCCTTGTTGCAATAGATACCCCGGCTCTGCCTCCTGAGGACCGCATGGATCTTGAGGGAGATGTGGCCATTGCAGAAGTACAGGCAGCCACCTCCAGAATTAAACCTGGAAAGACGTCTGGGCCTAATGTCCTCCTGGCTGAAATGTTTAAACCATATGTTGTGAGCATTGTGTGACTGAATCTCCTGAACATGTTTTGGGAGGTGGAAGATGAGGGGGCATTGCCACCAGACCATCAATGTGCAACTATAATAGCAATTTATAAAGAGGACAAACCTAGAACCCGCTGCAATTTATATTGCCCGATCTCACTTCTAAACATAGATGCTAAGATGTTGGCCACAATCCTGGCAACCAGACTGACCAAGGTCATAACTTGATTGATCCATGGGGATCTATCAGGCTTCATGCCAGTCAGATCCACCCAGCTTAACCTGCAACAGCTCCACAACTGCCTAGCAGAAATTTGTGGCAGGCAAATGCTGCACTTCTTTCTTTCACTGGATGCAGAAAAAGCTTTTGATGCTATACACTGGTCCTACTTACAGCAGACGTTAGAAAATTTAGGATTAGGTCCAAAATACCGTCAGTGGGTGGCGCTTTTATACCAAGCCCAGATGGCAACAGTGCGTGTGAACAGGATCCTCTCGGATCCATTCCCGACTGAACGGCGTTCATGTCAGGGGCATCCACTGTCACCTCTCAGCCAATTGGGGCTTCCAAATCTTGGCATCTAACCCACATGAAGTAAAGATCTAATTATACGTAAACAACATACTCCTCTGTGTCACAGAACCGCTAGATAAGCTTCCAGCAATTTACGAGACTATAGACCTGTTCGGCAGGTACTGGGACAAAATAAATTGACTGCTGGGTATACTCACGGAAATCGATACTGAGGGCACAGCTCCTACTCTGTAATTTGGGTTTGGTCATACTCAAACAAGATGTGGCCAGATACTGGGGCGTGCCGGAGATTCCCATACTTTAAAAGTGGAAGAATGGGATGGATATGCACATGGCGCAGAAAGAGTTACTTATAAGAGCAGCGGCTGTCCCGGAACATTTTAAAAAGTATGGGGCTCCTGGATCCACTACTATAATTTGGGTTGTGAGGTCAAAGAGGCTGTTGGCCAGAATCTGGGAAGTGATGATGGTGGGACGAGGGTGTGTGGCCTGAGAGGGTTCTTGAGCAGAGAGCCATGTGGAGAGCTGTTCCTCCTGACACCATGGGGTGCTCTGTGTTTCATACTATGATGTGAATTTGAGACTGTGGGAGACCCGCCTCCCAATCCCCCTTCCTATTCATCTGCCTCCCATAACCTCTTCAATTCAATTTTCCGTGCCCTAACAGTGTCGCTGGGACTTGACACACTGGACTCATCCCTAGTATGCACACAGTAAAAGTATTGTTGTGGTTGCTCCATGTTTTTTTCTTTTTGGTTCTCATGGTTGCTTTTTTCAACAAAATCTTAATAATTTCTTTCTTTTTTTTTTTTAAAGGGAGGGTGTGTCCAAGATGGTGACCTGGTAGCAGCTCCCTTTTGGAGTTCCGCCGTGCGACACCAGAGAGAGTGCTGCCAGTGGGGCAGAGCTGAGTCCCTATACTACTTGAGCGATTCTTTGGCAGTAGACCACACAGACGTATTAAGCCCTGGTGTTGGACTGTTGCCTTTGAGAGAGGTAGCCTTGCGGCAGCCCAGTGCTAAACGCCGCAGTTTGCAACGATACCTGGGGCCCACTTATTGAGAATTGGAGGCCGTCGGGGATTCGGGTGGTCACGCGCCGTCTCAGTGCTCTCTGACTGGGGCACTGCAGACTGCATGGGAAGCTGGCCCCGTCTTGGCCAAGGCTCCCAGAGACGACAAAGAATACCTGCTGCTGGGCCCTGAAGGAACATGCCCACCCTGACCTCCCTTCCACATCACAACGCCATGGCAACAGCAGCCTGTCCTGAGGTGAGGCGACTCTGGCCTGAGCCCCAAACTGATTGGAGCGGGTGATGGGCTGCCGGGAAGGCTGTGGAGGTACCTGGGGCCTTCTCGTAGGGGGCGGGGGCAGATTGGGGCACTGGTGACTGCACAGTGCTTCTGCTATTAGGAGGGTGCTGCGCTCCCCTCCCACCTGCTAAGGGTTGTGTCAGTGCATGGAGATTGCCTGGAGCTCCCCACGGCGAGGGGTTGCGGTTACATGCCGGTCCCCAGGGCCCACAAGAACGGGCTCCCTGCTGATGTTGCCTACGCCCCCTGATCATGGGCAAATATAGGGAGCATTGCGAAAGTATTGAGGTGTCTGGCGGTGATGCAACAGCCATCGATAACCCTGTGCTTTGCCATCCACAGCCTGTACATGGGGGCGACCACAGGTCACACCGGAGTTGTTGCCTTGCGCGCTCACCTCACACTGCAGCTACAGTAGCTCAGAGACTGTCTGCTGGGGATCCCTCCTCGTGGACTAATCATTGACAGTCACTGGTGCTCCTCAAAGGCAGCGCCTCATTACATACATGTGCCACTGCGCCTAGTTGGGACAATACAATAAACAACATGGTGGCATGTTGCGCCAAATAGGATACCTCCATCAATTACTTGTTGGCTAAACCATCTGCTAAGAATGCAGACCACTGTCCTGACACGCCACCTTCTGCCTCTCTGCAAGCAGAGCCTTCGGAGGCAAACAACATGCAGGTAAAGTAACTCAAAAAAGATATGGGGGAAATTGGTCAGCATTTGGACGAACTGAAGGAGTCAGGTGATCGTCAGGAGGAAGAACTAAATGTGCATTGACTGGAACTTTTAGAGCTGCACGACAAAAATGAGAACGTCTACCTCCGCCAGAAAGATTTCAAAAACAGGCCACGCCGCTCAAATATCCATATCAGAGGAGTGCCTATGTAGGCGGACTCAGTCAATGCCGGAAGATTGTTATCTGCTTTGTCCGTTATGTGGTCCCAAAGCTGCTGGACAAGGATCTAGTTTTGGACTACACGCATAGAGCTGGCAGGCCTGTGATGACCACTGGCAGGCTCCAAGACAACTTGACTTTTGTCCACTCATTCAGACAGAAGAAGCTCAACTTGACTGTGGTTCGTGACAGGCCCAAGATTACATATGAAGGCACCAACAATGGGATCTTCCAGGACCTCTCCCCATTGACATTACAAAGTCGTAGTTTAAAGCAATGAGGCAATCCCTCTAACCCTTTTGACCAGGGCAATAAACAAGATTATTAAATGGTCAATTCAAGGAGAAAGTAATCCTACACTTCCACGGTAAACTGTCAGTTTGACATTTACGTATATCCAATCTTTATTGTATTAATTATGCTTTATTCCTTTTTACGTCTTTTAACAAATTCTAACAGCATATATTGCACATTTGTGATAGTAGGTGCTCCTATGTTGAAACACAGTGAAAGTGAATATTGTGAAGGAGAGTGATAGTGTTATATACAATATGTACAGAAGGTGGTTAAGAACGATATGGACTTTTAACGGCTCCGTCAATCCAGGAAGCCCTGAAGTCACAAAATATTTTTACAGTTACAATCAACATTCAATTTCGTTTCGACTTTTCGACCCCATTTACAGACATAAATCAATGTAGGGTCATCATCAGGACTGGGGATATTTTGTATTCGGTAGCACCTAAAAATAATAAAATTATCCAGATTAATAGGGGACCTAATTATTCAGACCAATTAGTTAAATCAATGGGGCTAAGAATAAGCACTCACCTAGAAATTCCAGTAAATAATTATGGTCTTCTGGTCAAAGTCGTCTGCCTAGTGGGGACATAGCATCTATAGTTGTACTGTGTTCGTCAATAATTTGAATTAATTTTAAATTAATTTTAATCATCATGGTGATATGTAAAACTACTTACATGCTCAATTATTATTACTGATGTAGTGAAGCCTGGACTATTTCTGTAAATCCAAAGTATGGCATCCTTCTTTTGTTCATGTCAAAGGGCCAGCCATACAATAATGGTGGCTGAGGAGGCTCACGGTATCTATAAGAATAAGTGTGGCCTTAGTACAGATTCTGGGGATAAATCAGCTCCATGGAGCATGTCTGTATTGTCATTTACTTGTTTATTTAGCTTTAACAATGTCCACTCGTGTAGCCGTGAATTTTCACTTCAAGCCGCGCATCCGTCCGACGTTGCGGTTTGAGAAGGAATGTCGCTTATGAAGATAGAAGCAAGCTCTCCTATCATTGGCCTGTGAAAGGGCCAATCAGAAAAGTTCTATTCCCCTTATTGGTCCGTCGGCAGCATAGAAACCCAAGTTGCACGCACGGACTCTATGGATATGCACAGTTCCCTCTCTGGTCCGACACGCAGCGCGTGCGAGGGAATACATCGGTGCGACAATTGAATTTTGCCCTAGTATAAGGGAGGATCACCTGGAGCCCGGAATCACATATATAGACAAAGTATGAGTCTTAAGGGGACATGTCACTACAATATACTCAAAATAATGCGACTACATGCATACCAATGGGGGCACGCTCAGCTAATGGAAGTGTAATAAGCCAGGTGTAGTATACCAGCTCGTAAGGGCAAAATAGCTAAATAATGTATTATCGAGACGCTAGTCAACAGTTGTCAGCAGTAATTCACAAAAAATCTGTAAATAAGGAGATATTTCACACTAATTACGTCTGTCACTGGAATGTGTTGGGGAAGGAAAATGTGTGTACCTTAATCCATCAACTGTTTGGTAAATTAGTGTGTATTTAACTTGACCATAGTTCCTCATGTGTGTGTCAAGGGCCAAGTCTGTCGGTAACCATCTGTAATTACAGGGATAATGTATGTTTATAGAGAGGCATGTCCCCAATCTTCTAGGGTATTCAGTCCTTCATTTATGGTGCCACATTTTTCCATCCAGAATAATTCCCATTTAGTCAAAATGTAGTCTTTGTCGCCACCCCTCGGACCCAAAGTGATCTGTTCAACAATTTGCCATTTCATATCATCACATTTATGTTGCATTGAAAGCTATTGATATTTTGAGTACTAAACAGAACTATGTCAAATACAACCTCTCTTATGAGGAAAATGTAGCTCTAAAAAAATCTGAAAATGAAACAGGATATAGTAATTAAAGCAGCTGATAAAGGTGGAGGAATAGTACTACAAGACTTGAAAGATTACAAACAAGAAATTCTCAGCCAGTTGAGTGACAAGAATTGTTATAGGGAGATAGGCTTGGACCCTATGAAGCAATTGAGAGAACTTAATTTGGAACTAACCAAAATAGGATTAGAACAAGGTTTTGTGTCTAAAAATGAATATCTATTTCTCAATAAGAAAGATCCCCACACTCCGGTACTATACACCTTACCAAAGATACACAAACGTTTAGGAAATCCACCCGGCAGACCCATTGTATCAGGCTGTGGCTCCTTATTAGAACCGTTGTGTCAATACCTTGACTTTTTCCTGAAACCATTTGTGCCTCTAACGTAGGCGTATGTAAGGGACAGTATGCACTTAATCACTCTATATGAAGGGCTAGAATTTTCTTCTAGCACTGACCTGTTGGTCACAATGGCTATACAATCCCTATACACTAACATTCCCCAACAAGAAGCCTTAAGAGTCTTAACTAAAGTGTTGGATTCCCGTATACAACCAGTACAGGTACCCACTTGGTTTCTTATTTCCATGATGGAGATAGCAATGGGCAGAAACTATTTTCTATTAAATAATAATTTCTACTATCAGGTCAAAGGAGTGGCCATGGGAGCTGCCTTCGCACCTAATTTGGCGAACCTATACATGGCAGAATATGAGATTAAAAACATCTTTAACCAGTCAAATTCTTTCCTACGCCATATACGGAAATGGTTGAGATACATTGACGATGTATTACTTATTTGGCGAGGTTCTAGCATCCAACTCCAGGAATTTCATACCTGGCTAAATGGAAAGTCCAGAGATATCCAATTCACCATGGAGTCTAATGAAGAGAGTATTCCCTTTCTAGACCTTATAATAGGAGTAGATACGGACAAACTCTTTGTCTCATTATATAGAAAACCCACAGAAAGGAACACGTTATTACACTACTCTAGCCACCATCCGAGAAGCTTGAGAGACAATCTTCAGTTTGGGAAGTTCCTTCGCATTAGGAGAAATGCACAAAAAGATTGGATTATTTTAAGGAATCTGACACCCTTATAAAAAGACTATTAGAGAGGGGTTACCCCAATAGACTAGTCAGGAGAGCCAGAAAACGAGCCTGGTATAATCATAGAGAAGCTCTCTTAGAACCAAAATCACCAAAAGAGGACAGCAATAGACTAGTGTGTGTTACCATATACAACCTGGCCAGCAATGATATCAAGAAGATCATTCTACACCATTGGGAATTAGTTAGAGAACAACTGCACACACAAGAACCCCCTCTTTTTTCCTTCAAGATAGGGAGGAATTTAAAAGATACTCTTACATGCGCCTTACTACCACGGATACCTAAAAGGAAGGAGAACACACTATGGGGCTTACCAGTAGTCACATTCTTTTGAGTATATTGTAGTGACATGTCCCTTCAAGACTCATACTTAGTCTATATATGTGATTCCCGGCTCCAGGTGATCCTCCTTTATACTACGGCAAGATTCAATTGCCGCACTGATGTATTCCCTCACACGCGCTGCGTGTGGGACAAGAGAGGGAACTGTGCATATCCATAGATTACGGGTCCGTGCGTGCAGCTTGGGTTTCTATGCTGCCGACGGACCAATAAGGGGAATAGAACTTTTCTGATTGGCCCTTTCACGGGCCAATGATAGGAGCGCTTGCTCCTATCTTCATAAGCGCCATTGCTTCTTAAACCGCGACGTCGGACAGACGCGCGGCTTGAGTGTGAAAATTCCCAGCTACACGAGTGGACGTTGTTAAAGCTAGATAAACAAGTAAGTGACAATACAGACATGCTCCATGGAGTTGATTTATCCCAAGAATCTGTACTAACGCCACACTTATTCTTATAGATACTGTGAGCCTCCCCAGCCACCATTATTGTACAGCTGGCCCTTTGACATGAACAAAAGAAGGATGACATACTTTGGATTTACAAAAATAGTCCAGGCTTCACTAAATCAGTAATAATAATTGAGCATGTAAGTAGTTTTACATATCACCATGATGATTAAAATTAATTTAAAATTAATTTAAATTATTGACGAACACAGTACAACTATAGATGCTATGTCCCCACTAGGCAGACGACTTTGACCAGAAGACCATTATTATTTACTGGAATTTCTAGGTGAGTGCTTATTCTTAGCCCCATTGATTTAACTAATTGGACTGAATAATTAGGTCCCCTACTAATCTGGATAATTTTATTATTTTTAGGTGCTACCGAATACAAAATATCCCCAGTACTGATGATGACCCTACATTGATTTATGTATATAAATGGGGTCGAAACGTCAACACAAAATTGAATGTGGATTGTAACTGTAAAAATATTTTGTGACTTCAGGGCTTCCTGGACTGACGGAGCCGTTGGAAGTCCATATTGTTCTTAACCACCTTCTGTACATATTGTATATAACTCTATCTCCTTCACACTATTCACTTTCACTGTGTTTCAACATAGGAGCACCTACTATCACAAATGTGCAATACATGCTGTTAAAATTTGTTAAAAGAAGTAAAAAGGAATAAAGTATAATTAACACAATAAAGATTGGATATACGTAATTGTCAAACTGACAGTTTACCGTGGAAGTCTAGGATTACTTCCCCCTTGCATTGACCATATAATTACAAAGTCGTAGGCTGTTATGACCAGCCACAGCCTTCTTACGCAAGTGTTTGCCTGGAACAAAGAGACACACGCTATTCGCACCCTGAAGGAGGCCCGAGCCATCACAGGTCTAGACTTAGTACTGGAGGACTAGAACCACCAAGACCAAAACATCTGCCTGACCCACTGCCAAAACCAGCTCTCCGCCTCGTGCTCACAAGAATTCAGCGGCAAAACCCTCAACAGCTGAAAGCCACAAAGAAGAGGCAGCTCTCCTACGCAAGCTACCGCGGTATGGGAACACACCTGACCCCAATAGGGACTGAATGCAAGGACGGAATGTTTGACCTCGTGGATCGCATGCACAACATTTGTTGCCACAACCCAGATCTTTTCAGAAGCCATGCTGGGGGCGGAGCTACAGCTGTGACATTACACCACTGACATGACAGGGACTCCTCTCTTTCCTCCGAAGTGACTGCAGAGATGCTGGACTGCTGTGGCCATGTTTCCCCATCACATGTTGCTGTTGACTCCCTGGTGTGAGAGAGTTGTTGTTTTGTTTACTCTATACCCTGTTACACTCTCCCGCTTAACACCCACCTCCCATGTGTATTTTGGAAGACCCCAAGCAGGTGCAGCCCGCCGGTTAAGACCCATACACCATACACTTCACCAGATTCCAAGGCCCTCTCAGGTGGTGCATGCTTTTAACCCCCTAATTATCCATGATTTAAATTCTCAGCCTCATTGTCTGAGGCCTTAATGCCCTGGTAAAGCGTAGAGCACTCCTCTTCATGCGCGAGGAGTCCAAATGCGACATTTGCCTTCTGCAGGAAACCCACCTACTCAGGGAGGACTGGTGTCACCTACAGTCTTGTTGGTCTGATCGTCAATGTTCCTTGTCTTGTACTCAGAAAAAGGCTGGAGTAGCAATCTTATTAGCCACACACTTTCCAGGTCGGGTCTAAGAATTTAGGCGGAACTCACTGGCAGGTTACTCTCCCTCTGCATCTCTTGTCACACCTGCATGTTCACATGGGCCACATTATATGCCCCCAGTGATCAAAAGGAACCCTTCCTTGCTGGATGCTTTGAGTAGGATAATGCCATCCCCAGCTTGGATAGGTGGTGACTTCATCTTAGTCCCTGATTCGCTACTGGACAGGTCGGTTCCACAGTTAGGACAGACGAGCCATGACGATAACCTATCTCAAGTGGTTGCAAGGTGTAGGGCTCCTGGATGCCTGGCGTTCCCGACATCCCACAGAATGGGAATTACACCTTCTTCTCAGCCACTCACCAAAGTTATGACCACATAAATCTCTTCTTTACACAGCGCACAATGGAACACTTCCCAGACATGGAGATAGGAGTTGACGCCCTCTCTGACACATTATTATTACATTATGAACTCATCACACCTCACGTCAGCAGCTGGAGACTTAACACCAAGATCCTGCAGTACGACACAACCACTTCAGAAATTACTACCGCAATCCATATTTACCAAGACCTTAACGACACCCTAAACACCCCCATTACATTTCTTTGGGACACCCTCAAAGCGGTTTTCAGGGGCTCTTTCATAGCTATACTGACTTCACACAACAAAGACGGGAAAGACAAAAGACAACAACTAGAGGGTTGTGTGCATGACTTAAAGGAGGAGCACGAACAGGCGGGCTTGCATCGTGTGCACTGTCAGCTTGTAGTGGCGCGTAAGCTGTCTTGATATAGACAAAGCAGAATGTGCGCTATTGCGCACAAAACAAAAATTTAAAAAAACTTTACTCAGGGATAACAAAGCAGGGAGAATGCTGGTGCACAGGCTGCGAGCTCAAGCCCTTAAACATAGGATATGAGAGACAGAAACAGAGCAGGGAGAATTGGTGTGCCAAGACCACCAAATAGCTTAAGAATTTGAGCACTTCTATGCTACTCTATATACAGCAGAGCCACTAGCCTTAGCTGATGCCCATAAATACCTTGAATTCACTAGTTTGACACGCATTCCGGATCCTCATGCCTCCAATCTTAGTAGTGATATCCAAACCAGCTCCCTGTCCGACTTTTACAAAGCTTTCGTGCCAACACTGCCTCCCCAACCCCTCCGTTGGCCCACTTACTCCTTCAGCGCTTTGGGATTCTCGCTGATAAATGAGGAATGCTATTATCACAGTCACCTCTAACCCTGGGAAGAATATGAAACACTGCACGTTCTACTGCCCCATTTTATTTCTAAATGTGTATGCAAACATTTTTACCAGCATCCTTACAGGTCCACTAGCACCATTTATGTAAGGTCTAATCAACCTCGACCAAACCGGATTCATCCTGGAGAGAGGTTGTAGTGACAACACTAAATGCCTCTGTCATATCATAGGTAAGGCCCATCATACAAATTTATCAGCCCTCCTGCTGTCAGTCAATGCTGAAAAAGCACTTGACCATGTCTACCAACCATACTTCCGGGAATTACTAGCGAAAATTGGCCTTGGCCCATGCTTCCAGAAATAAATTTGGAGCAACTATGGAGTGCCAACAGCGCAAGTTAGGGTGAATGGAGTGCACTCACCCCTTTCCTTATTCAACGAGGCCCCAGGCAGGGCTGCCGTGGCAGAGAAGATATGGGGTAACCCACTGATTACAGCGTATCCCTATGGGTGACAGGGAACACAAGCTAGCCATGTATGCAGACGACGTTATGTTGTCCCTTACCAATCCCTATACTTCCCTTCCGCCTTTAATCTCTGAGCTAGAACCTTTTGACAGAATCTCTGGATTCAAAGTCGACCTAAAAAAAACTCAAGTGCTGGGATTTACAACCCCACACACGGCCAGCCAATGACTTTCCCAACTTTTCCCCTTTGCCTGGGCAACACAGCCCCCTGTACCTGTGGCTACAAATTCACTCTACATTGGAGAAGGTGGCAGAACGAAACTATGGGACGCTCTTATCCATGGCTTGAACAGAACTGGGTTCCTGGTGGGAAAGTACCCTGTCATGGACGGGAAGACTGGCAGTGGTCAAGATGACCCTCTTGCCCAGATTACTTTACGTAGTGCGAACACTGCCACTCCAGCTCTCCCAACATTTTAGGGAAAATACAGCAATTAATAGAAACCCAGTGAAAAGCCACACGTAGCCAAACAGCAGACGTACTGAACCTTGAGAAAGGGTGGGTTGGGCATCCCTAATCTAACGAAATACTATCAGGCAGCTCAGCTACGATATATGGTGGAGTGGATTAAACCTGAGACGGAGAAGCACTGGTGTTTTATTGACCAGGCGGTCGTGGGAATCCCCATTTGGAAAGTGCTGTGGCTTCCCAAAAAACACAGACCGTCAAGGGTATACATCTCACCTGTATTGGGGTTCACAGTTGGTACTTGGGACAAAGTGCAACAAAGGAAGAATCTCTCCTTTCATACTTCACCACCTAAGCCAATCCTCTGGAACCCAGACTTCCTGCCCTACATGACACGTCCTTCATTCAATGGCAAGTGGCTGGCTACAAGCGGGTGGGTAATCTCTTTGGTTAGGATGGCATTCTGGATTTTCCCAGCTTCGGGAAGACAAGCCCTACCGTCCAATGCCCACTGGCAATATTTAATCAGGCACTAGGGTCACACGACCTTATAATAGGTCTCACTCTAGTTGTCCACTGACTGCTTTTGAGCAATGGCTTTTAACACGCACCACAGACAAAAAGATCTTGTCAGATATATACACATTTCTGAACACACCAACACAAAAAACACCCTCCTCAGCACAACGATGATGAGAGACGGAGTGCGGCTGCCCCTTTAGTCCTAAGGAATGGTTGGATATCATCCGCTGGATGTGCTCCTCAGCCATTAGCGGCAGTTGCACTGAAACACACATAAACATTTAAAATTTTTGGTACTACACGCCTGCACGCCTAGCGAGCTGAAAACAAGGGGCCTCAGGATATCATCCGCCAGGCGCGCTTCTCAGCCATTATTGCCAGTTGTACTGAAACACACATAAAAGTTGTACATTATTGGTACTGCACGCCTAGCGAGCTGGAAACAAGGAGCCTCAGATGAATGTTGACAAACCTGTGGCCTAACAGGAACGCTGACACACATTCTCTGGCAGTGCCCGAAACTGCAAGCTCTTCCGGTCTGAAGTCCTGTCGAACATCAATGAGATGTATGATACGGAAATTCCGTGCTTCCCTAGCTACATCATACTAGGCCTCCCCGACTTCTTGACTTACCCGCCATCCTCAAAACAGCGTAAAGCAATTATGCTTGATCTCTGTACAGCAAAATAAACTATCCTGACCAAATGGGGGTCTGAATCTGTCCCACTGAAGCAAGACTGGCTATACAGGCTTTGGAGTATCCTGGGAATGGAACAGCTCACTGGGACGACCCAGCATAGGTTACCCCAATTCGACAAGACATGGGGTGCCCGAGTGCACTTTCTATCTCAGGAATTCTGAGAACTGATCTGTCCCCGCTACTTACGGGTGCTTTGCTTGACTCAAGAGGGAGGGGAACACTGGTGCCTTGGGATCAGCCTCCGGTAGGTTCAGAATCCGGTGTTGGGCTTCAGGATTTCAAGCGTGTGAGTCTCAGCCAAGATGAACACCAAAGTACTAGTCCGTGACAATAACCATGTGCTGCTAGACTGGCATAAGCATAATTTTAGAATGTTTCTTTTTATTTTTCTCAAGTGACTTTTAAATATTTTACACTTTTTTTCCTCCATGTTTATAAAGTATTTAATTGCGATGGGTCATATATCCTGTTTTAAGACTGCAAAATTTAACATCAGTGTCACATATCTCAGGGCTGTTAGTTCCGAAGTAAGGCGAAGTGTTGTGACTTTGAAAGAACTGCTCTGGGGTTCCTGCACATGTGCAGGATTATTCAGTGCTTTTGTCTCAATGGAGATCCCTTGAGAGAAAACTATGGTACTGCTGTTGCAAAGCTGGAAGATCAGATTGCTGGCTGGATAAAGTTGCCACTGACCGTGGCTGGTAGACTGGCTATTGCTAAGACAGATGACCTGACCATGGTTTTTATATTTATTCATTAATAACCCTATACCCTTGGCTTAACACTTCTTCAAATGGTTGGTGTCCTGCATGATCAAACTGGCTGGGGTAGGCAAGCAACCACGTTTACATGGTAAAATACTGACACACCTATTTGAACGGAGGACCCTTGTAGATCCAGGCCTTGGGCAATAGCACTTATGCACCCAGGATCACTTTTTGCTTGTTTGGTACCACTCACCCCTTTCCAATGACACAGCTCTTTTGAGGAGAACATTATCAGCCCCATCTTGCTATGTACAACTCTCTGAATGCCTATAACCTGACTATGGTATCCTCATTTCTATGACATGCATTTTCTCCCTAGTTATATGTCCCCTATGTTCAGCCAGTGTGACTGTGAGGTAATAGAATGCTGCTGCGTGCAACGTTTGAGTGAATGTCAGTTGGAATCCTTTGGCTGAGCAGCAAGGATGCTGCTCCCGGTGCGGCCTTTCTGCTACCTTCTTAACATTTTCTACCTGGAACCTGAGACTCCTACCTTGTGTATAAATCTTATCCAGTTTCACCTATAGTACTTTTTACCCTGCATCTTCATTTACCACATCAACCTTTGCTGAAATTGTACACAATCAGATGTACGGCTTGCAACATGCTTAGGTGCCGGGCCCATCTTGACCAGAATAGTTCTCATTGATAATTTTGTTTTCCTGTATCTTGTAAGTCCATGGTAAGAAAGCAGTTAACAAACCTGGAAAATAATTTTGATGCAATATATTTCCACTAATTAAAGATTTATTTTAAAAAATCGTACTACACAATTAACTTAATTTTGAAGTAGATGTTTGATTAATGGAAAAACATTAAATTAAAATTATATTTTTCTGAAGTTCAGTTTACAAAATAAATTCCCATCTAAAAAATGTTATTATGCATTAGTAATTATTAAGTGATGTATAGAATCAATGAAAAGTAATGTAGTTATATTTAAATTTAAATTATTGTTACATCAATTTTTAAATTAAAAATAGGTTAGAATTAAATTTTAAAAATAACAAATTTGTTATTTTTATAAACATTTAACATTAACATTTATTTATATTTTTAACTATTTAAATATTTTAATTTAATATTATATCCTATGTCGTGTTATTTTAAATCCCTACTACCATTATTTTCTATAAGAGGGTGTTACAGTACAAGTGTTTGGCCATGTGTGGTGCTGGACTTACTGTTGTTTTTTAGCAGTAACATACACCATGATTTTGTAAATAAGCAAAAAGTAGCAGACCGTACTCAAAAGTGTAAATTACTCAAAAGTGTAAGTTACCTTTGTGAATCAGACCCTTAGTGCCCTGGCCATCTCTGGACTGTTCTGGTCAGGTAGTACCCTTCCAAGACGATGAGGCACGTTGTCCTTATAAAACTCCCACCGTTTCGGCCTTTGCAGTGCTGTGGAATTGCTGCCCCACATCCCCAGATACAATCAGTGGGCTCAGGATTACGGCCATTTGTTCTTTTAGAATCCTGCAACCTCAATAAATAAATTTCGAAGTATTTGTTGATAAGCTGTCTCCGTGTTCCAAAGGTTATGTTATGCTGGTATTGTAACTGAACTAATTGACCTTTGTCTCCACAGAAGATGTATTACTGATGTATGCATGTCATATATGGTATCCGTATCCTTTTGACAAACACATTGTTTTGTATGTAGAAATTGTAATGATTATGCATGCAGTATAGCAATAATGTATAGTGCAGTTCGAATGTGTTGCACGCTTATTAAAACAATACAGTTAAAACTAGTTTACCAAGACAGATAAATAGTATATATGTGAGAGGCAGGAATGACTCTAAAGTTAATGGAGCAGGTTATTCAGTGCCGCCCATCCAACTCCAGTGCTGGGTCATGGATGGAGGTCAAGGGGACAGAGCTTCATGAAAGTGTGGGTGGAGGGCCACATAGCGACCTCACTGATGTCCTAAAGGCGCACTACGTCAAAAAGTTATGTGTGACCGTCCGGCCTCTGATGTGAGCCCTTACTCTTCTATAGTAGATGATGCACGCCTTAATCCGTTTGCTAATACCTTGCTTTAAAAGTTATTACTGAAATTGCCAAAAGAAATGAAGAACCGATCTGACTTGCTTATTTTTTTGCCGCGTTGATGTAGACTTGTAAGCATTTTTAATGTCCAAAGAATGCAGAGTGCACGCTTCTGGAGAAAACTGTTGTAGAAAGCAAGTTTTTCTCATTAAGTGGAAAGATTAAGGCACTTTAGGTATGAAAGAAGAATTGCTAGAGTTACCTTGTTTCTTTCGAACGTAATGCAAGGAGGTTGAATGGAAAACAGTTGTATTCTATTCAGACCGTCTGAGGTTGTTGGCAAGAAGTTTTTTTCCGAGATAGCATCTGAGAAGACGCATCATGAATAAGTTTGATATGACTTGTCATGAGGGCAGTATTGCGCTTCCAGGCTGGAGGGCCTCTGGCCAATGGATGATAGATGCAAAAATGTACTCACATAAATCCTTTTACTACCCTTCCGGAAAATAAAGGGCGCAAACAAGCATTCTTTTGTATCAAGTAACAGGAGTCAGATGAATTAGATTTAAGGCGAGAATCCGTCAGATGCATCAAGGGAGAATTTCGTGTGGCTACATAGTCAGAGGAGCTATGTGGTGGTCAGCTGCCCAAATGCATTAAATGTTTCTACTTCAGTCAATCGCTTTAGATGGTGAAGTTGCTTTTTGTAGCCAGCAGGATGTTTCGACAGGCAAAAGGGATATTGTGGAACCAAATTCTAAGGCTGAAGCAGCTCGGAGGTTAAGGGTAGAGATGCCAGATTGCGGTGCATAACTTAGTCCTGGTTCTTTATGAGAAGAAAGGTAATCTCTTTGAAACAAATCAGAGGGGGGTGATTCTAACCCTGGCGGTCGGTGATAAAGCGGCGGCCAAACCGCCAACAGGCCGGCGGTCCAAAAAATGGAATTCTGACCCTGGCGGGAACCGCCAACACAGCCCGCCACTTTAACGCTCCGACCGCCACGGCGGGACCGACAAACAGCGCGGCGGTCACCACCAACAGCCAGGCGGCAGACAATGTACCGCCCACACTATCACAACTCACCAATCCGCCACCTTTTCCGGGGCGGGAGCACCGCCAATAAAAACACGGCGGAAACAGACTACGAACGGGAAAACGCTCACTTCTACGCACTCCACGAGGAAGGAGGACAGCATGGAACCCGAATTAAACATACTACCTGCTATCGTCTACCTTCATATCTACCACGAGTACGAAGTCCGGCGCAGACGACAACGGTGAGTACTGCACCTACGACATACGGGAGGGGGGAGGACGAAAGGTTACGGGCACACACATATGCGACCCCCACCCTCCCCCCCCCAAGATGTACACACCAATGCAGAGCAACAACTCACAGTGACACCACCCAAACACCCGTAAAAAATACAATGACATAACCAAATTGAGAATAAATATTTATGTACAAAATAGCTGCAGAAAAGTCTTATTCAACCATCAAAAAATATTTCATTAAAAAAAAGTATTTACACAGCAGTGGATAACTGAAGCAAGTAGTCCTGCACATCTTACGAATTCATCATGTCCGTGGGCCAAAGTGTAGCGAAACAAGGGCAAAGCCCACACAGGAGACCTGAGTCCTTTGGAGAGAACACTGCAGGGGCATCTGGTGACAAAACTACAGGCACCTCAGGGGGAAGGGAAGGGGGGGGGCACCACAGCCACATGAGTCCACAACGCCAGATCCACGAAGGGGCCACCATGCCCACTGACATATCCTGGGGAGTGCAAAGCCACAGTCTCTCAAAGTCTCTACAGTGGGTGGCTTGCCCACTGTGCCATCCTGGGGAGTGCAAAGCCACAGTCCATCAGGTGGATAACAGAGTCCACTGGTCATGGAGGATGCATGGTGGGCACAGTGAACCGTGAACAGTGCTTGACAGGAATGGCCCAGCGGAGCGGTGCTTGAGACGGCGGGGCCCAGCGGAGCGGTGCTTGACAGGAAGGGCCCAGCGGAGCGGTGCTTGACAGGAAGGGCCCAGCGGAGCGGTGCTTGACAGGAAGGGCCCAGCGGAGCGGTGCTTGAGACAGCGGGGCCCAGGGGAGCGGTGCATGAGACGGCGGGGCCCAGCGGAGAGGTGCATGAGACGGCGGGGCCCAGCGGAGCGGTGCTTGAGACGGCGGGGCCCAGCGGAGCGGTGCTTGAGACGGCGGGGCCCAGCGGAGCGGTGCTTGAGACGGCGGGCCCAGCGGAGCGGTGCATGAGACGGCGGGGCCCAGCGGAGCGGTGCTTGAGACGGCGGGGCCCAGCGGAGCGGTGCTTGAGACGGCGGGGCCCAGCGGAGCGGTGCTTGACAGTAAGGGCCCAGCGGAGCGGTGCTTGAGACGGCGGGGCCCAGCGGAGCGGTGCTTGACAGGAAGGGCCCAGCGGAGCGGTGCTTGAGACGGCGGGGCCCAGCGGAGCGGTGCTTGACAGGAAGGGCCCAGCGGAGCGGTGCTTGAGACGGCGGGGCCCAGCGGAGCGGTGCTTGAGACGGCGGGGCCCAGCGGAGCGGTGCTTGACAGGAAGGGCCCAGCGGAGCGGTGCTTGAGACGGCGGGGCCCAGCGGAGCGGTGCATGAGACGGCGGGGCCCAGCGGAGCGGTGCTTGAGACGGCGGGGCCCAGCGGAGCGGTGCTTGACAGGAAGGGCCCAGCGGAGCGGTGCTTGAGATGGCGGGGCCCAGCGGAGCGGTGCATGAGACGGCGGGGCCCAGCGGAGCGGTGCTTGAGACGGCGGGGCCCAGCGGAGCGGTGCTTGAGACGGCGGGGCCCAGCGGAGCGGTGCTTGACAGGAAGGGCCCAGCGGAGCGGTGCTTGAGACGGCGGGGCCCAGCGGAGCGGTGCATGAGACGGCGGGGCCCAGCGGAGCGGTGCTTGAGACGGCGGGGCCCAGCGGAGCGGTGCTTGAGACGGCGGGGCCCAGCGGAGCGGTGCTTGACAGGAAGGGCCCAGCGGAGCGGTGCTTGAGACGGCGGGGCCCAGCGGAGCAGTGCTTGAGACGGCGGGGCCCAGCGGAGCGGTGCTTGAGACGGCGGGGCCCTGTTCAGCGGTGCTCTCCTGCACGGCGGGGCCCTGTTCAGCGGTGCTTGTCTTCATGGCGGGCCCTGTTTCAGCGGTGCTCTTCTGCACGGCGGGGCCCTGTTCAGCGGTGCTCTTCTGCACGGCAGGGCCCTCTTCAGCGGTGCTCTTCTGCACGGCGGGCCCTGTTCAGCGGTGCTCTTCTGCACGGCGGGCCCTGTTTCAGCGGTGCTCTTCTGCACGGCGGGGCCCTGTTCAGCGGTGCTCTTCTGCACGGCGGGGCCCTGTTCAGCGGTGCTCTTCTGCACGGCGGGGCCCTCTTCAGCGGTGCTCTTCTGCACGGCGGGCCCTGTTCAGCGGTGCTCTTCTGCACGGCGGGCCCTGTTTCAGCGGTGCTCTTCTGCACGGCGGGGCCCTGTTCAGCGGTGCTCTTCTGCACGGCGGGGCCCTGTTCAGCGGTGCTCTTCTGCACGGCGGGCCCTCTTCAGCGGTGCTCTTCTGCACGGCGGGCCCTGTTCAGCGGTGCTCTTCTGCACGGCGGGCCCTGTTTCAGCTGTGCTCTTCTGCACGGCGGGGCCCTGTTCAGCGGTGCTCTTCTGCACGGCGGGGCCCTGTTCAGCGGTGCTCTTCTGCACGGCGGGCCCTGTTCAGCGGTGCTCTTCTGCACGGCGGGCCCTGTTCAGCGGTGCTCTTCTGCACGGCGGGCCCTGTTTCAGCGGTGCTCTTCTGCATGGCGGGGCCCTGTTCAGCGGTGCTCTTCCAGTCAGTGTAGGGAGTCAGACCTGGCCTTGACAACCTGCTCACTCGCCCTCCGAACGTGCAGTGTCAGGCCCCTTCGGAGACGGAGTCCTGGGCCCTTTGGTGTCGTCCCTTGCAGGCGGGATGGGGCGTGTGGGGCCCTCCTGCTCCGCGCTCCTGCTGGCTGGCCTCTCCGCCCTGCTGCCCTTCCGCTCCTTAGATGGGGCTCTCGGGCCCTTGCCTCCCCTGGCTGTTGTGGCAGGTGAAGTGGCCGGAGTTACCTCCTTGGGGGCAGCCGTCTCAGTCCGCTCACGGCGGCCCTTCACTTTCCGGGTCCTCTTGCCTGGGGGGGGGCTGGCAGTCCCCTTGCTGCTCAGTGAAGTGTCACTGCCGCCAAAGGGTGGGCTCCATAATCCATGCACCACTTGTACCTTAGCAGCTGGGCTGGTGGTGGCTGAGGTGCCTTTGGGACTTTTCCCAGATGGAGGGGGTGGGTCAGGGGAGGGAAAGAGGTCAACATTGGAGAGGTAATACTTCTTTGGACCAAGGTAAAGGGTAGGAGTAGTGGTGATAGAAGTGGAGGAAGAGGATGTGGTTGTAGGAGAGTCAGGTGTGCTGTCCTTGGGTGCAGGTGACTGGGACGTAGGCTGTCGTGAGGTGGTTGGCTGTTGCTTGGGTGGCTGCCTGCGTTTATGTGTCTTGGAAGAGGGGGTGACAGACACAGTGGGAGAGGACACAGGGGACGTGTAGATGGCAGTTGGGGTGGTGACTGCACGTGTGAGGACTGTAGTGGAGGGTGTGCTGGTGATGGAAGAACTGGCTGATGTTGGTGTGCACGCAGGTGTCAGTGTAGACGTCACAGGGAGGGAGGAGGGAGACGAGGAGGTGGGGGACACAGAGGTGGGAGTGAATGTTGGTATGTCTGCATCTGGGTGTTGCTTGGGTGAATGCTTGTGTGTTCTGTGGTGCTTATGTTTGGATGAGCTGGCCTTGGGTGTTGAGGTGTGTGCAGGCTGGTCTGATGGTGTGGATGGGATAGGCTGAGAAACAGGAGACAGAGAAAGGGTGGAGGCAGTCAGAAGAGGGAGACTGGAGACAGGGACAATGGCTGCCGTCAGTGCTGAGGCCAGAGAAGTGAACGCTCGTTGATGGGCAGCCTGACCCGAATGAATGCCCTCCAGGTAGGCATTGCTCTGTTGCACCTCCCTTTGCACCCCCTGGATGGCATTCAAAAGGGTGGTCTGCCCAACAATAAGCGTCCTCACCAGGTAAATGAGCTCCGCACTGAGGGCAGCAGGGGTAACAGAGGCAGGGGCTGAGGTGCCTGGGGCGAAGGAGACGCGCGCCTTCCTGGGCGAACGGGCACGGAGCGAAGACTGAGGGGCTGCTGGGAGGGCGGTGCTGGTGCGCTGGGTGGCGGCTGTACCTGTTGTTGCGGGGGGCACAGATGTTGCCGCCCTGCTAGGGAGCTCCCAAACGAGGACGTGTCCGTGTCGCTGGTGTCTCCACCGGTCCCCGTTGTGGTGCTCCCCTCACCCTCCGGATCACTGGTGCCCTCGGTGTCTGTGTCAGTGCCCACCGGGGCCTGGTGACCTGCAGCTCCCTCGTGCTCCGACGCCAATTCTCCTCCGCCTGATGATGCTAATGCACAAGAAAACAAAGAATAAGGGTGGGGGGAGAAATAAAACAACGTTGAGTGTATGCCTTGTCAATACCCTTGGCAGAGAGGACAGACACAGGTGCCTCGTGCACTAAGCCGCGAACTTGGGGTATACTACTCAGTACTTCTGACTAGGCCAACAGGTCTAGGGACAACAGACGCGCACATGGGTGATGGAGGACCATGGATAGCTGCACTTGGCACCCTACAGAGGTGGGGGGCGGGGGCACAGGGCCATGTCTAAGGGAGGGGACTACACTACGGAAAGCGCCCTGGCCTACTGTCACACACAGGCCTCCTCCCCCACCCAGACACCTCAACTGCGCGTAAGGATAGCAGAATGTGCTGATACTCACCCCCTTGTGTCTGCTGTGCTGTCCTCAAGCGCCCATCCAACTCAGGGTAGGCCACCGCCAGGATCCGGGACATCAGGGGGGTCAGGGTACGACTGGCACCCCTCCTAGGTCGGGAGGCCATCCCCAGCAGTGTCTCTGCGGTCTTACGGGTTCCGCAGCGGATGTCCTCCCACCTCTTCCGACAGTGGGTGCCCCGTCTGGTGTAGACCCCAGGGCCCGGACTTCCTTGGCGATGGCACGCCAAATATAAATTTTCTGATGGGCGCTCACCTGTTTGACATGTACAGGGTGGGAAAGAGAAAACGTCACATTTCTGCATGTATGGAGTAAATGCCCCCCCCTCCCCAACCTTGCCATGTGGCCCATTCTCACATCTGTCGTGCGTTGCACTCCTCATTTTCTCCCCACCCCACCAACTGACAGCCACCCCACTCCACACAGGCATAGACCATTCAAGGAGCACTCAGTGTACTCACCTGTTGGTCTGGAGGACCGTAGAGTAGCGCATACTGGGGGAGGACCCCATCCACAAGTTTCTCCAACTCTTCAGACGTGAAGGCAGGGGCCCTTTCCCCAGTCGCAGCAGCCATTGTCACTTCCAGACCGAGTTCACAGCAGCACTTGCAGTATAGGTCCTCTCCTGTGGATGATCAGGTCTCGAGTGATTAGTCAGATAGAAAATGGCGGTCACGCCCGCGGCGGTGCATACCGCGGCGGTGCGTACCGCGACCGCCGGCGCACATCGTCATTGGCTCCTGAATCCCATAGGGTTCAATGTTAACCAATACGACTTCGTACAGCGGTCTTCGACCGCCTACCGCCACGGTGTGCCACGCCAGCGCATTGACCTCACATCCCATTGTCCCACTTCACAGGTCAGGCAGCCGCCATTTCAAGGGCCCACATGGCTTAAATTTGACTGCGTCACACAGGCCTAGGCCTTGCATTGCCACACATACACGCCTTTCAATTCATTGCGATTCTTTAACTGTGCAAGCCGTGTGAACGTACCTGTGGTTTGCCTGACTCGGTGCTCCATGTTGTCCTTCCTAGGCACCGTCCGCTGGGACTTCCGAGGAGAAGGATGAATCCTCGCGTGTACCGTCCGCTGGTGGACCTGTCGACAATGGAAGAACGCCATATAATACTACGCTACAGACTTGACCGTGCCACTATACATGAACTGTGTGCCCAGCTGGAGCCAGCCCTGATGTCCCCCATCCGCCAACCCACAGGCATTCCCCCTCTGGTGCAGGTTCTGTCAGTCCTCCATTTTTTGGCAAGTGGGTCATTCCAGACAACAGTGGCCATGTCATCTGGAATGTCTCAGCCTATGTTTTCCAAGATTTTGTCCAGAGTGTTGTCTGCCCTGATGAAACTCATGCGGAGCTACATCATTTTCCCAGAGGAGGGTGATTTGCCTATAGTGAAGGGTGATTTCTATGCCCTTGGACATATCCCCAACATCATTGGTGCCATTGATGGGACCCATGTGGCTTTGGTGCCCCCAAAAGACGATGAGCAGGTGTACAGAAACAGGAAAAATTACCATTCGATGAATGTCCAGGTGGTCTGTTTGGCTGACCAGTACATATCCCATGTAAATGCCAAGTTCCCTGGGTCAGTGCATGATGCGTATGTTATGCGAAATAGCAGCATCCCCTATGTGATGGAGCAGCTACAGAGACAACGTGTGTGGCTAATAGGTGACTCTGGTTACCCCAACCTGCCTTGGCTACTGACCCCAGTGAGGAATCCCCAGACAAGGGCAGAGGAACGGTACAATGAGGCCTATGGCCGAACTAGGAGGATCATAGAAAGGACCTTTGGCCTCCTGAAGGCCCGATTTAGGTGCCTGCATATGACAGGGGGATCCCTGATGTACTCACCAAAGAAGGTGTGCCATATCATCGTGGCCTGCTGTATGCTTCACAATCTGGCATTGCGACGTCAGGTTCCTTTCCTGCAGGAGGATGGTGCAGATGGTGGTGTTGAAGCTGCTGTGGAGCCTGCGGAGAGTGAAGAGGAGGAAGACTCAGAAGACGACACAGACAACAGGGACAGAGTAATAGAACAGTATTTTCAGTAGCACACAGGTAAGAATCACCCATGCCATTTTAGATTTCCTGAAAGCCTCCTGCATCTCAACTTTGTCTATTTCCCCCCAGAACTTTACAACTGATGTTTGATTTTCCGTTCCCTTTTTAGTGCTGTATGACCCACTGCGTGACTTCTGCTTGGTTAGCCCATGGACTAATGCTAAGTGACCTCGGTATGTGTTCAGCACAAAGTTAACAGAACGTAATTGATATGTAATGTGTTATACATTTGTAAATAATACAGGCTGAGTCCTGATTGATTTCAGTGCAATGAGTGATTTATTTTTAGTGCAAGATGATGGTACATTCTATTCAAACGGTGATGGGAGGGGGTGGAGTAATGTCCATGGCGGAGTCCAGTTCTCAGTCTCACAGGTGCATTGTCCATATGCCTGTGGAAGGATGGAGCAGGGGCAGTTCAAGGTTTGACAGGGTGGCAATGTGGGACAGTGGGAGGACTTCAGGGGGTATCTGATGCTGGTGGGGGTCTTGACATCCTACTCTGTCGATTTTTTGGATCTCAGGCTCCTCTTGCGGGGTGGTTGTTGTTCAGCAGGAGGTGGGGTTCTGGTGGCCTGTCGTTGTGGTGGGGCCTCCTGTCCACTAGCGCCGGCGGAGGTGGTAGGCTGTTCCTGTTCCGGGCTAGTGACAGGGGCCCTGTGTGATGCCACATGGTCCCGAAACGTGTCCTCTATACGGTTGAGGGCCTGGACTATGCTCCCCATAGCGGTAGAGATGTTGGTTAGTTGTTCGCTGAACCCCATGTAGCGTTCCTCCTGCTGTGCCTGGATCTCCTGAAACCTGGCCAGTACCGTCGCCATCGTCTCTTGTGAGTGGTGGTAGGCTGCCATGATGGTGGTGAGGGCCTCTTGGAGAGTGGGTTCCCTGGGCCTCTCCTCCCCCCCCTGTCGCACAGCAGCCCTCCGAGTTGCCCTGTTTCCCCCGGCCTCTGTCCCCTGGACGGTGTGCCCACTACCACTGCCCCCAGGTCCCTGTTGTTGTTGGGGTGGTGGGTTACCCTGGGTGCCCTGTAGTGGCAGACACACCGCTGATTGACCTGTCCTAGAGACAGAGGCATGGGCCCGCTGGGTGGGAGCTGTGCTGTTGTTCCCAGAGGGGGTTGGGTCTGCAGTGGCCTGTGGCTGCCTGAGGGGAACCGACTGTCCAGAGGTCCCCGATGGTCCGGGCTGGTCATCAGGTTCCAGGTCGACAGAGCTGCTGTCATCACTAGGGGCCTCTTCCGGGGGTGGGATGGACATTTCTGGTCCCTTCTGACCGGTGTGTTGTCGTTCGGGTCCTGCATGGGGTAAGAGAGTATGGTTATTGTTTCTGTGTGTGCAATTGCGTGCGATTTATGGGTGCCCTTGTCCCCCAGTGCTGGCATTCCCTTGGGGGAGGTGTTGTGAGGGTGTTTTGTGGGGGGGGGAGGTATGTGCAGTGGTCATGCTTAGGTGATGGGTGTCCATAGTTTGTGGTGGCATGCAGGGGTTGGTGTTAGGTGGGTTGTGCTGGAGAGAGATTCTCAGGGAGGATGTGTGATGGGGGGTTGGGGGTGAGGGTGGGGGTGGTGGTTAGCATGCTGGGGGGGGGGGGGTGAAGTAGTTGAGCTTGTACTTACCAGAGTCCATTCCTCCGGATACTCCAGCGAGGCCCTCAGGATGCAGGATGTTTAGTACCTCTTGCTCCCATGCTGTGAATTCGGGTGGTGTGGGTGGTGGTCCCCCGCCAGTCTTCTGCACTGCGATGTTGTGTCGCGAGACCATCGAGCGCACCTTCCCCCGTAGGTCGTTCCAGCGTTTGCGGATGTCGTCCCTATTTCTGGGATGCTGTCCCACCGCGTTGACCCTGTCCACGATCCGCTGCCATAGCTCCGTCTTCCTGGCTATGGTGGTGTGCTGCACCTGTGAGCCGAAGAGCTGCGGTTCAACTCTTATAATTTCCTCCACCATGACCCGGAGTTCTTGGTCCGAAAAGCGTGGGTGCCTTTGGGGTGCCATGGGGTGGTGTGTATGAGGTGTGCGGTGTTGTATGTGGTGATGTGTGTGTTGGTGTGTGGTGCTTTGTGCTTCTATGTGGTGTGTGTGATGGTGTAGTGTGCCTCTGTGTGATGTAGCTCTCTATTTTGTGATGTTTCTCTCTCTCCTTCGTCTCGGATTTTTGTTAGTAGGGGTTTGTGGGTGATGTGGGTGTGTCTTTTATATTGTATTGGGTGTGTGGGTGAGGTGTGTGTATGTGTTTCAGGTGTGTGCCTTTCACATTGTCCAATGTGGTAGAGTTTTGTAAAGGTGTGAGTATTTTGACCGCAGCGGTGTGTACCGCCAATGGACTACCGCGTTTGAAAGACCGCCGCGTGGATTTGCGGGTCGTAATTGCATGGGCGTATTCCTGTTGGCGTGGCGGTGGAGGTTTAGTCATCTCCAGTTTACCACTGCCCGCTGATGTGGCGGACTGCAGTGGAGGTCGGATTTTTGGAGGTTTTGCAGTTGTGGGTCAGAATGTCCGTGGCGGCTAACCGCGGCGGGATTGTGGCGGCCTTCTGACCGGCGGTAAACGGCTTTTACCGCCGAGGTCAGAATGACCCCCAGAGTGTCTTCTGACAGATGGCAGAGATATGTGTATCAGCGCTGCCAGCAATGGCAAATCGGTTTTTGTTCCCCAGGGCTCCCTACATCCGGCATTTTAGGCATCACGAATAGCCAGTATAGGGCCGTGATGTGCGGGGTTCCGATTGGAGCCTCTCTCTCAGGGTGCAGACTCAAGTGCAACCACTGATTAAACTTTTGAATTTGGTCCGCCACGTAGCAGAGCTCGAGATCAGGTGCTGCTACTAATCCATCTGAGGTGGGTCTACAAAGTGTGGACATCACCACCCTACGTCTGCCCATCCCCCACGGGAGTTCCACCATCAGTGTGTTTTCAACTATGTATATGATTTGCAATGGATAACTATTGGTAGTGTGTTAAAAAAGTAAAGTAAACAGGGAAGAACCACCATCTTTGCCACTGCTATCTGTCCGGTTACGGACAGGGGAGTTTTCAAGAACCCCACATTAGCGCGGGTCCCCGAACTGAAGTCCTAATGTTACCTTCCAGATGTCCTTGGGATCATGGTATACTCTGACACCTAAGTATTTCGTGCAGGATCCCTCCTGTGAGCCCATGTAAGACATGAGCCCATGTAATACATGGGCTCACATAGCATGGCATGATATGGCATGTTGTGGCTAAGGGTAAACACTAATGATTTCTGCCAATTTATGTGAAGGCCAGAGATACCGCCAATTTTTTCCAGTAGGGAGACTTTCTCGGTAAGTCCCTCTCCTCATTAGCTCGAAGAGAAGCATATCATCTGCATATAGTGCTATTTTGTGAGAGGTGCCTTGGTGGTCCAGTCCCCGGTACGTTACACCATCCGTGCTCTGATAGAGAGGGGTTCAATAGAGATAGCGAACAGCAGAGGCGAGAGGGGGCAGCCCTGTCTGGTTCCCTTTCCAACTATGTAGGCTTCAGAAATCACCTTGCCCTTCTGCACCCGTGCTGATAGTCCTGTGTAAAGGAGTTATGTCCATTGGACAAATCCCACTCACAATCCCAGCCCTTCCATCACTTGGTACAGATAATCCCAGCGTAAACTATCAAATGCTTTTTCTGTATAGATCAAGACAATCACTGCTTCGTTATCCTTTGGGAGAATAATTAATTTGATTGAAAACAATCTGCATATATTCAACGCAGTGTTTCGGCCAGAGATAGACCCGATTTGGCTGGGATGCATAAGCGTGGTCATGTAATGGGAGGAGGCGGGATGCCAATATGCATCTCAGAATTTTATAGACCAGGTTGAGGACTGAGAGCGGACGATATGTGTAGGGAAATGCCACTGTTAGCATGGTTGCCCCCCACTTTTGCTTAGTGTTGATGCAAACTTCGATTGAAAGTGTGCTGGGATCCTGCTAACGAGGCATCAGCACCAGTGTTCTTTCCCTAAAACTGTACCTTTGTTTCCACAATTGGCACAGCCCTGGCACACAGTTAAGCCCCTTGTAAAAGGTACCCATGGTACCAAGGGCCCTGTGGCCAGGGAAGGTCCCCAAGGGCTGCAGCATGTATTTTGCCACCCTGGGGGACCCGTCACTCAGACCACGCACACTGCCTTGCAGCTTGTGTGTGCTAGTGGGGAGAAAAAGGCAAAGTCGACATGGCACCCCTCTCAGGGAGCCATGCCCCCAAAATCACTGCTTGTGGCATAGGTAAGTCACCCCTTTAGCAGGCCTTACTGCCCTAAGGTAGGGTGCACTATACCACAGGTGAGGGCATAGCTGCATGAGCAATATGCACCTACAATGTCTAAGTCAATTCTTAGACATTGTAAGTGCAGGGTAGCCACACTGAGTATACGGTCTGGTAGTTTGTCATTACGAACTCCACAGCACCATAATGGCTACACTGAATACTGGGAAGTTTGGTATCAAACTTCTCAGCACAATAAACCCACACTGATGCCAGTATGGGATTTATTGAAAAATGCACACAGAGGGCATCTTAGAGATGCCCCTTGTATGTCAGGCAACCTGGTAGTGTAGGACTGACCGGTCTGTGCCAGCCTGCCACTTCCAGACGAGTTTCTGACCACATGGGGTGAGTGCCTTTGTGCACTATGTGGTCAGAAACAAAGCCTGCCCTGGGTGGAGGTGATTCACACCTTCCCCCTGCAGGAACTGTAACACCTGGCGGTGAGCCTCAGAGGCTCAAGCCTCGAGTTACAGTGCCCCAAGGCACTCCAGCTAGTGGAAATGCCTGCCCCCCCTCACCCGGACAAAGCCTCACTTTTGGCGGCCAGTCTGGCGGGAAAGTTAGGGAAAACAGGGAGGAGTGACCACCTCAGCCAGGACCACCCCTAAGGTGTCCAGAGCTGAGGTGACCCCCTCGCTGTAGAATCCTCCATCTTGGCCTTGGGGGATCAGGACCAATAGGAGTAAGGATGTGCCCCTCTCCCCCCCAGAGAGTGGACACAAGGAGGGTGTAGCCACCCTCAGGGACACTAGCCATTGGCTACTGCCCTCTAACCCCTACATTTAGTATTCAAGGACTCCCTGAACCAAGCGAGGCAGATTCCGGGCGACCTCAAGAAAAGTAGGACTGCTGAGCTGAAAACCCTGCAGAGAAGAAAATGAGACAACAACTGATTCGGCGCCAGCCCTACCGGCTCATCTCCTGCTTCAAAGACCCTGCAAAAGAAAAGCGATGCGTTCTGCAGGACCAGCAACCCCTGAAAAGCCTCCAGGGGACTGCCTGCATCATGGAGGACCAAGAAACTCCCTTGGACAGTGGATCTGCCCAACAAGAAGAGGAAACTACTTCCCCAGACTCGAGAGAAACCGACCACCGGTGCAGCAGTGACCAGCAGGCGGCCCTCCTCTCTATCCAGGCGGTGGCTTGTCTGAGGACCCCCCTCTGCCTTGCCTGCAGCGCCTAAGTGACCCCTGGGGTCCCCCCTAGAGTTCCATTGGGAAAACAACACCCTGCTTGCACCCTGGACCCGGCCACCCCGTGCTGCTAAGGGTGTGTGTTTGGTGCCTACTTGGGGCCCCCAGTGCTCCTCTAAACCCCCCTTGTCTGCCCTCCTCCGACAACGTGGGTACTTGCCAGCAAGTAGACTGAAACCGGAGTACCCCCTGTTTCCATAGGGGCCCATGTTATTTTGGCTCCTGTTTGACCTCTGCACCTAACCGGCCCTGTGTTGCTGGTGCTGGGTTTTTGGGGTTATCTTGAACCCCCAACTGTAGGCTACCTATGCCCCAGAGACTGAATCTGTAAGTTGGTTACTTACCTTAAAACTATACTGTACTTTCTTCCCTCAGGAACTGTGGAAAATTGAGATTGCAGTGTCCACTTTTAAAATAGCCTTTTGACATTTTAAGAAAAAACTTGTACATTGTTGATTCCATTCAAAGTCCTGATTATACCTATGCAAAGTATCTTTCATTTAATGTACTTACCTGCAATTTGAATCTTGTGGTTCTAGAAAAAAATTTAACATATTTTTCTATATAAAATCCTATTGGTCTGGAGTTAAGTCATTGAGTGTGTGTTTCTTCTATTGATTGTGAATGTACAACAAATGCTTAACACTACCCTCTGATGAGCCTAACTGCTCGACCACACTACCACAAATAGAGCATTAGTATTATCTATTATTGCCTCTGGGGAACCCCTCGACTCTGTGCACGCTATATCTCACTTTGATATAGTATATACAGAGCCAACTTCCTACAAAATGCATGAACGTCCTGGGGGATCATCCTGGGTTTAGTAATGAGAACACCAGTGCCTCACTTGTGGTAATAGGCAGTTGACCTGCGTCCAGAGCCGCTGCATACAATTCCACTAATCTGGTTGCGAAAACCTCCACATATATGGCATAAAATTCCACAGGGAAGCTGTAGGTTCCGGGTACTTTACCCCAGGCGATGGCTTTGATAGCAGCGCACACTTCCAGCTGAGTGATGGGACCTTCCAAGTCCTCTGCATCATCCGCACCAATAAGTGACAACTCTGCAGTCCCCAGAAAATCTACCTGGGTCTCCCGTGGTGGTTTAAAGGGGTGGGGGGCATAAAGGAGTGCATAGTACTCCTCAAATCTGTGATTTATATCCTGTTGACTATATAAACATATTTCTGTGTCTGAGTCCACCTCCAGTTTTAGAGAGCCTCTGGCGGCAGGGTTGACGAGCCAGGCCAGTAACGTCCCAGAATTATCTTGCTCAGCATGGGCCTTAATCATGTTTTCTCAATAGTCAAAGCATCTGACCTTTTCTAAACGTACTGCCAGCTATTCCGGTGTGGCAATGAGTTGTTGTTGTAGTTCCCGGTTTCCAGGGCGAACTTTCTCCAGATTCCTCAATGCCGTCTCATGGGTTTCTACATTCCATATGAGGATCCACTGGACTCCCACCACCTCTCCTATGCACAGGCCCTGAATAACTGCCTTGAAGGCATCCCACTCCATAAGTGGGGATGTACTTGAGTGTGCATTGTTCTCGAAGTAGTCCTGATGGCTTCTCCTATGGAATGACAGAATGCCAAGTCATCCAGCACCTCCACACGCAATCACCAGTCTGGTTTTCAGGGGCATTACCTATGCCAGTCTAGCGCTAGCAGTATTGGACTGTGGTCTAAGACTGTGCGGCAGAGGTATTCTGTGTACCTCACTGTTCTTTGCACTTCCGGAGAGCAAAGGAAGGTGTCTAACCATATCTGTAGATCGTGCAACTGTGAATAAAAGGAATAGTCCTTAACTCCCAGATGTTGCCAGCGCCAGGAGTCTATAGGCCTTCATTTCTGTTGCCAGTCCTGAAACGTATGTGCCAGCCAAGTCACACAGGAGTCATTTGTCACTCAGGTGTGGGTGCGAGTGATCAATGGGGGGGGGTCACTCACACCATTATAGTCTCCACCATTTATAATTGGTTGTATTAGGTGTAAGCCAGGTGTTCGGGATAGTATGTGGTAAAATCCCCCATGATCAGTGTTAGGGGCATAGAGCCCAGCAATGGTCAGGTCCTGGTGCGCCAGTCTACCCGTTATCAGGACATATCTCCCATAAGGGTCAATAGGTTCACTCATTTTTTTAAATGGGACTCCAGGGAGAACCCCGATCAGAACCCCCCCGAGCAAATGTGGAGTATGTCATAGCAAACAATTGCTCCTCCAATGTTTATGGAGAGAATCCCTCTCTGAACCAGCCAAGAGGGTCTCTTGTAGGATAGCTATATGGGCGTTGTGTCTTAGTCATGTTATTGAAGCCCCTCACGTTCCAACTGATAAAGGTGAATGTCAGGGGAGTGGCCATGTCAAAAGCATGTGGCAGGGATTGAGCTTTCTCTCTGTCAAGTGGTGTATTATGAACTTGTTAGTGTGTCCATCCAATCTCTAATGTAGCAGGGTAAAGGAGGCAGGGATAGTGTACAAGAACTTCTCTGAATACCAACCACGAACAACCCAACTTCCCAACCCCAGGACGAAAAGTGAACTCACCCCTATCCAAACCAGCAGACAACAGGTCAACATTCTAGCATTCATCATATTCACAACTCCTGAATCGGGTGGGGGGAGGGGTGGGTGTACTTCATTAGGTGCATTCCGACGTCGCTGCATGCCATCTAGGAATTAACAGAAGTTACAGCAAATCACTCTCGTCCCAAACCACAATGGTCAGTGTCATCATTTACGGAACACTGTATACTCATGAGGTCTTAACTCAGGATCAGCGTCCACCCAGTTCAGTGTTATATTAGTTTGTCTGCCATTCAGGGGGTACCTTGTAGGAGGGAAAGGTCAGAGTAATGAGAGATCGTTGAGGCACATTCTAATTTAGAGTTCTCAGGGTCATCATCTTCCTTTTCCGATTTGGGGGGCTTTGTGCAGTTTCACAACTTTGCGCCTGCCAAAAGTGGGGGTTTGCAAAGGGGTTGACCATCTGCTGTTAGCAGCAGGCCTGGAGGTCAGGTTTCATAGGCAGTAAGCCCTTTGAAGCTCACCACCAGGGTAGTGCACATTCCTGAGGCAGGGGGTATTAGCACCTCCACCCAAGAAGGGCATTGTTCTACAAACCAGAGAGAAGGATCTCTCCCCCAAGGTTTGTAGATTGGGTGTCTGGATGTGGCAGGTTAGAAAGAACCAGTCAGCAACCATGCCAGGGTATTTAGCTTTTGCAGGGGGCACCTGTAAGGTGACCCCTGGGTACATTTAGGGATACAGCCAATACTAGTACCATTTTAGATTTATCATTCTGAGTTGTTTGATACCAAACAACCCAGGGTTCAGTGTGGCCATCATGCAGCTGGGAAACTCGTGTTGACCAGTGTCCAGCACATGCACTAAAATGGCTGCTTGTTCACCCACTATGTCCCAGGTTTGGCAAGGACACAGTGGGGGCATATTGCTCATGCAGCTATTCCCTCACATATGATTGGTGCACCCTGCCTTACAGCTGCAAGGCCTTCCAGAGGGGTGTCGTACCCATAGTATATGTAGTGTATGGTGGACAGGGCACACAGGAAGTGTGCCATGTTGTGTTTGTGTTTTAGGTTTGAACCAGTATACCCAGCTTGCAATGGCAGCTGGATGCATGGCCCTTGAGGGTGGCACAATTAGTGCTGCTGCCCTCAAGGGTCTACCCATAGTACCCCATGCTCTGGGTACCTAAGTATCCTTTTACTAGGGAATTATAGTGGTAGCTAAGGGTATATCCAATTGTGCCAATGCATCACAACAGTTTTAGGGAAAGAGCTCTGGCCCAGGGAACCTGGTTATTAGGGGCCCTGGGCACTACAATTTCTAGGCTACATCACACATCAGGCAAAAAGTGGGGGCTAACCATGTCAAAAAGAGACCTTTTCTCACACACAGTCCTTACGCCCGCCCTCATTCCCAGGGAGGTCGGATGCACCGTTCCTGGGGCCTCTTAAAGTCTCTCTGCCACCAGGGAGTGTTAGCTCTGCACCCCCTCCGTTCAGGAAGCCGCCTGCCATGTGCAACCGCAGACCCGGCACTAGTTCTTCTTGGCTTTCACCCCTCCTTACTTCTAGGTTCCGCTAGGATGTTCGCAGGGGCCTTTGGGGTGTGTCAGTATTCCAGCACTCCTGACTCTTAGGTCCCGTCACACTGCAATGTCCGTAGTGCTGGCAGCCAAGTTTTATGCACTGATGCAGCCGCGGCTTGCCACCACCTTGTGTAGCAGTCGCATGGCTGGCCGTGTCCAATCTTCCCCTGTCCTCTCAGCAGAGCATGGCAGTGCAGTTGGGGCAGTGGCAGTGCAGGGGAGAAGTTTGTTGCTCCTCGCTCTACATTTTCATGAAGGGAGATCTGCTGCAGTCCCACAGGAAGAGCCCTGATGGTGGAGCTCGGCCGGGAGCCCTGCAGGATTGCATCCAATCACATTGGAGCCAAGCCACCCCTTGTCATTGTGGAATCAATAAAATGCACAATTACATTATTCCTCGGGGCACTTTGTATTTTCGGACATTGATCTAATGTTTTGTGTGTATTTTGTAGGACACAGCAGAAGTCTCTTTCCATATGCATAGGCCTTCATGGTATCCGTATACAAGTGAGCTCTTGTAATTAAGGTTTGTTGTTTAGAAGTGAGAGCAGACTTCTTGTTGTTGAGTGTGAGATATAATTTGTTAAACATGGGTTGATTCGTAAGGTTTTGAACAGCCCATTGGTGTTAAGGGGCCTTGATAAGAGAGTCATCTAACATGGATATACCCAATCCTCCTGATGCCTCAGTATGCTGTCACTGGAGCTAGACACTTAATAAATGCTCTGGGTATCGACTTGAGTTTAAAGGTAATGCCCTGAACTGGTAATATTAACTAATCACTAAGGGCCAGATGTAGGTAGGTTTCCTTTTGCGAGTTGCAAATTGCGAGTCCCAGCGACTCGCAATTTGCAACTCGCAAAAGGAAATGCAGAAATGTGTCTCAGACACCTTCTGCGACTCGCTATGGGGTCGCAAAGACCCACGTCATGAAAATTCATGAGGTGGGTCATGAATATTCATGATGTGGGTAGCAGTTTGCGACCCCATAGCGAGTCTAGGCACTCACGGGGATGGTGGCCTGCTGGGGACAGCAGACCACCATGTCCGTGACTGCTTTCTTAATAAAGCAGTTTTTTTTTTTCTTTTTGCAGACCGTTTTCCTTAAAGGAAAACGAGCTGCAAACAGAAAAAAAACCGAAACCATTTGTTTCGGTTTTTTCAGAGTAGGCAGTGGTCCATAGGACCACTGCCTGCTCTGAAAAAATATTTTTGTTTGCATTCACAAAGGGTAAGGGGTCCCATGGGGACCCCTTCCCGTTTGCGAATGAGTTACCATCCACTTCAAGTGGATGGTAACTGCGAGTTGATTTGCGACCGCTTTCGCGGTCCCAAATCAACTATACATCGCGATGCAGTCACAAATAGGAAGGGAACACCCCTTCCTATTTGCGAGTCGGAATCACATTTTGCGAGTCGGCACCAACTCGCAAAATGTGATTCTGCATCGCGTAAAGGCTTTTGCACCTCGCAAATGGCGTTTTTCACCGTTTGCGAGGCGCAAAAGCCTTCCTGCATCTGGCCCTAAGTAATACATAGTTTCTGTGACAAGAATGCATTGGAATATGAAAATATACATCTTCCACATTTATCGACAAAGGGTATCTAAGAGAGACTGTTCATTTTGAAGATCTATCATTGTATGAACATATTCAGTGTCAGAAGATCGAAAATAAACTCAGTTCTCCAGATTTCTTGCAGTTGAGGAAGAATCTTGAGTAGAATCCTATAATCTTCTATTTCTTTGGTACCTGTTCGGCTGCAGATCTGAGTAAATGCTTGTGCCTTGTGCTTTTCCACCTGCAAGTCCTGATAGTAACATGGAAGGAGCATCACATCTGCCTATCAGAGGTGGCTTGGAAATTAATTCCTTTGACCAACCATGCCACATGACGTCCAAAGCCCAGCTACCTGAGAAGATATGGCACCAGCTTGTGTGTCTGACCTAATGACGTGAAGAGAGTGGAATGGGTGACCTGTGAAGATATGTTTCAAGTGTAATCCTGATTCCTGCCAGCAGAGACCACCTTTGCTTTAGGTCATGATGCCTAATGATCTTTGCCTGCCATAAGTGAAATTCTTGATCTGTGGGTAGTAGTCTTGTTCACATATCAAACCCAGGAGTGACAGAGAAAAATTACAGTCCAGCACATGCTCTCCCTGAACATATTACTACACCATTATATGTGATGTTCCGTGGTGAAGGTCCAGGTTAACCACATTCAGTACCTAGGCCTACAGAGGCCTTACGCGGCACCTACCGAGGTCAGACTAGGCATCTTCTGTTAGAAACAGAAACCCTCACCCACCAAAAGGTGACATGCTTCATCATCGAGGGGCAACCGTGGTGAAGGCGATAGATATATATGTGCACCTCTGTGTTAAAGGACTACAGCCTAACATCAGGAATAGTCAAGCATGTGAAGCTAAGAACAATTCAGTGCTAAGAACTAATTCCTGTCTCCATCATCTTGGCATATTTGAAGAGGACTTGACTTGACAAGATACTGAATCAAGTCTCAATTTGTGTAGCTTATTTCCATTTATCAGATCACCATAAGACTACAGATCTTATTGGGGGTTTTCAGCATGGAGTAGAATCTGTCAATCAATCAACCAATCACTGCATTTGTAAAGCGCACTACATACCCGCGAGGGTCTCAAGGTGCTGGGGAGGGGGGGTGCTACTGGTCGAAGAGCCAGGTCTTGAGGAGTCTTCTGAAGGTCAGCAGGTCCTGGGTCTGTCGTAGGATGGTGGGGAGAGTGTTCCAGGTCTTGGCGGCGAGGTAGGAGAAGGATCTGCCGCCAGCGGTGGGTTTTCGGATGCGGGGGACTGTGGCGAGGGCGAGGTTGGCTGAGCGGAGGCTTCGGGTGGGGGTGTGGAAGCTGAGTCGGTTGTTGAGGTAGGTGGGTCCGGTGTTGTGCAGTGCTTTGTGTGCGTGGATCAGGAGCTTGAAGGTGATCCTTTTGTTGACGGGGAGCCAGTGCAGGCCTCTCAGGTGTAGTGTGATGTGGCTGCGGCGAGGGACATCGAGGATGAGTCGGGCCAAGGCGTTCTGGATGCGTTGGAGTCGTCTCAGGAGCTTGTCTGTAGTTCCTGAGTAGAGGGCGTTCCCCTAGTCGAGTCTGCTGGTGATGAGGGCCTGGGTAACGGTTTTTCTCGTGTCGCGGGGGATCAATTTGAAGATCCTGTGGAGCATACGGAGGGTGTTAAAGCAGGACGCGGAGACGGCGTTGACTTGCCTGGTCATGGAGAGAGTGGAGTCGAGGATGACCCCCAGGTTGCGTGCGTGGTCTGTGGGTTCCGGGGCTGTGCCTAGTGACGTGGGCCACCAGGAGTCGTCCCAGGCTGATGGGGTGGGTCCGAGAATGAGGACCTCCGTCTTGTCTGAGTTCAGCTTCAGTCTGCTGTCCTTCATCCAGTCGGCTACGGCCTTCATTCCTCAGTGGAGGTTAGCTTTGGCGGTGTGGGGATCTTCGGTGAGGGATATGATCAGCTGGGTGTCCTCAGCGTAGGAGATGATGTTGAGGTTGTGTTGTCGTGCGATGTGGGCGAGGGGGGCCATGTAGATATTGAACAGTGTCGGGATGAGGGAGGATCCCTGTGGGACGCCGCAGATGATCTTGGTGGTTTTGGAGCGGAAGGGTGGGAGGCGGACGCTCTGGGTTCTGCCGGAGAGGAAGGATGTGGTCCAGGCCAGGGCCTTCTCTTGGATACCGGCGTCATGGAGGCGTGCTGATAGGGTGCGGTGGCAGACCGTGTCAAAGGCTGCTGATAGGTCCAGGAGGATGAGGGCGGCTGTTTCTCCTTTGTCCATCAGGGTCCGGATGTCGTCAGTGGCGGCGATGAGGGCGGTCTTGGTGCTGTGGTTACTGCGAAAACCAGATTGGGAAGGGTCCAGGATGTTGTTAACTTTGAGGTAGCGGGTCAGCTGTTTGTTGACAATCTTCTTGGTCACTTTTGCCGGGAAAGGGAGCAGGGAGATGGGCCGGAGGTTCTTGAGGTCCTTGGGGTCCGCCTTGGGCTTCTTCAGAAGGGCGTTGATCTCGGCGTGCTTCCAGCTTTCTGGGAAGGTTGCTGTCTCGAAGGAACAGTTGATTGTTTTCCGGAGGTGGGGCGCAATGGTTGCTCTGGCTTTGTTGAAGACGTGGTGAGGGCGGGGGTCCGATGGGGATCCGGAGTGGATGGAGTTCATGGTTTTGATGGTGTCTTTGTTGCTGACGCTGGACCAGACGGTCAGGCGACTGGTGCGAGTGGTAGTCCCAGGGGTGGTGGACCTGGTGGTGGGTGCAGGGGGGTCGGAGTTGAAGCTGTCGTGGATGTCGGTGATCTTGCGGTGGAAGAAGGTGGCCAGGGAGTCGCACAGGTCTTGAGATGGCGGGATGTCGTTGGTTTTGGAGTTGGGGTTGGAGAGTTCTTTCACGATGCTGAAGAGCTCTTTGGTGTTGTGTGCGTTGTTGTCTAGGCGGTCCTTGAAGGCGGTCTTCTTGGCGGTCCTGATGAGTTGGTGGTGTCTGCGGGTGGCGCTCTTAGGGCTGTGTGGTTGTCTGGTGTTCGGTCGTGGAGCCATTTCTTCTCCAGCTTCCGACAGGTGTGCTTGGAGATCCGGAGGTCCTCGGTGAACCAGACGGCTTTCTTGTTGGTGTGGTTGGTTGTAGAGGTCTTGGGAGGGGCGAGGGTGTTGGCGCAGTCGTTGATCCACTGTGTGAGGTTGGTTGCGGTGGTGTCTGGGTCGGTGGGTGGTCTCAGGGCGAGGGCGGTAGTCAGTTGGTCCTCGGTGACCTTGCCCCAGCAGCGGCGTGGTAGCTGTTGGGTGCGGTGGTGTGTGGTGGGTTTTCTGAAGGTGAAGTGGATGCACCTGTGGTCAGTCCAGTGTGGTTCGGTGGTGTGGTTGAAGGAGACGTGGGGGCTTGTGGAGAAGATGGGGTCGAGCGTGTGCCCAGCGGCGTGAGTAGGTGTCGTTACGAGCTGATTGAGTCCGAGGTTGGCGAGGTTGGCGATCAGGGCGGTGGAGTTGGCGTTGTTGTTGTTCTCGAGGTGGAAGTTCAGGTCCCCGAGGAGGATGTAGTCCGTGGAAGTGGGTGCTGATGAGGTCGGTGATGGTGTCACTGAACTGTGGGAGGGGTCCGGGACGTCTGTAGATGAGAGTTCCTCTGAGGGTGGTGTTGGGGTCGGTGTGGATCTGGAAGTGCATCTGCTCGGCGGTGGTGAGGGTGTCATCGGTGTTCGTTGAGATTTTGATGGAGTCTGTGTGGATGATGGCGATTCCTCCTCCCACTCCGTTGGTGCGGTCTCTGCGGGAGATCTTGTAGCCCTGTGGGATGGCTATGGCGATGTCTGGTGCTGAGGTGGCGTTCAGCCAGGTCTCCGTCAGGAAGGCGACTTCGGGGGCGGTGGAGTCTAGGAGGTCCCAGAGTTCGATTGCGTGCTTGCGAGCGGAGCGGGTGTTGAGGAGGATGCAGCGGAGGTGGTTGGGTTCTCTGGCTGGTGGTGTGGAGGGTTGGATGCTGGTGTATCTGCAGTTCCGGCAGGTGAAAGGCCCCTGGGTGCGTTTCGGGGTGGCCCGGTAGCAGGGGCGGTCTCGTCTGATGTTGAGTGTGTGGAGGGTGCTTGCGTCGTAGTGCAGCCTGGCGTTGCGGGGGGTGCGGGTTCCATGGGTTCTGGTGCTGGGTGCAGTCCAGGCGCGGACGGGCATTGAGGGCCTCCACATGAGGGAGGGAGGAGCAGGTGGGAGCAGGGCGGCCAATGGGAGCGAAGGGGGCGGGGCAGCAGGGGCTCAGCGGTGAGGGAAAAACCCAGTGAAAAAACTGCGGGAAAAGACGGCGGGAGAGGGACAACAGAGCACAGGGGTACAGAAAGCAAAACACAGGGGCACAGAATGAAAGAAAAACAAAGTGGCACAGAAGCCAAGCGCAGGGGTACAGAATAAAAAAGGGAGCGAGTAGAATCTGTGGGAATGGCGGTGGACATTACTCCCTCATGGGGTCCTCCTTGTCCCAGTCCTAACTCATGAGGTTTGACCCCCGTCCGCGAAAGAAGTAGCACTGAAGCTCTTCTTCTATTTTGTGGAACCGTTTTTTTTTATAGTGATTCCTCCCACCTGCCTCCTTCTGTTTTGTTTCCTGTCCACGCACTCGAGTAGAGTTGTTGTCCTTCGCATGTAGTTTTTGCTTTTTGCTTCATTTCGTTTGTGATCATATATTTACTTGTCATTGAAGTATGCTTTGGGTTGCAATACTTACAGCTCACTGTCTTGCTATTTTGGCGCTGGCTCAGTGATGCTTGAGCGTGCAGCAGAGTTTTAGGACCGGCTTCAGACGTGCTCCCTGCTATAGTGCTAGGCTGGGACAGGGAGCCGCGGATGTGTCCAAGGTGGGGGAGGAGTAGGGGCCAGTATGACGGCTTTCCCGGCCGTTGCGTGTCTCTCTATAGACACTCAGCGTGAGGGCGAGATGTTCAGCTATTGGGCAACCGGGTCTAGCGAGAAGAGATCCGGTTGCCTTGTGAAGCCTACATGAACAGGAAGCACGGATGCTGCAGTAGCGCATTCTCGTAATGCTTGTGGTGATTCTGTTGGTATGACTAAACAGCTGGAGATGCCAAAGCATTCCCAGCCTCCTGTGCAGGAGAAGTCTGAGAACTATTGCACATTTCAAGGGGAGATTTGCAGTTCCAAAACCAGGCAGTTTGTTTCGGCCAGTCCTCAATCTCCGATCCTTGAACAACTATCCGACGTTGGAGCATTTTCAGATGGTGTCTCTTCAATCAATCATTCCTCTCTTAAGGAAGGGAGATTTTCTGGCCACACTGGATCTCCAAGACGCATACTTTCATGTGCTGGTGCATGTGCATGCTGGTGCTTCAGAAAGAGTTGGTGGAACAGGCTCATGTGGTCCACATTGCACCTTATTGGCCCCGCTGTTACTGGTTTCCCCTCCTCCTATCACTGGCCAGTGGTTGGGTTTTTGTCTTTTCCTGGAGCAAATCTCCTCTTCAGTTTCCATTAATGTCATGCCAGATGGCCTCTCAGTTGTGTCTGACAGCTACTGAACCAGTAGGTTGGTTCCATTCGGCTGTTCGTCCTAACTTGCTTTGGAGATTCAATCTTCTTGTAAGAAGTCTAACCTGAAATCCTATAAGACTAATAGGGGCTTTTTCTGTAACTGGTGCAGAGCAAGTTCTGAGGATCCTGCTCGTATTGATCCCTTTAAGAATTTTTTCTGACAACTTCCCTACCTTGTCTCCTCTGGTGTTAAGGTTACTTTGGAGTTTGAGGTTGCAGAGGGCCCCAGTCTGCTGGGTGGTTCCTTCTTATGGCTTGGTTGTCGGCTGGTGGTTTTACTGATGGCCATTACCTCGGCCAGAAGTTGTTGGGGTATTGGGGGCCCTCCTGTCTGTTTTTCCTTACTTGAGGTTTTTCCAGAGTCAGGTGGTTCTAAGGTTGAACCCTAAGTTTGTCCCTAAGGTTTCTTCCTCTTTTCATTTTGCCCAGAATGTTGTTATGCCTGTTTTTCTGATTCCTCCTCTTCGCTTCCTTCTACCCTTGATGTCAGGAGAGCTCTTTTGATTTATTTGGAATGTACAAAACCATTCAGGTTGTCACAGTCGTTGTTTGTGACTCATGGTTCTGTTTCTAAAGGTCAAAAGGTTCCCACCCAGACTCTTAGTAGATGCGTTAGGCAGGCTATTGCCGGTGCTTATGCTTCTGTTGGGGTTGTCTCTCCCGGAGGATGTCCGTGGGTGGTCATCCAGAGCAGTGTCCACTTCCTGGGCAGAGGCTGGAGGGTTTCCCTCCTGCAAATTTGCTGGGTAGCCACATGGTCATCTACGCATACGTTCCTTCAGTGCTACTCCTGTCGTGGGGATAGTCAAACCTCATGGGTTAGGACTAGGAGGATCCCTAATCGGGGTACTGAAGATTACTAATAAGAAACAGAAAAATTAGCCCCCACTATGTCGACAGTACTGCATCTGTCAAACTTAGAGATGACCAACAGCCCAGCAGTGATTGCTGTACAGTTAAAGAACTGCCATTACGGCTGATCCTTTCAAAGTACTGAAAGTATGGCACACGGCTGCTGTCGCCTTTGACGGCTATCCACATTTTAGTTTTACAGAAACAAACTTACAAAGCGGTAGTTTGTTTCTGAAGAGAAGAAAAAAAAAGCAACTAATGACCCCCACACCTTGGGAGTTTTCTGAAAGATGTGAAATCGCATATATTTCACAATTCCTCACTAACAGGGTTTTTCTGGTGGCAACAGACAGGGGAAAAAAATACATTACACCATCCACCCTAAGTAGAACAGCTGATGTAATGTTCTTGGTCAGACAGCCACTACTCTGTTGGGCTGTTGGAGGAAGGTCGGTCTGTCACTAAATGAGTTGGAAAGGCCAAGGGTTTGGTGGGCAGGGTACTCCTTCTCATTTGCCATGGAGTACCCCCAAACTTAATCGGGCCCTACATTTCTTAGCCATCCATTCCTTCAGCAGGATGTCCACACCAACCCTTGCAAACTTCCTAGCTCCCCACCCGCAAAAATAAGGGAACATATGGGGTAAAAAGGTACTGATCCAAACTCTTGATGCTGAACACACACTTGTGCACTTATAGCTAAATACATTTTAATGAATCTTTTATTGTGAGTATCTGAGCTCATCCTGTTCCTCAAAAAACAGGGATAAACGAAATGCCAACTCTGGAGGGGTGACATTGTGAATCGCAGTAGCTCTATGAGATAACCCAAAAGGGATTCAACAAAAGAAGAATTCAAAAAGACTTTGATTTCATTTTGTTCCTGTGATCTTTAGATTTAAAGCCTTGCCACAATTAGCTGACTGGATGACCTCATTGTCTAGTTTTCATAAAAGTGAAAAAGAGAAATAGTATACAGTGTGCGTTCTGCCATCCCCTTCCAGCCACTGGGTTTCCTGTGTTTTACATGGCAAGCTATTGCTTGGATATGCAATCCATCAAGGCCATGACATTTCACGATGGTTACATTGTCCTATTTTGTGTTTCTATTACGTTCAGGTGATGGGGCATCATATAGTTGTTTTTGGGTCGTGCCTACCAGACAGCACAAGTTGTTTTTTTGCAAAAGGCCTATTGTTGGCTTACCAAGAACTTACAAGGGCTTACATCCCGCCCATTGCTTGCTATTGTTTTCTTTTATTGTTACTCTCATTGGCTTGCTTCTTATTTGATGACTTTCATTGTTCCTGCTTGTCTATTTTGTGTTATCCCCCAAAAGCAGAGCCTCTTTACCATCTCCTTGATTGGCTGGCTTCTATCTTTCCACTGCTCACTTTAAGATAACTACTTTTTTCATTAAGCACTCCATAAGAGTGCATGTGTATTCCACCTCTCTCCCTCGTGTTTTCCTCCACCCGTCAAATACTAACCCTGCGCTCCTTGCTGCTGTCTCCTTTGTGTTGCAAGCTCTCTCCCGTGTGTTTCTCCCCTGCCAAACTCCCTGCCTCTCTTGCACTCTATGTTGTTTTCTCTCTTGAGCTTCTCCCGTCGCACCCATGTTGCTCTCCATCATGTGCTGTTTCTCCCCTCACATGCCCACTCCCTGTTGCTTCCCCCACCCTTTCTCTGTTGCTCCCCATGCCCGCCGTCTTTTTAAAAAATATATATATCTTATTTATTTAATATTTGGGGAGGACCAGGCAGAATATTGCTGCCAGCCTTTTTGCCTTAACAATCTGCTGTTGTGCTACTTATTTTTCTTAATTTATTTACTACTCCAGCTCAGATGGATACATTAAAAACATTATACCTGCATCATTTTGTGGGTGCATGTGACCACATAATTTTGCCTTTTCAAAACTCTTTTGATCATGTTGTTCAGCATTTTGCCATTGCGGTACAGCACTGGCAAAGTCAATAGGTTCCTAAGGCGAGTGTTTTCGGCATTACCAATGCTTATGTTCTACTGACAATTAGCTGCAATGGAGACCGATTTTGTGTTCTCTGATATATTTAATTTGCTGACACAACAATTTTATTGTTGATTCATGACTTTTTCTGACAGGGGATGCTTGTTTGGCGGTCTTACACTGTAATAAAGACAGTGCTACCCCCTACAAACCCTTATACATTCATTTATTTCACTCAGCTGTATTTGCTGGGGCTACAGTTTTTTTTTTGTACACAAAGTAAAGAATGTACACACATAGCTTTCTTCAAGATGCAACAGAAATAATAACTCCTTGTTAAAACACTCAGGGCCTGATTTAGAGTTTGTAGAACGGGTTACTCTGTCACAAACATGACAGATACCCCATCCACCATATTACCATTCCCATAGGATATAATGGGATTGGAATACGGCAGACAGGATATCCGTCATGTTTGTGACGGAGTAACCCTATCCTCCAAACTCTAAATCAGGCCCTCAGTTATGTAATATTTTGCTGTTTATGCCTTTTAGATTAGTTCTTACAACACAAACCATCTTCTGACTCCTTTTCATAACACTTTCCTTGAAGATACAACTTAACTCTGCTAATGTAAAATGCTCTTTGAGGATACAGTTTAACTCTATGAAAGATACCAATGCTGGAGAACTAAAGTAACAGGTAAGTAACACATTTTCTTCTCCAGTACTGGATCTTTCACAGAGTCACATGCTTAAATAGAATAGCAAAAAAAGAGGGGAGTATCCTGTAACCCGTACCTGCTTAGGATACCAACCAAACAGTAATCACAAAAAATATACCAGTAGGGAAGGGACAAATTCAGTAATTATTGCAAAAAAACTAAAATAACTCTTGGTTTCAAAGGGGTAAAACTATTTCCCTTATTTATTTCATTTACTAATACGCAACAGCAACAGAGTCAAAGGCAAACTGCCTATCTATAACTTAATGACACTCAAGTGAACCTATATACACTTATATATACACATCTACATTAGTACCAAACATGTGGGGGAAACAATACATACATTGTCTAGAAACATGTGCCCTACTCCAACACTTTATAAGAAAGTCACATAAAACATTAAACATAGTGATCAATAAACATATGGTGACCAGGGGTCTCGCACCCAGCTGTATACTGCCTTGAATTTTTTAGAAGGTAGTAAGTAGTGCTATAAACCAATTTATTGGGAAACATGGTTTCGGATGAAATTTAGTTGGTACCTTGGGAATTAATCTAGGATTTGTTCTTAGGAGTACATACTCGTTGGTGAAATGAAGGAATAGTTTCTGTGTATTGAAGCCATGTATTTTGCTGACTCTCCTAGTTGAGGTGAGAGCCAGGAGCAATGCTACCTTCCAAGTCAGAAATGTTAAGTTTGTTTTGTGAATGGGTTCAAATGGTGGTTTCATTATCTGTGAAAGAGCTATATTGAGACGCTATTCCGGAGGCGGAGCTCTGACCGGAGAGAAAGCCCTGAATAATCCCTTCATGAATTGTTTAATTATTCTCTGAGAGCAATGGGAAAGAGAATGAGATGACCTTCTGTATCTTGATTTTTCGGTGAGGTGAACCTTGACGGATGCATGCACCAATCCAGATCTAGCGAGTGATAGGAGATATGGCAGAATCTGTTCAGGTGATGCTTTCAAGGGGTGCAGGTTAGATTGTTGATGCCAAACACAGAATCTTCTCAATTTTAACCTGTACGTTTTGTTGGTGGAGTCAGCTCTTACCTTAGACAGGATATCACTACAGTCCTGAAGAATGTCTAGGTCTTTAAAATTAATCGAACTCAGGACCCATGCACACAAGTGGAGAGATGCTGGATGCGGATGGAGAATCTGGCCCCTGTTAATGGTTAACAATGTTGGTAGTAGTGGGAGGAGAATCGGATTGCATTCCGACAACAGGAGAGTTTTTATAAACCATTGTTGCCTGGGCCACCTGGAAGAAATAAGGATCAGGCAACAGTACTCTTCTCAGTTTCCTGAGAACCTTGGGTATGAGAGGGGAGGGGGAAAGCGTAAACATAAATCCCTGACCACCTTATCATAAGGGCATTCCCCCACGACCCTTGGAGCAGGAACTGACTGGCGTAGACTGGCAGTTGGTGTTCTTGTCTGTCGCAAAAAGATCCAATTCCGGTGGGCCCAAGCGTGAGAATATCCTGTTTAGCTGTATTTGATCTAGCATCCACTTGTGACAGCTGTCTGCCATCCTGCTGAGTGTGTCCGCTAAAGTGTTGCTGACTCTGGACATGTTCGGCTCTTAGCGATACGTTGTGAATAATGAGCCTATTTCACAGATCCTGAGCCTCTTGGGAGAGTTTAAATGATTGTGTGCCCCTTGCTTGTATATGTAATGCATGCTGGCCGTGATGACTGTACGAACCGGCACCGATGAGCCTGCTATTCTCGGAAGAAAAGCCTGTGGTGTGAAAAAGAGGGCCTTCAACTCCAGACTGTTGATATGCAAGATGTTCTGTTGTGTCAACCACTTTCCCTGAATTTGTAGGTCCTCTAGATGTCCACCCCAGCCCTGAAGAGAGGTGTCTGTTGTTATCACAAACTCAGGGACATGAGGAAGAAAGGTCAAGCCCGGAGATAAATGAGAAGCCTGGGACCACCACACTAGGGCCTTCTTCATGTTTGGAGTGATGGTGACAATGTGGTTGAGCGATTCCTCCGTCTTGATCCATTGCCCATCCGTCTCCTTGAAGTGGTCTCATATTCAGTGCAAAAGGTACTAGACTGATTGCAGAAGACACCAAGCCCAGCAAAAACTTGTAAAGATGAACTTAAGCAGACCTTTTTTTGCCAACTTGACTGCCAGATCCCTTAGCTCGTGTTGTCTGTCTTGCAATAAATATGCCTTGTTGTGTATCGTATCCAGAAGAGCTCCTAGAAACATTATAATTTGTTTTGGAATTGTAACAGATTTTTGGAAATTGATTGTGAGACCTAATTTGTGAAACAGGTCGAGACAGGATGTGTGTTTTTGGAAGCTTGTTGCGCCGTTGGGGCCTTGAGTAGCCAGTCGCTCAAGTAGGTTAACACTTGGTTCCTGAGAGTGGCTGCTACTGATGTCAGGCACTTGGTAATTATGTGAGGTACCGATTTCAGTCTGAATTGGAGGACTTTGAATTGGTAATGGCTACCGGCTACGGTGAAGAAACAATATTTTCTGTATCTGGGTAAATGGGATGTGAAAGTATGCATCCTGCAAATCGAGAGTCATCATGAAATCTCTGCTGTTGAGGAAGTGCAGGATATCAGAGAGGGTGACCATCTGAAATAATTGCTTGCATAAGAATTTTTTCAGTTTCCTTAAGTGCAGGTTGGGCCTCCATTCTCCTGTTTTCTTTATTATAATTAAGTATCTGGAGTGGAAGCCTATGCTTCTTTGTGAAAACTGAACTCTGTTGATCGCTCCTTTTGCAAGCATGGTGAGGACTTCCTTTTTCAGTAAGTGAAGATTAGGTAGGTTTGCTTCCCTTGGGGGGTAGTTTGGTGGTGCCTGTACAAATTTTAGGTTGTGGCCATAAGCTACCAGGTATAAAACCCATTTGTATGATGTTATCTGTTTGCATTGGGGTAGATGATTGGAAATCTTCGCACCGTCAGGATGAAGAATGCTGTCTGTAGCTGGTACCCGGAGTAGGTTACTGTTTACAACCTGTCTCTACCATGGGAGGGTTTCTTTCGGCGAGGGCCTTGTTTGGTGTACGCCGCTGCAGGTGGCTGATGGTACTGTTGTTGATAAGTTCTCCTGTACGTTGTTAGAAAGGGCTGATACTGCTGAAGTGGGTATGATCCTTTGTAAGATGAGAAACTCTTCCACAAACTCCCCGAAAGGGGACTTTTTAATATTGGAGGGTGCTTAGAGATCTCGCATTATCAGTGTCTGCATTTATTGCTAACAGCGCATCAGCAATATGTTTTCTGAGCAGCATTTGCCCATCGTAAGATATATCCAAAACTTTAGACTTGACCTCCAGTTTGAAAGATATCAATTTCAACCATCCTTGGTGCCTTACTGCTGCTCCAGTCAGTTGCCGAAAGCCTGTTGAGGTGATATCTAGTGCTCAATCTATCACCTCGGAAGATTGAGGTGGGGGTACCTGGTGTTCAGATGTTGTGTCAGGAGATCTCTGCCTATAATCTTGCAACCTAATCTGCAAATCCTGAAACAGACAGGTAATTGTTCTTCCACCTGTCGCTGCTTATGATGATATTGGTCTTCATAATGTCGCCTTGGGGTAGGAGCATAGTATTGATGATAATATTGTTCATGTCATCATCAATGTCATCTTCTTGACATTTAACTAAAAGTATAGATGGACTGCACGCAGACACAAATGGTTCCTCATCATCTGACTCTTCTATATCTAACAAATGTGATGGAGGAAAATAGGAGACCGTAGCGCTGGTGGTATTGTCCTTGTGGCCACTTTTATATCATCATCGACGGTCCAGTTGACTATGTCGTCGTTCACACAATGTCTGAAAGTGTGGTAGTTTGCAATGATGTTTTGCCGTTGATGATGTCTTTCTAGTTGACTTTGACGGTGGTGTTATCGACAGAGATGTCGAGCGTCAGCAGTGGAAAAATCCTCATCAGCGTTATAGGAGTGTTAACGGCTATCATTGTCGTCAGTTCTGCCGACGATGGCCTCAAGAATGAGACGGTTACTACAGTCATCGTTGTCGACAAGATGACGATGATGTAATCGACGATGTTTTTGAAGCAGACATAGAAGATTCTCCATATTTCTGAGATGGAGTAGTGGGCTGTGAGGAGGCCTTCTCTGTCGATATGTGGTGCTTTTTTCATTTTTCAGAGGAACCTCATTGTGAGATTTCAAAGCCTTTTTACTCTCCTCAGACATTCCTTCAGAGAATCTCGCCCTTTTTTAGGTGGAGCGCACAAGCGCTTTGACCTGTTGTAAGTATTGTGGGCTATTAACCATGCCCATCACTTTCATTCGTTCCTGGGCTTACCCATCAAAAATCATTGATTTAATTGGTAAATGTTTTACGTTTGTCCCGCCTTGGGGCTGTTTTCATCATGCCTTGCAGACTGCCCCTGTTACATGGATTATTGCACAATTGCCAATATACTTCAGCGTGGGCAAACTATTTTTTTCTTTTGTCTCTCCCCTTTGTGCTGCATGGCGCTCACAGAGCGAACAGGCACAACAGTGTGAACTCGATAAGCGGGATTGGAGCACTGGTCACATTGTTCACAGTTACCTAATCAGAGTAATTTCTTGTTGCTCTCCCCTTAAAATGATTTAAATTGGTAAATGTGTTACGTAAAACAGAAATCCTCAAAGCAAAAGCAGCTCTCCGGGCACAGCAGGAGAGCTGATACTACAATATTAACTGCATTCGGGAAACTCCCCCGGTAATGCTTTGCAGGGTAGTACTTTTACAAAACATGTTTGTTCATAACTCAGCCTGTGGTAGTCATAGGACAATGGAATCACCACCAACACGTTCAGCACAACACACCCTTTCTGTGTAGGTCATCTCTGGGACCCCACACTAGGTTAGCAGGAAACCCAAAATAATAACCCCTCCTACCATTCAGTGCCTTTTTAAGCACACCATCATGGCTGGAGCGTTTGTTTTACAGTGGGAAATAGCTTATGTTCTAAGGGTCTTCTTTGTAATATCTTTACTATATGACTGATACCCATGAAAATGGGTAATGCACTAGACTCACTAGGGCCTATAGGAACAAGTTACTTACCTTTAGTAACATTTTTTCTGATGGATACAGTATCTAACTGTGAATTCCTCACCTTTTGAATACTCCCATTCTGCCAGCAATCAACAGAAATGTTTTCTTTCTAGCTCTCCACGTCGACGAGGATGTCACAATGGAACGTCTCCACACGGGACTCCATCTGAAGTCATCAGAGCCATAAGAAGTCCTTGTGCTGACCTCAGTTTCACCCACTTTTTTCGTGCCTTCGAGGCGAACGGGTGAACACCAACATCGCAAACACAGCATGTGCGAACGAAACTCAAGAATTTATATACATTTATATATAAACATACATTCTGTATGTACAATTTGCAACATATACAAAATATACACAACAATTTCCTTCTTGGTATATTCAGCCAGGCAACGGGGAGGCGGGTGGGTCAGTGAGGAATCCACAGGCACATACTGTATCCACCAGAAAAAGCATTACCAAAGATAAGTAACTTGTTCCTCTGATGGTTACATCCACGTGTGGATTCCTCACCTTTGAATAGAGTCCAAAGCAGTCCCACACACGGAGGTGGGTGCCTGTCTGCCTACACCAAGAAATCCTGTAGCACCCAATAGGCAAAATGGCTGTCTCTCCTCATTTCTGAGTCCAAACAGTAATGTTTTGCAAAAGTGTGGAGGGAAGCCCAGGTTGCTGCCTTGCAAATGTCATTAACTGGTACACCTACAGCTAAAGCCGATGTAGTAGCCTTAGCTCTGGTCGAATGAGCCCTCATGCCCTCAGGAGGATCTTTCTTTGCCAGCGCATAACATATTTTAATGCAAAAAAATGACCCATGTTTTCTGGATGGCTTTGCCCTTCATTTTGCCCACGTAGCCTACGAACACCTGACCGTCCCTCCTAAATTTGCACGTCCTGTCCATGCAGAAGCTCAATGCTCTCTTTGGATCCAGACGATCCAGCCTTTCCTCCTCCTTAGAGGGATGGGGAGGAAGGTAAAAGGACAGAAGTGTGATGGACTGCCCTAAATGAAAAAGAGTCACTACTTTTGGCAGGAAAGTTGCCCTGGTTCTCAAAACCACCTTGTTGGCATGGAAAGTGGTACACAGGGTTTTACACTCAGAGATTGCAGCTCACTAACACATCTAGCCGACGTGATCGCAATGAGAAAAACAGTTTTAAACGTAACGAGCCTCAATGGGCAACTATTTAACTGTTTAAACGGTGTACCCATCTGGTACATTAAAACTAAATTTAAATCCCATTGAGGCATGAAAGGAGTGGGAGGAAACACATTAGTCGAACCCTTAAGAAACCCTAAAACTATAGGGGACTTAAAGAGGGTTGGTCAGGTAAACAAATAAATGCTGACAGTGCAGAGAGATAGCCCTTCATTGTTGCAACTGCACAACCCTGCTGGGCCAAGGAAAGAGCAAATTGCAAAACACTGGATAAGTGGGCATTTAAAGGATTCGCGTGTCTGTCCCCACACCATTTGATAAAGGTAGCTCATCTATTAGCATAGACAATCTTGGTGGAGGGTCGCCTGGCCGATAAAATAACATCCACCACTTCAGATGGAAGAGAAAAGGAAACCAGGTTGCCCTGTTCAATCTCCAGGCTCGTAAATGCAAGCTCTGGATGTGGGGGTGTAGAACCTGCCCCTGTGACAGTGAAAGGAGGTCTGCCCTGTAAGGGAGATGGAGCAAAGGGCCAAGGTAGAGTTAAAGAAGGTCTGTGTACCACACCCTTCTCTGCCAATTTGGAGCTATCATAATGACTTGGGCCTGGTCTTGGCGAATCTTCCTCAGAATTCGAGGAATCAAGGGTATGGGGGGAAACGCGTAAAGTAGCCGGTTGCCCCAGCTCAAGTGAAACGGATCTCCCAGCGTTCCCTGCATCGGATACTGGAGGCTGCAGAACAAAGGGCAGTGTGCGTTCTTGAGAGTGGCAAACAGGTCCATGTGAGGAATCCCCCATAAGTGGAAGACGTGAAAAACCACCTCCCGATGAAGTCTCCACTTGTGGTCAGCTAAAAAGCACCGACTGAGATTGTCCGCACGATCATCAAGAGCTCCTGCCAAATGGTTTGCTACTATGCAAATCCAATTGTCCTGAGCCCAGGACCAGAGTCGTAGAGCCTCTCTGCAGAGAAGATACAACCCTATCCCTCCCTGTTTGTTGATGTACCACATTGCAGTAGTGTACTGTACCAACTGACCGTGAATGGAAGGGAGGAAGGCCCTGAGAGGCAGACGTATCCCCAGCAACTCCAAAAGATTGACATGAAACATCTGTTCTTCCTGAGACCAAAGACTCTTGATCGTCAGATCTCCTAGATGAGCTCCCCACCCTAGAGTGGAAGCATGCGTTATCACTATGGTGATCGGAGGTGGTAGGTAAAATGGCCTCCCTTGAGTCAGGCTGCCGTCCACAGACCACCACTGAAGATCCACTGCAGTGCTTCTAGAGATCATTATAGAATCCTTGAGATCTCAGTTGTGTTGAAACCACTGCCTGCGGAGGCACCATTGGAGAGCCCTTATGTGCCAGCATGCATGAGTGACCAACAGAATGCAGGAAGCGAACAGACCGAGCAGACGTAAGACCTTTAGGACTGGAACAAACGCTCCATTCTGAAACATTGAAATCATAGCCCGAATGTCCTAAATCCTTTGTTGAGAAGGAAAGGCATGATTCACTATGGTGGCCAGTACCACCCCTATGAACAGGATGCGTTGTCAATTGCAAGTGATGCTGCACCAACTCTGGAGACTTGGGTTTTAGCAACCAATCGTCTAGGTAAGGGTGTACTGGTATTCCCCACCTTCTGAGATGCGCTGCAACCACTGCCATCACCTTCATGAAGACTTGAGGTGCAGAAGTAAGACCAAAGGGAAGGACAGCAGACTAGTAGTGTTGCGTTCCTACTGTGAAGCGGAGATACTTCCCGTGCTACTGCAGAATGGGGATGTGAAAATACACAACCATCCAGTCTTCCTTGTCCAGAGCAAGAGGCACCTGTGCTGGAGTCAGCATTTTGAATTTCTCCTGTTTGAGGAACCAATTTAAAATCAAGGGGTCCAGGATGGGGCGCAAACAACCATCCTTCTTGGGGATCAGGAAATATCTTGAATAATATCCCTGACCCCTTTCCTGCTCTGCAACTAACTCCACTGCGCCCTTTAAAAGCAGATTTTGTACTTCCTGCTGAACCAGTAGCAGATGTTATTCTGCGCACAAAGGTTGCTGCGGAGGGAAGTAGGAGGAAACTGCCAAAAAGGAAAGGCATACCCATTTCCTACATTGTCTAACAAACTGTCTGTTGTTATTAACTCCAACTTCTGGAAGAAATTAATGAACCTCCCCCTACGGGTAACACATGCTCTTGAAAGGAGGGAGAGCTAAGGTTGCTTTGAAGTGGAGCCGGAGGAAGGCTGATGGACGTTACCACGCTGCCCAGGTCTCCTACAGCCTCTGCAGGATTTGTAAAAGGGATTGGCAGACTGCGTACTTTAGAATTGCTTTCTCCCGCGAAAGGAAGAGCTTCGTCCAAACCCCCTAAACCTACGGAAAGGTCTGTAGGTCGAGGAGAGTGTCTGAAGGCGTAGAGACTTAGCGGTGGCCTTACTCTCGTTAAACCTCTCTAAGGCTGAATCTGCCTTGGATCCACAACCTGGATCTATCAAATGGAAGATCCATTAAAGTAGACTGTACATCAGGTGAGAACCCCGACCCTCTAAGCCATGCATGTCTTCTGCTTGCAATTGAAGTCCCCATGGCTCTGGCAACAGAGTCCGCAGTGTCCAGACCCAACTGAATAACCTGCTTCACTGCTGCCTGACTGTCCTGCAGCAGCTCCGCAAAATGACCCTGCGCATCCTGCAGCAGTTTGGGAATAACCTCCTAGGCCAAATTCATCAGTGCATGGATATACCTGCCCAACAGAAATGTAGCATTCAGGGATTTCAACGCCATACTTCTGACAAAAATATCTTCTTCCCCGACTGCTCCATGCATTTCCACTCCTTGTCTGCAGGAGTCTTGGGGAAGGATCCAGGTGCAGCTTTAGATGAAGAAGAAGCCTGCACCCCATGCTTGCAGGTTTTGGGTGCTGACTCAGAAACTGCGCAGCTCTATACCTCCTGGCAATGGACTTGGAAACTGCAGGAGTAGTAACAGGTTTCTGCCACAGATCGAAGACTGGCTCTGAAAATGCCTCATTAGATGGCAGGAGAGGTTCTGATGCAGCAGAAGAAGAGTGAAAAATCTCAGTCAAAATGTTCGATTTCAATTCCGTAGTGGGCAGTGGTAAGTTCAGAAGTTTTGCTGCCTTCCATGATATGAGATAATCTCTGAAGGTGGCATACCCCAAGGGGACAACATTTCCCACTCAGAAGAAGTTTCAAACCCACTCACTACCTCAAAACCTTCAAATTTGTGGGAAAACAAAGGAATCTCTCCTTCCTTGAGGTCCTGCTGCTCTTCAAAGTACTGCTGCTCCTCCAAGAACCTTACGACTTCCCTCCTCGACCTTAACCTGGATACTAGCTGCAGAGTAGACAGTGAATGCGCTGACGTTGAGGAAGCCTGTTGCAGCGCTGGTGAAGCCGGGGTCGGCGCCGGGACCTTACTCCTCATAGATGTAGATTGACCCGCTAGGGGCTGTTTTGAGCATTACTGTCTAATTCCAAAAGTTTATTTCTGATAAAGGTTTATATGATAAGTGTATCTGTTTTAATAATCTCTCCTTATTACAATTATGACCATGATTCAGGCCAACTAAACATCCTTATTAGACTATGACTGTTGTTTGGGTGACCCTTCTAGTTTATTTCTCCTCTGTGGCTGTCCTGTGTCTTTATTTTGGGTAATTGTGTTAGCCAGCCAGCAATTCTGATGGTGGGGTGGTGAAAATGGTATCCTATTAGAATTAGCAAGGCAGATTTAAATTAGGATACTAAATGGCAACATTTACATTTTTTGCTGCAAATAGAGGAAGAAGGCAAATGGAAGTTTTTCAGTTATCTGAAGGTCCACTGGAATTATATTGCAGGAAAAGACGAAAATATGAGGCAGGATTGAACAATTTATGGGGCAACAAAAGACCAGTTATGAATTTACAATGCCAGAAGCTCTAACGCAAGCAAATGCAAGAGCTATTGCCTTGCAAATGCTTTTCTTGATCTTTCTGACGTGTCACTGACTCCTCCAGATGTGATAGTTTTTTGGCTCTTAGACTTCTGTAGCCACAGAAGTAGCCTCCCTCTCTATCCTTTAGAGTCTTTGTTGAGATGTTTACCTGGTGACTTGGGGAGAGTCAGTAAAGAGATTCCTTATGTGGGTTCTCAACCTGAAGACGTTTTCTCCCACAGGACTTGAAGGATCTGAAGAGTCCTTCTTTGGAAGTTTCAGACATTTTTTTAGCTGAATTGAGGTAGAAGTACAGAAAAATTGGGCAGAGCTCAGGCAGCCTCCATTCACACAATGTGCGTAAGAAAATCTGAAGGTAGCAGCCTCTCTTGGGAGTTTTCTAGAGGGTGCTGTCGCCTGACTGGTTATAGTTCGAGTTTGGTCCTTTTTAAAAAAAAACATAGATATGTTATTAAAGAGACTGTTCATTGCCGTTAGGGTCTATGGCAATGATACATACTGCTATGCCATGGTACTGTGGGACTCCCACTTCAACAAAGGGTAATGATTCAAGCATGTAAATCTATGAAAGATCCAATACTGGAGAAGAGGGGACTACCCCACCTCATCCCTCAGTGTATTCCCCAAGACTCCAAGATCACCCAAAACTTCCTAAGGTGACTCACAGGTCAGCTATTGATCAACATAACAGAGTCAACCAGGTATGTGCCTTAATTCATAGCATGTTACAACTTAAACATGCACTGCTAGCCAACAGAATCTAAAGATGCTACAGCTATTGCCAAGTCACATCCCTCAGTGAAACAGATGACGGACCTACCACTCATGCTATGTACAGGGATGCACATTTTAGTTACTATGCACCAATTTACTTTGTATATGGGCCACAATTATCCTGCTCTGATTATATAAATCTTAATTTGCTAGTGAGATTGGTCTGTAATAAGTATATCAAATTTGAGTGGAGCATGATTAGCTTACACATAAATTTGTTCCTTCATAAATCTCTCTGAATAGTCGGGGCATCAACTGGTGTGTGAATAGAGGTGCAATAAAACTTTGCAGGAAGTCCATAGTCCCTGATGACCTGCCTCTGCGTAGACTCGAAATCATCTCTCTGAACCCCTGGCTCCGATACTTATTTCACTTGTTTGTGTCTAGCAGCATCAGTGAGGCTTGGAATTCCAACCCTTTCCAAAACATCACTGATGTGTTCCATATCTGCTACCAAGGCAATAGAAGAACTGCTTATAAACATAAAAAGGAATCTCTTTATATACCTCAGCAGTGCTGTCCCGCACATCCCTAGCTGCCATGATCGTTCAATCATAACGTGTAAACTATGAGCCTCCAAAACTTATCACACTGTCTGCAACCAAATTGTATAATTGCTCTATCGAAACTTAACAGGTCACTTGTGGCATTTTCTTATTTAATTTTACTGAGAGATTCTCTAAATATAATCCACCTCAAAGCAGCCTGCTTATTCAGCCCTGCAAGTTCCCCTTCTGGTGATAATATTCTTCCCAGCTAAAGCCTTGTTTGACCCTAACTGAGGTGCAAAGGTAAGTACCAGGACATGCTAGAAATAAACACCATCATCTGAATCTGTTGCAGGATAATACTTCAAAATCACCATCAGCCACCATAATATGTATTATAATTGTGGTTCCCCGGGTTACCAGGACTACAACTCCCCAATAGTGGGATGAGTAGGACACATAAAATTTGACCCATTCAGTGTTTAGCCAGTTTGGTGTGTTCCATTGTTCCTAGTTAGTTCTGAAGGAATGTAACTTAGATACAATGTATTTAAGAAATGTCCCCACCCTAGTCTTTCTAATTGCGTTATTCATACACACTGGTGTCCCTGGTAAGCAGGATATATCTTGGCATGTCTGGTGCTTTCTTATGCCTTAGATCACCATTATGTTGCTACTCATACCTGTTGAATTCTGTGCTCAGCTTTTCTTGTGCAAGCCTTTAAATCAGACCTTCATATCTTAAACTTTTAATCAAGAAGACAAGACCCAACATGGATTACTGTATGGGAAAGACTTGATACAGGGATGCAATATATATATATAAATATATATATATATATAAATCTTCAACAGATGGACAGGTGGCCATCTGACGGCTGCACCGATCCTGTTAGTCAGATCCCAGTTATCGAAACAAACTCATATCCAGCAAGCTCGAATTCAGTTCATTAATTTATTTCTTTATGCAGGTAACACAGAGTCCTGAAATGCGATGTCAACGCGTTTCGGCAGAACGCCTTCTACTGGACTAATCTGGCTACAAAGCCGGCATCATTTAAGTGCAAGTTAAAAAGTCCTTCATTTATTTCCATAACAACCTAGTGTGATCTAAAGCGGCGGCCATCTTAAAACATGCAAAGATCTATATTTAAATTCCACAATTGATAAAAGAATCACCTACATCCATTAAAATGTTATAAATAATTTAGATTATTGAGACATAGATATCTTATATATGTCACATAAGAAAAACCCAAATAAACAATACATATCATTGATTCATTCTGATATCGATCGTAGGTTAACTGTTCAATAATTGATAATACATGTTAATTCATCATTAAAACCACAGTTGTCAGTTGGTCCAATCGACCTACATTCAATCAAATTGATCAAATAATATTTAGAGTATGTTTTTAGGTTAAGTTTCTATGGAATGTATTCTTCTCTACAGGTATATAAATATTTATTTATAGCTTTCTCAATTTATAGACACCATCAACCTGTCACAAATTTTATAAATATTGCAAAATGTTAAGAGCTAATACAATTGATTAATTATTACACATGGATCAATCCTAAAAACAGATAGAATTGTAAAAAGTTAGCTATAAACCATTATTAGAGAATTATTAAAGGATTATTAAAGAATTATTTAATTAATCATGAACACGCCCTATTTTATCATACAGAGATTTCGCAATATAATTTTTTTTATTATATATAACAACAATCAATTACATTGTGTTTATATTTAAAACCTCTTCTGTGTCATCAACGCGACCTCATATTAATAGTATGTTTCAATATCTAAATAACTTTCAATAAAATATGATCTATGACCTTGTGTTATAATTAATCGATTAGCAATTGGCCTACTGTTTCTTTTTTCTTTTTAGTTTTTTATATATGTAGCCAGTTGATGCCATACATCAAAATCATATTTGATTGTGTTATAATATTTAAATACATCTCTAATACCTGTATACTTTGGAGTAGTTCTTCTCTGTCCTTATCTATATAATAAGTGGTTTATAAATGCATGTAGTTAATCCGTATTTAAACAGGGCCTGGGGTTAAGGTGCAAAGTGCTAGGTGATAAAATAGTGATATGTGCAAAATGTGCATATAAAGTGCAACGAAGTGTTAGAGAACTATAGTATTATTTAAAAAGGTTTTGTTTGTTTCTTTCTCTTTAATCCTATATCCTATATGTATATATATATTAATTCAATTTTCTGTATTTCTTAAGTTACAAGGAAGGTATAATCCTAAAACCAGTTACAAAAATAGACATATATAATCATGAAAATAACCATTTTTCTACAAAATTCCTAAAACTTCAATTGGGGATAAAAATAAGTATAAATTCATAAATTGTTACCCCTTTAAAAAGAATCTTGTGTGGTTATAGTCTTCTCATCTACATTCATAGATATAATAATAGTGAGATGATGTCACATTCACAATTATGTTTACAAAGTTGAAAGACATTCAGAATCTTTTTCTAACTTCAAAGTAAATACAATTGATGGTATTAATATCATCCGAGATGGACATATAGCTCAGCATCAAGATTGTGTCCCCAAGGAGATTCAGAGCCTAATAATAAGATCATCTTTGATTCCATTTGTCTGAGCTCTAATGTTCTATTTCCAGTTCTGGGATTGTTTTTAATGGATTTAATACCATAAAAGGATAATGTACTGCAATCTCCTTTGTGTATGTCCCAAAAATGTTTAGCCAAAGGATACGTTCTATCTTGGTTTTTTATGGCTCTGAAATGTTGTAGGAATCTGACTTTCAACTTGTGGATAGTACTCCCAATGTATTTTTTATGACATCCACATTCAATGACATAGATCACAAATTCCGTGTCGCATGTGATTCGGTCTTTAATCTCACACTGGCGACCGTCAAAAGTTTGATACTTTTGCATGTTAAGAGCATACTTACAAGCCTTACAATGGCCACATTTCCAAAATCCCAAACTTTTTTGGCTCAACCAGGATATATTAGCTTTCATCGAAAAATAGCTTCTGGTCAAATAGTCTCCCAGTGAGCGCGCTTTACGAAAAGTTATAGACGGATGTGTACCTATGTTATCCCTAATGATGGGATCATTCTGTAAAATGTGCCAATTTATTTTGAAGTATAGTTCTTAATGAATCATGTTGTTGATTATACTGAAAGAATATTCTAGGTGATGATTGTTTAAGCTCACTGCTAGTTACTGTGTTGTTAAAGAGTAACTTTTTTTTTGACCCTGTGCTGTGCATCCATCAAAATTTTAGGAGGATAACCTCTACTTGAGAATCTTTCCACCATTGCCCTGGCTTCCAAATCATATCTGTTCACATCCGAACATATTCTGCGAGCCGCAGTAACTGGCTATAGGGTATACTCCATTTTAATGCCATGGGATGCCCACTATTGGCATGTAATATGGAGTTGCAGGCCGTGGGTTTGCGATATATGGTTGTCTCTAGATGATCATTTTCCACTTTCAGTAGAACATCTAAAAATGCACTAGTGTCTCTGCTGAAAGTGGCTTCCAAATAGATGTTAAATTGGTTATTATTTAGTACATTTATGTATTCCAACAATAGTTGTTCTGTACCATCCCAGATAATGAACAGATCATCGATATAGCGCACCCACAGTACCACTCTATCCATGTAGATGTTGTTGTTCTTGGACCATGCCACCTCCTTCCCCCACCAGCCCATATATAAATTGGCGTATGTGGGAGCGAAGGATGCCCCCATAGCTGTCCCTTGTTTTTGTAGAAAACATTCATTGTCAAAAAGGAACAAATTATGAGTTAAGCAAAATTGTAACATGGATAAGAGCATATTAGTATGCTCGAGAAATTCAATAGGTCGTGTCTGTAAAAAATACCTGCATGCCTGTAACCCATATTGGTGTTTAATGGAAGTATATAAAGATGCCACATCCATGGTGACCAACAAGTAGTCTTTATGCCAAGGGATATCGTGTATCTTGGCCAGAAAATCATTGGTGTCACGTAGATACGAGGGTAGTTCAGTGACAAAAGTACACAGGAACAGGTCTAAATATCGCGAGGTGTTTTCAAGCAGCGACTGATTCATGCTAACTATTGGTCTACCTGGGGGATGTGTTTTGTTCTTGTGAATTTTAGGCAAAAAATAAATACATGGGATTTTAGGATGGTCAATTTTCAAGTACATAAACTCATCATAATCCATCAGTTGCTTGGTATACCATTCTTTGAGCATCTCATGATATATCGCTTGATATTGAGTTACCGGATTGGTCGACAGTTTATCATAGTGATCTGTGTTCATCAGTTGTCGGTATGCTTCTTTAGTGTAATCATTTGTATCCATAATAACGATATTACCACCCTTAGCTGAGGGTTTGATGACAATAGAGGAGTTGGATCTCAACATATTTAAGTCTTTCCAATCTTGTTGAGTAAAATTAGATCTATTCATCATTCTCGGTGTCTTCGATTAGCTTTTTCTGCGAAATTTGTCAATGTCATTAATCACTAGTTCGTGAAATGTATCTATCAGATTTCCACTGGGTAATGGAGGATTGAATCTACTTGACAATTTCAGATGGCTATTATCATAAAGATTAGTTACAAATCCCATCTCGTTGAGTATGTTAGTACTGTTATTTGTATCATCGTGTGTAGAACATCCAACTTCATTACTCTCACTGGCTAGATCATTAATGGCCATCAGTTGTGAGCTATCCGCAATATTGAATCCAGAGACTGCAGACCTCATGTTGACATTCTCTGCCATTCGATTTATGTCTTTGTTGGAAAAAAGTTTGATTAGACGTAATTTACGAACAAACTTATAAAGTTCAATTGGAGTGTTGACATAGTCCCACTGAATGTTTGGACAAAAACTTAGTCCTAAATCAAGTATATGTAATTGATTATCTGTAAAGGTACTGTGGGAGATATTTACAACAGTACTCAAATGATTCAATTTGCTGGCAGGTATGGGGTTCAGTTCTAATTTGGTTATTGATTGCTTCTTCTTCTTACCCCGCCTCGTCTTCCGCTTCCTCTGCCACGTCTGCGGTTTTGACCAGGGGGTGGCGTGACCATTTGCATGAGACGCATTTCCCCCTGAAAATCCAGCTTATTTCGTGGTATCTCATCTGCAGAGGACTCTATCTCTGAGCTATCATCAGCGGATATATGTTGTACAGCACCATCAGCTCCACTCTTGGACACATCTTTGGTTCTTGCAGTATCATATTTTCGAGCAAACGTGTAGATTCTTCCATGCTCATAATCCATCTTATCTCTATTGAACTTATGTGCTTTGTGTGATTTAATTTCTTCTTCCTTGTATTTGATCTGTTCTTCCATTTTGGCTAGCTGATTGGAAACTTCTTGTTGATGGGACATCTTTGGTTAGTTGTTCAATCTTGATAATTTGTTCCTCCATTCGTCTTTTGGCTTGGGTGATTAAAGTTCCCATAAGTTTAGTTGAGCAGTCTGCTGTTTGCATTCTCCATTCCTCCAGTAAATCTGGATCCATGTCGCCTAAAGTGGGTAAAATTAAAATGCGTAGACCTCTAGGTACCCTACCACTTTCGATGTATTTGGTTAATGAGGTCATTTCCCACCATTTTTTAAGCTCAGAGATACGTGCTTTCTCTAATTGGCTTATGATGCTGGAGGTAGTTTGTATCTGAACCCCCGGGGTCCATTGCTAATCTTAGAGTTGTCAAACAATTCGGCTGCAGCTTGCTCCCACAGTTTTCTCCGTTCAGCCATAATGTATTGAACACAAAGTTTCCACGATGTTGTAATCACTTATTAATGTTCAGTTTATAGCCGCTGACAGAGGAACAGAACATTCGGAGTGAAAGGATATAGGTATAAACTCTAAAGGACAGGACGCTGTGTAAATATCTGCCAAACAACAACTGAATACTTGGTAGCTAGTAGATTCTTTCTAATTACTGTATGGGAAAGACTTGATACAGGGATGCAATATATATATATATATATATATGTATATATATATATATATATAAATATGGTTAAGGAGGTTCCTCTCCTTTAATCAAACGGTTTTTTAAAGGACTTTTCAGGGTCTTTCCCCCATTCAGACCTCCTCCTCCCTTGTGGAACCTGAATATTGTTTTAGCACAGTTGATGAAGCATCAGTTTGAGCCGATTCATCGAGCCTCTCTGAAATTCCTGTCTTGGAAGGTTGCTTTACTGATCGCTCTCACCTCAGCCAGACGTGTCAGTGAGGTACAGGCCCTCTCCATACAAGAGCCGTTCTTACAGATTAAACAGGACAGACTACTGCTGCGCACAAACCCGCATTTCATCCCGAAGGTCCCTTCGGACTTCCACATCAACGAGCCCTTAGTTTTCAAAAACTTTTTTCCACATCCTTCTACACCTGTGGAAAGAGCATTACACTCCTTAGACGTTAAGAGATGTGTTCAATTCTACTTGGACAGAACTAAGGGCCAGATGTAGGAAAGGATTTGCAACTCGCAAACGGCAAAAACTGCCGTTTGCGAGTTGCAAATCGCATTTTCCTATGCAGAAATGCATTCTGCGAGTCGGACCGACTCGCAAAATGCATTTCAGAATCGCAAATAGGAAGGGGTGTTCCCTTCCTATTTGCGATTCCTAGTGGTATGCAATACCATTTGCGACCGCATATGCGGTCGCAAATGGTGTTGCAGTTACCATCCACTTCAAGTGGATGGTAACCCACTCGCAAATTGGAAGGGGTCCCCATGGGACCCCTTCCAGTTTGTGACTGGACCCCAAAAAAAAATTTCAGGGCAGGGAGTGGTCCAAGGGACCACTCCCTGCCCTGAAAAAATACCGAAACTAAAGGTTTCGGGTTTTTTTTTAAGTGCAGCTCGTTTTCCTTTAAGGAAAACGGGCTACACTTAAAAAAAAAAAAAACTGCTTTATTTAAAGCAGTCACGAACACGGAGGTCTGCTGACTACAGCAGGCCTCCATGTTTGCGAGTGCCCATAGTCGGTATGGGGCCGCAATTTGCGACCCACCTCATTAATATTAATGAGGTGGGTCATTGCGACCCCATACCGACTCGCAGACGGTGTCTGAGACACCGTTCTGCATGACATTTTGCGAGTTGCAAATAGCGAGTCGCTAAGACTCGCTATTTGCAACTTGCAAAATGCTTCTTTACTACATCTGGCCCTAAGTCCTTTCGCCGCTCTAATCAATTTTTTGTAGCCTACAGTGCACCCAGACGAGGCCAACCACTCTCCAAGCAGAGTATATCCAGATGGATCGCCTCAGCCATTCGATTCTGCCATCAAGCAGAGGGTAAACCTCTGCATTCATCAGTATGCGCTCATTCTACGAGAGCAGTTTCTTCTTCTGCAGCGCTGTTTTGGGGGTTTCCCTGCAAGACATTTGCAGAGCAGCAACATGGAGAGCTGTCATACATTTACAAGACATTACTGCTTGGAATCAATATCTCAAGGAGAGATAGCAGTGGGCCAAGCAGTCCTCAGGAACCTCTTCAGGTGAGGGTGACCCATCTCTTTCATCCCTCGATCCTAGATCAGGTATGCACATTCTTTATGCCTCTTATGTTCGGCTACAGATTCAAGGCTTTTCAGGTTTAAAAAAAAAAAAGGTAAATAGAGAAAAGTGAACAGAAGTACAGATGGTACTGACATACTGTATTTTGTTTGAAGTATTCCTTGATATATTCATATATATAGATACATATATACATATGTTTTATATATGCAGGTGTTTTGTGACATATGGTTACAACGGTACAATGTGCATAAGTACTGCTCACTACTCTGATTCAAGCATGTGAATCTATGAAAGTTCCAATACTGGAGTAAGAAAATTAGTTACTAACCTGTAACTGTAGTTCTTCAGTAGTGGAATCTTTCATAGATTCACATGCAACCCACCCACCTCCCCGGAGAAGCTCACTTTCATCTTCCTCTCTCTTTTCCCTCTCTTTAACGCACTTGTGCTTGGAAAATCTGAGGTGCTGGAGCTTCTCTCAGGAGGATTCTAGAGGGTGGTGTCGTCTGATTGGTGGATGCTCAAGTTTGGTCCTTTTCCTAAAAATGACTCTGATAGACTGTTAAATTGAAGAGGCCTAAGGCCCTTTTGTTAATATATTTCAACACTACTTGTGTAATTTGTACTGGGGACTCCCATCTCGACGACGGGGAATGATTCAAGCATGTGAACCTATGAAAGTTCCAATACTGGAGTAAATATTTCCTAATTTTCTAAACCTGTGTTGTGTCATTTTGTAGTGTTTTCATTAAGTTACTGTGTGTGTTGGTACAAATACTTTACACATAGCACTCTGAAGTTAAGCCTACGGCTCTGCCAAGCTACCAAGGGGGTAAGCAGGGGTTAGCTGAGGGTGATTATCTTTTACACTGACTAGAGTGAGGGTCTTTGCTTGAAAAGGGGGTAACCTGACTGTCAACCAAAGACCCCATTTCTAACAATATATATATATATATATATATATATATATATATATATATATATATATATCACAGAAAAAAACAAAGATTACAGGGAAAATACAGTTAAGTTCTAAATTTATTCATGCAAAACCATAGAAATGCAGCAGTTATAGTTAGTTCTTTCAAGTAACTATACCTCGCGCAGTAAGGTAACTATAATTCACACCCTTACCATGCACAGTTTTCTTATAAATTTTTTTTTTATAAACATTGTAGTGATAATATCAAAGATGCCATACAATTATATGATATGTGGAGCAATTTGCTGTGCATGGCGAAGGCACAAATTATAGTTACCTTAGGGCACAAGTTCTAGTTACTTGAAAGAACTCTACCTATAACTGCTGAATTTCTATGGTTTTGTATGAATACATTTAGAACCTAACTATAACGTCCTAAACACATTTCCCCCATACATTTTCCCTCAGAGGATTTTGAACACGACTCCAGCCCGAACCGCTGGACGGATTTACACAGAAAGCTAGCTATTAGCCCAGAAAGTGTGCTTTTTGTGATTTGGTGTGAATCCGTTCAGTAGTTTTTGCGATATTAGAGTTTAAAAAATATAGATATCTTGGGACACCGATCCTCCACAAATCCAAACGTCTTCGGGCTGATATCTGGAACAAGGAAGTGTTCGCAGCTACTAAGGTACTTGGTTTCAATGTGTTTTGATGCACAACGTCTTGATCCTGTGATCAAGACGTTGTACGTCAAAACACGTTGGGTTCTGCCATCCAATTGTTCCAGTGGTTGATCGGCTAACATGAATAAATTCTGGAGTTGATAAACCCGCCACTGGAGTGCATGTGAATCCTTCCTGGTATGATGGATGTTTTCCAGGGAGAAAGTGCTTAAAGATACAAGCTGGAGCTCAACCTGCACATGAAACGCCACCTTGGGGCACTATGGCTGTTGGAGCCTGGGATGTGTGTGTGTGTATGTATGTATATACATACACACTAAAAAAACAAACGTTACAGGGGCGCTATAATTAGGCTCAGATTTTACTCGTACAAAACCACTGAAATCCAGCAGTTATAGTAAGAGTTGTTTTAAGTAACAATAATGGCCTAAGGTAACTACAACTCATTCCCTTCCCATGCACTGCTAATTACCCTAGCTATTACAACACTCATGACAACTTTTGTAACGTCAATAAAAATATAAATGAAACATTACAAGTCAAATTATTGAAGAAAAAACTATGCATGGCAGGGGTGTGAGTTATAGTTACCATAGGCCGCGAGTTATAGTTACTTTAAATAACACTAACTGTAACTGCTGGATTTCAGTGGTTTTGTACGAGTGAAATCTGAGCCTAACTATATCGTCCCTGTAACCCTTGTTTTTTTCAGTGAATTTCTAAGGTTTTTTAAACATTTTATTTCCTAACTATAACGTTCCTCTTACCTTTGTCTTTTTATGTCAGTTTAATGCTATTTCCTAACAATTATGTCCCTGAAACCTTTTTGTGTGAGGGGGTTTGTGACCTATGGTTTTTAATTCTATTTCCTAACTATAATGTCCCTGCAACCTGGTTGTGTGAGTGGTTGTGTGGGTGTGTAAGTATGTGGTGGGCGTGTGAGTGCATGTGTGACTGGCTGTGTGGGTCTGTGAGTGGAGTGTGGCAGTGGCTGTTTGAGTAGGTGTATGAGTGGTTGTGTGAGTGTGTAAGTGGCTTTGTGGGTCTGTGAGTGAGTGTGTGAGCAGCTGTATGGGTGTGAGTGGCTGTGTGGAAGTATGTGAAAGCTGTGTGGCTCTGAGAGTGGGTGGGTGTGGTTTGGAGGTTTAGTGTGTGGGTCTGTGAGTGGCTGTGTAAGTGGTTGGGTGAGTGTGTGGCTGTGTGATTCTGTGAGTGGGTGTGTGAGTGGTTGTGTGAGTCCATTAGTGGCTGTATGGTTTGTGTGAGTGGTTGTGTGGGTGTGTAAGTGGATGTGTGAGTGAGAGTGTGAGTAGGTGTGATGATCTCCGAGTGTATGTTTTATTTTAAACTGGGGTCTGGATCCTCTAATACTACCCGAATCCACCTGAATCTACCTGAATCCATGAGGATCTGGGAAGGATCTGCAGCTCCTTTCGTGATAATATAAAAAAAAGTTTTTTGGACAATTTCTTGCCCATGAGAGGTCCCTCACAGACCCCTCCACTAGTTTAATGGGGTCAAGGTACCGCTCGCTACCCTGACCCCTTCTATCACTTTTTATCTTTATTTTCCCCAATGGGAACTGAGTCCCGATGAACAAAATGGCATCTGCAAATTTCTTCTTAGGTTGCGGCCAGCCGATCATGACACTGCTGTTGGCACGTGGATTGAGAATCCAAGGAGATCCTCTATATATACAAATTTTCATCTTCTTTAATATCTCAAAGGCTAATCAACAGATTTACACCAAATCACAAAGGTTGTTTACACCAAATCACAAAAAGGTTGTTTTCTGGACCAACAGCTAACTGTCTGCCAAATTTGGTGTAAATCCGTCCATCGGCTCGGCTGCAATTCCTGTTCAAAATCCCTATGGAAACTAACATGGAGAAAACATGTTTTGGGACCCACCCTTTTTCTCAGCCCCCGCTTTACAGAGCACCCCAAAACTTTCTAGATAGCAGCTGACATGAGCATCGTATTTTCATGAAGATTCGTAAACCGGCACCAAAGATATAGGCAAGTAAAAAACACTTTTTCTATAGAAATTAGGTCCTAACTATAACTACCTAGTGGCACCCATATATATAGATAGATATATATATATATATGTACACACACACACACACACACACATATATAAACTGTCTGGCAGCCGCCGGTAGGTAGTTATAGTTAGGACCTAGTTTCCGTAGGAAAATAGTTTTTTGACTTGGCTGTATCTTTGGCGCTGTTTGACGAATCTTCATGAAATTTACCAAAAAAAGTGTCAAGTTGAATCTTACTGTGTGGAGGGGGGAGTTAATTTCCCGTGTTAATTCCCATAGAGATTTTAGACACAACTACAGCTCGAACTGCTCAACGGAATTACACCAAATTTGGCAGAAAAATAGCTCTTGGTCCAGAAAGCTCCCTTTTTGTTATTTAATGGAAATCTGTTCAGTACTTCTTGAGATATTAAAGGAAAACCTAGCTTGTATATCTAGGTGCACAAATACTTCGCACAGAGATCTGATTGGCTGCCATTTTGGGATTTGGACTGAGCCAAGTCCCAAACAAAAAGATAAAAAATAAATTAAAGTGGGCAGGGTAGAAATGCCCTAACCCCCTAGCCTTGCTGCTGGGGTCCATTTGGACCCCCCAAAGCAAAAAAGCATTTGTAAAAAAAAAAAAAGAAATGTTGCCACGAAGTCATGGCAACTTCGCGAATCTGCAGCAAAAATTAATTAAAAAACAAGCATAGACTCCTGCACTTGTTTTAAAAAAAAACCTTGGTGGGCCAGGTCCTGGAGGCATGCCATATGGGCCCCCCTCCTGAGGCTCCTATGAGCCCCGGAGACCACCACCTCTCTGAGGCTTTATTGTTATTAAGGTGGAGGAAATCACAGATCAGAACCATCTCCTCTGCCTGCTTCCGCACTTTGCGCATTCTACGTAAGATCTTCAAGTGGCTACCCCCCTACACATGAGACGCACCATGAAACAGGCTCTCATCAACAGCCGACTGGACTACAGTAACACCCTCTACGTAGCAATCGCCACGCACCTCCTACAGAGAGTTAAGATAATACAGAACGCCACAGCAAGACTCATCCTCGCCCTTCCCTGACAAACCCACATCCCACCCCACCTCAGGCAACTCCATTGGCTCCAAGTACAGAAGAGATGCCAATTGAAACTGCTGACCCACACACAAGGTTCTACACAGCCAAGGACCACCGTACATTAACTACCACCTGATCTTCCACCAACCGTCGAGAAAACTACGCTGTGCCTCCTTTTCACTTGCCCATAGTCCCTGCCTGTACCAAAGCAGAAGTGGAGGGCGCTCCTTCTCTCCCATCGCAGCTAAAACCTAGAACAGCCTCCCAACACACCTCCGGACCATCACCCCTCTACTGAATGGCCCACAAGACCTGGCTGTTCGAGTAAGTCTCCAGAACCTGCAAGCACTTGGATGCCCTATTGGGTGATTAGCTGTGCTTTATAAATCCTGATTGATTGATTGAGAGGTCCCCCTGGAAGCTCCCTCCATGGGGCTCCTTGGGCCTTGTGGACCACTATCTCCCTGAGGCTTCAAATAACAAAAGGAGGGGGCCACGCAGACCCCTCCAGGGACCACCATCATCCAAGATCAATATGCATTATTTAAAGTGGGAGGGTGCCGCACCAACGCGTCCCTGGGGTCGGCCCATTCACAAGAAAGGAGCCCCCACTGAGTCCCCAATGAAGCACACTGGGTGGGGCCAGGACACCCATGCACTAGTGGTGGGGCCCCAGTGGATGGTGTACTGGGGCCAAAATCCACCCAATGAGAGGCGCAGTGCGGCTCCCTTCCCCCAAAAAACATACTTCTATAAAAGTACAAATCATCCTACAAAGAAGCACTTACTTCTGTAAAGTACAAATCACCCTAATGTCCTGCGCGTGGCCAAGGCACAGCAAGTGTGTTTTCAGTGCAGTTCCACCTTGAAGAGTTATCTGTAATCCTCGATGGAGGTGTTTGATTCGTGCTTTTTTTAGAGTAGTATCTTATAAAGTGATAATACGGGCATGCAAAATGGCCTAGAAGCCCAGATCCATACATACTAGTGGTATGCAATGTCTTTCATGCCCTTTTCCCAGGGTGATGGACAGCTTATTAAAAGGCCACCCCGGCCAAGTTTCCCGCTGATTTTGGAGACACGTTCTTGATGCACAGGAATATGATCACATCTCCACCAAACAAAGAAGCACTTGCTTCTGTAAAGTACAAATTTCCTAACATATTGCGCATGGCCAAAGCAAAGTAAGTGTGTTTTCTCTGTAGTTCCACCTTGATCCTCGATGGAGGTGTTTTCATCCTTGCTCTCTTGAGCACAATATCTTATATAGTGATATTACAAGCATGTAAAATGACCTAGAAGCCCCACCCAGAGTATGTAAGGTGTTCACGCCTTTTTCCAGGGTGAAGGACAGCTTACTAAAAGCCCCCTCCCCCGAACCTCTACACACAACGTGATCATATTTTTGTGCATGGCCAAGGCAAAGCAAGTGTGCTTTCTGTGCAGTTCCACCTTGAAAACTTATCTGTGAACTGTGACATAGGGTTGGGTGCTTACAGAAGTAGGCCACAGGGCCTTGCCATAGGCCAGGCTCTGCAGCCAAACTCTGCAGTGCACAGCCAAAAGCTGTGGGTGGCATTCAGTCGGGTGGTTATAGGGGGTAGGTTGCAAGACCTGGCCATAGGCCAGCCCTGCAGCCAACCCCGGCCACAGGCCGTGCGTGGCATAGGGTCTGATGCTTATAGGGGTTTGCCGCAGGGCCTAGCCACAGGGAATGCTTGGATTAATGTGAAGTAATTAAAATTACTTAATGTTTTTAAAAAAACATAGAAATTTACTGAAAAAACAAAGGTTACAGGGATGTTATAGTTAGGAAACAGATTTTTTTAAAAACATAGAAATTCAATAAAAAAAACAAAGGATACAGGAACATTATAGTTTGACTCACATTTTAAACGTACAAAATCATAAAACTTTGGCAGTTATAATTCAAATTATTTCAAGTAACAATAACTCGTGCCTTAAGGTAACTATAACTTGCGTCTTAACCATGCACTGCTAATTAGTTCATATATTACATCAGCCATGACATCTTCTATAGCATCATTGAAATTATCACTACATTTGCAATAAAATAATTGATGAGAAAACTGTGCATGGTGGGGGCACGAGTTATAGTTACCTTAGGGCACAAGTTATAGTTACTAGAATTAACTCTAACTATAACTGCTGAATTTCTATGGGTTTGTACGATTGAAATGTGAGCCTAACTAAAACGTCCATGTAACCTTTTGTTTTTTAGGTGAATGTGTGTGTGTGTGTGTATATATATATATATAACCTACTGGCAATAGCCAGTAGGTAGTTATAGTTAGGACCATCTTTTTTCAATAGACACAGCATGTTTTATTTTGCAAATAACCTAGGTGCCGTTTGACGAATCTTCACAAAAGTTTCAAAATTAGTGCAACAGTTAGATCAGCTGCTGTCTTGAAAAAAAACTGGACAATTTTTTAGCTCATGAGGAGTTCCTAAGGGACCCTTTCTTGTGCCCTGTAGGGTCAGGATACCTGTACCCTGACCTCTTATATGTTTTTACACAGTTTTTTCCCCCACCCCCCAGTCAATGTAAGAAACAAAATTGCAGCCACAACTTTTGGCAGGTTGCGGCCAGCTAATCAAGGCCTTGCTTTTCCTCCTGATCCGAGGAGGTTCTGCACTGCCAGATATGCAAATTTCTCTTTCCTTTAAAAGCTTCAGAACTACTGAACAGATTTAAACCAAATAACTAAAAAGGGTGCTTTCTGGACCAAGATCTACCTTTCTGCCAAAATTGATGTAAATCAGTTCAGCGGTTCGGCTGTAGACGTGTATAAAAATCTCATGGACATAAAATGGAGAGAAAGTGTTTTGGGACCCCCCCTTTTTTTAACATTCATCAAAAAGCCCCATAGTCATAAGCAAAACAAAATAAAAACTTTCTTCATGGAAACTAGGTCCTAACTGGCAACTGCCAGTAGGTAACGTATATATATGTACATATATATTCACTGGAAAAACCAAAGGTTACAGGGATGTTAAAGTTACAAAATAGAATTTAAAAAAACAGAGAAATTCACTTAAAAACCAAAGGTTACAGGGAAGTTATAGTTAGGCTCAAATTTTAAACCTACAAAACCATAGAAATTCACCAGTTATAGTTAGAATTACCTCAAATAACTATATCTCGTGCCCTAAGGTAACTTTAACTCGTGCCCCCGCCATGCACAGCTTTTTCATAAAAAATGTTACTGCAAATATTACATTGATATTGTCAATGATGTTATGAAAGATGGCATGAGTGCCGTTATTTCTGGGGTAATTTGCAGTGCATGACGAAGGCGCGAGTTATAGTTACCTTAGGGTAATTTCTACAATAAAACAGGTTTTTAAAGGAGATTTGTGTTGTTTTCAAAACATCCTAAATGACACTTACATATTATGTCTTGGCCCTTTTTTGATTTCACAATGATGATTTGGGTCTTGGCAGCCTAGGTATATTGGCTGCATTATCTGTTACTATCTTAGGTGTTTTCACAGGCCTGTAGGAAGAAAGGCGAGTTTCTACACTTAAAAACATACATTGAAGAGATGCTCCGAGGTCCCCGCATGTGGGCGGGACTATTCAGTGCTTATGACTGTACATGGAAACCCCCTACGAGAGAACACAGTCTTATTAGTAAGGTGCTCTAAGAGACAGCTGTAATGGGGCTCGCACTGAGTGGACATCAGATAAGTCACGACTAGATTAAGGACAAAGGGAAAAGGGGATACATGTTTTGCAGCCCTTTTAAAAACAGGTGACTTAAGTAACAAGGGCTGATCTGCCAACTGTAAAAAGGCTGCAAGATAACACTTAACTGTCCCCAAAGCAAAGCCTTGCCAGGCAAGAGACAGAACAAATGACAGAATGTCAACCAACTTGTCCAGGAGGGATTGAATCTGGTGTGTACTACACCAAGTTACAAACTTGTCCCAACAACAAGCAGATACATTTTTCGTTGAGGGACACTTGGCTACCAATATGAGATCAAGCACCTCCGAAGGAAGGTCGAAGGTGTTCAAATGTAAGTCACCACTTAATCTTCAAGTATGAAGGTGGAGATTGTGAAGGCCTTGGTGAAGAACCCTGCCCTGTTGCTGCAACAGCAGGTCTTCCCGGAGAGGCAGTCTGATTGAAGGACATATGCTCAAGCCCAGGAGTTCTGGATACCATACTCTCTGTGCCTAATCCTGAGCCACTAGGATGACTTGGGCCCAATCTGTCCTGAGCTTCTTTAGAATTAGGGGCATGAGTGGTATTGATGGAAAGGCGTACATGAGTCCTGAATTCCATTTGAGACAGAACAAGTCTCCAAGCAAGAGATGCCTTGGGAACTCCAACGCACCTAAGTGCTAACAATGCATGTTCTCAGGGGGTGGCGAAACAATTGAGCCAAGGTTCTCACAACTCGCAGAAGAGACTTTGAGCTACCTCCGGGTGTAGCTGCCATTTATGATCTGCCAGATGTCAAAGGCTGAGCTTGTACACCCTGGCACTCAAGGATCCTGCAAGGTGGCTCACCACCAGGAAAATCCCTTGGCAGTCCAGCCATTTCCAGAAGAGTAAAGCTTCCTGGCACAGGGCCCATGTTGGCACTCCGCTGGAGAACAGAAGCCTCCCAACCCAGACGTGATGCATTGGTCACCACTGTCAGCTCTGGGTGGGGAAGGGAGAGGGGTCTGTCACTGACCCAGCCTCAGTCCAGTAACCACCACTGCAGATCTTGTGAAGTCTCCTTTGAAATCTGAACCGAATTAGAGAGGTCCCCTTGATGTTCGGCCCACTGGGATTTCAGATCCCATTGCAGAGTCTGTATATGCCATATGGCTTGTTCAACAGCAGGATGTAGGAGGCCATCAGTACCAGCAGCCTCAGAGTCGATCTCACTGAAATCAGACGGTAAAAGATCGAGATCACAGCCTGAATGTCTCAGACTCTATCGGGGGAAAGGCATGATACTGAACAGAGGCCAGAATGACTCCAATGAAGGAGGGCTTCTGACAAGAAGTCAGGTGTGACTTCGGTATGTTGATAGTGAACCCCAAAGATGACAGGAGGTTTGTTGTAGTCTGGAAGTGGTTAACGACTGCCTGGGTCAAACCCGCCTTCAACTGCCAGTCATTGAGGTAGCGGAAGGCTGGCATACCGACCTCCGAAGGTGTGCTGCCACTACCACCATATGTTTTGAGAACACCCAAGGGGTGTTTATTGAGACCAAAGGGGAGCACAGCAAACCGAAAATGTTGCTCTCCCACAACAAACCGCAGATAGAGCCAATGGCCCATAGGGTGGGCACATGGAAGTGGACGTAATATAGGTCCAGCGCTAATATCCAGTCTACAGTGTCGAGGCCAGGCGAGGTCCGAGTCAAGGTGAGCATTTTCAATTTATCATTCCCGAAGAAGGTGTTGGGGGGGTGCAGGTCTAGAATAGGCCAAAGACCTCAATCCTTTTTAGTCACTAGAAAGTAGTGGGAGTAACAACCAATTCCTACTTTTGCCACCGGCTCCCTCTTGACAGTCCCTTCGGTCCCAAAGGGCTTGTATTTCCTGCTGTAAAATGGGAGATGGTCCTCCATCAGCCAGTAAGGGGACGACAATAATGCGTTTTCCTTGGGCAAGAGGTCTTTCTTTAATTACAGCCATCTGCACAGCAGTGAGAATTTTCTCAGTGGGAGCAAAGCGTTGTTCTGCCGCTGAATATAAGTGTGATTTGTATGCAATCGGGACTGTCTCACCCTCACTGAATGTCACATAGGTGAAACTGATGGCCCCAGCTATTACTCTGATGACCAAATGTTTTTTGTTGTCCCTCGTGTGTAAGTGTTGTGCTGCAAGCATGTCTGTTTACAACTCTTGAAGAATGCGTGTATGTTCAATTGTCCAGCATTTACTTGAAAAATCGGGAAATATTAGATCATATAGAGGTTTTATGCGTGTAGCATAATCAAGAATGTAAGTTCTGCCAAAATTTAGGAAACCCACAGAGATTGGTGTTTTTTATTCATATTTGGTGGTTGTAGCTGTGCGCATTTCTCTACAAATTGTGGCGCTAGGCTCTTTCCTTTGCTTGACAGCTCATATCCCAGGAACAGGACGCTGAGGAAGGCAATCTTTGTTTTTTTAAAGTTGAATTTGTAACCAAATTCAGCAAATCTGACAACAATGCGGGCTACCCGTCTTAAATGTTGTAGCAACTCATCGTCCGTAAGATAGATATCATCTACATAGGATAATGCTTCAGGGTCAATGTTGTGCAAAATTGCAGTAACACAAGCTGCAAACAGTCCTGGGCTGTTCTTATACCCCTGAGGTAAACAACAGAATGTTTTCTGGGAGCCCAGTGCACTCAAACTTGTTAAGTCTCTACTCTCAGGTGCTATATTCTGGCAGAAAAAAGCATTGGAAATGTCCAGTGTTGTTTTGTATTTTTTTACGCACTATGTTATTCATTAGTGCTGTGCTATGCGAGTTCTGGAAAGCATAAGTGCATGTATGACTGTTTAAATGTCTATAGTCTAAGACTATTCTATATGAATGGTCTGGCTTAGCTACTGGGAATAATGGATTATTCATTGGCGAGACACAGGGTTCAATTACGCCCTTGTACTCTAATTGCGTGAGTATTTCTCTCACCAGTGCTTTTGCTTCATGTTTTATAGGATATTGTGGTTGCGGTTGAGGTTCATTTTTAATTGGAATTACATGGTAGGGGGATTCTTTATCCATCCTACGTGATTTCTGTATAATGCGGGTGCTTGTGCCAAAGCCCATTCAATGGAATAGGATTCGCCGAGTTCCTCTGGAACAAGGGGCGAGAAGGAAGGCTTAATGACTTCTCCACATGGGCAGGTACTGACAAATTTAGGTGGCCAATCTTGTTCGGCCAACAAAACATCATATATGTTTACTACAGGATCCCAAAAGATTGCATCTATTATGCGTTCAATGTCTCCTTCTAACTGTAGCGTTACTTTATATACCCTATCAGGCTTGGAGACATGCATGTCCGCAGTTTCTAGTTGTATAAAGTCATCAGTTGCTTTCACCTCCAGATGCTCTAGAAGATTCCGGTGAACTATTGCGACCTCTGCCGCGCAGTCTAGCAGTGCCAGAGCCCATTTCTTGTTCTTCAAGAGGACCCTCTTTCTGAGTGGCTTGTCGAACTGTGATTGCTGCCACTTTTTTCTTTTTTAATTGTGTTTTTTGTTGGGCGGGTTTCTCTTCCTTTTTAACAGAAACCTCCGAAGAGCGTTGTGATTCTTGTCTTGGTTTCACGTACTCTGTCCTTCGCTCTGATCGCCCACCTCTCTCATTTCGTTTTTCCGATTAGCCTGAAAGGAACAAGATTGGCGTGTATCAGTATATTGATATCTATCAGGTGTTTTTATATTATCTCTATTTCTGAGATTATATCTACTCCATACGCTAAGATTCTCCCTTCTCTTTTTTAGGAGTTTGTTGCTTTTTATCCCAGCGTTTCTTATTACCCTCAGGTGCTTGCTTAGGAGAATCTTTACTCGATTTACCCTGAAATTTTGGTTTTTGTGGTCTGGCCCCTAGACTATCTCGACCAATACTTGAATAGGTCTCTGCTATTATTTTAGGCAACTCTCGTTCCTGAACCTGTTGTGGAACATCAAATACTGCATGCGCACTGCAAGCGTCACCGCTTCCCCTTTAAGATTACTTAAAATGATTGAGGATACTGTGGCAAAATTGCCCATCAATTGCATCCCTAAATCTAGGGCCGGGGAAGCCCTGTTTTCATCTTGAATTTGTTTAAACACCTCCGGTAAATTGGCAAGTGTTGGTGTTCCATGTGCGGTTGTATAGAGCGCAGCAAACACCGTCCCCCAGGTATTAGTTATCTATTGTAGGGACCATCCCAAAGGGCAAGCACATTGTTAATATGAAAATTAGTTACTTACCTGTAACTGTGGTTCTCCAGTATTGGTATCTTTCATAGATTCACATGCTTGCATCATCCCCGTCGTCGAGGTGGGGGCCCTTATGGTAACCTTAAATACACATAGCAGTAAGCTTTACACGCTAGGCCCCAATAGCCCACCTTGGTTCTTTTATAGCCTATCCATGTCCTTTTGCAAAAAAGACCCAAAGTTGAGCCACAGCCAATCAGGCGTCCACACCCTCTAGAACACTCCTAACAGAGGCTCTTTCCCTCAGATTTTCTAGCACAAGCGTGACGTTAAGTGTTCATCTAGAAGGGGAGCCTCTGAGGGGAGGAGGGCAGGTCGCATGTGAATCTATGAAAGATACCAATACTGGAGAACCGCAGTTAAAGGTAAGTAACTAATTTTCTTCTCCAGTATTGGATCTTTCATAGATTCACATGCTTGAATTAGAGTAGCGAGCATTAACATTGATTAAGTAGGCATGTAGCTGTACCCTTATAAGCAGAACAAGCATAAGAATAACAATAGTAATAAGAGTAACAGTACCTCCAGTTAGTGTTCAATGGCAACGTAGCAATGTTCCTCTGAAAATCAGGCATAATAAGCATAGATCCCCGCATTACAACAAGTATCTAACTTGCTACGATAACCAACAACTACAATAATCATTAAAAATAGAAAAAAGTTTAACCTTGACTAGAATAAGGAACCGTTGCTTACCTACCCTGTTTGCGGAGGTGGGATGATCCAAGAGGCTCACCTTAACAAAATAAATCCCTCAGCACTGCTTGCCCCATCGCTGTGTCCATGTTATTCGTCTCCTCGAGACAGTAGTGTTTCGTGAACGTATGCTGGCTGGACCATGTGGCCGCTCTACAAATATGCTGCAGGGGCACCCCTGCAAAGAGTGCAGCCGATGTAGCTACCGTCCTTGTCGAATGGGCTCTTACCCTGCTGTGGAGCGGTTTACCAGCCTGAATATGACAGAATTGGATCGCCAGGCCAATCCACCTGGCTACGGTCTGCTTGGATACTGGAAGGCCCTTCCTTACGTCTCCAAAGGCCAAAAACAACGGGTCTGATTTGCGTATGCTCTGAGTCTTCTGTAGGTAAAACTTCAGACACCTTTTAATATCCAATGAATGTAATGCCCTTTCTGCCACTGTCTGCGGATTAGGAAAAAAGATTTTCAAGATAACCGGTTCATTCAAATGGAACGTTGAGGGCACCTTCGGAATATACTTAGGATTCGTTCTCAGAATTAGGCTAGTAGTGGTGAACTGAAGAAAAGGCTCCCTGATGGTGAATGCCTGTATGTCACTTACTCGAAGTAGGAGCCAGCAATAACGCAGTTTTCCATGAAATGAACTTTAGTTCCACTCAGTGGATCGGCTCAAAAGGGGGTTTCATGAGCTGCCCCAGGACCACATTTAGGGACCACAACGGTGGAGGCTTCCGCACCGGTGGAAAAGTACGAAACAGGCCTCTCAGAAATTGCTTCACAATCCTGGTGGAATATAAGGAGACCGTATTCTGAGACCTGCTGTATCTCGAAATTGCCGCCATGTGCACCCGGATAGAGGAATATGGGAGTCCAGACTTTGCCAGGTGCAACAAATACAGTAGTATCTGTTCTGGCAGAGAGGAAATAGGATGGATCGCTTCCGCTGCACACCACACACAAAAACGCTTCTATTTCAACCTGTAGGTCCTATTGGTAGTGTCCACGCTAGCCCTGGCTAGAATCTCCCTACATTCCGAAGAAATGTTTACGGTGGCGTACTCATGGAACTCAGGAGCCAGGCCGATAAGTGGAGAGATGACGGGTCCGGATGTCTGACCTGGCCCCGGTGCATTGTCAACAGGGATAGCTTCCGTCTGAGTAGCACATGTGGCTGTTCCGAGAGCATTAGGAGTTCCGTGAACCACACCTGTCTGGGCCACCTCAGTGCTATCAATAGGAGGTGACAACCCTCTGCCTTCATCTTGCTGATGACTCTCGGTATCAGTGGGATCGGAGGAAAAGCGTAGGCATAGACGCCGGACCATCTCATCGAAAACGCATTCCCCCACGACCCTCTCTGGGGAAGCCAGCTTGCATAGTAAGGGCATTTCTTCTTCTCGAGTGTGGCAAACAGATCGATGTTTGGTCTGCCCCATAACTGGAAGAGTTGGTCGAGGACCTCCTGGTCCAGTTCCCACTCGTGGTAGGGGATAATTGTCCTGCTCAGGGTATCTGCCAGCACATTGGTCTGTCCTGGCACGTGCTCTGCCTTTAGAGAAATGTTGTGCGCTATGGCCCGTTTCCAGATATTCTGAGCCTGCTGCGAGAGCTGTAGAGACCTTGTGCCACCCTGCTTGTTTAGATAAAACATGCTCGTAGTATTGTCCGTCCTGATTAAGACATTCGAGCCTTGAAGCCTTGGTAAAAAAGCCTTTACAGCGAAATCTATTGCCTTGAGCTCCAGCTGATTTATGTGGAGTTGACTGTCCTTTGGAGTCCAGGATCCGCTGATCTGAAGATTTTGGAGGTGGGCACCCCAACCTTCGAGGGAAGCATCCGTCGTCACTATATAGCGGGGCACCTGATGAAGAAACGTGAGACCGCTGGACAAATTTGCCGGTGTCACCCACCAAGCCATGGTGGTTCGCATTTCCGATGTGATGAGAATTTTGTACTCGAAAGAGCCCTGTACCTGGCACCATTGAGCGTCCAATTGCTCTTGTAGGGGACGCATATACAGTCTGTAGTCTGGAACCAGCGGAATGCATGACAAGATCATTCCCAGCAATGACTTGTAGGTGCGAACTGAAACACACTTTTTTGCCGAGACCTTGCGGGCTAACGTGTTCAGCTTTAGTTTCCTTTCCTGAGACGGGTACAGCTTGCTGCGGACAGTCTCTAGTTCAGCTCCTAAGAAATTCAATGTATGTGTGGGGCGCAGATGTGACTTCCGGTAATTGATGGTAAGCCCTAGGTCGTCGAACAACTGGAGGCAGACAGAGATGTGACGCACCATCTGAGCCTTTGAGGGTGCTTTGATGAGCCAGTGGTCGAGATAGGGAAACACCTGCATGCCCGACTGGTGGAGGTGAGCTGTCACTGGAGCCAGCATCTTTGTAAAAATTCTGGGGGCTGATTTCAAACCGAAAGGAAGGACCTGAAACTGTAGATGCATACCAGCCACCTTGAACCTGAGGAATGTTCGATGATTGCGGTGTATTGGAACATGAAAATACGCATCCTGGAGTTCTAGGGATGCCATATGATATCCGGTACTCAGGAAGCGCAAGATGTCCTGCAGTGTTACCATCCTGAACGATTGTTTCTTCAGAAACTTGTTTAGTGACCTTAAGTCCAGAATGGGGCACCAGTCTCCTGAAGGTTTCTTTACCAGAAAGAAGCGTGAATAGAACCCCTTGTTCCTGTGAGGAGCAGGGACCAGATCTACTGCGCCCTTGCGTAGCATCACTTGTACTTCCTTGAGGAGTTGAGTTAATCAGGGAGGTGGAGGGCCTGACGGAGGGACGTCCGGTGATTTCTGTATGAACTCCAGAGTATGCCCTCTGGCCACTACATCCAAAACCCACCTGCCTGATGTTATGGCTTTCCAACAAAGGAAGTGAGAAGTGATGCGACCCCCGATCTTCGAGCCCCTGGTAGCGTAGGAAGCTGGTATGGCTAGCTGGTCATTGTTTTCTGCCGGTATCTCTTCCCCGTGGCACCGGCCTTCCCTTCGCTGGGTGCCTATATGCAGTGGTAGGTGGCAATCGATAATGCTGATGCTGGCTGCATTGCTGCCTGAGTCCTGTCGAAGAGGACTGATACTGGGGTCTGTACTGTTGGAAGCCACCTCGAAAGGAATAACTTCCTCTACCCCTTACCCCACGAAAGGGCTGCTTCCGGTACTGCAAGATCCTTGTATGGAGGCGCTGCGATAGGTGCCAAAGGGTTTTTAGATTGATGCTGCGCCGCCTGAGATATTACTGAATCCGGCTTCAGTTGTGATACTAAGCAGGCTGGAGTGTTATCAGGGGCCTTGTACTTCCTTTCCAGCCTTTGCATTTTTCATTGCCTTCAACCCCTCCTGCCATAGGAAATCCACTATTGGGATCTCCTTGACGGCTCTTTGAAGTCATATAAGAAACCATCTGTTTCCTGAGAAATAATAGGCAAGTCGAATCTCTTGGCCGCCCTTTCCATTAAATTGTGAAAACCCCCGATGTCCTCAGGGGGTGAATCAACCGGTCCTGCCGGTGGCGGTGTGGGAATGAGGTAGTCATCCCACTCACTAGGAACCGCCTCCATTATCTCCCCTTCTTCCCTCTCGTCCTCCGTCGAGATATGGTCATTCTGTGGTTGGGGAACCAATGGGACGCTTCTGTGCGGTGTTCCCGGGATACTGGTCATAGGGGTTTGCATAGGTGTCTGCTGACTGTAAGGCCTGGATGGAGTTACAGGCGTTGACGGTGGAAAACGCCGATGGTAGTCCTTTAGCATACCCTGCAGATCCGTCACCAATGACCTAGGCATGGGGAAAGAAGATTCTTGTTCCCCTGTTGGGTATGAAGAGTCACGTTGGTATGTAGTTGAGGAATAATAGGGCTGCTCCTGCCCTTCCTCCTCCTCATCCAAGTCCTGGCATTTTACATGCAGCTGAGATGGACTACTGGCTGCACCAAACATTCCGTCATCCTGGGAATAAATGTCCTCATCATCATCCAGGAGATGCTGTGGGGGATATGGCAAGACCTTGCTTAGAGAAGTATGCCTTGGAAGAATTGGCGATGTTTTTTCTCCTGTGGTGATAAACGAAAGATGGAGGAACGTTGCTGAATTGTGCTGCACTCCCAAATCCCCAGAGGAGGGCATCATGGCCGACAATTGAGCCGACAAAATCTCCATTATTGTAGTCGACAGTTCCGTTTTTGTCGTCGACAGTCCCATCGTCGACAGTTCCCTCGTCGATGGTTTTCTCGTCGATGGTTCTCTCGTCGACGGTTCTCTCGACGACGACTCTTCTGTTGTCGATGGGCCTCTCGTCGACAGTTGTCTCGCCGATGGCGCAGGTGTGCTCGTCGATGGCACCTTCTTGATCCTCATGGACAGATGCTTCGTCGACGGTAGTGTTGTTGTCGACGGATGGACTATCGATGCTTCCGCTGTCGTCGATGAAAGCGGCGATGATGTTACTATTATCGGAGACACCGCCGTAGTAAATGTTGACGCCATTGTCGTGACCGTTGACACAGTCGTCGACGGGGTCGTCGTCGACAGGTGGTTCTTGGAAGCATCAGAGGAAGGTATTACCGGATCCCTCGCCGGCGACAGGGATAGAGAGGCACTTCTTGTGGGTGCCTTTTTTCCCCACAGGCGTCATAGGCTCTGAGCGAACCTTTTTGAAGAGTTTTGCCTGGGTCTCTGATCCGGAGGTAGCAGGCTTTTGGTGCCCCTGCTTCTCCACAGATGTATACTATGACTTTTTAGCCACTTTCTTCAGTGGCTCCTCAGGTAGTCTTTTTTTCTCCCCAGGTCTCTTGAGGGAGCGAGATGATGTTTCACTCTCATCTGAAGATGGGTTTTCCATGGTCTTCTGTCTCTGCCGCCAAAACAGAAGCCTACCCTCACGGTCCTTTAAAGGGTTTTCAGACTAAAGGTGCAACAGATTTTACAGTCTCTCACCTTGTGGTCAGGATGCAGGCAGTAGATACACTTTTTGTGGGGGTCATCAACATGGAGTCTCTTCTTCCCACAACTGCCACAATCCCTAAACAGACCCTTCTTAGTCTGCTGAGACATATTGAAATTGCAAAGGTGAAATTTTCTGAGAGAAAAAATCCTGTCAGAAAGGTAAACGGAACAGAGCTCAGGGAGACTCCTTTCACATGACGTGCGGTAGAAAATCTAAGGGAAAGAGCTTCTGTTGGGAGTGTTCTAGAGGATGTGGACGCCTGATTGGCTGTGGCTCAACTTTGGGTCTTTTTTTGCAAAAGGATATGGATAGGCTATAAAAGAACCTAGGTGGGCCAATGGGGCCTAGTAGTGTGTAAAGTTTACTGCTATGTGTATTTAAGGTTACCGTGAGGCTCCCACCTCAACGACGGGGATGATTCAAGCATGTGAATCTATGAAAGATCCAATACTTGAGAATCTAAGTTTATCCTGAGGTCCCGTATGTGGAAATACTGCCTTCAGTGCATTAATCTTTTGTGCTAACCAATACAGAGTTTCCTCTTGTTTGGCGGGTAATTTACCCATAATTGAATGTACAGTTGCAGGATTTATACCTGGCAGTGCTGCATGTGGATGTGCTGGAGCAGCACATGCTGGGTTTGTATTTAATGTTTGCATTACAAATTGTACTAATCGTCTATATATCGCTGTTAGTTCAGTATATAAACGACGAACCTCAGCTACCGCTAAATTTGCAACCGCAGGATGTGGTGTACAAGTGACCAATAAAGGCCAGGTAGAACCATCATTACTTAGAGGACTTAACCTTCCTGGTAATATTGGGTGGGGTAGGGCACCATCAAGCCAATTATTATGTTCTTGATAAGATAAAGGTATTTCTAAATATGCGTATGCTTTGTATTGTCCAGGCACGTTTGCAGGTGTATATTGGTGAAATATATTTGTGTTTCCATCAACTGCTGGAAATGTGACCCAAGAATAAAAAAGTTCTGCTCTATAAGCTGCATGGGCATCCACCACAAATGTGACTGGACCCCCCCCACGGGCTGTTAGGTCATTCGCTAAAAAATGTGTAGTTAGTGGTTGTCTCATATTAACCGCTATTTGTACCTGCTGTGGATTCGCCATTGTAGTGACACTATAAGTTCAGAGGAGGCACACGAAATAGTGCTTTCCATTACAGGTTCAAGCTTGAACAACCTCCAGCTGCAAATAGGATAGCCTACGCAGCTGGGGTGGAAATCCTCAGTACCAGGGACGTCTCCACATACAGTATTGAGATGTGATTATATATACTGAGACAGAGATACTCCGGAGGACCCGAAAATTAGAGCCTTACGAAACGATGGTGGCACCATGTCGCGTAGGCTCTCATTATTCTAATGAGACTACTGGATTTTGAGCAGCAGAATCGTCCGGGATGAGGGAGACTGAGTCTAACCCACTGCGGGTGACACCTGTTGCTCTAATTTGGGTTTTGCTCCGGCGAACTAGCAGTGCCTAATCTCTACCAAAGGATAGTGATGATCGGGCAGCCGAGCGCATGACATACTAGGCTTCTGAGGGAAGTCGTGGTCACTCAGGTGGCATCCGGTTCTCTCATTTATAATTCAGTCTCATATATAAACAACAAACAGAGGCAGTATATGTTTCAATAATGAGTTTAATAAAACGACTGCATCTTAGATAGCAAAGCGTGAGCTGCAATAATCAGGACAACACAACATGACAGTATTAAAATTGTGAAGAGTGAAGCATAAAAACAACGCTATCATATTGTCACTATGATCGATGGACTATTTCCTATCTAAGTTATAATTTGAGCACAGCAAGCTCTAGTTCTGCCTTTCAGGTTCCCCTGGGAAGACATCAACCCCCATACCTGAGCAAAGGCCTGTGGTCTGCGTTAGCATCTGTAGCGAAGCATTCAGCAATCAGCATACAGTCGTGATTCCCTGGCTGGAATCTCCCTCTAACATGTAAGGGACAAGGAAGTGTTTATATAATAACACAGCTGATGTTCTGAGAAAATGTCCCTATGTAAGGATGTGTATTCTGATGGATACAACTACCTGTGGATTCCTCACCTCATGAATACTCCCATGGCGCCAGGATTCGACGGAAATCTTCTTACTAGTCTCTGCACGTCGACGAGGACGTCACTGTCGCCCACGCGACGCCGTCTGACGTCATACAGGCAATAAGAGGTCCTCGACGACGTGCGGACGTCAGTTCCCTTTTTTCCGTGCATTCGAAACGGTTATCTTCGAGGGAGCAACTGTTACTCTTGCGGTTACAGTGTATATCTTGCTGCGTAGTCTTTCGCTGTGGAAATAATGTCGCAGAGAAAGTCTGGATTTAAGCCTTGTCGTGAGTGTGGAGGAAAGATGTCGGTGACGGATCCTCATTCCGATTGCCTTTGGTGTTTGAGCTCCGACCACGACGTCTCGACTTGTGATTCATGTCAGCACATGAATCCAAAGGCTCTTAAAGAACGTGAGGCGAAGCTGTTTATGGCCAAGTCAAAGGAGAAGCATCACAAGAAGTCTTCTCCAAGACATCGGCGTCATCGAGACTCCCGGCGCCGTAGAGAATCTCGGCGTCATTCAAGGGAGGCTCGTTCCAGGTCTCCGGATCGGCGCCGAAGAACATGGGAAGTCAGCCCCACGGTTACGCCGCATCCTTCGACGCCGTTGCCTTCTCCGGCGTCTCCAACTTCACCTGGACAGGCGTCGGTGATTGAGGTATTGGAGCCTCAAGTGTTTTCTCCGGCGCAGACGCCGAGGCCGGCGTCGGGGTCGCCTCCGAGACAGGCACCCCAGTATCCGGCTTTTCCCACCCCTGGAGCCGATAGTTCCGCATTCTTGAATGCGATGTATGCCATCTTCCAACAGATGGCTCCAGGGGGTGCTCCGGCTGGGCCTTTGGCCTTTTCTTTGGGTGATCCTGCGCCTCTTCGGCCGGCACCCTTTATGCCCTTTCTCCCGTTTGGGAACGTGGGCTCGGCGCCAGTGTCGGCGCCGGTGGCCGCTCCGGTGGCTTCGGAAGGATTGGCCCCAGGGATTTCCATCCCGTCGACGTCGAGATTTCGGCCTGTGACTCCGGTGGGCCCATCCGTTTCAACTGCTCTTCAGTCGGCGCCGAAGTTACCTGTGGCGCCGGATGCGGCGTCGGTGGCTTCGGAAGATCGGCGCCGATCTCCGACTTCGGCGGAGGCATTGTCGACTCCGCGGATTGAGCAACGACTGCATTCAAGGAGACGTGCTCTCGGGTACTAGAAGAGCAGGAGTACCAACGAGCCCTAGAGGAAGGAGAGCTAGAGGACTCGGGTGATGGGCTGCGTGGACTGGAGTCGGCCAGTGGGCTGGACACTTCCCCTGAGTGGGACCTTTCGTCCCCGAGGGAATATACTGAGGAGGCTGCTTCCTTTCATGCAGTGGTACGGAAGGCAGCTAGTTTTTTGGACCTGCCTTTGCCGGTAGTGGAGGCGAAACAAAACCTTTTGACAGAGGTGTTACATCCGGCCTCAGCCGCGGCGGAGCCTCTGTTACCTTTTAATGACGCTCTGCTGGATCCGGTTTTAGAGGTGTGGAAGAGGCCGGCATCTTCCCCAGCAGTTCACAGAGCCGCGGCCAGGAGGTATCGGGCGGCTCCAACTGACCCTGGTTTTCTGTCCAGGCACCCTACGCCGGAGAGCTTGGTGGTGCAGGCCTCCTGTTCGTCCAAGTCAGCGCCTGGTTCTTTTCCGACGGTGCCTGGGGACAGAGATTCAAAGAAGCTAGAGGCGCAGTCGAAGAAGATTTTTTCGTCCTGCAGTCTGGCGTTAAAAGCCACCAATGCAACCTGTATCCTGGGGAGGTATATTCATGCTCTGATGGATGACATCTCCTCTTCGTTTACAGAGCTTCCCCAGGGTCTTTTGGATCTTGTCTCAAATGCCCAGGCTGCTGCGACCCAAATTATCCAGACGGGACTGGATACCACTGACTCGGTAGCCAGAGCAATGGGCACAACTGTGGTGGCAAGGAGACAGGCCTGGCTCCGTAACTCGGGCTTTTCGGCTGATGTACAGTCCACATTGTTGGATCTCCCGTTTGATGGGGACAAACTGTTTGGGGCTAAGGCTGATTCGGCCTTGGAACGTTTTAAGGAAAGCAGGGCCACGGCTAAGTCGTTAGGGCTCCAAGCTCCTTCTTCCACGGCCTCTTCCAGATTCTTCAGGAGGTTTCGTGGATTTGGGCGTGGCTCTTCCTCCTCTTCCTTTCGGGGAAGATATCAGCAACCTGCCTCTTCCCATCCCTATAGATCTTTCAGGGGGAGAGGTAGGGTCCGCACCAGAGGAGCCTCTCAGCAGCACTCTGCCTCTTCCTCATCCTCTGGCGGGGTGCAGCAGGGGAAGCAGCCTTAGGCTTCCACCATTTCCAACTCACGCCTCTCCTGTAGGGGGAAGATTACAGCATTTTCTCACCAAATGGGAGACTGTTACGTCGGACAATTGGGTTCCCAGTGTTGTGGGAAAAGGCTACACCCTTCCTTTTCGGGAGTTTCCGCCCCTCATCCCGCCCCGCCCTTCGTATTGTTCACAAGAACACCTCCTGTTGCTAGAACAGGAGGTAGAAGTCCTCCTTTTAAAGGGCGCGGTGGAGTTGGTCCCGGAGCAGGAAAGGGGTCAAGGAGTTTACTCAAGGTATTTCCTGATTCCCAAGAAGGATGGTCGTTTGAGACCAATTCTGGACCTGAGGATCTTGAATTGGTTCCTCAAGCAGGAAAAGTTCAAGATGCTGACCCTAGCACAGGTGCTTTTGGCGTTGAACATGGAAGACTGGATGGTGTCTGTCGACTTGCAGGATGCTTACTTTCATATCCCGATACTCAAGTCACACAGGAAGTATCTCCGGTTTGTGGTGGGATCGCAACATTATCAGTTTGCGGTCCTTCCGTTTGGTCTTACTTCAGCACCTCGAGTCTTCACGAAGGTGATGTCGGTGGTTGCGGCAGAGCTCAGAAGGAAGGGGATAGCAGTATTCCCTTACTTGGACGACTGGTTGATCAAAGCCAAGTCCCCGGAGCTTGTGTTGCGTCATCTGCAGTCAACAACCCAGTTGTTGTTCGACCTGGGTTTTTCGGTGAACGAGCCCAAATCTCACCTAGAGCCCTCTCAGCGCCTCCTGTTCATAGGGGCAGTACTGGATACAACATTGGGTCGGGCCTTTCCTCCGCCTCAGCGGATTCAAGATATTCAGGATTTGGTTCCAATGTTTCGAAATGGAGCGGTAGTTCCAGTCCTCAAGGTCCTTCGTCTGCTCGGTCTTTTTGCCTCCTGCATTCTGTTGGTCACGCATGCTCGCTGGCACATGAGGGCTCTTCAGTGGTGCCTCCGAAGGCAGTGGTCTCAACACAGAGGGGATCTAGAGGGTACTGTCAAGATCTCCAGAGATGCTGCTGTGGATTTGAAGTGGTGGATTGTAAGCAACAATCTTTCGCAAGGAAAGCCGTTCCAGCAGTCACCACCAGTGGCCACAGTCATAACGGATGCTTCCACTCTAGGGTGGGGAGCTCATCTGGGGGATCTGGAGATCAAAGGTCTTTGGTCTCCAGAGGAACAGATTTTTCACATCAATCTGTTAGAATTACGGGCTGTACGTCTGGCTCTCAAGGCCTTCCTCCCTTCCCTTCGTGGTCAGTCGGTACAGGTCCTAACGGACAATACTACCACGATGTGGTACATAAACAAGCAGGGAGGAGTGGGGTCGTACCTTCTCTGCAGAGAAGCTCTTCGACTATGGTCCTGGGCAAAGGACCATCGGATTTGCTTGATAGCAAACCATCTGTCCGGAGTTTTGAACGTGCGTGCGGACAGTCTCAGTCGCCACTTCTCGGCAGACCACGAGTGGCGTCTCCATCCAGATCAAGTCCGTTTAATCTTCCAGAGGTGGGGGTTTCCTCGGGTAGATCTGTTCGCCACTCGAGAGAACGCGCATTGTCCGTTGTTCTGCAGCCTTCAGTATCCGATGCAGGAAGCGTTGGGGGACGCGTTTCAAATGACCTGGTGCGGCCAGTTGCTTTACGCGTTTCCTCCCATACCCTTGATTCCTCGAGTATTGAGGAAGATTCACCAAGACCGGGCTCTAGTAATCTTAATAGCTCCGGATTGGCCAAGGAGGGTGTGGTACTCCGACCTTCTCCAACTCTCAATGTGCCCGCCGCTCCGTCTCCCTTTCAGGGCAGACCTCCTCTCGCAGTCGCAGGGGCAGGTTCTACACCCCAACCTCCAGAGTCTGCACCTACATGCCTGGAGATTGAACGGGGCAACCTGAGTTCCTTCTCTCTCCCGCCTGAGGTAGTGGATGTTATATTAGCGGCCAGGCGACACTCCACTAAATCTATCTACGCTAATAGGTGGTCTAAATTTGTTGCGTGGTGTGGAGAGAGGCAGATTGATCCTTTGCATGCTCATCTATCGGACGTTTTGTCTTTTGCTCTATCTCTGGCGCAGAAAGGTTGTGCAGTGGCTACCATTAAAGGTTATTTATCGGCCTTGTCAGCCTTCTTATGTCTTCCAGACCAACCATCTTTATTTAAATCCCCTATTGTTATCAGATTCTTGAAAGGTCTTCTAAATCAATATCCTCCAAAGCCATTCGTTATGCCGCAATGGGATTTGTCCTTAGTCCTGACTTTCCTTATGGGGTCCCCTTTTGAACCTATGCATTCTTGCCCCTTGAGGTATTTGGTTTTAAAAACAGTCTTCCTGATAGCTATAACATCAGCAAGGAGAGTGAGTGAGTTGCAGGCCTTATCAGTAAAACCCCCTTATACAACTTTTTATGGGGATAAGGTGGTGTTGAGGACTAAGGCTGCTTTCCTCCCGAAGGTTGTTTCACCCTTCCATTTGGCTCAGGCAATTACTTTGTCCACGTTCTATCCTCCGCCTCATCCTTCCAAAGAGGAAGAAAGACTGCACCGTCTGGACCCAAAGAGAGCGTTGAGCTTCTTTATCGATAGAACAAAGGATTTCAGGCTGGAGGATCAGCTGTTTATTGGATACGTGGGCAAGAGGAGAGGAAAGGCAGTCCACAAGAGAACACTATCCAGGTGGGTTGTTCTTTGCATTAAAATATGTTACTCTTTGGCAAAGAAGGATCCTCCTGAGGGCATTAGAGCTCATTCCACCAGAGCTAAGTCGGCCACTTCGGCCTTGGCCAGAGGTGTTCCTGTGGTCGACATCTGCAAGGCCGCAACTTGGTCGTCCCTTCACACTTTTGCAAAACATTACTGTTTGGATTCTGAGGTTAGAAGGGACGGCCATTTTGCACGGTCAGTGCTGCAGGATTTCTTGGTTTGACCATTTAGGCACCCACCGCCGGGCGTGGTACTGCTTTGGGACTCTATTCATGAGGTGAGGAATCCACAGGTAGTTGTATCCATCAGAAGAACGAGTTACTTACCTTCGGTAACGACTTTTCTGGTGGATACATTAGCTACCTGTGGATTCCTCACGGTCCCACCCGCCTCCCCGTTGCCTTTCTGGTCTTACCAAGTAATCCTTGAGTGCGCTCCTCTTGGTCTTTGAGGGTGCAATAGATGTATATATAATATATTTATATATATATATGTATATATGTATATATCTTTGTGTATATACTTGGTGTGTGTATATATTTTAAAAGAGAGAGTTTTATATATATATATATATGTACATAAAAAGATTTACAGTTATTCATACAATGTGGTGTATTTTTACAATATAATGGATGTTGCCTTGCTCTTTCATTGCATTGCCTGGTTGTTCTCATGCACGTAAAAAATGATTGGTACTGACGTCCGCACGTCGTCGAGGACCTCTTATTGCCTGTATGATGTCAGACGGCGTCGCGTGGGCGACAGTGACGTCCTCGTCGACGTGCAGAGACTAGTAAGAAGATTTCCGTCGAATGCTGGCGCCATGGGAGTATTCATGAGGTGAGGAATCCACAGGTAGCTAATGTATCCACCAGAAAAGTCGTTACCGAAGGTAAGTAACTCGTTCTTTTCTACGAATGTTGGAGACTAAACTTCTACCACGTTCACCAGCAATGTACCGAACTGCAGCCTTGAATGAAGCAGAGAGTCATCACGAATGTCTTGTTTGAGAACAGAGTGCTGGCCTAGGCAAAAACAGTTAGATAGATGAAAATAAAACAAGACCGTAAAAATGGTTATTGTAATAATAATGTGAAGCTGAATAAAATATATATAGGTTAAAGTGCACAGCGGCCTAGTGTGTTAAAATAACGTGCATTGAGCTATAACTAAATTGGCTACACAACAGGTGCAATGGAGAAGAGAAAGGGTAAGGCGTTTCTCTTGCAAACAATCTAAAGGACTCACCTGTCTGATGTAATCGCTTGCCAGCCCGGGGCGTAACAGGGTTTGGGGACACAGTTTGAGAATGGTAGGCCAGGTGGCGCACTGAACCTGGCCACTGCCTCTACTGCAAAACTACTGGGATCCTTGTGTGTTTCTAAGGGGGAAGAGGGGTTAATGGACTGTCTTGTTAAAGGGAAGAAGGGGCTCTGAAAGATGTTTGCCCAGGTTGGACACACTGTCAACACACTGACAAGGCGGGGAACTTAAGGTCAAATACTTTGGTCACCCTACACATTACCATGGCGTAGAACAGGATTCCTTTGTTTTCCTGGTCGAGGTAGAGAAAAAAAGACCTGTCGCTAGGGAGGTATTGAGGTCAGTAGCCTCCTCTAAGTCCTCATACCAACTGTCATCTTGGTTAGGCTGAGTGAATTCATCAACTGGGTCACAATCATTATCTGAAGAGCTGGGAAAGCATGCCTTGGGCAGATTTGGGCACAACATCAGTTGAGATCGGACCGCATCGACTCTGCATCAGAGAGGACAAATGGGGCCACTTCTGGCGGCAAAATCACTTTTGATGTGCCCCAGGACAAGATGCCAGCCGCAAGATAAGTTTGCAGGGTCTGGTTGGCACTGAGAGTGAACCTGCTGGCATTATCCCAGATCAAAGGTCTCTCGTCTCCTTGGGGCCCGAAGACACACCAGATGGAGTCAGTAAGTATCCAAAGAGCTGGAGCATGGCTGTGTGGCACTGTTTGATCTGCAGGCTGAAGACCCTGGAAACCAGGGTTTGTGCCAGAACCAGCTGCGGGATTGGCTTTGAAGTCAACTGTCTTCCGTCATAAGATTGAGAAGGGTGGTGCCACCCCTGTGCTTGCTCAGGTGAATGCAAATGGTGCTAGGGAGGGGAATCAAGCTTTGACTTTTTGTGTTTCTTACGCTTATCTGAAGACTTAGAGAGTGACAAAGACCAACCTCTTGGTCTATGGAAATGGGACCAAGAGCGAAGAACCTTGGATGCGGGACTTGGAACAGTTCCATTGCAGATTCTTCCTATGAATGGCAAGAAGAGTTTTGCCTTATGTTCCCTGATGGCCTTTCGCTTCATCGACGAGCATTCGCCACTGGCCTTGGTGACGAGACCTCCCAGGCCGCCCCTAATGGGCATATGTCACAGACATTTGTTTGCAGCAGTCCCTGCATGGCTTGCAACGTATTGTTTTAGGGGGCACATTGAAAAACATTTCGAAAAATCAAGGTAAGTGTCTCAAAGTGACGAAAGGGTACTTTGTATCATGTCTAGTGGTAAGGAATGAAAGAAACTGACGTCGGAGAATTGGAGTGGTGCCAATAAAGGGCCCAGCACACCATTTCTGAGGCGGAACTGCGTCACTATGGAGCCGCAAGGTGCTACTTACCGACATGCAGATGTACTGCTGGAAAGTTTCCATATCCCGTCTGACATCTGGGGAATATTCAAAAAGTGAGGAATCTGCAGCTAGAAGTCTATCAAAAAGCTACTGTACACACAACAAAATGGCACGTCACGGACCTCTGAAAAAAAACAAATGTCTAGTAGAGAGAAATATGGACCTGACTACTGGGTGAAGACTTGTCACTCTGCTAGACACTGCTGTCTATTCTGCCAGTGCTAAAGTTTCCTGAGTCTTAGTGAATATCTTAAGACAAGATTGATATCTCTCAATACCTTATCTCCATAAAGAGTCATTTAATGTTCGCTTTAATAAATGCTATACTTGCAGAACATCTTGATGTCTCAGATTCCCTGTGACTTTACTGAAAATCTGACAATTCTACCACTGAAACACAAATAATATCCAAGTAATTAATATAATGCGGTTTTGGCATAATCTCACTGCCTTCTTTGACAAAGGTACCTGCCCTTCTGTTTTGTGGGTACACCCTGTATGGTTCTGGTATGCATTCAAGGCTGTTATTCAGAACTGAAATAGAAACAAACGTACACATCACTACCTTAAACACAATATATGCATAATAAAAAAAATATCAACAGTGTTTAGGGAGATGATGATCCTTCTGGTTCCTCACACAGCTTAGTATCTAGAACACACAAAGAAAATATAAGTATAGAACTCAATAATACCTTTGAAACTGCATTTTTGACTACTGAGGCTCATACCCAAAATATAATTGAATTGCTTAGCATACTTCTCTTTATTCAGCCTGAAATGTAGACACTTTTACAAAATGAACAAACACAATCCCCAAGGTTTTCACAAGGTCTAGGAACAAGGTCCTGGCTGCAGCAACATAGTATCTCGATTGCCTAGCAAGGAATATCTGGACTACAAGTAAATATGCATTTGAAACCTTCAAGATGGAGACTTATGGGGCTTCTTGGAAATGTAGTTTACTGAATTGCATTGTGACGCTTATGCTTTGCTCGCCTTCTAAAAATGTGAAGACTTTTACCAATGAGCTCTGATGTTCTGGATGCTCTGCCAGACTTTCTTTCACCAGATAGAGCATAGCACCTGTGAGTTCCGAGTATTCACTCACATGTCCAACAATCGCTGAACGGTATGTGTAAACCACAGATCATGGCAAATGTCTTTTTGCTATTATCTACTTTAAGTAAGACTCGAAAAGCAATCCAGTAGTCCTCTCCTGAAAGCCCAGTAGCTGCAGCTTGAATTTAGCTTCTGCACCTCTGCCCTGTGTCTCAACATTCTGAGCCTCTTTGTAGGGAGGCCAACTACTTCTTTAATGCCACCAATGTGTTCCCTGCATCATACAACCTCTACTCTCCATCATGCACCTGAGATCAGTACTACATAACTTGTTGCAAGAGTCCCACATTCTTTCCTGCCTTGCAAATGCTAAATTCTTAAGTGGGTCAATATTCTGTGACTGCTCACAAAATATGTGACGTTGTCGGCAGTGACATAACCAGTGAGTTTGTAACATTTATCTCTGCCCCTGACTTATTTGGATACAAAATTTGTTGAGAGTTACAGTGTTATCCACCCATGTGTTGCTGGATGACTCCCAAACCCCTGCAGCTTTCACTGCTGAAGGAGGTAAGCATTTGCATTGGTGTGTATATCCAGTGGAACCCCACTGATGCAGGACCATAGTCGTACCACCAATGGGTCTAGCAGTGAATACAGCCAAAGAGAATGCAGAAAGTATGACACTACCTCTCTGTTCAGTTCAGGAGATACACAGGTATTTGAAAGGAGAGGTAGTTTGTTTCAGTAAAATCGAAAAACAACCACAATGATGCACCAGGAGTTTTCTCTCTGCACGTTTGGCTACTGTTTGTTTTCACTGCACTGGACTGCCATGTCAGTCCCAGGCAAGAAAATACAATGACCTAATGCTCCACCAAATAGTTTCTTTGGGTGAAGCTGAGTAAAGGTCCATCATCGGAAACCCTGCAGTTTCCCAACACCAAGTGAGGGAGGGGAACCACACGTTTGGTGGGAAGGGAACGCAACCGAATTCTAAATGTCTGTCTAAGTGGTGGTCAAAGCAAACCTGGTCATCGCACAGAATGTTATTTGTTCCCCATTTGCAGTCTTACTTGTGTGGCTATATATGCTTCTGAGATTGTAGCAGTAGCTTGGACGAATAAGATTGGCTGGCGATAGGACACTAAGGCTGTTTTTTTCCAAAAGAAGAATCACTGGGACATGTTTAAAAAGCAACTGTGCGAGAAGTCAGTGAGTAATTATAAAAATAATCAGCAACCTGGTTGCTTATCATCATCTAGGGAAAATAGTCCACTTGGGAACCTAAATTCTAATATTTAAAGGAGTAGCTAATATTTTTCTTTGACACTATGTTAGATCATGTCCAGTAGGATCTTGCCTCTATGAGATGGCACAATTTTAACAGCAATACTCCCCCTTTAGATCCCAGATCTCTCCGCAGCACTGAACTCAAAGAGAGGTGTCAGATTTACCTTGTGTGAGAACAAAGGCAAAATGTTGCTCCCATATGTGCCATTATATTTTTAATCAAAAATATTTTGTCTGTTCTTGACTGCTCAGATGTGATGTGTGAAATATGTGTCACGGTCATACTTCACAGCAACTTATTCCCTAAAGCTGATCTTGTAGTCATTTTTTATTACACTCATGAGCAACATTTATCCTGTTTCACCTCATGTTTAAGTTTTCCCAAAAGTTCTCCAAATCTACCATCTTAACCTCTATTTGTTTTTATAAATTTTAAATTAAGTGATACACTTTTACTTATCCATGGCTTCTAGGCAATTAGTGACTTTAGTCCTATAGACTTGGTTTAATGAATTCAATGTAATAAAGGTCTCTGTATCATCAACATAATTATACAACTTCAGTCCATAAGACTTTCTCATTCTTCACAGAGGCACAGTATAAATGTTAAATACTGGTGCTGACAAAGCACACCGTTAATCCATTTCATATTGCTGCAGAGCATAGTGGATAACTAAGCATCTTCTGTGCTTTCTCCTTTTAAAAGCATCTCAGTCACTCCCGAACTACGCTCCCTATTCCCTACTTGATCAAAGAATCAACCTAGGAGGAGTGGTTATTGGTGCAAACGCAGCAGACAAATTCAACAAGGGCACTCACACCACCAACCTTGGTATTCCATCAGAGTATTATCTCAATAATTTTGTGCTATCATAACACTGTGACTAAAATATTGAGGAGCAAAATATTGATAAAGTAAATATCGCTAAGTGTAAGCTTACTTAATTAACTCCACATCTGTTACATCTATATATGATACATAACAGTAAATCTATACTTACCTATTTGCACTTACCTTTTCTTATATTTTGCCCACAAAATTATGGTAGCACAATATTTATTTACTGAGACGATATTCTGACTAACAATCTCATTATCCTCTTCCTTCCTCAGATTACCTAGGACTAAGCAATCATGGACATACTGTGATCTACCAAAAGAACCTCATGGGTTTAATCCACAAATTTGTATGCTCTCTGTAGGAGGCTGGCCCTCTATGTAGTGTGCAAAGCTAGACACACTGTGCCGGGGTCCAGGCAACCACACAGGACAAAAACTAGATCACCTAATGCTCTAATTTTTAAGATAGCTTGGTCGAGCAGTTAGGCCAATCTTGGAGAAGTGCAATGCATTTTTTTTACTCACTGCATTAATCTTGCAACTCACACACTCAAAGGAATAACGTGAGACAATTTATAAAAATACTTCGGATTTTTATGCAATTTGTAAGACCAAGATTATAAAAATTGGTTAACTACTTTTTGAGATATGAATTTTTTAAGTTTAATAAAAATGGTCTTTTTGTGTGCAATTCCGCTCCATAGGAATCAATGGAGTATAATCTTTAAAAATACATATAAAATCACACAGTTGGTTTACCAAGTTCTTCTTTTGTAGGTTGGTTGAGGTCGTTGGTGAGCACACTGTGCCAGCTGGAGAAGTTCAGGCGGCTCCCTTTTCCGGCGGGGCAGTGGGAGAAGTATCTGGAGCTAGTGCAGGGCCACTGCGAGGGACCACTTGGAAAAGCAGTGCTTAGGTACGTTTAAAGGTGAATCCTGGGTGTCCCCTTGGAGTGTCGAAGTTGCAAGGGGTGGGGGACCCTTAGGGCACAGCTGGTTCTGTGTTGTAGGGCACAGGGTGGCTGGGTGCAGCGCAAATCGGTGAGCCAGGAGCTATGTTCAAGGATGCCCTTAGAAGCAGGAGTTAGGTTGGTTCAAGGGTCGTTTACAGGACAACAGGGGCACTCTGGCAGGAAGTCCAGGTTGTTTCTGAAGTCCCTCAACAGGGGCTTCCTCGTGGTCCTTTTTCAGTCCCAGGTGAACTGTTCTTCTTGAAGCCCAAAGTCAGGTGACCAATACCCAGGGTATTGGTATGGTTCAGCTGCTAGAGGGTGTTCTGCCACCAAACTTGGCACACTAGCAGGGTTTTCCTCATGGTCTTTGGTGTGAAGTTTCATCCGTCTGCGGCATCCGGTTCTGGAGTTAGCCTCAGGTCACTGAAGTGGACCTCACTGGCTTGTTGGTTCCCTGTTGATTTAGAGTGGTCCTTGGCTCACCCCTTCCTAATAGCGAGTCGCAGTCCCTATTTTGGGAGTTGGTAACTGGATACCGACTCACAAAATAGGGATATTACATGCAACAAGGCCATTTTGCAGTCGCAAAAGGCAACCAACTCGCAAAATAGGGATGGTACATTACAAAATTGCTTTGTACATCGGGCCCAATGTTCCTTGACAATGAAGAATGTATGTGTTGGATTTAAGGGAGAAGGCAAAAGAAGATAAGAGTCTAGTAGCAGACCGGGCATCTTGTTGGATTTGGTTCAGCATAGGTGCTCTCAGAAGCCAAACATTGAGATATAGGTATACTGCCAAACCCTGTCTTTGTGAATATGCAGAGCTGAAGAAGGCTTCAACTTAGATTTGGTAGTGATATGTCTATCACAAGGCGTCACTATTTTCTGTGACATAAGAGAAACAAAACAGACATTCTCAGAGTTAATGAAAGCCAAAAAACTGTACTTCTTCACAAGTGGGACAATTTCTTGAAGAGTATTACCTGAATTTGTGAAGGCCCAGAATCAGATGTCATTGTGAAAAAATGTTAAGCACTAGGAAGAAGCTGGAGTAAAAGCTATGACCCTGCTATAGTCTTGGCACAAGTTTCTTTACACTCTTTAAATCTGCTTTTACTATTTTGTACTGTAACTCTCATTTTGCAGAGGATTTTGATAAGGCTTTTCCATAAACTCTACGGGATGACCATGGTGAATGATGTGGAGCACAGAGCCTCCTGTTGTTATGGCCAGCCACTGTTGGAGAGTAATCTGAATCCTGTGCCGCCCCCCCACCCCTCCACAAATCAGTATTAAATTGCAGGCAGATTTGTAACAGGAGTTAAGGTTGGTAATAGACCCTGGCATGAAATCTCTAGATCCCTATTTGTCTTTGTCCACATCATTTACCTTTGCCTCTTTGTGGTCTTTTGAGGAGGCAGGTTATAGGAACCAGAAGTATGATAGTAACAAGAGGGTTGAAAATGTCCACTTAGACTAGGTTATCCACCTCACTGATGTGACCGGCATGTATAGCCTGAGTATCGCGGATGGCGCTGCAGACAGCCTATTGGTCTTGAAGTCTCAGTGTCTCTTTTAATGTCCTATAACAAATCAACCTATTAGCCAAAGATGTGCATGTACATAATTTGTAACTGCATCTCATGCCTAAAAGGTTTGTTTTTTAACCATTCATATCAAGGGAACAGCAGCATTGTCCAATTGATGAAAGCTGACAGACACTGAGTGCATAGAAGCATCTATTAAGGCAGAAGACACTGGTGTTCCTTTAGTAAGACGTTTTATCCAGAACTTTGTCACCTGGGAGCTCTTCAAGAAATGAACCAATGTCATAGCTTACTCTCTACTATAATAGACAAGAATGGCTGAAGAGTTAACAACATTCATATTTATTGCAGATAGGGTGTTAAATGTATTTCCAAGGCATCCTATTTTTGGCCTCTTAGTCAAATGCATTGGACTGCTGCTGAACTTTCAGAGTCTCACTTGAGATGATAAAGGAAGCATTTGGGGTGCAATCTGAAGGGTTCCTCCTTTGAGAAGAAAAGCAATAAATGGATATTCTCTGTTGTACAGACTGAATTTTGGAGAAGTCCTCTCCAGAAGCCTTTTAAAAGGACCTATATCATCAGGAAGTGACTGTTTAACTGTTCCATCCTCCCCTCTTGTAAGTTGGTGGTTCAGCTAGATGGCCGACAGGTTAATCAGTGTCATCATATTTTCCCTCACTTTCACCTTTACCGTCTTCATTGGCCTCTTCAACTTTTTGCAGAAGTTGATGAAGTGCAGGTGATGGAGAGTACACAGGAAGAATTGCCATCTGCTGTGGAGGTGCAGTAGGACTGCCGAGCAGCAGCAGCACACATGGTTTAGGTGCCAGTGGTGCAAACATTTGGTGGTGCAGTTCCCTGGAGGTGAAAGCCTTTGATACAGCTCCTGTGGCACATTTTATAAAGAAATGAGAAAGTCAGCAAGTCCCTGCACCATAGGAGGTATATAAACAAACATGTGAGATCTTTACGATATGGTAGTAGTGTTGGCTAAAAAAAATATGAGGAATCCTTATGGTAAAGAAAATATTCATTTCATGAGGATATGTGGCTCCTGATTCCTCCTCTTTCTGTTTGTCAAAACAGGAAACAACTCTGCCCACTCCTCTTTGTCCTCCTCTAACCATTCCTGGCTGGAAGAGCGTTCTTCCAGGATTAGAGGTGATGCATGTAGAGTGATCCTTTTGGGAGACAACTGAAATGTGCAGTGAAAATACAGCAGAAACAAGTATGTCTGTGACCACATATGAAACAGCATTCAGTGTGCTAGCAGATAACAAAACGACAGGCAGAATAAATGTTGAAATCTGCAACAAATGTAGTGCTAATGAGGTCATACATGGGATAAATAGACATAAGGTATTCAATGGTACTGCAGATGATGATGATGCAGTAGAGGAGCTGAGGACGATGGTTCTGTAGTCTAGGCAACTGAATTATGGACAGTGAACTTCAAGGGCACATTCCACAGTCCAACAGGTGACACCATCAATGAACTTATAAATGATTTAGCAAGAATGAGGTTGACAGTGACTTAGGACTTTTTCCACTAACTAGATTGAGGGAACACAAGATAGACCTCTTAGTTGGCTGCTTGTAAGGCTTTTTATGAGAAGGCAAAACTGACACATTAAATCAACAAAGGCATAGCTTCAGGTTTTTTTAGTTGATGAATAGACTGAAGATCAGTGATCTGCACTTCAGAGAGGATCAAAGGATCTGTTGGCTAAACGTTTCAAAAATAAATAAAAAATCCTAATAAGGCCTAATTTCTGTTTTCTTGCATAAGGCTGTGATCCATGTGTGTAAGGAGATTGGAGGGCAAAGGCTTATCCCCTGTCCCAGTCTTTCAATATCTTGTTTGAAAAGTGGGTGCAGATGTTGCTTATTTTTTGGCTTTCAGGCATGTGGCACTTTCTTAACCCGATGCCCAGAACATATTGTTTGAGGTCAAGGACAACAGGTCTTCATTTCTACTTTATCCACTGGACTATAAGGCTCCACCCTCCTACAACAGCAAGGTGGCAGCTGCTTCGGTTCTTTTTGAAGGCGATATGGGATATATGAAGATTGCAAGGATATCTCTGTCCATTCCACCGGGGAGGAGGGAGGGTTGCCTATAAGTTATCATGGAAATTCCCCTACTAGAGATCATGAGTTACAGGTAAGAAACTATTCCTTCTCTTGTAGAAGATTTCCATGTATAGTCATAAGCACTGAATAGAGTAGCAAGCCCATCCCCATATAACGCAGTGGAGAAGACAGAGGGTCACTTAGACAGTTTAAGCAAACAGATTTCTGACGAAAGCTTGCCCATCTTGAGTATCTGCTCTAGCATCAGAGTCTAGGCAGTAGTGTTTGGTAAAAGTATGTACTATTTTCTAGGTAGCTGCTTAGTAAAGTGTGCTTTAGGTGTAGCTGGTAGTGCCTTATGAGCTTTTTTGGTAGCACAACAAAATACATGAAACAATAAATCTGTAGATGGATTGTTTGAAGGTGACTAATCCAGTGCAGACTGGACCATAGTTATTAAACAATTGGTCTGTTTGTCAGATATCCCTTGTCCTATTGAGATAAAACTTCAGAACCCTCCTAACATCGAGTGAATGGAGAGATCTTTCTGCTGGAGTAGAGGGATTCTGAAAAAATGTAGGCAATGAGATAGTCTGGTTGACATGGAAGTCTGACATGACTTTAGAAAGGAATTTGAGGTGAGTTCTCATAACCACTTTGCTAGAATGAAAGACAGTGTATGGTGCATGAGAACATAGTGCTTGTATCTTGCTCACCCGGCGAGCTGATGTTATCGCTACCAGCAAAGCTGTTTTCCATATAGGGTGTTGGAAGGAAGCTTTGTGGAAGGATTCAAAGGGATCCCGCATAAGGTGAGAAAGCACTATATTGAGTTCCCAGGGAGGCGAGGGACGCCTAATGGGAAGGAAAACCTTCTTCAGCCCCTCTAGGAAATCCTTTATGACAGGGATTTGGAAAAAAGAGGTTTGTAACTGACATTTGCTGTAGGCAGTAAGAGCTGCCAGATGAACCTTTATGGAGGAGAATTGCAAGCCAAATTTAGCCAAGTGTAGAAAGTATGGTAATATCACATCCTCTTGGCAAGTAGTTGGGTTCACATTCTTAGAGGAACACCAGATACAAAATCTCTTCCATCTGAAGGCATAAGTGGAGCAAGTAGAAGGCCGCTGAGCCTCCTTGAGAATCTCCATGCAGTCTTGTGGTAAGTTCAAGGGTTCATACTGCAACAGGCTCCGGAGCCATGCTGCCAAATTCAAGGAGGAGAGATTGGGGAGTACCATCTGTCCTACGTATTTGGTTAGTAGGTCTAACTTGCATGGCAGCTTGAGATGTGAACGCTGTGACCGGTGAAGAAGGTCGGGACCCATTGCCATGGCCTCTCTGGAGCAATAAGGATCATCTTGGCTTTCGAGTGTAATAGCTTGATCAGTATTGCAGGGATCAAGGGGGAATCGGTGGAAAGACGTAAAGAAACTTGCCTGACCAGTCGATCCACAGGGCATTCCCCAGTGACTCTGGATGGTAATACCAGGAGGTGAAGTTGCAGCATTTTGTGTTTTCTACTGTGGCAAAGAGGTCGATAGAAGAGGTGCCCCACAAATGGAAGATACTTTGAACGACTTCTTTGTGCAAGATCCATTCATGATTTTCGTTGAGAGCTCTGATGAGAGTGTCTGCTTGCACATTCTATACGCCTGGGTGGTGAGTTGACGTTACCCTCAGGTTCCTGGCCAAAAGCCATTTCCAAATTGTCTGGGCTCTGGACCTGGTGACCCCTTGCTTGTTCAGGTAGTATATGGTGGTTGTAGTGTCTGTCTGAACAAGCAGGGTGTCTGTGGTAAATGATGGGTGAAAGGACTTGAGTGCTAGGTGGTCTGTGCGGAGCTCGAAGAGACTGATATGGTATGTCATCTTTCTCTGAGACCATGAGCCTTTGTTCTGGAGGTGATGCATGTGGGCTCCCCATCCGTACAATGTTGTATCCTTCACAATGTTTTGAGAAGGGACTTCTTGGTGGTGTCGCGTAGGCTCTCATTATTCTAATGGGACGACTGGATTTTGAGCGGCAGAATCGCCCGCGGTGTGGGAGTCTTACCCACTGCGTGTGACACCTGTCGTTCCAATCTGGGTTTTGCTCCAGCCAACTAGCAGTGCCTCATCTCTACCCAAGGATAGTGGTGACTGGGCAACCGAGAGCATGACATACTTGGCTTCTCAGGGAAGTCGTGGTCACTCAGGTCTCATATATAAAAACGACAAACAGAAGCAATATATGTTTCAATGATGAGTTTAATAAAAACAACTGCATCTTAGATAGCAAAGCGTGAGCTGCAATAACCATGACGACAACATGACTGAAGAGAAAGCATAAAAACAACGCTATCATATTCTCACTATAATGGATGGACTAATTCCTACCTAGGTTATGATCGAGCACAGCGTGTTAAGCTCAAAATTCTGCCCTTCAGGTTCCCCTGGGAAGACATCAACCCCCATACCTGAGCAACAGCCTGCGGTCTGCGTTAGCATCTCTAGCGAAGCATTCAGCAATTAGCATACAGTCGTGGTTCACTGGCTGGAATCTTCCTCTAACGTGTAAGGGACAAGGAAGTGTTTTTATAACAACACGACTGATGTTCTGAGAAAATGTCCGTACGTAAGGATGTGTATTTTCTATGAATGTTGGAGATTAAACTTCCACCACGTTCACCGGCAATGTACCTTGCTGTAGCCTTGGAAGAAGCACAGAGTGATCAAGAATGTCTTGTTTGAGAACAGAGTGCTGGCCTAGGCAAAAACTGTTAGATAAACGGAAAATAAAACAAGACCGTAAAAATGGTTATTGTAACAATAATAAGATGAAGCTGAATTAAATATATCTAGGTTAAAGTGTACAGCGACCTAGTGTGTTAAAATAACGCGCATGGAGCTATAACTAAAATGGCTACACAACAGTGGAATGGCATTCTTTGGAGGAGATTACTCGGAGAACACCACCACTTGAGGGATCGTATTGCATGTAAGGAGAGTGTGATCCTGTCCTCTCAGTTGCCCATCAGCTGTTCCCACTGGTCCTCTAGACACTCCTTGAGAGGTCGCATATGGAGGCGAGCACTGGGAGTGAGAAAGATGCAGGAAGCCATCGAGCAAAGAAGAGACTGCTCTTGCTGGTTGATGATGCACCCTCCTGAGAGTCTGACATTTCTGAAGGATTGATAAGCGTCACTCCTCCGAAGGACACACCTTTGCGTAAATGGTGGTGATGTAGGTCCCTAAGTAATGCAACCTGTTGATGTGAACTTGTTGAAGTTAAAGTGAAGACCCAACCGATGAAGAACCTCACAAGTCCAACTGAATTGAAATTGGGCTTCTTGAGAAGTGGACACCCTTATGAGCCAATCGTCTAGATAGGGGTAGACGAAGATTCAGGGGGTCATTCTGACCCTGGCGGTCATGGACTGCCAGGGCCAACGACCGCGGAAGCACCGCCAACAGGCTGGCGGTGCTTCTGGGGCCATTCTGACCGCGGCGGTAAAGCCGCGGTCAGAAAAGGGAAACCAGCGGTTTCCCGCCACCCCAGGGAATCCTCCACGGCGGCGCTGCAAGCAGCACCGCCATGGGGATTCCGACCCCCTTCCTGCCATCCTGTTTCTGGCGGTTTTCACCGCCAGAAACAGGATGGCGGGAACGGGTGTCGTGGGGCCCCTGCAGTGCCCATGCCACTGGCATGGGCACTGCAGGGGCCCCCTAACAGGGCCCCATTAAGATTTTCAGTGTCTGCTTGGCAGACACTGAAAATCGCGACGGGTGCAACTGCACCCGTCGCACACCAGCAACTCCGCCGGCTCCATTCGGAGCCGGCTTCCTCGTTGCTGGGGCTTTCCTGCTAGGCGGGCGGGCGGCCTTTTGGCGGTCGCCCGCCAGCCCAGCGGGAAAGTCAGAATGACCGCCGCGGTCTTTTGACCGCGGTACGGTCTTCTGCCGGTTCCGGCCAGGCGGGCGGCTTACGCCGCCCGCGGGGGTCAGAATGACCCCCTCAGTGTTTTCTTAGATGTGCTGGCACCGCAGTCATGCACTCGGAGAATGTTCTGGGTGATGAATTGAGGCCAAATGATAGTTCTGCATACTGGTAATGGTCGTGATCTACAAAAAATCTGAGAAATTTCCGATGTTCCCTGGCGATGAGAATGTGGAAGTAGGCATTGTGAAGGGCGATGGAGCAAAGCCAGTCTCCCTGATTAAATTGGGGATATATTTGAGGTAAAGCCAGCATCCTGAACTTCTCTTTCTGAATCCACTTGTTGGCGACTTTGAGATAGAGAATGGGTCTGAATTCCTGTTTGTCTTTCTTTGGTACTGGGAAATACCTGGAGTAAATTCCTGTTCCCCGTTGACTGTGGGGAACGCTTCCACCGCTTTCTTTTGCAATAGGATGTTGACTTCTGTTCTGAGACAGTCAAGATGGGAAGTGGATGGCTTTGGTGGAATGAATGGTGGTTGGTTGGTAAACCCGGGAGATTACCCATTGTTCACAAAATTCAAAACCCAGGCATCTGTTGTGATGAGTTGCCACTCTTCCAGATGATGCATAATGCTTCCCCTTATGGGAGTGGATAACGGAAGAGGCAGAAGGGAGGACTCGAGGTTTTGTGGCTGATGTTTGTTTGCCACCTTGGATGGGTTGTTGAGCAGAGCAACCTCTTGTATGCTTGCGCAGTGGTTGGTAGGATCTCTGGTGTTGTTGTTGAGATCTACTCGGAAGCCACAGAGAGGTTTGATTTCTATGTGAGTAAAACCGACGTTGGTAGGGTCGAAACGATTTGCGTTGTTCTCTAGGTTTCTCCAGACTCACAGCTTTTAATGTGTCCATCTGAGTTTTCATTCTTGCCATCTCGCTATAAGCATGGCTGCCAAATACTGTGGAGCCTGTGAATGGCAAATTTGTAATGCAGTGGTGTGCTTCCAGTTTTAGAGATGTTAGGTGAAGACAAGCATGCCTCCGCAATGTGACTCAGTGACAGCAGTCATGTGCGACAAGAAGGGAAGAATACTGAGCTGCACTTATAATCTGACTAGAGACCATTGCCCTTTTGTGGACTAGCTCTAAGAAGTCTTCCCTTTTGTACCTAGGCAGGTGGTCCGCAAACTGTTGGATTGAATTCCAAAGGGCTTGGTCCTAACTGCCCAAGAGAGTCGTAGCACTGGCTGCCTTCATTGACGTGGCTGCTGTACTGCAGACTTTGAGGCCTGCTAAGTCCAATTTTTTTACTCTCCTTATCTGGAGGTGAAAGGGATGATGGAGAGGTGGAATGGACTTTTTTTTATCAACCAAAATAACGACAGTCGGGTGGAGGGTTACTGCGAAGAAATAATGGGTCTTGATCAGGAGGCCGGTATTTCTTTTGAAGCCTGGATGGAGCAGGCTTAGCCACTGCTGGAGTTCGGAACAAATCCATGGCTGGTTTGAGGAGAACCAGTGAGAAAATATACATAAAGTTAATCATACACCAAAGCTGCTAGGCATCTGTTTATCTTTATTATGTTGCCATGTGCTCGACAAACCTCTTGAACTTTGATGATTGACCTTGTGCTTGCAGCCTTGGCAGCTGTATGCCAATGTAGCATCTCGTAGATTACTGATGTGGATGGTGTGGGTACCAACATCAGTATATTGAGCTTTGCACCTCTTGAAAGGTAGTAATGTCATCAACCGAAGAGACACGAGGTGGTGGACAGTCTGATAAAGTTGGTTAATAGTCTCTTGTAGAGGAATAGGAATGATCAGTATGCCAACGGTAGGCCTTTGACCTTGACCTATTGGAAGATCCATGATGACGATGTGTATGTCTTGTCGCAATAGAAGAGCTTCCCGGTGTATGATGTCAATGATGAGTGTGGTGGTGAGATCAGGAGTGCATTTGAGGCATGGAAGCAGGAGCGCTTCTAGGTCATGAAGGGGGAGGTACCGGAGGAGGCACTGATGAAAGAGGAAGCACCTGTGGTAGAGGTGGTGGTATCAGAGGAGGCAAAGCAGGTAGAGGAGATGAAGATGGAGGAGGAGATGGAGATGGTAACACAACTAGCGAAGGCGAAGACTCAGATGAAGAATAAATTCTTCTTTTCTTTCTCCTTTCTCTCCTCGATATCAATCTGTCACGTTGACGTTTAGCCCTCAACACCAACCATCCACACGGCAACCCGGCACTCCTCGACAATGAGGCACTTCTCGACGTCGTACTCTGGTGATGTACTGACAGCATCTAATCCTGTGACTTCAACTGATGTCGCATCCACGGTGTGCATCGTTGTTTCCTCAATGTCCATCCAGCTCTTGAAGGCGAACAAGTCGAGCACCCTACCTCAACGCTGATCTTTTTGATGTTGACTGTAACCAATGTCTTCTCTGGCTTGAAACACGCTTCTCAGACCTTCCATGTCCACTGGAAGTTGAGGGAAGAGCCCTGGTGAAAGACTGACCTTCCTCTCACTCTGAAGTCCATTGGGTAGGCTGTGTTTGCTGGCGACGTCTTGTTTCTCTTCCTTGAAGGCAAATCTCTCTGACGCGCAGAGTGCGCCTGGAAAACCTTCTGCAGATGCCACAGGTGTCAAGAAGATGAGATGAAGGTAGGCAGATTATACAGACCCCATGAGGGTCTGTTTTAGCCTTATTAGCCTTTTTCCAGCTACAGCAATGACGCTTTTATTTTACAAAAATGCCTCAGTTTTCTGTCCAAAGGAACAGAAAATGTAAAAAGACATTGAGTAAAGGTATTGTCACCAATTTCTGACAAAACTTTTGGGAGAACAAAACCTATAAAAGGTTGATCTCAATGCTTCAGGGTCTTGTCAGCAGGAGCCGGAAAAAAGAACTGAAGCAACCGCCACGAGCTGGGCATGATGGAATATGGTGGTCCCTAGGTTCTTAAAAGAACAGCCTCTATTTTAGACATATAATAGCATCCTGTGAGGCTACTCTGCCCTGCTCTCTATCATAAAAAAGGGGTTTGTGAAGGAGATTTATACTGTTTCAAAACATCTTAAATCATACTAATTTTTTATGTATTGGACATTTTTTGATTTCATGATGAAGAACTGGGAATTGTAGCCTAGATATATAGGCTGCATTATATGTCTTTTTCTTAAGTGTCTTTACAGGCCTTCATGAAAAAATATGAAAATCTCCACTTAAGAAGATATATTAAAGAACTGCCCCAGTGTCCCGGCACGTGGGCAGGACTATTCAATGCTTATGACTATACATGGAAATCTCTTACAAGAGAACTAGGGCTTCAGCATATACAAAAAATGTAAATATTCAAATATCTGACATAAATAAAGCCTTGGTTTATTTAAAGTCGGCTATAATCAGAGAGGTGGCACATTCAGAACTATGCTAGAATCCAAACAAGCAAATTACTTACCTTTGGTAATGCCTTTTCGGGTAGAGACTATCTAACTACAGATTTCTCAACTTGTGAATTTCCTGAGGCGCCAGATTTGATCCAGAAGATTTTCATAACAACACCCTCGAACAGCACTAAGTGGCATTGTGCAACTCCATGTCAGATCTGTCCTGCCCCGGATGTGACTCCCGGGCCACTAAATCTGTGCCACCTCTGCATGCTGACATCAGTTTCGTTCTGAACTCTGTCTGCTCAGTCAGACACGAACCCACAGATATTAGAATACGCCAGTGGGCCAATCTCTTATCTTAGAATCCTATTAGCAGACTGTATGAGTCCGTTCCACAGAATGGGGAGGAAGGTGGGTCAGTAAAGAATCATGGTTAGACAGAGACTCCACCAGAAAAAGTGTTACAGAAGGTAAGTAACTTGTTCTTCTCAGAGACTTCTAACCACAGATTCCTCACTTTGTGCATAGATACAAAAGCAGTGCCTCCTCAAGTGGTGCGTCTGTGGAATTCACACCAGGAAATCCTGCAGGACAGATCAGGCGAAGTATCTGTCCTTCCGGACCTCGCTGTCTATGCGATAGTGATTGGTAAACATGTGGAGGAATGACCACATAACAATCTGGCAGATGTCCAAGACTAGAACACCATGTGACAGTGCAGTGGTAATAGCCTTTGCTCTGGTGGAATGAGCATGCAAGCGTTCTTGGGGCTGATTCTTGGCTAGCCCATAGCAGATCTTTATGTATAAGACAATTCATTGGGAGATAATTCTCTTTTGTACTGCTTTACCGTTTGGCTCCAGAGAAGCCTACAAAAAGGTGATTGTCCAATTGATCATACCAGAGACAATCTATGTAAAAACTGAGGGCCTTCTTAGGATCTAGATGTTGGAGCTTTACCTCTTCCCTGGAAGGTTAAGGTTTGGCGTAGAAAGACAGCAAGATGATATGATACATTGCTCTATGTGGAAGGTTATGACTACTTACGGAACAAAGCCACTTATGTCCGAAGTACCAATTTGTCCTGGAAGAAATATGTGTATGGCTGGATTAGAGAGAAAGAATACACCTACCTTAATAAACAATACTCTAGAACACCTGTTATATAAACATTGCCTAAGCTACATAAAACAAGGAAGAACTACCTGGTATGCTTATTGTGCAGGGGTGTAGGTCTGTCTACTCGTAGACCACTTTATAAAATGTAAAGGTCCAAAAATAGTCTTGTACATAAAAGAACTATGCAGTTCATTAATACGACAGGAGGCAAAGAATTTGACGAACATACTAACATCCTAGTGACACTTGATGTTAAGTCATTATATGCAAATATCCCACAGGATGAGGCCATACATATGATCAGAAGATCTGGTATAAACTCCACCTTGAACCCCACAGAAGTGGTATGACTATTTTATGGAAACTGAGGGAATGAAAAAGAAACTATGAGACGGGGGTCTCCCAAAAGTGGTCAATAGAGTGGTTCAAATATACTGGTACTGCAGAGGGAGTCCATGTTTACCTCTACATGTAAGGAAGACAATAATGATCCAATGGTGATGGTTAATATTTTCAATCCTGTGAGTAATCAGGTACGGAAAATAATCAAAAGAGATTGGTCTATGTTAGAGGATACTAGCAACTATAAGGAAATGCCTCCATGGCATGGTTACCCCCTGACTTTTTGCCTTTGCTGATGCTAAGTTACGATTTGAAAGTGTGCTGGGACCTTGCTAACCAGGCCCCAGCACCAGTGTTCTTTCCCTAAACTGTACCTTTGTCTCCACAATTGGCACAACCCTGGCCCTCTGTAAGTCCCTTGTAGCTGGTACCCCTGGTACCAAGGGCCCTGATGCCAGGGAAGGTCTCTAAGGGCTGCAGCATGTCTTATGCCACCCTAGGGACCCCTCACTCAGCAGATGCACACTGCTTCACAGCTTGTGTGTGCTGGTGGGGAGAAAATGACTAAGTCGACATGGCACTCCCCTCAGAGTACCATGCCAACCTCACACTGCCTGTGGCATAGGTAAGTCAACCCTCTAGCAGGCCTTACAGCCCTAAGGCAGGGTGCACTATACCACAGGTGAGGGCATAGGTGTATGAGCACTGTGCCCCTACAGTGTCTAAGCAAAACCTTAGACATTGTAAGTGCAGGGTAGCCATAAGAGTATATGGTCTGGGAGTCTGTCAAACACGAACTCCACAGCACCATAATGGCTACACTGAAAACTGGGAAGTTTGGTATCACACTTTTCAGCACAATAAATGCACACTGATGCCAGTGTGCAATTTATTGTAACATACATCCAGAGGGCATCTTAGATATGCCCCCTGAAAACATACCCGACTTCCAGTGTAGGCTGACTAGTTTCTGCCAGCCTGCCACACACCAGACATGTTGCTGGCCACATGGGGAGAGTGCCTTTGTCACTCTATGGCCAGGAACAAAGCCTGAACTGGGTGGAGGTGCTTCTCACCTCCCCCTGCAGGAACTGTAACACCTGACGTGGAGCCTCAAAGGCTCACCCCCTTTGTTATGGCGCCACATGGCATCCCTTCTAGTGGAGATGCCTGCCCCTCCGGCCACTGCCCCCACTTTTGGCGGCAAGGCTGGAGGAGATAGAGGGCCAGAGAGGTGGAGCAGTTGATAGGAGACTTAGGGCCAGATGTAGCAAAGGTTTTTACCCATTCTGTGTCTATGGGAAAAAGTGTTTGTACATATGGCCCTAAGTCCCCTGACCGTGCTGCATGAGACTGGTGGAGCCTCGGTAACATGGTTTCCGTCCTGTTGTAGGCATCTCCTTGCAGGGCACCCCCGACAACATCATAAGAAGTGTTTGCGGTTTAGCGAGGGTACCGACCTTTCCCTGCACCTCCGGAGGTAGTATACCCGAGGACGCCCGACGGACTGCCAGGACCACCTCCGGTGCGACTACGCTTTCACCTATCTGAGGTGAGAGAGGCAGTAGTACAGTGGTCCTGCTGCCCACGCGATACCGTAACAATCGCAGGTGAGATTGGGGAGACTGTCATTACATTGCAAACTGCTCCACAGACCATAAGTCACCCGTACTTCAAAAGCGACAATTTATGTATGGGCCTGCTTGGGGACAAAATCTTGCCCACCCCCCCCCCCCCCCAACACACTGCTCCACAGTGACTGTTAGGAAGGAGTCCATGTGATGGAAGCCGTTGCTGTCTCCTTTTGTTGCTGTGCGATATGGGGCAAATCGGGGTAGCCCATAGGTGACCTGGGGCCGGTCTGCATGCCCCACTAAGGAGTGCTTGCAGCCACCGACTCTGAGGTAGATGTCGGCACAGGAGGGTTTGCAGGCCTAGCAGGGTCCCTCGGGTGCGCAAATCCCTGCAGCCATTGAGGCCTTCGTCGCAGTGGTACAAAGTAAAATAGGAACAATAACACTAGATTATTAGAATTTATTGCGTGCTGATTTCCAGAAAGTTTCAGAGAGATCAATTGAAACAGAGAAACACGTCAGCACATTCCAATCAGAAATGCGGACACTTAAAACTAAGGTGATGGAACTGGAGACCTAAATGCGGAAATTGGAACTTCGCGCAGAAGATGCTGAAGGGAGAGCCCGGAGATGCAATCTGCAATTCGTGGGATTTCCGGAAAAGGCTGAGTGTACCACACTGGAATGGTTCCTAGAGGATTGGGTCAGGACACAGCTCCCAGATATTGGCCTGTCTCAATTTTTGTGGTGGAAAGAGCCCACAGGCGGATGGAACCCCCTCTTCCCCTGGGGGCAACGCCAGGACTCTTATTGCTAAAATACTTAACTCCACAAACCAAGATGCCATACTACAGGGGGTGAGAAGTGAGGACCCACCTATGACAATCATGTGATCCGGATATTCCCAGTCCAGCAACAACAGCAGACGTACAGCGGGGTCAAACTGAAGTTCAAAGCAATGGGTCTCCCGTACATGCTGTTATTCCCGGCTAAACTCAAAGTGGTGCACGATGGCCATGCACACTTTTTCACGTCGCTGGAGGACGAATGGGACTGGCTGCAGATTCGTGAAGATGGCAGAATTGAGTCAAGGGGTCGGAGGGATGCCAGAGGCAATTCCGGAGGTACCTGAGGTGGAACACCTACAAGCAGAAGACAGAGCAGACAAAGGAGATGCTCAGACTCTGGGACTCGGGTAGTGGTACAAAAGGATGGCACATTAGACCTGTAACAGTAGCGGCAGGAGTGTGAACAAGCCAGGGGGTTGGTGGAGATGGCCATAATCGCCTGAATCATCTGGAAATGGTTCATATCAGAAGGAGGACTCCCCACTTAGTGACGCCAAACTGCCATGACACAGACATTTCACCTCAAGACGAATCTGCACATGATGAAGATTACTAAAGGGGACCCTGATGGTATTGTATGCTGTACGAAAGGTGCTCCTATAACCAATGAAACATTGGGAGTGGCTGGCCTCCATAAAGAGGCATTGATGGTTGGGCTATGCCTTTGAACAATATGATTGCCTCTTGATTTATCCAGGTGATGAGTTGGACACAGATGTTTATTGTACTTGGCTCTTGGGGTGGGGACCTTCTGTGGATTGGGTCTGCATGCATGAGATAAGACTGTTTGCGCCACCCTACCCTATACGTTTGGTGTATGTGATATTTTTCTCTCTCTAGTGTGAGTTGGATACGGCAAATGGCACAGCTGCTGGAATGAGTGAGTGTAACAGTGTAACTGGACTAGTCGTAGGGACGCCACAGAGGCCGACCTGCTTCGGAGGTCCGCTACTACGGACCAGATTATAAGTTTCGCCCTTGAAAGGCAACGTAAGTGTAGTGAGTAACTGATTTGTTACGTTACATGTAAGTTTTTAGTGGAAGCCCCCTTTGGGCACTTGATGGGAGAAATCAGATGGGGAGACACAAGTTAGGTAAATGTGTGTCTTTCAGTGGTGGGAAGGGGCAGTGGTGTTATGTTGTTTAGTTATGTCTTGTTTTCAGCTGTGCCATTGGAACGCGGGGTGGGATGAGTGGGGAAGGGAGGGAGGTTGGGCACTGTCTATGTTGCAGCTTCCCGATGGCTGACTCGGCTTGTATTCTCACGTGGCACGCGAGGGATTTAAGCATGTTCCTAAAATGCTACAGGACTCAAATATACTTGAGACACACGGGGCCCACATAGCTATGTTACAAGAGACACATTTAACTGAGGAAGAAGCTCAGAAAATACAAAAGAAGTGGAGGGGACAGTTATACTCATCAACTTACTCCTCTTATGCCCGGGGGGTGTCTGTATGGGTGGCGCCGGAATGTCCATTCCAACAGCTTAGTCATACGGCTGATATTGAGGGGAGATACATGCTGATGCATAGTCATCTGGATGGAGCGAAAGTCTGCCTCCCTAAAGTCCATGCCCCCAACACTGACGACAGGGACTTTTTCTCGGCCTTAGAGAAGGGACTTTTACATTATGTAGATATGTCCATTATATGAGGGGAGATACTTTAACTGTGTACTAAATGGCACACTGGACAACACCCCAGGATTGGGCACTAAACCCAACGTGACTGCCAGTCTGACTTAGACTATGCATAGGCTACAATGTGCAGACATATGGTGAGACCTCCATCCACTGACTATGGAATTTTCCTATTAGTCACCCACAAATCATGCACACAGCAGATTAGAAAGACTCCTTATTACTACAGACTGGACCCTGAACCACAATGGAATAAGATACCAGGTCCGATTTCTATCAGAGTATGCCCTCCTCCTCTTGGACTGTACATTGGGCAGACAAAGACCTTGAGTGCTACTGTGGAGACTGAGACCAGACTCTCTAGGGGACTCGGAGTTTAAAGTGGACATACAATTGGGGCTACCGAACTACTTTGAGGCCAACTGGGCCAACACAGAGGTGAGGGTACGGAATGGGGAGCATGCAGTGTGTCACGGGACAACATATGGCAGAAGAAGGAAACTTGAAGGGGAACTGCAGGAGGAAGAGGCCCGGCTGACCTGGCTCCAACAACAGGCGAGGAAGACGACTTAGCAGAACTCACAAGTGCCCAATGGCGAGTGACAGAGATTTGGGATAGACTGGACCGGCGTGTGCAAAGGGACTATCGCCAGAGGTTACACAGGGAGGGGGACCAGTTTGGCGGTATGCTGCCCTGGTTATTGAAACGGGAGAGGCCGCCACCTGTGATACTCCTTCTGATGAGGGCTGACGTAGGGCAGTAGTAGGTCAGGCCATGATCAATCTAGCATTAAGGGAACATTTCTCAGAGGTATATAGGGAGCCTGACTGAGACAGAACATTGGGGTCCCACGCCTAACTGCAGACAAGAGTGAGGAGGTAGAAGGGGAGATTCACCTTGAGGAGCTGAAATCGTCTCTCCAAGACACTGCGAGAGGGAAGTCCCCCAGGCCCCAATGGCCTTCCAGTAGAATTGCACCAGGTGTACTTTGCTGATATCCTTCCCAAACCACTGGACACTCTTCAGGAGGTGAAAGCGGTCTAAATTTTACCCAAACATATGCAGAAGGCACGAATAATAATGCTGCTGAAGCCAGGCAGAGATCCTTGTGATCCGGGATCATACAGACCACTGTCTATGCTTAATGTCGATGTCAAACTGTTGGCGAAGGTCTTGGCAATGCGACTGCTGACCAGTGTGGATTCATGCCAGGTAGGGGCACCCATATGAATCTCAGGAGACTCTGCTACGTTGTTCATGGTACTAAAGACATGAGGATGGAAGCTGCCTTAGTGGCACTAGATATAGAAAAAGCATTTGATACTTTGTCCTGGGCATATCTCTAAGAGGTACTCCAGAGAATGGGGTTTGGCCCACAGTACTTGACTTGGATCTGCCTGTTGTACACTGCCATTAAGGTGCAGGTACACACAGGTCAAGTGGTGTCGGAGACGTGTGACATTGAGAGAGGCACAAGGCAGGGATGTCCACTGTCACCGCTCCTTTTTGCCCTCGCAATGAAGTCCTTGGCAACTTTTCTGAGGGATAATCTGCATGATAGAGGGATCAAAATAGGAGACACCACACACGTGGTGTCTATGTGCACAGATGACACTCTCCTATATACAACAGAACCTGCTAGAACTGTGCTGCAACTACTGCAACTCATGTCGCATTTTGGAAATGTTTCAGGCCTCTGAGTCCACTGTCATTAAGACAGTTTTGTTTCCTCTCCCAGCACTGGCCTTGCACCAGGCGGAACAGCTACCAAACATGGGTCTCCCCTGAGAACTGAGCCATTTTCGATATCTGGCGATTCAGCTGTGGACTGACGAGCACCTCCAATGAGCTCAACATGGGCCATACGCTGCAAGCCTAACCCGCTCCGTTGAGTTCTGGAAGACACTGTAGGTCATGGGACGGGTGGCCATGAGCAAAATGGTTGTGCTCCCAAGATGCTTATATGTTATGCACAACTTCTTTTGCATGCGCCAACGCAGTTGTTTTTGGCAGCTCAATAGTGTATTGGTGTAATTGATCTGGGCAAACAAAAGCAACAGGGTCAAACTAGACACCCTGAAATTGGACCAGGAGGAGGGAGGTTTGGGACTACCTGACCTCCAACTGTACTACCTGACAAGACTTCTGCAGTATGTGGCCTTGTGGTGTGAAAAGGGACCGAACTGAGAGAAGAAGTTATTGGCAGGATTGATGCCCCCCACTGAACTCCTCAAGCTACTGATGTGGGTGTACAACCCCGACGGCCACGCCGTTCATTGTAGCACAGGTCAAGACGTGCACATATGCAAAGAGGCTCCCACTTTGATGGCTCAGTCTTTCAAGGCGGAGGGATTCTATGAATGTAACACCTACCTCGAAGGCAACTGTCAAAACATGGGTTATCGTGAATAACACATTCATAACATTTGCTGGAGCAGGGGAACTATATGGTGTGGGCCCAAGATCATTTTTACAATACACGGGCATCTTGCGTACGGTCTGGGAAATATGGATCAGTTATACCGACGATCAGAATCCTAGTTGTTAAGAACCATGTTTGACCCGAGAGCACACAAGGGCCTAATTTCCCTACTTTATGCAACCTTAAAGGACGACAAGCAAATGGACATAACTAGATCTCGCCTTCAATGGAACGAGGACCTAGACTCCCCACTAACAGACAGTGACTGACGGCGAGCTAGGTAGGGCACAGGTATGAGAGACCTCAAGTAATGCTAGGTTAAAACGAACGCAATTATATTACCTACATAGGGTTGATCTGACTCCGCAACGACTTATCATGATAATCCCTATGCGCACTGCCGACTGTTCAATGTGTGGTATGTCCCCTGCTGGATTCATCCCCATGACATGGAGTTGCAGAATCCTGCACTCATACTCGTGGCAAGTTACAGCAGCTGTGACCCAAATAACGAGGGTTGCCTTGACTCAGTCAATCTGGCATTGCCTTCCTCCACTTCCTAGGAAAGGTCACAAAATGAAGTATCGATTTACACTCCTGGGCCTGGTACTGGCCAAACACCGAATAACCATTCATTGGATGCAAGCAACGCCGCCGGCCTACAAATCATGGCGAAAGGATATGCTAGAATGGGCGCTCGCTGAACAGATAGGTCTCCAAGTAGTCATGTGCAGATAACTACATTGAAACACATATAGAAGAGATTTCATTCATACTTACAGATAAAAAACTACATTAAAACACATATGGAGGAAATTCCATTCATACTTGCCAGTAAATTAATACTGGACGAAAAAGCAGCAGTTTGTGGTGTTAGCTCCTGTTAAACATCCAAAACCCATCACACTAATAATATCCTTAATAATGGTGCAGTTAGGTCCAGTCAGGCGATTCATGGCAAGGGTCCTTCTTGCAAATCCAGTTTTTTGTCCCCAGTTTAAAAACTTTATATACCTGCAGTTCAAAGGGGTATTTGATGATCTGAAACATGCAATTACTGCTATATTGACACCGCCTTCATTTTTTGGAAATGTGGAATTCTTATAATGATATGCAGTGTTTATTCCCCATTCATGAAAAGTTCTTGATCACGAAATCATTTTTTTAAATATTTGGCACCATGCTCATCAAGTAGGTATTCATATTTGGTACCATGCTTATCATGTAGAGATTCATTGGTGTATCTATCATTTTTATCGTCTCCACTCTCTCCCACCATGATATGAATTTAGGAAATCAACCTTTGAGAAGCTCTGAGATTTCCCTTAATGGAGTTCTTGGCCTGGTTGGGAAGAAAAATGTAATCTCACCGCTAGATAAAAATTAAATCAAATGTATGTTACTCCTTACGGGTGGTGCAAGATATTTGCTCCAACACAAGACTCTCTAAATATTCAAAAAGCTTTTGGGAAGATTCTAAATCATTTTTGTACCAACAGATTTATATATGCTAAGAGAAACAATACATTGGGTTTGATTCAGAAAGGTAAGCTTACACTTTAGTGTAAGTGTACGATTTTTTGCCAATTCACACAGGAATTTCACAAGTAATACCTTTACGACTGTGGAGTCTCCGCACTCGAGACTCCGCACATAAAAAGATAGGTAGTTGTAAAAATTATACTCATAAAATTGCTTTGTGAATTGCAGAAATCATAAACTTACAATAAAATGTAAGTTTACCTTTGTGAATAAGGCCCATTGTGTTCAAGACTCCAGTGCTATGGCCTTCATTATAAATAAACTGTGATTTGGCCTGTAATGGCAGCTACCAAGCAAATGTGGATTGCAAAATGCTTCAGGTACTCACCAGTAATTACACTACTCTGGAAGCTGCTTTTGTCTGAATTTAATTACATTCCCATCCTCCCACATCCTGTTTTTGTTAACTCAAGCTCTTCCTACCTCAGTTGACCAGGTATGAATAGGATGGGATGGAACGGTTGATTAAACCTAGGCAAAAGCAGCATCCAAAGTAATGCAATTACCAGTAGGTAATTGAAGCATCATCTCAGAATACTGAACTAAACCTTTTACTCTAGTACGTCATAGAATTAAGTACCTCAGAACCAAAACAATCCTGGATGTCCATCCCCTGAAGCACCATATAACACATAACAAAAGTGGAAGGTGACACCCAAAATACTATTTCGCACTGGTTCTTACTCCTGTATTCTACTTTAGATAAATCAAGATGGCTTGTCTAACACCTAGAGAATGAAGTAGCTCTTCCTTTAGAGTCTGAGAATTAGGAAGGAAAATCAGGAGAATAGTTTTCTGATCACAATGGAATGAAGCTTCCTTATGAATAAATGAAGATCACAATCTAATAACAACTTTGTCCTCAAAGGCTCACAAATAAGGAAAACAATGAAATAAGGCCCCCTCCTCTCCCAACCTTCTAGCTGACTTTATAGTTACAAGGAAAAAGGTCTTCAACATCAAAACCTTCACATCACCAGAGTCAAGTGGTTAAAAGGAAAGAGACCTCAATGCCTGAAGAACCAGTACTAAATCACAGGATGGAAATCTTGACCTTGTCAACAGTTTAATATTATCAAACCCTTTAAGTAAACGCTTGACAAGTCCAATATCTTCCTGCCATTCTCCCCAGGTGCTCCTAAATGTGCTAATTGCATCCCCCTATATTCTGAGTCCAAGGTTTCCGACCCAAAGAAAAGCTATCTGGCAAAACTCCGATATATCCACAAGCTGAGTGTCCTGAGGCACCACACCCTCTGCACAAGACTACATGGTGCCGGCATCCATGGCAAAGTCCTAAAGTGGATCCTCTCCTTCCTCACCAGCCGAACCCAGAGTCAAGCTCCCTCCGTTCTCATCTGAACCTACAGAGATCAACTGTGGGGTCCCTCAGGAACCCTCCCTGAGCCCCACCCTCTTCAACATCTACAAGGCCCCACTTGCAGACATAGTCAGACACTAAGGTCTCAACATTGCATCCTATGCCAACGACACCCAATTGATTCTTTCCCTCACCAAAAAACCTGCAGCCGCAAAGAGCAACTTCCACAATGGGATGAAGGCAGTCGCCACCTGGATGAAGAATAGCTGCCTCAAGCTCAACTCCAACAAAACAGAAGTCCTCATCTTGGGAACCACCCCTCCACCTGGGACGACTCCTTGAACCTGTGGTGCTCAGAGTACCCCTCTCCCCCGACCGACCACACACGCAGCCTCTGCATCATCCTCGACTCCTCGCTCTCAATGAACCACCAAATCAATGCAGTATCATCCTACTGCTTCCACACCCTATGCCTGTTCTGTAAGATCTTTAATTGGATCCCCATTGACTAGAGAAGAACTGTCACCCATGCGCTCATCAGCAGCAAGCTTGACTACGGTGATGCACTCTACACCGGCACAACTCAGAAGCTCCAAAAAAGCTGCAAAAAATCCAGAACGCTTCTGCCAGACTTATCCTGGACATCCTCCGCCGCTGTCACATCTCCGGGAAGCCTACTGGCTCCCGATCAACAAAAGAATCACCTTCAAGCTCCTCACACATGCCTACAAGGCTCTACACAACATCGGACTCGCATACCTCAACCACCGCCTCGCCTTCTACACCACCACCAGACAACTCCGCTCTGCCTACATGGCCATGGTCACCACCCGACGGATCCGCAAGATCACAGCTGGAGGAAGATCCATCTCATACTTCGCTGCTAAGACCTGGAACTGTCTTCCTCTTCATCTCAGGCAATCTCCCTCACTGCCTCGATTCAGGAAGGACCTCATGACCTGGCTCTTCAACTGAACCGGCTTTCCAGCTCATCGACTAAACTGCAGATACGTTCCCCCCCCCGCCTTGAGACCCTAACAGATGATTAGCCGCAGTCTAAAAGAACCCTGATTGAATGATTGATTGAGTTTCCAAACTGAGCTCCACTTGGAAAATGTAGACCAATATCTCCTATAATAGGCCAAATTGGAACTCTGCCTACAGGCTGGATGGAGACTGCTAGCCTCTCTGAAATCCTGGCGAGTAATAGTCTTGCCCTTTCAACCTTCAAGCTGTTAAATTCAACCTCCTGAGATGATGGACCTAAAGAAGGGGGTAAGAGAGAGGTCTAGGATAAATTGGAAGTCACCATTCCTTCTCCATTCTCAGGGTCTCTACTAGAGAGTACCAGTTGGAATGTGGCCATGCCGGAGCAACAAGAGTAACCTTTGCTTTCTCTCTCTCCTCAACCTCATCAGGAACTTCAAGAGAAGATGAAAAAGTGGAAAACCGTTAAGAAATCCTTTCTGCCAAATGCAGTTCACAGCATCTAGACCCGAGCTCCATTCTCCGTTACCCCTGAACAGGAAACTGGGGTCTGAGAGTTCTCGAGTGGTAAACAAATCCACTGTTGAATGGCCCTATTTCTGACACAGATGCTAAAAAAGCCGGTGATTGAGACAAAAGTCCTGTAACAATGGCATTTGGTGGCTCAACTTGTCTGCAATGACAGTGACAGTTCCCTTGATGTAGATCACAGTCAGTGAAGTGAGATTCTCCAGAACCCAGGAGAAAATCAGGTCTGTGATCGAGAGAGAGTTAGTGCTCTTGTTCCCCCCATTTTTCCTGATAATGTTTTATTACATTGTTGTCTGTTTTTATTACCACTGGATTGCTGTGCAGACAATGAGAGAAGCCCTTAAATGGCAGAAATACAGCTTTTAATTCTCTTCAGTTGGAGGACCTTGTTCAGTTTTTTGGAGAACATAAACTGGAAGTCTGATGACTGGTGCTTTAAGTGCCCCAATCCAATGCACTGGCATTCGTGGTTATGATCTATGGATCCTCCGATCAAGCGTAGCCCTTTCAGAATGTAAGAGTTGGACATGCATCAGACTAGTTGCTTCCTCACAGAATAGGTCATAGGTGTCCCTCATTTTAGATTCTGGCTTGCTGGTGATCAGTGTCTCTGAATGTGCCGGACTAGTCTGTTTAAGTACCACCTTGCCCAGGGAAGCAGAACTATTGTCACCGGCAGGTCGCCCTGAGGCTGCGACCATTCTGCCACCATCTGATTGTTGTTCAGAGGGTCCCACCATATGTGAGCCTGAATCTTCATTGCTCTTTTGTCAGGGATAGTCACTTATTTATATTGTTTTTTAGGTCGAGCATAGCAGCGCGCATGTGCTGCTTTTCCTACATGTTGGTATGTATGCAGGCTTTTAACAATGCCCACCTCACGCCCATCACTATCAATTGTTTGTGGGCTCACCCTTCAAAAATCCTTTGATGACATTGGTAAATGGTTTATGTTTGGCCCTTCTTGTGGAGGTTTTGTTACCACCTTGGCTATTGCCCTTGTTACATGGCTAATTGCACTTTTGCCGATAAGTTTGACTGCAAACTAACTTCTTTTTCCTTTTGTGTTTCTCCTTATCGCTGATGCTCATGGCAGCCGTGGCGCTGTGAATCGGCTCGCTTATGTGAAACTGTTTTACTTTTGATTTCAGGTTATGTGGCAAGGAAAGTGCTGTTAGGAGTTTACAACACTAACAGCTCTAACTCGAGCAAATGCGAGACCTATTGTATTGCAAATGCTTGTTATTCCTGCTTCTCAGATGGTCCGATCCTGGGCTGGGACTAGGTGAGACTTGCCACAGTTGGAGAGACATCTGTGTATTTTCATCACTTCTAGAATTGTTTGAGTTTGATTCTCTGTGGTCTGAAGTGATGGCGAAATGAGTAGGAAGTCTTTAAAGAATAAGAGGGTTATTCCATGTTAATGCAAGCTGGCCATCAAGGGTGTCAATATCTTTGTAAAGGCATTGGGAAAGAACTTGAGCCCAAATGGCAGGACTCTGAACTGATAATGGTTCTGACCTATTGCAAAGCTAAGGAAATGATGATGTTCAGGATGAATAGCCACATGCAGATAGGCATTCTGGTGATCTGTCGTCATCAGAAAATCTGCTTCTGATACTACTTGAATCACTTACTGCAACAGCTTGAAATCTGGCGTTCGATTCCAGACATTCACATATTTTTGATCCAGTATGGGTCTGTAGCCTCCTGCGGCCTTCACGACCAGGAACAAAATTTAATACGTTCCCATTCCTCTTTCCTTGGTGGAACCAAAATAATTTCCCTCTCGTCCTACTAGTGCTTGGATTCTAGACCATAATGAATCCTTTTTGACAGGGTCCCTTGGAACAGAAGTTTGAATGACTCTGGTACCTGGAGGAATTGCTTTGAACGCTATGAGATATAAAATCTTTAGCACCTGTTCATCTGTTATCGTGCTCTACCAGCTCCTGAAAAATGTTAATAATCGACTGGCCACCCACCTGAACTTTAATGCTGACTGTAATGCGATTGCCAGGAACATTTCTCTGCAGCCCCCAACAGGGTAGACTCCTCCTGTCCCTTAGATGAGTCATAGGCTGAAATGACCTCTTCTGGTACTGATAAGATTAAGACTCTCTTTTAGAGGCATCCTCCAGATACTTACTCCAATATATGCCAGCTGTAGAGGCAGAGACTTTAAGTGCAATAGTATGCTTTCCATCCTTATGTCATTTGGTGATCATATCATCTAGCTGAGTTCCAACAAGTTTTCTTCCTTTAAAAGGAATTTTCAGAAATACAGATTTCTTCGTCAAATCGGCTTTCCAGTCTCTCATCCACAAATTGCGATGAGCATGAACCGATGCACCAGAAGTCACGATGATGCATGAATTATGTCCAAAGAAACATTTACTAAAAATGTTGCGTGCTGTTTCATCTATAGTATGATATCTGAACAGTCAGCTTCCTCTTGGACTGCTTCAAATAAAATCTTAAAATCTCTCATTAGAAATTAGGAAGCATAAGGCGCATAAGTGTCAGCTTTGTGGACCAAACTGCTAGCTGCAAAAGATTTCTTAATTGCACTGTCCACATTCTTATTTACTGCATTCATCGGATCACAATCCTCAGGATTATTCAGTAACCTTCTAATTAGAAGAGCCAAAATTGAATCTGCTTTACATATGGAGGAATGAGGTATTCCCCCTCACCAATTATATAGGCTTTTTGCAAACATCTGGATAATGAGGATCGGTCAGTGTCCTTCCTTTGCTGAAAGCTCAGTTCTTTAATTTGGTTATGTAGTGCTTTCAAACCACTAGTCAAAGTGCCAGATGGGATATCTAGATCAGCAAGTATCTGTGGGACAGTGATTGAATCCTGTTCATACTCAGTAATGGACAGTAACGTTGCCGTATCATGAAAATCCTGAATTGTCACTGGACTAAAGTCTCTAGTAAAATCATGTAGAGCATTTGCCACTCTGTTTTCAGAATGAGTGCTGAAAAATTTCTTCAGATTTAAACGTCTAATGAACTTAAAAAAGTAAATCTTTACTTTATAGAGATCACCAAACTCACTAGGGCAAAAGCCCAGGCCCTTATTTAGTAGAGATAGATCATTCTCTGATAATACCTTATCTGACAAATTCTTAATAGAAATTGTCCCTTCAATATTGTCTACTGTAATTCTGTAGAATTCTTTATTATGCTAATTACATCACTTTCATGGCAAATTACAATGTAGGTGGTCTTTTGTCATTATGAAGTCACCTTGAAAAATGGTTGTATTCGACAATATTTAAGTTCGAGCCCACTCATTGAATATTCTGTTCTTGCACATTTTTTCCTTTCACCTTTCTTTTCACCTTTCATATATGATTCTTGTTCACATTCTTTTCACATTAGTTTCAGATGTTTTAACTTTTTGATGCGGGTGACGGATTCTAGAATCACAAGAAATTACATTTTATTTGTGAAATTATGGATATTTATGTCTAAACCCATTTATATAAAAATTGTATTCAGAGCCCTGATGAAGTCATTTGCGACAATTTCCACAAGACAAAACACGTGTTGGCTGTTGATTTATGACTACCTTTGTTTGCTTCATCTTCAAATAAACAACAAAAAGATCTGATCCAGACTGCTGGCTGTTGACTGCTATATATATTGGGACATTCTCATGCCAAGAGGAAGATTGGATTTACTATTATTGATACGGACATTAATATTGATTTACACAAGTGCCTCTGGAATTTTTACCATTAATATTCTCTTTGAGAAGTGTGGAGGTATTGGGAGGAACCTCCTTCCGGGAGCACCGTGCCATTAGAAAAAACTTTTGTTCAATTTTAGTTTGTTTGATGGACTTAACGTGAGCGCCAATCCTATATAAATAATTCTCCCTTCGACAATTAATAAGCATAATAACATGTTTGTTTTTCTTCCTGTCTGCTCTACCTCTGTGGTAGATTCAATATCATATTTGTGGAGGTAAGATCTTGCTTCTACCCAGAAAGGCCCAGCTCACTTTCTAATAGCTAGGAATTCATCATTCTCACACATGTTCATCATTAGACATTAATCCAGAAGAAGTCCAGCAGAGTGATAAGCCCGTTGACTACACGGGCTTCAACAATGTGCAGATGCGCAGCATGCTATGATTTATGTGCGGAGAGGGAAGAAAAGTTGCCACATATGGGGAGAAAGAACTAAAATTGGTCTTTTGTTCAACTGCCCCATTAAAGATGCCCACCTCAGGAGGATCAGGTAAGCAAGCACATCTAGAAAGAAAAGCACCCACTTTCTAGCTAAAACAAGGTTTTTCTATTAAGCCCAGAGAGCTAACGACTAATTGCTGAATCAAAATAGACCTCCTGAAAGCTGTACAGTTCACATAGCCCAAACGTACATTTATATCTACCTGAAAATACCAATGTGATCAAGTTAAACATCCATGACTAACATCCCCTAAAAACAAAGACTACCTAAATGGGTTCTTACTTAAATGAGATACTTTCCATCCTGTGACGACGTGTAGGTACTGCTTCCATATTACTCCCTCCAGAAGATGGTTTCTTAGGTGTCTTCCATAGCAAAAAACATCACATTGATGTAAGAGTTCCTATTAGTATGACTCACCCAAATGGACAGCACGCTCAATCCCCACATTAGAAATCAATGAAAAGACGTACAGATGAGGTATTCACAAGATGTCCATGTTGTCATATGAATGGATGCAGATCTGACTCTTTGGAGTTTTACACTGTAAAATGCCCATAATCGTGTCCCTTGGCCTTAGGCAACAACAATCAGGGGAGCTCAGAAAGGGTAGGATATCCTGCAAAAGACAGAAAGCTACTGTAAGAAAATAGAGGTTGTAAAACACATGCAACACCTTCGGTGCCAGCTTATGTAGAAGACCCATGGTCAATGACAGTGCTTCGCTGCAGCTGGTGAGTGCCCCACTTGGAACACAGTCCTGAAGTTATTTTCAAAGGGAAAATGGATCTCTATATAAATACATTTTATTCAGTGAGTGTTGATTTCAACTCTTAAATTTTCTTTCAAATTCTGTACATCTTCGTCAGATGTATTCATGATCTTGCCTTTTCTTACGTGTCAGCTCCTTACCTTGTTCCCAATGTCAATGTTTGCTTCACATCTCAGTGTCTCCATACTTCTCTTTGACCTCCCTGTGTTGAATCTTATTTCCATTCATTTTATTTCTGGCTTCCACGTGCTAGGAATGCCCTCTCTCTCCCTATTCGTGCTGCACCAACTTCCACACCTTTCCATCTCGCACAAAAGAGCACCTCCATCTGCCTCTCCATTGTCTGCTCTGGTGCGATTTTAACAGATGCAACTCCTCTGATTGTACTGTTGGTAAAGTTGCTCCTCTTCCGAAAATGCTTTATAAATACAATACAACGAAAACTGAAAGTTAATTCCTTATGGGACTGGGCTTTTGGTTAGGCAGTTCACTCCTCCTCACCTTAAACGTGCAGCAGCGAAGAAGGTTTACTTCATGCCAAAAAGCAATGTGGGAATATTAAAACCCTTCAAGCAGCCTGCTTATCTACTAAGAATATAAAGTGATATCCCACTCTTGCTCAGTCTGTGGGAAGCAGAGCGAAATGGTGGATAATTTAACCTATGTTTTCTCCCTTTCTAGAGATGATTTTGTGACAATAGGTAAATACGGATGCACAGGTCCAGTCACAAAAACATGTATTGGTCTGGAAGTAATACTCTTGTAGTCCTCCTTCACATAACTTAACTACCTTTGTGAATCAGTCCCACTGTCTTTAACAACAGATGATGACAGATGAAGAAGTTTCTGCTTAGCCCTGGCAATGGCCACAGAGTCAAAGCAATTACCTGATGACTTCAGAATGGAACTGTCGCAGACTCTCTCTCTGTAGAATAGCCTGCTGGCTTTTCCCTGCTCCTTCGTTGTCATGAGATGCAACCCAAATGGAAGCAAGAGTCAGTGAGGAATATGATATTTAATGGGCTTTCAACACAAGTCTTTCACCTTAAAACAAGATAAGACTAAAAACATTTACTCCGTAAAACATTAAAGCAAACGAATGTAGAAATATGAATTGTTTAAAATTGTCTTTTTCTCGATTTCTTTACATCCTTCAACACCACCCTTGCCTCCTACATTTTCACGTACCTTCAAGAGCAAAGTACCACTTTCCTATGCACTGGGAAACCCTCCCTCCCCCCAAGTTTCGTTTCAAAAGTGATGCTTCCCATTATATGAAGTGAGACTGGGTTGGGCGGACGTAAAAATAGATTACTGGGCCTCACAGATGGTTAACATAAATGAGCAGATAGGGCCGAACCAGCTCACAGATTGAAGTTGGAGCTCCACCACCCATCCGGTATACTTCCCCTACTCTACATTAAAGCACACCCTGTCTTACTGCCTCCTGTTACACGTATCCCCATCCTTTGCTGGTACGCCGCACTACAACATTAGAAAGGCAGGGTACTTAGCTGGCTCAGGCTTTTAATCTTTCAGGGTTCAACAGTTGGGACCTAATTAGAATCTCCCCAATCAAGCATATCTGTGCAGACGGACACATGAAGTCTTTTCAAGAGTTGACGACTGAGTTCCAACTGTACCCCACCCAATGTTATCGCTACCTCCAACTAAGACACACCCTCAACATCAAAGAAAGATTGCAGGCGTTCCCTGAATACAATTCCCTAGAGAGCAAACTGATACTAGAAGACCTGGGAGGGGTGGTATGTCCCGACTCTCTAAATCCTTAGTGACCAATACACTTGATCCATTGGTGAAGCTCAGGGCCGAATGGGAGTCAGTCCTTGGCACTCTCAATGACAGTGAATGGGCAGAGGCGAGGATGGCACCTAGATGATTAGCAATATCCATGCAGCTTCACCCCATACAATGAAATACTTCCATCTGTTTCACTATCCTCCCTCCAGAGTCTAGACTATGGCGAATGGGTCGTGCAGCCATCCCAGAACGCATTGGGTGCATTTCTCCTGAGGCTACTTCTTTCACACGATATGGAAATGCCCAGCCATCAAATTGTACCAGTGCACTATCCGATGGACCCTGATCCGGCTGGTGGGGACGTGCCTAGATCTGGGGCCCAAAGTAGCAAAACTGGAATTCAAGAACAACTTAACAGACAAGCACCCCACTCACGCACTAATAGCCATTGGCAGCCTCGTCACGAAAAGAGACCTAGCAAGGCACTGTCTCACATTGAGTGTCTAATTGTTTTTAGATGCTTTGTGTAGTGGAATTATGGGCCCAGTTTCCCAATTACTTCCAGAAATCATACAATCATGCAAGTCACAGATGGATCGTGGTTGCAAAGAAAAGAAACAACACTATCTCTGTCCCCTGCTCTTCTCAACCAATGAGCAACTCTTTTTTTCCTGTGGCTGCTTTGTACATCTGGCAGATTAGAATCATATAGCGTAAGCTTCCTGGATGTGTTAGATGACAGATGCAGGTCTCAGACACTGGCATATTCTATCTTACCAAGTTCTTAGCAATTAGCAGCACATTAAACCTTTCCATTACAGTTGTCTTTCTTGGGTTTTCGCCAGAGTCTGCCCACACCTTTGTTGGTAACTGCCCACAGAGTAAATACCCTGTCAGCCAAGTCACAAGATGCTTACCAATCGTAACTCTGATTTTCCTTTGCTGTGGGCAAATTGTTTTTCAAAGCTTTTAATATGGCTGTGTTGCCCTCATTTTGTGGAGATCAGTATGCATCAAGGTTTTCATGGTGAACGTACTAAGGTCTTCCTGAGTACAAAATAGAATTTTGAATATTGAAGCGCTTGGTCCAAGTTTTATCAACCATGTGGTCAGGTGTCATTTATTTCACAGCATACTTGAACTGTGAGGTGCCTTAAAAGAGCGAATTGTTTCTCGTGCAATGGATGGACATTTTTAGGGGACTACAATGAGTTTTTCCCATATAGCTCTTTCACCTACTCCAGTCTAATAGACATTTGAGTCCATGCCCTAAATTACAGCACCCCATGCCAAAATGCTGCCATACTTTACAGGCAAAACTTTGTTTACTTGTGGATACAGAACAATACATACTTCCTGGCAAATCTCATGACCGCAGCTTTTATTAGTTTTATGGATGTGATGTTTCCAGTTTAAAGTGTTTTTTTTTTTACTTCAATCCCCAAGTAAAGATACACCTTCACTTTCTCCAAATATTGTCCATAGTAAAGATAGTTGGGAAATGTTGTTGCAGGAACTCGTCTAACACCATCACCTTGGATTCTGAGATTTGTTTTTAGATTGGTAATCCTGCAATAAGATTAGGCTGCCCGTCACTGCACGTACAGTGCCTTTGGAGCAATAAGCGAGCAATCGTGAATCATATGCATAGAACAAAGGGGGGACTTCAAATTGTTGGATTGTAGGGATGTCTTGCGAGGCTGAGAAAAGCTTCTGATGCAGGTCATTAATGTAAGAAAAGAATGTCCGTGTCTGAATACATCTTTGTTTGACCCTGCTAGATATCCCAGTTGTACTGGTAATTTTTCAGTTGAAACCCTTCTGCAATGGCTTCAAGTCTAAGGGGGTTATTACAACTTTGGAGGAGGTGTTAATCCGTCCCAAAAGTGACGGTAAAGTGACGGATATACCACCGGGCGTATTACGAGTTCCATAGGATATAATGGACTCGTAATACGGCTGGTGGTATATACGTTACTTTACCGTCACTTTTGGGACGGATTAACACCTCCTCCAAAGTTGTAATAACCCCCTAAGTGTCTGATTTAGATCTTGGCGGTGTCACAAACAAACTGCCGCCGCAGCAGACCGAAAAAAGACAATCAAGTTGATGGCATTCCACCCACTGTACTTAGATGTATTGTGACTGAACCGCCAACTGCCACGACGGAGCCCTTTTCTAAGACATCAGGCAGGCGGGTTCCCACCACTCGTATTTAGGTGTGACAGTCTAGTCCTGCAGGTGGTGTACTCCCAGTGGTTTGCTGACGGAAGGAGGACATCGTAGGACCCAATGGACATCGGACAATGGCAATGGCTGTGGAATACAGGTAGGTCATTCACACACCCTACCCTTGCCCAATGTGTCCCCCTGCATAACACGCAACACACCACATACACACCATTATCCATTTCCATCCCACCACAACACATGACACAACCAACACAACACACTCATATACACAAACACACGCACACACAAGCACGACTATACACATCACGACAATGACTGCCACACAACACTCACCTCACAACAACATCTATGCCATATAGAAATGGCACACATACTGACACAACCACATCACCCACTACACTTCCCTCCACCTTAACCAGCCAATCGCATCTCACACATACACACACACACAAAGTGACTCTCACACACAACTCAATGCACAACATGACAAGTACAGATCCCCTTGCAATGTGCACACATGGACACAGTTGACAAGTGTGATTGTACTGCCATTGTGGTGCCAGCATTTATTTGGCAATGAATACTGACACCATAATGACAGTTGTGTATGTGTTGCATATGTGTTGTGTACCTGTGTGTCCGTGTCTGACCCATTCGTGTCCCGGATATAAGCATGTCACAGTAATTTAAAAAACATACTGTGACATGTATATGTCTGCAGTGGTCCAGGTTCATGTGCAGTGACCACCCCCCCCCCCGCCCCTAATGACGGGTGCCTACCTTCGTGGTGTCCAGTGCCGGAGAGGGTCCTGTTTTATCTGTGGTCCCATGGCAGCAGCAACAGAGGGTCCTGTTCAGTCGCATCCAGCCGGAAACGGAAGTAGAATCAGGACCTTTCACCCCTCCCACCCCTAGTCTGACTAGTAAGAAGGGATGGTCGGACCACCACTTTTTGCTTGGCAGTATGGCACATCCAAATCTGCATGGCAGGAAGTGTGGCTGGAATACTGCAGCCAACCACTCTTTCCTATGGCGCCGTTGTGGTGGATGGGAATCCTTGGCGGAGTCAGCAGGACTCTGGGGGGTTTAAAGTCTATGGACCGTCAACATCTAAATCTGGTGGGCAGCCCGCCAAGGTGGCAGACAGGTATTCAGTCATAAAACCGACAGCAGGACAGTTACCGCTGAGATCTAAATCAGGCCCTAAGAATACAGGGTCACAAATAGCACTGCAGAGATTTCTTTACAGGTTCATGTTCTTTAGTTTTTCCAATGTTCCCTTCTGTTCATTAGCTTTAATGCAGATGAAAATAACAGAGACCGCATGGGGTTTCATCTTTTTATTATTGAATACTTGTGAACAGGATGAGTTACAATAAAGATTTGATCAAAAGTGTAAAGGCATTTTTGGAAGTTCCTTTAGAGCAGTGACAATAGTAAAAGAGAACTGGCAGACAAATTCTTCACAAATCTCTCACCTCAGAATTTGCATTGATCTGTGTCATCAAGTTCTCCTTTAGCATACAGCTGCTGAATGACAAGGTGCCAATTTCTTCCTGCTGTTTTCAGACTACCATAACATCCCTGTTCATTTCAGGCCTAGTTCTAGTTTAACTTAGATGTCACTGTGAGATATAGGCTACTCCAGGGCCTTTGCTCCTCATAGTTTTCTGACCCAGCCAAGAATACACGGTAGCCAGACTGCCTGCGCAGATATTGAAGGAGGAGAAATGGAGAACTCTCCTCCAGTAGTGTGAAGAGGCTGAGGAAGCAAGCCCACTTGTATATGAGGCACCCTCCCCAAGCCCTCTTGGCTGCAACTCGCCCTTTCTATTCCCCAGCCTACCTCCAGAGTTGCCAGCAGGAGAGTTCTAGTGTTTAGTGGACATGTCAAAGGCCAGGCAACAGGTCAACTCTTCCCATGTCTTTTCATGATGGTGATCTTGTTATATTAGGTTGAGAAGGCAGCCACTCCATCCCCCTCTGAGGCCTCCCCCTCAAAGGAAATAGGACTACCCAGTGATCCTCAACTGTAAGAATCCATTTTGAATTGCTCCTTTTCCTTTAACACGTGTAAGTTTGAGCTCTTTTCTCTCAGAACGCACTGCCTATCACATATGTTATCTTATGTATATTTGTTTAAGTAAAATAAGCCTGGCTCCACACCATAGGCTTGCAGCTGGTTTCTTTCCCTAGCTGGGGCACGTTACTCATTATAATCATGTGGTCAAAATAACTAACCGACCTCGGCTGTTGTATTTTGGGGAGGGAAAGGCTCATATCTATACCTTTGAACCACGCAATCCTTTGAAGGGTCTCAAGAATGTGGGGAGTCAGGCAGCTGCAGAAGGGAGTCGAGGACAAAGCTGGGAATGGAACCGGTGTGGGGAAACTGATTACCTCCTTAAAATATCTGTATGACGTATATCATTATTTACATACTTTATGTATCCTTTGATGTACGAGTATAAATATCACTGCTAAACGCTTCATGCTAGCACACTTTACTTCGGGCCAGGGATGCCAGTGGTAAACCTGCCCTCTTTTGCTGCAGCAAAAATAAACAGACCTTTGGTCATTGATTTTTCACTCCGGCTCTCCGTGTCAAAACTCCTTTGTAAATGCATTTGTAAGTATCTACAAATATGTGCATTTGACAATTTGGCGCCCGACCAGGGACCTTCCAGTGGATGTCTTCAGTAGCGCTGTCACAAGATGTGCTGCCAGTGGGGGGGACGCCGTTCCGGAGGTGTAGATTCCAGGGGCCCCTGCACAAAGACTTAGTTTCAAAAGCAGCTGCATCTTATCCACCAGGCAGGCCTCTCCCCGCTTTTTCACGATGTCCCAGCGAATTCCCTGAACATCGTTTTTTATCTTGACTGATTAGTCTGACACGGGCGGCCGGAGAGGAATCCAGGAAAAAGCAGATAGTCAGGTAAGACTGTTCCTCGCTGGCTATTTGTCTGCTTTAACTTGCATTTGAGAGAATAATTGTTTTTGGATAACTTATCACTTTTGGGAATGATTAGTTCTTGGTAAATTTGCATTTGTACAAGGTACCATTTGACAATTTGTATTACACGTGTTTTGTTAATCTTGAATAGTTTGCCCAGGCCTGGAGCAATTTGTAAGTTGGTAAACATTTGAAAAGCGGTTTTAAAAAAAAAAAAGGGTTTCTTTGTTGCATGTTACATTTTGAAATTTAAAATGTTAGATATGGGAAATAAAAAATGTTGGCAAAGGCTATGTCGTTGTTTTCGCCGAAATCATGTTCCACGTTTAGATAAAAAACAACCGATCCCAAAAGAGGGAACACCAGGGTGGGACATGTTAAAGGATTATGTTTTAGAGAATAATTTGTATAACAGTATATGGCGCAGATATACTAGACATTGTCCTGACCTCCAGTGGCCGGAGGATGGTTCTTTTGATTTAAAGAAACTAACCTACCTACAGGAATGTTTGTTTCATAAAAAGGCTAGACAACATATGTTTGAGGTATACAGAAAATGGGAAACGGAGGCCACCAAAGAAAAATTAAGACAGATAAACTGATAGAAAAGGAACAAAGGAAAACCATCATGCAGAAAGCCGCACAATACCACCATTCTCAAACCCAGAAAAGAATTGAGTCTAAAGATAGAGGCCATAGAGCCCAGGTGGAGGGAAGTTATGTATCAAAGTCAACAGAACCCAAACATGCATTAGAGGAAGATGAGGTATTGCTACAGATATTAGATAATAGCCCTACTGCACCTCCACCTTACACACCCCCTGCAGTAGCCCAACCTATCATGGGGGCACAGCAACAGTAGCAAGGGCAAGGGCACAATTTGGGAAATACAGGTGCTCTACCACAGCAGCATGTGCCACAGCAACCACAGCCTCTAGCCCAAGTCCTAATCCCTCCGCCACCTGCCCCACCACTACAAGCCAGCACTGCAAGGTTACCAATAATGTCCTCTGCCCCCTAATATCCCAAATGGACAACGCCGACGGTGTACAGCCACTCACCCACTTTCACCCCTGTGGAGCACACCTATGAAGTCGATTTCGCCCCCTAGTACCCGCTCCACTATTGGGGAGGGGGGAAAACGGGTTATCAAAAATCAGTCAGAGACCTGGATGGTACATCCTATTTACACTCACACCGATATTATGGACACAATACAAAAGCTGTCACATTTTGGACAGCAATTAGCAATACAGTACATGATTGAAAAATTGGAAAGGGATTGGAATTCTTGTATTAGAGACTCTACCCCTCTCCCTTATGAACAAGAATTACACCAATTTTTGCGGGACAGTGTGGCTTGTATGCTTGATAGTAAGGGCATAACTGAGGGAGTACGCATTTGCGTTATAGCCAGAGAAGATGTTCTCAATACATATGACAAGGAGTACCCAATGAGGGAAGTACGCCCTGATCTTCCCACTGCAGCTGCAGTTGCAGCAGCAGCTGCCGCCGGACAACCACCTCCCGTACCGGTGGCCCAATTTGTCCATATCCCATGGAAAAGGGAGGAGGTAATGGCTATAAAAAAAGACTTGCCAGATCCTCGAAAGAATCCAGCTGGATTCTATCGGACCTTAGAATTGCTATTTCCGCCACCACCATGACACTCAAAGACATTGACTATTTTGTTGGTGTCTTATTGGGCCCTGAAGTCTGGCATAAAATTCGAAGAGTAGATGAAGCGCCTACTTTGGGAGATACATGGGTGGGTTTAGAAGCACGTGAAGCACGAAGGGCACCAGGATCCCTGCCTCATCAGGATATTTTAAATTTACCTAACCGGATATTTTCTAAGTTAGAAACTGTTATTCCCCTTCAGACTGTGGATTGGGGAAAACTTGCCACTTATAAACAGAAAATAGGTGAAGATGTCCCAGATTATTTTACTAGAATTGAACAAGCTTTCATAGATTTTAGCGGCCAAGACCTCGCCACCATAACAGGTGTCACGCTATATGTAGAACGCTTTGTTAATGGCTTTCTACCAGAAATATCACAAAAATTTAAAGCAACAGAGAGTTCGTGGATGACGAAGGGACAGGCAGAGATTTTACAGATGGCACAATATTATGAGAGCAGGTACAAGGAAGAATTAGAAAAGAATGAGAAGTCAGTAAAAGAATTGAAGAAAAAGGTACTATTACAGCAGGCATATCCCCAGCGGGATACAACCCCTCAGCCAAGGGGTGGCCCACCAAGGGGATGGGGAAGGGGTCGAGGCGCATCTGCACCACCCCAAGACCGCCGATTGAATATCAACCAATGTGCTCACTGTAAACAAGATGGCCATTGGCGTGATACTTGCCCATTACTGGAAGGAAGACAAAGTATGTCACTTGATAGCGGGAACGCGTCAGGTAATGCACGAGGGCGAGGAAGAGGTAGAACTGGTCAGAATTTGCAGAATGAGAACCAGGTCCCGCGTAATACTAATATTTTTGACAATGCATTTGAGCGACAATATTATGCTGATGATTCCTTTTCTGAATCCTACAATTATTAGGACAGCCACAGACAGGGCCAGGGGCGAGTAAGAATTCCTGTAGATCAGAATGGTCCCTACATCGATGTAAAAATCGAAGGAGAGGGCCATAAGTTTCTCCTAGATACTGGTGCCACCAGAACATCTATTGCACATTCTGCAGTCCCCGGGGCTCCCCTGTCTGGGCTTCATACCACGTCAATTGGGATTTCTGGGATCCCCGTGGTGAGCCCCATCTCAGCACCTATGAGAGTAACTGTAGGACCATTTACAGTACACACGCCACTCTCTTTAACCTCAGGTTGCAATGAAAACTTGTTTGCATTAGATATGTTAAAGAAATTAAATGCAGTTATTCACTGTTCAATGGATGGTGTTTATGTAACTATGGATAGTGTTGCCCCTACCCGGTGCATGTTCTCACAGGAATACGACTTACCCCCAGAGCTAGCGGAAATAGACCCTCGCTTATGGGCCAAAGGCAAAAATGATGTAGGCATTATGGATATTGACCCTATTGTAATAAAAATCAAACCAGGTGCCCGGTTACCTTGTGTTCCTCAATACAAATTACCTAAAGCAAGCGAAAAAGGGCTCAAGGCAGTCATTTCTGATCTTGTGCATGCAGGTGTAATAAAGGAAATAGTGAGCAGCCCCTGTAACAGTCCAATTCTTCCTGTTGTCAAGAAACAAAATGATGCTAATAGATAAGATGTTGAGCAATCAGTTACTGATAACACGGTATATCGATTAGTTATTGATCTCCGAGAAATAAATAAAATAGTCATTCCCCAGTTTCCTGTGGTCCCAGACATGAATAGTCTTTTCACCATGGTCCCACCCTCTGCGTGTTATTTCTCCGTCATCGATTTAAAGAATGCGTTTTTCAGTATTCCAATTGCCGAAGAAAGCCAATATTTGTTCAGCTTCGCAATTTTTGGTAGATCATTCGCAATGACAAGAATTCCTCAAGGGTTTGTGGAGTCCCCGAGTGTATATAGTCAATGTCTTAAACGTCAACTAGACCAATTCAATCCACCTTCAGGCTCTGCACTGTTGCAGTACATTGACGATATTTTAATTGCCTCAGATTCCATGACACAATGTAAGACTGATACTGTTGCATTATTACATCATTTAGCATCTCTGGGCCATAAGGTGTCCCTCCCAAAATTGCAGTATTGTAGAGAGGATGTCACCTATCTAGGACACCTCCTCTCTAAGGAGGGAAGGAGATTACATCCAGACAGAATTAAACTGGTTCATACAATGACTGCACCACGCACCCCTTCTGAAGTCCGAGCATTTTTGGGATTTACATCCTTTTGCAGACAGTGGATTCCAAATTTTTCACTTATAGCAAAACCATTGACTGCTCTGACACTTTCAGATGTGCCCTCTCCTGTACCTTGGACTGACAGATGTGAGGAGGCTTTTCAGAAATTAAAAAAGATCCTGTATTGGGTAATCCAGATTACAGCAAACCATTTGTTTTATTTGTGGATGAAAAGCATGGCTGTACGTTGTCTGTATTGACACAAGATCAAGGTGGGAGACAACGCCCTTGTGCATACTTCTCTTCCACCTTGGACACTGTGGCGCAAGCTTTGCCTACTTGTCTTAGAGGAGGGGCTTCTGCAGCTGCTGCGGTGAAACAAAGTGAAGGGTTTGTTGGTGGCAATCCGCTCACTGTGATGGTTCCTCATGCAGTTGATATTTTGTTAAACAAGACACAGACGCAGCACCTCACCAGTGCTCGGCTAACGGGTTATGAATTAACATTGTTCAGTCCAAATATTACTTTGAAGCGGTGCAATGTCTTGAACCCAGCTACGTTACTACCCCTCCCTCAGGACGATGTGGAATTTGATCATAATTGCATTTTTGCCACTGAGGAAGAAACCAAGGGACGGGTAGACTTAACAGATACTCCCCTATCTGACCCACAGGGAGAGCTGTTTGTAGATGGGTCTTGCTTCAAGTTACCAGACGGTACAACCACTGCAGCCTATGCCGTCACCACGTTAAAAACAGTGGTAGAATCTCATAGAATCACGCAAAATTCGGCACAGGCTGCAGAATTAATTGCCCTCACCAGAGCTTGTGAAATAAGTGAACATCTTAGTGTTAATATCTACAATGATAGCCAATATGCGTTTGGAGTAGCTCATAATTTTGGGCGACTCTGGGCGAATAGAGCTTTATCACGTCACATGGCACTACCATTCAGCATGGCAACTCGATTGTGACACTTTTGAATGCTCTCTGCCTGCCCCGTCAGGTCGCAATCATTAAGCGTAGTGCAGTAAAAAATTACTGATGATATAGGACGAGGAAATGCTTTTGCAGATTCTACGGCGAAAGCAACAGCACGAGCATCATTTGACAATGCATACGTTGAGGGTAGTATCGGGGGGGGATCCCCAGAACGAAGTATTAGAAAATACCTTGCAGTGTGTGAGAGATATTCAAGCAGAAGCAACAACAGAGGAAAGGGAACAGTGGGAGAAGAACGGTAGACTAGACAGTGAGGGTTGTTACACAGATGACACAGACAGAAGAAGATGGATGTTACCTAATTGTTATGTACACGCTATGGTTACTATGGCCCACAGTCCTGCACACATCAGTGCCCAAGGCATCAAGACAACTTTGGACCACGTTTGGAGTAATCCCATGATATCCAAAGCTGCTAATAACCTGGTCAAAAGTTGTATGGTGTGTGCAGTACACAATGCAGGAAAAGGGACCCCTACGCCCCCTGGCTATTTTGCCCCTCCTGACCTCCCCTTTGAAGCTATACAGAAGGATTTTATCCACATGGAACCATGTAACAAACTGAAATACGTGTTAGTGGTAGTATGTATGTTTTCAAAATGGATAGAGGCCTACCCATTAAAAAACAATGGTGCCCTCTCTACCACCAAAATATTACTGAAAGAATACTTTCCTAGATACGCATTGCCAAGATTAGTCTGGAGTGACAATGGCAGTCATTTTGCTAATGAGGTAATGGGAAAGGTCTGTACCGCCCTTAACATCAAACAGCGATTTCTTGCTGCAAATCACCCACAATCAGCGGGCCTTGTAGAAAGGTATAATTACACTTTGAAGAGCAAAATAGCTAAGATTTCTGCGGAGAACAATTTAAAATGGCCAGATGCTTTCTCCCTAGTATTAATGTCCATCAGGATGACTGCCAGTAGCAAGTCACGATTATCCCCCTATGAAGTGGTCATGGGGAGGCCAGCCAATATCTGGGGGGTACCACGACCAAAGAAGCTTTCCTCCAGTGAAAATACTAGAATCCAACCGAACTATGATGCAGAGAGAAGAGATAAATTCCCTAATGGCTATTGATCCCACTATTCTCACTACAGATACTGGTTGTTCATACCCATCGGTTGTTTATGTCCTCATGAATTTCAATTCCAAGGAAGTAGGAGTAAAATTCAACATATATGAGAAAATTAAGAACTCTCTTCAAACGTTGATTATGTTCAGGGAGAAAAAAAACTCAAAAAGGGTTGATTGTAAGAATCCATTTTGAATTGCTTCTTTTCCTTTAACACGTGTAAGTTTGAGCTCTTTTCTCTCAGAACGCACTGCCTATCACATATGTTATCTTATGTATATTTGTTTAAGTAAAATAAGCCTGGCTCCACACCATAGGCTTGCAGCTGGTTTCTTTCCCTAGCTGGGGCACGTTACTCATTATAATCATGTGGTCAAAATAACTAACCGACCTCGGCTGTTGTATTTTGGGGAGGGAAAGGCTGATATCTATACCTTTGAACCACGCAATCCTTTGAAGGGTCTCAAGAATGTGGGGAGTCAGGCAGCTGCAGAAGGGAGTCGAGGACAAAGCTGGGAATGGAACCGGTGTGTGGAAACTGATTACCTCCTTAAAATATCTGTATGACGTATATAATTATTTACATACTTTATGTTTCCTTTGATGTATGAGTATAAATATCACTGTTAAACGCTTCATGCTAGCACACTTTACTTCGGGCCAGGGATGCCAGTGGTAAACCTGTCCTCTTTTGCTGCAGCAAAAATAAACAGACCTTTGGTCTTTGATTTTTCACTCCGGCTCTCCGTGTCAAAACTCCTTTGTAAATGCATTTGTGAGTATCTACAAATATGTGCATTTGACACAACGGCGAGCACAAGCCAGACCCACCTTTTAAAAGAATATTGAGGGAAGCAGACTTCCAAATACTTCAGGAGTCACCTTCCTGGCTAATACACCTTAGAGAGGCTGTGAGGGTGATGTTGGACCAGGTACACCCAGAACTGCTTCATGTACAGGCAGGCCCTGCACCAGGAGGACAAGGCCACCACACAATCCAGCAGCTAGCGACTTATCCTGTACAAAATATGATTTCCATGACAGTGTCAGTATTTACATAGTTTAAGGTCATATGTTGATATCTTGGTTTAGTGATATTACCTTATAATTATAAGGTCTATTTAGACATGACTCATTTTAAAAATACAATCACATTTCCAGTCGCTATGATATCGAGGCTTCATCATAGTTTTTTTATCGGAAATGCTCCTTGTAAAGTCGGGACTGCAAAGCAGATAGCCTCAGAAGAATTTAAAACTGAGAGGCAATGTCCTGGAACCATCAGGTAAGGCTAAGGTTCCGCAAGTGCCACAAATGACTGCTCCCGAGAAGCCCTGAACATGGAATCCCTTAGGAACATAGCCATCTCAAGGCACTGCTCAATGAGTCACATCAATGCTACTTGTAGATGTTTGATAAAATTACTCAACAAATTTCCTCATTTGGAAAGATGTAAAATGTGTTCTGTTATCCGTCGCCAGTTCTCTCAGTGCATCCTCAATCTGAAATATTATTTCCAACAACTTAATCACTGAAGTAGTAGTAGGGGCTGCAACAAACTCAAAGGGTCCCACAAAGTCTACTGCAACATTAAACCATACATCCGCCGGTAAAGGGACAGAATGCAGGGGAGACTCAGAAGTCCCACAATGCTCATCAAAGAGGAGACACATTCTACAGTTATAAACCCATTTGCTAACTTGGCTATCCAAAGGCCACCAAAAATATTGCTTCCAATTTTTGGAAGTGCTTCTATTACTCAAATGGCCAGCATGAGCTAGTTTAATCACAAAGTAACAAGGGTATACATAATCATTCCACATAGTCACACTTTTGACTATAGATAATTCATGTGATACCTTGGCGAAAGGTCTCGCATCCACCTCTGGATTTCTTGCATCAGGCCAACCAGATCTAACAAAAGTGATAACGTTTCGCAAGGCAACCTCCAAACGTAAACCTTCCAACCAATTAGGCAAGGAAACATCTCTCTTTCCTTCAAATGGCTCTCTTTCCTTTAAAAGAAATCACCTACAAAAGCCACAACACATTTAACTTCATCAGTACCATACGTTGACATATCTGATTCCAAAGGCATCCTGGAAAGGCACCACTAGGAATATATTTGATGGTAAACACATATTCCTGCAACTGTGAAAGAAGCCTCACAAGTCTTGACGATGCGTTCTCAAAACTATTAGCTTCCAACATGTAAGTCAGTGGTTTGTGATCATTATAGATTTCAAACCCCAAAAAAATATTTTACATTTGTCCACAGCCCTACAACAGGTTAGGGCTTCCCTTTCAACTGTACTATAATTACACTTGGCTAGACTCAAACACCGAGAAGGACAAGATTCTTACCTTCGGTAGCAAATTATCTAGTAGAGACTCTATCGAGCGGCAGATTCCTTACCTTAGAATTCCCTGCCGTCAGCTTCGAATCTGGAATATTTCTGCTGAGCAGTACCCTGCACGCGCTGTCAGGTGGCGTCGTTCGGATCCGCATGCGGCGTCCGGCTCCGCGTGGTGTCGTCAGTGTCGTTGGAGCCATTTGTGACATCACGGTCTTCCATATAAGCACCACCCCGGTTCGCGTACGTCAGTTCTTTTCTACAACTTCCCACGCCAGAGGCGCAGAGTCATGGTAGAACCAACAAGTATTTAGCTTTACACTTGATTGTTTGAGAAAAAAGACATGCCCTTGAGAAAAGGAAAAACATGAAAACATGACGAATATATCCGCAGAGCGGGGAAGCCTGGGTGGGTGTAAGGAATCTTCAGCTAGATAGAGTCTCTACCAGATAATTTGTTACCAAAGGTAAATAACTTGTTCATCTGATAGAGACTTCTAACTGCAGAGTCCTTACCTTAGAATAGATACCCAGGCTTTAACACCTGGTAGTGGGCTGCGAGAATATACTTCACACCAGGAAGTCCTGTAGGACCGAGCGGGCAAAATGCCTCTCCCTCCTCACCTGGCTATCCAGGCAGTAGTGTCTTGCAAACGTGTGCAAGGCGGCCCATGTTGCTGCTTGGCAGATATCACGCACTGGCACACCTCAAGCTAACGCAGTGGTAGCAACCTTCCTCCTTGTAGAGTGAGCTCTCAAGCCCTCACGAGGCTGCTTCTTGGCAAAAGCGTAGCAAATTTTTATGCAGAGAACGACCCAGCACAAAATGGTTCGTTTCTGGACTGCCCGACCCTTCTTTGCACCAATGTACCCCACAAAGAGTTGGTCGTCCACCCGGAACTCTTTTGTGCGATCAAGGTAGAACGATAATGCTCTTTTTGGGCCCAGCCAATGGAGACGCTCCTCTTCCTTAGAGGGATGCAGTGGAGCAAAGAAGGTGGGCAGGGTGATATTTTGACCCAGATGGAATGGGGTCACCACCTTGGGGAGGAAAGATGCATGAGTTCTGAGGACTACTTTATCAGGATATATCGTGAGATACAGAGGTTTCGATAAAGCCTGCATCTCACTCACTCTCCTAGCAGATGTGATCTACACGAAGAAAGCTGTTTTGATAGTGAGCAGCCGGAGAGGACAGTTATGTAGAGGCTCAAAAGGCACACACATTAGAAAAGTGAGTACTAGTTTAAGGTCCCACTGGGGCATCACAAAAGGCACAGGTGGAAACATATGTACAAGCCCTTTTAAGAATTTCTGTACAATGGGAGACTTAAACAAAGATGGTTGATCAGGCAAGCGAAGAAAAGCTGATAAGGCAGCAAGATAGCCCTTAAGAGTCCCTAAGAAGGAACCCTGTTGGGCGAGTGATAGAATGAACAGAAGGATATTAGAAAGAGAAGAAGAAAGAGGATCAATAGACATCTCTGTACAATATGAAACAAAATGTTTCTATCGGCAGGCGTAAATCGACTTAGTAGAGGGAGGCTTGGCTGCCAGAATGAAACCATAGACCTCGGGAGGGAGGTCATAAACCACCAACTGTTGCTTCTCAATCTCAATGCATGAAGCCACAGAGTTGACAGGTTTGGGTGGAGAACATTCCCCTGCTGCTGCGACAGAAGAGGCAACCTGATTGGAGGACTGATGCTCATTTTGAGAAGCTCTGGATACCAGACTCTTTGTGCCCAATCCGGAGCCACTAGAATTACTAGGGCCCGGTCGTTCTTGATTTTCTTGAGAACTCTGGGCAGAAGTGGTATGGGCAGAAAGGCGTACAGGAGGCCTGAACTCCAAAGCGTAAAACTGCTGACATTGTGAGTTCTCTGCGGAGGCGAACAAATCTAACCAAGGTTCTCCTCACTGCTGAAAGAGTTCTTGTGCCACCTACGGCTGGAGATACCACTCGTGATCCGCTAAGTATCGCCAGCTGAGTTTGTCCACCCTGTCGTTCAGAGAACCTGCCAGGTGTTTAGCCACCAGGGTATACCCTGCTGTTCCAGCCATGTCCAGAGACGCAAAGCATCTTGACAAAGGGTCCACGGCCCCACACTGCCCTGCTTGTTGCAGTACCACATCGTGGTAGTGTTGTCCGTACACACCTACACTACCTTCCCTTTCACAACAGAAATGCTTTTAATGCTATTCGGATATCCCCAAGCTTCAACAAGTTGATATGGAGCCCGGATTCAACCGGAGACCAGCGCCCCTGATCTCCACCTCTCCCAGATGGCCACCCCATCCCAGAAGTGATGCATTCGTCACTACTGTGAGATCTGGTTGGGGAAGGGAGAGGAGTCTGCCTTTGACCCAGTCGCAGTTCACTAACCACCACTGCAGATCCTTTGCAGTTCCCTCCGAGATCTGAACCACGTTGGTAAGATTTCCCTGATGCTGTGCCCATTGGAACTTTAGGTCCCACTGCAGAGCCCTCATATGCCATCTGGCATGCTTGCCAATAGGATGCAGGAAGCCATGAGTCCCAAAAGCCTCAGAGTGTGTCTCACTGAAATTCAGGATAGAGGCTAAAACATAGGTATCACAACTTGAATATCCTGGACTCGCTGCTCTGGAGGATAGGCCCGATACTGCACTGTGTCCAGAACAGATCCGAGGAAAGGGAGCTTCTGAGAAGGAGTCAGGTGTGACTTTGACACATTTATAGTGAACCCCAGTGAATACAGGAGGTTCGCCGTCGTCTGGAGATGGGTGACGAGAGCCTGGGGCGTCGGAGCCTTCAACAGCCATCACTTTGGTGAACACCCGAGGGGCACTGGTGAGACTGAAGGCGAGCACAGTAAACTGAAAGTGCTCGTGGCCCACCTTGAACCGCAAGTAACGCCTGTGGGCGTGCAGGGTGGGGATGTGAAAATACGCATACTGCAAGTCCAAGGCTACCATCCAGTCTCCTTGGTCTAGGGCAGACAAGACTTGAGCAAGAGTGAGCATATTGAATTTCTCCTTCTTGAAGAAGAGATTGACGTCCCTTAAAGTCAGGATAGGGCGGAGGCCCTTTTTCTTTTTGGGAATCAGAAAGTAGCGGGAATAAAAACCACTGCCTACTTCTGAAATCTGGACCCTTTCTATTGCTCCTTTGGCCAAGAGAGCCGTAACTTCCTCGCAGAGCAAAACCAAATGGTCCTCCATCAGCCGTTCTGTTATTGGAGGGTTAGAAGGAGGGAAAGACGGGAAGGGAATAGCCCTTCCGTATGATCTGCAAGACCCATTTGTCCGTTGTGATGGAATGCCAGTGAGGGAGATTAAATTGAATCATCCCTCCAACTGGACCAACATGGTCTTGCAGAACCACACTAGGAGGGCTTGGACGCTGTGGAGGGGGGCTGTGTGGTGGCCGACACCTGGCCTGACCCTCTGGGTCTGACGGCACCACGACCACGTCCTCTCCCAGTAGGCTATGAAGCAGGAGGACGGTGGCTAAATTGTGGCTGGCGTGGTACCGTGCCCCTTCTGAAGCCTCGAAAGGGACAGAAGACAGGCTGCTGTCGAGCTGGCGCTGAGAGGCCCAAGGATCTGGCCGTAGCTCGAGAATCCTTGAACCTCTCAAGCGCGGAGTCTGCCTTCTCACCAAAAAGGCAAGAGCCATCAAAGGGCATGTCCATCAAACTCGACTGGACATCCCCTGAAAAGCCACTAGAACGAAGCCAGGCGTGGCGACGTATGGCCACTGTCAATGCAATCGATCTACACAGCGAGTCAGTCGTGTCCAATCCACACCTGATTGTAAACTTGGCTGCATCTCTCCCATCCTTGACAGCCTGGATGAGAGTGTCCCATACGCTCTCCAGGACCTGGGGCAGCACCTGTGCCACCGTATCCCATAAAGTATGGGAAAAACGGCCCAATATGCAAGAGGTGTTTACTGACCTCAATGCAACGCTGGAGGAAGAAAACAACTTCTTTCCAAGTTGGTCCAGCCTCTTGCATTCCCTATGCAAGGGGCGGAAGGGAAGGCACCACGGGAAGTGGAGGCTTGGACCACCAGGCACTCCGGGGTGGGGTGTTGGGTAAGGAAACTAGGTTCATTTGGAGCAGGTCTATGGGGGCGGCCGACTGTCCTATTCACAGGGGTCCCTGTGCTGGGTTTGGTCCATGTTCCCAGAAAGACGTCCGTTAGGGCCTCAGTGAAGGGCAACATCGGCTCTGATTTAGTCACCCCCGGTTGAAGCACCTCTGTCAGGAGATTGGTCCTGACTAGCACCGAAGTCTAGGTCCAAGACCTCAGCTGCCCTACCCACTACCATAGCATAAGAAGCTCCCTCCTCCGTAGCCACGTTGGGAGGAGAGAGCATTCCAGTATCTGGAGAAATATCCAGTCCACTGGCTTCCCCTAGATCCTCCTACCAGTCCTGTTCTTGCTCCAATTCACACTCAAAAGGGTCCTCAGACCCCTCCCTCTCCTCTCCTGTGCCTGGCTGTTCAAAATAAGGCTCAGGCAATGATCTGGGCCTAATCGGCGCCGTCGAAGTCGGAATAGGCATCGTACGACGTCGTTCCAGCTCTGGATCATCCAGAATAAGGATGGGGCTACCACCATTGGGCGCCGGTGGTGGAGGAAGCATCGACGTCGGACCCAGCACCAGAGGAGGTCGACAACGTCAAATCCGAGAGACACACTCTGTGCGGATCCGTAACCTACATGATGCGATGACATGCACCACAAGCCTTGAATCCTGTTTTTCTGGAAGACATGTTCAAACAATCAAGCGAAAAACCTTGACAATCGTCCGAGAAAAATGGGTAGCTCTTTCCGGATCTGCGCTTAATTGGCGTGAAATGAAAAGAAATGACGGTCGCGCGCCAGGGTAGTGCTTATATTGGAAAACCGAAACGTCACAGACGGCTCCAACTATGCTGACAACGCCACACGGAGCGGAACGACACATGTGGATCCGAATGACGCCACCCAACAGCGCGCACATGGTACTGCTCAGCAGAAAAATTCTGGATTCAAAGCTGGCGCCAGAGAATTCTAAGATAAGGAATCTGCAGCTAGAAGTCTCTGTCAGGTGAAAATTACACTGTTTGTTCTTTACCGTCAATCCACTGGGAAATACTGCATCTAAACCAACCTAGCTGGCATCAACTAATAAAAAATAATATTTTTTTCCTGCCATAAAATGAGAAAGTGCAGGTGCAGAAGTGATCAACTCCTTAATTTTGGTAAAAGCTTCATTAGCACATTTATCCAAAACAAATTTCACACCTTTCTTGAGCCGGGCATGCAACGGTTGAATAACAAATGCATAAGCTTCTATGAACCTAGTATAATATCCACTAAGGCGAAGAAAGAACAAAGAGTATCTTTGTCCTTGGGAGTCTTGGCCTCCTGACAGCTTGAATTAACGAAAACTTGGGTTTAATGACTCCAGAAGTGATTTTGTGTCCTAAATAGTTCAATTCTTATAACAAAAACTTACATTTGCCAACACTGATTGTAATGCCTGCATCCTTGAAAATTGACAATACCTTGTCTAAGATGGCATCATGTTCCTCCACATTCTTTGCAAAAATTAAGAATTGTCCTGAAAGACCTGGGCTCCACTAATAACATTCAAAATCGTGTCCATAAATTTCGGGGAAAAAACACTTGCTACAGAGGTTAACCCAAAAGGCAAGCATAAAAATTTTAATGCACCAAACAATGTTATGAATGTGGGTAAGTCCTGCGATTCTGCAGCCAAGGCAGGATTGTTTTAACAAGTCGACTGGCAAGAACATTGTGTCCATAAACTCTGAAATTAAAAGTGCATGTACCATTTTGAATGACTATGAAGAGGATGACCTTGTAACCATTTATGAATCCCACGTGGATGGGTTACGCAAATTGGGCAGCTGAAAAGGTAGAATCCCAGGTTGAGCTGTTAAATCAGGAAATAAATCGCCAGACAAGGAAACAGTATCTGTTTTTTTCCTTGACAAGGCAGCACAAAACTGATTGTTTTAAATGCAGAAGTTGTAGATTCAAAGCTTAAGCACACAGGAGGGAATGTGATGCTAGGTAAATCAATCCAAGAGAGGCTGCGAACTCTAGGGATTCTCAGAAATTCAGACACTTGGTTGCTGATTACTGGGATGTTAGGGTGACTGCACACGCAATTCTAATCCCCAAAAGGGTTGTATAGATTTCTGAGATGAATTCTGAGGAAGTCAATCCAATGGTGCTCTGTGTGCATGACGAGATGATTGTGGCGTATGGCACTCCTTCCGTAGGTAAGATCGTTGGCTTTATAAAGGCTTCTAGAATCTCTGGAATAGTGGGGACTGATGAGGTTCCCATTGGGGTTATCAAAAAGGAGACAACAGCATGGGGAGCTTTTCTTGGTCCATTTCTTTTATTCTGCTGTTCTTACGGTAAACTCCCTTTGTCTTGGAGCAGCAGTGTGATTGTTTTGTTCTACAAAAAGGGACCTAAATATTCTTCTGCAAGCTTTAGAAAGATAGCACTATCGGATGCAACTGACAAACTCTGCCAAGAGTGTACTCTCCCATCTACAACAACGGGAGGAAGAAAATAACATCATTCCCCCAGAACAAGCAGGCTTTAGAAGAAATCATAGTACCATTGATAATATTGCGGTCCTCTGGGCGATAATTGAGAAATATCCACTTTCTTGGGGCATGCCTGTGTATATGGCATTCATTGATTTCTCCACAGCGTTTGATAAAGTTAACTGTCAAATGCTGGGGGAAAGCTTTTATATTTGGGTGTCCTGCACCATCTCTAAGGGCTTATTATCGAACCCGAGTCCAATACTTGGTGTTAAATTCTTATGGGAGGGATGCAGGGTTTATCTGGAAAGGTCAAAACGCAAAATGGTCTAAAGCAAGGCAGCTTGTTGGCCCCCCGTTGTTTTCCCTCTGTATATATGCGACCTTCCCAATATCCTAAGTCAGTCTCAGGGGGATCCTTCAAAGGTTGGAACATTGTCTGATAGTTCACTGCTGTATGTAGACAATGTGGCTATGATAGATGTAATCCCTATTGGCTTACAACATTGCCTCTCCGCCTTGACAAATTAGAACTCCACTTCTTGAAAATAAACATCTCCAAAAGTAAAATCTTGATTTTTTTGTAAGAATGGTACAAACACGAGGGAGAAGTTCAACTGGATTTTTGGGGAAGATAAACTAGAAAAGGTGGATTTGTACCTTTATTTGGGTAAGGTCTTCTCTACGAAGGGACTCTTCTCTATTTGAGTATGGCCCTTTCCCAGGCAAACACCTCAACAGATGGTATAAATCGTTTTGGAGATGCCATTTTGGCCATGTCCTGTCGACCTTTAGGGTTAAAGTCCCCCCTCATTATGTTGTGTGTGTGTGAGTTGTGGGACGCAAGATGTTGGGGCTTTCTTAAGGGAGGTGAAGGATGTATATTCTGCCTGATTTGCAACATGAATACACTTGCGGCCCCCTTATGCCTTTCACTTGGAGTTTAGTTTATGTTCTTCCTATATCTTTGCTTTGGCGGTGGTTCCGCAGTGGGGGGACTTGCTCTTGGGTAGAGAGAACCCTTTGTGCAGCTTTGAAGTGAGAATTTTTTTCACTTCAGAAAGAGTGTGCCTTCTTTAGGTCTTTCAAGGTGGCAAAATATACTTTTAGGCTTGATGTGAATTTAGACTATTTTTCAAGCCTGTGCTACAGAGTTATATAAACATTTCTATCTATAAAATACATTTGGCCAGAGACACTGCTTTATGTCAGTCTTACACGCAAAACCAGGTAGTTCAGGATAGTATCCCTGGGAACACACCTCAACCTTATCTAACTTGGAACCTTCCTCATGGGGTCAGAAGATGATCCTTTTATTGCAAATGGATCCCCACCCCTTCGTATGATTACTGGCGTTTGGGATTACGTCCCAAAAAAAAGAGAGAGTATCTGAGTTCTGCCAGCTTTATATTCAAGATCCAAACTATATACTATTTGTCTTGTGCTGCTTAATGCACAACATCACTTTTTAATGCCTTTGTTTCTCAAACATAACATATACTCTGTTTTGGAGGCTTTCAAGTGCCTTACGTCTCCCATTAACAAAATGGCTTTTAACAAGATCTTTCTATTATTTAGACATTATCTAAATATGTATTAATGAATCGGTATGTTGTACTGTCAGTCTGATTTGTAATGTATAAAATTTTAGAAAATCAAAAAGGGGAGTTAGAAGCGTATTCAGTGTTCACTCCTTGAGGTATGCATATCTAATCGGTGGGGAGTGAACCCTACTGGTAACTGAAACCGGGGTCCCTGAGGAGTTATCCCAAAACCCTCAACCAATAATTATATTGTGAGTGATCACCCCTATGGTTTATTATTGGATGGAATCATCATGGGGTTTCAAACTATATGGGTGAGGACACTATAGGTGGGAATGCCGTGGGCCCCCTTCTCTCAAAGTGGTTGAAGACCTCCACCCTGCCCCATTTCCTATGAAGTAATGCAGCAGACGGTATAAGAACTAAATCCTCCAGAACCATTGAACTCTTTGTATCTTCGTCTTGTTAATATACGAAGACCTGAAAGTGGGACAGAGTTGCAGAATGCAAAGGATACTACTACCCTAGGGATCTGGTAATAATTCAGTAGATCCTGATGAAGGTCAATGATCCCCCCCCCCGGCAACAAGGGCTGAAACATTTTGACCATATGTTTTAATACACCAGACAGTTAACATGTCAGCTTCATATACCCTATTTTTATTTTTTTATCCTACCCCTGTACCATTTTAATCTAATATTAAACTGGATTGTTCAGGTACAGTAGATAATTTAAAATGTCCACTTTATTCACTACACAGATCCCATCACTATCCTCCCTGATTAATTTGGCAGTCGCCTGGAAAAGCGAGTATCCAGGTGTGAAGTGGTAATTACTGGTTGAGGGATTACTCCTCAGAGACCCCGGTTTCAAATACCAGTAGGGTTCACCCCCACATTGTTTCCATACGTATAACATATATTGTCATTTTTTGTGGTTAATGTCCTCCATACAGTTAGTGATCCTTTATGCATGTAACTTTTTTATATATTATATGTTGCACAAAGCTTGATGTCAATTTTTAATACTGCTGCTTCCTTTTAATTATAACATTCAAATTTTATTGGAGGCCGAATTGTTACAAAGAACTGTACCTATCTTTGTTTTTAACAATTGTATCTTGTGTTTTAAAAATGTGTTTTGTTGTGTTATGTGGACATACACTGGAGTTCCACACCATATTAAAAAAATTCTTGGCAATTCAAATTCTTCTTGCCACCAAGGGGATCTGATGATATGAGGAACGCAAATCAATGAGCGAAAAAAATCTGGCTTGTCCCATGTTAGCTAACAGTTCCTGTACCTTGGCAAAGGATGACAATCAACCACAATGTTGTTGTTAAGCATGAATATATTAGCACATAAATTGATTTCACCAGACCTTTTTCATACTAAGACTTTAGGACTAACTGATTCAGTGGAATCTGATTGTGTAATGCCTTCAGTTGTCAATTTTTACAACAAATCCTTGCGATCATCTCTCACACTGAGAGGAACTGGCCGGAGCGTGTGTACCACTGGTACAGCATTAGGTTTGAGTTTGATCTTGTTTTCAAAGTTTCTCAAAGACACAATACTGTCACTAAACACCTCTGGACATTTTTGAAGAAGCACAGTGGAAGTGTTCATGGAAAATGATTCAATAAAGGAACTAACACAAGACCCATTTTAGTCAAATCCTTCCAACCCAGTAGGTTCCATCCATTTGAAGCAACACATACCTTGGTAATGGTAGATTTTCCTAATCAGGGGTGTGGAATTCTATAAAATATCTGCTTGTCCATGGCACAAGTTGCTTCACAAATCTACTTGTCCTGTAAAAAAATCTACTTGTCCCTTTGGTACCATGTAGTGCGGCGTTACATTATGGCAGGAACCTCATTATAAGAGAGCTCTAATAATAGCCTCTCTGGGCTAATACTATAATAGGTCTTGAATACTAGCAATGTCCTTATTTGCCATCTTTCCACAGATCCACATACTGGGGCTGGAGGAAGCAGTAAGCAATAGTTCCAGGGTTTGAATGCCTTGGAGTCTGTGCCAACCTACTAACTTGCATTTTTTAAGGATTTTCACCAGCTCTTCTCCAAACTTTTCCAACACTGAGAAAGGTTGGAATTTTACTCATGCCAAAGGCATGAGTGTAAGTTCTTCCATGGTTGGAAAAAAAGTGACTTCTGTAAATTCTTGTGAATTCATGAAACCATAATTCTGCACTGATGCAAAGACAAATACCATGGGTACGCGTTTGTGATTTTCTTTAAGAACTGGGCCCCTAATTAGGTCTGGCATTAACCAAGACCTGTTTTTTTTTATTACAATTAATTCTCACTCAATCCATCTAACAGCTGGCTTTACTGAGAGTGACAGCATTCTGCTCTTCCACAAGGAGCATATTGGCACACAAAGTAGTTCGGCCCAGTGTCAAGAACTACTGTGGCAATGTGTGCTTTTTGAGAGCAAAAGTTTTCTTTTGTGTTTTGACAACATTTGTTACAATGGTGAGGGCCTGTCAGCTCCCTTATCAATAAAGTTTTACAAAAGCCATGTCAAAAGAAGACACACATTGACAAAACCAAAAGACTGACCATCAATGTAGGATCTGTCGGCTTGCCAATGCTTGTTTCTTTTCATGTTTCCCATATTCTTGTTGAAACGGGTTACACTGATTTTTTATTATGAATATTTTTGGGAATTACTAATATGTATCAACACATTTCAATAAATGATGCTTCTAAGAAATAGTACCTAAAATTTCACAGTAATTTAACAAAACATTTGTCCTACTTGCATTTGTTTCTGAACACCTTATTTTGAAAACAAAGAATCACCACTCTTGCTTACAAGCATTTGCATCTAATCAGAAAGTAGTCCGGGAGCGTTATACATAGCCTCATATTAAACTTTTCAAATGTGTGTGTATACATTATTTTACCGTAACTACTGTTAGTAGTGCAGTGTGAGCTTACAACATTTATTTAAAATGCTCACCCTAATAATAGAGGCTTTGCATTAACGAACCATAAATACAAGTTTAAACAGCATTAACATATGGACACAAGTATTACCTCATCTGCAGACAGTTCCCTTCCTTATAAACTGGCAGCCAAAGGATTTGTGCTGTAAAGAGTTAGGCCTACTTGTCCGATGTACAAAATAAACATGAAAACTTGTTGTCCTTGACTATAAACAATATGTCCTGGGCGTTGGGCTATAGGAATTCCACATCCCTGCTGCACAACTTGTGGATTTAATAAAATATCCCAACAAATTGATATCATGCCTACCAAAGCTTTGAGATTAGTGTCCAGCATACTGAGAGGGAAAATGCTTGTCCCATTTGACATGAAATACCACATCCGAGGTGATGGTAACATGTTCAGAGTGATCTTGCCAAATAGTACCTCACAAAAAAAGACCTTCACCTTTACCCTGTGAAATGGTAATTCCTTGGCTTTCCAAACAAGGAGAAGCCTGAATGGGGATATCAACATCCTCATTAATAACTTGCATGACAGCCTTCCCACCCCTGCAAACACATTGGGAGTGACGCAATTTCATGCATTTATTACAATGTTTACTTAAGGCAGGGCAACTCAGATAGTTGCTAAAATGCAATTTTGAGTCACATCTAAAACAGACAGTTTGATTTTTCTTGGGCACACTCTTCAAATGTTTGTCCTTAGAGGAGATGCATTTAAAAAAGAAACCTGTGAACCAGTGGTTGCATCAAAAAAAGTTACTTGGCTGGTCGAAAGCCATAAGTTTACTGGAAACTAATGAGCGCTTGATAGCTTTGTCCATATCTATTACTTATGCTAAAGTGGGATCTCTGCAGCTCAGCAGACGTTCTTGAACTTTCTTAGAATAACAGCTGTACATGAATTGATCCCGAATATAAACATCAAGAGAATTCCCAAAATTGGAGGTCGAAACCAGGAATCTTAAACCTGACAGAAATTCCTCAGGTGCTTTTTTTCTTTTGAGAAAGTTAAATCTTTCCAAAACCACACTTGGTGGCTCCGAAAACGTGTTCTTAAGTGAAGAGACCGCCTCCATGTACTCATCTCAACCATCACCAACAGGGGCTTGTGCCATCTGTTAATTGTCAAAAACTTGCTGTCCCTCTTAACCTAAATGACCAAACAATAATGCTGCCTTCGTGTTAGCTTCAACTTTCATGGCATCAATGGGCACCAGATAACTTTCAAATAAACTGAGCCACTGTTTCCACTGTATTGGAAGCTTTCCTGGGTTCTGCAGAAAAGGTTGAACCTGGACTAGCTCATTTGAAGTCATGATGAACACTGGTAATTGGTAAAAACAAACAATTCGACATATGGGTGTGGAATTTAATAAAATATCCAATAGTCCATGGGACAAGTTGCTTCATAAATCTTCTTGTTGTGTAAAAATAAATCTACTTGTCATTTTTGGTGCCATGTAGCATGGCGACAAATTATGTCAGCTATCTCAATATATAAGAGCTCTGACAACAGCATCTCAGATCATGCCAGGGCTAATAATACAGTAGGGCACTAATACTAGCAATTTCCTTATTTTGCCACCTTTCCGCAGATCTACATACTGGGGCTGGAGGTAGCGGTAAGAAGTAGTTCAAAGGCTAGAATGCCCTTTTGTGTCCGTGCAAACCTACTAACTTGCATGGTTTGGAAATTTACTCCTGACAAGGGCAGAAGTAAAGCTTCTTCAGTGGTTGGGAAAAAAAACTGGTTGGAGGGAAAGTGAACTTGTACACACTAAATAGATTTTCACATGAGTAAATCTACACATTCATATTTGCTTGTGCAAAAATGCAGTCCACAAATACTTTCTAGTAGTATGATATTCTGGTCTACTTCTGTAAATCCCTGTGAGTTTCTGCACTAATGCAGACATATACCATGGTTGCATTTTTGTGACTTTCTTTAAGAACTGGGCCCCTAATTAGGTCTGGCGTTAACCAAGACCATTAGGTATTATTAAAATTCTATCTCTCTTTCGCTATCCATCTATCGGCTGGTTGCACTGTGAGTGATAGCAATCTGCTCATTCACAAAGAGCATATCAGCACACAAATTCATTATGTTCAGTGCTAGGAACTACTGTGTTTATGTGTATTTTTTTAGACCAAAATATATTTTGCCAATGTTTGTTACAGTGGGGAGGGCTCAGCAGCTCCCACAACAATCAGGTTTCACAAAAGCCATGTTAAAACAAGACACACATTGACAAAACAAAAAAACTGAACAACCAATGTCAGACCTACTGACTGTGCCCAAAGCTTATTTATTTTCATGTTTCCAATAATCTTGTTGAAACTGGGTACACTGATTTTCCATTATAAATATTTTTGGGAAATACTAGCATGCATCAATACATTTTACTAAATGATACTTCAAAGAAATGGTACCTAAACTTTCACAGTACTTTAGCAAAACATTTTTTTCCTAGTTGTGTTTGTGAATGTTTTATTTTGAATGGAAAGGATCATCAATATTGCTTTCAAGCTTCTGCACATATTTACATTTAATCAGAGAGCATTCTGGTAGTTTCATACGCACCCTCTTATTGTTAAACTTTGCAAACGTTTGTACACTTTTTTTTTTACTGGAACCACAGTCAATAGTGCAGTCCAAGCTTACAACCTTTATTTACAACGCTCATCCTATTAATAAAGGCTTTGCATTAATGAACCATAAATACAAGTTTGAACAGCCTAAACATATGGACACAAATGTTACCTTAACTGCTGACATCTCCATAATGTGGTACTGTAAATTGGCAGCCAAAGGGTTTGTGGTGCAGGGGGTTGGGCCTACTTGTCCCAATGACAAAAGTAAACATGAAATCTTGCTGTCCTTGACCCCAAACACTATGTGCTGGGTGTCAGGCTATTGGAATTCCACCCCAACAGTACCCTCAACCAGTAATATGAAAGCCATGATTGACAGAACCTCCTCAAAATAACATGAACAGTAGGGTAATGTGCATCAAACACAAATGCTCAAATCCTTGCTGACTGTAAAATACTCCACGCAGCCAGCAGAGGTGACCAGCCAGATAAACTTCCATGTGTGGCCCAATTCAAAATAGCTACCAGTTAAAGGCGGGCTACACATCAACATGTTTTGACAAAAACCATGGAGTGTGGGGAATCAGGAACAGCGTGGCACAAGTGCACGAGAAAAGCTTGTGACCGTGGCACAGCAAGACGCATGAGGGTAAGTGGTGCACATGGAGAGCTTGTGACCAATGTACTCATGAGGTAGAAGGGAGCTTGTGGCAGGTGTCCCACCCAGCTCAACTACTCAGCAATCCAATTAAATTTAAAAACACCCTTTAGACCCAAAGGTTGTAAGCGAAATCAAAGAAAATATGATTTCCAAGGCAGAGATCATCCAGCGGCACCAGCAAAACAAGGCTTCGACCAGCTAGGCAAACGTAGGCAATCCTAAGGTGGACCAGCAACAAACGTACAACCAGCAGGGTGAGCTCTCACCAGAGTTCTTCTTCATCACCAAGATGTAACAAAAGGGTGTGCACAGCACAGCAGATAGTCTCAGCAGAATTTATTCAGGTTAAAAGTGAGAGCCCACGTCCTGCAACCATAAGGTAAGGCTTGAGGCAACTGCCACAAGTGATTGTTGAGAACCAGACCTTCCAGAGAAGCCCAGAAAATGGAACCCATTAAGAACACAGCCAGTCTCAAGGCCCTGCTCGGAGAACCAGGAAAGAAGGTAAGATAACATTACAAATAAACACACTCAACAACACTTATACCCCGTAAGTAAACACAAAACATGTACTACTGGTACACTCAGGCACTGTATTCAAGCCACAGGCCAAACATGTGGGTGAGATCCAAGAATGCAGTATAATTTGTGTAGGTCACATAGATATCAATTTAGAAGTAAAAAATATGTTTTTAAGGCTTCCAGCATACATAATTACAAAACATAAATAATAGTGGTAACCAGGAGAGGTGGTAAGGAACCCTTTTTGTGTCTAGTCTTTAGTCTTCCTAGTGAATTTACTATTCGTATAGCCACCAAGATTGTTACAGAGAACGTGAAATGTTGCATTTGTTTTCTCGATAATTCCAGTTACCATGAATGCCTAGTTTACATTTTGTGTGTTTCTTTACAGAATCATCCAAAGTTGGTGAAAGTTTTTACAGGATGCATTTTGCTGTTTCCCATTGTATTTTTTACTAATATACGTATCTTGTTGTGCAGTGGTCATAACATGGGCACAAAAACGTGCATAGATTTTCGCCTCATTTTATGTATTCTTCATATCACTGATTATCTAATAAGATAGAATGGGGTTGAAATATGGTGTTCTAGAACCTAGTTACCCCAGTATTTTCATACGGTGGAAATTTGTTAATGTCCCTGATGGTCATACTTGTAAACAGCCTTGTATATCCGTGCCTCCTGTTTTTTACATGAAGTTATTGGTTTTGTATTCGTGAAAACTCACATAGTAGATTTTGAGAGCAGCAGTGAGTTTTCTTGGCAATGTTAAATACACCTCCTTTCCATTGTGACATTTCATATCCCTTGCTTTGAAGCCGGAACGCAAATGACTCGGTGTCCCGTGATAATTTGCTTGCTGTAAGCTAACCTTGTGTCTTGTGGAGTAAAATTCCTTAATAAACAAGGTGCTCGGCAGTTCTGTTTAGTGTGTCGATTGCCATGGTTGTGCATTATTTCTACTTTGACTTGCATTGGAAATATGCGATTTTGTTACTACCGAAAAATTAGAATTCATACATCGTTTTATTTTTGTGGACAGTTTCGGGACATTCTCGCTAAACAAGTTATTGTAAAGTATGAATAACGGTTACCTTGTCATGGTTATTTAGATAATGTGGCGCATGGCCGAGACAGCAGACCCACCCTGCGCGGGACTATGCTTTCACATTAACACTGCTGTATTTTCTCCGTAAAAAAAAATAACAGAACAAAATGTGAACTGTATGAGCGTTTCTAAAAGGTTTGTGTTGGTTGTACTGAACGGAGACTGGCATGTAGCGTGAATCTTACAATGGAACTTAAACCGAAAACTACTGGAAAAGGGTAGGCATTAGACGTGAAAGTATCCTGGAGAGGTCTTTCACAACGTAATTATTGTCCTTTCTTTGTAGAAACATATACGCCAAGATGCTAAAACGCGTAATCGTTCAAAGAACAATTCTATTTTGGCTAGCGTGGTGGCAACTGATTTCGCTCATTACAGTCTCAGTCTACCCATGTTCAGTTTTAAGAATACCCTGCAACATGACATCCTTCCCGTTTCCCCCTTTCCGAAACATTCGACTTCAACAGTTGTCACGGGCAGCGGTTGCAACGCCCTTTTTTATCGCTAACCCCTTCGTTTTCAGCTCTCTAGCAATGAATGCAAGGTGCGAGCTGCGCGCTGGAAAGCTCCGGTCAGTTTATATTTTTACATGAAGAGGCATTTATTTAATTTAGTTTTCCTGAGACCTGCTCACATATTCTTTTCCGTCGTATCGCTGTGGTGTTCTTGTTGAAGGGCCGGGGCAACGGGGGCAGAGGCGGTGCTCGGCTGTTGTGCTCGACATTTCTTGTGACGGTTGGTTAGTGGCGGTTGGTTCGACCGCTCGCTCTGTTGATTGAACAGCGAGCACGCGTCAGAGCTCGCGCACTTCCACTGCACTGTGCTTGCTAGAAGTCCTACAACTGTAAGGGCGGGGGCAGTGCGGGTAGGGGCGTGGTTTCGTTGACAGAAGAGTTCATCTCTTCGACCAAGAGTAGGCGGGCTTCCTTGAGAGGCGGTGGGTCGCAGGCGCGTACTCCAGGAGTTTGGGATTCCTTGACAGGCAGGTGTTTTCACAGTTGCCGTTTGGAAAGTGGGTGTGGCAGTGGGGGCGTTGCTATTTTGACAGTCAAAAGGTTTTGACTGTACTGTTGGGGAGGGAATGGGCGTGCCTTAGAGAGGGGAAGCTTTTTTGACGGGCAGCGATTTTAACCGTAAAGTTGGAGAAGGGGCGTGATTGTAGAGGAGGGGCCTCTTGACAGGCACGGGTTTTCTAAGTACAGTTGGGAAAATAGGCGTGGTTTGGGAGTGGCCTAATTGACAGTAAAAGTCCACCGCAGCCGGGGTACGTACAGTTCGCAGCCCCCGTTCCCGGCATGCCCCGGGGCGGCGGGGCCGCCCTCCCGGATTTGAATGCGGAGCCTTCGCTCTTTCGGCGCCATTTTCGAGTGATGACCGGTGGACTCGGTATATATGATGCCGGTAGTGACCTTAACGGGTCCCGCGGAGACGACGGAGTTGTCCCGAAAAATTAGGAAAAAAATAAAGAAAAATATCCCGAGGTCCGGTGGGCGGCGGAGAGGCTCCAGTGGCCGGTGAGTAGCGTGCGTAGGCTGAAACTAAGGGGTGGGAGCGCAGAGGGGCAACCGATAGAATGGGGGGGAGGGGGTACCTGGAAATGAATGCTGGGAAGGGCGGGACACTTCAGTGGGACTGTCATTAGCGTCAGAGTGAGGTTGAGATAGCTGTAACGGCGGCACGGGGTCCACGGGAGCGCTGTCACTAGAGAGCGGCGTCGCACCCGTGTTTGGTTCTTAGTCTCTCCGTCCGCCCCTGACAGCTCGCCGTGGCGCATCTCACCCTTCATCATTGGAAGCAGCTCTGCCCGAAAGTAACGGGATTAGCAGGCGACGCTCCGTTTTTGGGGCACGGATCTTTTCACTTTGGCTGTTATAAGAAGAGAGCTGAGGAAAAAGGCAGCGACTTAAGGTTGTGGGAGAGGAGACATCGGCTTGCCCTCATCTACTGCTGACCGGTGAGTCGGTAACAGTCCCGCAGGCATTTGAAAACCATCCGCCTCGGCTGATGCACCCCAGTCCCTTCCCCGCAGCACACAGCCGAGAGCCCGTGCCTTCGGACTTGCTCCTGAAGCTGATACACGTATATTCCGGTTGCCTCTCTTAGGGAAGCCTTGCCTATCTCACCTGGGTCCAGTCTGCTCACTTTCCCTGGGCCTCCGGCTCGCAGTGTGGCAGGTATCGAGGGTACAGGTGCACAGACAGCCACACGTCAGATCCCGGTCGCCGGTCCGTATGATGCCTGACCTGCTCACTGACAGCCGCCGTGCTTAAACTCAACTTTAGAACATTGCGCTGATTACTCGCTTTATATGTCTAAATAAATACATGTTACTCTAATTTCTTTCCAGTTCAAATTGTGTTTAACCGATATAAGATATCTCATCTCGTCCCCGGCAGAAAGACTGCCATTCCGCCCGCCTCTTTTCGGATAAGTTTACTGAGCCTGTACCAATAGGAGGCTTTGAAATGAAAACGGGTAACGTTTAATCTTCAAATACGGGAAGAACTGTTTGTATGCTTCATTTAAACTGAGGAGAAATTGCAAACCGCGCAGCCCGAGACGGGGAAACCCTTCCACGACTGGTTTGCGAAAGAAAACTAATTATAGTTCGGATATAAACTTTACTTGAATTGGTGGCGCCAATGTGCAAGGGTCTTACTTCTATAACGATCAATACTGTTAGTGGACTATGTTTTTAAAAAAATATATATTTACACACTCAACGTGCGTGTACTTAATTTTGAGTTGTATACTTGTCGGCAGTTGGCATGAAGCCGGCGTTTTTTATAAGGACTACACTTTTTGCTTTGCTGGGTAAAGATTACCTTTTTCACTTATCACGTAAGTTGTCTTGGGCAACATTCGTTCCAGTCTGCAGCGCATTTCTCATCTAGAAAAAGGGAATCATTTGAAAGTAGGTGTCTTGGCGTTCTTGGACAACAGCCCAACTGCGGCCGAAGTATATTTTCGTCTTTGGCCACTAGTGTTGTCCTGTACTTTTATTTAGAACGTGCATCAAACCCAAAACACATTTTAGTGCAATCTCTAGCAGCTCCACACCATTAACACGTTAATGTAGGAGGCGGCTGCGCTGTTTCAGTTCTTTAGAAATCGGTCTTTTTACACACATTTATTTACAGGCTCTACTTTCCAAGTCGTCTTATAAAACTAGAAAATAGTATTATGCCCCGCTGTCTATGGAGAATATTGTTCTAATCTATGTTTGTGTACTTCAATAATGTAATTCATATGTAAAATGTAATGCGGCTGCATAATGCATACTTCCTTTTGTTGTAAGTTTTTTGGAAGGGAATACGCAGGATGAAAAGTGCAGTAACCAAACAAGACACCCTTCACCTTTTTCTGTCAATGTGTTGTATTGAGGTGGTTTATATGAACCCCCTAACTTTATTCAATCGCCGATTTATGCCCCTTGTTTGCCACATCGTGTTAATGGTGAGAACCCACGTGACACCACTTCTTAAATGTACTTATGTAGTACGGTGAGTTGTTGTGGGGGCACGCTCCCACTTAACACCTTTGGTCAAAAATTAGCCTTATTTGGTAGTTTGCCCCTCGTTTACTGCTGGTTTATTATTTCCATGATTTTTGATAGCTTCCCATGTTTTCGTACTTTGACTGACTACAAGGGTCCCTCTCCACAGTTATTTTCCAAGTTTGAACTACATTTTGGTGATCACGTTGCAGCAAATGTGATGTACATTAAATAATAGACGCTCTTGCGACAATTCAGCTGTATATGTAACGGTGTAAATGAAGCCGTTTTCAGTTGGTTGCGAGCGTTTAGAGATGACCACACCTGACTCAGAATTGTAACCCCAATTACCTGTAGTAGACTGTGAAATCCACCTTAAAACTGGGCTGCCGATAGCATTTCGCGGAAAGGTTGATATCATGACATTCATGTTCTGTTATGGGATGTGTCGGGAGTGGGGGAGGTGTCGCATACAATTTAACCCTCTTAGACTCTTGTGCACATGTTGGAATATCCATATTAACCCATTGCAACCTAATTCATCCGGTTCTGCAGGGGAAACGGCTTACTCCGATGAAACGACTGATTAAGAAACGGAAGGCTTTCTGGTAGTTTCCACCATACTATTGATGGCACGCGCACCTTTTATTTTACATTGATTGCTCTTTTGTTTTAGCTGTTAGGTCTTTCTTAATTTTTGAAGACTTCTAGCATTATGTCTTTTATAGATAGTTCAGCAACTTAACAGGAGGGTACATTTCTGCTCTGCATTTTTCTACAAAAATGCAAGCAATTATGATTTCTGATGTGAATTTTAATTTCGAACACGCGGCAGTTTTAAAAACATCAACTTCCCGCCCCCAAGGAAAATGGCATACTGTGCCTTTCACTTTACAGAGCCTCAGCGTTTTGTGTGAATATTTACGCGATAAGGCCCTTTACAAAGTTGTTTACGGCTAGTGCTTTTTTTTTTTTTTTTTTTTGGCCTGAAGTTGCTTCAGTTATCGTCTTTAGCTTTCTCCCCCAGCCAACCTCTAGGTTCTGTATTTGGAAAAAAAGGCTGTGTAGTTAAACCATAAAACGGCAGATATTTATTTGTAAAGTTTAACACTGAAAGGCAAAGTTTTCATGTTCTTTTATATGACTGACCTGGTTTAGCTAGTTTTGCCAAACCATTATGAATATAGGTACTTTTCATAAAATGTGACTTAATAGCAATACATTGTTCATAAACATTGCTTAATGGACTATTACCGCATCTGTCAACTTTTGTAGGAGTAACAGATATTTTTAAAAATCTATCCTTAATAGATTTGTACTTGACATAAACCTATATTTGATATCCATTGCAATGGCTTTAAAAAAAAAAAAATGTATTTGTATTGGCATTTTAATCAGTACAACATACACCGTTGACCGTCTCATCAGTACAAGGAAAACACATCTCCTTTGAAAAATTAAACCAAATGACAGCATTTGGGAACAGTTCTTTCTCCTTTCAGTAACTGCCTACCTCCCAATCATCGTATGTACTCCTACGTCCTATCTCTGGAGGTAGGTGGGTCACTATGTCAAGTATAGGGTTCCCTTTGGTCTGAGCCAGTGCAAATTCAGTTAGGGCTGCAAAACTTCCCTGATGGTTGAAGGGAGCTTGGGGTGAACAACTTATAACCAATTAATTATAAAACAAAAAGGAGGAAAAGAGTGTCTGGAGTTGGGTACTATGTATTATGGCTTGCAGTGCGAGGGGTAGATAACAGGCAGGCATCAGCAGTGGGTTGGTGTCATTGGGATATGGGTGCACGTGTTACAGGTCTGTGTGGGGGAACAGCAGTGCATTCAATATCACAATTTGCAGCATACCAGTGACCCATCTACAGTGTAATGTGTCTGGCACAGGGTCAGGTGGAGCAGCGCAGCGCTTCAGTTAGTCCTAGGTGTGTGGAGGCCCATCCTTCGATTTCCCAACTCGTCCCCACGTCCAATGCAATAGTATCAACATCTTGCCTAATATGGTACGAACCACAGGGTTATCATGCATTAATATCAATGCTGTTTTTTTTTTTTTCTTTTTTTTTTTTTTTGTTTGTTTGTTCTCCACTGATCATTTTCTCCCAATCCCCATCACATTCACTTTATTTTGTAAAATAGAAATAACACGTTTGGGTAGAAACAAGTCCTGATTCAAATTGAGAATAGAATATGAATGATCTTTTTGAGTGTAAATGTATTTAGATTTGTAAAGCTTCTATAAAAACGTGATAACAGAGGAGATAAGAGAAGTGCCACAAGATTGCACCTTACAGTAAGCAGCAGATAGCTGACACCTTTGACAGTTAACGTGGAATAAAATGATCTTTGCATGAACAGTGCAGGCCCTTCTACTGAATGGATAAAAAGCAGAAAGGTGATACTTTTATTTGTTTGACGAGTTTTCTGATAGTAAAGAAGGATGACTTAGGTGTTTCTGATCAAAAAGAGTAAGTGAACCATTACAATTTAAAGGATATCCTTCCACAGACAAAGTAAGGTTGAAAGTGGCTGTCCAAACACATTTGAGCAAAATGTATTATCTTTGGTCTCTCGGATCTATGAAGTGACTTCATGCTATAACTCATGACATTTTTATTGCAGGTTCCGACCTGATTTAATGAGCCGATAATGGCGAAGAACCTACGATGTGTATGGAAGTTGGACTCTTAATTGTTTGAAAAGCCAGCGGAGGTTTTGCTGTACTGCACATAAACTGCAAGTATTTCATATGTGCAACTAGTAGCGTATTGGTAACTAGCTTACTATGTGGTAAACTAGTAAACATTTTTAAGTTTAAAGGTAGACATTGAGCGCCTGATAGACTTGCCAAAGCTGATTATGGTGTAATGACCTTCATTTCTTATGAAGCTAATTCGCAGGCATTTTTTTCATACATGATGCCATAATTAATATTTTGAGTCGTGGCAGACAATTTGATACTGCTTACTCTTTTTATCTTTCTTAGTGAGACCTAAAATGCCATACTGAATCTGATCTGAACACTTTAGGTCTGAACACATGGTTCTTTTTATGTAGTGCTATTTTTTATGTGTGCTTGTGGTATTTGTATAGCACAAATCTTGCCAAAAGGCAGCAAAGCACTGCACTGGGTCAAATATAAGCACTCAGTCAGCAAGTGATAGGAGAGATCGTTTGGTTCTGGGAGCATAAGTGCAGTTTTACTGCATTGTGATGTAGCACCCTTCAAAGGGGTGTTTTTTCATTCTTTAATTGGAAAAGATTCGGGGCAGTAGTGATGGAGAAAGGGATGTTTTTCCAGATCATGTGTGCATTGTTCCAGATCCTTGACATATAGATGGGAAGAGGCTTGCAGTTCTGTTTTTGTTTCTTTTTTACACTTCTTGGTGTTAATAATTACAGTTGGTTTCGAAGTAATCACAATTTTAAGTAATGAGCAATCTCGGGCACATGGAGGGAAAGTGATAGGCTGAGGAGCACACGTTTTGGTCAAGTGGAAAAACTGAATTGGAACTCTCTTCTCCTTAGCAGCTGCTTCTTTTAGTTCAGTGCACTCAGCGTTGCATCATATAAGCTCATTTTAGCTTCCAACATCACATGGATTGCTGGCTAGTAAATCAAAATATACCAGTCTGCGCCATTGAAACCACTAGTGCAGCCAAACTCGCTTTCTTCTCCCGGACCTTGTGGCCGAGGCTGAAATGTTTGTATCCTTTGCAACCACACATCAACACGTACAGTGTGAAACTTCAAATATATTTCCATTTATAAATGGTAAATAACAAATGAGTAATCTGTGGAAAACAATGTCAATAATTTTACTAAGAATAGCATTTCTGATGGAAACTGAAAGCCTCCTAGTGTAGCCAAATGACTAATTGTGATTAAGACAATCCCCATTGAACATCCTGCCCGTCAACTGAAACCACAATTGTGTATTGGCATATTTGTTTCTAATATAGAATTGTTTAGTTGATTGATTTTAATGGCATGTTTTTCTGTATTGAAGGGTTGCAAATAAAGCGATATGCATGTACCCAGCTTGTGAAAAGACAGTTGTTTAGAAATTAATGTAATATTCGGTGTACACTTGGTGTACAGTTGGTTTTTCAGTTGATTCTCTTTCCTCTAACTTTAAAATTTTAAGGAACATGCTTTAAAATGTTACTTTTTCTAGGCGACCTGACCTGTACTCGTGGTCTCCGTTTTTAGAAATTGACTTCAAAAGTACAAATTCTTTAAACAGTTTGTGCTTAGCTAAGTATTGCAGTGCAGTTAATGGAATTCAGTCCTGGTGTGTGAAACCTGCAGTTTGGCTTCTATGACTGAGATTTGTTTTCTCATACTTTTTAGCAACAAATTGAGCCTGTCACTTCCGCACATACACTGTTTAACTGTTTTTTGATTGCTAGTTTTAAGGAGGGCATGATGCTCTAGTGTGGATTAGAACATCCTCAATAATATTGGTGTCTGCTGATACTTTGTGAATATCGAATCATGTGAACTTCTGTGGCCACAATCCAATTGTTCAGCATTTGTTAAAAGAACTATTTCAACAAGGTTCTGATTGTTTTTTGATTTAGGAAGCGGAATTATAAAAGTGAGGACTCTGGAGGAAACATGCTTGCCAGTAGGCAAGATTTGTGAATAACAATATACAGTTTGGCATCTTCTGTTATTTTCTTATTCCTGAGCGCCCATGTGTGCATTTTCCAACTCTTTTAACCTCCATCATCTTATGACATTTGAAATTTGTGATTTTATGCCAATTGTTTCATACATGCAGATGAGCAATTGAAGAGAGGTCATGTAATCGGAAGACTGCATGTTGCGTCAGATGTGTTGTTGGAAGGTGTTTTCGTGGTTGCTTGGGATATTGCATCTTAAGCAGTAGAAGGCTCTTCCCTCCCGTTGCTTTGTATGCTTAGTTTATTTTTACAGATATTATTTTATTCCCATTACTAATATATTGACCAATTGTGTATTGGTCTTCTATGTTTTACCTTACATTAAGATAAGTTAATTTATTGTGCAGCAGAAATAATTCGGTTTATGTGCCTCAGAGGATGAAAATGTTGATACTTTGTGAATTGTTACCTCGATGGTAATGTGTTGGACATAATGTAGCATTTGGTTACGTCGGTGCACGTTTTAGTGACTTAGGACCCTGTAAATGATTTGTGCACACAGCTAAAGAGTGATGCAAAACATGTTATACAGTTCTTCAAGGCGCAGTGTCAAATTTTGCTTTCATTAGTCTTGGGCGCTAAGACTGAATTCTCTCGAGTGGGCAAGAAACCACAGTATGCACATTTAATGTTCTTGCAATTGAACTTTTCTTTTCCAGCTGTTAGATTATAAATTAGACAGAAACATTTTGTAGAAACAATAAAACACTTTTAACATCTCTACATTTCAAATCCTTATTTAAAAACCACCTTCCGGTAGAAAAGGAAACACAAACGAGGAGGACTGTTTTATCATCCCTTTTGACACTTGACACAAAATAACTATCTTTCCTACATATTCTGACTCCAAATGTTCAATATGGGGCAAATGGTGTAATAACTATGTCGTGCTATTGTAGTTTTGCTGACTCAAAAGCATTTAACCCATGTGTTTCCAAACTTATGGCGTCACGAGTCTTATACGAAAAAACCTCCGTATTTCTCCATTGCCCGGAGGCTGTCTTCTGTGTAATACACGTTAGCATTATACGTCTATTGATAGTCCTGCTATCGTGTAGTGGAAAAAGAATTACGCCATTCGGCAATAGAAACGTCATCGGTATGCATTTACAATGCATTCTGTTTGTATTCAAATTCTTTCTTTTGTTAAAGCTGATTTTAAATCCTGAGAAGTAAAGAGGTAATATAATGTGGATATCTACAAACCTCTTCCCAGAGGTCAACGAGTTTGGCCTGTGGTGTGACCGAGGTCTTCTTTGATGCCAGCTCCTCCGTATTTGAACTATGTGAAAACATAAAAACAGGGATCAATCCCGGCTTCCCCACTTGACCAAACTGTGTGATCCTGCGCAATTGTTTTATTTCACTTTGGCTCCATTTTCTTCATTATTAAGAGACATTGAAATACATGAGTTCAGGATGCATGCTAAACACGACCTTTGCTTGTGTTTGATTTAAAAAAACAAACAAAAAAAAAACGGTAATGTTGTTCATGTATAATAACTACACCGGCCACGTAGGCACATGACAACTGACTTGCCTCTTACTTTACTGTTGGCATTGTTGTCAGGGTGGGTGAAGGCATGAATGTTTCTAAAATCATGTTTGAAAACGATCACTTAAATACTTCTCAGTGCATGGACATAATCTGATGTACTTAAGTGATACGGCTCAGCTTGTGAATAAAATATACTTTTTGAAATTTCAAAAGACAATCATATTTTTACACGTTTGCTGCTAAATGTCTAACAAAAAACACCCCAATTATCTCCTTTCTTTTTCTTCAATTAACCTTTAAAGGTTTGCTTTTTTATTTAACTTTTTTTAAAAATATTAGTGCTGAGTGGAATAAACAGCATCCCAGTCCCTCTGTTGACCATGGAAGCTGCATGTAAGGTCTGGAGGCCCACAAGCGGCCTCCAGGCCCTACTTCGAGTATCACAGTACAAAATAGGAGCAGACTGGGATTTAAGACTTGCAATTACATGAGCGTTAAATATTGCTATCTGGATAGTCACTGGGGTGGTAAAGGGCTTGTTATTGAACTACAGAAAAAAAACACACAAGGTGTACAAATGTAAAATATGAGTTCATGAGTTTTGTACCTTATCTTCGATAAGCTGTGAAAACTGTTAGTTGCCTTTTATACATATGGTTGGCATTGCATTGTTCACTTAAAAAATCTCAGACTGTTACATACATGGTATCTGGAGTGACCAGCTCATCCATCCCTTATTTTTTTTATTATTATTTTGCATTCTCACACTTGTCATGGACTTACAATGGTAGAAAGAAAACGAAGCAAACACAAGACTGCAAAGAGAGAAAACGGGACTGGGTGAGCTGCAAAACACACTGGACCTGGGTCAATCAAAGAAATTTGTTCAATAAAGGGTAGTCCACTAGAGTAGTATATGCCAGACTATATCCATCCCCTGGTCTCTTGTAAGGTGCAGACCTCCTGTGTCTAGTGCCTTGTGTGCTAGGTAGGTTTTAGGATTCTCAAGAATATTGTGTTTAGAATTCAGTAATAACTTTCAGCTCGAAACCCAAGCATACCGTTTGGGGTTAAACAGGGGATATTATTTATTTATTTATTTATTTAATTAATTATTTATTTTATGGGGGGGGGAAACTGTCTCCGTGGCAGGAAGTATCTTGAAATGATCCCAGGTTATTTTGTAGAATTAAGGGCCTTATATAGAATTTGGCGGATTACCTGTCCGCCCTATTTATAGTGCACCGACCCAACACACTAAGTAGGGTGAACAGGACATCAGTTGCTTTTGGACAGATGTCCGTCATTCACTAAACCCTAAATAAGGCCATATAAGTACTTTCCCAGAACATCTGGATACTTTATTTGTATACTGTAACAACTTCGGTGAACTTTTTACAAGCTATTTGATCCAAACGTTCTACATGAAAATTTTATATATTTCTTTATGTTAATTTTAAAGATGGATCGGAAGTAATGTACGAGGACCAAACCAGTGGCATGTTAATGCCTTGATGTTTACTACCTCACTAAACCAGCAAAGAGGATGCAGGCAAATAGTAAAGATTTCCTCACCTGTTTCAATAAACAGTGTTTTAAATCAGGCGTCAGAATGTACAAAAGGACTCTTATAATGGGCAAGTTGATGTCTCGTTTTTGTTACGCAATAAAAGCACACAACATTTTGAAGTAAAAGTGAATATTTTCTCGATAATGTTGGCGATTAGAACATTAAACAAAAAGTTTCATGAAAATGGGGCCTTCTAGTTTGATCATGCACTGGTGTTAGGTGGGTTTATGGGTGACGTTGTCAGGCTCCACCCATGCATAACATATTGTGTTCTGACGTCAGGTCGTTCATTCAAAGCTGCCGTAGCTGTCACCTTTTGCAGGTTACTTTACTAGTAGAGTTCTTACCTGCTGATGCTTGAAGTGCATAATGGACTAGCCTTGTAGTATTTACAAACAAGGTCATCTAATAGACCTGTTCAGCTGCGCCCTTTCCATTAAAAGTATAGTTTTCTTTGAACTTTGTTACTGACACACAGAGAAGACGATTACTGCTTCCATATTTCGAAAGTTCAACAGAAGGACAGCAAATATTATTGTATCTTGTTCCCTTATTTGACACACATGCTACATATGGTTCCGATGCCCAAATAATTTATTCTCTATGTATAAAATTCGCACACAGTTTATAGTACTTAAGTCAAGCATTTATAACTTGCACAATGTTATATTGCTTGTGGTGTAACTTGGGAAATATGTATTTTTTTTTTTCAGGCACAGTTGCAGGTACTAAATCATGTTTATTGTATTTTTGTTATTAACACTTCGTGGTGCACACCTATTAAAGCATTAGCATTGCAATGAAATATAGCTCTGTGCAGCAGATAGAATTTGCTTTATCTTATTCTCATCATAATACAGGGAGTGCAGAATTATTAGGCAAGTTGTATTTTTGAGGATTAATTTTATTGAACAACAACCATGTTCTCAATGAACCCAAAAAACTCATTAATATCAAAGCTGAAATTTTTGGAAGTAGTTTTTAGTTTGTTTTTAGTTTTAGCTATGTTAGGGGGATATCTGTGTGTGCAGGTGACTATTACTGGGCATAATTATTAGGCAACTTAACAAAAAAAAATATATACCCATTTCAATTATTTATTATTACCAGTGAAACCAATATAACATCTCAACATTCACAAATATACATTTCTGACATTCAAAAACAAAACAAAAACAAATCAGTGACCAATATAGCCACCTTTCTTTGCAAGGACACTCAAAAGCCTGCCATCCATGGATTCTGTCAGTGTTTTGATCTGTTCACCATCAACATTGCGTGCAGCAGCAACCACAGCCTCCCAGACACTGTTCAGAGAGGTGTACTGTTTTCCCTCCTTGTAAATCTCACATTTGATGATGGACCACAGGTTCTCAATGGGGTTCAGATCAGGTGAACAAGGAGGCCATGTCATTAGATTTCCTTCTTTTATACCCTTTCTTGCCAGCCACGCTGTGGAGTACTTGGACGCGTGTGATGGAGCATTGTCCTGCATGAAAATCATGTTTTTCTTGAAGGATGCAGACTTCTTCCTGTACCACTGCTTGAAGAAGGTGTCTTCCAGGAATTGGCAGTAGGACTGGGAGTTGAGCTTGACTCCATCCTCAACCCGAAAAGGCCCCACAAGCTCATCTTTGATGATACCAGCCCAAACCAGTACTCCACCTCCACCTTGCTGGCGTCTGAGTCGGACTGGAGCTCTCTGCCCTTTACCAATCCAGCCACGGGCCCATCCATCTGGCCCATCAAGACTCACTCTCATTTCATCAGTCCATAAAACCTTAGGAAAATCAGTCTTGAGATATTTCTTGGCCCAGTCTTGACGTTTCAGCTTGTGTGTCTTGTTCAGTGGTGGTCGTCTTTCAGCCTTTCTTACCTTGGCCATGTCTCTGAGTATTGCACACCTTGTGCTTTTGGGCACTCCAGTGATGTTGCAGCTCTGAAATATGGCCAAACTGGTGGCAAGTGGCATCGTGGCAGCTGCACGCTTGACTTTTCTCAGTTCATGGGCAGTTAATTTGCGCCTTGGTTTTTCCACACGCTTCTTGCGACCCTGTTGACTATTTTGAATGAAACGCTTGATTGTTCGATGATCACGCTTCAGAAGCTTTGCAATTTTAAGAGTGCTGCATCCCTCTGCAAGATATCTCACTATTTTTGACTTTTCTGAGCCTGTCAAGTCCTTCTTTTGACCCATTTTGCCAAAGGAAAGGAAGTTGCCTAATAATTATGCACACCTGATATAGGGTGTTGATGTCATTAGACCACACCCCTTCTCATTACAGAGATGCACATCACCTAATATGCTTAATTGGTAGTAGGCTTTCGAGCCTATACAGTTTGGAGTAAGACAACATGCATAAAGAGGATGATGTGGTCAAAATACTCATTTGCCTAATAATTCTGCACTCCCTGTATATCCGTGCATGTGTGTTTCGGACTGGAGAGCTGGCAACATCAGATACATTTAAAAAAAATGTAGTTAATAGTGGTGTCACATCAAACTGTAACTAAAGAACCAACACTGCATGTGAACAGGTGTGACCCTGATGATCTTGTTGCGTGACACCACTTATATATCCATCTTAACCGTAGAGTCTGCCATTGTTTTTTTTAATTATTATTTTAATGGTGTATCTCCATTGGTATTACTGCCAGATGCACAGTGAGCCGACTTACTGTTTGGAACATGCCCTGGGTGTTCAAATGCTGTGGGAATCTTGCTCCCTTTTCCCACTTTGGGGCACCTACTAATGACCTGCTGCTCTTACTTCTTTAGTATGGCGTGCTTGATCCTTGCGCATTTACTGACATCTCTCTGCTATCATGCTCGTTCAGGCGCCCCCCTCTGATTTCAAGTGTAATAATGCAATCAATTAATATAGATCTGGCTCTATTTGCTTTAAGTTTGGGAAATAGTACCAAAAGGCATGAATCTAGCGTGCAGGTAAGGTCTCAATATCTCCACCTTGTTCAGTGTTACAACTATCTGCTCCCATTAGGCTCGCAGTGCTGCATCGTGCGAAAATATCCACATCTATAGCATCACATCTTGGACATTTGTGATTGTCTACCCCCCATTAAGTGTAAATGTCTAGGAGTAAGGTATTTTGGGTGTAGATAATTTATTTGTACATATCTAGGTCTTGCATTCAGGGGTGTGGAATTCCTATAGCCTGACTCCCAGGATATATACATTAAGCTGTATTTTTTTCATGTTGGGTAAACTGTACTGTTAATTGCATGGAATGCCTTTACACTATAGTAATAAATGCGTGAATCTGGCATAGACCGATCTATATAAAAAAAAAAACATCTTACATTAAAAAAACAACCTATATCCACTTGTAAGAGTAATTCCACTGGAGATCCTATTGTATTAATTACGTGATCCGCTGTAAATATTTGTGCCTTCTTGCTAAAGTGCTGATGAAAAGTATTTAATTGGAAATTCAGTGAAGTGAGGCATGCCACTATAAGCAACACACTAAGGCGCCACAAAGTATCCTGCACATTTCATAGTGACAGAGTTTTTAAAAAAAAAACTAAAAAAAAACATATTTTTACCATAGCAAGGTGTTTTCAAGGCAACATCCAAAACCCAGTTTAACACACTTAAAATATTGTACATGGAGCCAAGTGTTCTTCAGATCCACCCAGGAATATTAACTCCACACACATAAGTCATTGATTTGATATAAGAGGAAAGTGGATAAATAGTCATCACTTTACAGATTACCTATTTTGATTACGGTGGTCCGAGGTTAAAAAAAAAACAGAAAACCATGTCCAAGTGCGCATATATATATATATATATATATATATATATATATATATATATAAATAAAAGAAAAGCTGTTAGGGGAGTCATTACTCTAATTACTGTCTCATTTTGGGGAAATAGCAGCACTGCCTGCCAAGATGCTTCTTTTTAAAAATCAAGGTTGCTTTTTACATAATTCTTTTCCCCATATGATTATTGTGGCTGTCTACCTAACAGTCTTAATTAACCCTTTGATGTGAATCTACCTCCTCGTGGAACTCTGTCAAAGATGAAGGTTCACCTCGGTAGTCAGTATTTATGTATCTTTGCAATGCAAAAGATAAAAAGAAATGCAATTGACATAGTTTCACTGCGACCCCAATCACTGCAAGTGACAGATACAAAAGAAGTGTGAAAGAGAGCATGTTGGTATGTCAAACTTGGTAGGATTCTCCCACTAACATGATGGAATGAGAACTGAATCGACATAGTAATTGTGCAATAATTTATTTGTGTTGCGGTAAGCTTATTTTGTGAAAGCAGCTGCAATTGAGGATCTAAGTCGTAGGTTTCTTGTTATGATTTAATGTTTTATTATACATTATTACATGCTCTTTATAAGAGGTAAGCAAGGGAGCATATTAATAGGGAGGGCTGAGCCAAAGGTTTTGTTTGGCTCGTAAGAGCCTTTATATGAGCTGAGCCGTCAACATATTTGTCATGTTAATCGTGTAGCAAAAGCATTTACAAAAATGATGAAGGCTCCCCAAAGTAAAAAAAAAATGTTTTTTGTGTTTTTTTTTTTTTTTTTTAAATGCTGGAGCATTTCACTCCGATACGTCAAACCGTATCACAGCAGTCAGAGGAAGTGAGTTTCTAAACATGAACTTAGAAATATTCATCCTCACCTTGCCACCCCCGGCCCTACCTTTCTGATGACTGCCAGCTGAGAGGCAAGCCAGTGTCATGTGTGCTATGTCTGGCACATACTTGTTATTATTGATGGAGTAACGTAGTCTACCACGAGCCAGAAAAGTAATGCATATCACAGACATGCATTTTAAGGTGGTTGCAAATGTGAAATAAAGTTTAAAGTTTCCATGAAAAGTAAGTGTAAAACATGCTAATCAGGCAATTGTACCTACAGAATGCATATGATTATTACATATATAGTGTAACTTATTGTTATTGTTTTAAATTTTTGTTATTAATTTATTAGTTCTTGCATAGTTAAACTTTGGCGTATACGTCTTTGTGCTTAGATCTCAGCCAGGACGTGTTTCACACCTTAACAGCTTGAGGCATTTTCAAAGCTCTTACTTGATACAGAGAAACATATAAAATATTATGTCTACATATTTTTGTTGACGTGACCTATTCCATAGCATATTAATAAAATAGAATGACTTGAGTATGATTGCACTTATGAAGGCACACCACACAAAGCACATATATACTAAATCTGTGAGTATCCCTTTGAGTAGTACTGTTTTTGTGAATCTGAATTTTATAGAAGATTTTAGAGTCGGAATCTGAAATCGTTGTGGACATGCAATAGGCAAAATGTATTGCAAGTCAAAGGACAATTTGAAAAAAAGACAACTTTAGGAAAATTTAGTTATTGTGTGATAGGTATAATTTATATTCACTTGTTCTCCTAGGGAGGGGGGATCCAAATATATATATTTATGCACATACACACACACACACAGTGGCAGTCGGCCCTAGATAGTTATAATTAGGATCATGTTGTCATAGAAAAAGCGTTTTTTGACTTGCCTATATCTTTGGCTCCGTTTGACAGATTTTCACAGAATTTCCCCCCAAAAAGTGTGCCAGTGATTCTTGTTGCACATGAAAAGTTTCGAGGTGATCAATTAACCAGGGACCTAGAAGGGGGGGGAGGGGTATAAAAAGTTGTTTCCCATGTTAATTCCCATTAGACCTTTAGACACATCTACGGCCCAAACCACTGGACCGAATTACACCAAATTTGCCAGAAAGCTAGCTGTCGGTACGCAGATCAAGCTTTTGCTTACTTGGTGTAAATCGGCACAGTTTTTGAGAAATTTAGGGAAATCCAAATTTGTATATCTCTGGCCGTGGCGTTTTTGCGATTATCTCCCGAATATTTTGTGAAAATTCACAATTTTTCACGAATACACATGCAAAGAAGTAATGTAATTGACTGACCTGAACCTGACTAGAAAGTTGCGGCCGCCATTTTTTTCATGAGACTCGGTCCCCAGGGGTGAAAATCCAAATTGAAAGTGTCATAAGGGGACAGGGTGAAGATACAGTGACCCCAGGGGTGTGATGTAGGGGTAAATTATGAGTTTGAAATAATTTTTTACCGTCGTGCACAATATTTGTGAATTTACATGGATTATTCGCAAATATGAAAACATTTTAAAGAAAAACAGACTTATTCATACACTAATTCATTCACTCATACATGCACTCAGACTCCTGCACCGACTCACACACCCATGCACCCATTCAGACCCACTCAGACTGACACACCCACTTTCAGACCCATTCAGGCACCTGCTCACAGATTCTCTGACAGACAGGCCCAGTTGTCAACTTGCACTGCCAGAGGCCATGTGTGGCATGGGGTTGGGTGGTTGGCTTGGCTGCATGGCCTGGCCACCAACCCGCCACAACGTATGGCCAAAGGCCATGCGCTGCATGGGTTGGAATAACGTATAGTAGTTAAAAAATACTTTATGTTAAACTACCGTGGAAATTCACTGAAAAAAAACCAAATGTTGCAGGAACGTTATAGTTAGGTTCTCAATTCACTTGTAAAAAACATAGAAATTCAGCAGTTAGAGTTCTTTGAAGTAACTATAACTCGCGCCTTCGCCATGCACATCTAATTACTCCACATATTCTATCACTGATGAGATCTTGTATGGCATCTTTGATAGTATCACTGCAACATTTGCAATAAAATTATTGATAAGAAAACTGTGCATGGTGAAGGCGCGAGTTCTAGTTAGGGCACAAGTTATAGTATGAACTCTAACTGCTGAATTTATATAGATTTGTACGAGTAAATTCAGAACCTAACTATAACATCTCTAACTTTTTTTTCTTCTTCAGCGAATATACATAGAGAGATATATTTCCATACAGCAGCTGTGATGGCGTGAGCCTCCCTGTTGTCGCTGCCGTTATGGCGTGACAGCCACCACGCATAATGAATCCACAAACCGCGTTCTCGATAAAGAAGGCAACAGCTCTCCCGGCACTTGCGCTCCAATATTCATTCATTTATGCTGATGCCAACCAACGCGTTTCAGTTCGCCACGGACCTTTTTCATGGTTAACAGTGCCATATTATAAACACCCTTTAAACCCAGAAGACATACATTAACAAAGAGCCAGTCCAAATCCTCAAGTAAACCATAATTTTAGCAGCCATCTGATACTGTCATTGGAGTATTCCTAATAAACAGTTAATAAAAGAATATGGGAAAAAAATATATTAAACTCCACAACAATTAACCCCAAAAACTGTGTAATATTATTTAACATCATTTCAGATGCTCCTTTGTTACAGTATGTATTTGCAGTATTTCTCTTCGTACTGCATTTCAGTTACAATATTGTATCCGTGATTAGGCATTATACATCCAGTTTTCCAAAATAAAGGAACATACATGTTTCTAACTCACTGATTGCATTTGGTTACAGTTTTGCCCAAGTGGGCTTATAGCCAACTACTCGTTCATCCACCCCTCTCATCATTTCCGCTTTGTGCTAATCAACAAATCACAGTCAAAACCCAGAATGCCCCTAAAATACAAATTTGCTTGACATATGATCGAAACTTGCCCCCCTCCACCCCCCCCCCCCCCTACTCCATAAAAAAGTGCTTATTCCGTGCTTCCAGAAAAACCCCTGGAGCTGCCTTGTGAAAAATTAGACAATCAAAATAAGCTACCCTGTCTTGTTATAGAGGCTAATGATTTCCAAATAGTTATGAACCTCATGACATTCCCTGCTCGTCTCGCAAACACTTCTTTAAAGGCACTCCTTCTTATCATTTTCTAATGCCAGCCCTGCATAGTTGGAACATTATGCGTTCACCAGTATGGCAGAATTAAAGAATGTGCTACTTTCTGATGGATACAACTACCTGTGGATTCCTCACCTGATGAATACTCCCATGGCGCCAGCATTTGACGGAAATCTTCTTACTAGTCTCTGCACGTCGACGAGGACGTCACTCTAGCCCACGCGACGCCGTCTGACGTCATACAGGCAATAAGAAGTCCTCGCCGACGTGCCGATGACAGTTCCCTTTTTTCCGTGCATTCGAAACGGTTATCTTCGAGGGAGTTACTGTTACCTTCGTGGTTACAGTGTATTGTCTGCTGCGTAGTCTTCTCTGCGGTAACAATGTCTCAGAGGAAGTCGGGTTTCAAGCCCTGTCGAGAGTGTGGGGGCAAGATGTCAGTTACAGATCCTCACTCCGACTGTCTATGGTGTTTGAGCTCCGACCACGACGTCTCGACTTGCGATTCATGTCAACACATGAATCCGAAGGCCCTCAAAGAGCGCGAGGCCAAGTTATTCATGGCAAAGTCAAAGAAGAAGGAGAAACATCATAAGAAGTCTTCTTCGCCAAGGTCTCACCGGCGTCATCGAGACTCCCGGCGCCGTAGAGACTCACGACGTCACTCCAGCAAGGAGTCTCGTTCGAGGTCACCTTCGGCTCGGCGTCGGAGGACTTGGGAGGTCAGCCCCACGGTCACGCCGCATCCATCGACGCCGTTGCCCTCTCCGGCGTCACCGACTTCACCTGGTCAGGCGTCAGTGATTGAGGTGGTGCAGCCTCTTGTGTTTTCTCCGGCGTCGCAGACGTCGAGGCCGGCGTCGGGGTCGCCCTCGATCCAGGCACCCCAGTATCCGGCTTTTCCCACTCCTGGAGCCGATAGTACCGCGTTTCTTAATGCGATGTATACCATCTTTCAGCAGATGGCTCCAGGAGCTGCTCCGGCTGGTCCTTCGGGGCCCTTGGCCTTTTCGTTGGGTGATCCTGCGCCTCTTCGGCCGGCACCCTTTATGCCCTTTCTCCCTTTTGGGAATGTGGGCTCGGCGCCGGTGCCGGCGTCGGTGGCCGCTCCGGTGGCTTCGGATGTTTCGGCCCCGGAGGTTGCCCCTCCGTCGAAGTCAGGATTTTGCCCTGTGACTCCGGTTGGTCCATCGGCTCCAAGACCTCGTCCTCCGGCTCCTGCCTCGGCGCCGAAGCTGCCTGTGGCGCCGGACGCGGCGTCAGATGCTTCTGGAGATCGGCGCCGTTCTTCGACGTCGGCGGAGGCCATGTCGACTCCGCGTATCGAGGAGAGACTTCATTCGAGGAGGCGTGCTCTCCGTCTTTTAGAAGAGCAAGAGTACCAGCGAGTCCTAGAGGAGGGAGAGATTGAGGACTCTGGAGACGGACTGCATGGTCTGGATACAGCCAGTGGGCTGGACACTTCCCCTGAGTGGGACCTTTCATCTCCAGGGGAATATACGGAGGAGGCGGCTTCCTTTCATGCTGTGGTGAGGAAGGCAGCGAGCTTTTTGGACCTGCCTTTGCCGGTGGCAGAGGCAAAGCAGAATTTGCTGACAGAGGTATTGCATCCGGCCTCTGCTGCAGCTGAGCCTCTCTTGCCATTTAATGAGGCTTTGCTGGATCCGGTGTTGGAGGTGTGGAAGAAGCCGGTGTCTTCCTCGGCCGTTCATAGGGCTGTGGCCAGGAGGTATCGAGCTGCACCATCTGACCCTGGCTTTCTCTCTAGACACCCTACGCCGGAGAGCTTGGTGGTGCAAGCCTCCTGTTCCTCAAAGTCAGCGCCTGGTTCCTTCCCGACGGTGCCTGGAGACAGAGACTCCAAGAAACTGGATGCGCAGTCCAAGAAAATATTTTCGTCATGCAGTTTGGCGTTGAAGGCCACCAACGCCACGTGCATTCTGGGGAGGTACATCCATGCGCTGATGGATGATATTTCGTCTTCATTCACGGAGCTTCCCCAGGGTCTTTTGGATGTGGTCTCGGACGCCCAGGCTGCCGCGACCCAGATTATCCAGTCTGGGCTGGACACGACCGACTCGGTGGCCAGGGCGATGGGCACGGCTGTGGTGGCAAGAAGACAGGCCTGGCTCCGAAACTCAGGGTTCTCTGCGGATGTGCAGTCGACCCTGCTGGACCTCCCGTTTGATGGGGACAGACTGTTTGGAGCCAAGGCAGATTCAGCCTTGGAACGATTTAAGGAGAGCAGAGCCACAGCCAAATCGTTAGGACTGCAAGCTCCTTCTTCCTCTGCCTCTTCTAGAATTTTCAGGAGGTTTCGGGGATTTGGGCGTGGCTCTTATTCCTCTTCCTTTCGGGGGAGGTTCCAGCAACCCGCCTCTTCCCTCCCCTATAGGTCATTTAGAGGGAGGGGGAGGGGTGGGGTCCGTACCAGAGGAGCCTCTCAACAGCACTCTGCCTCTTCCTCGTCCTCTGGAGGGGTGCAGCAGGGGAAGCAGCCTTAGGCTTCCACCGTTTCCCACTCACTCCTCTCCTGTAGGGGGAAGATTACAGCGTTTTCTCCACAAGTGGAAGTCTATCACAACGGACAATTGGGTTCTCGGCATTGTGGGAAAAGGCTACGCCCTTCCCTTTCGGGAGTTCCCGCCCCTCATCCCGCCCCGCCCATCTTATTGTTCAGAAGAACACCTCCTGTTGCTAGAACAGGAGGTTCAAGTCCTCCTTTCAAAGGGCGCGGTAGAGTTGGTCCCAGAGCAGGAAAAGGGTCGAGGTTGTTACTCAAGATACTTCCTGATTCCCAAAAAGGATGGTCAGTTGAGACCAATCCTGGATCTGAGGATCTTGAATTGGTTCCTCAAACAGGAAAAGTTCAAGATGCTGACCCTAGCACAGGTGCTTTTGGCGTTGAACAAGGAAGATTGGATGGTGTCTGTCGACTTGCAGGATGCTTACTTTCATGTCCCGATACTCAAGTCGCACAGGAAGTATCTCCGGTTTGTGGTAGGGTCGCAGCACTATCAGTTTGCGGTCCTCCCGTTTGGTCTTACTTCAGCACCTCGAGTCTTCACAAAGGTGATGTCAGTGGTTGCGGCGGAGCTCAGAAGGAAGGGGATAGCAGTATTCCCTTACTTGGACGACTGGTTGATCAAAGCCAAGTCCCCGGAGCTTGTGTCGCATCATCTGCAGTCAACAACCCAGTTGTTGTTCGACCTGGGCTTTTCGGTGAACGTGCCCAAATCTCACCTGGAGCCCTCTCAGCGCCTCCTGTTCATAGGGGCAGTACTGGATACAACATTGAGTCGAGCCTTTCCTCCGCCTCAGCGGATTCAAGATATTCAGGAATTGGTTCCAATGTTTCGAAATGGAGCGGTAGTTCCAGTCCTCAAGGTCCTTCGTCTGCTCGGTCTGTTCGCCTCCTGCATTCTGTTGGTCACGCATGCTCGCTGGCACATGAGGGCTCTTCAGTGGTGCCTCCGAAGGCAGTGGTCTCAACACAAGGGAGATTTAGAAGGTACTGTCAAGATCTCCAGAGATGCTGCTGTGGAATTGAAGTGGTGGATTGCGGGCAACAATCTTTCACAGGGGAAGCCGTTCGCGCAGTCGCCACCAGTGGCCACGGTAATAACGGATGCCTCCACCCTAGGATGGGGAGCTCATCTGGGGGATCTGGAGATCAAAGGGCTTTGGTCTCCAGAGGAACAGGTGTTTCATATCAATCTGTTGGAGTTACGGGCTGTACGTTTGGCTCTCAAGGCCTTCCTCCCATCCCTTCGTGGTCAGTCGGTACAGGTCCTGACGGACAATACTACCACGATGTGGTACATAAACAAACAGGGAGGAGTAGGGTCGTACCTTCTCTGCAGAGAAGCTCTTCGGCTATGGTCCTGGGCAAAGGACCATCAGATTTGCTTGGTGGCAAATCATCTGGCCGGGGTCTTGAATGTACGTGCGGACAGTCTCAGTCGCCAATTCTCGGCAGACCACGAGTGGCGTCTCCATCCAGATCAAGTCTGTTTAATCTTCCAGATGTGGGGGTTTCCTCGGATAGATCTGTTTGCCACTCGGGAGAACGCGCATTGCCCGTTATTCTGCAGCCTCCAGTATCCGATGCAGGGAGCGTTGGGGGACGCGTTTCAGATAACCTGGTGCGACCAGTTGCTTTACGCGTTTCCCCCCATACCCTTGATTCCTCGAGTGTTGAGGAAAATTCGCCAAGACCGGGCCCAAGTCATCTTAATAGCTCCGGATTGGCCAAGGAGGGTATGGTACTCCGACCTTCTCCAACTCTCACTGTGCCCTCCGCTCCGTCTCCCTCTCAGGGCAGACCTCCTCTCGCAGTCGCAGGGGCAGGTTTTACACCCCAACCTCCAGAGTCTGCACCTACATGCTTGGAGATTGAACGGGGCAACCTGAGTTCCTTCTCTCTCCCGCCTGATGTAGTGGATGTTATCTTAGCGGCCAGGCGACACTCCACTAAATCTATCTACGCTAATAGGTGGTCTAAATTTGTTATGTGGTGTGGAGAGAGACAGATTGATCCCTTACATGCTCATCTGTCACATGTTTTGTCTTTTGCACTGTCTCTAGCGCAGAAAGGTTGTGCAGTAGCTACCATTAAGGGTTATTTGTCGGCCTTGTCAGCCTTCATTTGTCTTCCAGACCAACCATCGTTATTTAAATCCCCTATTGTTCTCAGATTCTTGAAAGGTCTTCTGAATCAATATCCTCCAAAACCATTCGTTATGCCTCAATGGGATTTGTCCTTGGTCCTGACTTTCCTTATGGGGTCCCCTTTTGAGCCTATGCATTCTTGCCCCTTAAGATATTTGGTTATTAAAACAGTATTCCTGGTAGCTATAACATCTGCAAGGAGAGTGAGTGAGTTGCAGGCCTTATCGGTTAAACCCCCTTATATAACGTTTTATGGGGATAAGGTGGTGTTGAGGACCAAGGCTGCTTTCCTTCCGAAGGTTGTTTCACCCTTCCATTTGGCTCAGACAATCACTTTGTCCACGTTTTATCCTCCGCCTCATCCTTCAAAGGAGGAAGAAAGACTACATCGCCTGGACCCAAAAAGGGCGTTGAGCTTCTATATCGACAGAATGAAGGATATCAGGCTGGAGGATCAGCTGTTTGTCGGATACGTGGGCAAGAGGAGAGGAAAGGCAGTCCACAAGAGAACACTCTCCAGGTGGGTTGTTCTTTGCATTAAAATCTGTTACTCTTTGGCAAAGAAGGATCCGCCTGAGGGCATTAGAGCTCACTCCACCAGAGCTAAGTCGGCCTCTTCGGCCTTGGCCAGGGGTGTTCCTGTGGTTGACATCTGCAAGGCCGCAACTTGGTCGTCCCTTCACACTTTTGTGAAACATTACTGTTTGGACTCTGAGGTCAGAAGGGACGGTCATTTTGCACGGTCAGTGCTGCAGGATTTCTTGGTTTGACCATTTAGGCACCCACCGCCGGGCGTGGTACTGCTTTGGGACTCTATTCATCAGGTGAGGAATCCACAGGTAGTTGTATCCATCAGAAGAACGAGTTACTTACCTTCGGTAACGACTTTTCTGGTGGATACATTAGCTACCTGTGGATTCCTCACGGTCCCACCCGCCTCCCCGTTGCCTTTTTGGTCTCTCCAAGCAATCCTTGAGTGTGCTCCTTTTGGTCTTCAAAGTTGCAATACATTTTGCATGTATGATATTTGTATATATGTGTATATTTATATATAAATCTATATATATATTGGGTATATACATGATTCGTATGTATAAATATATTTATTTGTTTAAAAAAAAAAAAAAAAAAAGTTATATTAAATCTACAGCTATTTTATTGCAATGTTGTGTGATTTACAATATTAAGAGATGTTGATTTGCTCTTTCATTGCATTGGGTTATTATTATTATTCTCATGCACGTAAAAAAATGTTGGTACTGTCATCGGCACGTCGGCGAGGACTTCTTATTGCCTGTATGACGTCAGACGGCGTCGCGTGGGCTAGAGTGACGTCCTCGTCGACGTGCAGAGACTAGTAAGAAGATTTCCGTCAAATGCTGGCGCCATGGGAGTATTCATCAGGTGAGGAATCCACAGGTAGCTAATGTATCCACCAGAAAAGTCGTTACCGAAGGTAAGTAACTCGTTCGTTAGGCCTATAGAAATACAGTATTTCCCATATCTATCTACTTTATGACACTGATTGGAAATGCCAAAAAACACTATACTTGCTTCCAGTGCTATCCTGAACGGCACATGTTATCCTAAACTGCACACCTTTACTAAAAGCTAAAAAAAATCTCCTCTCAGAATTGAGAGTTTTGGGCATGCATAAATTATGTGCAGCCGATTGCCCGTTCTGTCACTTTGACAGCTATAGCATTAATCCAGGACTGGTGTCAACACTTTATGCAAAGCTTGCTCCATGTAATGTGTCATCCAATGAGACAAAAAGGACATCCTTGTAAAATTCGACCCCTGAGGTATTTGTGCCCCAACTCCGAAATGAGCTGCCAATCTCCCTTTGATAGCCTACTGTTAGTTTTCTTATACATGTTTTCCAAATACCTAGTAGTAAAATCTTGATCTAGATGTTTCTGCAAAACCCTGTACTGATTGCCAATTCCTGTGAGCTTGCTTTTTATCTAAGGAGCAAGCAATTGTCCGAGCCTCCTTGCTCATCTCTTGATTAAATTTTTTTCAAAAACTAGTGATCTGAATTAAACTAAAGTTGAACTGACTGCATCCGATCCCATGGCGCAAGATGAGTTTAAGCTGGTTATGACCTATCGTGTAGCTATCTATAATCTCAAATTTTCCAAGATCCTAACGTTGCCCCAGATATATTCAGGGCAAAAAAAAATTGCAATCCTGCAGAAGAGTGAATTTATGACAGGCTAGGATCTTTTGTGATCTGAGAAGAGCACTAATTCGATTTGGCAACGCCCGTAAAACTTTGTTTTAGTCTTCTTCGGAAGCTTTTGCATATTTTAGGAAAGGGTGGTAGGTCAATTGCTGATTCTTGCACCATACTCCTCAATAAAATCTAATCCAGTACTCCATACTGAATCGTCCCATAGTATCAAGCAATGTCACCTGATACTAAGTCTGAAAATGAGGAAGTGCTAAACCACCCTAGGTTTTGTCCAGCTGGAAAATTGAGTATTTAATACTAGGGGTTCCTAACAAAGCTTCTAATGAGGGAATCTAACTCCTTAAAATATGAGCTATTGATTTTAATGTGTACTTTAGAAAAAAAAAAGAAAGAAAATTGCGGTAATGTAGACATTTTAAGAAGTAGAGCCCATGTTTCTAAAAAAAAAAAAAAAAAAAAAAACCTGGACTTTTCGGAGTAATGCAACTTACTATTGGTAACAAAGATCCCTAAGTAGCAAATTGGGTGGTGAGAGCTGCCCTAATGCTGAAAAGCGAATGATAAATCGCTAGAATATGTGTTAAATAAAAGCAACCCAGTTTTACCTTGATTAACCTTGTACTCACCTATGTTAGTGAAATCTTGGATTTGATTGAATACCCCCTAGTTATTAGTTCTATCAGCCTTGAGATATAGAATGATGTCGTCTGCAGACAATTTTATTTTAGGCATCCCCCTCGATCGGTGGGCAAATCAACCCTGTTCTACGAATTTTCTCTGCTAGAGGTTCTAATTAAAAAAAAGGTGAAAAGAATAAGGGTCATCCCTGTCGTGTACCTCTGTTTATTTTCACAGAACCCTCTACCTTTGAATTTATAACATTTTTGGCCTCTGCACACTAGTATACATTTCTAAGCATTTTTATAAATTGATCAGGAAAGCAGAATGTATCCAAACTGAAGAAAAGGGCACCCCAGATAACGAGGTCAAAAACCTTTTCAGCGTCAGTCATACCTACTGGTGCCCTTATTTGATTGTGTGTGAAATAATCTTCAGATTGAATTAAAAAGCTGGTATTTGCACCATAAGCCTATTGAATACAAATCTGCCCTGATCTTTCTGGATTAGAGTTCTGGCTACAGGAATAATATGAGATGGCCAAACTTTTGTTACTAATTTATATTCTGTGTTGGGCAGATTTATCCGCTGGTAAGTATTGACGTTTGTTGGGAATTTGTCATTTTTAGAAAGCTTACCTTGGTAAATTATTTAAAAGTTCAAGGGATCTCGGCACTTTACCTTATTATGTTAACTAAATAAGACAGCAGGTGTAGCCCATATGCTCTGCTGCTAGTTCATTGGCTGTCTCTCCCCGCACTCAAGGTTCGCTTCCGGGTGAAGAGCGGTGGTCCACACAAGGGGTGTAGCTGTGAAGCAGCAAGTTTCCCGACAGTGGATATGAAGGATCTGACAGGCTGGCTGAGAAAATACTCTCCCCATTCCAGACAGCACGCACTTTGTAGGAGAAACCTGTTGGATAATTAGTGCCCAATCAAGAGTTCTTGTCCTACCTTGCTGCTGTCCAAGGCAAGCAGAGTACCCTGTGAGCTGAAGTGAGTGCAGACTTGTCACGAGGAGGTGGGGGTTGTCAATAACCTCAGCCCTGGGAGTTTTCTGAATAGGGGGCTTCTTTTTGGTTCCACAAGCAGATCAAACTAAGCAACATGCGTAGCTCTCTGACAGCAACATTTTTCTCAGAGAACAAAGACATGCAGTGCAGGCCAAGTCAGCAACGGCTTGTGCAAATCGGAGCCAGCAGCTGCGAATGAACACTCAGGGAGCGGCACTACTAAGTGCTAACAGGACAAGTGGACAGAGCGAGAAGGATGTAACGGCTGAAATGTTCAGTGTGAATGGGGAGCCCAAACTTCACTCACTAAGGCAGTCCCCCACAGGCACAGAGTTAGAGGATATAAGCAAAGATGAGGGGACTGGGCCCATTGTGGAGTCAACATTCAACAAGACAAGGCCTAAAGAGTATCCCCTGTTGGCGATGCAATTAAAGATGTGTGTGGACACAACAGATTAGGTCAGCATCAACAAGGGAAGAAACCGGGCATATTTTAAAACCAGGATTTGAATCAGTAGCCACAATAGTAAGTGAGAACACCCACACCGCTTTGCAGCATGCCTCTGCGCAGCCAGATGCCAGGCTAGTCCCTGCTGTTAATTCAGTCGAATCTGAGGAGGTTCTTGAGGAGGGCTTGCTCAATCTATCATGTACTGAACAAAGAGGGGTGGCCCGCAGGAGGATAGTCGCCCCGTGCACCCCACTCTATGAAATTCATACTGGATAGTATATTGCATGAGATACAGGAGCTTGAATATTCACAGGCACAAGAGATCACAGCTTTTCATAACAGACTCACTAAAATGGAGGAGAATGTGTTACAACTGCCTGGTAGATTGAAGGAGGCAGAATTTAGGATATCCAATCTCAAGGACAAAATGGAAAACCTTCAGCAGGGGATGTGTAATATGAAGAAGCAAAAGGGCTTTCTCAAGTACAAGACAGATGAACTAGAGAGCTAAATGAGATGCTCTAACATCCAGCTTGTTGGTATTCCAGAGGGAAACGAAGGCCAGATTGTTACTCAGTTTGTGGGTTCTTTGATTAAAGCTCATGTAATGCCCGCTTTGCAGGGAACCTATGAGGACCCATCCCCAGCACAACAAACACCTAACTTGAAATACCCATGCACCATTTTAGTGAACTTTGCTGACTACCATGTCAAGGGACAGGTATTGACAAAAGCAATTGAGAGGAAAAGTTATTCTACCCTTGAAAATATCCATTTTTTTCGCATATGTTGGTGATAGACCTGGCATCTTTAGGGTGGTCTTACTCTAGACTTTTTGTCTTTCTCCTATTTTTCTGACTATCCTTTTTATTGGCTTTGAGACTTTGAACTTTTTTTCCATTGATAAAGTACATGTGCTTCTCCCCTAAAATATGGTAACAATGGTGTATCCACAATTGCTACACTTAATTTACATTCAAGTCCACTGTAAAGCGGTATACCATATACCCAGGACCTGTAAATTGAATGCCTCTTGTGGGCCTGAAGCACAGATTGTGCCATCCACTTAAGGAGCCCTGTAAACATGGCTCAGGCCTGCCACTGCACAGCCTGTGTGTGCAGTCTCATTACCACCCTGACTTGGTATTTAAAACCTCTTGCCAAGACTTAAATTCCCCTTTTCTTCCATACAGTTCACCCTGAAGTAGGCTTTAGTTAGCTGATAGGGCCGGGTGCCAGGTAAACAAAAGGCAGGACATTACTGTGAGGCCTGCTTCTCTCATAGGGCAGCATTGGGTTTTCTTTATAATACTTTAAAGCTGTAATTCCTGACCTGAGAGGAGTAGCTACAACAGGTTTAGTACCATTGGAATAGTAATAATAAATCCTCTTTACTGTTAAAGCTGGATTTATTATTACTATTTTAGAAATGCCACTTTTTGAAAGTGGGCTTTTCTCTAAACCCACTGCCCCGTGTGCCCACATCCTAGCTCCAGTACACGTCTGGCTTAGGCTAAGTGACAGCTACTCTTGTGCATTCCCTGCAGACACCCCCAACACAGGATGCTCAGCTACATCTGCATACTGATTGGTATTCCCGGGGAGGAGGTTGGGTGGGCTTACATCTCAAAAGGTAGTGGCCTTGAGTATAAGTACTGGGTCCATGACCCACTGAAGATGTACACTTCTGGACTCAAGAAAAGGCTCCTTGAGTAAAGCCTGTTGTGTGCCAGGAATACCACCCTGCCAGAATTGACTGCTCTCAGGAACTGCTGGCCTGCTTTGCTGTGCCTGCCTGCTGATCTCTGCCTGGTAGCCCAAGACTCGTTCTCCGAACACAGATTGACTCCGAGCAGCTTCTTCTTTCCTCTGCCACCTGCTGCTTTCAGTCATAACCTGAGCGACTTCACCACTGCACCTGTGAGCTGGCCGGAGCTGCCCTGCTTTCCTTTGATGCTCCCTAGTTTCTGTCAACCCGAACCGCTTTGCCAAACTCCACCGCTTACACCTGTGAACTGCCAGAGCGGCCCTGCTTTCCTTTGCCCCTCGCTACTTTCCATCAACCCACGCAGCTTTGCCAAACCTTGCTGCTGCATGTGTGACCCATCCAGAGCGGCCCTGCTTTTCTTTGCCCCTCACTACTTTCCATCAACCCACGCAGCTTTGCCAAACCTTGCTGCTGCTTGTGAGCTGTCTGGAGCGGCCCTGCTTTTCTTTGCTGCTCTTCATGTTCTGTCAATCCATGCAACTTTGTCGCTTGCATCTATGAACTGTCCGAAGTGGCCGTGCTTCCCTTTGCCCCTCATTGCGTTTGGTCAACCCGAGCAACTTTGCCGCTTGCCTCAGTAAAACGTCCGGAGTGGCCCAGCTGAACCTTTGCTGCCCATTGATTCAGTCAGCCTGCATGGCCTTGCCCGACTTGGCCATGCGTGGCTTCCTGAGAGCAGCAAAACCAGGACAGTACAAGAGACCATCAAAACATTGAACACCTGTGCCAAGGGGTCACTGGCACCACAGCTTGGATATGTTAATTTGCTTGGTTTATTTTTGAGTCTGCAAAGCAAATACTCTGCTGTTTATGAATTGGATCTGTATGGTGCTGATCTGAAATTAACCAGATAAACAAGCTTCATTTTTTTCCTACACCTGTGGGTAGTCTTTTTGTGGTGTACCTCTTGTGATTATTGTGTGTTGCACATATACTTTACATATTGCCTTGTAAGTTTGGCCTGCCTGCTCTGTGCCAAGCTGCTAGACGGTGAGCACAGGCTAATTTATGTTGTGCAATTGACTTGCCCTTATTAGGATTGCGGTTGCTTCTTGGACAGGGTGCATACCTCTGCCAACTAGAGATCCAATTTCTAACAGATGGCATCTGCAGCTCGTCTCGGAGTTTTTAAGATTGGCAGGATTGTTTAGAACTCAGGGCACCCAGGCATCTGTGGTACAAAAATCAAAGTTGAAGGTGCTGATGAATGGTCAGTTTCATCTTTTTATGAATGTAGACAAAGCTCAGGATTTTCTGTCTAAAATGTAGAGCTGTACTTTTTTTTCCCCTTCATTTTCTTGTCTTCAGTGGCGCCTGGTGATCCGGGGTTTTTATCGAGACATCCTACCCCAGAGAGTCTGGTGATTCAGGCCACTTGCTCTACACAGTCTGCTCCAGGCTCCTTCCCTGTGATTCCATCAGACAGGGAATCCAAAAGGATGGAGCAATCCACAAAAAAGACTTTCTCGTCTTGCAGCATGGCTCTCAAGGCTGCAAACGCTACCTGTGTGCTGGGTAGATACGTCCACGCCCTGATGGACTCGGCGAAGGCTATGGTTCCTGACCTGCCGCAGGATGTACTCCTATCTGATGCGCATGCTGCGGCAAAACAAATAATCCAGTCTGGTCTGGATTCCATGGACTCGGCGGCCAGGGCAATGGGTACACCTATCGCTACCAGGAGGCACGCTTGGTTGAGGTCCTCTGGGTTTTCGTACAGACCACTTTATTGGATTTGCCCTTTGATGACAAAAAGCTGTTTGGTGATAAAGTGGCTCTGCCCTAGAGCGCTTTAAAGATAGTCTGGCCACGGCGAAGTCTTTGGGTCTGCAAGACTCTTCTGTTAACCCTTTCAGGTCCTTTCGGAGGTTCAGGGGGTTTGGGCGTGGAGCCGTTTACTGTGGGAGACCCCAGTCCACGGTCCAGCAGCCTACCAGCCTCCCATATCTATCCTTTAGAGGGTGGGGGAGTGTTAGGACAAGAGGGGCCACCCAGCAGCACCCTGCATCGTCCTCTTCCTCTGGAGGACAACAGCAACGGAAGCAGCCCTAGTCTTCTCCCCTTTATCGACCATACTTCCCCTGTAAGAGGAAGATTACATCTTTTTCTCCACGAGTGGGATTTAGTTACATCAGACTCATGGGTACTAAACATTGTGGGAAAAGGATATGCTCTCCCTTTTCAGGAGTTTCCTCCTCCCATCCCTCCCCGTCCCTCGTTTTGCTCAGAAGACCATCTCCTGTTGTTACAGCAGGAGGTTCAGATCCTATTGTCAAAAGGTGCGGTGTAGTTGGTTCCAGAGCAGGAAAGGGGTCCGGGTTGTTATTCAAGATACTTCCTGATACCCAAGAAGGAGGGTGGTTTGAGACCGATCCTAGACCTGAGGATTTTTAATTTGTTCCTCAAATGGGATAAATTCAAGATGTTGACTCTGGCACAGGTACTTCTGGCGTTGAACAGAGAGGATTGGATGGTGTCTTTCGACTTGCAGGATGCTTACTTTTAAATCCCTATACTAAAGTCGTACCGGAAGTATCTCCGGGTTTGTGGTGGGGTCGCAACACTACCAGTATGCAGTCCTTCCGTTTGGTCTTACTTCAGCACCTCAAGTCTTCACAAAGGTGATGCCAGTGGTGGCAGCAAGTCTCAGAAGGAAGGGGATATCGGTATTCCCTTACCTGGACGATTGGTTGATCAAAGCCTTGTCTCCAGAGCTTGTGTTGTTGTTCAGTCTGGGTTTTTCGATAAATGTACCCAAATCTCACCTGGAGCCCTCTCAACGCCTCCTGTTCATAGGGGCAGTACTGGACAACATTAAATCATGCCTATCCTCCGCGTCAGGATATTCAGGACATTCAGGCATTGAGTCCAATGTTTCAAAATTGAGTGGTTGTTCCAGTCCTCAAGGTCTTACGCCTGCTCAGTCTGTTTGCTTCTTGCATTCTGTTGGTCACTCATGCACGTTGGCACATGAGTGCTCTTCAATGGTGCCTCCACAGGCAGTGGTTTCAGCACAAAGGGGATCTCGAGGGGTCGATAACAATCTCCAGAGACGCTGCAGCGGAGTTACGATGGTGGGCTGTGGATGGCAACCTTTCTCAGGGAAGGCCGTTTTCACTGCCGCCTCCGGTGGCCACAGTCATGACGGATTCTTCCACTCTAGGGTGGGGTGCTCATTTGGGGGACCTGAAGATCGAGGGTCGTTGGTCTCCAGTGGAACAGACTTTTCACATAAATCTGTTAGAATTGCGGGCGATACGTTTGGCTCTCAAGGCCTTTCTCCCGTTCGTTTGTGGTCAGTCAGTTCAGGTCCTGAGGGACAAAACTACTGCGATGTGGTATATAAACAAGAAGGGAGGAGTAGGGTTGTATCTTCTCTGCAGAGAAGCTCTGCATCTCTGGTCCTGGCTTCAGGACCATCGGATTTGCTTGATAGCAAATCATCCGGCCGGGATGCTCAGCGTGCGTGTGGACTCTCTGTCGGCATCTTGGCCGATCACGAGTGGCGTCTCCATCCGGATCTGGTCCTGCACATTTTTCAGATGTGGGGTTCTCCAGTGATAGATCTGTTTGCCACTGAGGAGAACACGCACTGCCCTTCATTCTGCAGCCTCCAGTATCCGGTGCAAGGAGCTTTGGGGGAATGCGTTTCAGATCTCTTGGTGCAACCATTTGCTTTATGCATTTTTACCCCCCCGCCCCCACCCCAGCCTAGATCGGGCTCAGGTCATTTTAATAGCCCCAGATTGGCCAAGAAGGGTGTGGTACACGGACCTTCTCCAACTCTTGCTGTGACCTCTGCTCCATCTCCATCTCAGGGCAGACCTGTCACAGTTGCAGGGGCAGGTTCTACACCCCCCATCTCCAGAGCCTTGCACCTTCATGCCTGGAGATTGAACAGGGCAACCTGAGTTCCTTTTCTCTCCCACCAGATGTAGTGGATCTTATTTTATCGGCCAGGCGACACTCCACTAAGACCATTTATGCCGGTAGGTGGGCAAAATTTGTGGCTTGGTCTTGAGAAAGACAAATTGATCCTTTGAGGGCCCACCTTTCTGATATTTTATTATTTGCTTTAGATTTAGCAAAGAAGCGTTGTGCAGTGGCTACGGTTAAGGGTTATTTAGCTGCTCACCAACATCATCTGTGGCGTACCCCAAGGCTCCTCTCTAAGCCAGAAGCTGTTCAACGTCTACATGGCCCCCCTCGCACAACTGGCCCGTCAGCACAACCTCAACATCCTCTCCTATGCCGACGACACCCAGCTCATCCTCTCCCTCACCAAAGACCCTCACACTGCCAAAGCCAACCTCCACGAGAGAATGAAGTCCATCGCCGAGTGGATGAGAAACAGCCGCCTGAAGTTGAACTCTGACAAGACGGAGGTCCTCATCCTCGGACGCACCCCCTCCGCCTGGGACGACTCCTGGTGGCCCACCGCCCTGGGACCCCCTCCAACACCAACCAACCACGCATGCAACCTGGGCTTCGTCCTCGACTCCGCCCTCACCATGTCCAAGCAGGTCAACGCAGTCTCCTCCTGCTACAACACCCTCCGTATGCTCCGTAGAATCTACAAATGGATCCCAACGGAAACTAGGAAAACTGTGACCCAGGCCCTCGTCAGCAGTAGACTAGACTACGGCAACGCACTCTACACAGGCATCCCAGCAAAAGACATCCGACGCCTCCAACGCATCCAAAACGCCTCCGCCCGACTGATCCTCGACGTACCCCGCCGATGCCACATCTCCCACCACCTGAAAGACCTCCACTGGCTCCCCGTGGACAAGAGGATCACCTTCAAGCTCCTCACCCACACTCACAAGGCACTCCACAACGCCGGACCAGTCTACCTGAACAACAGACTCAACTTCTACGTCCCCTCCCGCTAACTCCGCTCCACCAACCTCGCCCTCGCCATCATCCCCTGCTTCAAACGCAAGACCTCCGGCGGCAGATCCTTCTCCTATCTCGCTGCCAAGACCTGTAACGCCCTCCCGACCCCCCTGCAACAGACCCAGGACCTTCTCACCTTCAGGAGACTCCTCAAGACCTGGCTCTTCAACCAGTAGCAGCTGCCCCCCATATTTGCAAGGCAGCAACTTGGGCGTCCTTCGAACACCTTTGCAAAGCATTATTGCTTGGACTCTGAGGTTTGGAGGACGGCCATTTTGAACGATCTGTGTTGCAGGATTTCTTAGTGTAATCAGGCAGGCACCCACCTCCGAGTGCGGTACTGCCTTGAGACTCTATTCGTAAGGTGAAGAATCCACAGGCAGTTGTATCCATCAGAAGAACAAGTTGCTTACCTTTGGTAACGCTTTTTCTGGTGGATACAATAGCTACCTGTGGATTCCTCACAGTCCCACCCGCCTCCCCGTTGCCTGTCTGGTTACACTAGGATATGTGGTTGTATAGGTGTATGTATATATTGATGTTTGTCCTGTATATATAAATGATGGTTTTGATTATATTGCATCATGGAAGTTTTATGTATATATGTATTTATTGGAGTTATTGTGGGTCGGTTCTCACCTGGTTGCCTCAAAGTCACGTAAAAAATGGGTGAAACTGACGTCAGCATGCCGGCGAGGACCTCTTATTGGCACGGTGAGGTCAGACGGAACCGCGTGGACCCGTGCAATTGTGACGTCCTCTTAGATGTGGAGAGCTTGGAAGAAGATTTTCCGTTGGATGCTGGCGGAAGGGTGAATTCATAAGGTGAGGAATCCACAGGTAGCTATTGAATCCACCAGAAAAAGTGTTACCAAAGGTAAGTAACTTGTTCTTTTGGTCCAGTGCTCCCAGGGTGAGCAGTTGTGGTTTTGATTGGTGAGTAGTCAGACCAAAATATTCCCTAAACTTATCCAGTAGCTACAGCAGCTCTGTGGGCGGATCGTTTTGAGTCCTCCATGTATACCATGGTTTCATCTACGTATACTGACAACACATACGTCTTGAGACCTATTTTGATTCCCATAATCACTATTTTGAGGAACAACATAGCCAATAATAGTTTTGTTGCAAGGGCAGGCAACGGAGGTGACAAAGTGCACCCCTACTGTGTACCTATACTAATCTTTCATTATTGGTATCCCTCTTTCACACCTTGGTTGTTGGGTGGGTACACAATAGTATCAACCATTGCAAGTAGCGTGGTCTGAAGTTGATCTCCTCTACTACTTGGAACATATATTCAGTGGCCACCCTTATGTAGTTTTGGTAGCAAACATAATGTAGCTGTCTTTGGTGTCCCTATCGGTCAACAGGATTTCTCTTCAAAGGATGGAAGTCCTTTGCAATAGCAATGATGAAGTTTGGCTTTAAATTCCTAATGTGCAGTTAACGGGGTTCAGTTACTTTTTTTTTTTTTATAGCATTCAGTGTTATTTTGATGTGTTTGTGCCTCCATAATATAATCATCCACATGTATAAGCAATAGCCCCGCCTCCCTTTGTCCGCTTTTTTTTTTTTTTTTTTTTAGATCACAAATGCTTGACGACTTCTTAATGTGATGATAGCTTTCTGCTCTGCCTTTGTCAAATTTGTCTTTTTTTTTTGTATCCCCCTTATACTTTACCTCAGGGAGCCTCCGCGGAATGCCGCAAAGTGAATTATTACATATTTTTTAATATTACATTATATCTATTTAGATTTTTATATTAATTTAAAACGATTTCCTATGGGTTTTCATTTTTTATTGGAGGATGTTACAGTATCGCTGGTTGACCATGTTTGATGCTGGACTTTCTACTTTTTTTAAAAGTTAGCATCTTACCATCTGATTTTGTGACTAAGCAAGACGTAGTAAACTTAATCAGACATTACTGGTGTGAGTCAGGCTTCTTCTATCAAGCACCCACCTGACTATATGCTGGAAGATGATTGTTGTGATGCCAATGGCAGAGTGGCTGTATTTTGTAGGTATGTTGCTATATTTTTTTGCAAGTGTATGCATCCTTCCCAGTTGATAAATAAGCTGGTCTCTGCAGAAATTTATACTCCTTATTTTGATTATAACTTTGTCAGTCTTTCAGTGATCTGTTAAGAATGTCATAATTCTTTTGTCTTTATTTCCCCCATTTGCTTTCCTCTGTGTTTGGCTTGAAGGTGTCAGTTTCTACTGGTTTGTACTTTGTGATGTGCTTTATCATCAATTTGTATATGGTGTTCCAACATATTATTTGATGGAGTTCATACATTTGGTTCCCCTTGCCTTATTTTTTTCAGTATCGGTTTCTATTGGGTGGAAAAAATGATTCTAGGAATCCTTTGCAGATAGTTTTGAGAATTGGGACTTCCCACAATTTAGCTGCCCTCTTCATCGATTGCGAAGTAGAAGATTAAAAATTATATTCTTGTTTATTGGTTTTCCAGATGTGTTGAATAGCTGGTCTGTTCTTGTTTCTGTCTCTTATGAATTATGCTGTTTGTTAGTGTGCATTAGCAAGAAGGATTCATTAATACTAGTAAATACCTTTTAAAAAAAAAAAAAAAAAAAAAAGTGTGAGGTGGAGAGTGGAGGAAGGTAAGGGTTTTCCCCATTAAGGTATGAGGGGTTGTTGATCCCACACATTGACACAGTAAAATTTGTTTAGGCATGCTGTTTGGACAAGCAGTGTTGCGGGTTGGAGCCCAGGTTTTTTCATATAGTGCAAATCAGTCACTGGATAGACTGCTTTTTCTCCTGTTTTAAATCTAAGGTTTACGTTGTTTAATTCTTTGAGCTTTCTTGTTTCTTAAAGAAACTCTTTCTTTCTCATTCATTTTTTTTTTTTTTTTTTTTTTTTTGTGTGGGGGTTCAGCTTTTGTGAGTTGTGTTTTAAAGACTCCAACTTTTGTCCTGAGCCATTTCTTTTCTAAGGTGAGGCAAAGTATTTGTGCTTGTGAATTGTGTATTAACAGTAAGACTCTTCTTGTGGTCTGCAAATAGAACCTCAACACAAAAGGAGAAGGTTTGTTCTCAGTACAGGATCCCTTATTGTGATTCCCCTTTCAACTATATATATATATATAAGTTTTCCACCTCCCTGCTTAAAAAACAATTGGCTTGACAGTAATTAGAGCATCGCTAAGAGACCATATGCTGTTTTATACACTGTATAAATTATGTTGACTCAGACATTAGCATTAACTTTCTTGCCTGGAAATAACCACACTGGCCATATCTTTATATCACACAAGTCACCCCCCATCTTCAGTTGCCAGCCATGATATAATCCTTAAAGTTGTGCTGGCTTGTGTGAACTTCGAGGCAGCGCATCATAATTTCTGCAAAAAAGCATGTATTAATCTTGCATCTGGAACAATTTGAATGTCAGTCCGGTCACAGCTGTATGATGTCGCCATATCAAGCATATTGAATTGTATTCCCGTAAAAAGTGGCTTTGAAGTAACTAACCATGTACAGCCAAAATACCATTTGGCAATTATGCCACAGGGCGGTACACATCCCAAAGCCAACATCCAGAAAGACCATATCAATAACCTTTTCACTACTATTATTGAACATTTTGCATAAAGATCACACATGCCAGACCACATTTGTAGGCCAGCCGTGATAAAGTTGATCCTGTGCCATCTGACCAAGATGATCTAGGGAGAATTAGAACATTGGAATGTTGGGAGCACCATTGCAGAGAATGGAGTGCTCTTGGCTTTTACTGGCTGGTAAAAGCCTAAGCGTCAACATTTTAATCCCCTTGGGCTCCATGAGGACTTTGTTTTATTTATAAGAACATTCTGCCCTCTAGTGGAATGTTCTAATAGCCTTGGAGCCCGCCATCGGGGGCTGTACCAGCAATTAAAGATCCGCTCCCTTGTTAAAGGCCCAAGCTGAAAGCGGGCCTTTAATGGCCGGTACAGCCCGCTACAGCGGGCTCTAAGGCTATATTAGAACATTCTGAATGTTGGGAGCTCCATTGAAGACGAGAGTGCTCTGGGCTTGTAATTGCGGGTAAAAGTCCAAAGCTCCAACATTCCAATGTTTGTTCACAGCTTCAGCTGAGACAAAAGCTCCTCAGAGCCACTCGGGCTCTGTGAGGCCTTTGTTTTATTTATTAGAATATTATGCCCTCTAGTGGCGGAAGGTTGTAAAAGCCTTATAGCCCTGGGCTATACGGCCATCAAAGGCTGCTCCCTTGTTAAAGGCCCTCTCCTTCAGCTCAGGTCTTGAGCAGGTCTTTAGTGGCTGGTATAGTTAGCTGCGGGCAGCTATAAGGCTATAGTATGAGGCTATTAAAAGGTGTACAATTCCACCAAACAAGAATAAATGAAAATGCACACTTTGGTTACTTCCCAATAAAATATTAGGTATCTTGTGAATTGTTTATTTTCATTTCTGCTGATTTATTTTTAATATAATGTTGTTGTATCCCCAGGAATCCACATTAGTGTTACATAAAGATTGTGACTTCTCAGAGCAAAGTGGGGAACCCACATATCTAAATTGTTACCGAATTGAGTCTGTCAGGTACTTACAGCTCAGACCTTGTGAACTGTTGCCATAGCAGGATCGTTGATTCCCTTGTGAGTTATCTTGCATTACTACTTCACATACTATAACAACTATACACACTTTATGTACTTCTCAGGTCACAAGCATCCTGTTTTCACTCCATGTGCATTCCCTTCTCAATGCTCAGGTACTAAGAACTTTGCTTGCATCCTAACATAGCAAATTCTTTTTTCAGAAGTTCTGTTCCCCTCTTCCCCTGTTCTGCAGATGTCCCTTATCTCAGTTATGCGATGCTGCCTTCCGTGCCTGATCACTCAAATGCTCCTCTTCCAGCAGCAGCATAATCTTGGGGCTGGACATCTTGATGGATGGGATCAGAATTTTAAAATTTTGTGACATGCGTTGCATTGATTTTATTTCCATGCTGGGGAACCTTGGCCCATATGGACAAATATCAAGATTTGTGATTTCCAATTAGCAAATCCATAGAAATCTCTATTTGGGAATCACAAAACTGTATGTACGTAACCACGATTCCTCAAATAGCAATTCCTACAGATTAATGTTCGCAATTAGAAAGTCACAATTTTGGGAATCGCAAAATTACAATTTCCTTATAGTAAATCGCAAAATGGGAAACAGCTTTCTAGATGCAGAATGATAATGTCAGAGCAGGAAACCTACAAATATAGTTAAATAGAAATGAATAGAAAAACATAGGTTGCGGATCTACCCAGAGGGCTAGGCTGGAAGTAAGTAGTGCTCCTGCAACACCACTGCCACTGAAGAACACCATCCCTGGAGAAGACCATGGCTACAGAAGCTGGGAACAAGGACTCTGGGAGCAGGAAGAGGAAGCTCACGTTTACTGGGAAGGACCTGGAGTTCCTGACAGGAATGTGTGCCCCATGTGGGCCTACTGTTTGGCAAGACCTCCTTCTCCATGCTAGAGAGCCAAAAAGCACGGATCTGGGACCAGCATCATGGAGAAGGTTAACTCTGTAGGAGTAACACCGAGAACCATTCCTAAAATTGGGAAAAGGTGGTGTGACCTGAGGTCCCTTACTAAGGAGAAGGTGGCCAGCAGGATGGCAGAGGGACATGTAACAGGTGTAGGACACCTAAAACACCCCTCCAACTCATTGTGACACACATAGAAGGGATCTGGGAACCAGAGTGTGTGGTGGGGGTAGCTGACATCGACACATCCAATCCAGCAGGTACCATCCAGGGTAAGTAGTCTTCCCTTTACTTACTTACAAAACATAATGTTAACAAATACATATATCATACATGACAGCATGTTAACTCCATTGAGATGCTAACCTCACCCTGGCAGTGCATCATGGGAGTTGTAGAACACATCATTGGCTTGTTGAACTGTGCGCTGATGACTACACTAAAAATAGTTTTACAACATAAACATTTCACAAACACATGAAGCTGAGTCACAACAGTAATGTGGACAATGTTTATCCATTTATTTACACAAACTATTTACTTGTATTTCACAGATCACAACCCGGACATGTCCGGAACCATTGCAGCCTGAAGGCCTACTGACATTGATGTGATCATTCAGGAAACAACAGCACCATCCCTTCAGCCCAACACCTAAACTCCAACTGGCAGGCGAGCAACCATGTTATCGCTGCCAGAGTTTGTGGACAGTAATAAGGGTCTATCACAGATCAGGGACACCACAACATCGGAGGTTAGAACACACTTGCAGCGCATAGAGCATAGATTGGCTGGCTGTACCGAAAATGTGTCAGACGACGTGTTGGAGAGTCCTCCTGTGTATGGTGGGTTGGAGAGGACCGTCATCCCCGTACAGCACCTGCAGGCCAAACAAATACAGTGTCAATAGGCAGCTGCAACAAATGTCTAAGTCGCTGCAGAATTTGGAGAAAGGGCAGGATAGATGGCTAGCGGAACTGAAGAGGGAGCACCGTATGCAGAGACGGAGGCACAGGTAGCAAATGGCAAGGTTTGATTAGTTTATCAGTCCATCAACTGCCTGAGTGTAGCAACAACAACGCTAGCAAGCCGCACTATGAACATTCAAACTGACATGGGGCACTGCTGCCAGGACTTTGCATGTGAGATAGTGCAAGTGGCCACAGCTGTTGAAAATATCCAGACCCACAATCTCAGTTTTCCCAACATCCTGCCCCCACCTGAGAGCGAAGAGGACTCTACCCTTAGTGGCACATCCATTTAGGAGGCATGCAGTACCAGGCATTTATACAGAAACAATTGTGAGATTGACATGTCACCAGACCCACAGCCCACTGTTGCTAACAAAGCACCCAACTCTAGAGGATGAAAGAAGTGAACCACTGTACACTCAGCGGATTGTGTTGGCTTTGTTTTGTTTGGCATTACTTATTTTGTTGTTTTTTTATGGCAATGGTAGATCCCCAATGTTACAGTTTATCTTTGAGTGAAAAAATGGTTTTGCTACCTGAATAAACGTTGTTCTCTCAGGTATGATCCTAGCATTACCATCGTGTGTGATGTCTCATTATTAGATGTTTTAATTTCTCTTAACTCAGAAATGGTTGTTGATCTGTCACGTTCACATCTCTCTGCTGCAAGTGTGCCCTCCTGCTGCACCTGTAGTGGTGGTACGTCATCATCAGAGTCCAAAACAGGCTCTATGGGGATGTCATGCAGACCCCTCTTCATAGCAATATTGTGCAGTATGGCACAGGTGGCGATTATCTTGCAGCATATATCCAGTCTATACAGTAGTGCCACACCAGTTTTGTGGAGGCAGCAAAAGCGGAATCTCAGGATTCCAAAGGTCCTCTCTGTTTTTGATCGCATTGTCCTGTGTACCCTGGTATACTGACTCTCACTTCTTGTTCTCACAGTCAGGTATGGTGTGAGTAACCAGGGAAGTATGGCATATGCACTGTCACCTTAAGAGCATGAGGAGAAAACCATAAGGCCTCTGTATCAATTGAGTCTGCAATTCTCTTACCTAGTAGGAAACTGTCGCCAAATTCAACCTGTACCATTCAGTTTTGTATTCCACTGTTGCTAAACATGAATGAGTCATGGGTGCTGCCTGAGAATCTGGTCACAAGGTATGTTATGATACAGGATGCATCACACACTACCTTACATTGAGAGATTGTGAGCTTTTCCTGTTCCTGTATATTTATTCAGTTGCTGAGGGGGGACATATGACAATATGTGTTCCCTCAACACAGCCAATGACATTGGAGAATTGTGTTATCCTGTAGAACAACAATTTGATTTATTGCAATAATAATTGGGTGTATTTGGGAATAATATATATATTGGTTAACCTTGGACACCATGATGTCCAGGAACCTACAACCAGGAAAAGGCACTCTGCGACACCCTCCTGCCACCGCTATGACCCCCTAGCTGCCAGAAGTTAAGAGGTATAGGCAACCCAATACGTGCAAATGTGGTGGATTGTGTTGCTTCTGAGGGTTGGGGACCTGTAGCGGAGTTTGTAACTCGGCAATTAAATCAAGTATTACCTGACTACTCCGTCTGTACCTCTCAATAATCTTCTCTGTCTGTTCAGCGAGGGTGACCCTCACTGTAAAAATCCTCTCCTGTCTCCTCCTCTGTCTTGTAGCCAAAATCCTCATCTCCTTGACAGAATGTACACATCCGCCATTGTGAAAGAGCCTGATGCCCTTTTATAGTTTGCACATGGTTATTATGAAGCAGTCGGGTAAAAAAGCCCATAGCCTCCTGAAAGCTGAATACCTGCGCGCATCTCTGAATGGGAAGGTTGCCCTCACCCCAGACCTGGACCCCGGAATGGCCACTTTTTTAGTCAAGTTCATGAAAGATCCTAAGAAGGGTGTTGACAGGGTCCACGACAGCTTGCCAGGGCAAGCTTTTGGATGCCCTCGGCCTGCTAACTAAGATTCTAGACGTTGCAGAGGATGCCAAGTCCTCTGGGTCCTTAATTTCTTTGGAGACGCTCTTTCTGGTCTCAGCATGCAACCATCTTTGTCAGCATCGCCAACTGCACGCTGTCCACAGAGCACCAGCATCTCCCTATTAATCAAAATAGACCGGAAGCTTGGGGACCTTACTGACTTGGAGGCAGGAGAAATTGCCCAGGGTTTACTTTTTGGGGAGCCCTTCATAAAAGAGTTGAGTACATTTGTGAAAACTTTTACATCCGTAGACCAGGCCATAAAAAGAGTGCTTTCTACCAAGGTTTTTAGGGGGGGCAGTCAAGACAGGGGCTGCTCAACTGACCAAGCTTCCTCTCAATATCTGCCTAGAAGGTAAGGTTCCAGAGGAGAGCAGTTTCAAGACCAGTCCTGATTCGCCAACTTCTATCCAACCTGTGGTAGTCGCTCCAAGGCCGAGGCTTCAGTGGATTTGACGCTTCATCCTGTGTAGGTGAGTGTTCAGCCCTCTTCACTTCTAAGGGTGGAGGGGTCAGCTAGCAGAATTCTGTGTGTGGAGGTCAATCACGTCGGACACCTGAGTCCTTTGAACAGTGCAGGAGTTTCAAATAGAATTTTTCGGTTGCACCAGTCAGGTATTGCACCCAACACCCATCCCGTTCTCGCTACAAGAGGTGGGCGCATAGACTTGGAGGTCTCCTCACTCCTGGCGCCATCTTTCCCACGGTTCCTCATTCCCATGGCTTTATCAGCAACATCTTTTTAGTACACAGGCAAGATGGGTGTCAGCACCCCTTTGTCAATTTATGCAAATTCAGCGAATGGCTGGTGTACCGCCACTTCAGGATGGAGGGCATACACCTCTTTCGAGATTTACTGCACCTGTGCGACTGGACGGTGCGTCTGGACGGTGCGTCTGGACTTAAAGGACGCCTACCTCTCCATCCCCATTTTCCCACCCCACAGGCGATTCCTTCAGTTCATCTGGCGCCAGCAGACGTTCTAATTTTCCACTCTGCCCTGCGCTCTTTCCTCCACTTGGTGCTTCGCAAGGGTTCTCAAATCAGTCGTGGAGCACATGTGGGTGCAGAGGATACTCCTCATCATTTATCCCGACGACATGCTGATTTCCATCTCCAATTGGCGGTCACCCTGCTGGAAAGCTTGGGGTTTGTCATAAACTAAAAGAAATCTCTCCTCACCCCTTCTCAAAAGGCAAATTTCCTGGGGTTTGTGATCGATTTGATCTCAGCCACTCTGGCTCTTCCTTCCAGTAAAATCACAAAGATCCGCTTCAAGCTCAGGATGACCCTGGCCAGGCAGCAAGTTTCCCTAAGGCAGATTGCTCAACTTATGGGCCTCCTATCCATCCAAGCCATTTTCCCTGGACCCCTTCATTATCGGGCACAGCGATTGAAGGCAGCCCCGGTCTCACTTACTCCCAGTCGGTCACTCTATTCACTGAGGCTCAGGAGGTTAGTTGGTGGCTTTCCCATATGGAAGCATGGAATTGGAAGGTGATTTTTGGTCTGTGTCCAGATCTCGTTATCAATTTCGACTCCAGCAGGTCAGGCTGGGTGTGCGGTTTGGAGATTCCTCTACAGGGGCTTATGATCTCCGCTGTTTAGAGCTGCTGGCTGGGTCTTTTGCTGTCCGATGTTGCACCAGAGACAGAATTAAATTGTGTGTGCTACTCAAAATTGACATTTTGTCAGAAGCCAAGTCTTCCACCACCTATCGGGCACTCATTCCAAAGCCCTCTCTGATCTGGCGATCAGTTTTTGGCAGCTCTTCCTGGATCACCAGGTCTCATCAGAATACTTTCCTGGGCAATAGAACAAAGTTGTGGATTGGCATTCCCGCTATTTCATGGACTCCAGACTCTGGCAGCTTCATGCAAACGTTTTTGCTTCCCTTCAGACCAGTGGTAACCATTTTCAGTGGATCTGTTCGCATTCCGACTGGATCATCATCATCTTCTCAGGTTTTTCAGCTGGAAGCCCGATCCGCAGGTGTCTGTGATGGCCGTGTTGCTCCAGGAGCGGCGTCCAAAACATGGGTACGTCTTTCTCTTCCCCTCCCCCCACTTTGTGATGATCAATCTGACCTCAGCCCAGGTGCAGCGTCAGTAAGCAGGTGTAGTGTTGATCACACCGATATGGCAGTCTTAAGTCTGGTTTCCGATTCTTCTGGAACTTTCCTGGTTTCCAATCCATGCTCCCCTCTCTCCACATCTTTTGCTCATTCCGGATCAGAATCCATATCATGGTTCTGGTGGGATCCCTGCACCTGATGGTGTGTTGGACTACAGGAGTTGATTCCAGGCCTTCCGAGACAGGCTGAGGAACTCTTATCTGAGGCTTGGGCCGACAGTACCATCAAGTGATACAGGTCTTCTTGGTCACAATGGTCCAGTTGGTGTTTGCAACAGTGTTTCAATCCTGTGGTCGCAGGTCCTATATTTTTTTGGGCCAGCTTGGCACAGGAGGATTTGGTGTATCATTCTATCAACACTTTCTGGTTGGCCATATCTGCGAGATATGTTCCTATAGGCATCCCTTTGTGTGCAGGCTCATGCGGGGGATTAGATTGTCCCTCCCCTCAGAGCCACGGTACTCGGCGCTCTTGGATGTCAGTCCGGTCCTCAATCTCTTTTTATCCTGACAACCTAACTGATTCTTGTCACGGAAAGAACTCTCAGCGAAATTAGCTATGTTGCTCTGTTTGGTTTCTGTAGAAGGGTCTCGGATGTTCAAGCCCTAGACATTACCTGCAGACTTTGTACCCTGGTAGAGGGGTGTCCTTCATGGTTAGCAGGTGCAAAAAAATCTAACTCCATGGTTATCAATCAAATACCTGGCATTTCCAGATTCCCCTAAGTTGTGTGTTGTACAGTGCCTCAAGGCCTATGTGGCAATGTCTGCGGAGTTTAGGCCTCTGTGCGTACGACCGGTTCTGATTGCTCTTAAGAAACCGCAGAAGGACATTTTCTCTCCCACCATTGCACTTTAGGCATGGTGGGTCATGCAGGAGGCCAGAGTGGATGTGAAAATCTCAGGAGCGCACTCAGCTCGGGGAGCTATGGCTTCAAAAGTGTTTACCCTAGGGGCTTGATTGGAAGGTATCATGAATGCAGCAGACTGGTCTTCTGACTCCACTTTTAAATGTTTTTACTTTGAGCCAGTGTTTGATATGGCTCATCCGGTGGTGAGTAAGTTTTAAACAAGCATAACTCTCGCCTCCGGTGCTGACATAAAATGATAATTTTCTTAGCTATCGTATCTGAAAGTTTCAATTCTATTAAGGACACAGAGGTGAGGATTATCCCACCTAAAGAGATTTGTAACCCTGGCTACCTTCCCTAAGCATTGCTTTTTATGTACCATCTGATGCTACAGATATTATTCTTATATCACATGCTAAGTTATAATCTCCATAAATTCCTTTTGTAGTTAATGTTTGATGGCCGCTTGGTAATCGTTTTTTTAAAATTTTTATTTTTTATTCGTGGAACACATACAGGAAAACAGGATTTGTGAGCCTAGACAAAAGGCATGATGTGCGACGAAAGAGTCAGTGATTACAAGAACAGAGGACTATGTGGGGCGAATGTTGATCCCTTGTTGGCTGAACTGATACTGCATCGTAATGTTGACAGTTGTCTGTTTATTTTAACTTATTCCCAATGACTCTTGGGAATTGTAGTTGTTTTTAAAGCTGAAATGGCAGCTGTTAAATAAAATCAAAGTAGTATGAGCATAATCCTCGCCTTCGTGTCCTTAATAGAATCTAAACATTCTGTTAAAAGCTAGGAAATTGTTCATTAATCAACGATAACTTAAGTTTCATCAAATTTCAAATGTTGCGCAATATATATGGGATAAAGTAACCCCTGTCCTACACTAGTAGGATATTCCACGTCACTGAGGAGGTCTGTACCCATTTAGAGGAACAAGGCCGAAGCCAGGTTGTGAAACTCTGAAGTGACTTGCAGTATCTTTTTAATGTACAACAGGGGATATTTTCTTACTTTGCTACACCATGACCCTTCCCATGAACTGCTTAAATCCTTAGTGTCTTGCTCTTTCATGATCAGTGCAAGAACCGAGGCAGAATCTATACTGAGAAATTAAACACTCCAAAAAGCAGTTATTTGTATTTGCAAAAATGTGTTAGAATACGTTATTTGTACATTAGATCATCAGTGAACTCTAGTAGTGGTAAAAATCAATATTTTACCATAAATATGATCTTTTTGCTGGCCACATTTTCTTTTTAGACAAATATATCCGGAGAAGAAAAAATCTGTTTCTTTGTAGACTAATATAATCAGGAGAAGAAAAGGCCAGTTTCTGTTTTCCTTGTTTCAGCTCTGGTTGTAATTATGCTCTATAACTTGTCTTTCACCCTAGCTTCTGGCTATGGCAACAGGCATTGCGACATCAGAACTCAAGTGTAGTAAATATGGCTGAACAGAAATCTAATCTATTTATTACAAGATAATACATACAACACAAGTCACTTGTAACAAAATTAGAGGCCTGCTTTTATACAGGGATTGCAGCCTCCTATGTATTACAGTTATATTCATGAGTTAAGAGCTGCTGTTTACATCCAATGTACACATGTGCAGGAAGCTATTTGACTGACAATTGGAAAATCTACATTTTCAGTTTCAGAATGATTAACTCTGTTCCTCTAACCATGCACACAACTACTGCTTGTGTCTTAAGGTCGAGGTAATTTCCCTAGATGGTGTGCAGACTATGGGGCTTTATGGTCCTGAGTGGCCCCCCTTTTTTCAGTTTTTTTTTTTTCAGTTCTTCTGCACTCCTCTGCCTTCCAGGGTCTTGGGCTGCTGCCATTAGGGTACCCATAGTGGTTCCACCGCATTGGTCTTCTTTCTGCCAGGAATAAACTGACCTCTTGCTTTTTGCCTGATGCCTTGGATTCTCCAGTGGCTCAGACCTCTGAGCCTATGCCCTTCACACTATTGCTGTCATTGTCATGCCTCTCACCTTCCACTTCCTGAAAGCATGCCTCCAAATATTTGTAAGCAATCTTCTCCTCATTTGTCAGCTACTTTCTGTGTGTTTTCAAAAATTTGCACTTTCGTTTTTTCATAATTTACTTTCACATTTTCGCAGCAGTAAACTTGAAGCTCTCTGAAAGTGTGTTGTAGACTGTTAGAAATTGGGTCTCTAGTTGGCAGAGGTATGCACCATGCCCAATTAGGGACCACAATCCTAGTCAGGGTAAGTCAGATACACATCCTAACTTAACCTGTGCTTACCCTCTAGTAGCTTGGCACAGAGCTGGCAGGCTTAAATTAAGAGGCAATGTGTAAAGTACTAAAGTATTTCTGCACCACACACAAAATAACACAATGAAAACACCATAAAAAGAGTCCACATATGTTTAGGAAATAGAGAATATTTTTCTGATTCAAGCCAAAACAGTCAGTAGAAGTCGAGACATTATTTTTAAAAAGAAATTGCGATTATACTAAAAATTGTACTTTGAAGTCACAAGCTGTTGCTTGAGGTCGCAAGGTACTGGTGCAAATCCAAAGTTCAGGCCAACTGTGATGGTAGGTAGGCGAGCTACTGAACCCATGCTCAGTAGGTCCTGCTGAAAATGTACCTTGGTTGGAGCATGCATTGCCGTTGAGGAGCAAAGGGGATGCGTCAATATTATCCACAATGTCCGGTCCCTTGTCAAGCTCCATAGAGATAACTGCAATGCGCCATTGTCGAGCCGCTCAGTGTCGCCGGGCTGCGCAGGCTGTGACTGCTGTCATGGAACAGCCTTGATGTTGAGTGACGATGTGTCTGCTTTGAGCCGAAAGCAGCTGACAAACCCACTTCTGAGGCCCAGGCCTAGAGGGGTCATCTCAGGCAAGGGTAGGACTCACAGATTCTAGCAACATTAGGAGAGTTGCAGGCAGTCTTTGATGTCCCTGAGACTGCAGAAGAATAGGGTGCAAGCCTTTGGAGTCTCTTTGGGTTCAAGTGAGATAGGCCCAGTCCTTGTCCTTAGGAGGGCAGAGATCAGCAGGGCATCTCAGCAAAGCAGAGAAGCAGTTTCTTGGAACCGTCAGTCCAGGCAGTGGCAAGCCTTACAGCACAGCAGTCTGTACTCCAGCAGAGCTTGTTCCAGAGTCTTTCTGTCAGTGGTTACCAAAAACAGTTCTAAAGTCGAAAAAAGGTTTCAAATTCTGGTGTTCATATTGTTTTATTAACATTAAAAAGTACTGGTATTGACAGTGGTGCCGCTATTATCCTTGAGCCCCATTTGGTACCATGGGATTAGGTTGTCTCCATCAGCCTATTTGGATAGATAATTTAGGATGCCACAAAGGTAATCATTCCATAGTTTGAAGTCTCAGCCATTGAGCTCTTGTTATATAATGTGCAATTGACAGATCCCTTCCAGGAAGTTGATAGCATTCCCGTAGGATAGCAATTATTGTATAGGGGATTTATTCAGAAGGACCAATATTCTCAGTCTGACTTGTATAAGGAGGCTGGAAGGCCATTTGGTTCTGGGATGCCTTCATTCAGACCTTACTTTACTGATTTTGGTGAGATAATAGTCACTCCTTTTTCCAGTGCGTGTCTGCCATGCAGGTTATGGTGGTCAGAAAAACTGTAGAATGGACCCAACACTCTTTGACAAAATTCCCTGCCAAGCTGGGTCATTTGCGTTTTGATTAGAGAAAGCAAATTCATGCTTTGAGAGTTTGTTTCCCAAAGACAAAACAGCTTGCTGAGTGGTATTTTAAATATGTCACCTGCACTACAAACTAGCAGTGCTGTGAAAGGAGTCATGTCTCCCTTCAAAGCACTGAGATCCCTCCCTGAAAGGCAGGGATTTCTGAATAGGGCAGATGGTCCTTTATTCTGCTGGCAAGCCCTCACCACAGTCTAAATGTCCCCCCCCCCCCCCCCCCCCCCCCCTTAGATTCCAGAATTAGTTTAATGTCAGGGAGCTCAATATTATTTTCTGAAATATAAATAAGGCATATGTAAAAGTATCCTGTCATGTGGGCTTAAGAACTCGTTCATAAACTGTGCTTCTGATGGATACATCTACCTGTGGATTCCTCAGCTTTTGAATACTCCCAATGCGCCAGCATTCAACTGAAATGTTTTCTTTCTAGCTCTCCATGTTGACTAGGACGTCACAATGGAATGGCTCAGCATGGGACTCCGTCTGATGTAATCGCAGCCATAAGAAGTACTCGCTGGCATGCTGACGTCCGTTCCCTTTTTTGTGCCTTTGACGGAAACAGTTAGTTTTTCTATCTCTCCAGGAGGTTACACTGTGTCGAAGGAGCTTTTTTGTTGAATTTTTCAGCATGTGATAATGTCTCTGACAAAGTCTTGCTTTCAGCCTTGTAGAGAATGTGGAGGTCATATGTTAGTTACTAGCCCTCACGAAAACTGCCTCTAGTGCCTAGGTTCCAACCATGACATTGGGGAGGCTCTTCTTGACAAAGCATGAAACCAAAGGCACTGAAAGAAAGGGAGGCAAATCTGTTCCTGGTGAAAGCTAGGAAGGAGAAGCCGGGCCGTCGAAATCCAAACTTCGAGAGGAGTCTTCGTCTTAGAGGTCGCACAAGAAGCACTGTCGACATAGTTCAAGGCATCGCTCATCCCGAGATAACCAGCCCCTGGTCTTTATCTACAGCTTTGAAATCTCTGCACCGTTCACCATGGGAAGTGATCCAACTCTATCTCCTCCTCAACCGAAGTCGCCAGAAATGTCACAGGCTCTGTCTTTGGTGGAAATCTCACCATCGCCCTTGAGTTCGGCGCAGTTTTCTTCTGTTACTCATCGGCTCAGGAGATTGAAGGACAGGTGACAGGTCAGGTCCAGTCTCCACAAAAGGAGCAGGAGTTGCCGACCTTACTGGCTCCGGGGACAGACCCATCCAACTTCCTAAATTCTATGTGTAGCAATTTTAACAGAGCAATGGCCCCCTCTGGTGCCCCGGCGGGCCCCACGGGTCCTTTGACCTTTAATATCGGAGGCTTCCCGGTGCTGTATAGGCAGGGTTCTTTCATGCCATTCCTGCCCATAACTCCCTATCAGTGGTCTGGGACGGCACCGAGAAAGATACCATCTTCTTCGGAGTTGTCAGTCACCGGCACAGATTCTGACATTGGATAGATCTCGTCTGGTGTTGAGTCACCTGCCCGGAGAAAGGCCCCAGCGCTGCAACAGGCTTCCTTGACGTTGGTGCATTCACTATCAACACCGCGGCTAGAAACCAGGTTGAGGACTAGGAGGGAAGCCTTGAGGTCTTGGAAGAGCAGCAGTATTTGGAAGAGATGGAGGACCTCGAAGAAACTGATTCCCTTGCCTTCTCACAAATATAAAGGTATTGAGGTAGTGAGTGGGCTGAACACTTCCCCTGAGTGGGAATTATTGTCCCCAGGGGTATACCACCTCAGAAGGTTACCTCATATCATTGGGTAATCAGGGAGACAGTGGAAGTTCTGGACTTACCACTGCCCACTACGGAATTGAGGTTGAACATTCTGACCGAGGTTCTCCACCTTTCTGTAGCATCAGAACCCCTCTTGCTACTTAATGAGGCTTTGTCGGAGCCAGTGTTGGAGCTGTGGCAGAAACCTGTTACTCCTGAAGTTTTGAAGTCCATTGCCAGGAGTTATAGAGCTGCACCAGGTGACCCACAGTTTCTGAGTTGGCACCCAACACCTGAAAGCCTGGTGGTGCAGGCTTCATGTTCATCCAAAGCTGCACCTGGATCCTTCCCCACGACTCCTGCAGATAGGGAGTCAAAATGCATGGAGCAGTCAGCAAAGATTATCTTTTTGTCAGGAAGTATGTCATTGAAATCTGTGAATGCTGCAATTCTGTTGGAGAGGTATATCCATGCACTGATGGATTCGGCCAAAGAGGCAATTCCCAATCTGCCCCAGGATGTGCAAGGTCATTTTGCGTTGCTGCTGCAGGATAATCAGGCAGCAGCGAAACAAGTTATCCAATCAGGGCTGGACACTGCGGTCTCTGTTGCCAGAGCCATGGGGACTTCAGTTGCAAATAGAAGAAATGCATGGCTTAGATGGCCAGGGTTCTTCACTGATGCACAGTCCACTTTAATGGATCTTCCATTTGATGGATCCAGATTGTTTGGAGCCAACAGAGATTTAGCCTTAGAGAGGCTTAAGGAGAGTAGGGCCACCACCAAGTCACTAGGTCTTCAGCCACAGCTCCTCCTTTCGCAGGAGGCAGCACTTACAAAGTCAGCAGTCTTCCAACCCCCTTTATAAATCCTACAGAGGTTGTGGGAGACCTAAGCTGCGTGGTACCGTCTATCAGCCTTTATCCCCTGCTGGAAACCTTTCAGGGAAGCAACCCTAGTTCTCCCTTCTTTCGAGAGCATGTGTTACCCTTGTGGAGGGAGGGGGAGGGATTCATTCATTTCCTCCAAGAGTGGGAGTCAATAACAAGTGGGAGTTGATAACAACAGTTGGGTTTTAGACTTTGTAGGAAATGAGAATGCCCTTCCCTTTCAGGAGTTCCCCCTCCCTCCCCAGCAAGCTTTTTGTTCAGAAGAACATCTGCTGCTTCAGCAGAAGGTACAAAATCTGATTTTAAAGGGTGCAGTGGAGTTGGTTTCAGATCAGGAAAGAAAGGTGTCGGGAATGTTATTCAAGATATTTCCTGATCCCCAGAAAGGATGGCTGTTTGCTCCTCTTCCTGGACCTGAGGATTTTGAATTGGTTCCTCAAACAGGAGAAATTCAAAATGTTGATTCTAGCACAGGTGCTTCTTGCTCTGACCAAGGAAGACTGGGATGGTTTCTGCCGACTTGAAGGATGCATATTTTCACATCCCCATTCTGCAAGAAGTATCTCTGCTTCACGGTAGGGACAGAACACTAACGGTTTACCGTCCTTCCTTTTGGTCTTACTTCTGCACCCTAAGTCTTCACAAAGGTGATCGCAGTGGTTGCAGCGCATCTCAGAAGGTGGGGGATACCGGTATTCCCTTACCTAAATGATAAGTTGCTAAAAGCCAGGTCTCCGAAGTTGGTGCAACATCACTTGCAATTGATGACTGTAGGAAGCTGGCCTGGTTTGTGGTGGGTACCTAAGGTACTTACAGCTTATACCAGGTCCCAGTATCTCCTGTTAATGTAGTTCAGGCAGTGTCTAGAAGCCAGGCTCTCTAGTGGTAGCTCTGAATGAGCAGCGAAGACTTATCTAGGAGACATGCAAAGCTCATGCAATACCACTGCAGTCACACAACACTTACATGAAAGAAAACACTCAATGAGGCAACCCTCCAATAAGAGGTAAGTAACACACTAGCTATGCACACTAGTGATCAGAAATGGGTATAAATGCAATAGAAAACCGTGCAAATAGCAATAGGCAATAGTGACCCTAGGGGGAGCCCAAACCATATACTAAAATAATGGAATGCAAATGCAGGACCCCCACCTAGGTAAGTGGATTATGTAGAGGGGAGCTGGGGGAACTAGGGAACCCCAAAGGTGAGTACCACAGTGCCCCCCAGCGACCAGGAAGAAAGGTGTAAGTTACTGGATTTTCCCCCAAACCACCCAAAATGACTAAAAAGAAGAAATGCAACACCCAGACAAGACAGCAGTGAAATCCTGAAGAGGAAGACCTGTGGAAGGAGGGGGACCAAGTCCAGAAGTCACAGGAGTGTCCGGTGGTGGCAGGAGCCCCTCCCTACCCACACATCTGTGGTTGCAGGAATTGGTCGACTGTAGGACGAAAATGGTCAGCAATGCATCCCTGGAGCCAGAGAAGAGTTCTTGGAGGATGCAGTCAACGTCCCATGCCGGTTAAAATATTGCAGTCGGTCAGTGCCATGGAAAGGCTACCAACAAGCCCTGGCAAAGCCAGAAGTTGTGGTGAAGCAAAAGTGGAGTTGCCGGGGACCAGCAAGGTCCAGGAGGACTCAAGCCACAGGCAGAGAGTCCACAGAAAAAAAGACAGCCCCCACAGGAGACCCACTGTAAGAGGACCTAGGAGTCTGAGGAGCCCACAAAGCACAACTGGAGATGGGTCCTATGCCTCAGGAGAAGCACGCAGAGGGCTGTGCGTCGCAGGCAGAAGCGCTGGGGGCCTGTAGATCCCTTGAAGGAGATGTCAACAAGCCTTAGTAGCTGCAAGAGACATGTGCAGGGGGGTGCTGTCCTGCGTGGGAAGGCAAGGTCTTACCTCCACCAAAGTTGGACAGCTGGCAGAGAGGACCAAGAGGACTTTTCCTGAACACCACCACCACCTGTGAAGCAGAATCCACGCAGCTCTGGATGAGAGGAGAGGCACTTATCCGGTCATTGTTGCAGTTGGTTCCTGCAGATGCAGGGGAGTGACTCCTTAACTCTAAGAGATTCCTTCTTCGTTCTCGTGCAGACTGAAGACTTGCCACCCTCAGAGGATACACAGCCAGGGAAATTTTGCAGAAGCTGGAAGGAGCCGTGGAAACAATGTTGCAAGCAGAGTCTTCGTCGTGGATGCAGTATGTCGGTTCCTGGAGGGTCCAGTGGCTAGAAGTTGAAGTAGAGGTTGCAGAGGAGTCCTGCTGGAATTGTGCAAGCCCAATCCGAGGACCCAGCCCAGGGCAAGACCGTAAAAAGACCTGAGGGGGCTCTGATGTCACCTTCCTAGCCTGGCCACTCAGATGCTCCCCGAGGCCCCCGCCCATGTTGGATTAAAGATAGCAGAATCCAGGGACCCTCTGGAGGAGCTCTGAGCACCACTCCCGGGGTGGTGATGGACAGGGGAGTGGTCACTCCCCTTTCCATTGTCCAGTTTTGCGCCAGAGCATGGACTGATGAGGGGCCCTGAACCGGTGTAAACTAATTTATGCACGGAGGGCACCAAATGTGCCCTTCAAAGCATACCAGTAGCTTGGGGAGGTTATGCCTCCCAAGCCATGTAACACCTATTTCCAAAGGGCTTGAGCTGATCAAGCAGAAGGAGGGCAGAAACCTGTCTGAGGGGTGGCAGCAGCTTGGGCTGCCCGGAAAACCCCAGAAGGAGGGTTGGAGCAATGCTGGGGGTCCTCTAAGGAGCCCCCAGAGTGCATGGAATCATACTCCCAATACTGGCAACAGTATTGGGGTATGATTTCAACATGTTTGATACCAAACATGCCCAGGTTCGGAGTTACCATTATGTAGCTGGACATAAATAGTGACATATGTCCAGTACACCCATGAAATGGCGTCCCCGCAATCACTAAGTCCTGGAAAAAGGAACTGGAGTTTGTGGGGCACCTCTGCTCATGCAGGGGTTCACACACACACACACACACACACACACACACACACACACACACACACACACACACACACACACACACACACACACACACACACACACACACACACACACACACACACACACACACACACACACACACACACACACACACACACACACACACACACACACACACACACACACACACACACACACACACACACACACACACACACGTATTTGCACCCTGCTTTTTGCCTGGGAGGGCCTACCTTAGGGGTGACTTACAGTGACCTGCAGTGAAAAGAGTGTATGCACCCAGTCAGGCAGGCTGCGATGGTAGGCCTACAGATAAACTTTGCATGGCTCCCTATGGGTGGCATAATAAATGCTGCAGCCCATGGAGGATCCCCTGGCACCATGTACTAGGGACTTACATGGAGGCACCAGTATGCCAAATGTGGGATGTATGTGGTTCAAATAACCAGGTTCAAAGGGAGAGCGCATAATCACTGGGGTCATGGTTAGCAGGATCCCAGTGAACATAGTCAAACACTGACAACAGGCAGAAAATGGGGGTACCCATGCCTAGAAAGAGGGTACTATGCTATAATAACGCATCTCTTGTTCCATCTGGGGTTTTCAATCTGTGTCCCCAAATCTCACCTGGAGCCCTCTCAGCGCATCCTGTTCATGGGGGCGGTACTGGACACCCTCCTCCACAGAAGGGTCAAGACATTCGGGCTATGATTCCAATGTTTCAGGATAGAGCGCTCGTTCCAGTCCTCAATGTCTTATGTCTGCTTGGTCTGGTTGCTTCCTGCATTCTGTTGGTCACTCATGCACTCTGGCACAAGAGCCCTCCAGTGGTGCCTCCACAAGCAGTGGTTTCAGTACAACGGAGATCTCAAGGAGTCAAAAAAGATCTTCAGGAGCACTGAGACAGATCTTCAGTGGTGCTTTGTGGACGGAAACCTTACATGAGGGAGACCATTTTGCCTACCACCTGCGGTGACTGGAGTTATTATGGATGCTTCCAACCTAGGGTTGGGAGCACATATGGGGGATCTGGAGATCAAGGGTCTCTGGTCTCAAGTTTCATATCAATCTGTTGGAATTGCAGGCAAAATATCTGGCTCTCAAGGCTTTCCTCCCTTACATTCGTGGTCAGTCGGTTCAGGTCTTGACACACAACACTACTGTGATGTGGTACATCAACAAACAGGGAGGGGTAGGGTAGTATCTTCTATGCAGAGAGTCTCTGGTCCCGGGCTCAGAACTATTGGATTTGCTTTGCAGCAAACCATTTGGCCGGAGTTCTCAATGTACATCGGACAGTCTCCGCCAGCACTTTCTAGCTGACCACCAGTGGCCTCAGACTTGTTTGCTAGAGAACATTGGTGGGGACATGTTTCAGTTGAGCTGAAGCAACCGGCTGCTTTATGCTTTTCCTCCCATACCCTTGACTTCTCGGGTTCTGAGGAAGACCCACCAAGACTGGGCCCAAGATTATGTTAATAGCCCCAGATTGGCCAAGAAGGGTGTGGTACACAGACCTTCTTCAGCTCTCACTGTGCCCTCGGCTCCGTCTCCATCACAGGGCAGACCTCCTCTTGCTGTTGTAGGGACAGGTTCTACACCCCCCCACCTCCAGAGCCTACACCTACATACCTGGAAATTGAATGGAAATCTGAATTGAAATGGTGGGTGTTATTTTATTGTCCAGGCGCCGCTCCGCCATAACTGTCTATGCTGGTAGGTAGGCCAAGTTTGTCATGGTGTGAGGATAGACACGTTGACCCTTTAAAGGTCCAATGTTTTGTAATTGCTCTCTCCTTGGCACAACAAGGTTGTGCTGTTGAGACAGTGAATGGCTTTTTGTCAGCACTGTCTGCATTTAATTGTTTACCTGATCAACCCTCTCTGTTTATGTCCCCTATAGTTTTACGGTTTCTTAAGCGTTTGACTAATGTTTCCTCCCTCTCCGTTTATAATTCCTCAGTGGGATTTAAATTTAGTTTTAATTTACCTGATGGGTACACCATTCGAACCTTTACATAGTAGCCCATCGAGGCTCCTTACGTTTAAAACTGTTTTTCTCATAACGATCACGTCTGCTAGGTTACAGATTGACACAGGCTCCCCACTTCCAGGAATTATGTAGACACAAGGATAATTTCAGAACATTTATTTACCATTGAGAGATAAGCTATGTACTATGCAGAAGTATTTTCTCATTTATCAATTTTTCATTCATTTTGGAGGTGAGTGGGCACACTGATTAGCTTTTGGAATATGCTAACAGTGGAACATGTCACCATTTGTTGTAAATTAAGGTTTTGGAACAGTCCTGGAGTGCCCACATCTTTCCAGGATTTTTGGAAGGAAGGAGTGTAGAGAGAAAAATAATCTATTGTTCTGCTTAAGTGTCATTCACATTTCGTTACTACCACTGCAGTATGGGGCAGTCCGCTATTGGCAATCTTCACAGTGAGTGAATCATATCCCCTGTGTACATCCGCATAAAACGTAATTCACTTAATTGCCAGCAATAGTAAGCCAATGTTGTTTTTTTTTTTTTTCCTCTTCAAACACATTTCCACCACCTTCAGATTACAGTATTTTTACTTTTGTTACTCGTATGCTTTTAAAGTATATAGTATATATTTGCCAAAAAATGAAAAAAAACAATGTGGGCTTTGCAAGGCCAGACCTGATGGCGTGGCCATTGCTTGTTTTCAGTGTAGAAGGCAAAGCTGCTATCTACACTGAACCCTCCGGCTTGGGCGGAGACTGAGGCACACACATTACTCCCTGTTCCCGGGCACAGTATGGAATATGGTCATCATGCACACTGTCCCCATTGCTGGACTTGCAGGTGATAGTCAAATTCATTCTTGGTTTTGTAATCGTGTATCATCATTGAGCCAATTAGACAAACACCTGTTATTAGCGATTCATAGGTGAAATGTTCTGGACACTGAAACTGTCTGGACTGGACATGTAGTTCCTAATGACCCGGAGTGCGGTGGTCACTCCAGCTTGAAAGCTGTGTAGGTGCTCCAGTGGCATGGGTTGCACTCCCAGCCGTTATAGGGAGAGGAGTGAGCCTTTCATACTCCTAGAAATATGCACCAGTAGCATTCTTCCACCAAGTATGACTTTACTGGCTATCGCATTTTCTACAGGCAAAAGTTATTGTATGGTAAAATGTGCATTTTTACATGTAAATGTTTTTCTCAGGAGGATAAATATTTTATTATGTGGGAAACACTTTTCTTTAAACTACCTTTAAATTTAGAGGTGGCCTCTCCTATTGCTAGCTGATGAGGGAAAACTTGAAAGCGTTTTCAGAATGGCTCACTCCATACTGACAAACCTTGTGAGCGTTAGTTATCTTTACAGGCCAGCCCAGGAATGCCCATAAATCAGTCCCTTACTTTACTGTTATTTTAACATCCACAAACCCTTTTTGCGTTGGTAACATTCCATCGTCATACTTTTTCAGGATTTCAAATTTTCCTTCACATTATGCTTTTTAAAACATTTGTAATTGTGGCCTCTATATTCTTTCTAAATGTATCTAGTGGATGATACTACTAGACTGCATAAATTGCATTTTTAAGGTGAGCTTATAAATAGATTTTTGGTTTATATAAATTGCTATAACATATAAGTTGCTATAAACTACAAATTCTACTTGTGGTTTCTAGCTCATACCCTTAAGATTATGAATTTCTAAAATTTGTTTTTTAGATTTATTCTTGCTGCGGTGAATCTGACTAATGCGCACATAGTGCTTTGTAGTAGCTGTGATGTTCGGACTTTAGTGGAGGGGGGCGTGCTGACACTGGTGCACCCAGCAGAGTTGGTGAACTTCAGTACATTTGCAAGTTTTTGGATTTTCACATATATTTTGCAGGTTGTTTCCCACCCCAAAATATACTTTCAGGGTAAGAATGATAATGGAATGACAGACCTCTTTCGAATAGGTAATGAGGAAGAGCAGGAATTGTTTTCCCTGTGGAGAATTACTGTTTTTTATGAGTGTTTCTGCCATGCAGAATTCCATTTGAACTAGCCTGTAAATTTTTGTCTTGGATTTCCACGTGTATCATTAATTGTATATGTAAGCCTATGATACATAGATTTACACATTTTTTTGTGATTCTGGTCTTCACTGTCAGTTTAAATTGCCATAATGTCTTATTCTGTGAAAGTCAGGTGTCTGTACAGAATCTTGCTGTAGAAAAACTCAACAAGAAGTTAACTAGGTTTTAGTACTGTTATCAAACTGAATGAAAAAGGCCCCACGGCAGCCCTGGTAATGGTGTAGCAAAATAAAATAATTCAAATTTCTCTATCAAAGTATCTTTATTGATAGACATAAATGTCAGAATAATTCTTCTGTGCATGCGTGGCCCCTCTCAGTACTTCCTTTTAATACAGTGTACACGGTGGATGCTGTTGTCCACATGATGAGCAACACACTTTAGCTTATTCACGGCAAGGTTTTCCCAAAACTCCAGACTACAACAATTCTATTTCAAGACTGCATTACAGGATCCAATGTGCGAAATGCTGACAAATATATATATCTGTCTGTCAATGAGGGAAAAGTGCAGCCTAATAGGATTACATTGGAAAGCTGTGACAATAGACTCATGTGCATTTAAGGGTCCAGGTATTTCCACTACCTGTGATGCGTTGTACTGATAGCTGCCTCGGAGTCGAGTTCTTTTTCCGGCTCATGTGAGATAGATTCCAGAACACTTTACAGCTTTACCTGCCTGATGTTAACATCTACTAAGTGGACATGTGTTTATTACATCTTAGTTTAGTTTATAGATTTGTAGAGCGCATGGCTACCCGGGGGCATCCCAGCGCTAAAGTACACCATGAATGTCGGAAGAGCCAGGGGAAGCAGATTAACTGGGAAAGAGAATGGTTTTCAACTTCCTCCTAAAGAGAAGTTCAGAGGATTCCTGACGGCATTCAAAGGGCAGGGCATTCCAGAGCCGAGCAGCCCTGATGGAGAACGAATTACCTCCCCATGATCTCTTGACCGAAGGGATGTAAACCTGTCGAGAAGAACGAGATCTAAGGGGCGAGTAAAGAAAGATCCGTTTTCTAAGGGAAAGGGGACCCTTATTGTGTAAGGCTCTGTGAACAAGACACAGAGCTTTAAACTGAATGCGCTGCTTAATCGGGAGCCAATGAAGAGCTGCAAGTGCTGGTTTAGCGGAAAGATGCCTTGGGGTATTCATGAGAAGTCTAGCTGCCGCATTCTGCGTAACCTGCAGCCTCTTTATTACATAATCTGGAGAACTAAGATATAGAGAGTTCCCGTAGTCCAGGCGGGAAAGAACTAGGGCCTGTACAAGAATTCTTCTGGCAGCGAATGGCAGAAGTCCAAGAATCTTCCTGACACTTCTAATTAAGCCGAAGCAGATCGAGGAGATTCTTTTAGCTTGTGGCTCCATAGTTAAGCGTGGGTCAAGCAGAAAGCAGAGGCTTTTTACTTGTGTTATTGGAGGAGGCAGGCTGTTAAAAGCCTCAGAGTACATAGCCAGAGGGGCGGTAGGGACGCCATTACCTATAATCATTACCTCTGATTTGCTGTAATTAAATTTCAGTTTCGACAGGGTCATCCAGTCCCCAATATCTTTCATGCAGTCGGCCAGGTTGGCAGAGGGGGAGTCCCTACTACTAGAGAGGGAAACCACCAATTGCGTGTCATCAGCATAAGTGACCATAGAGAGGTTATAAGAAGCGACTACTGTGGCCAAGGATTACAGATAGATGTTAAACAAGGTGGGGCTTAACGATGAACCCTGCGGTACTCCACAGGATAGAGACCTGACGTCAGACAAAAAAGAGCGATCCAAAACTTGAAAGGATCTTCCCGTGAGGAAGGAGGAGAGCCAGGCAAGGGCAGGACCTCCTAACCCTATCTTGGAAAGTCTATCAAGGAGAAGAGTATGATCGACAGTGTCAAATGCTGCACTAAGATCAAGGAGGATAATAGCAGCATGACCACCTTGATCTAGAAGTTGCCGAGCAGATTCAGTTACAGTGACCCATTTGAGAAGGATGTAAATGATTGTGGCTCTCAAGATGCCTGGTCAATTGCAGGTTCACGTGCTTCTCCAGAATTTTTGCCAATATAGGAAGAAGGGCAATGGGTCCATAATTATTCAAGACCGAGGGATCCAGCTTAGGTTTTTTTAAGAGAGGCTTTATGATTGCATGTTTGAGGGAACTCAGAAGAATACCAGCGGACAAGGAATTATTAAGTATTTCTGTCAAAGGACCAACAACAATATCTGCTGCCTTCAAAAGAATAGAAGGAGGGGCCGGGTCCAAGGGAGAACCCGATTTGATATTGGCAAGAAAATTGCCAATCAGAGTACCTGTGAGGGGGAAAAATTGGTTAACTGGGTCATACCTGTAGGAGAATTCATCTCCTGCCCCATGAGATTATTCTGAGAGGGAGATGGAGGAAAACCGGAGTATATCTTGTTAATCTTGTCTTGAAAGTGAGCCGCTAATACATTACTATGCATAATAGAAGCTTCCACCGGGGAGGGCGGCATAGGGGGTATAGTGAGCTCCTTAAAGATCTGAAAGATTTCTTTCTGAGAAGTGGACGAGTTCTCTATTCTACTGCTGTAATATAGAGCTTGTGTTGTCTTAATATTATGATGGTAAGATCTAATAGCTGATCTATAGGCTTCTTTAGCAGAAGGAATATAATCTTTTCTCCAAATTCTCTCCAATTTTTTACAGTTCTTTCTAAGGTCCAATAGAGAAGACGAAAACCAGGGACTAGACTTATGAGCAGGTTTTTTCACCCTCAGTTTGCAAGGCAAAACTGAGTTTAAAGAGGTAGAAATCCATTTGTTAAACAGGTCCACCGTGTTAATGGAGGCATGGTCACTGGCTAAGGGAGAAGCACAGAGTGCCATATGCCAAGTGCTAGGTACCAACTTCGACCAAGCACGACCCATTGTGGTGCACCTGGGCTGTGTCTCTCTAGGAGCATCATAGGGAAACGTAAGTGACACTAAATAGTGATCGGTTCAGGGTAGAGGTAGAGGTAGAGAGGAGGAGAAGGTAAGATTAGGGATATTACTAAAAAAAAAGGTCTAAAGTATGGCCTTTCGTGTGAGTTGGACCAGTAATATGCTGGTCCATACCCATAGATGTAAAAGAGGCTAATAATGATTTAGCCGATGGACAGTTAGGATTGTCTAGGTGGATATTAAAATCGCCGAGGACGGTTAAGTTAGAGGCCTTCCCAATAGAACTGGCCACTGCCTCCGGGATAACTTCTAAAAAGACTCCACACGGGCCGGGGGGGGGGTGATAGAGAAGGATTCCTGAGAAAGTATAAGTAGACGACAAGTGCAGAGAGAAGAACATACTTTCACATCCTGGAATTTCCAGTGGGAATGTTGAGCATTTAATGGAGATTTTGTAAATAATAGCTATACCGCCACCTCTCATATGAAGTCTGTCTAAATGAACTATAGAATAGTTAGGGGGTAAGGTACTGCATAAATCTGCTGAAGAATCTCCATTCAGCCAGGTTTCAGTGAGAAACAAGGCATCTGGTGATAGCTCTTCAAGGAGCATTTGAATATGTAAGGAGTGTGCCGCTAGGGAGCGGCAGTTAAGCAGTAATAGCTTACCTAATTGATGGGAGGAGGTATTAGAAGGCGAGATGAAATTGGGAGCCCAAGAACAACTAGAACGGGGCGAGACACAGACGACTGGTTAGGCCCTACAGGAGTGGAACATATCTGGGTGTTTCTAAAAGCATAAAGATGTGAAGCTGAATACCTAAAACAAGCAGCATCTCTGGGCTCGTCAGGGCGCAGATGGGCTTGCCTTCGGCGCGCCAGGGGCGCGTCCGCTGCACGGACGGTGGCTGCCCACTTTTAAAAAGAGCATGGGGGAGGCCTGACCTGGCTCCAGCACCAACAACTAGACCGGCAACCAAGATGGCTGCCGGAAAATGGCACCTTAATGGCTGCCGAATAAAAAGTAAAAGGAGATGCACCAGGAGCCCCAAAACCGGGCACCGGTGCAGAAAAAGAGAGTAAAAACCACTAAACCAATATTTATAAAAGTAGCACCCCTGAGGACTGAAAAAACGGAGTCCTTTGGTTAAAAGTTCCCAACAGCAGATTGACCCACAGTAAAAAGAGTAAAAATACTAAATAGCAGAAAGAGGCTTTATAACTTATTTTAAACTGTTAAATCTCTAAAAGGCAATAAGGCTGAAATAGGATAGCCGTTCCAAAAATGCAGAGTGTACATCTTACAAGATTATTCTTGTCAAAATGTGTTCACCTTTTGGAACTGCCAATCTTGGCAGGAAACCAGCAGCCACAAATCTACAAGAGATATGTGTGGTTTTTCTCAATTATAATTCTGTTATAAAATCAGTTCCGCCAGAAAATGTTTGAGGCCATTAATAGACCGGGAAGGTATTAGATAGAGAGAAGACATGAGCACATCAGTGTCAAGGAGGTACTTATGTAAAAGAAGGCTGAAAACCCCTTCTGTCATTCAGAATCACAGAACTCCACTCCTCGTAAAGACTAGTCGCCCTCCTCTAGAGGGAGATCTAAAGAGAGGTTAGACTTCAGAAAACATCAACACACTCATTCTTGTTGAAATATCATATTAATATCAAAGGCTGGATCAATGTCAAAGATGACTCATTGAACTCACTGCGGCTATACCCTGCCCTCTCCTTTTCACCATAAAGGTGATATCGATTTACTGCTAGGCATTTACCATAGTTGAACCAGCAAAAAAATGATGGCGATACCATCGAAATGATCATGGAGATTCTCTACATCATTGATTGTGCCTTTTGCACAGTCAATTCATAATAATTAATTATTTTTTATTTCGATTAATTAAAACCATACAGTGAAGACCATTAAAAAGTGAGCCAACAATATACAAACTAGAACATCATCAAAGAATAAAAAAAATGTAAGATTTAAGAAGGCAAGCAGTTGCCAAAGTAAGACCAGAAATTGTTTTCAACACAGGCTGTAAAAACTTAGCATACCAACAGGGTTCAGAAATATCCTTAGTATACAGACAAGGTAGCAGACTTTTTTTTCTTATTTTTTTAAACGGTCTTACGGCTCCAAGCAAATTTTACTCCACATTCTTCGGACCTGGCTCCTGATGAACCTGTTGGTGGGGCTGAGATACACAGCGGACACTTACTAAAAAGATTTCCCCTGCTTTCGGCTGACAGAATTAAATCGCTTTTGTCAGGGATTAGGCCGGGATCCCCAGATGATCCCTATCCCCCTAAGGTTTTAAGGATGGCTCCTGACCTTATTTCTCAGGCCCTGGAAATGGCCTATCAGGAGGTGTTAGATACCAAGGTTTCCCCCTCCCTCCTGGAAAGATGCCATTGTTATCCCACTAAAAAAGAAACCAGGGGGGTGACCCTAGTGATCTGATGAATCTACGCCCTAGCTCGTTACTGTCTACTCCTGCTAATATTTTAGAAAAGCACCTTAACATTGTATTGGCCCACTTTCTCCAGGAAACTGGATGCTTAGACCCTTCCCAGCACAGGTTTCAAAAATCTCATAGCACAGAATCTGCCCTAATTGCCTCCTCGGATTCTATTTGCCAGCTGGTAGACTAAGGCAGGGGGGAGCCATTTTGGTATTATTGGATCTCCCTGCAGCATTCAATACCATATCCCCTTGATTTATGATGCATGGCCTATATCAGGCAGGGCAGAGGCATGATGTGCTTTGTATTCTGCACTCCCTGAGTGGGAGATCCACCATCATGAGTTGTGGGGACTTCAGAGCCATCCTGTTTGAACTCCCGAGTGGTGTTCCTCAGGGGTCATCGCTCAGCCCTACCCTGTTCAACTTGTATGTGACACCGCTGGCGAAACTAGTCCGCTCCTTTGGTTTTCAGGCCTCCTCATACGCAGAAGAAACTCCACTTAGTATCCTGTTAGATGGGAACTGGGAAGAGGTGACAGATAGGTTCCATATTTACATGAATGAGGTAAACTAGTCCATGAGCCTTAACTGGCTGAAAATGAACAGGGAGAAAACTGAGATTGTATTTTTCGGCACTACTAGCTCATTATGGAGTACTTGCTGGTAGCCCAATCTTGTGAGGACCTGCCATCTCCATTACCCATTAACAAAAATTGAGGGACTTTGTTTGATAGCTCCTTGCCTTTTGACTTACAGGTTAATCAAAATCTGTTTTGGGATGATCAAAACCCTTCAGAAAATTTTACCCTATTTCCCCAGGGTTCTAAAAATTTTGATTGTACTTGCGTTGGTTATATCTAAGTTTGACTATTGCAATGCCTTACTGTTGAATATTAATTACAGAAGTTGCAACTCATACAGAATACTGCTGCTCACCTAGTGTTGCATCTGCTAGTGAGAGCCTCAGACAGCTACACTGGCTGCTCATTGGGAAGCATATCTCCTTTAAAGCTTTCTATCACATATAAGGTTTTACATTCCCAGCGTTCCGAATATCTCTGCTCCTCTTTAAGGTGGTATACACTAAGCTGCCATTTGAGATCAGCTGGCCTTCATCTGGCTGCGGTCCCCTGCTGTAGGAAATCCAAATGGGGCAACAAGGCTTTTTCGGTTTCAGCTGCCAAGTTGTGGAATTCTCTTCCGCTACATACCACGAAGTCGGAAGCCTTCCTGCCATTCCGGAAACAGCTAAAAACCTGGATTTTTGCCTTATAATTTGCCCCTGTTTTGCTATTGCACTGCAATCATTTGCTTCTCTCACTGGCAGCGCTTCGATGCTACACCCGGAATGTGCTTGATAAATATAAATACAAGTATACGGCTACGTTCTTGCAGGTTGTCAAATTGTTCAAAAGCAAAATGTGTTCTATATTAATGTTTTTTTCACTGCTAACTGCCAAGCAGCAGCATATAAAAGATGATTAAATGATTCATATTTGTAGGTGCATAGCCTGCATTCCAGAGTAGCAGTAGGTCCAGAGGACTACAATGCTCTATACTCTTTAATTGAAAGTGATTCGAAACTTATGTGCACTAACGTCTGCTGTATTTGTTTGTGTATAGATAGTGCTGGGCATTTAATGTATTATTAGTCCAAAATTAATGCTGAAAATGTGTTCATCAGAAACTCAGTTGTCTTCCGCTCTGCTGATCACCAGTGTCTTAAATGCAGAGTTGAAGGACATTTTTATTGGTTGATTGTTCCATATAAGACCAATTTTTAAAAACTCAATTGCTTCAGTGAGATACATCGACTAGGGATTGCAAATTGTTCCTATATCCAACAAAAGGCAATTATAAACCTCCAGCTGCCCTGTTCTGCATTAAGGGCCTGATGAACATATTTTACTAAGTCAGGTCTGCTGGCAAGGTCCTGTCTCATTGAGCCTAGTTCCAAGTGCAGTTGAGCCATAGTAATGCTGCTTGGCAGCTAGAATAGTCTGAGGGTCTGTTTTAGAGTTTGGCAAATGGGGTTAATCCGTCAGGGACCCGTGCGCTAAACTCTAAATCAGGCCCTTAGTCTTCTGTAAGTCTTGCATTGGATCAGGTCAAGAGTAAAGGCTGTCCTACCTAGAAACCCTTGATGGCCATAAGTCAAGGCTGGCAACAACTTTGCTCTGGTTACTTTTAGAATAGAAGATGCAGAAGGACTGTAAAGTTTAGGCTGCAATCTACAAAGGCCATAGGTTAAACTAGCCCCTCTGTTAATTAGAGTTGCCAGCCGAAGTCGGGGACACTTTCTCAGTTACCCAGACACAAACAAAGATAATTGTACAAGTAAGTGTATCTTAGCGTGGCCGGTCCTTCATGCTATAGTTTATTAGCTTTATTTCTATTTCTGCCAAAGATCATGATCTTGGATTTTGATTTGTTGAGAGATATTTTATTTTCAAAGCAACATTAGTGCAACATATCCAATGCCCTTTGAAGATTGTTGGACCTGGCCCTCTGTGCAAGGTCATCCTCAAATTTTTTGCCTTTACCCTCAATATTTTTGCTGAATTCGTTTTCGTTGGCCTAACCAGTGCTAAAGTGCTTGTCCACTCTCCTAAACATAGTTAAATTGGTTTACACCTGATTGGCACATTTACATTTTTTTAAAGTCCGTTTTAGAGTATTATAGTGTATTCCCAGAACCTGCAAGTTAATGCGACTAGTGGCCCTGCAGTCCTTATTGTTCCACCTTTAAACATGTCTCTGGCCTGCCATCCCAACCTTAATGCAGTTTTAAACTGCAAATTCGACTTGGCAATTTAACTTCCCCTGTCAAGCATTTAACTCCCCTTTTATTGCATACAAGTCGCCCCTAAGGTAAGCCCTGGGTAGCCCGTAAAACAGGGTGCGTTGTAATTAAAAGGTTGGACATATGCTTTTAAGTTTTTTACATGTCCTGATAGTGAAAAACTCCTAAATTCGTTTTTCACTACTGTTAGGCCTGCCTGTCTCATAGGGTAACAGTGGGTTGCCTCATTCCTTGTAATTAAAATCCTCTTTGTTGGTAACGTCAGATTTTAAATTACAATTTAGAAGATCTCACTTTTTTCTGCTTTCAGCCATTTGGTGCCTGCAGCCATTCCTGGGTCACATGACTGGGTGTAACTGACAGACTGAATTCCTCCCAGACAGTCACACAATAGTGATTTGGGTGTACCTGAATCGCCTACCTGCTGGCAGGATGGGGGGAGGCGCAGAGCTGAGCACAGCCCACTTGCAACTGAATAGGCTGTGCTCTGAATTCACTCAAATGACTTATCACCTCCATATGTTCACTGCAACCAGACTGGAACCTGGGTAGGGGTGTCAGGAAATTCCATGCACTTCAAAGAGACTTTACAGAAGCTTCATCCACCTTCCTGAGGAAAGGCACCAGGTGAAAAACAAAAACTACCCTCTGACCCTCTCTTCATTTCACTCCTGGACCTACAGACGGACTCTCAGAAGACAGCCTGCTACTGTGCACTCTGCAAGACTGCTTTAGTGTACCTGGAATGAATGAATGAATGAATGAATGAATGCTTTGCTGCCTGGGAACTGTCTTGAATCCGCAGATGCCAGCCCTGCTGTTGAGCCTTGCATATTCACCTAAACACAGGACTACCGGAGTGGCTACAAGGGCTAGTTTGCTGGCTTCCTCTTCAGAGTTATAGGGACTTAAAGGGCTCCCATCATTTGGAACTCGCACCTGGATAAGGCCTAAGTGAGTCCCTTGAGTGGTGTCCCACCAGTCTAGGACCTTTGTTTGGGGTGCTAAAGGTGCCCAGATAGGCAAAATCCCAAACTGAGGACTTAAAAAAATTGTTGGCTAAAAACTGCTGTGAGAACCAGGGGACTGGGCCCAACCTGCTTATCTATTGGTCCAAGGTCCATCACCGGTTGGCCTGACTTTACAGCTGGTCCCGCTACGTTCTCCTCCACAACAGCAAATCCTGTTCAGTGGTCCTTTGCCAAAGGCATATCTGACCCCCTGAAACTGTCTTCGGGTACAGCCTCCTACCTCTTCCCGCTGGTGATTTTTGACTTCCAAAAAAGAGACTAAGTCCGAACATAGAATATACACAGTGGCTTCGACTCGAGGCTCCCCGCAGACACTGTCTCCTTGGACACCGCCTGCAGTCTTGTCCCGCTAAACTTTACCTTCACAGAATATTTTTCTCAAAATGTCTTCTAAGTCTGAAGATAAGCGCTGGCCCGGCCCAATCCTTTTCTTGTATGCAAAACACACTCCATTACGGTTGGCCATACTTTTCGACTGTGACCCGGTCTTGTGCGACTATATCAGGGGTTGGAGCTTTGATCTTTTGGACTTAAAAGTTACAAAACAAATTAAGAACCGGGTTCAACTAATTGGATTTTTGTTGTGTTGGAATAAAAAACTTGTTAAAAGTTACTGTATTTTTCTGAATTGGTGTGGGATATTTCTTGTGTTTTCACTTAATTTTTGTTTGTGTGCTACATAAGTACTTAACACATTTCCTCCTAGTTAAGCCTCACTGCTTTTGTGCCTAGCTACCCAGGGTTAAGCAGAGTTTAATACAGTGACTATTTGTGGTTCACCTTGCAAGGAATTGTAGCTGTTTCTTGACTAGGGCTCACACCCCAGTCAACCACACACCCAGTTTCTCACAAAGACCTATATAAAGAAATAGGGGTCTGTAGTAGGGTGTTTGAGAAACTGCAGGCCTATATTTTTTTTAAAATCTTTTTATAAAGTTTGACCAACGGAAAAGTAATAATCTGTAACTATTTATACATCTCTTGATCCAGGGTTGTTACGTTTGTGATACTTCACAGCGCAGTTCCCATTTAAAGACCACAATATGACTTCATTGCTGACCAAACGTTCTCTTATTTCATTGGGATGTCCCTTATGGCCCACTTCTCCGCTTGCAGACACCAGCCCATATCCTTTTTTTGTTCTGCCACTTCTGGAACTGCATGGGCCACCACCGTCCCAATCCAAAGGATACATCTGTCAACTTTATCAAACACGACTGAGAGATCAATAAAACAGGCAAAAAAAGGGAAGAATTATTCTTAGAACCATTTGGATAAGTCCAGGGTGGTGTGCTTCACATGCACCCTGCACCATTTTCTTACTCCCAATCAATCAACACATCAGTTGGAACAGTGTGTATGCTTTTTTACTTCAAGCCTTGTGGGTCTTTTGCTCAACAGATGTCCCTCACGTACCCCCATTCTGTCTGTATTTAGTGCATAGGTGCCCACGATTGTGAGAATTGCGACACCTGTCAACATTTGAAGTCAAAAGCGTTGAGGGAGCAGCGGATGAAGCTCCTTGCGGTGCGTTTTTCTCAGATTTCTCAGGATTCCTGTAGGCATCAGTCCTCTCCATCCAAGGCCCATCCGTGCAAATGCTCAAGGAGTCATTTGCATATGGCTCCATCGACATCTCAAGGATAAGTGTCATCTGCTGTTGAAGTCTCGCCATTCTTCCGGTTTCACCTCCTCCATGCGCCTCTTCTTCTGAGGATGAGTCCGTGCAGGAGTCAGCCCTCCTTCTACCGGTTTTTCCTGGCGCCAGGGCAACTCTGGCCTAGATGTGGGACTATTACACATCCCTGCACTTCGTTTTTGGGCCTACCCCTTCTCCTGAAGCACTTTCAGGCCTCAAGGAGGTGGAGGGTGCCCTGACGGGATCTTTACGGGTGAGTTCCCCCTCTGTGCTCATTGGGCCCCATGACTCTGTCTCTGGAGTCTGTGCGGCACTGGTGCACGGCCTTCTGCAGCTTCCACCTCCCGCACCTAACTTCTCTGCAGGCGCAATTGTTGGCTTCGAGTTCTGTTTTGCTGACTCCAGTGGCGGTCCTGTTGACCTCACCCGTCGCACCAATTGTCGTCTCACCGATGCACCTTCTGATGTTGAAGTCTTACCCTCCGAACGTCTGTTGACATCGATCCCGAGGCCAGGAGCAGCACCGATGGAGTCAACTATCTCCGATTCTTGCCCTATGTCTTCTGGAGCCCAGCCTCATTCTGATAGTCGACGTCAACTTTAATTTACCCTTCAGGATATTTTAGAGTTCAGTCAACATATTGGACTGCTTACTTTATGTAGGTTTTGTCCCTCTGGGACTCTACCCCCTTTTTTCTTGGGCCCTTTCTTTCAGTGACTTTATTCCATCTGGCCTTTCTATGGTTGCCATGTTCTTCTGTGGCAATTTTCTGCCTGGTGTTGACCTTGTTTCATATACCGCAAGATTTCTGTTTTCTATCAGCAGGTTGTTCTAACTGCCTCTTTTAGGTTTTAGTCAGCTAGCATTGATTTTCCTGCTTTGACTGTTCTTTTTCTTCCATGCGGGGTGTGATTTTTCTCTCACCCTTCTTTTATTTTGCTACTGTGTTGCAGTTTACTCAGTCCTTTTTTCTTTCTCTCTTTCTCTCTCTCTCTCTATATATATATATATATATATATATATATATATATATATATATATATATATAGTGTGTGTGGCTACATGGATATGGTTCATAGGTCTATGTCCTTATATTTATATCTTCATCTGTGTCTAGCTAGGCTCTTTACATATTTATAGATACCTATGCACGAACACATTTATGTAATTTCATCTATATGTTTGCAGGTTAGTGTTTTGTATGTCTACGTGTAGATCTCTTCATTTCTCTGTCATATTTCATGCATATGGCACTCCGTTCATGTCCCCTGTCGACCCTATATGTATTGAAGTTCTGTTACACATCTATACAGCTCCTCTTTTGGTGCGCTTGGAAGAGTTCACTCTGTCTTTCGAGTTACTCTCCCTATCAGCGTTAGGTTTTCTGCTTGTTGCTAGTTTTGCCTATGCATCCTGGTTGAGGCAGCGTGCATGCATCGCTCCTCCTTTTTACATGTCCTATGTGGATCACCCCGCTTGTTAGGTATTCCATCCCAATTATCTCCGTGACTTTTGCTGTGGGCGTGCACCTTAGTCCTTAGCCTTTTATTGGTACAGCTCCTACCATAGGGCTATACATGTTTATTTTTCTATTGTTTGTTGTCTTCGACAGATTCATTTTTCATTGCCATTTGCTCCGCTCCCTGTGGCATTCCATGTCTTCTTAACATGTTCTGTGGGTCCTACCACTATTCTGCTGCTGAGACGAATGTTCATTCTCACCTTTGTCTCTCTAGTGACTGGTCTACCCCGCTTTCAGTTAGACCGGTTGCTACTGTGAGAAAATTGGGTAAGATATGTTTGCAGAGCTACCTCCTGGGTTAATAATGCTTTGGCATCTAATTCTAAGCTAAGGAATCTGAGCTTAGTTGTCTATCAGACGAACAAGTTACTTGCCTTCGGTAACGCCTTATCTGGTAGAGGCATAGACTAGCTGCAGATTCCTTACTGATCCATCCCCTTCTGCTCACTATTTTATCTTACCTCAGTATCCCTTTCTTCATGTTATCTTACCATGCATTTCGACTTGGTAGTTGGAATTCAAAATTACATCTATCTCTCTTATTGGCACACTGCATTGACAGTTTCTATGGTGGCTCTGTGTTGTTGCACGGATTGTAATTACAGAAGAAACTGACGTCAGCGCATCACAGGAGGGATTATATGGACTCTGTCAACATCATATCCAGTGGACAACGTCGATATGGAGTTGCAACGTGCCCTCTACCGATGCACATAGGTACTGCTAAAACGTTTTTCCAGATCCAGTCTGGCGCCTGGAGATAATTCCAAGGTAAGCAATCTGCAGCTAGTCTATGTCTCTACCAGATAAGATGTTAGCAAAGGTAAGTAATTTGTTCGTTACTGGGAATGTTTGTCCATCAGAATGACCCCAGCCTGAGGGAAAGAAGCGTGAAGGTTTGTATCTGCAATCACACCACCCATTTTGAACACAACCTCATTAACTTTCTGTTCTCTTGCAATATGGTAAGCAGACCACAGCTATAATTTCTCACATTTTGGATTTGCTTTGCTATTAATTGCAAAAACGACTCTGGCCATTATGATGCTGTTGCAACTCGTTCTGCCCAATCTATCTTTCCGCACAGGAGAGAAACATCTAAGCTTCACTTACTTATGTTTCTGCTCATCGCATGAATATGTGGTCGTCATTGACACAAGCTCCTCTCTTACAAAACCACTCTTGTCAAACTCTTTTAAATTATTGTAATATGCCAGAAAATGAAAGTAAATCACATACAATATTTAATTTAAAGTGTAACTCTTAGTTATATTAGAAATGTCATCCAAAAAGTTAAAATATTATATTCTTAGAAAAGAAAATATCTGTGATGTTACAAAAACCAGGTCATAGGATACTCTTGGGATGTAAGGGCCACAAAACAAAGGACCGCAAAATATGTAGAAAATTCTCCACCAAGACCTTGCAGGACAGAGAGGGTCGCCTGCTATTGTGGCTTCAGAGATGTAAGACTGGACACTCAGCCTCTGATGAGGACAGTGCCTCCTCTTCTATTTCTGCCCCTAAAACACCTGTGAAGAGAAAACAGGAAGGCTTGGATATTCAGGAGCCACCTAAGAAAATGCAGCAAAAACCAGCAGGAGCATCTACTAAGAGTCATAGCTCTCCTCAGAGTAAAAAAAGCAGGCACAGAAACCATAAAAAAATCAGTTAAGGCTGCTTCTGAACCGGCTACTTTACCGCCTAAGGTTCTCCACAAGTTTAAGAAGCCAGGTTACTCAACCTATTCCTCCCAGTACCAATCTTCCAGACCCCAATACCACCAGAGGCAACCTCCGACGGCGGCATACAACAGACCTCCTCCTAGAGGAAAGTCGGGGAGACAATCTAAGGACGCCTCACGCAGGCAATGACAACCTCCAGGGGCCGGCTACCTCTCCTTCTTTGACTCATCACCTGCAACATTGGTGGCAGATCACAAACAACAAGTGGATTTCTGGACATAATAACTTATGGTCATCTGCTAGAGTTCACTTGCATGCCCCCTGAGACTCCGCCTTCCCGGTAACGTCAACAACATCTAAATCTTCTCCTTCTGGAAATAGATGTCATGTTATCCAAAGGGGCGATAGAGGTAGTCCCTTCTTCGCAAAAATGAAGCAGTTTCTATTCTCGCTTCTTCCTCATCAGAAAGCAGTCTCGTTTGTGGAAACCCATCCTGAATCTGAAGCAGCTCAACAAATATATCAAGAAGCAATCCTTCCCTATGGTGACATTGAAGGATGTCTTGCAACTTCTCAACAGAGGGGATTTCATGGCTTCCCTAGATCTGCAGGATGCGTACTTCCACATACCCATTCACCCCAAGCACAGAAAATTCTTAAGATTCATGGTAGCTGGCCGGCACTTTCAATTCAAAGTGCTACCCTTCGGACTCAAATCTGCTCCCTGGATTTTCACAAAATGCTTAGCTCCTGTTGCAGCATATCTGAGGCGTTTCAAACACCGGATATTCCCATATCTGGACGACTGGTTGCTGAAGGCTCCAAACATCTGCACCCTATGGCACTCTCTCAAGACTAAGTTACGCCTCTTCCATCAACTATGTCTCACTCTCAACAGAGAATTCCTATCTTCAGCCTACCAGAAGAATAGTCCTTCTGGGAGCTATATTGGACACGACTCAAGTAAAGGCATTCCCAGCGGAGGAACATCAACTCAAGCTTCTGACCCTAGCGGATACAGTTCGAAGAAAAATGTTTCTTTCAGTTCCAAAGTTAAAATCTTTACTGGGGGATGAAGTCCTCCTGTATTAATCTAGTTCCCTACTGTTGCCTTCGGATGCGCCCTCTTCAGGAAGAGCTCGACAGACAGTGGAAACAGATGCAAGGATCCTTCAGGGACATCCTACATATAACAGCAAGGATTGTCGACTCCCTCCATTGGTGGTCAACACCGGCAAACATCTCCAAGGGTCTACAAGTCTCAGCTCAGGTCCCTCCGTTTACGATTACAACGAATGCTTCGATGGAGGGATGGGGTGCATGCCTTCAGGATCTCCAAGTGAGCGGCAGGTGGCCCCCCTCATGCTACTCTTCACGTCAACCTCCTTGAGTTCAGAGCGGTATACCTGGCATTGCATGCTTTTCTGCAGAGAATCCGAGGCTCATCAGTACTTGTCCGGACAGACAATACAACCACCATGCATTACATAAACCAACAAGGAGAAACTCATTTGCTGTCCACAGAAGCTCAAACCATTTGGACCTGGTGCATTCAGTGCACATACGAGCAGAACATCTTCCGGGAGTGAGCAACACCGGAGCAGACTCACTAAGCAGGCTCAGCATATCTTCCTATGGGTGGGAGCTGGATCAGAGAACTCTGGATGCAATATTTCTCAGGTGGGGAAAACCAAACCTGGACCTCTTTGCGACGTCATGGAACGCAAAATACCGGTTTTATGCAAGCTGGCCTCACCAACCAGGGTCGTGGGGAAATGCCCTTTGGATAGCATGGTCAGGGATTTATGCTTCGCTTTTCCTGCGATACCTCTTCTTCCATGGGTAATCATCAAGATCAAATCGGATCCCTGCCAGATAATCCTAATTGCTCCAGCCTGGCCATGTCAACCGTGGTACACAGAGATTCTGTTGCTGTCTTCGTGTCCTCCCATCAGGTTAGCACCAATACCGGAGCTACTCACCATCAGCCAGGGCCATGTGAGACATCCGGATCCCAAGTCTCTCAGATTATGTGCATGGCTCTTGAGTTCAATGAGTTCGGGCATCTGAATATTCCTGTTGACTGTCAAACCATTTTAGCTAAAACACGTGCTGATAGCACTAGTAAAACATACAAGTTAAAATGGAAATTTGTTTATGGTGTGCTCCAAAAGGCATTCATCCGCTTACATCTGCTCCAGAGCAGGTTTTACCGTATCTTCTCCATCTAGCGCGGTCTGGTCTAGCGCATGCATCCATTAAAGTTCACCTTGCTGCCATCTCCAGAAATAGACGGCTATCTAACGGACCATCCCTCTGGTCTCATCGGCTTATCTAGCAGTTCATGAAAGGGTTGTTACGATCCTTTCCTCCAGTCAAAACACCGCCTCCAGTTTGGCAACTGAATACAGTCCTGGGTCAGCTAATGAAGGAACCATTCTAACCCAGTCATAAGTCGGACATTAAGTATCTCACCTGGAAGGAAGCGCTCCTCTTAGCGCTAACATCTGCTCGTAGAGTAAGCAAGATCCAAGCATTTACCATTCAGGAACCCTTCATGAAGTTTGTGGATAAATTTAGGGTTTGTCCGGAAGATGACTATCGTCTGCAAAGTGCAGTCCGACTTCCATATTAATGAGCCAATGGTGCTAAAGACTTTCTTTCCACGTCTTCAGACTGGGGCAGAAAGATCGCTGCATTTCTTGGACGTCAAACGATGCCTTAAATTTTATCTACAGTGAACATCCTCCATCCGGAAGTCAAATCAACTATATGCGGCATTTAGTGCGCCCAGAAGAGGGCATCCTGTTACTAAACAGACTATTTCTAGATGGATCTCAAGCGCAATAGCCTTTTGCCATCAGAAGGCTTGTCGGCCCCTAGACGCTAGAGTTTGTGCACATTCTACCAGGGCAGTATCTACATCCTGTGCGCTCTTCTCTGGGGATCCCTGCCAGACATCTGTCGAGCAGCCACATGGAGAACAACACACGCCTTCACGAAGCATTACTGCTTGGATTCTGAGACGCTCGATGATGCAGCGGTGGGTCAAGCAGTCCTTAGACATTTGTTCTGATAAGGTGAGCTGTTTCTTTTCCCACCATCTGCTTCTGAGATAATATCGCATTTTCTGTTCAGTATTAACATATCTCTCATGCATAGTCATTTATGTTTCAGAGAGTTAACTTTTGTTGCTTTGCATTTAACGATGTCTGATGATGAGTTGGACAGTGTTTGTCAATACAGAAAATATCCTAGTTACTGCTTGCTACTCTTATTCAAGCATGTGAATCTATGAAAGTTCCAATAGTGGAGTAAGAAATACGTTACTTACCTGTAACTGTAGTTCTCCAGTATTGGAAGCTTTCATAGATTCACATGCGGCCCACCCACCTCCCCGGGTGAGCTCACCTTCTCTTTTCACAGTGTTCTCTCTTTTCAAAGTGTTCTTTATTATTACAGCACTTATGCTTGGAAAATCTGAGGGAAGGCAGCTCCTCACAGGAGGCTCTAAGGGGTGAGGCAATCCGATTGGTTAAATTTTGAGTTTGGGTCTATTTTACAAAACAACTATGATAGGTTATTCTATTGAGGCCTAGTCCATGTATTGTGTTTATACATCTTTAGGCCTAGTTTGTATATTCCACCGGGGACTCCCATCTCGACGATGGGGGAAGTATTCAAACATGTGAATCTATGAAAACTTCCAATACTGGAGAACTACAGTTACAGGTAAGTAACTTATTTCTTACTTTTTGTAGGCTATCATCTGATAAAAGAAAACCCTTCAATAGTCTGATTTGGTCGAAGAATAGCAAATCATGCTGTAGTTGGCCTCCTTGTCCTAAATGAGTCAGCTCATATTATGAAATACTATTTGTATTATGAAATAATGGGCTTGGCACACAGAATGTTTGGTCGCTTAATGATTGAATAGCGTGTACACTCCTAGTCACATGTTTAAGTTGTCTGTCCCAGATATAGATCACTAAGTATGTTTCTTTCTACAGCTTACATACTCTACCTACATCCACTCGATTTCCCTCCTTTCTTTTTCCAGGATGACCCCCTTCTTACCATCCACCTTCTGCATGCCTTCTATTTCTGAGTATAGTCTCATCTCAGTTTAATGTCTGTCTTAATCCTTTTTGTTATAATGTTACAATTGGTTGATACTTGATTTCATATGTCACAGCCTCCTCTTTTTAAAACCCTGGCTGTGTAAACTAACACTACCTAATCTCCACCAACAAATCTATCTCACTAACAGTCACTTCTAAACTGTATTAATATAATATATTCGCTAAGTAACTTGAGTAAATGCATGCAGTTTTATTTTCTTCAGAGCACATAACTAATCTCAATAACCACTAGATTAACCACTAACCTTGGGTCCCCAAGCAGCTTGCTACTCGCCGTAAAGCTCTTCAGCACCTCATCAGGGGTAGAAAGCACTATATAAATACAATTACAATTATGAATTTGTACAGCTATTTTAATAACTGGCCTGATTGCTGATTTCATATGGTCCAATTTGGAGCTCACTGGAGAAATCCCAGGTGCACTATGAACAGTGCTGACAAGGAGACTTCGGGAGCAGAAGTCACTGATGGATCGTTGGTTAAGTCTAGGTATCTCCACTATTTCAGGGAAATTCAGCCTCACAGAGGTGCTGATACACTGGCCTTAACTTTTTTGTGTTTTGTTGAATTAGATGGCTTCCGCTGCCTCTTCGTGGAGATGCGTTTGATGATGTTAAACATGAGGTGAGAAAAAAACCTGTGTGAACTTCTAGGACGATTTCCAAGCTGATAGTAAGATGTAGTTTTTGTGCTTGCTGTAATTTGGAGCACTCTTTGGCTGGAAAAGCTGCATGCCCCAAAAGGGTAGTTTGTCTAGATGGTTAACCCAGCTGGCTGATCTATGATAAATGTGCAAGGGTGTGAATTAAAAATGACTTACAAGAAAGGCAAAACTAGAAAGTGAAAAACGTAAAACACCAAAATCCCTATAAACAACTCCTCCCGACATTGCAGTTGCTGCAGCTGCCGCCACCCTTGCCTGCACAACTGTACTTGTGACATAATTTAAAGTACTTGAATGCTGTGCAGTCTGAAGTAGCAAGATGCTCAGATTGCATCACCCTGGCAATTTCTCAGACATTCCAAGCTCTGGCTCATTTAAAAGCCTTCATCCAGAAAGAAACAGTGGAAGATCAGGACTGTGGGGATTTCCACTCCACCCTACAGAACCACAGTCACAGTGAACAAATTAAGCAAGTTGAGCAGGCAAAACTGGTTGCACAGCCTCCCAAAACCTCCCTCCATACAAACCAGGTGGCTGACCCCACACTACTGCATGCTCCCCACGAGGTACAGGCACAGTCTAGGGACGAGTCTACTTTTACTCCTGCCTCTGTGATTACAGGGCTTGCCCGGATCTCTCCAGAGGTTAGGAAAGGCTGATGGAGGCCAATAACTCCAAGGGCTGCAGCAGGAGCACTGCCACGGCTTTTGTTTTGTAAAGTAGAATGTAAAAATGTTGCTATGTCAAAAACATCAGTGTCCAATCAGTGACTTAATCCAAAGCAACCAAAATCCAAAGACAGTGGATCAATGGCAAAACCATTGCCGCTACCACTAATCGTAGTGTGGCATAAAGTAACATCCACAGGAAACCGCTGCCTGGGAGACACAGCTGAGTGCGCAGGAATGTCTGGTGGGCACAAGCTTGCTACTCAAAATCACTGCTCCACTACCCAAGACTTAAATCACTGGCATGTTTCATCCAATTGCACAACAAAACATCCACAAGGTGGTTAGTGGTTCTATAGTGTGGCCAGCACAAGTGTGAGGGTGCCGGGGTATTATGTAGTTGCAATCAAACACCCTTTTTTAAGGCAGGCATCCTTCCCCCAAATCCTTCATCTACCCAAAGTTGTGAGTTTCACCTGTGGCAAGTCAGCTGACGCCCATCAGGCGTTGACGAGCAGAATCCCTGTTGTGTGCCTGATTCTCCCTTCCTAAGATCTCATTCCCTCCCTGTCGCCCTACTCCCTCTAGCGTACTCCTGCATTATTGTTTCAGCAGTGTAGCTTTGCCAGCAGTTAAGGGCCAGAGCCACTGGTGCCTTCCTGGACATTTCAATGTGACATTTGTATAGGACAAAGGCAAGGTCAATAAACCTATGAAGATGTTTCTCACCTTTACCTTGGAGTCAGATTTCAAGTAGACAGGACTCGGGCAAGTTTGCAAGCTGGTGATCCGTAACTGTGGACACTATTTCTGTGTCCTCCACCCAGAATTTCTGTATTACCGAGCACTCCCAAGCTACATGATAAAAGCCAGCTACAGATATCTTACATCTGGGGCATTCAGCTGATGTTGCGAGAAACATATGCTGTATGCATTGTGGTGTAAGGTATGTTTGATGTAAGTAACTGAATTGGGTAAAACTAAGCTTAGGGTTACAGGATAGCTCCTTAACCTGACAGAGAGCTTCGGTCACATATCGGTCTTCCTCATCTATCTTATGTGTGTCTGCTACATAAGGGGTGCCAGGGGCTATCTAGATCAGTTCACCTGGACGTAGCCGACGAAAAAGTACTATATATTTGACCCTTCCATTTCTCTTGTAGTTTACCCACTTTCTCCAGCATTAATAGTCTCTTGTAAGAATGCAGTTTGGGTGGCAGCGTTTAAGATATGCATGTACCTGATAATGTTAATGAGGGTGGCCATGCCCCTCACATTCCACATCATCAGATTATATTGTGGGATCAGGTTACCGGGTGGCGTACCCATCAGCTGAATTTAGGGTGAGCGGTGGGGAATAGATATTTGCTGAATCATTCCCATATTAAAGCGGGTTGAAGGACTTCCTGTGTGAACCCTCTGCAATATGTGCCACACACCAAGAAAGTGACCCCACTGGATATTTTGAACTCCACCTATTCAATGAAAAAAGAAATGAACCCTCCAAGGCTAGGCAGGCAATGTATTTTCAACCACAATGACGCAACTTGCATCTTAGAAACAAACGAAAAACAACAGTGAAAAAACAGACCATGTTAGGTACTATATGGGGTGTGGTATGCTGCAAATCTGTACCCTCTTGTAGGCAGGCCCGCTTTGAATGACAGTGCACCAGGCCCTCATCCTTGTGGGTTGCAGTGGAATCCCACCTTGTGTCTCCCCAGAAGTCATTGCCAAAGGAACACCAGGTCTGTTGCCCCCAGAGTCTCCAAGCAGGTCATCTGCTCGCCTCAGTGTTGAGTCAGGGCCCCAGGACATATCCTGCCGGCATCAGAGTTAATGTCTGACATGCGGTCTGTTTGTAGTGCCTCAAAGGGATTCTGACTGTGCTGCAATGCTTCTGCCACTGCTTTTGCCTGCTCCTTGGCCATCTCGTCTGATGTGGGGCGATTCCTGGTGTTGCTCTGTTTCCTACAGTGTGAGCCACTCGCCATGATTTTGAGCATCAGTGAAATTGGTTACCAACCCTTTAGCGTAGAGCCACATCCACACATCTCCAGGAGAGTAGAAGGGAGATGTATCGCTATCCATTATTTTAGGCATTGTGGGTACAGTGCATATTTGATCTGTAGCTCCCAGAGACGATGTTTGACTACATTGTAGGAGTTGCTTTGGTGCTGAACTTCCATAGTGAAGTGCAGGTAGGCAAAGATGATCGCGCCTCAAACTTTCAGAGACCTTTTGATCTGAACAGCTGGAGAATTAGAATGTATTTCAGGAAGCAAGCAATCACTAGCTGCAGAGGGGCTCCTGGTGTGGCGGTCTGCTCGGTGTACGTTGGGCATGTTCCACATAAAAAAAAAAAAACTTGGTGCCTCCAGTATCCTGGTCCGTAACCAGTGCTCAAGAAAGAGCTCCACACTCTGTACTTCCCATCATTCGGGGAACCCCAAGAAGCGTACATTGTTTATTCTCAATTGTCCCTCTGCAACTCCTGCCCATTAATGAAAGGTGGAAATCTCATCTTTCATAAATTTCATTTGTGCCTGTAGCTTGTGCATTGTGAGGTGCATGAAGGTCACAGAGGATTCCACTTCATCTACCCTCTCCATTAGTTTCTAGGGGGTCTCTACTGAGAAGGTTGACATCCAGGGAGACAGTGTAAATTTTGGCTTCCAGTGTGGTTTTAGTGTTCAGAATTTCATGGAACACCTTTTCAAATTGAGATCAGTGACTGCGTAGGGTGGCCTCCAGATGACTCAGTGCGCCAAGGGAGAGGTCCGGGGGTTATGTGAGTCTGTATCAGCGGCCACAGTTTTTGTATTCTTGGGTTTCACCATTGTGTCTCAAAGAAAGCACTGTTGGGCTCAGCTGGCCGTGAGAAAGGGGGGGTGGGGGGGGGTGGTATGATGCTAAAAGGGTATTGTTTCCTACCCTTGGGTCTACTACTGAAAGTTATCTACAGTAGGCACAGCGGAGTCCAGCGGCAAGATCAGTTGCTTATCCGTTCCTCCATCGGGTCCTGGGTGCGCTGAGAGTTGCTATATATGACCACAATGCAGGTAGCACTAGTGCAGAGGGGATGAAAAGAACAGAATAGCGCCAGGGAACACCAGGATAGTGTCCCCCAATCAAGGTATTGCTGCACTGCAATGTTTGCACTATGTTCAGGTCCCAGGGAGTGTGGGGAGCTCGACATCAGCAGGGGGAACACCCGACACAGCCATCCGTCAAGTCCCATTCCATCTTGATGGGGGAGGAGGGGAGGTGTGGGGAAGCTAGTGACAGACCCCAGAGACTATGAAGGACAGGCCTCCAACGACCTGTCTGGTTGTCAAGTCCTCACTTCATATGGGGGGAGGGGGGAAAAGGGATGCAACAGTGCTAGGATCCCTGAATACTGAAGCTGCAGGCAATGTGTTCCTGTCACCGCCAGTCTGCTTTGGGAAATCTTTGCAGTCCCTCACTTCTAGGGACTCCTCAGGAAGCAAGTCAACATATGCTGCAGAGACTATGGTCCGGTAAGGCTTCCACTCATTTCCTGCTTGTCACTGGTCTATAGAACTGCTGCCCTGGGCCATCCATGCCCAGACAAAATCGCCTGCAAGTATCACTTTATGGTGCTAAGTGCAGTGAGACCACGCTGTGCCTCCAACTTGTTGTCACCTTCTCGCGCTGCAGCCCCCGTCACAAGTCCCAGGCCTCGGCAGCCTATCAATTTACGGGGCTGCCGCTGGCATACAGGATCAATGAGGAGACAGCGAGCAGTGGTCTGAGAGGTCATGGAGCACACTCCACTAAGGTCCTCGACCCACTCTAGTCGTGGTACTTGTGCTCCGGGGACACAGTCCCCTCTGACGGCTGGGCCCACTCGCCGGAGTCTGTGTCAGCGGGTCAGATGCGGCCGCTTCACGCAGTGTCCACTTTGAATTTCTCTCTGCGTTCACTGCTCTTTGGGAGCCGGGGGCTGTCCTCACATTCTGCCAGCCAGGTCCTGTGAAGTCTCCCTTATTTCTGCACTGTTCTCATGCCAGTGTGTCCAGGATGTAACGAGATATTATGTGGGTCCGTATCACAACATTTTACTACACATCTGATGCAGCCTCCATCTTGGCCACATCCCCAAAGGGTGTTCTTAATGTGGAGACTTGTAGAATCTTTCAGCAAGCATTATTATCAGACTTCTGAGGTGCCATGGGGTGGTCATTATGCACATTCAGTGTTGCAGGATTTCTTTGACTATTCCTTCAGACCCACCATCCTTGTGTGGTGGGGATAGAGGATACTGTCTGGGAATCTATTCAGTAATTAAGGAATCTGCAGGTAGAAGTATCTGTCTGAGAAAAGTCACTTACCTTCTGTATCAATCTTTCTGGTGGATACTGTATCCACCTGCAGATTCCTGACTGTTCACATATCACCCTTCACCACCATCCTCACCTTTTGCACGCTTTTTATCCTTGAGCCATATGGGTCTTGCTGCCAAAGATCAGCCTCTGCATCTAAATGATTCCAGACTAGGTCTCCTTATAGTCACTGCGCTGGTGCTTCTGGGCAGCAAATACTAAGGTGCACTGGTACATATAACTCTGCCCTCTTTCTGGATGGTGCCAGTTTGCATCCTTGTTGACTGCAGGACCTGCTGGCTTGTCCCGCATAGCTGAACGCACCAGCATTAAACTTAAAACTTCAGTGAATGTCCTCTTACTTCGCATGGTTCCTGGGATCTCTTTGTTAGTTTCTGCCAGCCAGTCCTGCAGGAATTGCAGAACACTAATCTGCTTCCGTTGTTGAAATGCTTTATCTTGTGACCCAGTTTTACTGGCAGCATACAAAAACTAAAGTGACCTGAAAGAGTGGGAAGGCAGCAAGCGGTAAGGGATTTGTTGGAGTAGCCACCAGGAAGGCTGTTACTGAAGGTAAGTAGATTAGTCTTCTTATGGACACTAACCATAGACTTCTCACATTGTAAATCAGCACCAATGCAATGCCCCCGAGGAGTAGACTTAACGAAATCATGAAAGACTGAGCTGGCACTGTAACAGTCCAACACTGGAACTTCCCAAGCTAGGGCTGTTCAACTAGCTCAGGGTGTTTATGTTTTGGAAAACATTTTCCTTTGTGAATGAGCCAGGTTCCAAAATAACAGGCACGAGGCTTGCTTTACTCTCTTCAGTGTGGATGGCAGCACCAGAACTTTTGTTGCCCTCCAAACAACTACCAAAAATGATAGTCATCAACCCCAAAGGAGACTCCTGGGCAGATTCCAGAGACATTTCGACCTCTGGCTTTTTATAAGTTGAAGTACAAACCAGTATGCTTATTGAGGGCTTAACAAGGTATTTGCCTCCCTCCTCCTCCTTATCGTCTTGTGGCACTGGATGGAGGTTTGTATAGCATTAGCGTCTGACTCAAAACTTGTCTCCATCCTCTGGAAATAGTGCTGCATAGCTAGAGCAGCTGAAGAGCAGACTCTAGTTGCAGATGGATCCGAGGCCAGAGCCGAAACTGGATCCAAATCTAGCACCACTGAAATTGGGTGGTGCAGGTGTAAGAGCGACTTGTGAGGCCAGCAGAAGATGTTTTGAGACATAGTCTGGGGGTGAAGCAGTCTGACTTTGTCCAAGGTCAGTCCACAAAGTGTTAAGCAACGACCTCAAAAGGCCTGTGGGACTGGAATGCGCACAAAATGGTGCAGGGATAAGTTTAAAGATCTGCAACATTTCCTCCATGGGGGCCTGGACCAGCCTTGTGGTCTGAAACTGGAATTACTTTGTGTGTTGTGTACTGTAATGTAGAGGTTTGCTTTTTAACCCTTAAAATATTTTGGGTGCTTCAGGGAGCATTTGCCATAGGACTTGGCACCATCTTTGTCAGTCACCATAGGCAGATGTGTGTGTTTGTAACTGTGAGGGCTCTTTCCAGGATGCAGGCTCAATTTGAAACCTGTAGTCTTCATGGATGACATCCCTGTACGTTCATAAAATACATTTTGTTGAAAGTGTAAAAGGCCTTGATGATAAAGTATTGAAATTGGTAGGAGTGGAGCTCCCGATCTTGTTCAAAGTGTGTGGAAAAAGAACTGATGTTAGCATGTAAGGGTGGCTCCGGTATGTAGTTCCATGGCATGTGGTCGTGAGGTGGGGGGGCCGTAGTGACAGACATACAGATGGTTGCATACATGTCAAAACATAGGACTTATTGCAATATTTTATTGTTGCGTTACTCTCCAAAAACTCAAAATTGAATGGGATTTAGTGCACTTGATACATTCCGACTTGGCGGAGTCTGATTTTATTATATGCAATATTTATCACTCCAGTGACCGGTCCACTCTTAATGAGGGCATGATATCCTCCTACATTTGATTTTAAAAGGCTCTGGCTATGGTTGTGGTGTGGTGAACATACATCCACAGCATGAAAGTATTTAGCCTAAGAAGATTTACTTCTGTGACAGAAAACCCATGATCAGGAACAGGACTGTAAAGCTTAAGAGCATTCAGCAACTAACTTGCTCAGAGTGTGCTGGTATGTTCCAGAACCTCCAGCCAGATTCCATGTGAGAATATGTATTGCAGATAAGATCTAAGTGACACAAATAGCCCAAACCAGAATATATAAATAAACTTATTGTACAATTACCAAGACTATGCATACAACAGTAACTCCCTTTCCTCCAGACAACAAAGTAAAATAATACAAACAGCAAAATAAGATCAAGGTAAAAAAGAATCTGCAAACCTCAAAGGCAATTTAATAGAACAATTTCTCAGAGTTTTACCTTCCTGTGAATCATTTATTTTATTTAAAAATGCTGACCCTGAAGAGTTTAAAGGTATTGTTATAGTAGATGGCTCTGTAGGCATCAAAGAGCTCTGTGAGATACAGCTTTTAGAAATCTTTTTTTTTTTGTGTAATCTCTAATGCAAGATTTTGTGTCAACCTTGGTTTCTCCCTCGGAATTACATCAGTAGACAACATTGAATTGTTGACGAATGTTTCTGCCCCATTACCTGCTACAGTAGTTTGATTGACAATATAAGCTTATTTACCACCGTACAGGGTTTTTTGTGATCCTAATCACTTGAGCAGACACAGAAATTTTAGATCCACCTTCGGTAATTCTAAATGTTTTTCCATAAGTAACAAACCGCCCACCCTAAAATCTAAATCCTTTGTTCCTTACTTGGAGTTATATTCTTTTTCATTATCTTATTTATCAAGAATTCTGATATAAAATTCTCTCCATTAACTTTAGATTTCAACCCGTATTCAAACCACCCGAAGATTTCAACCAACCAGGGAGCAGTTTAGTTGGCTCTCTACCTCTTAACGATTTAAAAGGTGAAATACTTGTCACTGTATGTGGTAGAGTAATGTATGGCCAAATTATTTCTATACCACAAAATAAAAAAATGGACGGAGTGTTGAAACTTCTCAAATACTCACCCCTAGTCACAAAATTGGGTTTAATCCATTGTTATTGTGCTCGCCACGTCACCCCAGTTTGGACCCAGCCATGTGTATCAGTCTTCACCCTGCTCCCCATGAGAACAGTCCAGCCCGAACTGCCAAGTCAGGTTCTCCCTGGACCAGAAACAAGCATCCTGGGGCCTGTTTCGAGGTATCACCCCTCATCAGCCAGGCTAGCTTGAATCCAGTTGCGCAGCAAGCGACCCATGTCTGGGCATAGCCTTGCCACTTAGAGCGCACATAGCAATACTACAAAATAAAATGATGGATGGAGTGTTGAAACTTTTCAAACACTCACCCCTAGTCACAGATCTGAGTTTAATCTATTGTTATTTTGCTTGCCACGTCACCCCAGTTTGGACCCAGCCATATGCAAATCGGTCTTGACCCTGCTCCCCATGAGAACAGTCCAGCCCGAACTGCCAAGGCAGGTAATCCCTGGACCGGAAACAAACATTCTGGGACTGGTTTAAGGGTATCATCCCTCATCAGCCAGGCTAGTTTGAATCTATCTGATACAGACTTCTAGTTGCAGATTCCTTACCTTACCTTACTTTAGAATTAGCCCCATGCAGCATACTACTGTGTGCCAGCAAGTGGCGTCGTTTGGCTCTGCGTGGTGTCATCTGCGGCTGAAGTGAAGTGTGTGGTGCCAATATAGGTGCCATCCCAGCTCACTGAAGTCAGTTGTTTTCTTTCGTGCTTGTCTGCACACATCCTGAGAGAACTACCCAAATAATTCTTTTGAGTGACCTCGTTTTCAACTTTTTGTTGAAGTTTTTTTTTTTTTTTTTTTTTTTTTAGATCTTCCGGTGTGACAGGTATGTCCACTAGAAAGGATGGCTTCAAGCCCTGTGACACTTGCCTCTGGCAGATGTCATCTTATTTGCTTCTGGTGCCTTGGGAGCGACCACGGGGTACAGACATGCGTCATCTGTCGCATCATGCACCCCAAGGCCTTGAAGGAGTGTTCCCTCAACCTCCCTGCCGCTCGACGTGCGAGCCCCCCCCCTCCCCTCCCCTCCCCTCCCCCTCCCCCTCCCCATCCCCTCCCCCATCCCCTCCCCCATCCCCTCTCCCCTCCCCCATCCCCTCTCCCCTCCCCCATCCCCTCCCCCATGATCAGTCACAGAGCCATTAATCTTTGTCAAAGTTGTCTGGACATTCAGGTAAGCCCCACAAGAAAAACAAGAGTAAGAAGTCAAAGAGGTCTTCGACTTCACCTCGTCCATCAAAATCATTTGACTAGACGAGGGAGCATCATTGTTAGATGCCAGGCTGCAGGGTTGAGCCTGCACCTGGGCCAGCTGCACGCCTCCCTGAGTTGCCAGGAGCCGGAGTGACTCTTTAGCATTTCACAAACTTTATGAGGCCTTGCACCTCATATATGGCGGGCCTATCCCTACTGGCACACATTCGGGCCCCACTGGGTCAGGAAAGGCCCGTAATGGTTTTCTGTCAGCAGGACCACCCCGGGCACCATTCACGCCTTGAATCCACAGACTGAATCTGACTGGTGTTAGCTTTACCACTTTAACTTTTTCTCAATGCTGGTCCTGATGTCCATGCTCCCGGCACCACCCCCATTCTCAACCGTGAGTCCTACATGCAGCCGGATAGGTGTCTCCCAACTCTGGAGCAGACTGGAGCCTTGCCTCCCAGGTCAGAGCCTGAGCCCTATTCCTACGGCTGGGACTTGGGGGGCGAGTGGGGAGGGAGATTGGAGGGGACACTGCACCTTAAGGAAGAACAGGCCATATCTTTGCCAACATGGACTGGTGTTAGAACTTGGCAGATACCAGTGGACTGGACACCTCCCCAGATAATGGCATGGTCTCCTGCTGTGGCTACAGAGGATGTTTCTTTTACTTTGATGGTGAGAAGGGCAGCCAAGGTCCTGGACCTCAGCGGCAGTCAAGACTAATGTCTTGACAGAGGTGCTTCAGCCAGGAGTGCGCAAGGTCCTGGAGAAGGCCTCGGCCACACTGTTCCAAACTGTGCCAGACTAAAGAGATGCAGCCAGGTTCACAATCACATGTGTACTGGATTCGACCGACTTGTTAGCAGAGAGTTTTCTTTGTTGGTGGCCTTTCAGCGCCACACCTAACTCAGAATGACTAGCTTTTCAGGGGATGCCCAAACCTTGCTTATGATGTCTTGTATCTCTTTGGAGACAAGGTGGACTCAGCACTGGAGCACTACAAGGATAGCAGAGCTACGACCAGGACCTTGGGACTTTCCATGGTCCCCCACCAACCCCAGTCTACCTTTTGCTCCTTTCGTGGCCACGGAAGGGACTACCGGCCCCATCCTTACCACCCACCCAATAGCCACCACTGCATGCAAGCCCCTAAGCCTCTGTGTGGCTAAGGTCGCAGTACCCCTAGACTCCATGGGTGGGACAGTCAGAGGTTGGGCCAGTACACCACCACCCCAGCAGCTGCAGACTCCAAACTGCTTTAAGTAGCCCTCAACCATCATGAGCAACCAGAGAGGCAGGACATGCCAACACCTGAACCACTGGAGGTCGATACTTTCTGACAGCTGGGTTCTCCAGATTGTCCTAACAGGCTACTTTCTCCCCTTCATGACTACTCTCCCTCGCCCCTCCCCCCCCCCCCCCCCCCCCCCCCAACCCATGTCGCCTTTGTGCGACAGGCTGGTGGTGGACTATCTCTTGGTATTCCACAAGGAAGTGGAGTCTTTCTTGGCCAAGGGGGTCCTAGAGAGGTTGCCAATGCCAGACATAGGTCATGGTTGGTATTCCCATTACTTTCTGGTGCCCATAAAGGATGGAGGCCTTCATCATTATTCTAGACCGGCACCCTCTGAATTTCTTCCTAACAAGGAGAAATTCGAAATGCTCGTGCTCCCTCAAGTCCTGTCTGCCTTGGACCCAGGAGACTGAATGGTAGCGTTGGACTTGGAGGACGCGTATTTCCACATTTCAGTCCTGCCTGCCCACAGACCTCCGGTTCACTGTGGGTCACGAACACTTTCAGTTTGTCATGCTCCCTTTTGGCCTTACCAACGCCGCTCGGATATTCACCATGGTGATGCTAGTGGTTGCAGCTAATCCTTGAAGATCAAGGTTACCAGTCTTACCATATCTTGATGACCGGCTGTTGAAGGCGAGCTCAACCCAGGCAGTTATCTCCCACTTCCAAACTACAGTGGACCTTCTGCAGTTGCTGGGGTTTACTATCAACGTGCCCAAGTCATACCTGACTACCTCTCAGACATTCCCTTTTGTTGGAGATGTTGTGAATATGGTGCAATATATGGCTTATCCCCCTGAACGGCGAGTTCTGGATATTCAGGCTATGAAACCGATATTTCAGCCTTGATTTTGGGTTTCAGTGAGACTGACTCTTAAGGCTTCTGAACCTCAGGGCCTTCTGCATCCTGCTTGTGACACATGCATATGCGGGCTCTGCAGTGGGACCTGAAGTTCCATTGGGTGCAGCATCATGAGAATCTTGCCGACATTGTCCAGATCTCAGAGCGAATTGAGAAAGATTTGCAGTGGTGGTTAACAAAACGTGATTGGGTCTGTGGTAGACCCCTTTCCCTTACCCAGACAGATCTGTCACTTCTGGGATGGGTGGCCATCTGGGAGAGGTGAAGATCGGAGACCTGTGGGCTCTGGTGAATCCCAGGCTCCACATGAGCCTACTGGAGCTTAGGCAATCTGGTTGGCATTGAAAGCCTTTCTACACTCATCAAGGGAAGCCTAGTGCAAGTGTTCATGGACAACACCATCATCACCACTACCATGTGGTACTGCAATAAACAGGGCGGGTTAGGGTTGTGGACTGTATTAAGAGGACCTGCACCTCTGAACATGGCTAGAACATCAGGGCATATTCCTGATGGTTCAACACCTGATGGGCTCTCTGAATGCCAGGGCTGACAAACTCAGCTGAAAATGCCTAGCGGATTATGACTGCCGTTGCCACCCAGAGGTAGCCCAAGGTCACTTTCAGCAGTAGGGAGAGCCCTGGTTAGATATGTTTGCCACTGCCAAGAACGCACAATGTTAGCAGTTCTGTGCGCTCGAGTTCCCAAGCTGACTCTTGCTTAGAGACGCTTTCTTGAGTGATCTCTGGCCTTCTGTACGCCTTTACTACTTGTGCTCAGAGTTGTCAAGAAGTTCAGGAACAACCGGGACCAAGTCATCCTTGTGGCTCTAGACTGGGCTCAAAGTTTGGTATCACAAGCTGTTGAGCATGGTCCGTGGTCCTCCAGTCAGGATGCCCCTTCTGGAAGATCTTCTGTTGCAGCAGCAGGGGAGTGTTTGCTACCCGAACGTGTCAACACTCCGCCTTCTTGTGTGAAGATTGAGCGGCGACAGTTGACAGCTTTCAGTCTAATGCCCAAAGTCTGCGATGTTACATTGGCAGTATGACGTCACTCCACTAAGGTAGTATACGCCTGCCAATAGAGCAAGTTTGTGGCATGGTTTGCAGAGAAGCAAGCTAATGCTCCTTCTACTCCCTTTACTCAAGTCCTTCCGTTTATCCTCTTGCGCAGCAGGGCTCTGGCTTGGTCACCTTAAAGGGCTATCGTTCTGCCATCTCAGCATTCCTGGGGTTGCCTGATCAGGCATCCCTTTTCAAATCCCCTGTTGTAAATAGTTTTTTGAAAGGTCTCCAACATATGTTTCTTCCTTCACCCTTTTCGTGCCTCAGTGGAATCTCAATCTTGTACTTAAATTTCTAATGTGCACTCCTTTTGATCCGCTACATAACTGCCCTCTCAGGCGGCTTACTATCAAGAAAGCCTTTCTCATGGCAGTAAAATCTGCCCAGAGGGTCAGTGAGCACCAGGCCTTGTCATCTAAGCCTCTGAACCCAACCATCTTTACAGACAAGCTGGTTCTTTGCAGTAGAGATTCCTTTCTTCCGAAAGTTGTCACTCTCCTACATGTAGGCCAGTCTATCACACTGGCTAGTATTATGCTCCACCTCGTCCCTCGAAAGAAGAGGAGCAACTCTATCTGCTGGACCCAAAAAGAGCATTGTTGTTCTACCTTGACCGCATGAGAGAATTCAGTGTACATGACACTCTTCATTGGGTATGTTAGAGCCGAGAAGGGAAGAGCTGTGCAGGGACAGACCATCTACCGATGGATCATGCTCTGCATTAAAACCTGCTACTCGTTGTCCAAGAAGCAACTCCCTGAGATGATGTGCTCCTTTTTCCAGAACTGAGGCTGCAACCACTGCTTTAGCACGCAGATTTCTGGTCTTGGACATCTGTCAAGCAGTAGCGTGGGCAGCTCTGCACAAGTTCACCAAGGACTGCAGGCCTTGAAAGTCAGGCGCGTCAGGATGGGCATTTTGACTGTTCATGCCTGCAGGACTTTCTAGTATGAATTTGTTTCACAGACCCACCCTCAGGGGGGCATTGCTTGGGTGTCTATAAAAGGTAAGACTTTTGTGGCTAGAAGCCTCTGTCAGATGAACAAGTTACTTAGTTTGGTATTGGCTTAACTGGTAGAGACTCTGTCTAGCCACAGATTTCTTACAGACCCACCCATCATCCCGCTCAGTGGACTCATTTCAAGGGCCAGGGCTCTCTGCTTTCAGTGCCCTAGTTTTCCACACCAGTGGTCACTGCTCTTTGTGGCTCCACCCTCCTGGCATGGAAACTCGCATAAAGAAACTTACATCAGCGTGCTACGGTGGCATCTTTATAGGTACCACACATGTCCATTCCACAGCAGACGACGTCACGCAAGCCAAATAGCCCCACCTGCTGACACTCAGGGGTGCTGCTCAAGGAAAATTTCTGGACCAAGTCCGACTCCAGGAGATAATTCTAAGGTAAGGTGACTGATCTGCAGCTAGATAGAGCCTCTACCAGAAAAGGCGTTACCGAAGGTAAGTAACTTGTTCTATAATGCAAAACATTACATGGACAAACTGGAAATACATAGTCTACACATTTTAAGTACACCAGTCCAGTATCTGTTGTATCATTAATGTGTCACTGATAACAGTTGCAAAACAGGGCTTATGAATGTAAAATCCATATTCCCCCTTTCCTAATACCTCCAATCTCCCCAGGCCCATACTCTTGTATTCTCGGACTGTCTCACTGTAGTTCAGTATGCTTTCGATTGCCCCAGTTTTTTCACCTTTTTGTGGGCATCCGCTAACAGCTTATACTGTCTCTTCCGCCTTCATGCTGCAGTCCTTGTTTGAAGCAGAATCCTCCCAATGCAGTATTATTGGAACTCCTCACAGTCATAGGCCCACTGGGCTACAATGAGACTGATGTTACAGAACATTCATTTATAATTGTGCAGGGTCTATTCTTCCCATATCTCCTGAATTGTCTCTGAAGGGATGAGGATGACTTTGTCGTCTAACACTGCAAGAGTGGCTTCTCCACCCGTGGTCTACAGTGACTGCATCAGTGGGTAGTCTCAATGTGTGTAGTAGTGTCCTCATCTAAATACACCATCTTACTCATTTGCCATTTTTTTGTGTACCAGCCAGAATCCTGCTCTTACGGCCAACTCCTGTGGGTATCTGCATGTTTCCCCTTAGCTTCCCTCCTCCAGGATCCCCAGATCCTTCTCCCACTTATCTTTCTAGGTCTTCATGGGAGCCTGGGTATTTATTATGAGTTTTCTCTGTCTGGGATACTGTGTGTTTGTGAATGTGAAAAGTTTTATTCCAATGATGTCTCCTCGGCCCCATCGGAAGTTTGTTTTGATGTCTCACGAGTGCATGTTTAATTTGTATGTAGCAAAATCTTTGGCTTTCCCTAAGGTCACATTAACGGAGCTCTTCGAGTGAAAGGTGTGTGTGTGTGTGTGTGTGTGTGTGTGTGTGTGTGTGTGTGTGTGTGTGTGTGTGTGTGTGTGTGTGTGTGTGTGTGTGTGTGTGTGTGTGTCAGTGTGTGTGTGTGTGTGTGTCAGTGTGTGTGTGTGTGTGTGTCAGTGTGTGTTTCAGTGTGTGTGTCAGTGTGTGTGTCAGTCATTGCCCAGTTTAGATATCCCCAGTATGTCCCTTTGTTTCCTACCCACCACGGTTTAGAGGTCTGATAATGTGTCTGAGTCCCATAAGGGGTCTTAAATGTCACCCTCCCTCGCCACCCCTACCCAGACTGAGCTCTTCCTGCACCATCCCATTGACCCGGAGAATGCCTGTGTATTACTGAGGACAAGTAGCATCTGTAGGTGTATCAGCTTGGAAAGTGACACCCTACATGGGACTATTTGCCCCTTTTGTGATATAAATTGGAATGTCTGTAATGTACATATTGTATTTGCCACAAAAATGAAAAAAAGGACAAAAACACAGTCACGTGGTTCAGTGCACCAGTCTCCCTAAGTAAACCTAATCTATGAACCCAGATGCACTGTTCCGAAATTCAAGATTCCATTCTACCTATTAGGTGGAGGAGTATTTAGTCCCTGCAAGCATTAGCTTATTAGGAACAAAAGAACTCACTCACCACTAGGTGACATGCTTCAGCATCGGGCCATGCTCCTCATCCGGATGGCATTAGAATGCCTGGCGGGCCCTTCTAGAGGGCTCTTTGCTGCAGATCATTTTGAGGAATTTGCTGGTGGTGAGTGACTGGAACAAAAAATATTAAAATTGACTATGGAGGTTGAAAAAGACAATCTTTCCAAGGCGCATGGAGAGTGGGTAAGTCAAACAGACTGCTGCATTCCCGGACACAGTTGCTTTACTGGAGAAACAGCTAGCATCCATGTGATTCTGAAGGGGTCTATGTACCTGAATCTAACATGATACCTGCATTTTGAAGTACATAAACGTATTGTAATGTCCTAGATGTCAAAAACCTAGTTGACCAGGAATATTCTTACACTCCTAGTGAGTATTAGGAATTATGTTTGGTCCTGATGAATTACCACTAGATCCCTCAGACTATACGTGTAAGAAACATGTTGACCATTAGTTTTCTAGTGTAGTAAGTACCCAAACACAGTTTTTGCACACAAATACCAACAGTTGAGGTGTTAAATATACACATTGTCACCAGACCGTTATATACTGCTGTTTTCTCTTTCTCTGTTTTCAATCTTGGCATTGGTGTCAGGTTGAAGTAAAGGGTGTCTGTTTTTTGACACATTTCGTCAATTTAAAGTTTTTTTGTTCCAGTCCCTCACACATTTACTCACCACTGACAATTTCCTCAAAACGATCTCTGACAAAAAGCCTTCTAGAAGGGCCCCTCGGGCATTGCAGTGTCAGCCTGATATGGAGCATGGCCTGATGAATAAGCATGTCACCTAATGGTGAGTGAGGGCTATTGCTCCTAATAAGCTAATGCATGCAGGGACTAAAGGATCCTCCCCTGATAGGTACATTGGAGTCTTGATTTTCAGAACAGTGCATCTCAGGTCATAGATTATATATTGTATTTGCTTCACCTAAATGTTATTGCTACATGCATTTTTTTTTTTTTTTTTTTTTTTTTTTTTAAAGCCCAGTTTTGAATGTTCGCTATTGGAATTTTAGATTTGGTTTTTCCACTAAATTTCTTTTTTTCTGCTTCATTCTATCAGGTAACACAGAGACTGTAACGTTCCTACACCAAACAAAGACTAAGATTCCATCGAGGACACCATACATTGGAAATCGGAGCAATACTTCAGGATATCAATAAAACCTAGTTTCTGGGTGCAATGTGTTTTTTCCTCTCATTTTATTACCCAAAGGCTTTTCAATTTCTAGTTCATTATTTAAAGGTTTCAATTTTAGCTCATTTATTCTGTGACGAAATATATAGATTCTCTAGGGCTTGAGACTCCATGGAGTCGCACCCTAACTTGATAACTTTCACTATAATGGAACAGTGGTTTAACCTTTTTTTTAACAAATGTTGGCGTTGGGATATTATTACATTATGTGCATTCTATTGACATTGCAATTACCAAAACACTTTTTTCTGCACTGTTAAAGGAACCATGACCGCTAAAGCACTTTGTGGTTGATTCTGTGTACGCTTTTTCGTTTTATTGTCTACACTGGCCTTATGCTAACAGCTTTAAAACATTCTAAATTTGTAGTCTTAACGATAATTTTCATACAAGCCATTTTAAACTTCAGTAATCAAATCTTTTTTTGTGTTCTGTTGAAAGTGGATCTCAGATGAAAGGATGTATATTTTTCTGAAAGACTAAATGTTTTTCAAGCCTTTTGCCTTTAATTTGTTTGTTGGAGAAGGAGTGGTCCGTGTTTACTTGTATGCTGCCTTGCGAACCTGACTAGCCAATAGCCATAATGATGATTGCTTACATTGTTTGCCGCATTATGATATAAGATGTTCAGATACAAATTAGGATCACGAGAGCGATCAGGGTCTTGCCGGACAAGGTAAAGCTCACAAGTCTAAGGAGGTTGTCTGCTGTTTCTCCAGGGTGGATAAGTGAGGTGTTATAGGGGCAAACCGGCTCCTACTGCACTCAGCAATCCTGTCTTCACACTTCTCTGGTACAGCAGCTGTCTTTCTGCACCACACTTGATTTATAAAAACATTTCAATTACTATCATGTGTTTAAGCAAAAATGAGGCTCGTCTGCAATCTTATTAGCAGCCTTTGTGCAGTCTGCCATTGAGTTGTATTGTAAGCTGATTTTCACAACTCAAAATCAAAACCCTTCACTCCTGGCACCTTGCATGCTTGCAGTATATATGGCTTTTCGGCCCTATGCAGGACTGTTCCCCTACCTTAAATACACAACACATTTGGGCAGATCAATGAGTACTGAAATATTGTCTCAGACTCTCTTTCCAAAACTTGATGACTGTCTGCTTTGCTTCAGCTGTTTGACTCTTTCCTTGGCCGATTTTTGAGCCTAATGGTTCAAGCCCTTCCTCTTATGTTGCAGGTATTATTCAGCAGCTTTCCAGTATTCCTAGTACATGTCCTGTCTGGGTGCAGCTTTTCAGTGCACCCTTCAGGTTCTACTACCATTGCAAACTGGAGTCTGAAGAACCTCGTATTGCTTATGTAGAATAAGGACAATCTTCTGCCACGAGCAACAATGTATTTTATTTTGCATAAAAAGACTCAAGGTAAGTGTACAGGTTCCTAACTGCATATCAGAGTCCTTTATAACCAGTGAGAAAGCTTGTCATCTTTGCCTCCCCTGCGGAGATCACTAGTATAGGTGAAATATGTTGGTTATTTTTGACCCCACAAGAGTGCAAGCATTAGACTGAACAACCATCTTCCCCTATCATCTAACATTCTTATCCAGGCTCGCCAATAACAAGCAAAGGTCCTGTGGGGCCAAGCCTTCAACTGCTCCAAAGGCATATAGTTTAATCTGACTTGTTATCTGGTTGTTTTAGATACAGCATATGAACTGTGAGGCTGAGCGAGCATGCCCTTCCAGAAGTGATGACACTAGATTATTGAACTAAGATGGTGAGCATGCCACAATAGCTTGTACCACTGTAACCCTTTTGCAGACTGATGCCATCCAAACTGCTCACCCCTTTGCTAGTTTTTCTGTCATTGAGAAGTAAAAGCAGGAAGGAAGTCTGATCAGTCAGATTTAAGGCTGAGCTGAAAGCATGGATCTTAACTCTTCCGGGAGGTGAATGTCATGTTATGTGGATTTATATAGCGCACGGCTACCCGGAGGCTTCCCAGCGCGGAGAGCTAGAACACTTTGAGTCAGAGATGGAAAAGGAGGGAATTATGTTTTCAAACAGCCAGGTTTTTAAAGCCTTGCAGAAGGTTAGTTCATGGCTGGTCGTCCGTAGGCTAAGTGGTAGGAAGTTCCATAACTTTGCCCCCCTGATAAGCCAGGGATCTTCCACCCCATCTGGACTTCTTCTCTTTAGGGGTCACTGCTAAGAATGCTGTAGAGGACCTAAGTGGCCTACTAGGAGAGTAGAAGAAAGCCAATGTCCTTAGCAATACCGGACCTCTATTGTGCAGTGCTCTATGCATGTGGCACAGCATCTTAAATTGTATCTGCTTAGCCACAGGAAGCCAGTGGAGAGCGGAGATTCCTGCTTTTATTGGTTTATGTCTAGGTATGTTCAGAAGCAAGCGGGCTGCAGCATTCTGAGCTATCTGCAACTTTTTTATCACAAATCCACGCGCTCCGGTATACAATGCATTTCCATAGTCCAGACGTGAACCAATCAATGCCTGTATAATGATTATTTTGGCTATCAAAGGTAAGATTGTAAAAACCATCCTTAAAAGCCTAAGGAGGCCAAAAGAGGTGGCAGAAATTTTATTAGCTTGATGCGTCATGGACAATTGCAGATCAAGCCAAACACCGAGACTCTTAATGAGTGCTTTGGGTTGTGGCAGGTATCCTAGACCCTCCATAATCGGTGGATTGGAAATGGGTTTTGTATATTGCCCAACTATCATCACTTCCGTCTTATTATCATTAAGTTTTAACTTGCTTAGGGACATATATGCCGCCACCGCTTGGAGGTAAGGACCAAGTGCTGGAGCATTAGTGCTGGAGTCCTTAGATAGTGATACCACTGTGTCATCTGCATATGATACCAGGGCCAGCCCAAAAGGCTTGACTATTTCTGCGAGCGGTAACATGTAAATATTAAATAAGGTGGGGCTGAGGGAGGACCCTTGCGGCACTCCACAGCTGTTCTTGACATGCTCTAAGAAATATGATCTGTCCAGAACTTGATACGATCTGTCATTAATGAAGGATGTAATCCAGTCTAAGGCATGCTCTGATATTCCAGTCTCTTGTATCCTACTGATTATTATATCAAGGTCCACTGTGTCAAATGCGGCGCAAAGATCCAGGAGAATGATAGCTGTCTCCAAACCCTGGTCTAAGCGCCTTCTGGCCTCTTCTGTGACAGCAATCAATGCAGTCTCAGTACCATGTAGTGGTCTGAAACCCATCTGAGTAGCGTGAAGGATATTATTATCCTCCCAGAAATGGGAAAGTTGAGTATTAACATGCTTTTCAACTATTTTGGAGAGAACGGGTAGCAATGAAATGTGTCTATAGTTACTGAGCAGTGCAGGATCAAGATTAGGTTTCTTCAAAAGTGGTTTAACAGTGGCATGTTTCCATTTTTCTGGTACTGTCCTAGAGGACAATGAGAAATTAAGGAGATTTGGAATAGCAGGAACCGTCACTGGGGCACCTAATGTCAGCACCTGGGGAGGGGCTGGATCAAAGGGGAATCCTGACTTAAGAGATGTAAGGTTTCTGATGGATACAACTACCTGTGGATTCCTCACCTAATGAATACTCCCATGGCGCCAGCATTCGACGGAAATCTTCTTCCTAGTCTCTGCACGTCGACGAGGACGTCACTCTAGCCCACGCGATGCCGTCTGACGTCATACAGGCAATAAGAGGTCCTCGACGACGTGCCGACGTCAGTTCCCTTTTTTCGTGCATTCGAAACGGTTATCTTCGAGGGAGCAACTGTTACTTTCGTGGTTACAGTGTATTTTTTGCTGCGTAGTCCTTCGCTGCAGTAATAATGTCGCAGAGAAAGTCTGGTTTTAAGCCTTGTCGTGAGTGTGGGGGCAAGATGTCGGTTACGGATCCTCACTCCGACTGCCTTTGGTGTTTAAGCTCCGACCACGACGTCTCGACTTGTGATTCATGCCAGCACATGAATCCAAAGGCCCTCAAGGAACGTGAGGCGAAGTTGTTTATGGCGAAGTCGAAGAAAGAAAAACATCATAAGAAGTCTTCTTCGCCAAGGCATCGGCGTCATCGAGACTCCCGGCGCCGTAGAGAATCACGGCGCCATTCAAGCAAGGAGACTCGTTCCAGGTCTTCGGATCGGCGCCGGAGGACTTGGGAGGTCAGTCCCACGGTCACGCCGCATCCATCGACGCCGTTGCCCTCTCCGGTGTCACCGACTTCACCTGGACAGGCGTCGGTGATTGAAGTGGTGCAGCCTCTGGTGTTGTCTCCGGCGTCGCAGACGTCGAGGCCGGCATCGGGGTCGCCTTCGATACAGGCACCCCAGTATCCGGCTTTTCCCACCCCTGGAGCCGATAGTACCGCCTTCCTAAATGCGATGTATACCATCTTCCAACAGATGGCTCCAGGGGGTGCTCCGGCTGGCCCTTTGGCCTTTTCATTGGGTGATCCTGCGCCTCTACGGCCGGCACCCTTTATGCCCTTTCTCCCTTTTGGGAACGTGGGCTCGGCGCCGGTGTCGGCGCCTTTGGCCACTCCGATGACTTCGGAGGGATTGGTCCCGGAGATTTCCATTCCGTCGTCGGGATTTCGTCCTGTGACTCCAGTGGGTCCATCCGCTCCGAGTGCTCTTTCATCGGCGCCGAAGTTACCTGTGGCGCCGGATGCGGCGTCGGTGGCTCCTGAAGATCAGCGCCGATCTTCGGCTTCGGCGGAGGCATTGTCGACTCCGCGTATCGAGCAGAGGCTTCATTCGAGGAGACGAGCAGGAGTACCAACGAGTCCTGGAAGAAGGAGAACTAGAGGACTCGGGTGATGGACTGCATGGTCTAGATACAGCCAGTGGGCTGGACACTTCCCCTGAGTGGGATCTTTCGTCTCCAGGGGAATACACGGAGGAGGCTGCTTCCTTTCACGCAGTGGTACGGAAGGCAGCTAGTTTTCTGGACCTGCCTTTGCCGGTGGCAGAGACAAAACAGAACCTTCTGACAGAGGTGCTTCATCCGGCCTCAGCTGCGGCAGAGCCTCTATTGCCGTTTAATGACGCTTTGCTGGATCCGGTGCTAGAGGTGTGGAAGAGACCAGTATCTTCCCCAGCGGTTCATAGAGCCGTAGCCAGGAGGTATCGAGCTGCACCAACTGACCCTGGCTTTCTTTCTAGGCACCCTACACCGGAGAGCTTGGTGGTGCAGGCCTCCTGTTCATCCAAATCAGCGCCTGGTTCTTTCCCGACGGTGCCTGGGGACAGGGACTCGAAGAAACTGGATGCGCAGTCCAAGAAAATCTTTTCGTCCTGCAGTCTGCCGTTGAAGGCCACCAACACAACTTGTATCCTGGGGAGATATATTCATGCTCTTATGGATGACATTTCCTCATCATTTACGGAGCTTCCCCAGGGTCTTTTGGATGTTGTTTCAGATGCCCAGGCTGCCGCGACCCAGATTATTCAGTCTGGGCTGGACACGACCGACTCGGTGGCCAGAGCAATGGGCACGACTGTGGTGGCAAGGAGACAGGCCTGGCTCCGTAATTCGGGGTTTTCTGCGGATGTGCAGTCAACCCTATTGGATCTCCCTTTTGATGGGGACAAGCTGTTTGGCGCCAAGGCAGATTCGGCCTTGGAACGTTTTAAGGAGAACAGGGCCACAGCCAAATCGTTAGGACTCCAAGCTCCTTCTTCCTCTGCCTCTTCCAGGATTTTCAGGAGGTTTCGGGGATTTGGGCGTGGCTCTTCCTCCTCTTCCTTTCGGGGGAGATTCCAGCAACCTGCCTCTTCCCATCCCTATAGATCTTTTAGAGGGAGGGCCCGCACCAGAGGAGCCTCTCAGCAGCACTCTGCCTCTTCCTCGTCCTCTGGAGGGGTGCAGCAGGGAAAGCAGCCTTAGGCTTCCACCATTTCCCACTCACTCCTCTCCTGTAGGGGGAAGATTACAGCATTTTCTCCGCAAGTGGAAGACTATTACAACGGACACTTGGGTTCTCAGTATTGTGGGAAAAGGCTACACCCTTCCCTTTCGGGAGTTCCCGCCCCGCCCATCTTATTGTTCAGAAGAACGCCTCCTGTTGCTAGAACAGGAGGTACAAGTCCTCCTTTTAAAGGGTGCGGTAGAGTTGGTCCCAGAGCAGGAAAGGGGTCGAGGTTGTTACTCAAGGTATTTCCTGATTCCCAAGAAGGATGGTCGGTTGAGACCAATCCTGGACCTGAGGATCTTGAATTGGTTCCTCAAACAGGAAAAGTTCAAGATGCTGACCCTAGCTCAGGTGCTTTTGGCGTTGAACAACGAAGATTGGATGGTGTCTGTCGACTTGCAGGATGCTTACTTTCATATCCCGATACTCAAGTCACACAGGAAGTATCTCCGGTTTATGGTGGGATCGCAGCACTATCAGTTTGCGGTCCTTCCGTTTGGTCTTACTTCAGCACCTCGAGTCTTCACGAAGGTGATGTCGGTGGTTGCGGCAGAGCTCAGAAGGAAGGGGATAGCAGTATTCCCTTACTTGGACGACTGGTTGATCAAAGCCAAGTCTCCGGAGCTTGTGTCGCATCATCTGCAGTCAACGACTCAGTTGTTGTTCGACCTGGGTTTTTCGGTGAACGAGCCCAAATCTCACCTGGAGCCCTCTCAGCGCCTCCTGTTCATAGGGGCAGTACTGGATACAACATTGGGTCGAGCCTTTCCTCCGCCTCAGCGGATTCAAGTGGAGCGGTAGTTCCAGTCCTCAAGGTCCTTCGTCTGCTCGGTCTGTTTGCCTCCTGCATTCTGTTGGTCACGCATGCTCGCTGGCACATGAGGGCTCTTCAGTGGTGCCTCCGAAGGCAGTGGTCTCAACACAAAGGGGATCTAGAAGGTGCTGTCAAGATCTCCAGAGATGCTGCGGTGGACTTGAAGTGGTGGATTGCGAGCAACAATCTTTCACAAGGAAAGCCGTTCGAACAGTTGCCACCAGTGGCCACGGTCATAACGGATGCTTCCACTCTAGGGTGGGGAGCTCATCTGGGGGATCTGGAGATCAAAGGCCTTTGGTCTCCAGAGGAACAGATGTTTCATATCAATCTGTTGGAGTTACGGGCTGTACGTCTGGCTCTCAAGGCCTTCCTCCCTTCCCTTCGTGGTCAGTCGGTACAGGTCCTAACGGACAATACTACCACGATGTGGTACATAAACAAACAGGGAGGAGTAGGGTCGTACCTTCTCTGCAAAGAAGCTCTTCGACTATGGTCCTGGGCAAAGGGCCATCAGATTTGCTTGGTAGCAAATCATCTGGCCGGGGTCTTGAATGTACGTGCGGACAGTCTCAGTCGCCAATTCTCGGCAGACCACGAGTGGCGTCTCCATCCAGATCAAGTCCGTTTAATCTTCCAAAGGTGGGGGTTTCCTCGGGTAGATCTGTTTGCCACTCTGGAGAACGCGCATTGTCCGTTATTCTGCAGCCTCCAGTATCCGATGCAGGGAGCGTTAGGGGACGCGTTTCAAATAACCTGGTGCGGCCAGTTGCTTTACGCGTTTCCTCCCATACCCTTGATTCCTCGAGTATTGAGGAAGATTCGCCAAGACCGGGCTCTAGTAATCTTAATAGCTCCGGATTGGCCAAGGAGGGTGTGGTACTCCAACCTTCTCCAACTCTCAATGTGCCCTCCGCTCCGTCTCCCTATCAGGGCAGACCTCCTCTCGCAGGGGCAGGTTTTACACCCCAACCTCCAGAGTCTGCACCTACATGCCTGGAGATTGAACGGGGCAACCTGAGTTCCTTCTCTCTCCCGCCTGATGTAGTGGATGTTATATTAGCGGCCAGGCGACACTCCACTAAATCTATTTACGCTAATAGGTGGTCTAAATTTGTGGCGTGGTGTGGAGAGAGGCAGATTAATCCCTTACAAGCTCAGCTATCGGATGTTTTGTCTTTTGCTCTGTATCTAGCGCAGAAAGGCTGTGCAGTGGCTACCATTAAGGGTTATTTATCGGCCTTGTCAGCCTTCATATGTCTTCCAGACCAACCATCGTTATTTAAATCCCCTATTGTTGTCAGATTCTTGAAAGGTCTTCTAAATAAATATCCTCCAAAACCATTCGTTATGCCGCAATGGGATTTGTCCTTGGTCTTGACTTTCCTTATGGGGTCCTCTTTTGAACCTATGCATTCTTGCCCCTTAAGGTATTTGGTTATAAAAAACAGTCTTCCTGGTTGCTATAACATCTGCAAGGAGAGTGAGTGAGTTGCAGGCCTTATCGGTAAAGCCCCCTTATACAACTTTTTATGGGGATAAGGTGGTGTTGAGGACCAAGGCTGCTTTCCTCCCGAAGGTTGTTTCACCTTTCCATTTGGCACAGACAATTACTTTGTCCACGTTCTATTCTCCGCCTCATCCTTCTAAAGAGGAAGAAAGACTGCACCGGCTGGACCCAAAGAGAGCGTTAAGCTTCTTTATTGATAGAACGAAGGATTTCAGGCTGGAGGATCAGCTGTTCATTGGATACGTGGGCAAGAGGAGAGGAAAGGCAGTCCACAAGAGAACACTATCCAGGTGGGTTGTTCTTTGCATTAAAATCTGTTACTCTTTGGCAAAGAAGGATCCTCCTGAGGGCATTAGAGCTCATTCCACCAGAGCTAAGTCGGCCACTTCGGCCTTGGCCAGAGGTGTTCCTGTGGTCGACATCTGCAAGGCCGCAACTTGGTCGTCCCTTCACACTTTTGTGAAACATTACTGTTTGGATTCTGAGGTTAGAAGGGACGGCCATTTTGCACGGTCAGTGCTGCAGGATTTCTTGGTTTGACCATTTAGGCACCCGCCACCGGGCGTGGTACTGCTTTGGGACTCTATTCATTAGGTGAGGAATCCACAGGTAGTTGTATCCATCAGAAGAACGAGTTACTTACCTTCGGTAATTACTTTTCTGGTGGATACATAAGCTACCTGTGGATTCCTCACGGTCCCACCCGCCTCCCCGTTGCCTTTCTGGTCTTACCAAGTAATCCTTGAGTGCGCTCCTCTTGGTCTTCAAGGCTGCAGTAGATGTTGTATATATGGATATTTGTGTATATTTATCTGTATATATATATGTATATATCTTTGTGTATATACATGATTTGCATATATTTGTTGTTTTAAAAAAAAAAAAAAGAGAGAGTTATATTAAATTTACAGCTATTCATTGCAATGTTGTGTATTTTACAATGTTAAGGTATTTTACCTTGCTCTTTCATTGCATTGGGTTGTTGTTCTCATGCACGTAAAAAATTGTTGGTACTGACGTCGGCACGTCGTCGAGGACCTCTTATTGCCTGTATGACGTCAGACGGCGTTGCGTGGGCTAGAGTGACGTCGACGTGCAGAGACTAGGAAGAAGATTTCCGTCGAATGCTGGCGCCATGGGAGTATTCATTAGGTGAGGAATCCACAGGTAGCTTATGTATCCACCAGAAAAGTCGTTACCGAAGGTAAGTAACTCGTTCTTTTAGTCACATCTTCTTCGGATATCGGGGGAAAGTCTGAGAGAATGGCGAAACCCATAGCCTTCTGTTCCATCACCTTCTGTGCCTGGTCAGCAGCTCTAGGGAGGGTTGAATAGATGTCTAGTACTTTTTTTTTTTCGAAGTACGTAGCAAGATTGTTGACATGTTCTTGGGAAGCATTCAAGAGTGCCAAGTCCTCCTGTGGCTGGTTAACTTCATTGAATATAGGAAAAATCTCTTTAGGAGAATTTGCCGCCAGCTCAATTTTTGTGGAATAATAGGCGGTTTGGGCTAATTTGATTTCAGTATGATAGGACCGAATGGCTTTCCTGTATCCTTGTTTCAACGCTTCATCATATGATTTTCACCATCTCCTTTCCAGTTTTCTACGTTCTCTTTTGAGATGTAGAAGATGCGGAGTAAACCAAGGAGAGCTCTGCCTACAGCGTCCTTTGACTTTAATGGAAAAGGCAAAAGAACGTCTAAGCTGCCAGTAATCCAGTTATTAACGGACTCTGACATGTCGGTAATATTATTGTTGGTAGATGGTTTTTGCCTCTCCAGGATATTAATCCAGGCGTCGGCTTTAAGATTACACCAGCATCTGGTAGGTAAAGATGTATTATGGATGGGTTTCCTATGACTGAAAAAGGCTAATTTGAGTGTTATCGGGAAGTGGTCAGACCAAGCCATAGGGCGAGGAGACTTGGACATCAGTTCTGTGATATTTGAAAAAAACTAGGTCATTCGTATGACCTCTATTATAAGGATTTAGTTACAGAGTTATCTACCTCCTCTGCATAAATGTTAGTCACCCAGCAGAGTGAAATTAGGTTTAGAGCATACCAGCTCAGCAATATTATCTGCAAAGGACTGTAAAATAATTTCAGGGTGGTCCGGGGGGCGATAGACCAGGGCACCTGACAAGGTATATTGGGGATTCAACTTGTTGGAAAAGTACATACTTTCACATCCTATTAGCTGCAAGGGATGTGAATAAACCGTTAGGTTGTCCCTATACCTTATCACAATGCCCCCCACCTCTGGCGGAAGCTCTGCCAAGCCTATTTATTAAATATCCGCTAGGTAGAGCCAGAGCAACATCAGGGGTCGAACCCTCATGAAGCCAGGTCTCAGTTAAACATTTTTTTTTAAAAACATAGGTTTAACCTGTTCCAAGATCAAATATATGTCTAATTTGTGTGCTACCAAGGAACAACAGTTGGCTAAGAGGATGATACCTTTGCTACCATCCTGGACTGCTGAATCATAACTATCCACAGTCGTTTGCAAAGGCCATAGGCACTCTGTGCAGTGATCCCTGAGGTTCACGGGGTCCATACTATGAGCGCAGGTCTCACAGAATGGAGGAAGTCGGAGGAATACTTGATTCTCTTCCAGGGGATCCTTATCAATAGTCATAAACATTAAATATTCCCGGCCTTGTGCGGGGACCCCAGAGCATATATAAAATACACACATATAAAGTATGAAATATGCACGAAAAATATATATAGCATTTTTAGTAGACAAATTTTCATACTAAACTCATATACATGTGTAAAACAGCAATGTAGACTATAATCATAAACAGGCTAAAATGCTTTATTTCTATGGAGTTTTTTTATTTTTTGTTAAAGTCCTTTTCAAAATTACAATAAGAGAAAAAATATTTACCAAAGCCCCACAACTGGGCCTAGGGAAATAAGCAGAAGTAATCATCAGAGAAAAAAGAGAAAAAACTACATTGAAAAACAATGGAGCTTTCTTAGCCAATAGACTGCATGCAGGTTAACACAGGAGAACCATAAGAATTCTGGCACCGTGCCTTTAAGACCCTGAGCACCTCCAGTATCCCACCATGCCTCAGGGGTGAAGGAGAGGTGACAGTTGATTCACAGTTAGGTCAGTTCTTTTTTCCGGCTTCTTCTGAGAGGATCCTGGAGCATAGAGCTCTCAGTTTTTCTGAGTTTTTCTCAGAAAAATACTTCAGAACAGTGTTTTTTTCCACCTTTACTCGACATCTAACATCTTTGTCTGAGTCTGGATGTTTTTTTCCTGATTTTTTGTGAAATGCCCTTCCTGTGGGAAGAAGAAGGCCCAGTCAGATCCACACACTCTCTGCATTGTGTGCTTGCCTCAGAGTCACTGCCCTGACACTTGCAAGAACATGTCAAAAAGAACTCTGAAGGTCAGGGAGAAGATCAGGCTTCATGGGCTTCATGAGAGGCAGAAAACATCATCCTCTTTGCTTCCCAGGCAGCCAACAAGCCATTCTCAGGAGAGACAGGCCAGATCGACGTCAGCAGGTAGGAAGATACCTGTTTGTTCCCCGTCGACGTCGTCGCTGCCACCATCTCAGTCAGTCATCGCCGTCGACGGCGACCCGACCGACGTCGAAGGATACGGCGTCGAGAGAACATGGCCACCGCAGGGGCATATCTCTGTCGACGGCAACCCACCGATCGACGTCGAGCCATCACCGGCGTGCCCATTCGCCGCCAAAGGCCTCGCACCCCTCGATGTCGAAATCGCCTCAGCGGTGAGAACGAGGACATCCGCCGTCGGCGGCCCACTGCTCGGCGGCGAGGCACACGGCGGCGAGCAGGTCGCGGTCCAGGGATCGCCGGTCAACGTCGAGGCAGGAACAACTGGCGGCGCTCCCTTCGACGTCGTTACAGCTGTCGACGTCGACACAGGTTTTACCTGTCTTGCAGGGAGCAGAGCATCGGCTTCTGCCGGCGGATAAGACCACTCCATCTCTGGTGGTCTCCATAAGAAGTGGTTAATCTCGGTCGAGAGCTGAATCGTCTGGGCATGTCTCGCCCATCAATTTGTCACCGAGGTGGTTGGAGAGCCTTAATAGACCGACAGCCTCCCCGGACTCGCAGTATTCGAGGATGTACTCTCCTACTGCCTCTCTCCCGAGAACACCATCACCGACAGCGCGGGCAGGACGGGCTCGTTCTGCTTCTCATCAGTCGACCACGAGGCCTAGGCGCTCTGCTACAGCATCTCGAAGCAGGTCACGCTCCCAGAGACTATCTAGGTCACGGTCACGACACAGAAGGTCGCCCTCTTGGTCATCGTCAGGGTCATCCGTCAGGCAATACTCCCCCACCTTAACGGATTCTCCACCAGCTAGGGTTTCCCCGGTGGACGACATCACTACCTTTTTTAATGAGGTGCTTATCAGGGGAGCACAAAAGCTTAATATAGAGGTTCCAGAACCGTCAACCTCCTCATCCGTCATTTTTGAAACTCTGCAGCATAGGGTGGTTTCGAAAAAAGCTGCTGCCGCTAGTGCCTGTTCTGTTGCACCAACCATGGACACCTTTTTAGCGACAGCCACCCTCAAATCAGCTCCTGCTAGGATCTTGAAGAAATATAAAGCGCCTGAACAAGATCCTTTATTTCTCAGGACGGATCTGCCTCCGGACTCAGTCATATTGGCCGCCGCCTGAAAAACACACTCTGTAGCATCATCCTCCACGGTTCCACCTGACAAGGAGAGCAGACATCTAGACTCTCTGGGGAGGAAAATGTGTGGCACGGCGGCCTCTATGATGAAGGTCTCCAGTGCTTCTGCACTCCTAGGCAGATATGACCATTCACTTTGGGACTCTCTGAACAGGTTCGCAGACAAATTGCCTAGGGAGGACAGGCAGGACTTCCAGGAGATCCTTCAAGAGGGATGTCTGGTCTCCAACCAGGTCATCAGCGCAGCGGCAGATGGGGCAGACTTAGCTGCACATGGAGTTTGTGCAAGAAGGTCTTCCTGGTTGAGACTGACAGGATTAAAGCAGGAAGCACAACAGCGTATCTTAAATCTTCCGTTCAACGGGAACTCGCTGTTTGGTACCCATACAGACGAAGAGATGGCGCGCATGAAGACGGAAGTGGATACCATGAGGGCAGTAGGCCTGGAGAGGAAAAAGGACTTCAGGTGAAGCTATAGGCCTTACGACAGGCGCCCTTTTCAGCAGAGGGTTCAAACCCCTCATTGGTCCCAGAGGCCACAGTAGAGGCAAGGACGCCCACTTTTTCAGTCTCGTAAGGCCACGAGGGACCGAGGGTCAAGTAGACCACAGCAGTCCACACCCACAGCGCCAGCCAAACAATGAGAACTCGCTTCCCTTAACACTGTGCACCACTCTGGTGGGGGGGGAAGTATCACAGACTTTATTCACGAGTGGCGTGGTATAACAAAAGACAAATGGGTGCTCAACATTGTCGAGAATGGGTACTCTCTTCTTTTCCGACAACCTCCACCGCACATGCCACCAGCCAAATGCAATTCGTCTCACGTCGGCCTATTGCGCAAAGAGGCTCACGCCCTTTTACGAAAAAAAGCAATAGAAAAAGTTCCAGTCGCGCACAGAGGGAAGGGGGTATATTCCCGTTATTTTCTGGTAGCGAAAAAAGTCCGAGGGTGTTTTCAGACCGATTCTGGACTTACGACTACTGAACAAGTACATAAAAAAGCAAAAGTTCAGGATGCTGGCCCTTCACCAGATTTTCCCTCAGCTACATCAGGGGGACTGGATGTGCTCTATCGACCTGCAGGATGCTTATTTTCACATCCCGATCGTTTCCAAGCATCGGAAATTCCTACGCTTCCGGATAGCCTCACAGCACTATCAGTTCAAGGTGCTACCATTCGGCCTGAAATCTGCCCCTCGCGTTTTCTCAAAATGCGTAGCAGTGGTAGCGGCACATCTACGGAAGCAAAAAATCTTCATTTACCCATACCTAGACGACTGGCTACTGAAAGCCTCCTCTCCGGAACAGGCGAGAAGCCATCAGGACATTGTGCTCTAGGTTTTCAGGTCTCTAGGTCTACAAGTCAACTACCAAAAGTCCACCTTGATTCCAACGCAAAATCTCCACTACCTGGGCGCAATACTAGATACAGGGCTCGAAAGAATGTATCCTTCGGAAGAACGACTATTATCAATAAAGAAAAAGTGTCAAGACCTGTTGAAGTCGGACGCACCTACGGCCCGTCAGGTGACATCTCTACTGGGTTCCATGGCCTCATGCATTTTCATTGTCCCGAATGCCAGGCTACATATGAGGCCCCTCCAAGAGGTGCTGGAAAACAACTGGAACCAGAGTGCGGCTGCCGATAGGAGCACGACAGTCGTTGCAATGGTGGATGCACAGACCTCACCTGTCAGTAGGAGCTCCGTTTCACCAGGTAATTCCATCCGACACTCTGGTAACGGATGCGTCTCTTCAGGGATGGGGGGGCTCATCTACGTCCCCTTGAAGCTGAGGGTCTGTGGTCCGACAACGAAAGGGAGTACCACATCAACCTGCTGGAGCTCAGAGTGGTCCATCTGGCTCTCAAGTCTTTTGCTCCATCGATTCAGGGGGAATCTCTCCTAATACAAACGGACAATACGACCACAATGTATTATTTGAACAGACAAGGGGGACGAGATCCCTACCCCTATCTCAGGAGTCTCAAACAGTCTGGCATTTGCTCCTGGCGAGAGGAATGTCGCTTACAGCTACCTACCAGGTCAACAAAACGTGGAGGCAGACTTCCTGAGCAGACACCTCGAGGACGCCCACGATTGGGTCCTGCACGACGAAGTCGTCAGACTTCTTCGCTCAATGGGGTCGGCCTCAATTGGATCTCTTCCCAGACGAGGTAAACAGGAAATGCCCAGACTTCGCATCCAGGTTCTACCGTCTGGGATCTTGAGGGAATGCCCTGTTGATCGACTAGTCAGGGATATTGCTCTACGCTTTTCCACCGATCCCCCTCATACCGGCGGTGATCAACAAACTTTACAGATCCAGCACCAGAATGATTCTCATAGCTCCGCAATGGCCTCGTGAGTTCTGGTACACAGATCTCCTCAACCTATCGGAACAACCTCACAGGAGGCTGCCGTGCAGACCAGATCTCCTTCGCAGGCTGGAGGGCAGGATACTTCACCCCAACCTACCCTCTATGAGCTTGACAGCATGGCTCCTGAATTCCTGCAGTATGGGCACCTAGAGCTCTCGCAGGAGTGCATGTACATCTTGAAGGAGTCCAGATGACCTTCCACGCGGCATTCTTACGCGTTCAAGTGTAAGAGGTTCTACATATGGTGCCGTCAGCAAGGTCAGAATCCTATACTGGCTCAGGAGGAGGTCATACTGTCTTACCTACTCCATTTGGCAAAATCCGGTCTGCAGGTATCATCTATTAAGGTACATTTATCTGCCATTACAGCCTATCGTAAGTCACCTTCTCAGGAATCCTTTTTTACGAGACCAGTAGTCAAGGATTTCTTAGAAGGTTTGAAAAGTTTTTCCACCCATTCGGAAACCCACTCCTCCATGGGAGATGAACATAGTGCTATCAAAACTTATGGGCCCTCCTTTCGAACCCATTCACAAAGCCTCTTTGCAACACCTTACGCGGAAGACAGCTTTTTTGGTAGCCATTACTTCCGCAAGGAGGGTCAGTGAGATTCAAGCTTTGCCCTCCAAAGAACCGTGCATAGTCTTCCACGAGAATAGAGTGGTTCTACGAACTCACCCATCATTCCTACTGAAGGTGGTGTCAGAATTTCACATCAATCAGACTATTTCTCTACCAACTTTTTTCCCCAATCCGGAGACTCCGGCGGAGAAAGCTTTGCACTCCCTAGATTTGAAAAGAGTGCTAAAATTTTATTTGGATAAAACCAAGCTAATTAGACATTCCAACCACTTGTTTATAAATTATGGTCATTTGAGAACAGGGGAGGCAGCATCAAAACAAACCATATCTAGATGGATAGTTTCTTGTATTGTTAATGCATACCAGTTGGCTAACAAACAACTACTTGCTAGACCTAAGGCACATTCGACAAGAGGAAAGGCGGCTACTGCTGCTCTCCTTAATAATGTTCCAATCTCTGAAATTTTTAAGGTTGCTACATGGAAGTCTATACATACATTTACTAGACATTACTGTTTGGACTCCGATGCAAGAGCAGACGCCCAAGTTGGGCAAGCTTCTCTGAGAAATTTGTTTGCATGATACATATCTATTCCTGCACTTCTATTGGACAGTCCGCAGAGTCAGGGGATGGGCTTGCTAATCTATTCAATGTTTATGACTATTGATGAGGATCCCCTGGAAGAGAAGGATAAGTTACTTACCTGTAAATCCTAGTTCTCTTCCAGGGGTATCCTCATCAAAGTCATAAACAACCCACCCTCCTCCCCGGACGCACGTCTCCTAGAAGTGCAGGACAGACTATCTTTTGAATCTGCTATACAGCTTGTCACCGTAAAAAAGTACTGACCTAACTGTGAACCAACTGTCACCTCTACTTCACCCCTGAGGCATGGTGGGATACTGGAGGTGCTCAGGGTCTTAAAGGTACGGTGCCAGAATTTTTATGGTTCTCCTGTGTTAACCTGCATGCAGCCTATTGGCTAAGAATGCTCCATTGTTTTTCAATGTAGTTTTTTCTCTTTTTTTCTCTGATGATTACTACTGCTTATTTCCCTAGGCCCAGTTGTGGGGCTTTGGTAAATATTTTTTCTGTTATTGTAATTTTGAAAAGGACTTTAAAAAAAAAAATCCATAGAAATAAAGCATTTTAGCCTGTTTATGATTATAGTCTGCATTGCTGGTTAACACATGTATATATGAGTTTAGTATGAAAATTTGTCTACTAAAAATGCTATATATATTTTTTGTGCATATTTCATACTTTATATGTGTGTATTTTATATATGCTCCGGGGTCCCCGCACAAGGGCGGGAATATTCAATGTTTATGACTTTGATGAGGATACCCCTGGAAGAGAACTAGGATTTACAGGTAAGTAACTTATCCTTCTTTTCCCTTTAAAAGGGACATGGGGACTGGGTCCTAGGCCCGTTCTTGCGCAGACGGAATTCCCTTAGGCACGCCCACTGCGCTCGTCCACTGCGCATAGCTTGCATCCTTGCTAAAAATAGCCCTGAAGACGGGGAAAAATAAAGACTGTACCGCTGACCCACCTAAAAGGGCGGCTGTCGATGTGCTTTTGAGGAAGAGGAAAAATGGAGGGCAGAGGGCTAGAATCGAGAATCCCTGCCCTGAGGCCACTGAACACAGACCAAGGGAGAGAGAAGGAGGGAATTAATTATTCCTGATGGTGGGAGCCGTGTATTTGGCAGTCCCTGCCTGGTCCTTGAATGTAAATACCAGTTTGGGACCCCAATTAGAACAGTAAGAACATTTAAAATAGTACGATTCTTTAAAATTAGGCAATTTAAAACCATTCAAAACTTTCCAAAAGTGCCAATAGAGTGGCTGCTCTCAACTTACTGAGTGTAGTTAGCTGCGCATAGCTTGCATCTGTACTAAAAATAGCCTGGAAGACGGGGAAAAATAAAGACTGTACTGCTGAGACACCTAAAATGGCGTCTTTCGATGTGCTTTTGGGAAAGAGGAAAAATGGATGGCGAAGGGCTAGGATCGAGAATGCCTGCCCCCGAAGCCACTGAACACGGACCAGGGGAAGGCAGAAGGAGGGAATTATTCCTGATGGTGGGAGACACGTATTTGGCAGTCCCTGCCTGGTCCTTGAATGTAAATACCAGCTGAATTTACCCAGCATTGTCTTTTCCTTTTATTGCCAAGTGATTTAACTTTTGTTTTGAGCACCAGTCATGAGAGCGACTGAGTTTGCCTTGATCTTGCAAGTATGGATACCAGTCTTAAAACCAGCAGGTCCTTTGTACATCACTGGTGTCTTGACCGATTGTTCACCAAATCCATGTCTTCAATAGAAATGAAGGCTGGAGAACCCTGGCCAAGATCTCAACATTGTTAGTACTAGTCAGACAGGACTTTCATCCCAAATGAAGTATTTTTCAGCCTTTGCAGAGGTACTTTACAAGCTGTCAGATACTCAATTTGTCTTGCTGAAGATGTGGCAAGTATGTTATCTGTTATCTGCCTAATCTAGTGTCACAAAGTTTTTTAGAATAAAGGTAGGGCTTCGAAGAGTGACTATTGTGTTTTTTACTGGGAACTTAAGCCCTCGTTTACAAAGATTCTTGTTAAGAAATCGTAAATTGCGATATTTAACAATTTTCATTTTCACAAAATGGATTTAATAAAAGCACACAGACTTCTACCAAATGCATTTGTATTTTGCAAAACGCCCTTTCTGATGGATACAACTACCTGTGGATTCCTCACCTCATGAATACTCCCATGGCGCCAGCATTCTACGGAAATCTTCTTACTAGTCTCTGCACGTCGACGAGGACGTCACTGTCTCGCACGCGACGCCGTCTGACATCATACAGGCAATAAGAGGTCCTCGACGACGTGCGGACGTCAGTTCCCTTTTTTCCGTGCATTCGAAACGGTTATCTTCGAGGGAGCAACTGTTACTCTTGCGGTTACAGTGTATATCTTGCTGCGTACTCTTTCTCTGTGGAAATAATGTCGCAGAGAAAGTCTGGATTTAAGCCTTGTCGTGAGTGTGGAGGCAAGATGTCGGTGACGGATCCTCATTCCGATTGCCTTTGGTGTTTGAGCTCCGACCACGACGTCTCGACTTGTGATTCGTGTCAGCACATGAATCCGAAGGCCATTAAAGAACGCGAGGCGAAGCTGTTTATGGCCAAGTCAAAGGAGAAGCATCACAAGAAAAAGTCTTCTCCAAGACATCGGCGTCATCGAGACTCCCGGCGCCGTAGAGAATCTCGGCGTCATTCAAGGGAGGCTCGTTCCAGGTCTCCGGATCGGCGGCGGAGGACATGGGAGGTCAGCCCCACGGTGACGCCGCATCCTTCGACGCCGTTGCTCTCTCCGACGTCTCCAACTTCGCCTGGACAGGCGTCGGTGATTGAGGTATTGGAGCCTCAGGTGTTTTCTCCGGCGCAGACGCCGAGGCCGGCGTCGGGGTCGCCTCCGAGTCAGGCACCCCAGTATCCGGCTTTTCCCACCCCTGGAGCCGATAGTTCCGCATTCTTGAATGCGATGTATGCCATCTTCCAACAGATGGCTCCAGGGGGTGCTCCGGCTGGGCCTTTGGCCTTTTCTTTGGGTGATCCTGCGCCTCTTCGGCCGGCACCCTTTATGCCCTTTCTCCCGTTTGGGAACGTGGGCTCGGCGCCAGTGTCGGCGCCGGTGGCCGCTCCGATGGCTTCGGAGGGATTGGCCCCAGGGATTTCCATCCCGTCGACGTCGAGATTTCGGCCTGTGACTCCGGTGGGTCCATCCGTTTCATCTGCTCTTCAGTCGGCGCCGAAGTTACCTGTGGCGCCGGATGCGGCGTCGGTGGCTTCGGAAGATCGGCGCCGATCTCCGACTTCGGCGGAGGTGTTGTCGACTCCGCGGATTGAGCAACGACTGCATTCAAGGAGGCGTGCTCTCCGGGTACTAGAGGAGCAGGAGTACCAACGAGCCCTAGAGGAAGGAGAGCTAGAGGACTCGGGTGATGGGCTGCGTGGACTGGAGTCGGCCAGTGGGCTGGACACTTCCCCTGAGTGGGACCTTTCGTCCCCGGGGGAATATACCGAGGAAGCTGCTTCCTTTCATACAGTGGTACGGAAGGCAGCTAGTTTTTTGGACCTGCCTTTGCCGGTGGTGGAGGCGAAACAAAACCTTTTGACAGAGGTGTTGCATCCGGCCTCAGCCGCGGCGGAGCCTCTATTACCTTTTAATGACGCTCTGCTGGATCCGGTTTTAGAGGTGTGGAAGAAGCCGGCATCTTCCCCAGCAGTTCACAGAGCCGTGGCCAGGAGGTATCGGACGGCTCCAACTGATCCTGGTTTCCTATCTAGGCACCCTACGCCGGAGAGCTTGGTTGTGCAGGCCTCCTGTTCGTCCAAATCAGCGCCTGGTTCTTTCCCGACGGTGCCTGGGGACAGAGACTCAAAAAAGCTAGAGGCGCAGTCGAAGAAGATTTTTTCGTCCTGCAGTCTGGCGTTAAAAGCCACTAATGCGACCTGTATCCTGGGGAGGTATATTCATGCTCTGATGGATGACATCTCCTCTTCGTTTACAGAGCTTCCCCAGGGTCTTTTGGATCTTGTCTCTGATGCCCAGGCTGCTGCGACCCAAATTATCCAGACGGGACTGGATACCACCGACTCGGTAGCCAGAGCAATGGGCACAACTGTGGTGGAAAGGAGACAGGCCTGGCTACGTAACTCGGGCTTTTCGGCAGATGTACAGTCCACATTGTTGGATCTCCCGTTTGATGGGGACAAACTGTTTGGGGCTAAGGCTGATTCGGCCTTGGAACGTTTTAAGGAGAGCAGGGCCACGGCTAAGTCGTTGGGACTCCAAGCTCCTTCTTCCACGGCCTCTTCCAGATTCTTCAGGAGGTTTCGTGGATTTGGGCGTGGCTCTTCCTCCTCTTCCTTTCGGGGAAGATATCAGCAACCTGCCTCTTCCCACCCCTATAGATCTTTTAGGGGGAGGGGTAGGGTCCGCACCAGGGGAGCCTCTCAGCAGCACTCTGCCTCTTCCTCATCCTCTGGCGGGGTGCAGCAGGGGAAGCAGCCTTAGGCTTCCACCATTTCCCACTCACTCCTCTCCTGTAGGGGGAAGATTACAGCATTTTCTCACCAAATGGGAGACTGTTACGTCGGACACTTGGGTTCTCAGTGTTGTGGGAAAAGGCTACACCCTTCCCTTTCGGGAGTTTCCGCCCCTCATCCCGCCCCGCCCTTCGTATTGTTCACAAGAACACCTCCTGTTGCTAGAACAGGAGGTGGAAGTCCTCCTTTTAAAGGGCGCGGTGGAGTTGGTCCCGGAGCAGGAAAGGGGTCAAGGAGTTTACTCAAGGTATTTCCTGATTCCCAAGAAGGATGGTCGTTTGAGACCAATTCTGGACCTGAGGATCTTGAATTGGTTCCTCAAGCAGGAAAAGTTCAAGATGCTGACCCTAGCACAGGTGCTTTTGGCGTTGAACATGGAAGACTGGATGGTGTCTGTCGACTTGCAGGATGCTTACTTTCATATCCCGATACTCAAGTCACACAGGAAGTATCTCCGGTTTGTGGTGGGATCGCAACACTACCAGTTTGCGGTCCTTCCGTTTGGTCTTACTTCAGCACCTCGAGTCTTCACGAAGGTGATGTCGGTGGTTGCGGCAGAGCTCAGAAGGAAGGGGATAGCAGTATTCCCTTACTTGGACGATTGGTTGATCAAAGCCAAGTCCCCGGAGCTTGTGTTGCGTCATCTGCAGTCAACAACCCAGTTGTTGTTCGACCTGGGCTTTTCGGTGAACGAGCCCAAATCTCACCTGGAGCCCTCTCAGCGCCTCCTGTTCATAGGGGCAGTACTGGATACGACATTGGGTCGGGCCTTTCCTCCGCCTCAGCGGATTCAAGATATTCAGGATTTGGTTCCAATGTTTCGAAATGGAGCGGTAGTTCCAGTCCTCAAGGTCCTTCGTCTGCTCGGTCTTTTTGCCTCCTGCATTCTGTTGGTCACGCATGCTCGCTGGCACATGAGGGCTCTTCAGTGGTGCCTCCGAAGGCAGTGGTCTCAACACAGAGGGGATCTAGAGGGTACTGTCAAGATCTCCAGAGATGCTGCTGTGGATTTGAAGTGGTGGATTGCAAGCAACAATCTTTCACAAGGAAAACCGTTCCAGCAGTCGCCACCAGTGGCCACAGTCATAACGGATGCTTCCACTCTAGGGTGGGGAGCTCATCTGGGGGATCTGGAGATCAAAGGTCTTTGGTCTCCAGAGGAACAGATTTTTCACATCAATCTGTTAGAGTTACGGGCTGTACGTCTGGCTCTCAAGGCCTTCCTCCCTTCCCTTCGTGGTCAGTCGGTACAGGTCCTAACGGACAATACTACCACGATGTGGTACATAAACAAGCAGGGAGGAGTGGGGTCGTACCTTCTCTGCAGAGAAGCTCTTCGACTATGGTCCTGGGCAAAGGACCATCGGATTTGCTTGATAGCAAACCATCTGGCCGGAGTCTTGAACGTGCGTGCGGACAGTCTCAGTCGCCACTTCTCGGCAGACCACGAGTGGCGTCTCCATCCAGATCAAGTCCGTTTAATCTTCCAGAAGTGGGGGTTTCCTCGGGTAGATCTGTTCGCCACTCGAGAGAACGCGCATTGTCCGTTGTTCTGCAGCCTTCAGTATCCGATGCAGGAAGCATTGGGGGACGCGTTTCAAATGACCTGGTGCGGCCAGTTGCTTTACGCGTTTCCTCCCATACCCTTGATTCCTCGAGTATTGAGGAAGATTCGCCAAGACCGGGCTCTAGTAATCGTAATAGCTCCGGATTGGCCAAGGAGGGTGTGGTACTCCGACCTTCTCCAACTCTCAACGTGCCCGCCGCTCCGTCTCCCTTTCAGGGCAGACCTCCTCTCGCAGTCGCAGGGGCAGGTTCTACACCCCAACCTCCAGAGTCTGCACCTACATGCCTGGAGATTGAACGGGGCAACCTGAGTTCCTTCTCTCTCCCGCCTGAGGTAGTGGATGTTATATTAGCGGCCAGGCGACACTCCACTAAATCTATCTACGCTAATAGGTGGTCTAAATTTGTTGCGTGGTGTGGAGAGAGGCAGATTGATCCTTTACAAGCTCATCTATCGGACGTTTTGTCTTTTGCTCTATCTCTGGCGCAGAGAGGTTGTGCAGTGGCTACCATTAAAGGTTATTTATCGGCCTTGTCAGCCTTCATATGTCTTCCAGACCAACCATCTTTATTTAAATCCCCTATTGTTATCAGATTCTTGAAAGGTCTTCTAAATCAATATCCTCCAAAGCCATTCGTTATGCCGCAATGGGATTTGTCCTTAGTCCTGACTTTCCTTATGGGGTCCCCTTTTGAACCTATGCATTCTTGCCCCTTAAGGTATTTGTTTTTAAAAACAGTCTTCCTGATAGCTATAACATCAGCAAGGAGAGTGAGTGAGTTGCAGGCCTTATCAGTAAAACCCCCTTATACAACTTTTTATGGGGATAAGGTGGTGTTGAGGACCAAGGCTGCTTTCCTCCCGAAGGTTGTTTCACCCTTCCATTTGGCTCAGGCAATTACTTTGTCCACGTTCTATCCTCCGCCTCATCCTTCCAAAGAGGAAGAAAGACTGCACCGTCTGGATCCAAAGAGAGCGTTGAGCTTCTTTATCAATAGAACAAAGGATTTCAGGCTGGAGGATCAGCTGTTTATTGGATACGTGGGCAAGAGGAGAGGAAAGGCAGTCCACAAGAGAACACTATCCAGGTGGGTTGTTCTTTGCATTAAAATATGTTACTCTTTGGCAAAGAAGGATCCTCCTGAGGGCATTAGAGCTCATTCCACCAGAGCTAAGTCGGCCACTTCGGCCTTAGCCAGAGGTGTTCCTGTGGTCGACATCTGCAAGGCCGCAACTTGGTCGTCCCTTCACACTTTTGCAAAACATTACTGTTTAGATTCTGAGGTTAGAAGGGACGGCCATTTTGCACGGTCAGTGCTGCAGGATTTCTTGGTTTGACCATTTAGGCACCCACCGCCGGGCGTGGTACTGCTTTGGGACTCTATTCATGAGGTGAGGAATCCACAGGTAGTTGTATCCATCAGAAGAACGAGTTACTTACCTTCGGTAACGACTTTTCTGGTGGATACATTAGCTACCTGTGGATTCCTCACGGTCCCACCCGCCTCCCCGTTGCCTTTATGGTCTTGCCAAGTAATCCTTGAGTGCGCTCCTCTTGATCTTTGAGGGTGCAATAGATGTGTATATATATAATATATTTATATATATATATGGGTATAGGTGTATATATCTTTATGTATATACTTGGTGTGTGTATATATTTTTAAAAAAGAAAGAGTTTTATATATATATATATATATATATATGTACATAAAAAAGATTTACAGTTATTCATACAATGTGGTGTATTTTTACAATATAATGGATGTTGCTTTGTTCTTTCATTGCATTGCCTGGTTGTTCTCATGCACGTAAAAAATGATTGGTACTGACGTCCGCACGTCGTCGAGGACCTCTTATTGCCTGTATGATGTCAGACGGCGTCGCGTGCGAGACAGTGACGTCCTCGTCGACGTGCAGAGACTAGTAAGAAGATTTCCGTAGAATGCTGGCGCCATGGGAGTATTCATGAGGTGAGGAATCCACAGGTAGCTAATGTATCCACCAGAAAAGTCGTTACCGAAGGTAAGTAACTCGTTCTTCTATTCATTGGTTGGTGCACAAAATACAGGATCTTAATAGGTCGCCTTCGATTGCCTACATTCACAGGCATGGGGGCCTGCTGGGGTGAGGAGGCCACCATGTCTGTGATTTCTTTTGGGGGGGGGGGGGGGGGGGATTTTTTATTTATTTTAAATCCAGACCGTTTTCTCTAAAGGGAAACAGGATGTGGTTTGGAAAAAAGAAAGGGAAAAACTAAACGTTCTTTAGGGACAGACAGCAGTCAAATTGTTACCAAATGAAAAATGCCATTTTGTAAGCAGAAAGGCTCCCATTCTGAGTCAGAGCCTTACCAAGCATAAAATAGCTTAGTTCCTGAGGCCCTTAGTCTGTTGAATTGACAAGTGGCGGTCTCCCTAAAATCCAAGGCCTTGTGCTCCCACGGGGACAAAGAGGGTACATTTTTTGAGAACTTCAGGAGAAAGAGATAATTCACATGATGTCTCTCTGAAGCAGGCCAGTGCCAAAGTATTTAAAGTGGGCTGTGGTTTGCACCTGGGTCCTGTGCTCACTGCGCCACTGTATTCAAGCTAGCCTGGCTGATGAGGGGTGATACCCTGAAACCGGTCCCAGGAGGCTTGTTCCTGGTCCAGGGAGGACCTGGCTTGGCAGTTTGGGTTCGACTGTCTCCATGGGGAACAGGGTCAAGACTGATTTGCATTCGGCTTGGTCCTATCTGGGGTTACGTGGTGGGTGAAAAAACAATGAATTAAATCCATATCTTTGTGACTGTCGGTGAATGTGTGCATTGTTCAGCATTCTGTCCATCATCTGTTCTTTTTGCTTGTGATGTGCATTTGTGGCATTTAAATGTTATTCCTCTTTGTCGACCATTCACATTAATGAGGACTCTAGGTGTCTGCCGAATCTTGGCAAGCAGTATCTCAGTATAAAATGAAGCTGTCCTGAGTCCTCCAGTACTGCTGCACAGCCTATGAAATCTGCATCTTCCTTAATGTAGGAGGCTCTGACAAGAGTGTGAGCTCTTTCCATAGGTGAGGTCTTCCTGCACCTCAAGTTAGTCATGGTTCTATTTAGGTAGTCGGACGTGGCTTTAAACATCCTTCCAGTGTCCCTGGCTTTTCAGTCTTCAAAATGAGATGTGCTTTTCAACCCAACCCTTTGACCAGTGCTTCAAAGAGGAGAGCAAGCATGTTAGGCAGTCTTGACCAAAACCATTAAATGCCAGTGACATACGGGTCAGGTATCTACTCAGATTTTACCTCGTGGTGTTCATGATACTGATGCAGCAGTTGATAGGGTCTTTTCCTCCAATGCTCGCATTGGTCTTGGATCAAGCTGGTCTCTGGGTTTTCTCAAATTTCCTCTGTGGCTACAGATTAAACTGCTACCAAAAACAAACTCTTCAATCCATCTCTGCAGAAATTGTTGCAGAGTTTTAGAAGTACATTCTTTTGGGAGCCATGGAGCTCACCGGATGCATATTTCCATACATCAGTATGTTACCACTAGAGGCAACTCCTCCAGATCTCCTAAGATCGGCTTTGTCACTATAGGAAGCTGTCCTTTGCGCAGCGTGCAGCTCCATCCTTGTTCGCGAAACTGCTAGCATTTGTGACTGAGTTTTTTTATGGGTGTCAAAGGTCTACATCTACCCTTATCTCAAATGCACATGGTCGCTCAACAGCTGATTCTAGCGTTTTGCACTGGCCCACAGATGCTCTTAATTTACAATTAACATTTTGAAATCCAGTGGAAAGAGTCAGTTGCTGTTCACCGTTGTGGGTACTAGGCTAGCAAGAGGTTGTCCACCTCCACATCCGTCATAATTGAGACGTTTTGCTAAAATGTTGGTTACTGGTAGTGTCAGGTTTTTTTTTTTGTTTTTTTTATCTGGTTCTTCTTCCAGTGGTCTCCACAATACCCATAAGCACTGTATTGTGCCACTTAAGCCACCTGAGAGAATTTAAACAAAATATTGGCAATAAGCACTTTGCTTTAGAAAGGGTAACTTTTACAATCAAAATTCTAGTTTTTGCAGCATATTGGAAGGCCATGCTGGCTGAATGTCACGTAGTTATATTAATTACATTTTACAACATTCAGTAGATTAAGACCAGTGTCAAAACCAACTTTATAATAACCATTTTAAAAAGAGTATCGGGAGGAAATATACAAAGAGCAATGTTGCTAGATATGCTCTAGCCCACTGACATTATAAATAAGCATATTCCACAGTATCCCAAAAAGCCCTAGCAATGGCAGTCACACAACTTTTATACTGATACTTATGATACTGTCAATTCACAAATATATTTTCATTTTTTCCTGTTGGGGAGGAGAGAGGATTGCTTATTATTTCAACAGAGACTCCTATGAAAGAGAACTAGAGTTTAAACACTGTCAGTCTGAAGGGAGTGGTGGAGGGGTTCTTCTATCACATGTCTGCACGGGTCTTCATAATCATCACTGCTTCAATAGCATTGACCAGATATGAAAATTTAATTGCCACCAAAAATGTGTTTGACACACTATCTGCCTTGCAATTTGGCCATCTAGTTTTTTCTCCTCTCCTTTCTTGTGGTGACTGCTCACGGGGTTGGAATGGAAGAACAAAGGCTGAAGAATAGGATAAAGTTTTCTTCATGAGGATTTTGTGCCTCTTATTTCGTAGGGTAAATCCTATCCTCTTCATCCTCTAACCTACCCCTTTGACATCTGTCAAAACCTTCACATTTAAATAATCCTTATTAATGATGAAACTTGTAGACTGAGTCCGGGTAATTAGATGTGGCTTCCACCGTGTGTGTAGGAGTCCACCGTACATAAGAGCTTTCATCATTGTAGCTCTAAAAAAGTGGTTTCTAATCTCGTCAGTGGATGGCAGCGTACACATAGGTTGGGAATATCAGAAAAGAGGTAATGTCATCCATTGAATACCGTTAAATACTGTTAGGAGCCTGTAGTAGGAGGAAATAATGGAGGGCCCTGAGGCCCTCAAGCCAAATAAAAGGGCCAAACTATAGATGCAGCAGATGCCCCACAACCTCCCTGTCTTTACCTAACCCCCTTTCTGTCTTCCAAAATCAACCAAGTAGGGGAAAGAACGTTGAAGGTTTTTCATATTTGAAGCACAACTGCTGACAAATAGTTGATACACTTAGGTTAGTGTAAATATATCATAAAGCAAACCTTCATTGAAGTACGGTTCTTGCTCGGCGAGTCGGCAGATTTGAACAGTCCTCGGCATCAACCATCAAATGATAACTTATCATTTGATGGTCTTACACTAGACACCTAACTCACGGTGTTTAGCATTCAGAGTTTGACTCTAAAGAGAGGTTTTATATTCTATAGACACGTATAGGAGACGTACGGTATGAAGTAAATGTTCACTTTTTATGGTAGACACATATGTTCAGAGTTAATCCGTTTGTTCCCAAGTCTACTCTTGAGGTATTAATTAAATGCATTATACAGAATAGACGTGCGTGTCTTAAGTTTCGTTTGATTAACCCTGGAAGATGGATGGTATATATCTCTGGTTCAGTCAGTCCCATTCCCATATCAGCCGGTTATTGGGCATATGGTAATTTAACATACCCTGTGTACTGCTTTAAAAATAAATGGTGCAAACCCGTTTTTTCTTTCACATTTTGTGCTGCATGCACGATGGGGAGTAGGGGTTGACCATCTTTTCCCAAAGTGACTCGTTAATGTTCATCAGACTCCCAAGGAAAGTCCCACTGGGACCTTGAATCATAAAACTATGAAAATGGTTCCTCACTTAGTTGCAAATCAAGAATGACTCCAGAAACCAAGACGCAGTGTCGGGAGGACATATATTTCAGAGTTTTAGAATGCGCTGCCTGTCACCTTTTGGATTCTTCAGAACACTGGAGGGAGAGGAGTAACAAAGTGCAAGTTGCAGGTTAGACGAGCACAAAAAATGTATTACTACTGCTCTACGAGTTAATATTTCTGTTGCAGAAATCTGGTTTCTGCAGAGTACATGGTCCAACAACACCTTGGTGGTATAGGGGAGCACTTACAGCTATCTTTATGGAAATAAGTCACCTGTTGAATATACGTTGATTATTCAGTCGTTTCTTGGTCAGTGCATTCTTGTTCTTGTAGTTTGAGTTATCCAGTTATAAAAGCAGGTTTGCGAGTACCCAAATGCAAAGAAAACACGCATGACAAAACCATTGGCCTGGCGTTGGCTTAAAGCCTTTTGGCTTCAACAAGTTTTGCAAAAACGTGTTTTCGAGGACCACCTGAGCTCTGGACAATATAAACAAAGCAAGTGCCTAAAAGCCAAATAAAATGCTCCTAGGAAGCATATATCCACAGACTCTTCCCTCCTCCATCCCCCTTTACTCACCCCAAGCCTTCGGGTTGAGTAAATGAGGGATATACTCCCAATTAACACTTCTGGATTTCTTTCTTCCTCCTCCCCTCTATTACTCCAGTCAATCTAACAAACTCTCAAATCCGCGGCTCAAATTAACTCATAATAATACTAAAACTGTACTCATATTTCCCGATACTAACCCATCACTAATACTTGTTGGGTTCCAGAGTAGCGTGCTACTCACCGAAAAGCGCTTTGACGCCTCATCAGGGGTAGTAAGCGCTATATAAATACTATTACAATACAATAGCAGCCCCTGGCACTAAAGGGAACGATTTTGTGGGCGGATGTTAAGCTTGTGGAAGAAGAATGGAGTCCTTCACAGTGATGTTAACTGGTGGCTTATGTGGGTCGACCTACTGCCCTTTGCAATATGCTGTAGTGGGAGGAAGCAAAATATGATTAACACAACAGACCAGAGGATGAAGAGGACTGGATAAAAAGCCCGCATAAGTAAGTCATTTTATATATATTTTTTGTAAAATCGAAAAGACTTGGCTAACACCAGATCTAACAAGCATTTACAGTGCAATCAGTCTGTAGGAGCTGTTAGCGTTGTAAATTCCTAACTGGACTTTTCTTGCAACATAAATTGAAAACGAAAAGTAAAACCGTTGACATAAGCAAGGCAATGCAAAGGGCCATGTCCGCTATGAGTGCAAAGGAGAGACACAAAAGGAAAAAGAAGCTCGCTCACAGTCAAAAATATCACAAAAGTGCAATTATCCACGTAACTGGGTCGGTCCCGAAGGCGGTAACAAAACCGCCTCAAGGTGGGACAAACGTAAGGCATTTACCAATGTCATCAAAAGATTTATGAAAGGCAAACCCATGAACGAGTGAAAGTGATGGGCATGAAGTGGGCGTGGTTAAAAGCCCACATAGATATCAACATGTTGGAAAAGCAGCACCTAAAAACGGTGGGATAAGCCATCCTTGTCTAACTTGGAGCAACCTAAGAGCTTGTGTAATGTGCAGGACATGCTATTCCATTTCCAAAATAATAGTATAGAAGGTTGAGTCGGCTGCTGATGTGTTGGTGTGTCTGTAACAGGTAGCACATTGATATTTGGTCTAGCACAGTGGGCTAATACATCTGCTGTATAAGTTTGTGTGTAAATTGCAGGCCATAATTCCATCCTTCTGAACTAGATGAGAACCACTGACATGCAGGTTCAAAATACGAGTTACGTTTTCCTTAAGATTTGAACCTGTGACCCTTTAAAATAAAAAGTATTTGCCTGGTGAAAAAAGTTACTTTTCATAATTACAATGTAATTTATTGCAATTTACAACAGACTGACTCATGTGAATAGGTCCAAGCAGGGACGTTCTCTGACCTTTTAACCAAGCCTGTGATCCCTTCATCCATTTCATATTGGCAGTATTTGAGTTTGTGTGTGGTAAATTGTGAAGTACTTGATGATTGCACATAGCCAACGATATGTATTAATTGTATTTTCATTGTTGCTAGTGGCAGTGATTTTCCGTGAATCTCTTAAGTATTACTTGTGTTGACTTTTTTGTAGCCTTAATCTTAAAATGCGAATTCCTATTCATTTGTGAACTGGGCATGGTATATTTCACAATAATTGTTTTTAATTTCTTCTAATTTGTGTAGGTATTTCTAGCATGAAGTAAGAAAGTGGAAAAAGACAGAAATTCACAGCATAAACGGATGCACTGCAAAGTTATAATTCGCATGAACCTTGCTTCAGAATTTAAAAAGAGGACACAAACACAGGAGGGTTTTACAAATTACAAAAAGTTATGTTACTTGTTAGGTCGGAGCCTACCACACACTTCAGCTGCCTGATTTTGACGGACATATTATGGGCGCACCAAGAAAATAGAGGGGCTTGCAGTACGCCCATTGCTTACCATTGGTTTGATTTACTATCACTCATTTGCTTGCTTCTTATTCGATGGCTTGCCTTATCTATCTTTTGTCTGTCTCTCCACTAGAGAATTGTCAGTTGACTTGAGAACTTCCAGTGCTCACTTTTAGGGAACTACGTATTTTCTTTTGTCTTAAGCAGTCTGTGATAGTATATATGTTTCACAAGCTTACTTGTTTTACCCCTTCATGTCCTGTGTTGCTTTCCCCCACCTGTGTGCTTCTCCCATGGCCCTTTAGTAATACTTTGCCCTCCTGTGCTTCTTCTCCACACCCTAATTGCTTTCTCACCCGTTTGCTTCTGTTTGAGAAATCACACAATCGGCTTTCGAAAATAAATAATAATGTGCTATCCTGCTAATACCAGTATTGCTTGATGCAACAAACATAACACTGTCGGAAAAAAAAGGTATGCAAACCCTTTACATAACTGGGATTGATGCTCATACTGATTACTGTATTCATTAGACTAAAACTGACCAAATATAATGTGATCCAGCTCATGAAACCAAGCAGCATCTTAGAAATGACCCAAATTGTTTTTAATGAAATACCAGTTGCAATAATCAAAGTACATTTTATCGTGTCGGCATCAAGCTCTCCACAATTTACCGCTGAGAAATGAAATATTGCGCGTGGCTTTTGCCACTAACGATTACAAATCTTGGTGCTATAATACTACTTGATCTGACAGAGACCCCCTGAAATGTATACGTTATTTGGCCAAGGTGTTTCAATTACCACACATTTCAGATTTTATTTAAAAACTTGTTGAGGAATCGAGTAGCTCGAAGTTTATCCAAATGAGTTTGATTTAGCCTAAGAGGCAAACAGTTTTTGAGTCTGCCATATTAAAGAGAGGCACGGGACAAAAACGCAGGAAGTGGCTATCGAAATTATGCAAATTAATTTGCTTCTATTTGTTGATCTGGAAAAAAAACAAAAAAACTACCAGTATTAAACATCACCTCAAACTGAATTTCTCTTGCTATTTAGATACGTTTTTTTTTCTGATCAAAATATATTTTTAGGTGAGATATTTTTCTCGTGTCACCAGCTTTATCTCTAGATACCTTGGTGTAAAGTAGCAGCACGTAATGGTTTGTGGGGTGTTATATAAAAGCACAGGCCATACTGTACTGCCTCAAAAAATACAAGGATTTCATCTTCTACAAGGGTGCTGATGAATTGTCCAGTTCTTAGTTTTGACAACAGTGCTTTAGCAGCACGTAAATATTGGAGTTCTACCTCAAATTCCTCCAATATTGACTGTGCTGCTGTCGCAAGGTTGCCCTATTTCTACATATGTTTTTTGTGAGAAACTCTGTTAAAGCAATGCTTGTACAATTTTATCAGTAAATGATCGAACAAATACACACACACACACACACATATGTATGTATAATCGACCTTGAATCGAGCAACCTTATTATTCGTTTTTTGTAATTAAATGTATTGTGTTGTCTTGTAGGGTGTTTCCGTAAATCTGCTTTTTATTACTTTGTTCCACCAGTGTGTGCTCGTCTGTGACCTTTTTCTTCCATGATACTTTATTTATCGCTAATGTTAACTCTTATATACATATATATATATTGTATGTTTATGGACAGAAATGTACCAGTTTGTTTTTGTGAACATTTACTTTGTAGCACCTGAAATTCAATAAATAATGTGGAAAAAAAGTAAAGTGAAGACAATTCATGACTAGAACGTAGATTTATTGTTAAAAAGACCGAATACAACATATGTACTCCTATTTCCTGAATTTCCTTTACCGGCCATGACATCCCCCCTGTAATCTGGTGGTGGGACGAAAATAACTACTCTCAAAATGTACAGCCAGAGCCGGCACAACTATTGCCAGTCGTGCGCTTGTGGCTTTCCATATGCAACTATGTCCCATTTCGTTGCTCAGATTTTCCTACCGTATTTTAAGCCGTTTTTCACTATTTCAACCTATGCAGTTGTGATACATGTTTATACTATGTGCGTAGTGACACGAGCAAATCTGCATTTCAATACACACCACCTCACAGGAATAATGCAGAAGACGACATACTTTGTCATGAAGAAAAATCAAAGATAAGTACGGGACTCGCAATCTCGACCTAGTTGACCCTCACTTTTAGAAGTCACAAGAGTATGCTTTGGTGAACCCATAGTAACTTGAAGGCACCAGTACTAAACACCTCTTTGATAAGTGGTGAGCCCCTCTACTCCCTATTTGTAAGTCACCTTCACGGCAAGGCAGAATGTGCTAGTAACCCCTGGGTAGATAAAGCTGTCAGGTTTCATAACTGTTTTACCCCCTAGTACCTGATAATTTGTCCTGGCAAGTCTTGTTGCTTGTTTTAGGTATGCATGTTTGTTGAGATTTTTGTACAAGAGAACCTGGCTTGAGAACTGAGTGCTAAATATAAAGGGTTTGATCTCTGGAATATAATTTATCAATGCTTGCAAAGAGGCAGGCTGAATATGGATTCCTGTGTGAGGAAGCAGTACTTTTTAAGATATGGGTTTTCAGTTCTTTTCTGAATGGAATATGTCGGGTTAGGGTCGTTGTTTCAGATTGTAGGAGTGTAGTTGGGAAAGGCCTTTGTTCTGGACTTTTCTTTCATTATGTTCTTCATTTACAGTCATGGCTCCTGGTTTCACTGACCCCATCATGTGATTATTTTCTTTACCAGGTTTGTTTGGGTGCCATTTCTGATGGCCTTTTTGTTGGTGGAGCTCATAATGTGGACTTAGAGGGGGAAGACTGTAGATCCTTTGTATTCGGGTGATGCCAGTGAACTTCTTCGTGCCTTTGAGACATTCTGCAGTATGTAGGATGTCTGTTATGGCTGCTATAGTGTTTTTGAGGGTAGTACATTGAACAGAGCTTTGACTTCCACTGTCATTCTGAAGTTGTTTTCGGGTAGGTAAAGATTAAAAATTTTCATGGAGAGCTGACGCCCGCTGTTTTTTTTCTTCTTTTTTTTCTTTTACGATATGATCTTTATTAGGAGGTCTCTGTCTCGGGTGAATCCACGTTATTCTGCATGACTGATAGCTGGGGTGTGGTATGGAGCAATAAAAGTTCATGTCAGAAAATAATGCTTGGGAGGAAGTTTGCCTTTGTGGGGTTGAGGTTTAGATACAAACTAGGTATTTAGTTTTAGATTAGGTTAAGGAAGATTTCAGGTTCCTGGATGTCGTGTGCGGAGGAGAATTTGAGGAAGATTTCTGTTGATGTATAAGTGAAACATGCTATTTTCTATTAGTATGCATCCTAGGGGTTCAATTGTAGGTATTGAAAAGGACTGGTTCTTTGGTATACTATAGAAGAGATGGGATGTTGCTTGGCTCCTGCATCTGATTCTGTGATTATTACATACTGCTTTCTTGATTATCTGATGAAAGGTAGAAGAATTATGCTATGATAGAGTCAAAGATCATCTGGGACAATGGTAGTTTTTTTTTTAGCTGTGTCAGATCTGTCCATTTGTGAGGTCATATGGACTTTCAGGTTTCTTGACTGGGGGAGGGGGAGAGATGATGTTAAGGAAGATAGAAAACATCTCTGTAGATGGTTTCCACAGTGGAGGATGGTAAAATGTCATTCTTGATGGGCATGGGTTGGAGGGAGTTGAGAATGTTTCTGGGTTCACCATGCAGGAGAAAGTTGGATTTGTCATCTGGGACAGGGGAATTTGACATCGTGTGGAAGTCCATTTGATGAGGTCAACGTATATTCTGGTTTTCTTTTATGTTCTCTTGAGAAGAATTCATTGATGTCATTCCAGTTGTCGATTGACATTGCAGCTTAAAGATCAGATAGGAGATTGAAGCAATGTTTGGCTGCTTTGAAGAGTTATTTTGTAGAAGGTAGACTTGTAGAAGATGATTTTACCTGTTGAGTAGAGTGCTTCGAGTAGGCTGAAGTTGTTGAATAACGTGTGTCAGTTTAATTTCTCAGCATTTGGCATGCATGTTATCCAAGAACTCTTGAGTGCACCATGATGCTAAGGGGTTGGGTCGGAAGAACTGTGTTTTCTGAGGGGTGTTTAGTGTAGCACTTGTCACACATGATTGGTTCAGTTCCAACAAGTTGAAGACCCTTCAAGTATCAGATCTTTTGCTCCAGTGACATCTTTGTACTACTTGTGCTCAGTACTCCTTTAACCAGTGCTGTATGGGATCGAGCTCTATTTTACTTTGTGGGGGCTGACCTGATACAGTGCAGTTGATGGTCGAGCACTACTCTTTCCTTGTGTGCCTTACAGAAGACAATGTCTCTTCCACCTAAGGTGACTACTGGGTGTGCAAATAGAGAGTACTCTTGATTGTGCTCTGCAAGCCTCTCTCAGATAGATTAGACCTGTCCTGCTCCTGACTCATCTTCTTTTTCAGTGGACACAGCCCACTTCATTGTGATACAGGAAGATGTAAGGAGGTGGCTGCCAAATAGATGAGCAGTTGATTCAAATACAAAGCAGGAGAGGCATATAAGTTTTTGGTACCATAATGGGTTCCATCAGAAAACGCAAAATATAGGAATAAGTACAGCAGTTTAAGTTGCCAGTGCTAGTTAGCTCGGCCCACCAAACTGTTTTCGTCATTTCTGATAGGTTGTGATATCTGCCTCTGATTCATTTACACAGACTGGGAGTAAATGACTGCCTTCCTACACCAGCACTGATGTCTAAAGTCCCCTTTCTGTGTAGTGGTTTTTGTTTGCTCTCCGTCAGGAAAGGTTGACACCATGGACCAGATGTCAAATTACTCTTGAGTGTTATGATTACAACCACCAGCACGGGGCCAATTGTGGAAATGCAAACTTCAGTTGCTGAGGCTAGTTTCCCTAATGTGATTTCATGCTTGCTAGTATCGCATTCCTTTTCGGACGCCTTGAACACCTCTCTAAAGGCTAGCAAAATGTCTTTGGTAGCAATCCATTCATTACCAGTTTTCATGTCTCTGTGCTCTCAATCGAGTATCATCGTCTAGTGCTGTTGTTCCAGAGGTTGTCCCACACTGTCCTGCAAATCAATATTGGCAAAGCCGAGCACAGGCCCCAATAGCACATTCGGTATAATTGAGTCAGGAGATTTGCATAGTAGATCTGGTTCTCTGACATTCTGCACCTGCCTCAAGGCCAGCATTCTATCTATCCTGGAAACAGATCATCTAAGTATGGTTAAAGGGAGGGTACTCAGCTCCGACAGTAAACACTATGAATGATTATTTCTAGAGGTTGATATTCTTCCATGACCGTTTGTAAATTGTAATGATTACGAGGAAATCTTCCACCAGTTGCAGAGTTGGGAGCATGTGTTCGAAGTTTTTGTACTGGGCCTTACCCAAAAACAATAGCAATCTCCCTTCCTCGGTTGATCATGTCATTCCTAGTTATCTGGAGTGCTAAGATGTGCAAGCAACCACTTGTCAAACATGTGTTGGCCATCAGCCTGTACGAATCCTGAGAACTTGTTTTACAATCCAGTGAAGCACCAACCTTCATGTTACTGGGATTGTGTTTTTGTTCTTTTCAGTCATTGAGAAGGTTCAGTATCCAAGTGCTCTTGAATTTCATTCTATCAGCAACTTGAAAAATTGCTTTTGTGGAAAACAACTTTCCTTGGTACTCTACATCTGTGAGGCATATAGGTGTTACAAGCCTCAGATGCTACAAAACCATACAGTGTTCTAGCTTCACAAGTTGTTACTCCAAACTCACCACTCTTCGTTCTAGAGGCATTAATTGATTCACGTTTCAATGACATTCCTCAGCTTCTATGATTTCGTGCTTCACCTTTAGTCTTTTTGATTCTGCTAGCCAGAATGAGAAAACACCCTTTATTGCCCAACAGATGAAGGTGTGACCATTGCTAGTCACCCCTCAATTCCTGAGCTATGAAATATGCATGCACATTCTACCATCACCAAAGAGGTTTTCATAGCATTCTTTAAGCTTGTTCCTGTCAGATGTGTGGCACAGTTTGCTAACTACTTCCTCAAGAGCCCATGCAAGCTGTCATAGCAGAGAATAGTTATCTCTAGGCCATGGTAATTTTTCTTTTCCTATACAGCTCTGCTGTCATTCAACACCACAAACACTTTGTTTTCGTATACAGAGGAAGCTGATTAGAGCAAGCACCACAGTATGTCAGTGTGGGGGCTATGTAATGTACACACACATGTTACGGGCTGGATAATATTTTGGTTCTACAGATTCTGAGAAGCAGTTTCAAGTGCAGTAGGTGGCAGGTGGAATGTGGGTTGCAAATAGAAGAAAGTCTACTAATTAGAATAGGAGACCATGACTGACAGCTTTATACAGCAGACACTTTTATTGGTAGTCGTCTGATTGTACACATTCTAAAAAAGTAATCGCACACAGTTCACGCTGTGTACCAGACTTTAGAACACGAAGTACATAAATGTATTCCCTGTTATAGAATCTTCATTATATTTGTAAACTCTAATGGGGATATTTATGAGCACCTTGTGTCACCGTTGCGATTTTTTTTGTGATGCAACAGCAGTGCAAACCCTGGCCGGCGACCGATAGAGCTACACGCGTAGCTCCGAGCAGCGTCCACCGGGCCCAATATTATCCTGACATCAAATAGCCTTCAATCATCTACATAAACGGAGTTCCTCTAATTGGAATATCCAGAGCACGAACAAGGAGAATGGCTCACCCAAATAAGCACTGGAAAACAGAGAAAAACAGGAAAGAAAATCCTGATAGGCGAATCAAAGATGGCGGCCGCGAGTCCATGTTAAAAAGGAAAAGATCACACGACGATCAGAGCAGCGCCAGACAACCTCCAGAGCCCTCGGTAAGTACAAGCCCCAATACACCCTCCTCCTCCACCCCTTAAGAGGAGAAGGGGCAAAACTCAAAAATTAGCAAAAGACCCCGCCGTGGGCTCGGGGAGGAAGTGAAGCGCAAGCAGGGAGCCAAGAGAGCGGCTGGGTCTGAGAGGGTCGGAAGAGGAGCGGAGAGGCTGAAACAACGACCCTCATTGAATCTGGCGATACGAGGGGTGGTGGAGCACTGAAGACCCTGCCCCAGTGGGAGAAGCAGGAATACCTTACAGCAACTTAATACCCAGCATCCAGGGAAATACGATACAACTAAATAAAAGTAGCGAATTGATCCAACACTAACAGAGTGCTCCCTGGGCTGAAAGACAGAGCACCCACTGGCTATCGCCGACCTACAGCCCTCACAATAACGATCTATAGCCGCACTTAGGGTGAACCCAGTACTTGGATACACAGATGCCCTAATCAAAACAAGCGGGCTCTCAGAACACTGCACAATGGGTAAACCCAAGAAAAGAGAAGGACCTGAACGAGAGGACACTACGTTGGTAAAAACCTCATCTCAACCGCAAGCGGGAACAGCAAACACTGACTCTCCTTCCCCAGAAACCATGCTAGACACAATACTATTAGCGACTAAAAGACTCCCGGGAAGCACTAGAACAAAAAATAGATTCCCTGACAACGGATCTCTCACTCTTAAGAGATGACCATAGAAAATTGTCAGATAGGGTAAGTGCAAATGAGAGAGCACTGGAACAAATGATCCCGGATCAAAAATCCTACACCACCGACCTGAACAAACTAGCGGCCAGAGTGAGACAGCTTGAAAACAGGGCCGAAGACGCCGAAAACCGCTCCCGAAGAAATAACATTCGCATAGTGGGTCTCCCTGAAAAATCAGAACTTGGAGCACAATGCATGGAAGCGTTCCTTGAAGACTGGATAAAACAAATAATCCCACCAGAGTGGCTGTGCCCATTTTTTTGCAGTCGAAAGAGCGCGTAGAGTACCAACCAGACTCCCCCCACCAGGAGCAGGTCCAAGACCAGTAGTCGCCATACTACTGCATTTTAAAGATAGAGACTACATCCTCTCACAGGCAAGACTCAAAGGGGAAATCATGCTTGATAACCAACAAATCATGTTGTTCCCAGACTTCACCAAGGAAACACAGAAGCAAAGAGCATCCTTTAGAGACTCCAAGAAACGGCTCCGAAACATGGGAATCCAATATGCCATGCTCTTCCCAGCTAAGTTAAGAGTGGCACACGGAGATAGAACTCACTTCTTCACATCACCCCAACTAGTGTGGGACTGGCTGGAAACGATGGAGCAGCCCACATCCACTCCACAAAAAAAGAGACAGATGATGACCAAAAAACAGCGGAATGGTGCAAGCATCCGCAACCCAAGAAGAACACCACTGGACCAGCTACCATCTAAAGAAAGACTAGAAGCGGTATCTAACGTAGCTATAATAAGTGGAGGAGACCTGATCATTACGAGATCACTGGACTCACTATCTGACCACGACTCTAACTCAGGCCACCCATCCATTTCCTCCCAAGGCACTTCAGTGAGCATGCCAGAAGTAACTCCGAAGTCATCAGAGGAACTTTTTTGAACTCTTAACCTCGAAACACCAAAGCCACGGTAGGGGTGAGAAAAGTACTCACTAAAGAGCTACAAACATTAGAGGTAAAAATCCGTAATGCGGAGGCTGCGGTTGTTGGGGACGAGTCCATACTAACAACACTGAATTCGCTCAGGGCCGCTCATAACGAAGCAGATACTAGGCTAGGCAAACATGACTACAGACATTATATAACAAGACAGCACGCTGAAGGAGACAGATCTGGTAGATTGTTAGCTTGGCTGACTCGACAGCCCTCACAGCCAACGCCTATCGGCGCGATACGTTTAAACCCCAACGTTATCGTTAACACTCAGTCTGGCATTAATGAAGCCTTTTTCACATATTATCGTACACTTTATACGTCTCCTCCCCCTCCGCCGGAATCACACCTAACTGATACACTACAACTTGTCTCTCAAAACCAACTTATCCTCGATAACATCCATATTCTAGATGGCCCCATTACCATTGAAGAACTGCGCTCAGCTTTGGCACAAATGGCACGCAGTAAAACCCCCGGATCGGATGGACTCCCGGTGGAATATTTTAACTCTCATGCGAGTCATCTCCTGCCCCCGCTCGTAGAAGTGTTCAATGAGGCGTACCATAATTTGCAAATGCCAGACTCTCTGCGTGTAGCTTTAATAGTGGTCCTTCCAAAAGCTGGTCGAGACCCACTTGATGTTAAATCATACAGACCGCTCTCCCTCCTAAACACAGACTGCAAATTACTAGGGAAAATATTAGCGAATAGGCTCCTCCCCTACCTACCGAGTCTGATACATCAAGACCAGTCCGGCTTTATCCCCGGCAGGAGCACCTTCCTAAATATTAGGAGGCTGCTTCATATAATGCATAACAACACAAACACCGAAGCGGTCGCCCTCTCCCTAGATATTGAAAAAGCGTTTGACACACTAAGCTGGAATTATCTTATTTGCACACTCAGGGCGTTCGGCTTCGGACCTGGCTTCATAAACTGGATCAGGACGCTGTACTCTAAGCCCACAGCACGTGTAAAAAATGGTCGCATTATCTCCGAAGCATTTGCCATAAGTAGAGGCACCAGACAGGGTTGCCCATTATCCCCCTTGCTGTTTGCCATTGCCATTGCCATGGAGCCACTGGCAATCAAACTGCGTAGCTTCGCGCATATGTGGGGTATCCCGGAATCTAACACCTATCCTATCATATCATATCTCTATATGCAGATGATGCCCTGATTTATCTGCGTAATCATTCTACCTCCATGTCAGAGGTGCTGAAATTGCTGGACTCCTTCGCCCTCGCCTCTGGACTTCACGTCAACTGGTCCAAATCCAGTATTTTCCCTCTTATCTCCATTCCGACTGATGCGCATATAACACTTCCGCAATATAAATTACCGTGGTCATATACAACCATTAAGTACCTCGGGGTGCAGATTTACCACTCTGTTACAGATTTAAAAGAGGGCAATATTGACAGAGTGGTGAGATCCACTCGTGGCTCGATACCATTCTGGAGCTCACTCCCTTTATCCCCGTTAAGCCGGGTAGCAATAACCAAGATGATTATCCTCCTGAGGTTCCTATATTATTTTACTGCCCTGCCAGTGTGCCTGCCACGCTCCTTCTTTAATAAATTACATTCAATATTAACCGACCTACTCTGGGGCAAAGATAGACGTAGAGTAGCGTTGACCAAAACGCAACATCCGCAGGAAATGGGCGGGTTGGGCATGCCTAACCTCGAAAGATACTACGCGGCCGCTCAACTGTCGTGGCTGGCTGGATGGCTGCATGATGCCCCTTCCGCTGAGGGCGCACTGCTGCAGTCATGTATGGCCCCCAAGGGGCTGCTGCTCACATTGTTATCTACCCCTCACTCCTTACCCTCGAAACACATACTGATGGAAGCAGCTCGCTTTTGCTGGTACAGATATGTCCATGGCAAGTACCCCTCCCCCCCCCCCCCCCCCCCCCCCTTACTCACCCTTGATACCGCTGTTTCAATTGCCGGGCACCCAAATTATTTCAATACATCATAACACACGGGATATAAATACACTGAAGGTGGGCGATCTATACTCCCATTCCGCGCTGTACTCCTTTACGGAACTGGTGTCTGCCGGGGTGATGCACAATGGGGCCTTTTTGACATACAGCGCCATTAAACGACTGCTAAACAAGACCTGGGGCCTCGGCAATAATGTACCCCCTGAGTCCCCATTATTCACTACTATCCTTACAATAGGTAGCGCAAAAGGTACCATAACTAAAATATACAAAATACTATTAGCAGCAGTTTGCACTACCCTGCCGCACGCTAAAGCACGCTGGGACATGGTCCTTCCTACGCCATTACCACTAAAAACCTGGACCGCAGCTCTTGCAACAATCAAATCAATATCCCGTAATCATCGCTTACGCTATACCCAATTTAATTATATTCACCATGCTTATTTATCCCCAGCCCGCATTCTAAGAATATACCCGAACACAACTCCGTCGTGCCCAAGATGTGCTACCCCGGCAGCTGACTTTTACCACATGGTTTGGAGTTGTCCCTCAATAAACTCAGCCTGGCACCGAGTTACAAACGTTACAGCAGACATCTCATCCCTCGCATTATCCCCCATACCAGAGTCCTGCTTACTGGGCATACGTCACCGCACTAAGGGAGATAAACAGACACACAGATTCATAGACTTAGCGTTTGTTGTCTTCAAACGTCTGATTGCAACACATTGGAAGGCTCCACATGTTCCGTCCCATTCGGTTTGGCTGCGCGACTTACATAGTCGCTCGCAGGCCGAGGCGCAGGCACTTAATCTATTGCAACGTAAAGGTCTCATCGAAGTGGGCCCTGAAGTCTGGAATACCTTTGTGGTGGCAATAGAAGCGCGTGATGACCTGCACCCCCCCCCCGTGAATAGTGCAACATACACAAATCTTACAGCAAGGTGGATACGATCAGCAGGATACTTGAACTGCCTCAATCTTAATTATAGACATTGCTGACACTCTCATTCTAATCCTCAAAGTATTAACCTAACAAACCAGGCTGTTTCCACTGCGTACAAGACTCTACGCAGGTCAAACCCAGTTCGATCAATGCCAATTAGGCTCAGCATCCAGCTGAACCCCACAAAACACAATCCTTGCCCCACCTCTGTCCTTCAATCTAAATACACTTACATATATTAGCTGCATTCCTTCCTCTAGCCTCTCCCTACCTCGGCTTGAGGTTGCAAATATTATCAATGACATTGGTCGTGCTCAGCTGCATTGATATTCGGCAAGTAGTTGCCGCACAGTATTTAAGCTGTATGTTTCCTTTTTTCTTGCTCTGTTGGCATTATCTTATGTTTGTTTATAATTTGATTTTTCTCTTTCATACCAGTTAATATGCAAAGAGGCTGTGCAAGATTATTTATGCAAGCAAATAATTCGATAAATTCTAAACAGCCAATGTACTGGTATGTGAATGTTATGTTTAATAAACAGATTTAAAAAAAAAAAAAAAAAAAAAACTCGAAACACCAAGAACACGGGGGAAAACACAAAAATAAAGGATACCCAGATACCTCCAAAGGAATGAACAAACTACAGGAGCCGCATGGTACAGATGAGAACTCCAATTTAAGCACTACCAATGCCTCCTTGCTTCAACAGACTGAATCTTTCTCGGCGAGGAAACCTAAAGCTAAGAGTTATTAATCTAAATGTGACAAGAACTATGTTTGAAATGATTGAGCTATAATAGAATGTATATGGCCTGTAGGTCCAACCTGGAGACAAGTTTTGAGTCCCTGGTACACTGCCTTAAACAATAGTTACCAATCTTGGATCCAAAAGTTTGGACGGGGATAGTTCTAAATACCGGTCCTGGGGTAGGGAGGGGGGGAGTTGGGGAAGTACACGTTTGAGTAATAGGGGAACTACACCCAGCACCAATATGCTAATCACTCTGTACTGTATAGAAACGAGGAGAAAGAGGAACCTGGGAGAGGACGAGAAGGGAGGACAGAACGTGTACAACTGACTGTTTAGAAGGGATTCCCCCCTGAAATACACAATTCTTACTTGGAATGTTAGAGGCCTGAACAATATGAACAAAAGATATAAAATGTATAACCAACTTAAAAGGAGAGGCGCCCATATAGCAATATTACAGGAAACCCACTTACTGGAACAAGAGGTCAAAGCCCTAGCAAAGCGCTGGCGAGGCCAGGTATTCGCAACATCCTACTCAGCCTATGCCAGGGGAGTGCTGATTTGGATACGCTGGGGGGGGGGGGGGGGGGGGGGGGGGGGATAAAGACGGCCGTTATGTCCTGATCACCGGGAGACTGGCGGGGAGAGATATTACAATAGGAGGAGTGTATGCCCCAAACCAGGAATAGGGTTCCTTCCTAACTAGGCTCTCAAGGGAATTAGGCTCTAATTGTACACAAGCCACCCTCATAGGGGGGGGGCTTTAATTGCATTGCGAACCCCATGCTTGATAGATCACCCCCCCCCCCCCCTTTTACAGGGATCACCAGCCATTAGAACGGCTAAACAGTTTTCTGATTGGCAACACCAATGGGGATTAAGCGACTGCTGGAGACGTCCACTCTATCACTAGAGATTACTCATGCCATTCTACAATTCATGACCTACATGTCAGACTAGACACAATCCTAGCCTCCCCCGAGTTACAAAGCGGGGTGTGCTCAGCAGAATATCTATGTCGTACCCTCTCTGATCATAACCCATTCATGATTTCATTGGCCTGGGGGGGAGGGATAGAACCTGCATTCCCACCTGGAAACTAAGAGTGGAAATGCTGGAAGATGAAGCATTCAAAAGCTCCATATCAGAATCCATTAAAGATTTTTTGAATCTCAATACGGGAACAGCATCTAGCAGGGCGATAGAATGGGAGACTTTTAAGACCGTAATCCAAGGGAAATGTATAGCAGACAATGTCGGAGTGAGGAGATCACTGGAACAAGATATCCCAAAATTTGAGAGAACCCTTAGAGAACTAGAGCGCCGAGAGCTACTAACCCCCTCTCAAGTGAAATCCCTAGAAGATCTCAACCTCCCAAGGCTAGGGAAGAGAGAGACACTAACCTTAGCTGAATCTATTTCGATACCTGAGATTAGAACTGCAATACAAAACATGGCCAGAGGGAAAGCAGCTGGGGCAGATGGGCTCCCAGTAGAGTTCTACAGTGTATTCCTTGAACAACTTGCCCCACAATTATGTAACCTATATATAGAAGCCAAAGAAAAGAAAGCCCTCCCTCTAACCACCAGTGAGGCGATTATGATCCCTCTACTAAAACCCAATAAACCAATGAGGGACGTACGCTCATACCGCCCTCTCTCCATGTTAAACCCAGACTATAAAATACTTAGCTAAATATTTGCCTCCCGATTGCTGCCCCTTATGACACAACTAATCCATAAAGACCAAGCTGGATTCATACCACAGCGCAGCACCGTGCAGAATATATGGAGACTAGGATCAGTTATCCAATCAAGATCACCATCCCTACAACGGGCTGCAATAATTTCAGTAGACCTAGAGAAAGCATTCGATGGTCTGCGATGGGACTACCTCGAAAAAGTAATGCTGAAATTGGGCCTTAGACCTGAATTTGTGAAATGGACGCAATTGCTTTACACGAAACCTACTGCACGGGTACGTACGTGCAGAACAGTCTCAGACTCCCATATAATTGGCAGAGGCACCAGACAAGGCTGCCCACTGTCCCCATTACTCTTCGCCATTGCAGTGGAACCACTGGCCAGAATGGCCAGATCAGGGTCACACTTTGGGGGACTTCAAGTGGGAGCACAGAGACACCATATTGCATTATAAGCGGACGATATGCTAATTTTCCTTGGAGACAAAGAACTCCCCGGGGCGATGGCCATGTTAGAGAGCTTCGGCGAGGCCTCCGGTCTTAAGATAAACTGGAAGAAATCATCAATCTTCCCGTTAGCGGAGGGAGTCCAAACGATGACCGATACCAGGGGCCTCCCCTGGACTCCCACCACATTCCGATATCTCGGCGTCAATATATATCACAAACCCTCAGTCCTATTCGACGGAAACATATACACTGCAATCAAGAAACTTAAAACTGATATACAGTTCTGGAAGACACTACCCCTGGCAGTTATGGGAAGAGTAGGAATATTAAAAATGATAGTACTTCCAAGATTTCTATATTTTTTCTCCACCATTCCCCTAGCAGTATTTAATGACTTGAACTCTATCATGTCTAACTTTATATGGAGACCAGGCAGACATAGGCTAGCTCTGAATACGCTCAAGAGACCTACTTTGGAGGGAGGACTTGCAGCCCCTGATATGGAATCCTACTACTGGGCAGGCCAACTACAATGGTTGGCAAGATTCCTAAACGAGGATGCAACAATTTTGGAGTTACAGAATAATACTGGGTCCTTATCCCATACACTGCTGGGAGTACTAATATCCCCGGGAGGGAAAAAAATATCACTGTCCCCAGATTGGCAGGCAGTTAAATTCTGTGAAAGAGCAGTCAGACACTCACACTCACACACCCCATATGCACCTGACATCCCAATAACGAGCCTAGTAAGCCTGATGGGAAATCAAGCTTTAACCGGTTTAAATAAATTAATCAGACATAATATCACCACACTGGGAGACTTATATCATAATGGGCAACTCAGGACTTTTGCTGAATTACGCGCGCAGTTCGATATTCCACCAGGAGCATTCATAACATATTCTGCAATAACTAGAACTATCCAGAGAACTTGGAAACTGGGAACACAAGAACCACCTATACATGAGGGTTGCAGAGTTATTTGTACTCGAAGAGGAGATAGAGGCTTGGTATCTATACTTTACAAAACACTACACAAAGACACTCTTACCCAACTAGATAGCCTTAGACTAAAATGGCAAACTGAACTAGAGACCACGATAGAAGCACAACAATGGGATAGAATTACCGCACATATATACCCAGTATCAAGAAACGCTCGATTTAAACGAATACATATTTACATTTACCATAGAGCCTATCTCACCCCCGTGGACTTGCAAAAATGTTCACCTCCAGTGGAAGCGACTGCCCCAAATGCACGGAACCAGAAGCAGGCCTGGAACACATGCTCTGGAACTGCCAGCAGGTAGTTCCATACTGGATAGAAGTATTTAAAACCTTGGAAACTATAACGGAGTGCAGACTGCGGCCTTCCCAGTTTGTCAGCTCTGTTGGGGGACTTTCCCCACCCAGCTAACAAAAAAACTCTTAATAAATTTATCGATTTAGCACTACTGCTAGCTAAAAGAGAAATAACGAGTCACTGGAAAGCATCGACAGGTCCTCAAATACAAAGATGGTTGAGTGCAGTGGGTGGAAGTAGAAGGACGTATATTACATAGAGAGGCTGCCCAAGGAAGGGGTTCCGGAGATACTGCAAGCCAATGGGACACAATAATAGATGAACTTAAATACCCTGAAGAACCAGAATCAGAACACTCACAAAACGTATCTAATCTAAGCTCTGATGAAGCTTCTTAATATAGATGACAAGTTAATGACCCAAAGAGAAACTGATTTACTGTACAGTATTCATTTATATAGCAGAAAAAATTTAACGGTTGCTGGATGTAAGGAGGGGTGGAGGGGGCAGTTGGGGAGTATTTAACATTGTGCAAATGGAAATGTTAACACATGTTTGGAAAATTAATAAAATATATATATATATTTTTTTTTTAAAGAGGTTTCTCTTTTATATATAAAAAAATGATCTTGGATGAACAAACCATTTTGAGATATCTTATTTAAAAAGATGCAGAAAACGTATTCTCTTTAAAGAGGAATTTGGGATTGTCAGTTTGGGAGGCTGAAACACACTAAAGGTGATGAGAAGAATGTTCGCAATTTATCTAACCACTGGTGATTGGTTGGGCTATCCTCTCTACCCATTAATCCTTTGCTCACCACGCCACCTCAATTTGGACCAAGCCATACCTTGACCCTGCTCCTCCTGGGAACAGTCCAGGCCAAACTGGTAGACTTCCCAGATTGCTATACAGTGACATTTGGCCTCAACCTTCAGATTGTGTAGAGGTTCATAAATACTGGCCTTTGGGTTGTATACTTTTTTAGCAATCCTTGTTATAGAGTTCTTTTTTTAAGGTCTCTATTAATAAGGAGAAATGGATAGAGTCATTGCATGATATGTTTTGTGGTCTGAGTCAGTGGGACTCATTTCCCAGCACTGTAATGGGACTGAGGGTTCCAAGGTGTACTGCTCCTTCCTTAATGGTGGCCTGTCTCCTTAAAAACCCCAGGGTGATCTTCAGCAGTTAGTTTCTCAGGGTCAGTAAGATTACGGCCAATTGTGTGATGTGGAAAGCAGAGTTATTGAATAGAGCAATATCTGTGCTGATGCATTCAATTGAAGTTCACCATAGAACAAATGCATGCTGATGGGGAGAGGCCACGTTATGAATTGTTGGTCTAAGTCGTCTAGCTGAAATCTCAACACCGACTTGGACATCTGTGTTGAGAAGATAAATTGGGTGACATCACAAGTATTGCATAGCAGCTTCACCTTTTTAAGAAGAATAACAATATTATCTCTAGTCCTCCTTTCAGGATAATCTCACCTTGAAATATTTATTGTAGCAGCTCCAGGAGTGTTGTTACAAGGGACCTAGTGATTGAATATTGTGGCTAAACTATGAGAATCTTTTCACTTTGAACTGGCAGTTCTAGTGCTGCACCCTTTATACCTGTTGTTATACGGTCCACAAAAAAATTAACTCTCTTCTGTATACTGTGATGTAAATAGACCCTTATTTTGTATTTAATTGATAATGTTAGGAGAATACTTGTACGATCCCATCATTATCAGTTACCATTTGTCTAGGAGAGTTTTTTAATCCCACTAACGTAACTATTTTTATGTCCTGTGCGTGTGAAAACCTTCTAATTGTCTCCATAAAATAGCCAGTTTTTCTTAATTGCTGTGTGCTCTTCCATCTCATAATACATGACTTTAAATCCAGTACAGTTTGCAAATCATAGATCATGCTCCAGCTCATGGACTAAATTGCTGTGGCGTGTGGTTCTAGCTGCTTCTTCAACAATTACATTTCTATTCCATTTTTATTATAATCCTAGGTGAAATAAGTGACTGCCTTTATCACATCCCCAAAAATATCCAATGGAGCGGTGCCCTATTGATTAAATTATGTTGTGAAATATCCTTACTCCAGTATTGGAACTTTCATAGATTCACATGCTTGAATCATTCCCTGCATTCGAGATGGGACGGTGCAATACAAAAAAACCATGCTCAATTACATATAAAGCTCTAAAAGCACTAGGCCTCTAACTTACAAACATATCATAGTCGTTTTGTAAAAAAGGACCAAACTTAAAAGACAACCAATAAGCTCACACCACCCTCTAGAATACTCCTGTGAGGAGCTGATTTCCCTCAGATTTTCACCGCACATCGTGCTAAGGAGTCTCCCTTGAGCTCTGCTCAGTTTTTCTCTCAGAAATCCTTTCTGAAGAGATTTGGATTCTTTTTTCTCTTTGAAACTTATTCAAGGTGGGTCAACCTGACTACCATGTCAGAGACCCCTAAGAAGGGGCTTTTTAGAGCCTGTGCTACCTGCGTGAAGAAAAGACTGCCTGTAGATGACCAGCTTAAGGACTGCATATATTGTCTCTATGCTAGCCATAAACCTATAGACTGTGTAAGGTATGTAGGACCTTTTCCACTAAAACTCTTAAAGACAGAGAAGGTTGCCTTCTAATCTGGCTACTGAAATCCAGAGACCATCCAGTTTCTGATGAGGACAGTGCCTCTTCTGTTTCTGTGGTAAAAACACCTGTGAAAAGACCAGCTGAAATTTCTTCAGAAGAAAAACTCAGAGAAGCCTTAAGAAATCTGCTGAAGTGTCCTCAAAAATGTGTAGCCCTTCAAGGATGAAATCTAAAGCTTCAGATTTAAAATCTAAAAAGAAGCCTCTCTGAGCCATCAAGATCACCATTCAAGGTAAAACATACCTTCAAGAATCCATTTTCTGTGCCGTAGACAGGATCTTCGGCTCATGCCTTGACGACAACATCCACCGTAGCCACACTGTGTCAATGGCAGCAACCAGCTCTTCGTCGACAGTGTGCTCATCCTCGTCGATGGCACAACCTATCTCTTTGCCATCAGCACTGATACCGTTGACCCTTCCATCGACGGAACACCTATCGGCGATGGCCTCGACAACAATCCAACTGTCGACAACACTCCGACCGTCAACGCTTCCACTGTCATCGACGGTTGAGCTGTCGAAACTCTCGCCGACAATGCCCCCATCGACACCACCACCGTCGGCAGCATCTCATCTCTCGTCGACGATGAAGGTCATGGCAAAAGTGCAGAGACCATGTTCCTTGCCTCTGTTCTCATCGACGGACCAGGCCACACAGAAGGGTGAAGAAGTATCATTTGACACCCTCAGTAAAGTCCCCTAGCAAGGTTTACAGTCTTTCACCTTCACACCTATTAGATGACGATGACTCTGACGAAGAGGGTATTTTTGGAGTGGCCAGCAGCCCTTCCCAGTTAAGGGTTAAATGCCAGGAGTATTCAGATGACGATGGTTCCTACTATGACCAAAGTTATTATGAGCAGCAACAGCCGGGGCCATAGGTGGCTTTCATAACCTACTTGAGCATGTAGCCACACGGTTTGATCTTCCAATGCGCGCAACTCAGCAGGATTGCTTCCTCTATGATTTCAAAGAACCCCACAGAAAGGCGGTCAGGGCTATACCCATAATAGACCATGTTTGGAGCCACGGCTTGAAGATAATGCAGAATCCGGCAACAGTCCCTGCAGTGCTGCCGAGGCTGGACAAGAAATATAAGCCTGCTGATGATGCTCCTGCTTGCCTGTCAGGCCACCCGAAGCCGGACTCCGTGATTTCACAAGCCGCCCAACGTCGCTCCAGAAACACCCCCACACCATTGACAACACCGCCAGATAAAGAGGGGAGGCACTTAGATAACATCAACAAGAGTTCTTCCTCAATGTCCGCTATTGTAGTAAAGGCGGCCAATTCCCTTGCTCTACTTGGCAAATATGATCGGCAACTCTGGTCAGACATGTCCCAATCCTTGGAAGAGCTTTCAGAGGGTGCCAAAACAGAAGCAAAAAAGGTGCTTATGGAGGGTCAACGATCTTTAGCAGAGATCATTGGTTGTGCGCTGGATATAGCTGCAATGGGCTTCAGATTACTCACTGGTCAGCTGTCTTGAGGCGTCAAGGTTGGCTCAAAGCCACTAACTTTCGTCCTGAAGTGCAGACAAAGATTCTGGCTCTTCCATATGACGGGGGAAGCGCTTTTTGGGAAGCACGTTGATGACGCTCTTCAAACTATTAAATCGGATACGGAGACGGCAAGATCATTAGGCACTCTACACTACAGAAAAGTGCCCGTGGAGGTGCCAGGGGCAGGGGTCAGCCTTCCTTTTGCGGAGGATACCAGCATTTTAAGTACCCTTCCTACTCCTCCACATTCCAGCCTTCTAGGCCACAATATCAGCCGAGGCAACCTCCTCCCGCGGCATACACCAGGCTCTACCACAAGAGCAAGTCGGGCGACAATCTATGGAGTCTGCACGTAGGCAATGACTGCCTACCCCCAGTTCCTCTTCACTCTTCTCTTACAATTTTTCACTGAATCTTAAATAATCCTATCTAACGCTGGCGACAAATAACAAAAGACAAGTGGGTGCTGGATGTAATCCGATTTGGGCACCTGTTGTAATTCATTCAGATTCCTCCATCAATGCCTCCATCCCAGATCCAGCAAAAAGATCTTTGTCTGCTCCGCTTGGAGGTAACGACCATGCTAAGGAAAGGGGCCATAGAGGCCTTTCCATATTCCCAGCAAGGGAAGGGTTTCTACTCCCGCTTCTTTCTCATCCGAAATAAATCTTGCTTCTGGAGGCCAATCCTGGATTTGCAGGAGCTGATCAAGTACCTCAAGAAACCAACATTTCGGATGGTTGTCCTGCAAGACGTCCTCCAACTTCTAAACAGAGCAGATTACATGGCCTCTCTAGACCTTCGGGACGCGTACTTTAACATTTCCATTCATCCTCTATACAGAAAGTACCTTAGATTTGTGGTCAGCGGCAAACACTTCTAGTTCAAGGTCCTCCCCTTTGGGCTACATTCAGCACCACGAATCTTCACCAAATGTCTGGCACCAATGGCAGCCTACCTAAGGAGAAAGAAGCACCAGGTTTTTCCTTATCTTGACGACTGGCTAGTGAAAGCTACGGATATTCAGTCAGCACGATCTCAGTCAGGGTGACTCTGCACCTTTTCAAGGACTTAGGCCTTACACTAAATAAGGAAAAATCGTTCCTTCAACCGTCCACTCGGTTAGCCTTTCGTGGGGCTATATTAGACACGAAACAAGCCAAAGCCTATCCAACACTGTACAGACAAACCAAGTTAATCTCCCTAGCAAAGCGGGGTGTCTTTCAGTTCGACAGTACAAGTCCTTACTAGGCATGATGTTGTCATGCATAAGCCTCATTCCTTACTGTCAGCTGCGCATGCGTCCAATTCAAGAGGAGCTGGACAAACAATGGACGCAGGTGCGAGGATTCTTCGAGGACACGGTCCTCATAACACCGCACATGGGCCACTCTCTCGATTGGTGGACAATTCCCAAGAACATTTCAAAAGGTCTCAATGTCTTGCCATGGATTCCTCCAATGATTGTAACAACGGACGCATCACTCACCGGATAGGGTGCATGCCTGCAAGACCTTCGGGTGAGTGGCAAGTGGCCCCCTTCTCACATAAACCTTCTCGAACTGAGAGCGGTCTATTATGCCTTGCAAGCCTTCCTTCTGAGGATATGAGGGTCAGCAGTGCTTGTCAGAACAGACAATACCACCGCAATTCACTACCTCAACAAGCAAGGAGGAACACGTTCCCACCTACTCTCTCGAGAGGTGCAAACTATCTGGAAATGGTGCATTCACCACTCAATCCACATAGCAGCGGAGCATGTCCCAGGCCTACAAAATACCATCACGGATTTGTTAAGTAGGTTGGCAACTTCCCTCCACGTGTGGGAATTAGACCAGCTGACATTAGATGGAATATTCAACCAGTGGGGAAAACCGAATCTGGACCTGTTTGCATCCTCCCAGAACGCCCAATGCCAACATGATGCAAGTTGGCATCACCAACCGGGATCATTGGGGGGAATGCATTTTCGATTGCATGGTCAAGGATCTATGCATACGCTTTTCCTCAGATCGCTCTACTCGCAAGGCTGATCAGGAAGATGAAGTCAAAACCCTGCCCGATGATCCTAATAGCTCCAGCGTGGCTGCGTCAGCCATGGTTCAGAGTTACTTCTCCTGTCTGCTTGTCCACCCATCAGGATCAGACCAATTCTGGAGTTGTTTACCATCAACCGGGGCAAGTGAGGCATCCGGATCCCAAGTCTCTGAGTTTGTGCGCATGGCTCCTGAATTCAACTAATTCAGCCATTTAGATCTACCAACTGAGTGCAGGGAAGTGCTAGCTAAAGCACGCGCAGCTAGCACCATCAAATCATACCGCCTAAAGTGGAAACGATTTTGTTTGTGGTGTGAAACACAGAATGTACACCCTCTCTCCTAAATAGAAATAGGTCTTAACCCCAAGAGACATCTTACAGAAAATATTAAAAAGGAAAAACCGATCAATGGGCCATTATTTGCAAAGGCTGCAAATCTGCAACATAAATGATTTGGTATAAAAATGTAATCTATAGAAAGTCAAACATTTGTAAAATTAATCATATGCTGTGTGCAGTTACATGCAGCTAACAATGTTGCCAAAAAAAACATTGAGGAGGGACGCAAAGATGTTTCCTGAGCACACAGGTGAGTTCTGTGAAGTATCTCTTGTGGTACAAACTGAAACACATCTTGCTTGGGCTTGCAGAAAGTTGATTTTATTGTTAGTCTTGAAAGGTGTGATAAGTGTTATTCTGTGAAACCGAAATTGAGAGCTGCTTTGGATAGAATATATTTGTTCTTGCAGTTATCTAGTTAGATTTTGTAACACTGTCCCCACACAGGAAAGTTTGGCTTTCCAGGATGTGAACAACTAAATTGTTTAGTCAGAAGAGGTGCATGGATGGTTCACATCATCTCACAAAGATTGTATGACTAAGATTACTGCATATTGAAAAGTCATTTATGTTTGCGAGAGTCAAAGAATTCCTGCACTGTGAATTTTAACTCTTCATCAATGGAGCAGTTGAAGGCGTGTGGTTTATTTCAAAGATGGAATCGACATAAGATTTTACAAAAGATGTGTGAAGAATGGGGTGAAATCCCCATGCAATTGGTAAATTAATTATGCTATCACAGGATTGATGATCTTTTGAATTTTAAAAAAGACCCCCCCCCCAAAATAAAAATTGGAAACGGTTTAGGACTTTTAGTGGAGGAAGAAATATTCGTTTTTTCAATCAATTCACAAATTCTTTTATTTGGCATAAGCCATTAAAAGTATAAAAACAATAAAATGTTAAACAAATTTCTATTACATACTACATTCACATACAAAATTCTTAAATCATTCTAAGTCTTAATAACCAGCTCTACTTAATATAGATCATTAATTTAAGGTTCAGGTTCTATAGTTTCATAAAGTGCAGTGTGCCAACCAGATTATCCCACATACAATTCTGATTAGACTCAGGTCCTTACAATCTCATAAAGTGCAGTTTCCGATATAAAATGCACCGCATTTTATCGTGTTTCATTAAGGCGAGGCAAAATTTTCTAGAATACCATTGACCGGTATAATTTTAAAATAGTCCATTATAGTGAAAAACTCTTAATTCCTCTTTACTTCCTACAAGGTTCAAATTCTTACAGTTTCATAAAGTGTAACGTGCCAACCGGATTTATCCCACATACAGTTCTAATTAGACTCAGGTCCTTACAATCTCCTAAAGTGCAATTTCCGATATAAAGTCCTTATAATCTCATAAAGTGCAATTTCCGATATAAAGTACTCTACATTTAAATTCTTGCCTCTTTATAACTTGGCACAATTTTCTAAAATACCATCAACCAGTTATAGTATTTAAAACTCTTCATTCCTGTTTACTTCCTACATCATACTGAACCCTATAATATAGCCTTAGAACCCGCCGTAGCGGGCTCTACCGGCTATTAAAGGCCCGCTCCCCGCGTTAAATGCCCAAACCGAAGGCGAGGGCATTTAACAAGGGAGAGGGACTTTAATAGCCGGTAGAGCCCGCTACGGCGGGTTCTAAGGCTATTAGAACATTCTGCCACACAGGGCAGAATGTTCTATTTACAAAAAAAAATGTTCACGGAGCCCGAGGGGATTTAAATCCCCTCGGGCTCCGTGAGGCTTTGTTCACAGCTGTTGCTGTGAACAAAGCGAACATTGGAATGTTGGCGCTGCGGGCTTTTACCGGCCTGTAAAAGCCCGCAGCACTCCATTGTTTTCAATGGAGCCCACAGCATTCCAATGTTCTAATTCCAATTAAAACACCTCTTAGGCTATTTAAAAATCGGCCCAATGCACAGGTTACATTTAAAAATCTCATATCAATGAGTAACCTAGGAGCTTGGTCCCGATTAATAATATTATATTCCTTAAAAATTGGTTCCATAGTATATTTCTGTTGTACGCCACATGCACATAGACCCTGGGCATCCTTAAGGAATGCTTTTACCTTGGGATCTCTATAGCCTGGATTCAGCCCAATTCGGAACTGTAACACTGAGTTTCTTAATCTTGGGTTAGGTAGAGCCTCTATCTAGGGAAAGTTTTCCAGATTCCTCCATCCGAGAACCATAGCCTGAGTTGATATTTTACTCTCTAAGTACTTCAGGTCTAGTTCTCTTGCTCTTTCCTTCACTATTCTTCGTAGATTAGGTTTCTGAATTTGTGCACCACACCACTGGTTGCCGGGTAAGCCTAAGAGGACACAGATCTTTTCTAACCGTCCTCTCACTTGTAGCGCCCAATGTAACTAGCTTGTTGTTATTTATTTTTTACACAATCTCGCGATCTTACAGTTCCCTTCATCTCTTATACATAACCAGAACTTCAGTGTTGCTTGTAGTCCCTGGTAAATCCATGCCGTCATTTGAGATTCTGCTCTTATAGCTTGTAGCATACTTGAAGGGGGCAGTGAGAGCATACGCTTTACGCAAATGCTTTCTTCTGTCTCCCAATTTAATTTCCCAGAAAATGTTAGAACTTCCACTCCATATTAGAACTGGGGACCTACCATAGCATTAAAGGCAGCAGCAACGGCTGGAAGGAAGAACCCCCATATTTATTATTATTGAATTGTTTTAATCCCCAAACTGATGATAGAGCTTTATTTTTTAGGGCTTCGGTATGGACTTTCCATCTCAAATGTGAGCCAAACCATATGCCTAAGTATTTATATCCTTTTACCTTCTCTATTTTTTCTCCTCCTAGAAGGTAGGTAAATGCACTTTTCTCTTTCCCTATAGACATTAGTTTCATTTTCTCCATATTTACTACCATTTATTTCTTTTGACAATAGGAGTAAAACACCTCTAATTTCATTTGTAGCCCTAACTCCGTCATATCCATTATCACTAGATCATCAGCATATAATAAACAGGAAACATCCACACCATCCATTTTTGGGCTTAAGCCTTTGACCTCCCGTAACAACCCCGGCAGGTCTGACAGAAATAATAAGAATAATATTGGGGCCAAAACGCAAGCTTGGCGAAGGCCATTCTTTATGGGGAACCTTTTTGAAAGTGAGCCACTCATATCTAAAATTACTTGGGCACAATTTTGTAAATGCAGACCCTGAAGGAGTGATAATAAATCCAAACCAATCCTTAACTGTTTTAGCATATCCCATAGTAATTTCCTATCTACCAAGTCAAATGCTGCACGAAAATCAACAAAGCAGCAAAATGGGCTGCCTCGCATTTCCACTGACTTTTTTGCTAATGCCCACGGACTAAAGCAGTGGTCGATTGTCGAATGCCCTTCTTTAAAGCCACCTTGTTCTACTGGTATCAAATTATTATCTGCCCATTCTTTGATTAGCCCCAGCAATAGCTTTGTAAATACCTTTTCACCTACATCTTATAGGCTTATCAGCCGATAATGTTTTGGTTGAGTTGGATCCTCCTTTTTGTGAATTGGTCTTATCATGGCACACCAAAATTTTACAAAACGTAGCATGGAGAAATTTGGTCCACCAATCAATATTCTTTTGTATTATTATTGCTGGGAGATTGTCTGGGCCTGCCTCTTTAGTTAATTTTAATGCTGCAATAGTTTATTTTATTTTTTTGTGGGGCGAAAGCTAATCTCATGTTCTCGCCAAACTTCCTAATGATACCATAACCTTCTTCATCATTGGTACCTTTATATATTGAGGACAAATATTTATACCAGTCTTCTTCTTCAACCAGACACTGCATAGTTTCTACCTTTTTCCCCTCCCTTACCAGCTGCCAAAAGCCCCTAATATTCGTGTTCTTATCACCTCAATCATTGTACCCCAGTTTTTATTGGCATATTCTTGTTTATTCTGTCTTATCAATATTTTATAGCCCTGTTTTGCTTGACGGAGCATCTCTTCCGTATCAACGGAAGGTCTTAGCTTAAATTCCCTTTCTAATCTTCACATCATTTGCTTTTTCCGCGTACATTCCCAATTAAACCATATTTTGCTATTATTTGTCTTATATGGTTCACCCTTTAACTTTCCCTCTTGCAATATTTTTAATTTAGTGTTTAAGCAGTTAGCCATTAACGCAATGCCCTTATTGTAGCCTTTGAATATATCTTTTGGATCTTCTTCCATACTAAGGATTGGATAGTTTACTATCAGATTATTAAGTACTTCTAGACTATTTTCTGTAAGTCGAGTCGTTATCCTACGGGGATACTCAACTAGCACTATCAATGCCTTTCCCTTTCTTTTTGGGTTTTACCAGCTGATCGTATTGCTAAACAGAGTGGCCAGTGATCACTGCCCTCTATATGCTCAACTTCAAAGTCTAGCACTTCTCCAAAGAACTAGGTGTTTACAAAAGCATAATCAATAGGGCATTCCTGATTGCCTATTCGAAAAGTCTTTTTTGACGGACGATCCATCTTCATACGCCCATTTAGACAAAACATGCGTAGGGATCATAAAGTTCTTAATAAGGACAAGTCGCGGGCAGAACTTTCTACATTGGGAAAGATGCTACTAGGGATTTGTGCAGCTACCAATAGCTCCTTATATAGATTGTCACTGCTGTTAGGGTTAAGTTTGATTAAAATCTCCCAGCATTAAAATCAAGTATCCTGCTTTACCAGTACATAGAAATTCCAAATCTTCCTCAAGCAGACCCTGCTGGGTATTATAATCAGACATATTCCCCAGTTGTATAATAAACATTGATTATCAAAACCTGTTTAACACCTCCAATTTCATTGTACAGATCTACCTGGCCTGCCAATAGCCAGCGAAATTTGGTTTTTATTTCTGTGATCTTGTTCGCTATTCTTGTAGAGGCTAGCGTTATTAGGCTCCCTGATGACATCCTAACCCTTGCTGTGTTGCTCCTGTGAAAAGCCTCATAAAACCATCTACTGGTTCGGGTTCGTCGCACAGCCAAGTTTCCTGGAATCCCATTACATCATACTCTTCGAACTCTCCTTTAAATAGTTCTTGTTTTCAGTGTTTATTGTACCCTCCCAAGTTCCAGGATAAAATCAAATAGCTGTGCGCGGGGCTTCATTCCAAGTCCACCTCTCTCAGTTCTCCCCTACTATAATTGTCACAGGGGTTTACAATAGACTCAAGATCATTCCTCCACTGTGAGTCGTTATACTCGGTGGCTACGGTTACACTTAAACTACCATTGTTTCCATCCACACACCTGCAATTTTTATTATATGACAGATTACACTGCACTTGATTTGGGAATAAACCTGCATGGCACCTGAGGGCTCGCCTGTCTTGTTACTCCTCTTCTGTCACATTTTCCTGCACTAATCTTATACCCTTCTTCATTAGCTCTGCCTGTGCTTGTAGTACTAATCGTCTAATGCAGTCAGAATAAAAGAGTGCTAGTCACCTCTTCCCCCTCCGGGCTTAAAATGAATCCTATTTGCTTTATATCATCTGACTCAATCTCACATAAGCTTGGGCACAAGGCCATAACTTCTAAAAAGCGGGTACGATTCAAGTGTTTTAACTTCCTTTGCCCTTTCCTCCCAATCTCTCTTCCTCAAGGCTCCAAATAGATCTACCTGCCTTTACTCCCACTAGGGCTTTCTCGCTCCTTCCTGTTCTCATGGTCATTAGGTGAGAATGAAACCCCGTTCTTCGTTGGGCAAATTGGGTTTACTAATTCTCTACAACCCCTACTTCTCACTGATCTCTTACCATTATTCTCTCCCTCCAAACCATTAGTTTCTTCTCTTCTCCAGTATTGGATCTTTCATAGATTCACATGCTTGAATCATCCCCGTCGTCGAGGTGGGAGCCTCACGGTAAACTTAAATATATAAAGCAGTAAATCAGTAAAAGTAAAACCATTAGGCCCTAGTAGGCCTCATAGGGTATTTTACAGTCTATCCACTTTGTTTTGTGAAAAGACCCAAACTTCAGTATCAACCAATCAGGATTCAGCCCCTCCCAAACACTCCCAACAGAGGCTGAATTCCCTCAGATTTTCTACTGCACGTCGTGTGAAGGGAGTCTCCCTGAGCTCTGCTCAGTTTTTTCCTTATTTCTGACTGAAGATTGTTTTTTCGCTCAGGAAACTAGCCACAGCTTCACTATGTCTGAAAAGACAAAGAAGGGTCTGTTCAGAGACTGTGACAATTGTGGGAAGAAGAGACTGCATGTTGATGACCCCCACAAGAAGTGTATCTACTGCCTCCATCCAGACCACAAGGTGAGAGACTGCAAAATCTGTCGCACCTTTAGTCAAAAAACCCTTAAAGACCGTGAGGGTAGACTTCTCTTATGGCTGCAAAAACAAAAAGCCATGGAACATCCTTCCTCAGATGACAGCGAACCGTCATCACATACTTCTCGCCCTCATAAAAGAACAGGTGAGAGAAGTAGAGAGTCTGATGAACCACCTAGGAAGGTGCCCAAAAAGACAAAGCAAGTCTCTACTGAAGCGAAAAAGGATGTTTCCCGTTCAGATACATTTAAACATGTGCCAAAAAAGGTTAATTCAGAGCCTACGACGCCTTTGCACCGAAAAAAAGCCATCTCTGTCTCTGTCACCACAGAAAGAGCCAGAAAAACTCTTTTCGGTGAAAAAGCAACCGTCGACGACTGTGTCGACGACAACAGCGACTACAGTATCGTCGACGTTTACAACACCGGTCGCACCGATTATTATGATGTCGTCGCCGTTATCATCGCCGACGATAATTACGGCAAAATTTTTTAAGAAAGCTTTGTCTGCAACCACATCGTCGACAGCGGAGGCCTCCTGGGTTCACCAATCTACCAGGGCACTCCCATCTACAAAGCACCTCTCAATGAGGTTTAAAAAGGCACTGCCGACGACGGCACCAATAGAAGATACTTCGGCGAAACGACCGTCGTCTACAAAGGGCCCGTCGACGAAGGGGCCATCGACGAAGGATTCATCAACACAAGACCCGTTGGCAAAGACGCCATCAATGAGAGATCCGTCGACGAGGGAACCGTCGACGGGGGAACCGTCGACGATTATATCGTCAACACAACTAACGGTGTACAAGCCATCCACCTACCTGGACACTTCGCCACACCATTCCTCATACCATCAGGACGACTCTACCAGATTCTTACCCCTTTCACTTATTGATATGGGTAACAAGGCATCCAATATTCTGCCAATGCATACCTCGCCAAGTAAAGTGTTGCCATATCCACCACAACATCTTTTTGAGGACGAGGACGATGATGCATACTCTCAGAACGATGGAATGTTTGGGGCAGCTAGTAGCCCGTCCCAACTCAATGTCAAATGCCAAGAGTTTGATGAAGAGGAGGATCAGCATTACCAGCCTAGTTACGACTCAACATCTTATCCACAGGCAGAACAACCATCGCCCCTCGCTATGCCTAGCACACTGGTAGCAGATCTACAGTACATGTTGAAGGACTACTATAAAAGATTTCCACCATCAACTCAGTCCACGCCACCTAGACCTGAGAGCTACCAGACACCTCGTCAGACTCACACCTCTAATTTTTCAGAAACGCCGCAGGCTAGTATACCGATAACTAGCCAAACTCAAGAAGCTTGCCCCTCGTCAGATGACGAAAGAGAAGAGGGTGAGTTAAGAGATTCAGCGGCTAGTGAATGGGATGATTATCTCGTCCCCACACCATCTCCACCGCCAGCAGGTCCAGTAGATTCTCCTCCAGAGGACATAGGAGGTTTCCATAATTTGATAGAGAGGGTGGCGAAACGTTTTGGGCTAGCAATTGTTTCTCATGAAACCAAATGTTTTTTATACGACTTTAAAGAACCTTCAAAGAGATCGGTAAGAGCCATACCCATTGTAGATTTCTTATGGCAGGAGGGTTTGAAGGCAATGAAAAACCTGGCAACAGTGCCTTCTCAAATGCCAAGACTAGAGGAGAAGTACAAGGCCCCAGAGGATTCTCCGGCTTGTCTAGTCTCACAGCCGAAACCTGACTCTGTTATATCACAGGCGGCTCAGCGGCGTTCCAAAAACCCCTCCACACCTATTGCATCTCCCCCAGACAAGGAAGGAAGGCGATTAGACAATATCGGTAAAAAATTCTCCTCTGTTGCTGCAGTCACAGTTAAGGCGGCTAATTCCCTTGCTATTCTGGGAAGATACGATTGTCAGATGTGGGCAGACATGTCTGCCTTTTTAGATTTATTGCCAGAAGACGTCAAGGTGGAAGCAAAGAAGGTCTTGCAAGAGGGAGAAAGGGTCTCCGCTGAGATTATAGACAGCGCAATAGACATTTCTCTCACTGGCTTTAGACAATTAGCTGGCGCAGCAGTTCTGCGCAGACAAGGATGGCTTAAAGCTACTTCATTCAGACCAGAAGTTCAGAGTTGTGTTCTCGACATGCCTTTCGATGGAGAGAGTCTTTGGTAAACATGTCGACGACATGTTGCAGGCCATCAAGACAGATACCGATACGGCAAAATCCCTTGGTACCCTGCAATATAAAAAACAACCCTTTCGTGGAGCAAGGGGTAGAGGTAATTACTCCTTTCGAGGTGGATACCAACAAAACAGATCACAATATCAGTCTTCCTCCACAGGATCACGACATCAGTACCAGCAGCAACAGCAGCATTATAGATTACCACCGGCCGCAGCTTACAAACATCCGGCTAGAGGAAGTGGAGCTGCCCGAGGAAGAGATACAGGCAGAAAGCAATGACCCGCCGATCATCTCATCGCTTCCCCTCCAACCAACATTGAGGGTCGGAGGTCGCATCACTTCCTATTTCCCCATGTGGAAGACTATAACATCGGACAGATGGGTACTCAAGGTAGTGGCCAGAGGTCATACTCTGGAATTCACACAAACACCACCAATTGTTCCTCCATCGGGCCCACCGCCTCCGAGATTGAACCAACTCCTCAGGGAAGTAAGAGTAATGTTGAGAAAAGGAGCAGTAGAACCAGTCCCTTTATCTCAAAAGAACACAGGATTCTACTCCCGTTTTTTCCTTGTAAAGAAACCCTCAGGAGACTGGCGTCCCATCCTGGACTTGAGAGCACTAAACAAGTTTCTAAAGAAACAGTCGTTCAGGATGGTAACACTGCAAGATGTCCTGCGTCTGTTAAATACCGGGGATCGGATGGCTTCCCTAGACCTCCAGGATGCTTATATTCATATCCCCATATATCGCTACCATCGCAAATTCCTAAGGTTCAGAGTGGGAAGTATGCACCTCCAATTCCGGGTTCTCCCATTCGGTCTCAAATCAGCCTCCAGAATCTTCACAAAAATGTTGGCTACGGTAGCAGCACATCTCCGTCAATCAGGTATCCAGGTCTTCCCTTACCTGGACGACTGGCTTATAAAGGCACCCTCAGAATTGCAAGTGACAAGTCATATCTCCTATTGCCTTCAATTGTTGCACAGCCTGGGGTTTGTAATCAACTACCAGAAATCTCAGCTCTACCCCAAACAGGTATTAAGTTTCTTGGGAGCAATTCTAGACACAGTCCGCAGCAAAGCGTACCCATCTCACGAGAGGAAACAAAAATTAACCTCCTTGGCACACTGCCTCTCCAGAAAAAAGTTCGTTTCAGTCCGCATCTACAAGTCATTGCTCGGGATGATATCATCATGCATTCCGCTAGTCCCAGATTGCAGGCTCCATATGCGACCCCTGCAAGAGCAATTAGATGTAAAATGGACCCAGGTCAACGGTTCCTTTGAAGACAAGATCCGCATAACGCCTCAAATGAAGAACACCATGAGGTGGTGGTCGACTCTGACCAATTTGTCAAACAGACTCTCGTTTCTTCTTCAAATACCAAGTTACATAGTAACAACGGATGCCTCTCTCGAAGGATGGGGGGCACATTGCCAGGACCTGCAAATCAGCGTAATCTGGAATGTGAAAGACACTCAGCTCCACATCAATTATCTAGAACTCAAGGCGATACACTTAGCCCTAAAAGCTTTCTTGCCAAAAATACAAAATTCAGGCGTCTTAATCAGGACAGACAACACAACCAGCATGTTTTATCTAAACAAGCAAGGAGGCACGAGGTCCCTACAACTCTCGCAGCTAGCACAGCAAATTTGGACATCGGCCATCAAGCACAATATTTCACTCAAAGCGGAGCATGTGCCAGGACAAACCAATGTTCTAGCAGACACCCTGAGCAGGACAGTGATTCCTTATCACGAATGGGAACTAGACCAAAACACTCTCTACAGTCTTTTTCGGTTATGGGGCAAACCGAACCTAGACCTATTTGCCACTCTCGAGAACAAGAAATGCCAGTACTACGCAAGTTGGCTTCCCCAAAAAGATTCATGGGGGAATGCGTTTTCGATGAGATGGTCTGGAGTTTATGCCTACGCTTTTCCTCCGATCCCGCTCATTCCGAGAGTCATCAACAAACTGAAGGTGGAAGGGAGTCGCCTTCTCCTCATAGCTCCCAGATGGCCCAGACAAGTCTGGTATACAGAGCTCCTCATGCTCTCCGAACGACCACATCTACGACTCAGACAGAGTCCGACTCTTTTAACAATGCACCAGGGACAAGTCAGACACCCGGATCCATCGTCTCTTCATTTGTCGGCTTGGCTCCTGAATACAATGAATACTTGAATCTCAACATTTCCCAGGAGTGTAGAGACATCTTGGCAAAAGCTAGAGCGGACACCACTAACAAAACCTATAAGCTGAAGTGGAAGCGTTTTTGTATATGGTGTGCAGCAGAGGATATACATCCTTTGTCCTCTACTGCGGAACAGATACTTCCATATCTCCTGCTCTTGGCACAATCAGGACTTGCATATTCTTCCATTCGGGTACATCTGGCTGCAATCTCCAGATACCGCAGATCTCCAGACAGAATATCATTGTGTTCTACAAGAATTGTCAAACAATTCATGAAGGGTCTTTTTCGGACTTTCCCGCCAGTTAGAAAGCCTCCACCATTATGGTCCCTAAATGTTGTCCTGATGCAGCTCATGAAAGCTCCTTTTGAGCCGATCCACAAGGCTGATTTAAAATTCATTTCATGGAAAACAGCGTTACTGTTAGCTCTTACTTCAGCAAAAAGAGTCAGCAACATTCAGGCTTTCACTATCAAACAGCCTTTTCTCGAATTCACAAACTCAGGTGTCATCCTGCGAACAAATCCTAAATTCATCCCGAAAGTTCCTTCAACGTTTCACTTGAATGAACCAGTCATCCTAAAAACCTTCTTTCCAAATCCGCAAACAATAGCAGAGAAGACGTTACATTCTCTTGATATTAAAAGATGTTTAAAGTTTTATCTACAGCAAACTCAAGCCATCTGTCAATCTGATCAATTATTTGTAGCATTTGGCGGCACAAGAAAGGGACATGCGGTGTCCAAACAGACTATAGCAAGATGGATTGGCCTGGCAATTCAATTCTGCCATTCAAAAGCAGGAAAATCGCTCCACACCAAGGTGAGAGCCCAGTCTAAAAGATCGGTAGCCACTTCAGCTGCACTCTTTGCAGGTGTACCACTACATAGCATCTGTAGAGCAGCAACATGGTCCAGCCAGCACACATTCACGAGGCATTACTGTCTCGAGGAAACTAACAACGTCGATACAGCAGTGGGACAGGCAGTGCTGAGGCATCTATTTCGTTAAGGTGAGCCTCTTACACATCCCACCACCACACTCGAGGTATGTTCGTTATTGGTTCTTAGTCTTATTGCTAGCTACTGTGTGTTTTTACTCTAATTTTGTGCTTCGGATTGTTCACTTTGTTATACTGCGTTAACTAGTAGTACACTTCATAATAATAACAAAACAAATTGTGTCAGGAATTTCGGCCACATAGCTTTTATTGCTCTTCTATTCGGACGTCTATGGATATATATATATATATATATATATATGTATATATATATATATATATATATGTTTTGATATATAGATCTTTACGTGCATTTTAAAGCTGAACTAAAGTGACTCGCATCACTTATAAAATTCAGACAAAATTGCAGTCAATGAATTTCACTAATTAGGAAGACTGCTCGTTATTCTGATTCAAGCATGTGAATCTATGAAAGATCCAATACTGGAGAAGAAAATTAGTTACTTACCTGTAACTGCAGTTCTCCAGTATTGGTATCTTTCATAGATTCACATGCGACCCACCCTCCTCCCCTCAGAGGCTCCCCTATTATACAGATATTAAACTTGACACTCTTACTAGAAAATCTGAGGGAATTCAGCCTCTGTTGGGAGTGTTTGGGAGGGGCTGAATCCTGATTGGTTGATACTGAAGTTTGGGTCTTTTCACAAAACAAAGTGGATAGACTGTAAAATACCCTATGAGGCCTACTAGGGCCTACTGGTTTTACTTTTACTGATTTACTGCTTTATATATTTAAGTTTACCGTGAGGCTCCCACCTCGACGACGGGGATGATTCAAGCATGTGAATCTATGAAAGATACCAATACTGGAGAACTGCAGTTACAGGTAAGTAACTAATTTTCTTTCTTCTCCTACTTCCGTTTCCACTTCCCCTCCATGCCTGCCCTTCTTTGTTTTCCCTCGCTTACTGACTTCTCTATGGGGTATACTAGATAACCTTTTGCGACATAGCCCCTTGCTCTCCGGTTATTGCTTCCCACCCTCGGTCATGGCCTATCTTTAAAATGTTGTCCTGAGTTGCCTGTGCTATCTTTCCCATTCCCCCTTTTGATGTTTTGCTCCCAACGTTACTTTGCTTACTTTGCTTCCTATATTTCGGTTGGTAGGGGAGACTACGCAGACCATAGCCCTTTATCCCCTATCTACGATTCCTCTTTATCACTAACATTGGTTGTTTAGAAACATATACTGATGGTTTATTTAGTGTCTGTAATATTAGTTGATTCCAACCTTACTCTATCTGCTATTTAATGAGGTGGTTCAGGTCTTTTGTTCTTAGCTAGCTTAGTTTGTTCTTCATTCTTTTGAGATTGATGATCAGGTTCTTGTGTGTCCCTGGATGGATTTAAAGTATATCGTGGACTACTGGGATGTGTGAAACTTTAGAGTAGAGTTCAGGATATGTCAGAGGATTAAAGCCATGGGATGCAAAAACTGAAATCGTTGCTAGATAAATATATTTCATTTTTATAAGGACCTTCATTTTTATAAGGACATTCTGCTGTTGGTGTTGAGGCTTTCCTATTAGCATGGGTTTGAGTCAATCTCTTAGTCTGACCATCGGTTTATCAATGATATTGTGAACTGAGAGCAGCCTGAATCTTAAGATGTTTTACAAAGCTGAGACCAAAAATAAGACAAATATTGAGCTCCCCTCCCTTGAGGCAATTGTTAACCCCTTCACTGCTAGGCATTTCCCCCTCATTGTGCTAAGCTGTTTATTTGGGGTCGTTTGCGCTTAGGGCTCCATAGGTTTCTGTCCACATACGGTATACGCACCGAATCTGTGTCCTTTTTTCGAACATCCTGTGGATTCTAAAGGTACCAAGAGTTTGTGGATTCCCCTGGATGGGACTGAGAAATTAGCCAAAATACAGCTACATTTGAGGTTTTTTGGGGGAAATGTGGAGAAAGTGCCAGTTTTTTTCCCTGCAAATGGCATCAACTAAGGGGTTGCGGTGCTAAAATCACCATCTTAACAGCTTTCAGAAACAGGCAGATGTGAATCAGAAAACCACATTTGTCAACACAGTTTTGGCATTTTACTGATACATAGCCTAGTTTCCCTATTTTTTGTTCTTTTAACCTCCTTCCAGTTCATGGTAGAAATGGGTGTGAAACCAATGGTGGATCCCGGAAAGCAATACATTTCATAAAAGTAGGCAAAATTCAGCAAGGGGGTGATTTGTTTAGATTCTTCAAAGTATTCCAATAGAAAGTAACCATTGAAACAAAAAAAAAAACAACATTGAAATTGAGTTGAAAAACACAGCCATTTGTGTCTGTGTTCATCTGTAACTTTTTCTAACTATGGCAGATTTTCGAAAGCAATATACTGTTACACCCGCTGACCCTTCTGGTAGCAGGGATATGTAGGGCTTGTAGGTTCACCAAGAACATGCAGTACCCAGAGCTAATAACTGAGCTGCACCTTGCAGTGGTTTTTCATTGTGTACCAGGTATACAGCAATTCAGTTGGTAAAATATAAAGAGTGCAAAATAAGTATCAAGAAAACATATGTATTTCTGAAATGAGCACAGGACATGGAGTTTAGAAGCAGTGGTTATTTTCACATCTTTGAATTTGTGGGTACCCATACTAGCATGTGAATAAGAGGGCATTTCTCAAAATGACTTCTTTCTTACACACTGAAGGTGCAAAAGCAGAGAAAGACAATTGATAATAACACTTGTTCTACTATTCTGTGTTCCCTGAAGTCTCCCGATCAAAAATGGTACTCACTTGTGTGGATAGGCCTAGCGCCTGCAAGTGGAAACCACCCAAGATAAATGTGGGCACATCACATTTCTCAACTGAAAACTGACCTTTTTTTTTTTTTGCAATATGCCTAGCTGTAGATTCTGGGCCCTAGCTCAGATGGTACCTAGGGAAACCTAGCAAACCTGTACATTTTCAAAAACTAGACACAGACAAATCAAGGATGGGGGACTTGTGTGCCTCACCAGGTTCTGTCACCAAGAACCCTTTGCAAACCTCAGACTTTGTCTCAAAAAACGTCCTCATAATTCTGTGGTGGAAGGTTCTAGAATCTGAGGGGAGTCACAAGCGTCCTCCCACCCAGTATTCCCCCAACTCTCCCAATAAAAATGGTACCTCATTTGTGTGGGAAGGCCTAGTGCCTGCAACAGGAAATGGGCCAAAACGCAACGTGGACACATCACATTTGTCCACTGAACACTGATCCTGTGGATATTAGGCCCTAGACTCAGCTGCCACCTTGAAGAACCTAGTAAATCTGTACATTTTTTAAACATAAACCTTTGCAAACCTCAAAATGTGTCTAAAAACACATTTCCTCATTTCTGTGGTGTAAAGTTCTGGAATCTGAGGAGAGCCACAAAGTTCCTTCCACCCACCATTTGCCCAAGTCTCCCGATAAAAAAGATACCTCACTTGTGTGGCTGGGCCAAGTGCCTGCGACAAGGAAGGGTCAACAATGTGTAGAGTTTGGGGTGGGGGGGAACCAAAGTGGGTCCAAAAGGACAAGGTTTTTTCACACAATTGAGGTATCACTTTTATGGAGAGACCAAGGGGAACTCTGGCTGGTAGGACATTTGTGGTTTATTTCGGTTTCTGGAAGAAGATGGCACAGAAATGCAAGGATATGTGATTTTCACTACATTTGAGGTTTGCAGGGCATTGTAGGTAAGAGGCACACCACCGTGTACTCCCCTGAATATTTAGTATTTTTACATATCTTGAGTTGATAGATTTTCGCTAAACATGAAGCAAGCATGCTACCAAGTCTCTTACTTCTGTGATGTCCCAAACACTCAAATTGTGAAGAAAAAAAAAACTTCCTTAGGTTTTGTTTAAAAAGATCCCTCACCCACCTATTTAGTTGGTGGCATGCTTCATCATTGGGGTCCCACCAGAGACACCTAGCGTGTCAGGGGTGCGCTTCGACACCTGATTACAGTGGAGTGTTTTTTTTTCTGTGAGTTGAATTCCCAACTGAGAGGAGTAATGCAACAAAATTTGTCTTTGGGATTACCCTCCCCCCACCTCCTCCCAATATGACTTGTTTTTAATCGTGGTAACCTTGGACAAAGGTTAAAAACCATGATTTTCATCATTTGAGTGTTTGGGACATCACACAGTAAGAATCTTGGTAGTGTGCACACTTCTTGTGGTTGTTGATAGTAGTTTGGGAAGGTGAGCGAGCTTTCTTCTCACTCTCTTTATTGGACACACATTGTTAGACATGGGGTCTCTAATCGGCAATGGTTTGCACCCTGTCAAAGTAGGGACCTCACACTAGTCAGGGTAAGGAAGTCACACAGCTAAGATAACCTATGCTCACCCCTTGGTAGCTTGGCACAAGCAGTCATACTTATGTCAGAGGCAATGTGTAAAGTATTTATACACCCACACAAACACCTAGTAACACAGTAAAAACACTACAAAAGGACTCCACATCAGTTTAGAAAAATAAACAATATTTATCTGAATAAAAGAAGGCCAGAATGACTAAAATCCAGCATACACAAGCAAAGATATCACTTTTAAAAAGTTGTGAAGAGTCTTAATCCAGAGGAATCAAAAACAAAGACGATGCTGAGAAGGTAAGGTGTAGGAACACACAGCGATGCATCGGTTCCTTACTACACGGGGTAGGTAATGTGTCGGTTCCTGTTAGAAATGGGGTTTCTGGTTGGTTGGGGTATGCACCTAAGCCAGGCAGAACCCATCCACTTTAGTCAGGGCGAGAGGGTTACACACCCAGGATAACCCCTGCTCTCACCCCCTTGGTAGCTTGACACGAGCTAACCCGGAGGCAATGTGTAAGTCGTTTTTACAACACGGCCAACACATGTGACGCTCTACACACACCACAAAGGAAAACCAACACCAAGTTATATAAAAAATAAACAATCTGATAGAGACTTCTAGTTGCAGATTCCTTACCTTAGAATTTCCCCCAGACGTCAGACTGGATCTGGAGAACTTTCTTCGAACAATACCCTTGCGCGTCAGCCGACTCCACGGGTGTCGTAGTCGCTGTGATAACATCGGGAGTACTACATAGATGCTGCCTCAGCGCAGTGACATCAGTTCCTTTCCGCACCACGCGCTGATCCGTAGAGAGCTACCCTGGTCTCTTTGTGACTGATTTCGACCGTTTGTGGTGTCTGGAGCGCAACCACGACCATAAGTCGTGCTCCGAGTGCCGGGCGTTCCCTCAAGCTCAAGCCTGGCGCTCAACTCCGCGTAGGTCCTGGTCTCGCTCAAGAGGAAGGTCTTGAGACCATTCGCGGAGCCATCACCACACGTCTTCCTCAAAATCTTCGGGTGCAGGTAAGAAAAAGAAGTCGAAGCGGTCTCATCGCACTTCGACTTCACCCCGTCGCGCGGCTGACACAACGCTGGAGGAGCGTCAACGCTCAAGGCCTCCAACCTCGGAGCCTGCTTCTGGGTCTGCTCTGCGCTTCCCTGAGTTTCCAGGAGCCAGAGCGACCCACGCCCAGCTTAAGGAATTCTATGAGGCCATCCGCCTTATCTTTGGGCAGACCGACCCCGATACATCGCCTTTGTGCCCAAGGGCTTCGGTTGAGGGGCCTTCAGGTTCCGCACTGGCGGCTTTGGCTCCGGCCACTGAGGTCCCCTCTGGATCCACTTGCGGATCTACACCAGTGCGGTCGCACCACTGAGACCTTGTCTGGCGCCGGGTCGATTGTCGATGCTCCCGACATCGGTAATGCCCATTATCGATGTCGACCCGATCCTTATCCCCGACGAGTCAGCGCGGCGTCAGCCAATGCTGCCTGTCTTCGATGGGGCCTACTCACCCCAGATCGGATTTGGACACTTTTTCCTATGGATACGAATTCAGGGAAGGATTGGAGGGGGTCCTTGGACCCTTATGAATACCAGGATGACCCATCTTTGGACTCGGCACAGGAATTGGGTAAAGCGAGTGGACTAGACACTTCTCTAGACGCTGGCATGCTGTCTCCTCCGAACGTGGCTACGGCGGAGGGAGCGACTTATGGTATGGTGATTAGTAGGGTGGACGAGGTTCTTAGCCTTCAGATACCTACTGTAGAGGTCAGGTCCAACCTCCTTATGGAGGTGCTACAGCCAGGGGCCTCTACATCTGAGCCCCTTTTACCTTTCAATGAAGCCCTCACCGATGTCCTTTTGGGTACTTGGTCCAAACCCAATACAGAGGCTCCTGTGAATAGGACTATTACACTCCGCCATCGGCCCGCTCCAAACAACCCTAAATTCCTGTCTCCGGTGCATTTCCTTCCGCACCCCCGGATAGGGAATCAAAAAGGCTGGGACAATTTGGGAAGAAATTGTTTTCTTTCTCCAGTCTTGTGCTGCGGTACGTGAACACAACTCTCTGTGGGATACGGTTGCTCAAGTCCTGCCGCAGGTGCAGGAAGAGGACCGTGCTATTGTCTCTCAAGATGTCAAAAATGGGAGAGAAGCGGCAAAGTTCATGATCCGATGTGGGCTGGACATGACCGACTCTGTGAGCAGATCGGTTGCTACGTCAGTGGCTTTGAGACGCCACACCTGGATGAGTACTTCTGTTTTTTCGGGGGATGTCCAGCAGTCTCTCATGGACATGCCCTTTGATGGCTTCTGTCTCTTTGGAGACAAAGCGGGCTTGGCCTTAGAGAGATTCAGGAATTCCCAGGCTATGGTTCTGTCCCTTGGTCTTTCTGCTGCCCCTCGCCCCCAGCAGTCCGCTTTTTGCCCCTTTCGTGGCCACGGAAGGGGCTCCCTGTCGCATCCCCCACCGTGCCACCCATGCTGTTCAGCCGCTGCGTGGCCGGGGACGTGGAATCCCACATGAATGTGGGATAGGGAACAAGAGGTCTGCCCAGTCCACCTCTGCCCACGCTGCAGCCTCCAAACCCTCCTAGTTCATCCCCTCACTCCTGTCCAGTTGGTGGCAGGATTCGCCATCACCTGTCCCAATGAGAATCCATCACTACAGACAGGTGGGTTTTGCAGATAGTTCGAAATGGCTACTCCCTGCCTTTCAAATCTGTCCCACCAGCCATTCCTCCATCACACAGCCAACTTCCGGAGGATCATTGGGCACTTCTCCGCCAGGAAATCGTGGCTCTCTTGGCCAAGGAAGCTATAGAGAAGTTCCCTTTGCCAGAAGTAGGTTGTGGTTGTTGTTCCCGCTACTTTCTGGTGCTGAAAAAGAAGAAGGGCTTACATCCTATCTTAGACCTTCGGGTCCTTGTTCTTCAAAAAGGAGAAATTCAAAATGCTCACCCTGGCTCAGGTTCAGTCTGCCTTAGACCCGGGAGACTGGATGGTAGCGTTGGACTTGCAGGACGCTTATTTACACATCCCCATCCTGCCTTCCCACAGACGTTACCTATGATTCATGGTAGGTCACGAGCACTATCAGTTTACTGTGCTCCCCTTCAGCCTTAGCAGCGCCCCTCAGGTGTTCACGGAAGTGATGGTGGTGGTTGTAGCTCATCTGCGCAGGTTAGGGGTCTCAGTCTACTCCTACCTCGACGACTGGCTGTTGAAGGCAGACTCGCCCCAGAAAGTCGTCTCCCACCTTCAGACTACAATGAGCCTCCTGCACACGCTGAGGTGCACTATAAACGTGTCAAAGTCACACCTGATTCCCTCTCAGACGCTCCCTTTCATCTGAGCTGTTCTGAACACAGTGCAGGTTTGGGCTTATCCTCCCGAAAAGCGAGTCCAAGATATTCAGGCTATGATTCCAATCTTTCAGCCTCTGTCTTGGGTTTCGGTGAGACTGACTCTGAGACTGCTATTGGCATTCTGCTAGTGACACATGCCAGATGGCATATGCGGGCTGTGCAGTGGGGCTTGAAGTTTCAGTGGGTGCAGCATCAGGGGAATCTCTCACACATGGTCTAGATCTCGGAAGGGGCTGCAAAAGACCTGCAGAGGTGGCTTTTGAATCCGCATTGGGTCCATGACAGATCCCTCTCCATTCCCCTGCCAGATCTATCTATAGTGATAGATGCGTCGCTTCTGGGTTGGGGCGGCCACCTGGGAGAGGCAGAGATCAGATGCCTCTGGCGGAGTCTGGGCTCCATATCAATCTTCTGGGGCTCTGGGCGATCAGGCTTGTGTTGAAAGCATTTCTTCCCTCTCTCAAAGGGAAGGTAGTGCAGGTGTTCACGGACAATACTACCGCCATGTGTACTGCAACAAGAGTAGGGTCCTGGGCCCTTTGTACCGAGCACCTACGTTTCTGGACATGGCTGGAACATCAGGGCATTACCCTGGTGGCTCAACATCTGGCAGGTTCTCTCAACCCCAGAGCGGACGAACTCAGCTGTCGATGCACAGCCGATCACGAATGGCGTCTCCATCCTGAGGTGGCGCAAGGTCTCGTTCAGCAGTGGGGAGAGCCTTAGTTAGATCTGTTTGCCTCTGCAGAGAATGTGCAATGTCAGCTGTTTTTTTGCATGTTGGAGCTTCCAAGGCGGCACTCGCTCAGAGATGCTTTTCGTCTTGAGTGGAACTCCGGCCTCCTTTCCGCCTATACCACTTCTGCCCAGAGTACAACCAGGTCCAAGTCATCTTGGTGGCTCCGGACTGGGCACGGAGAGTATGGTATCCAGAGCTATTGAGTATGGCCATCAATCCTCCACTCACACTGCCTCTTCGAGCAGATCTTCTGTCGCAGAAGCAGGGGGTGGTTTTCCACCGAACCTGTCCAACCTCCGCCTTCATGGGTGGAGATTGAGCGGCGCCAGTTGACAACGTTTGGTCTTCCACCCGAAGTCTGTGATCTTATCTTGGCAGCCAGGCGTCCCTCCACCAAAACGGTATACGCCTGTCGGCATAAATTTGTGGCATGGTGCACCAACAAATCTGTTGATCTCATCTCTGCCTCTCTATGAGGGGTTCTTTTGATCATTCTTTCTTTGGCCGCTCAGGGCTCTGCTTTGGGCACCCTTACAGCTTATTTATCTGTCATTTCGGCCTTTCTTAGGTTACCTGATCAGCCCTCACTCTTTAAATCTCCTATCATGAGTAGATTTCTAAAGGTTCGCACCCATTTATTTCCTCCACGCCTTAGTGGGACCTGAAACTTGTCCTTATTTATTTAAAGTGTAATCCCTTTGAGCCGATGCACAATTGTCCCTTATGGCTCCTCACCTTCAAAACTGCCTTTCTTGTTGCCATCATTTCTGCTCGCAGGGTAAGTGAGCTTCAGCCCCTTTCGTCCAACCTCCATACTTGTCTGTGCACCCTGACAAAGTGGTGTTGCACACTAAGGCTTCCTTCCTTCCAAAGGTGGTTATGCCTTTCATGTAGGGCAGTCTATCACCCTGCCTACCTTTTACACACACCCACATCCTTCACATGAGGAGGGAGAGACTCCACCGCCTGGACCCAAAAAGAGCGTTGGCGTTCTACCTCAATCGTACTAAAGATTTCCAGGTGGATGATCAACTCTTTGTCGGGTATGCGGGTGCGAAGGAAGGGAAGGTGGTGCAAAAACGTACCATCTCTCGATGGGTACTTCTTTGCATCAAGATGTGCTACTCTTTGGCTTGCTGAGGGCTTGTGTGCTCATTCCACTAGGGCGACTGCTGCTTCCACTGCATTAGCACGTGGAGTTCCTGTCTTGGATATCTGCCAGGCAGCTACGTGGGTGTCCCTGCACACATTTGCTAAACACTACTGCCTGGACAGTCAGGTCTGTCGGGATGGCTACTTTGGTCCTGCAGGTTTCTAGTATGATCTTTGTTCACATCCCACCTCCGAGGATGGGATTGCTTGGGTATCTATTCTAAGGTAAGGAATCAGCAACTATAATTCTCTATCAGATGTACAAGTTACTTACCTTCAGTAATGAAATATCTGGTAGAGACATATTCTAGTTGCCGATTCCATACCGCCACCTCCCCCCCACCCTCCATCCTCCCTGCTTGCAAACTGATTTCTAGGGACAGGGATTCCCCCTTCAGGTCCTTATTTCTGGCCCACCAATCTCAGTGTTCTTAGCGGCTCTGCGCTCTGGCGTGGAAAACCGTTAAAAGAAACTGACGTCACTGCACTGAGTCGGCGTCTATGTACTACTCCTGACATCATCACGGTGACTACGACGCCAGCGGAGTCGACCAACGCCACCTACCGAAGAGCAAGGGTATTGCTCGAAGAAAAATCTCCAGATCCAGTCTGACGCCTGGGGGAAATTCTATGGTAAGGAATCTGCAACTAGAATATGTCTCTACCAAATACTTTGTTACCAAAGTTAAATAACTTATACGTATTGTACACAACATCATTAATCCAAACATAACATGTCAGTAATACCCTGCTACCCAAGCAGTTGTTGGAACATTACACAGTACTATTACTCTGCAAAAGTGCATTACTAACAGAAGCACTGTAGGACGTTGGCTCTGTATATACTATTTCAAAGTAAGAAATAGTGTGCACAGAGTCCAAGGGTTCTCCTTAGAGGTAAGATAGTGGCAAAAAGAGATAATTCTAATGCTCTATTTTGTGGTAGTGTGGTTGCGCACTAGGCTTATCAGAGGGTAGTGTTAAGCATTTGTTGTACACACACACACAGGCAATAAATGAGGAACACATAATCAAAGACTGATTCCAGACCAATAGGTTTTTGTATAGAAAAATATATTTTCTTAGTTTATTTTAAGAACCACAGGTTCAAGATTTACAAGTAATACTTCAAATGAAAGGTATTTCACTAAGGTATTCTTGGAACTTTGAATAATCACAATAGCATGTACAGTTTTGACAAAAATGGCAAGCTATTTTAAAAGTGGACACTGTGCCAAATTCAACAGTTCCTCGGGGAGGTAAGTATTTGCTAAGTTCACAGGTAAGTAAAACACTTGCAGGGTTCAAAGTTGGGTCCAAGGTAGCCCACCGTTGGGGGTTCAAGGCAACCCCTAAGTTACCACACCAGCAGCTCAGGGCCGGTCAGGTGCATAGGTCAAAGTGGTGCCCAAAACACATAGGCTTCAATGGAAACAGGAGAAGGGGGTGCCCCGGTTCCAGTCTGCCAGCAGGTAAGTACCCACGTCCTCAGAGGGCAGACCAGGGGGGTTTTTGTAGGGCACCGGGGAGGACACAAGCAGGCACAGAAAGTACACCCTCAGCGGCACAGGGGCGGCCGGGTTGGGGAGACCCGGGGGTCTCTTCAACGATGCAGGCACAGGGGGCTCCTCGGGGTAGCCACCATCTGGGTTCGGCAGAGGGTCGCCTGGGGGTCGCTCCTGCACTGGAGTTTGGTTCCTTCAGTTCCTGGGGACTGCAGGTGTAGTGCTGGTTCCAGGCGTCGGGTTCCCTGTTACAAGCAGTCGCGGTCAGGGGGAGCCTCTGGATTTCCTCTGCAGGCGTTGCTGTGGGGCTCGCAGTCGCCGGAAAGTCCTCCCTGTAGTGTTAGTTTTCCGCAGTTTGAGCCGGGGGCGTCAGGTGCAGAGTGGAAAGTCTCACTGTTCCGGCGGGAAACGTGTGGTCTTTAAATGTTGCTTCTTTGTTGCAATTTCTTGAACAGGGCCGCTGTTCTCTGGAGCTTCTTGGTCCTTTAGATGCAGGGTAGTCATCTGAGGCTTCAGAGGTTGCTGGACCCTGTTGGATGCGTCGCTGTTGCAGTTTTCTTCGAAGTAGGGAGACAGGCCGGTGGGGCTGGGGCCAAATCAGTTGTCGTCTCCGTGTTCACTGCAGGGCTTCAGGTCAGCATCCTTCTTCTTCTTTAGGTTGCAGGAATCTATCTTCCTCGGTTCTGGGAGCCCCTAAATACTGAATTTGTGTTTAGGTCTGGGAGGGAAGTAGCCAATGGCTACTGGCCCTGAGGGTGGCTACACCCTCTTTGTACCTCCTCCCTGTGGGGAGGGGGGCACATCCCTAATCCCTTTGGGGGAATCCTCCTTCTACAAGATGGGGGATTTCTAAAAGTAAGAGTCACCTCAGCTCAGGACACCTTAGGGGCTGTCCTGACTGGGGGGTGACTCCTCCTTGTTTTCCTCATTATCTCCTCCAGCCTTGCCGCCAAAAGTGGGGGCAGTGGTTGGAGGGGTGGGCATCTCCACTAGTTGGGATGCCCTGTGGCGCTGTAACAAAGGGGGTGAGCCTTTGAGGCTCACTGCCAGGTGTTACAGTTCCTGCAGGCGGAGGTGAGAAGCACCTCCACCCAGTACCGACTTTGTTCCTGGCCACAGAGTGACAAAGGTACTCTCCCCATGTGGCCAGCAACATGTCTGGTGTGTGGCAGGCTGGCAAAAACTAGTCAGCCTACACTGGAAGTCGGGTATGTTTTCAGGGGGCATCTCTAAGATGCCCTCTGGGTGTATTTTACAATAAATTGCACACTGGCATCAGTGTGCATTTATTGTGCTGAGAAGTTTGATACCAAACTTCCCAGTTTTCAGTGTAGCCATTATGGTGCTGTGGAGTTCATGTTTGACAGACTCCCAGACCATATACTCTTATGGCTACCCTGCACTTACAATGTCTAAGGTTTTGCTTAGACACTGTAGGGGTATAGTGCTCATGCACATATGCCCTCACCTGTGGTATAGTGCACCCTGCCTTAGGGCTGTAAGGCCTGCTAGAGGGGTGACTTACCTATGCCACAGGCAGTGTGAGGTTGACATGGCACCCTGAGGGGAGTGCCATGTCGACTTAGTCATTTTCTCCCCATCAGCACAACAAGTTGTGAAGCAGTGTGCATGTGCTGAGTGAGGGGTCCCTAGGGTGGCATAAGACATGCTGCAGCCCTTACAGACCTTCCCTGGCATCAGGGCCCTTGGTACCAGGGGTACCAGTTACAAGGGACTTACCTGAGTGCCAGGGTTGTGCCAATTGTGGAGACAAAAGTACAGTTTAGGGAAAGAACACTGGTGCTGGGGCCTGGTTAGCTGGGTCCCAGCGCACTTTCAAATCGTAACTTAGCATCAGCAAAGGCAAAAGGTCAGTGGGTAACCATGCCAAGGAGGCATTTCCTTACAAGCACCTATCAGGATAAACAAGATTAAAGATGCCAAGACACTAGAGCCTACTAATATGCTGGTCATCCCAACATGGCAGTTGCAACCAATAACATAATCAGGTCATAGGGAACAGACCAAGGCAGCCCTACGGAGAGCAGAAAATGAAATGCAGGCAGCCCATATGTGAAAATTACCAACAATACACATGTCATTCTAGACTCATGAATGGCAAGATATCATCATAACCCATGTTTGGGTGGCTGCCAGCACTCCTGCGCTTACGTTATCTATAGAACAGTGAGTTTACACTTGTGAGGCGGAGATCGCATCAGGTCACAAGTCAGCACAACAGCAGCAGACCAAGGCGGTTCCTGGGGAGTCCTTCCGGCAGTATTCTGTGTCCAGTTCGAAATATGTTTCTTGTCTGTCTTGATGGGGAAAATTTCCCTATACTTATACTCATACTCATCTTTGCAAAGCAGTTTCAATGAGGGTGAGAGGAGGTTCCATTCAGTTACAATTGGTTTTTAGGAGTGTCCCCTCTCCTCCAGCACAGGTTCCAGAAATCATTTGGAGGTAAACAAACCCATTGTGTGAGGCCAGGGTACAGCCTTTACAGATCCAAGGGTGCCCCGCCTACCTTTCTCTCAGCCCAGGAAGCCCATTCAATATGTAGATGCACCACTGTGACACCTCCACCCTCCTTGTGTACAGGCTGTACAAAGCCCAGCTGTGACTGCCCAGACGTGGATTCGAGTCAAGCTGCAAAGCACCAGTCATAAGCACAGAGAAATGCTCAATTTCTAGAAGTGGCATTTCTGTGATGATGATAAAAAAATCCATCTACACCTGTAAGCAGCATTTCTGATGGATACAACTACCTGTGGATTCCTCACCTCATGAATACTCCCATGGCGCCAGCATTCTACGGAAATCTTCTTACTAGTCTCTGCACGTCGACGAGGACGTCACTGTCTCGCACGCGACGCCGTCTGACGTCATACAGGCAATAAGAGGTCCTCGACGACGTGCGGACGTCAGTTCCCTTTTTTCCGTGCATTCGAAACGGTTATCTTCGAGGGAGCAACTGTTACTCTTGCGGTTACAGTGTATATCTTGCTGCGTACTCTTTCTCTGTGGAAATAATGTCGCAGAGAAAGTCTGGATTTAAGCCTTGTCGTGAGTGTGGAGGCAAGATGTCGGTGACGGATCCTCATTCCGATTGCCTTTGGTGTTTGAGCTCCGACCACGACGTCTCGACTTGTGATTCATGTCAGCACATGAATCCGAAGGCCCTTAAAGAACGTGAGGCGAAGCTGTTTATGGCCAAGTCAAAGGAGAAGCATCACAAGAAGTCTTCTCCAAAACATCGGCGTCATCGAGACTCCCGGCGCCGTAGAGAATCTCGGCGTCATTCAAGGGAGGCTCGTTCCAGGTCTCTGGATCGGCGCCGAAAGACATGGGAGGTCAGCCCCACGGTGACGCCGCATCCTTCGACGCCGTTGCCCTCTCCGGCGTCACCAACTTCGCCTGGACAGGCGTCGGTGATTGAGGTATTGGAGCCTCAAGTGTTTTCTCCGGCGCAGATGCCGAGGCCGGAGTCGGGGTCGCCTCCGAGACAGGCACCCCAGTATCCGGCTTTTCCCACCCCTGGAGCCGATAGTTCCGCATTCTTGAATGCGATGTATGCCATCTTCCAACAGATGGCTCCAGGGGGTGCTCCGGCTGGGCCTTTGGCCTTTTCTTTGGGTGATCCTGCGCCTCTTCGGCCGGCACCCTTTATGCCCTTTCTCCCGTTTGGGAACGTGGGCTCGGCGCCAGTGTCGGCGCCGGTGGCCGCTCCGGTGGCTTCGGAGGGATTGGCCCCAGGGATTTCCATCCCGTCGACGTCGAGATTTCGGCCTGTGACTCCGGTGGGTCCATCTGTTTCAGCTGCTCTTCAGTCGGCGCCGAAGTTACCCGTGGCGCCGGATGCGGCGTCGGTGGCTTCGGAAGATCGGCGCCGATCTCCGACTTCGGCGGAGGCATTGTCGACTCCGCGGATTGAGCAACGACTGCATTCAAGGAGGCGTGCTCTCCGGGTACTAGAAGAGCAGGAGTACCAACGAGCCCTAGAGGAAGGAGAGCTAGAGGACTCGGGTGATGGGCTGCGTGGACTGGAGTCGGCCAGTGGGCTGGACACTTCCCCTGAGTGGGACCTTTCGTCCCCGGGGGAATATACTGAGGAAGCTGCTTCCTTTCATACAGTGGTACGGAAGGCAGCTAGTTTTTTGGACCTGCCTTTGCCGGTGGTGGAGGCAAAACAAAACCTTTTGACGGAGGTGTTGCATCCGGCCTCAGCCGCGGCGGAGCCTCTGTTACCTTTTAATGACGCTCTGCTGGATCCGGTTTTAGAGGTGTGGAAGAGGCCGGCATCTTCCCCAGCAGTTCACAGAGCCGTGGCCAGGAGGTATCGGACGGCTCCAACTGATCCTGGTTTCCTATCTAGGCACCCTACGCCGGAGAGCTTGGTAGTGCAGGCCTCCTGTTCGTCCAAGTCAGCGCCTGGTTCTTTCCCGACGGTGCCTGGGGACAGAGACTCAAAAAAGCTAGAGGCGCAGTCGAAGAAGATTTTTTCGTCCTGCAGTCTGGCGTTAAAGGCCACTAATGCGACCTGTATCCTGGGGAGGTATATTCATGCTCTGATGGATGACATCTCCTCTTCGTTTACAGAGCTTCCCCAGGGTCTTTTGGATCTTGTCTCTGATGCCCAGGCTGCTGCGACCCAAATTATCCAGACGGGACTGGATACCACCGACTCGGTAGCCAGAGCAATGGGCACAACTGTGGTGGAAAGGAGACAGGCCTGGCTCCGTAACTCGGGCTTTTCGGCAGATGTACAGTCCACATTGTTGGATCTCCCGTTTGATGGGGACAAACTGTTTGGGGCTAAGGCTGATTCGGCCTTGGAACGTTTTAAGGAGAGCAGGGCCACGGCTAAGTCGTTGGGACTCCAAGCTCCTTCTTCCACGGCCTCTTCCAGATTCTTCAGGAGGTTTCGTGGATTTGGGCGTGGCTCTTCCTCCTCTTCCTTTCGGGGAAGATATCAGCAACCTGCCTCTTCCCACCCCTATAGATCTTTTAGGGGGAGGGGTAGGGTCCGCACCAGGGGAGCCTCTCAGCAGCACTCTGCCTCTTCCTCATCCTCTGGCGGGGTGCAGCAGGGGAAGCAGCCTTAGGCTTCCACCATTTCCCACTCACTCCTCTCCTGTAGGGGGAAGATTACAGCATTTTCTCACCAAATGGGAGACTGTTACGTCGGACACTTGGGTTCTCAGTGTTGTGGGAAAAGGCTACACCCTTCCCTTTCGGGAGTTTCCGCCCCTCATCCCGCCCCGCCCTTCGTATTGTTCACAAGAACACCTCCTGTTGCTAGAACAGGAGGTAGAAGTCCTCCTTTTAAAGGGCGCGGTGGAGTTGGTCCCGGAGCAGGAAAGGGGTCAAGGAGTTTACTCAAGGTATTTCCTGATTCCCAAGAAGGATGGTCGTTTGAGACCAATTCTGGACCTGAGGATCTTGAATTGGTTCCTCAAGCAGGAAAAGTTCAAGATGCTGACCCTAGCACAGGTGCTTTTGGCGTTGAACATGGAAGACTGGATGGTGTCTGTCGACTTGCAGGATGCTTACTTTGTTAGAATTCATTTTGAATTGCTTCGTTTCTTTAACACGTGTAAGTTTGAGCTTTTGTTGTCTCTGAACGCACTGCCTATCACATATGTTATCTTATGTATATTTGTTTAGGTAAAATAAGCCTGGTTCCACGCCATAGGCTTGCAGCTGGTTTCTTTCCCTAACTGGGGCACTGTACTCATTATAATTGTGTGTTCAAATAACTAACTGACCTCGGCTGTGGTATTTTGGGGAGGGAAAGGCTGATATCTATACCTTTGAACCACGTAATCCTTTGAAGGGTCTCAAGAATGTGGGGAGTCAGGCAGCTGCAGAAGGGAGGCAAGGACAAAGCTGGGAATGGAACCAGTGTGTGGAAACTGATTAACTCCTTAAAATATCTGTATGACGTATATCATTATTTACACATTTTATGTATCCTTTGATGTATGAGTATAAATATCACTGTTAAACGCTTTATGCCAGCACACTTTACTTCGGGCCTGGGATGCCAGTGGTAAACCTGTCCTCTTTGCTGCAGCAAAAATAAACAGACCTTTGGTCATTGATTTTTCACTCCGGCTCTCCGTGTCAAAAACTCCTTTGTAAATGCATTTGTAAGTATCTGCAAATATGTGCATTTGACAATTTGGCGCCCGAACAGGGACCTTCCAGTGGATATCTTCAGTAGCTCTGTCACGAGACGTGCTGCCAGTGGGGGGACGCCGTTCCGGAGGTGTAGATTCCAGGGGCCCCTGCACAAAGACTTAGTTTCAGAAGCAGCTGCATCTTATCCACCGGGCAGGTTTCCCCCCGCTTTCTCATGATGTCCCAGCGAAGTCCCTGAAACATCGGTGTTTATCTTGACGGATTAGTCTGACACGGGCGGCCGGAGAGAAATCCAGGAAAAAGCAGATAGTCAGGTAAGACTGTTCCTCGCTGGCTATTTGTCTGCTTTAACTTGCATTTGAGAGAATAATTGTTTTTGGATAACTTATCATTTTTGAGAATGATTAGTTCTTGGTAAATTTGCATTTGTACAAGGTACCATTTGACAATTTGTATTACATGTGTTTTTCTTGTTTGAGTAATTTGCCCAGGCCTGGAGCAATTTGTAAGTTGGTAAATATTTGAAAAAAGGGTTTTTTTTCTTCTTCGGTGCACATTTGAAAAAGGTTTTCTTTGGTGCACATTTGAGCAAGGGTTTCTTTGGTACATGTTGCATTTTGAAATTTGGTGCGTGTGTTGCCTTTTGAAAATTTAAAAGTTAGATATGGGAAATAAGAAATGTTGGCAAGGGTTATGTCTTTGTTTTCGCCGAAATCATGTGCCACGTTTAGATAAAAGGCAACCGATCCCAAAAGAGGGAACACCAGGGTGGGACATGTTAAAGGATTATGGTTTAGAGAACAATTTGTACAATAGTATATGGCGCAGATATACTAGACATTGTCCTGACCTCCAGTGGCCAGAGGATGGATCTTTTGATTTAAAGAAACTAACCTACCTACAGGAATGTTTGTTTCATAAAAAGGCTAGACAACATATGTTTGAGGTGTACAGAAAATGGGAAATGGAAGCCAATAAAAGAAAAATTAAATCAGATAAACTGATAGAGAGGGAAAATAGGAGAACCATTATGCAAAAGGCCGCCCTTTATCACCAGTCCCAAACCCAGAAAGGGATTGAATCTGAAGATAGAGTCCATAGGGCTCAGGTGGAGGGAAGTTATGTATCAAAGCCAACAGAAACCAAACATGCATTAGAGGAAGATGAGGTAATGCTACAGCTATTAGATAATGGCCCTACTGCACCTCCACCTTACACACCCCCTACAGTAGCCCAACCTAACATGGGGGCACCGCAACAGCAGCAAGGGCAAGGACACAATTTGGGAAATCCAGGTGCACCACTACAGCAGCATGTGCCACAACCACCACAGCCTCTAGCCCAAGCTACCCCAATAGCCCAAGTCCTAATCCCTCCACCACCTGCCCCACCACTACCAGCCAGCACTGCAAGGTTACAAATAATGTCCCCTGCCCCTAATACCCCAAATGGACAACGTCGACAGTGCACAGTCTTACACTCACTTTCACCCATATGGGGCACACCTATTAAGTCGATTTCGCCCCCTAGTACCCGCTCCACTATTGGGGATTGGGAAAAACGGGTTATCAAGAATCAGTCAGAGAACTGGATGTCACAGCCTATTTACACCCACACCGATATTATGGACACAATACAACAGATGTCACATTTTGGACAGCAATTAGCACTGCTGTATATGATTGAAAAATTGGAGAGGGATTGGAAGTCTTGTATTACAGATTCTACCCCTCTCCCTTATGAACAAGAATTAAACCAATTATGGCGGGACAGTAGGGCTTGTATTCTTGATAGTAACAGTATAAATGAGGGAGTACGCATTTGTGTCATAGCCAGGGAAGATGTTCTAAATAGATATGACAAGGGGTACCCAATGAGGGAAGTGCACCCTGATATGCCCACTGCAGCTGCAGTCGCAGCAGCAGCTGCCGCCGGACAACCAGCTCCCGTGCCGGTGGCCCAATTTGTTCATATACCATGGAAAAGGGAGGAGGTAATGGCTATAAAGAAAGACTTGCCAGACCCTCGAAAGAATCCAGCTGGATTCTATCGGGACCTTAGAACTGCCATTTCCACCACAACCATGACACTCAAAGACATTGACTATTTTTTTGGTGTTTTATTGGGTCCTGAAGTTTGGCATAAAATTAGAAGAGTAGATGATGCACCTACTTTGGGAAATACATGGGGGGGTTTAGAAGCACGTGAAGCACAAAGGGCACCAGGAACCCTGCCGCATCAGGATATTTTAGATTTACCTAATCGGATATTGACTAAGTTAGAAACTGTTATACCTCTTCAGACTGTGGATTGGGGAAAGCTTGCCACTTATAAACAGAAAATAGGTGAAGATGTCCCAGATTATTTTACTAGAATTGAACAAGCTTTCATAGATTTTAGCGGTCAAGACCTCGCCACCGTAACAGGTGTCACACTATTTGTAGAACGCTTTGTTAATGGCCTTCTACCTGAAATATCACAAAAATTAAAAGCAACAGAGAGTTCGTGGATGACGAAGGGACAGGCAGAGATTTTGCAGATGGCGCAATACTATGAGAGCAGGTACAAGGAAGAATTAGAAAAGAATGAGAAGTCAGTAAAAGAATTGAAGAAAAAGGTATTATTACAGCAGGCATACCCTCAGCGGGATACAACCCCTCAGCAAAGGGGTGGCCCACCAAGGGGACGGGGAAGGGGTCGAGGCCGAGGTGCATCTGCACCACCCCAAGACCGCCGATTAAATATCAACCAATGTGCCTACTGTAAGCAGGATGGACATTGGCGTGATACTTGCCCATTACTGGAAGGAAGACAAAGTATGTCACTTCATAGAGGGAACGCGGCAGGTAATGCACGAGGACGAGGAAGAGGTAGAACTGATCAGAATTCGCAGAATGAGAATCAGGTCCCGCGTAACACTAATATTTTTGACAATGCATTTGAACGACAATATTATGCTGATGATTTCTTTTCTGAATCCTACAATTATTAGGACAGCCACAGACAGGGCCAGGGGCGAGTAAGTATTCCTGTAGATCAAAATGGTCCCTACATTGATGTAAAAATCGAAGGAGAGGGCCATAAGTTTCTTCTAGATACTGGTGCCACCAGAACATCTATTGCACATTCTGCAGTCCCCGGGGCTCCCCTGTCTGGGCTTCATACCACATCAATTGGGATTTCTGGAATCCCCGTGGTGAGCCCCATCTCAACACCTATGAGTGTAACTGTAGGCCCATTTACAGTACACACGCCACTCTCTTTAACATCAGGTTGCAATGAAAACTTGTTTGCATTAGATTTGTTAAAGAAATTAAATGCAGTTATTCACTGTTCAATGGATGGTGTCTATGTAACTATGGATAGTGTTTCCCCAACTCGGTGCATGTTCTCACAGGAATACGACTTACCCCCAGAGCTAAAGGAAATAGACCCTCGCTTATGGGCCAAAGGCAAGAATGATGTAGGCATTATGGATATCGACCCTATTGTAATAAAAATCAAACCAGGTGCCCGGTTACCTCGTGTTCCTCAATACAAATTACCTAAATCAAGCGAAAAAGGGCTCAAGGCAGTCATATCTGATCTTGTGCATGCAGGTGTCATAAAGGAAATAGTGAGCAGCCCATGTAACAGTCCAATCCTTCCTGTTGTAAAGAAACGAAATGATGCTAATAGATTAGATGGTGAGCAATCATGTACTGATAACACGGTATATCGATTAGTTATTGATCTCCGAGAAATTAATAAAATAGTAATTCCCCAGTTTCCCGTGGTCCCAGACATGAATAGTCTTTTCACCATGATCCCACCCTCTGCGTGTTTTTTCACCGTAATCGATTTGAAGAACGCGTTCTTTAGCATTCCAATTGCCGAAGAATCTCAATATTTGTTTAGCTTCGCGATTTTTGGTAGATCATTCGCGATGACAAGAATTCCACAGGGATTTGTTGAGTCCCCGAGCATATATAGTCAATGTCTTAAACGTCAATTAGACCAATTCAATCCACCTACAGGCTCTGCATTGTTGCAGTACATTGATGATATTTTAATTGCCTCAGATTCCATGATACAATGTAAGACTGATACTGTTGCATTATTACATCATTTAGCACCTCTGGGCCATAAGGTGTCCCTTCCAAAATTGCAGTATTGTAGAGAGGAGGTCACCTATCTAGGACACCTCCTCTCTAAGGAGGGAAGGAGATTACATCCAGACAGAATTAAATTGGTTCATACAATGACTGCACCACGCACCCCTTCTGAAGTCCGAGCATTTTTGGGATTTACATCCTTTTGCAGACAGTGGATTCCAAATTTTTCACTTATAGCAAAACCATTGACTGCTCTGACACTTTCAGATGTGCCCTCTCCTGTACCTTGGACTGACAAATGTGAGGAGGCTTTTCAAGAATTAAAAAAGGCGATGTGCTCTGCTCCTGTATTGGGTAATCCGGATTACAGCAAACCATTTGTTTTATTTGTGCATGAAAAGCATGGCTGTACATTGTCTGTTTTGACACAGGACCAAGGTGGGAGACAACGCCCTTGTGCATACTTCTCTTCCACCTTGGACACTGTGGCGCAAGCTTTGCCTACTTGTCTTAGAGGAGTGGCTTCTGCAGCAGCTGCGGTGAAACAAAGTGAAGGGTTTGTTGGTGGCAATCCGCTCACTGTGATGGTTCCTCATGCCGTTGATATTTTGTTAAACAAGACACAGACGCAGCACCTCACCAGTGCTCGTCTAACGGGTTACGAATTAACATTGTTCAGTCCAAATATTACTTTGAAGCGGTGCAATGTCTTGAACCCAGCTACGTTACTACCCCTCCCTCAGGACAATGTGGAATTTGATCATAATTGCATTTTTGCCACTGAGGAAGAAACCAAGGGACGGGTAGACTTAACAGACACTCCCCTATCTGACCCACAGGGAGAGCTGTTTGTAGATGGGTCTTGCTTCAAGTTACCAGATGGTACGACCACTGCAGCCTATGCCGTCACCACAGTCAAAACAGTGGTTGAATCTCATAGAATCCCGCAAAATTCGGCACAGGCTGCAGAATTAATTGCCCTCACCAGAGCTTGTGAAATAAGTGAACATCTTAGTGTTAACATCTACACTGATAGCCAATATGCGTTTGGAGTAGCTCATAATTTTGGGCGACTCTGGGCGAATAGAGGCTTTATCACGTCACATGGCACTACCATTCAGCATGGCAACTTGATTGTGACACTTTTGACTGCTCTCAGCCTGCCCCGTCAGGTCGCAATCATTAAGTGTAGTGCCCACAAAAAAATTACTGATGATATAGGACGAGGAAATGCTTTTGCAGATGCTACAGCGAAAGCAACAGCACGAGCACCATTTGACAATGCATATGTTGAGAGTAGCATCAAGGGAGAGCCCCAGTACGAAGTATTAGAAAATACCATGCAGTGTGTGAGAGATATTCAAGCAGAAGCAACAGCAGAGGAAAGGGAACAGTGGGAGAAGAACGGTAGACTAGACAGTGAGGGTTGTTACACAGATGACACAGACAGAAGAAGATGGATGTTACCTAATTGCTATGTACACGCTATGGTTACTATGGCCCACAGTCCTGCACACATCAGTGCCCAAGGCATCAAGACAACTTTGGACCATGTTTGGAGTAATCCTCTGATATCCAAAGCTGCTAATAACCTGGTTAAAAGTTGTATGGTGTGTGCAGTGCACAATGCAGGAAAAGGGACCCCTACGCCCCCTGGCCACTTTGCCCCTCCTGATCTCCCCTTTGAAGCTATACAGATGGATTTTATCCACATGGAACCGTGTAACAAACTGAAATATGTGTTAGTGGTAGTATGCATGTTTTCAAAATGGATAGAGGCCTACCCATTAAAAGACAATGGTGCCCTCTCTACCGCCAAAATATTACTAAAAGAATATTTTCCTAGATACGCCTTGCCACGATTAGTCTGGAGTGACAATGGCAGTCATTTTTCTAATGAGGTAATGGAGAAGGTCTGTACCGCCCTTAACATCAAACATCGATTTCATGCTGCAAATCACCCACAATCAGCGGGCCTTGTAGAAAGGTATAATTACACCTTGAAGAGCAAAATAGCTAAGATTTGTGCTGAGACCAACTTAAAATGGCCAGATGCTTTGCCCCTAGCATTAATGTCCATCAGGATGACTGCCAGTAGCAAGTCACGATTATCCCCCTATGAAGTTGTCATGGGGAGGCCAGCCAATATCTGGGGGGTACCACGACCAAAGAAGCTTTCTGAAGTGCAATATCCTTTGTTTGTAGATTACTGTAAACAATTGACTAAAGATTTGCGTTTGATCCACCAACAGGTCAAGGCCAGCCTACCGACTCCTCTTGAAGGCCCTGGTCACCCTTTTAAGCCAGGGGATTGGCTTATGACAAAGAATTTTCAAAGAACCAACAGTCTTCAGCCCAGGTGGCGGGGGCCAGCCCAGGTACTGCTTGCAACACAGACAGCGGTGAAAGTGGAAGGAAGGAAAAACTGGATACATGCTAGCCACTGTAAGCGTGCACCAATTCCACTACAGAGTACTCTAACAGCAGAATTACCATTGTCTCCTGATTACAGCGAAGTAGGGAGACAGGAAACACCTTCACAAGTTTCAAGTGCTACTTCTGCTCCTGAGGTGACACAGCAGCCCAGTGACGAAGAGTTGCTGTTTGAAGATCAACAAACTCATCGATACAACCTGCGTCCTCGCCCATCCAAATGAACAGAATTTTGAAGGTGCGTAAGGTGGTGACCCCTACTAAAAGTTACATTTACATCACCCTGATAGCTCCTAGCTTGGAATTGCAAACTGAGGTCTCTTCTGAATGGCCAAGGAATCCTTTGCTCAGCAGAATACGGCACGCCTGCCTTTGTGAAATACAGTTCCCCGCCTTCACCGCCACCGGCATTTCCGATGCCGTTGATGTACCAGCATTAAAACGAGCTATCCTCACTGTTGTTACGCACACTTTGGGCGACGAGGTTGTAAATGACTGTGATGACTAAAATTCCAGCATGAACACGGGTGACTAGCCTGTGCAACGACACCAGAACATTGGTCAGAACAATTGTCTCAACGAGAACACAAGTATAGTGGGATGCAGCTTGTGCAACGCTATTCAAGCAGTGGGTAAATGGAGTTAACAGTTCTGTGACTGGCGAGAAAGAAAAAAAAAAAAAACAAGTACCAGTTCTACGGAAGCGGCCAGCCATTAGGGTTGGTGCGGTTTGTAGTCCCAGCGGTAAAAAAAAAAAAAAAAAAGGTGCCCTTTTTCTGTTTAATACCCAAGCACATCACTGATCTGGTTGAAAATTGCTGGCCTCCGCCCTAATTTTTGCTGAGACACTGAACGAAACTGACAAACTATACTGAAGACGAACTTTGAAGTATCGCGACTTACTCACTGGGAGTTGAGACTCACCAGGAGTTAAAACTTGAAAAGGAGAAGCTAAGGGACCTAGGATCAAGCCAACATCTATTGTCCTGTATTTGAGAAAAAAAAAAAACTTGTTCATGGACCAACCAGTGCAGCCTAACTGCTAGAGTGGAAAGCACGGCGGTGCTGAACCCTAGTGGGTGTGAACATAAAGGAAAATTCACTTATCTGTATCTATACGTATATGATTATTAGTATAGTGATATCAATATTTTGCATTTACATATTTGGTAATTGTGTGGGTATATTTTTGAACACACGTAGGCGGTTGAGACGAGTAAAACGGTATCATAGAAAAGTTGTAGGACCAAGGAGAAGAGCACAATAAAATTATGAAAATATATCCATTTGGCAGGACAAATATCCCTCTAGAGAATAGGGAAGAGTGGCCTTATAACTATTTCTACAAAACAATAATGAAGTACCTAGTGACCCTTATGTTAATATGTATAATGTCCAGTGGTGTTGCATCATTGTTGCAAAATCCTACCTTACATCCATTGATAAAGGTTCATGGAAAATTAGCGGAGACATTAAGTCTCACTGACTGCTGGATTTGCCGGCACTTGTCTAGACACCCCGAGGATCCTATAGGCCTTTATGAAGTACCAGTATCACCAAGCGAATATGAAAGAGGGGAAGTGTGTCTTGTACCAAATACCACTTGGAGATGTGACCAACAAGAATATCAATGGTACCCTAGGTGTGCGGTGCTCCCTAATACCCAGGCAGAATACAAGCTCTCCCCGATGCCTGGAGAGAATGCCACACTTAAAATGTTTCCCATATGTTTTGGTACCTATTTTATGGGCAAAACCCAGAGGCAAAATACATGGGAAAGATCCCTCCTGAACAGTGTGTTTACACTTTGTTATTTGATATAAAAACAGGGAATTGGGATCTTGAAGGAGAGGAGAAAATAGACAGAAATTGGACAGCGTTAATTAATGGGACTCATCAAAATTACACTGTGAATTATTGGAACCTGACTGTGGGAGAAAATGAGATTCTAGTAGATCCAGAAGGATTGTTATATGATCCCTCCAGAGAACAAGATAGAAATGGGAAAAATTCACCTGTAATATTGTCCCGGGTTTTCCTTGGCCCCCTCTGGACGGCTAGATGTTCATATGTTGCACCCTGGGCAAATGTATCATTGCTAAATACAATCTGGGAAGATTACAAATATTGCAATAATTCTGAGCATGACACCCCAGAGGGTGTAGGATTGCCCCGAATAAAATACAGCATTATAAATTCACAAATCCAGGGAGGCATGTACTTCGTATGTGGAAGAACTGCATATAAAGTACTGCCTCTAAACTGGGAAGGGATATGTTCACTGGCATATTTGGCACCCAACATTACTGTGATATCAAATATATCATCTTCCCAGCCCCTTAACATGGGGAGTTTTGCACATAGGTACAAACGAGGGACACCCATACTGGAGGAGCGAAAGAACTGGGTATTTCAAGTATTACATGTTCTTATTCCCGGATTTGGAATTTTCGATTTACAACTGGCAATGATGAATATGTCAGCTGAATTAGCCATTGCATTTAATGCCACCAGAGAGGCCATAGGAAGTATACAGATAGAGATAAACTCTGCAGCCCAATTGGCGATACAAAATCGGCTTGCCCTAGACTTGATTACAGTACAACAAGGAGGAGTATGTGTTTTAATCCAACATCAGTACCAGCAAAAGTGCTGTTATTTTGTCAACAAGTCATCAGAGATAGAATTGGATATTGGGAAAATAAAAGAAGCAGTACAGGTATTTGAAAAGGGGGGCCAATATGAAGGAGGCGATTGGAGTTTATCATGGTTATGGTCTTGGTTTGGGGGGTGGGGCTGGTTGTTTAAAGACATACTTTTTATAATAATAGCTATTGTATTAAGTTGTTTATTAGTGCAGTGCTTACCTGCTCTCTGTTCCTGTTTAAAATTGTGTAAATTTCCGCCAGTGAAAATACTAGAAACCAATCGAGCTATGATGCAGAGAGAAGAGATAAATTCCCTAATGGCTATTGACCCCACTGTCCTCACTACAGATACTGGTTGCTCATACCCATCGGTTGTTTATGTCCCCATGAATGCAGATTTCAATGAAGTGGGAGTAAAATTCAACATATATGAGGAAATTTAGAACTATTCAAAACGTTTATTATGTTCAGAAGAAAAAAAACTCAAAAAGGGTCGATTGTTAGAATTCATTTTGAATTGCTTCGTTTCTTTAACACGTGTAAGTTTGAGCTTTTGTTGTCTCTGAACGCACTGCCTATCACATATGTTATCTTATGTATATTTGTTTAGGTAAAATAAGCCTGGTTCCACGCCATAGGCTTGCAGCTGGTTTCTTTCCCTAACTGGGGCACTGTACTCATTATAATTGTGTGTTCAAATAACTAACTGACCTCGGCTGTGGTATTTTGGGGAGGGAAAGGCTGATATCTATACCTTTGAACCACGTAATCCTTTGAAGGGTCTCAAGAATGTGGGGAGTCAGGCAGATGCAGAAGGGAGGCAAGGACAAAGCTGGGAATGGAACCAGTGTGTGGAAACTGATTAACTCCTTAAAATATCTGTATGACGTATATCATTATTTACACATTTTATGTATCCTTTGATGTATGAGTATAAATATCACTGTTAAACGCTTTATGCCAGCACACTTTACTTCGGGCCTGGGATGCCAGTGGTAAACCTGTCCTCTTTGCTGCAGCAAAAATAAACAGACCTTTGGTCATTGATTTTTCACTCCGGCTCTCCGTGTCAAAAACTCCTTTGTAAATGCATTTGTAAGTATCTGCAAATATGTGCATTTGACAACTTTCATATCCCGATACTCAAGTCACACAGGAAGTATCTCCGGTTTGTGGTGGGATCGCAACACTACCAGTTTGCGGTCCTTCCGTTTGGTCTTACTTCAGCACCTCGAGTCTTCACGAAGGTGATGTCGGTGGTTGCGGCAGAGCTCAGAAGGAAGGGGATAGCAGTATTCCCTTACTTGGACGATTGGTTGATCAAAGCCAAGTCCCCGGAGCTTGTGTTGCGTCATCTGCAGTCAACAACCCAGTTGTTGTTCGACCTGGGCTTTTCGGTGAACGAGCCCAAATCTCACCTGGAGCCCTCTCATGCGCCTCCTGTTCATAGGGGCAGTACTGGATACAACATTGGGTCGGGCCTTTCCTCCGCCTCAGCGGATTCAAGATATTCAGGATTTGGTTCCAATGTTTCGAAATGGAGCGGTAGTTCCAGTCCTCAAGGTCCTTCGTCTGCTCGGTCTTTTTGCCTCCTGCATTCTGTTGGTCACGCATGCTCGCTGGCACATGAGGGCTCTTCAGTGGTGCCTCCGAAGGCAGTGGTCTCAACACAGAGGGGATCTAGAGGGTACTGTCAAGATCTCCAGAGATGCTGCTGTGGATTTGAAGTGGTGGATTGCAAGCAACAATCTTTCACAAGGAAAGCCGTTCCAGCAGTCGCCACCAGTGGCCACAGTCATAACGGATGCTTCCACTCTAGGGTGGGGAGCTCATCTGGGGGATCTGGAGATCAAAGGTCTTTGGTCTCCAGAGGAACAGATTTTTCACATCAATCTGTTAGAGTTACGGGCTGTACGTCTGGCTCTCAAGGCCTTCCTCCCTTCCCTTCGTGGTCAGTCGGTACAGGTCCTAACGGACAATACTACCACGATGTGGTACATAAACAAGCAGGGAGGAGTGGGGTCGTACCTTCTCTGCAGAGAAGCTCTTCGACTATGGTCCTGGGCAAAGGACCATCGGATTTGCTTGATAGCAAACCATCTGGCCGGAGTCTTGAACGTGCGTGCGGACAGTCTCAGTCGCCACTTCTCGGCAGACCACGAGTGGCGTCTCCATCCAGATCAAGTCCGTTTAATCTTCCAGAAGTGGGGGTTTCCTCGGGTAGATCTGTTCGCCACTCGAGAGAACGCGCATTGTCCGTTGTTCTGCAGCCTTCAGTATCCGATGCAGGAAGCGTTGGGGGACGCGTTTCAAATGACCTGGTGCGGCCAGTTGCTTTACGCGTTTCCTCCCATACCCTTGATTCCTCGAGTATTGAGGAAGATTCGCCAAGACCGGGCTCTAGTAATTTTAATAGCTCCGGATTGGCCAAGGAGGGTGTGGTACTCCGACCTTCTCCAACTCTCAACGTGCCCGCCGCTCCGTCTCCCTTTCAGGGCAGACCTCCTCTCACAGTCGCAGGGGCAGGTTCTACACCCCAACCTCCAGAGTCTGCACCTACATGCCTGGAGATTGAACGGGGCAACCTGAGTTCCTTCTCTCTCCCGCCTGAGGTAGTGGATGTTATATTAGCGGCCAGGCGACACTCCACTAAATCTATCTACGCTAATAGGTGGTCTAAATTTGTTGCGTGGTGTGGAGAGAGGCAGATTGATCCTTTACATGCTCATCTATCGGACATTTTGTCTTTTGCTCTATCTCTGGCGCAGAAAGGTTGTGCAGTGGCTACCATTAAAGGTTATTTATCGGCCTTGTCAGCCTTCATATGTCTTCCAGACCAACCATCTTTATTTAAATCCCCTATTGTTATCAGATTCTTGAAAGGTCTTCTAAATCAATATCCTCCAAAGCCATTCGTTATGCCGCAATGGGATTTGTCCTTAGTCCTGACTTTCCTTATGGGGTCCCCTTTTGAACCTATGCATTCTTGCCCCTTGAGGTATTTGGTTTTAAAAACAGTCTTCCTGATAGCTATAACATCAGCAAGGAGAGTGAGTGAGTTGCAGGCCTTATCAGTAAAACCCCCTTATACAACTTTTTATGGGGATAAGGTGGTGTTGAGGACCAAGGCTGCTTTCCTCCCGAAGGTTGTTTCACCCTTCCATTTGGCTCAGGCAATTACTTTGTCCACGTTCTATCCTCCGCCTCATCCTTCCAAAGAGGAAGAAAGACTGCACCGTCTGGACCCAAAGAGAGCGTTGAGCTTCTTTATCGATAGAACAAAGGTTTTCAGGCTGGAGGATCAGCTGTTTATTGGATACGTGGGCAAGAGGAGAGGAAAGGCAGTCCACAAGAGAACACTATCCAGGTGGGTTGTTCTTTGCATTAAAATATGTTACTCTTTGGCAAAGAAGGATCCTCCTGAGGGCATTAGAGCTCATTCCACCAGAGCTAAGTCGGCCACTTCGGCCTTAGCCAGAGGTGTTCCTGTGGTCGACATCTGCAAGGCCGCAACTTGGTCGTCCCTTCACACTTTTGCAAAACATTACTGTTTAGATTCTGAGGTTAGAAGGGACGGCCATTTTGCACGGTCAGTGCTGCAGGATTTCTTGGTTTGACCATTTAGGCACCCACCGCCGGGCGTGGTACTGCTTTGGGACTCTATTCATGAGGTGAGGAATCCACAGGTAGTTGTATCCATCAGAAGAACGAGTTACTTACCTTCGGTAATGACTTTTCTGGTGGATACATTAGCTACCTGTGGATTCCTCACGGTCCCACCCGCCTCCCCGTTGCCTTTATGGTCTTGCCAAGTAATCCTTGAGTGTGCTCCTCTTGGTCTTTGAGGGTGCAATAGATGTATATATATAATATATTTATATATATATAGGTATATGTGTATATATCTTTATGTATATACTTGGTGTGTGTATATATTTTAAAAGAGAGAGTTTTATATATATATATATATGTACATAAAAAGATTTACAGTTATTCATACAATGTGGTGTATTTTTACAATATAATGGATGTTGCTTTGTTCTTTCATTGCATTGCCTGGTTGTTCTCATGCACGTAAAAAATGATTGGTACTGACGTCCGCACGTCGTCGAGGACCTCTTATTGCCTGTATGACGTCAGACGGCGTCGCGTGCGAGACAGTGACGTCCTCGTCGACGTGCAGAGACTAGTAAGAAGATTTCCGTAGAATGCTGGCGCCATGGGAGTATTCATGAGGTGAGGAATCCACAGGTAGCTAATGTATCCACCAGAAAAGTCGTTACCGAAGGTAAGTAACTCGTTCTTCAGGGCGTTTCAATGCAATCCTATGAGAAGGCAGCACTCACAGCAGTGAGAAATCAAATAGGCTCTTTGTCACTACTAGGACAGGCTGTGCAACCAGGCACATGCTCTGCCTTCTTCATACATAACACCTTACCCATAGGGCTAGCTAGGGCCTACCTTGGAAGTGACTTACATGTAGTAAAAGGGGAGTTCTGGGCATGCCAAGTAAAATTAGATGCCAAGTCCCTGTGGCAGCAAACTAAACACATCGGTCCTGCGCTAGCAGGCCTGAGACAGGGTTGAAAGGCTACTTCTGTGGGTGGTGCAAGCTGCGCTGCAGGCCCTCTACTAGTCTTTAATTTTACAGGCCCTGGGTATCGGAATACCACTGTACAAGGGACTTACAGGTAAATTAAATGTGCCAGTCAGGTATAAACCAATCATACCAAGTTTACAATGGAGAGCACATGCACAGATTGGCAGTGATAAAGTAGAGTCATAACGTCAGCCAAAAAGGGTCAGAACAATTAGGGGGAGAAGGCAAAAGGTTTGGGGAATGATCCTGTAGAAAGGGCCAGCTCCAACAGTTCCTTCTGACAGAAGGTGATGCGTCAGTGCTCTCGGAGGAGAGGCAGTGCGTTGGTTCGTTACCGACAGGGGAGGTGATGCGTTAGTTCTCTCTCTGCAGAAGAGATGATGCATCTGTTTCTGGTCATGCAGCCTTGGTTCCTTGCTGCTGGGCAGGGTCGATGCGTGGGAAAATCCAGACGCACTGTAATGATTGAACCGCAGTAGAGCAGGGGCTGCATCGATTCTTCCACCGCAAGGCAGGCGCTGCGTCGATTTTCAGCTGCAGTGATCCGATGCATGGCTTTTCTTCCTCAGGACACCCTTTTCCACTTCCATGGGCCCTTGAACTGGATTTGGCATAACTTGGCAAGTCAAGATTCTCGGCAGAAGAGTCCAGGCACTAGCAGATGGATTCTTTGATGTCCCTGAGACTTCTAACAGTAGGCAAGCTTAGTTCAAGCCCTTGGCGAACTTTTGAAAGCAGGATGTAGAAAGTAAAGTGCAGTCCTTTCACTCCTAGGACAGAAGTAGCAGGCCATCACAAAGCCTCGGGCAGAGTGGCAGTTCCTCCTACAGCATCAGCTCTGATTCCTGGCAGAATGTCCTCAGTCCAGAAGTGTCCTGAAGTTGTGGTCTCAGAGACCTAATACTTATACTCATTTCTGCCTTTCAAGTAGGTAAGCTTCAAAGGAAAGTCTTTGTAGTGCACATGACCCTGCCCTGGCCCCAGACACTCTGGGGGTTAGAGACTGCTTTGTGTAAGGACAGGCACAGCCCTATTCAGGTGCAACTGTCAGCTGCCCCCACCACTCTAACTCAGGAAGACCAATCTGGATATGCAGGGCACACATCAGCTCCTTTTGTGTGACTGTCTAGAGTGAGTTCACAACCAGCCCAACAGTCATCTTGACCCAGACGTGTATTCCATAGCCAGGCAGAGGCACAGAATGGTTAAACAAGAAAATGCCCACTTTCTAAAAGTGGCATTTCGAAACTTACAACTTAAAAACCAACTTCACCAAAAGATATATTTTTAAATTGTGAGTTCAGAGACCCAACCTCCATATCTCTATCTGCTCCCAATGGGAACTTACACGTGAAAGCTATTTCAAGGCAATCCCAATGTTTAACCTATGAGAGAGATAGACGTTGCAATAGCGAAAAAAACAAATTTAGCAGTATTTCATCATCAGGACATGTAAAACACACCAGTACATGTCCTACCTTTTATATACACTGCATCCTGACCACGGGGGCTGCCTTGAGCCTACCTTAGGGTTTACTTGTAGTAAAAGGGAACGTTTGGGACTGGTAAGAGGGTGCATGTTAGAAATGGGGTCTTTGGTTGGCAGTGAGGTTACCCCCGTCCAAGCAAGAACCCTCACTCTAGTCAGGGTAAAAGAGAATCACCCTCAGCTAACCCCCGCTCACCCCCTTGGTAGCTTGGCACAAGCAGGTAGGCTTAACTTCAGAGTACTAGGTGTAAAGTACTTGTACCAACACACACAGTAACTTAATGAAAACACTACAAAATGACACAACACAGGTTAAGAAATATAGAAAATATTTAGACAAGACCAAACCGACAAAAATCTAACATACACAAGTCAAGTTATTAATTAAACCTGGGTTGCATAAAAAATAACCCTGCACGGGCAAGTGTGTGTCGAAAGAAGCCTGCGCTGCGTCGATATCACTCACGAGTGAGACCATTTCTCCTTCGGTCGGGTCAATGTGCGTCGTTTCTTTTCTCCACAGGAGAGAGATGCGTCAATCCGGTCAAGCACTCGGGTCCAGGCAGGCTGTGTATCATTTTTACACGCCCAGCGATGTTTGCGTCCAAAAATCCTGCTACATGGTGATATAAAAACCGTGCAGTGTGAGTTGCGATCTCACCAGCCTCCATCAGCGATGCTGTGCGTTGTTTCCCTAGCCGCATGCGTTGATCTTCCAGCCGCGCTGCAGGCAGCGCATCAATTTCAGCCGCAATGCCAGCAGCGTGTTGTTTTTCCTGAGGTTGCATTGAAAATTTCACCGCAGGGCGGTCTGTGCGTGGATTTCTCAAACTTGGCCTGCCAGCTTCTCCCTTCAAGGCCCCAGGGCACCACTTGGCAGGAGTCTCAGCAGAGGCTCCAGGTGCTGGCAGAGAGAAGTCTTTGCTGTCCCTGAGACTTCAATAACAGGAGGCAAGTTCCGTGTCAAGCACTTGGAGAGTTCTTCACAAGAAGGAAGGCACACAAAATCCAGTCATTGTTCTCTCTATGGTCACCCACTGCCTGTACTTTTTAGTGTTCTCAGGCACGAGGGTTCTCTGGACCATCTCACAGCCCCCTAGTGAGACAAGGGTCATTTCAGCTGGCTCCCACCCGCCTGGGACCAACTCCTTCCCAAGCACTACACTAGCCAAACACTGGGACTGCACACCAGTGGGGGTTGGTGTACTCTTAGGTCTTTTGGGGTCCCCCCTCACATGACCCACTTGGTCACATGCATAACACTTACGTGGGGGGCCCCCTGCCACTGGCTTCCCTTTGGAGAACCATGGCTTCTTTTCACTGGGGTGCTGGGAATCTTTACCCTGGGAATCAGTTTGGGGCCCTTTAGAGAACACCCTGTTTACCTTTACCCCCACCCCTTTCTTCTGAGATGGACCCTGCCCACCCTAGGTGTGGTCTCCCCCATACCTCTTTTGGACCCTGGTGCTCTCCCAGCAGTCCGCTTCCTGGGATCAGTCAGCTTGCTGTCAGTTGGGTGCTAACGCAGCTCTGGAAAACATAAACTGTACAAGTGCTCCCAAGCAATCAAATTGTTAAGCCCCTCATACGTTGTTACCTTACTGCCCATCACCCAACCATCCAGTGACCTGCAAAAAGAATCAACACATTCCAACCATGTTTGGGATTCCTTCCTCTTATAGGACCTGAAGTTTTTCTTATACTGCTCAGGGGTGAGACCTTATCTTGTGAGTAGGGCATCTTTCATGGCTAGGTGTGCTCCTGAGAATCCCCTAAGGCTGTCGGGGTATCCCTCCCCTCCACCTCAAAGTGATTCCACAGAGCTGCTCAGGGACCAGATTCATGTGGCGAGCAGACTCGTACCTCTTGAACCACAAGTAAATGTCATCCTCCCTCTTGTAAACCTACACAAGGTCTTTTGGAATGTGTACCCTTCTCTCAGGCTGCACTGTGCTGTTGCTGCCACCATCTCTACTAGACTGGCTCCTATGATCTAACTCTTTCAAGCTAAGCTTGTGAGCCAGCAGTATAGTCCTTTCCTCAATGGCCATCCTTCTCTCTTCCATCTTTACACTGAGCATCTTCAGCTGCAATTGGTATTCTCTCTCTGCCTATCTGTCCTGTAACTATTTAGGAGTCAGACCTTTGGATGGTACACTGCAACCTGCCCTGGAGACTCCATCCCTGGATATAATGGGCCCACCCACTACATCATTGTGAGTGACTTGCACCATTTACTCCCCTTCCAGCTCCCCCTTTGTGTGCCCCTCAGCTTCTTTGGCTGTCACCCAGGCTTTTGCAGCTCCTTCTTGGATGAGCTCTTAATGGAACAGGTGAAATCTTTACAGAACTGCTTCAACTGAGCCACTGTATATCTCTCCAGTTTCTCTATGTCAAAAGCAGCTCCAGCTGATGCTTCTATAGATTGAGACATGATAAAGAGTTAGAAAGTGCAAAGTTCCAAAGCCAGAAAACAAGTTCCCAAATGAAGTTTAAAAAAAAAAATAAAGTCAAATCCAGGGATCA